>NC_089491.1:351200683-352425683 GCF_036850765.1 Saccopteryx bilineata | reverse complement strand
TCACTATGAACACCTAAATAAAGAAATAGCAAGTATAAAAATGAATCAGCCCTGGCCGGTTGGCTCAGCAGTAGAGCGTCGGCCTAGCGTGCGGAGGACCCGGGTCCAATTCCCAGCCAGGGCACATAGGAGAAGCACCCATTTGCTTCTCCACCCCTCTGCCGCGCCTTCCTCTCTGTCTCTCTCTTCCCCTCCCGCAGCCAAGGCTCCATTGGAGCAAAGATGGCCCGGGCGCTGGGGATGGCTCTGTGGCCTCTGCCCCAGGCGCTAGAGTGGCTCTGGTCGCAACATGGCGATGCCCAGGATGGGCAGAGCATTGCCCCCTGGTGGGCAGAGCGTCACCCCTGGTGGGCGTGCCGGGTGGATCCCGGTCGGGCGCATGCGGGAGTCTGACTGTCTCTCCCTGTTTCCAGCTTCAGAAAAATGCAAAAAAAAAAAAAAAGAATCAGTCGGAGATGACAAATATAATATCTGAAATAAAGACCAAAATGGAAGGAATTAAAAACAGGATAGATAGAGCAGAGGATCGAATCAGCGAGTTAGAGGACAACTGGAATGAAGGCATGAAAGCAGAGAAGAAAAGAGAAAAGAGACTCAAAAAGTCAGAGGAAACTCTTAGAGAGCTCTGTGACAACATGAAGAGAAATAACATCTGCATCATAGGGGTTCCTGAAGAAGAAGAAAAGGAACAAGGAATAGAGATGTTGTTCAATCATATCATAGCTGAAAACTTCCCTAAATTAATGCAAGAGAAACTCTCACAAGTCCAAGAAGCACAGAGGACTCCATTAAAGAGAAACCCAAAGAAACCTACACCAAGACACATCATAATTAAAATACCAAAACTAAGTGATAAAGAGAAAATATTAAAAGCTGCAAGAGAAAAAAAGTTATCACCTACAAAGGAGCCCCCATAAGGATGACATCCGACTTCTCAACAGAAACACTTGAAGCCAGAAGGGAATGGCAAGAATGCAGAATAAGAACCTACAACCAAGACTACTTTATCAAGCAAGGCTATCGTTTAAAATCGAAGGAGAGGCCCTGGCCGGTTGGCTCAGCGGTAGAGCGTCGGCCTGGCGTGCGGGGGACCCGGGTTCGATTCCCGGCCAGGGCACATAGGAGAAGCGCCCATTTGCTTCTCCACCCCCCCCTTCCTCTCTGCCTCTCTCTTCCCCTCCCGCAGCCAAGGCTCCATTGGAGCAAAGATGGCCCGGGCCCTGGGGATGGCTCCTTGACCTCTGCCCCAGGCGCTAGAGTGGCTCTGGTCGCGGCAGAGCGACGCCCCGGAAGGGCAGAGCATCGTCCCCTGGTGGGCAGAGCGAACACATGGAAACTAAATAGCAGGGTGTTAAATAATGAATGGATTAAGAATGAAATCAAAGAAGAAATAAAAAAATTCCTAGAAACGAGTGACATTGAGCATACAACAACTCAAAATTTATGGGACACAGCGAAAGCAGTGCTGAGAGGGAAGTTCATAGCACTACAGGCACACTTTCAGAAGCTAGAAAAAGCTCAAATAAACAACTTAACCCTGCATCTAAAAGAATTAGAGAAAGAACAGCAAGTAAAGCCCAAATGTAGTAGAAGGAAGGAAATAATAAAGATCAGAGCAGAAATAAATGACATAGAGGCTAAAGAAACAATACAGAGGATCAATGAAACTAGGAGCTGGTTCTTTGAAAAGGTAAACAAGATTGATGAACCTTTAAGTAGACTCACCAAGAAAAAGAGAGAGAGAGGACTCAAATAAATAAAATTAGAAATGAGAGAGGAGAAATAACAATTGACACAACAGAAATACAAAATATTGTAAGAAAATACTATGAAGAACTGTATGCCAAAAAACTAGACAACCTAGATGAAATGGACAAATTCCTTGAAACATACAATCTTCCAAAAATCAATCTGGAAGAATCAGAAAACCTAAACAGACCGATTACAACAAATGAGATCGAAACAGTTATCAAAAAACTCCCAACAAAGAAAAGTCCGGGGCCCGATGGCTTCACAACGGAATTCTACCAAATATTCAAAGAAGAACTAACTCCTATCCTTCTCAAACTATTTCAAAAAATTCAAGAGTCAGAAAGACTTCCAAACTCCTTTTATGAGGCAAGCATAATTCTGATTCCAAAACCAGGCAAAGACAACACAAAGAAAGAAAATTATAGGTCAATATCTCTGATGAATATAGATGCTAAAATCCTCAACAAAATATTAACAAACCGGATCCAACAATATATGGAAAAAATCATACACCATGATCAAGTGGGATTTATTCTGGGGAGGCAAGGCTGGTACAATATTCGTAAGTCAATCAATGTGATTCATCACATAAACAAAAAGAAGGAGAAAAACCATATGATAATTTCAATAGATGCAGAAAAAGCATTTGATAAAATCCAGCACCCATTCATGATCAAAACTCTCAGCAAAGTGGGAATACAGGGAACATACCTCAACATGATAAAAGCCATCTATGAGAAACCCACAGCCAACATCATATTCAATGGGCAAAAATTAAAAGCAATACCCTTAAGATCAGGAACAAGGCAGGGGTGCCCCCTTTCACCATTCTTATTTAACATGGTCCTGGAAGTCCTAGCAACAGCAATCAGACAAGAAGAAGAAATAAAAGGCATTCAAGTTGGAAAAGAAGAGGTAAAACTATCATTATTTGCAGATGATATGATATTGTATGTAGAAAACCCTAAAGTCTCAGTCAAAAAGCTACTGGACCTGATCAATGAATTCAGCAAAGTGGCAGGATATAAAATCAATACTCAGAAATCAGAGGCATTTTTATACACCAACAATGAACAGTCAGAAAGAGAAATTAAGGAAACAATCCCCTTCACAATTACAACCAAAAAAATAAAGTACCTAGGAATAAACTTAACCAAGGAGACTAAAGGCTTGTACTTGGAAAATTACAAAGCATTGATAAAAGAAATCAAGGAAGATACAAACAAGTGGAAGCATATACCGTGCTCATGGTTAGGAAGAATAAACATCATTAAAATGTCTATATTACCCAAAGCAATCTATAAATTCAATGCAATACTGATTAAAATATCAATGACATACTTCAAAAATATAGACCACATATTCCAAAAATTTGTATGGAACCAAAAGAGAACATGAATAGCTTCAGCAATCTTAAAAAAGAAGAATAAAGTGGGAGGTATCACACTTCCTGATATCAAGTTATACTACAAGGCCATTGTACTCAAAACAGCCTGGTACTGGCATAAGAACAGGCATATAGATCAATGGAACAAAACAGAGAACCCAGAAATAAACCCACAGTTCTATGGACAACTGATATTTGACAAAGGAGGTAAGGAAATACAATGGAGTAAAGACCGCCTCTTTAACAAATGGTGTTGGGAAAATTGGACAGCTACCTGCAAAAAAATGAAACTAGATCACCAGCTTACACCACTCACAAAAATAAACTCAAAATGGATAAAAGACTTAAATGTAGGCCGTGAAACCATAAGCATCTTAGAAGAAAACATAGGCAGTAAGCTCTCGGACATGTCTCAGAGCAATATATTTGCTGATTTATCTCCACGGGGAAGTGAAATAAAAGACAGGATAAACAAATGGGACTATATCAAACTAAAAAGCTTTTTGTACAGCTAAAGACAATAAGAACAGAATAAAAATACAAACTACACAATGGGAGAACATATTTGACAATACGTCTGATAAGGGGTTAATAACCAAAATTTATAAAGAACTTGTAAAACTCAACACCAGGAAGACAACCCAATCAAAAATGGGCAAAAGAGATGAATAGACACTTCTCCAAAGAGGACATACAGATGGCCAATAGGCATATGAAAAAATGCTCAACATCACTAATCATTAGAGAAATGCAAATTAAAAACAATGAGATATCACCTCACACCAGGCAGAATGGCGCTTATCAACAAAACAACACAGAATAAGTGCTGGCGAGGATGTGGAGAAAAGGGAACCCTCCTGCACTGCTGGTGGGAATGCAGACTGGTGCAGCCTCTGTGAAAAACAGTATGGAGATTCCTCAAAAAACTGAAAATTGAACTGCCTTTTGACCCAGCTATCCCACTTTTAGGAATATATCCCAAGGACACCATAGAACGGCTCCAAAAGGAGAAATGCACCCCCATGTTTGTGGCAGCATTGTTCACAATAGCGAACATCTAGAAACAGCCCAAGTGTCCGTCAGAGGACGAGTGGATTAAAAAGCTTTGGTACATATATACTATGGAATACTATTCAGCCATAAGAAATGATGACATCAGATCATTTACAATAACATGGATGGACCTTGACAACATTATATGGAGTGAAATAAGTAAATCAGAAAAAAAACTAAGATGAATCCATACATAGAAGGGACATAAAAATGAGACTCAGAGACATGAACAAGAATGTGATGACAACAGGGGTGAGGGGTGGGGGGTAGGGGGATGGGGTGAAGAAGGAGAGAGGGGTGAGGGGAGAGGAGGGGCACAAAGAAAACCATAAAGAAGGTGACAGAAGACAATTTAACTTTGGGGGAGGGGTATATAGCACAATCAAATGTCAAAATAATCTAGAGATGTTTTCTCTCACCATATGTACCCTGATTTATCAATGTCACTGCATTAAATTTAATAAATAAATATAAAAAATGTATAAAAGACTTAAATGTAAGGCATGAAACCATACGTATCTTAGAAGAAAACATAGGCAGTAAGCTCTCCAACATCTCTCGCAGTGATATATTTGCTGATTAACCTCCACGGGCAAGGGAAATAAAATACAGGATAAACAAATGGGACTATATCAAACTAAAAAGCTTTTGCACAGCCAAAGACAGTAAGACCGAATAAAAAGACAAACTACACAACGGGAGAACATATTTGACAGTACGTCGGATAAGGGGTTAATAACCAAAATTTATAAAGAATTTGTAAATCTCAACACCAGAAAGACAATCCAATCAAAAAATGGGCAAAAGAAATGAATAGACACTTCTCCAAAGAGGATATACAGATGGCCAATAGGCATAAAAAAATGCTCAACATCACTAATCATTATAGAAATGCAAATTAAAAACACAATGAGATATCACCTCATACCTGTCAGAATGGCCTCATCAACAAAGCAACACAGAATAAGTGCTGGCGAGGATGTGGAGAAAAGGGAACCCTCCTACACTGCTGGTGGGAATGCAGACTGGTGCAGCCACTGTGGAAAACAGTATGAGACAGACAGACTCCCGCATGCGCCCAACCGGGATCCACCCGGCACACCCACCAGGGGCGATGCTCTGCCCCTCTGGGGCGTCGCTCTGCCACAACCAGAGTCACTCTAGCGCCTGGGGCAGCGGCCAAGGAGCCATCCCCAGCGCCCGGGCCATCTTTGCTCCAATGGAGCCTTGGTTGCGGGAGGGGAAGAGAGAGACAGAGAGGAAGGGGGGGTGGAGAAGCAAATGGGCGCTTCTCCTATGTGCCCTGGCCGGGAATTGAACCCGGGTCCCCCACATGCCAGGCCGACGCTCTACCGCTGAGCCAACCAGCCAGGGCCTCAAACTGCCTTTTGACCCAGCCATCCCCCTTTTAGGAATATATGCCACGACACCATAGAACAGTTCCAGAAGGAGAAATGCACCCCCATGTTTATGGCAGCATTGTTCACAATAGTGATGATCTGGAAACAGCCCAAGTGTCCGTCAGAGGACGAGTGGATTAAAAAGCTTTGGTACATATATACTATGGAATACTACTCAGCCATAAGAAATGATGACATCGGATCATTTACAATAACATGAATGGACCTTGATAACATTATACCATGGGTCTCAAACTTGCGGGCCCGTCCACCAATTTTGTGCGGCTGCAGACTGGCCCGCAGACTAATCCACGAAGTTTGATTAGTCTGTGGGCCGCACAAAATTGGTGGGCGGGCCGCGAGTTTGAGACCCCTGCATTATACGGAGTGAAATAAGTAAATCAGAAAAAACTAAGAACTATTTGAACCCATGCATAGATGGGACATAAAAATGAGACTCAGAGACATGGACAAGAATGTGATGGTAATAGGGAGTGGGTTGGAGGAGTGGGGAGGGGGCGAGGAGGGCGAGGGAGGGGGTGGGGCGAGTGTAGGGGCACAGGGAGAGAACTAGATAGAGGGTGATGGAGGATGATTTGACTTTGAGTGAGGGGTATGCAGCATGATCAAAGGTCAAGATAATCTGGAGATGTTTTCTCGGAACATGTGTGCCCTGATTTATCAATGTCACTGCATTAAAATTAATAAAAATAAGATAAAAAAATTTTTAAAAATGACTTGTTTAAAAAAATTTTACTTTATTACATTTTCTCAAAAATAATAATACCTTTATATTTTAACATTTAAGCTAAAAAATTCTTTGTCACATTTTTTCAATCCTTATTATGTCACTTGGGGGAAATATTTTTAAAAGAAATATGGTTCTGGTTTTCTCTTTTTAAGTTTAAACTTGTTGCATGATAATTCTTATAAATTAAATGATAAATGATAGTATTTAGTACCGTTATGATGGTTTATTTTTTTGTGTGAAAGAAAGACGTTTGCTTAAAAAATGTATCATTAGGGCCTGACCTGTGGTGGCGCAGTGGATAAAGCGTCGACCTGGAAATGCTGGGGTCGCCGGTTCAAAACCCTGGGCTTGCCTGGTCAAGGCACATATGGGAGCTGATGCTTTCAGCTCCTCCCCCCTGTCTCTCTCTCCTCTCTCTCTCCCCCTCCCTCTCTTCTCTCTAAAATGAATAAATAAAATAAAATAAAAAATGTATCATTAGGCACTGATGATGAACATAATTACTTGAATACTAATGTAGCAGAGGTGCCTCCTAGTGGCTGCTGGGTGGAATTGCATGTGAATCTTGCAAATCATTTATTCTTTGAACAGTTATTTATTGAGTGCAGTGTATGCCAAGCACATGGTCTTTGCCCTTGTGGAAGTTTACAGTTTAGAGAAGGGTAGAGGCATTCATCAAGTAATCACAAACTTACAACCGCAAATCTTAAGGACATGTACATATGTATATGTGCAAAAGAAAACTCAAAATAGGGGTATTTTACCTAGCTGGAAAGGCCAGAGGAGTGATGTTTGAGCTGAAGTCTGAAAAATTACTAGAATTTAAGGGAGGAAGAAAGTGTGGTTCAGGCAGAGGAATTGCATTTGTGAACAGCCCTGTGATAGAGGGAAGCATGGTGAACATAAAGGACTCTGATGAAGGCCAGTTGTAGCTGGAACAGAGATGTGGATGGGAACAAGAGATGGCAATAAGAGGCATGCATAAAATGAGAAAATACATTTTTACAGTCTGTGGATATATTTTTCTTTAAGTGTATCTTTTTTAAATTTTAAAATTAAATTTAATGGAGTGACACTGATCAATAAGATTACATAGGTTTAACAAAAAAGATTACATAGGTTTCAGGTAAATATCTCTATAGCATTTGAAGTGTCGATTGTGTAGTATGCCTGTCACCTAAAGTCAAATCATTTTCCATCACCGTATATTTGTCCCTCTTTGCTCCCCTCCCCCAGTAACTGCTTCATTTTTATCTTTGTCCATGAGTGTCAGTTTTATATTCCACCTAAGTGGGGTATAAATTTGTCCTTTAATCTGTGGATATCTTAAGAACAAGAATAAACTTCTACAGAGTTTAAGTGGAAAATATATAACTAGATTTGTGTTATTTACTTATTTTTTTTTTGTGACAGTGACAGAGACAGAGAGAGGGACAGACAGGAAGGGAGAGAGATGAGAAGCATCAATTCTTCATTGTAGCTCCTTAGTTGTTCATTGATTGTTTTCTCATGTGTGCCTTGACCGGGGGACTACAGCAGAGTGAATGACCCCTTGCTCAAGCCAGCGACCTTTGGGCTCAAGCCAGTGACCATAGGGTCACATCTATGATCCCACGCTCAAGTGGATGAACCGCATTCAAGCCAGATGAGCCTGTGCTCAAGCCAGTGACCTCAGGGTTTTGAACCTGGGTCCTTTGTGTCCCAGTCCGACACTTTATCTACTGCACCACTGCCTGGTCAGGCTGTTATTTTTAAAATTATAGCAAAATACATATAACAAAATTTACTGTCTTAACCATTTTGAGTACACAGTTCAGTGGTATTAAGTACCTTTACATCGTTGTGCAACTATTACCCCATCCATCTTAAATTTATGGGTTTTTTAAAAATTTTTATTTATTTATTCATTTTAGAGAGGAGAGAGAGTTAGAATGAGAGAGAGAGAGAGAGAGAAAGGGGAGAGGAGCAGGAAGCATCAACTCCCATATGTGCCTTGACCAGGCAAGCCCAGGTTTTTGAACCGGTGACCTCAGTGTTCCAGATCAATGCTTTATCCACTGCGCCACCACAGGTCAGGCTAAATTTATGTTTTAAAGAGATGGTTTTGGTTGCAGTTTTGAGAATGGATTAGATAAAGCAACAATTACTGGAAAGCTCTCCATGGGAAACTGCCCACAGTGGGGGCGGGGTGCTGAAATTCACTAGAGGTAGGGACCACTGAGTGTCCTTGCACTGGCTGGCTGCCATGTGTCACAGAAGCAATCAGGGAATGTAGTGAAATCAGAAGAAAGGCCTCTTTTCTAGT
Source organism: Saccopteryx bilineata (assembly GCF_036850765.1). Lineage (NCBI taxonomy): Eukaryota > Metazoa > Chordata > Mammalia > Chiroptera > Emballonuridae > Saccopteryx > Saccopteryx bilineata. The sequence goes on along the minus strand of NC_089491.1, from coordinate 352,417,035 downwards.
GTTTTTCCAGTGTACTAGCTGAGGACAAAAGGGAAATGGCCACAGGCCAAAAATGTCTGTGACAATGTCCAAGGCCCCTCCCTTCAGTATGTATAGAGTTGACATTCTCATCATGTTTTGGGTTAAAAACAGTTAGTTCAGTGTCCAATTCTGATCCTTTCTCATTTGATCTCAGGGAAAGCCATGTAGATTTCCTGAGCTGGTAAAGTAAGGGAACTGGCTATATCATATGTTCCTAAATCTGGCTATAGATATGAATCAATTCTAGGGACTTTTACTGGCAAAATTAAAGCGATTTAAACATTGAAGCAATAATAAGAACAAGTTATAACATATTGAGGAAATGAATCCATACTGATACTAAAATATTATAAAGAGGTAGAGGGAGGAACAGAAAGCTCTTTTTTAATAAATGTAGTTAGAGTGAGAGTGTTCTATTTTCTTTTCTATTTTTCTGAAGCTCACTTCAGAAAGTGGGGAGGCAGAGACAGACCCCCACATGCGCCTGACCAGAATCCACCTGCATGCCCACCAGGGGGCAATGCTCTGCCCATCTGGGTCGTTGCTCCGTTGTTGCCTGAGCCATTCTTGCACCTGAGATAGAGGCCATGGAGCCATCCTTAGTGCCCAGGCCAACTTTGCTCCAGTAGAGCCTTGGCTGCAGGAGGAGAAGAGAGAGACAGAGAGGAAGGACAGGGGGAAGGGTGGACATGCAGATGGGCATTTCTCCTGTGTGCCCTTACTGGATATCGAACCTGGGACTTCCAAACACTGGGTAGATGTTCTACTGCTGAGCCAACCGGCCAGGGCTAAGAGTGTTCAAATTTTATCATCAGTTTACATCCATTACAGTAATAGTTGATCCATGCAAGAATCATTAATGGCCTGACTAGGCAGTGGTGCAGTGGATAGAGCGTCAGACTGGGATGCAGAAAACCCAGGTTCAAGACCCCGAGGTTGCCAGCTTGAGTGCGGGCTCATCTGGTTTGAGCAAAAGCTCACCAGCTTGGACCCAAGGTCGCTGGCTCGAGCAAGGGGTTACTCAGTCTGCTGAAGGCCCCCAGTCAAGGCATATATGAGAAAGCAATCAATGAACAACTAAGGTGTTGCAGTGCACAACGAAAAACTAATGATTCATGCTTCTCATCTCTCTGTTCCTGTCTGTCTGTCCCTGTCTATCCCTCTCTCTGACTGTCTCTCTGTCTCTGTAAAAAAAAAAAAAAGAATCATTAATGGATCCTGGCTGGATACTTTGGTTGTTAGTGTGTCTTTCTGGTATACAAAGGTTGCTAGTTTGATTCCTAGTCAGGGCACATACAGAAATGGATTGATGTTTCTGTCTCTCACCCGTCCTCTCTCTCTAACATCAATCAATAAAACTTTTTTTAAAAAAGAATCATTAATGGCCTGACCAGGTGGTGGCGTAGTGGATAGAGCGTCGGACTGGGATGCAGAGGACCCAGGTTTGAGACTCCAAGGTCGCTAGCTTGAGCACGGGCTCATCTGGTTTGAGCAAAAACCCACCAGCTTGAACCCAAGGTCGCTGGCTCCAGCAAAGGGTTACTTGGTCTGCTGAAGGCCCACGGTCAAGGCACATATGAGAAAGCAATCAATGAACAACTAAGGTGTTGTAACGCGCAATGAAAAAATAATGATTGATGCTTCTCATCTCTCTCTGTTCCTGTCTGTCTGTCCCTGTCTATCCCTCTCTCTGACTCACTCTCTGTCTCTGTAAAAAATAAATAAATAAATAAAATTTTTAAAAAAACACACTTTCAAAAAAAAAAAAACCTAAAGAATACGACAGCTAAATGCAATTAATGTTCATTCAGTGGATTCTGGATATTAAAAAAAACATGATTGGGACAACGGGAAATTTGAATGGGGATTTTATATTACACAGTACTGGGTGAATATGAAATTTCCTCAGTGTGGTTATATGGAAGAACATCCTTATACTGAGGGGGATAAATGCTAAAATTTTAATATTTAAAGATGAAGCGTCTTGATGTCTGCAACCTAATCTCAAATAGTTCTGTGAATAATAAAACCACTCTGTCCACAAATAGTAACAGTACATAGAAAATCCCAAAGAATCTCTAAAATATCTGCTGAAATTAATAAGTGAATTCAGCAAGGTCATAAAAGCCAGATACAACATACACAGCTAATCTCTCTCTCTCTTTTTTTTCTTTTTTTGTATTTTTCTGAAGCTGGAAATGGGGAGGCAGTCAGACAGACTTCCGCATGCGTCCGACCGGGATCCACCCGGCATGCCCACCAGGGGGTGATACTCTGCCCATCTGGGGCGTTGCTCTGTTGCAACCAGGGCCATTCTAGCGCCTAAGGCAGAGGCCATGGAGCCATCCTCAGTGCCCGAGCCAACTTTGCTCCAGTGGAGCCTTGGCTGCAGGAGGGGAAGAGAGAGACAGAGAGGAAGGAGAGGGGGAGGAGTGGAGAAGCAGATGAGCACTTCTCCTGTGTGCCCTGGCCAGGAATCAAACCTGGGACTCCTACACGCCAGGCTGATGCTCTACCACTGAGCCAACCTGCCAGGGCTCACAGTCAATCATATTTTTTTGTACTCAAATTGAAATTGAAAATAAGCATTTATAACATGAATACTTAGGTAAAATGTAATATATATACTAAAACTATAAAACACTGATGAAAGAAAATATCTAAATAAATAGAGATACACCATGTTCTTGGATTGGGAGATATAATAGTCTTAAGGTGGCATTTCTCTCCAAATGGATCAATAAGTTTAATGCAATCCCAGTCAATATCCAGAGTTTCAGAAACTTAAGCGAGGTGAAATTCGCCCTTCTGCAAATTGAGATTTATTGAGAAAGAAATAGAGATGGGTAAGATACAAGAGACTAATGATTTAGAAGTTGTTAGTAAAAGAGTAATTGTAAGCTTGGGGATGGTTTTACCAAAGGAGTGTACATATATGCATGCATGCATAGATAGATAGATAGATAGATAGATAGATAGATAGATAGATATGCATAGACAGACAGATATACTGTATTTTCCCATGTATAAGACGCTCTCATATATAAGATGCACCTTAATTTTGGGCCCAAAATCCAAAGAAAATAAAGATGTATTACATAAAGTTATTGAACTCAAATTTTATTCATCATAAAATTCATACAACTTCTCATCACTGTCAAAACTTCCATCCATTAGCTGGTCCTCATATGTGTCTGATGATGAATCATTGGTTTTATATATATATTGCCTCATCCTCAGTTCCATCTATGGCATTTGAAATGCCACAACCACCGTATAAGACACACCCAGTGTTTAGTCCCCAAATTTTTCAGGGAAATGTGCGTCTTATATACGGGGGAATGCGGTAAGTGTCTCTAGAACAGGGGTAGTCAACCTTTTATACCTACTGCCCACTTTTGTAGCTCTGTTAGTAGTAAAATTTTCTAACCGCCCAATGGTTCTACAGTAATGGTGATTTATAAAGTAGGGAAGTAACTTTACTTTATAAAATTTATAAAGCAGAGGTACAGCAAGTTAAAGCATATAATAATAATTACTTACCAAGTACTTTATGTCAGATTTTTGCTAAGTTTGGCAGAATAAATCTTTATAAACAACTTACTATAGTTACTTAAATCTATCTTTTTATTTATACTTTGGTTGCTCCGCTACCGCCCACCATGAAAGCTGGAACGCCCACTAGGGGGTGGTAGGGATCAGGTTGACTACCACTGGTCTAGAAGATGCAGAAGAACAATAGTTGTTTTCTAAGTAGAGAACTAGGAAGGACAGGAATGGGAAGGGAGATTTTTCTATTGTATATCTTTTTGTGTCTTTTGGGTTTTGTGACATATAAATGTATGACCTATTCAAGTAAACAAATTTTAAAGTATTTTGAAATTTATAAAGACATTAATATTAACTTAAATATGAGAAATTGTGACCCATCATTTCATTAACCAGGAAGCTTAGTTTTGCTGATACAAAGAGGTAAATGCACCCTCGCTGGATAACTCGGTTAGAGCAGTGGTCCCCAACCTTTTTTGGGCCACGGACCGGTTTAATGTCAGAAAATATTTTCATGGGCCGGCCGTTAGGGTGGGATGGATAAATGTATCACGTAACCGAGACAAGCGTCAAGAGTGAGTCTTAGATGGATGTAACAGAGGGAGTCTGGTCATTTTTTAAAAATAAAACATTGTGCCTAACCAGGTGGTGGTGCAGTGGATAGAGCGTTGGACTGAGATGCGGAAGACCCAGGTTCGAGACCCCAAGGTCACCAGCTTGAGTGCAGGCCCATCGGGTTTGAGCAAAGGCTCACCAGCTTGGACCCAGGGTCGTTGGCTTGAGCAAGGGGTTACTGGGTCTGCTGAAGACCTGAAGTCAAGGCACATATGAGAAAGCAATCAATGAACAACTAAGATGTCGCAATACGCAACGAAAAACTAATGATTGATGCTTCTCATCTCTCTGTTCCGTCTATCCCTCTCTCTGACTCTCTGTTTCTGTAGATAAATAAGTAAATAAATAAATACAAAAAACCCACAAACATCGTTCAGACTTAAATATAAATAAAATGGAAATAATGTAAATTATTATATTTATTCTTTCTCTACGGACTTGTACCGAATGGCTCACAGACTAGTACCTGTCCGCGGCCCAGGGGTTGGGGACCACTCTGTTAGAGCATTGCCCAGAAATGCAGAGGTTGTGGGTTCGATTCCTGGCTAGGCACATACAGAAATAGATTGATGTTTCTCTTTCTCTCTTTTTTTTTAATATTTATGTATTTATTTTTATTTATTCATTTTAGAAAGGAGAGAGGGAGAGAGAGAGAGAAACAGAGAGAAGGGGGAGGAGCAGGAAGCATCAACTCCCATATGTGCCTTGACCAGGCAAGCCCAGGGTTTCGAACCCGCAACCTCAGCATTTCCAGGTCGACGCTTTATCCACTGCGCCACCACAGGTCAGGCTCTTTCTCTCTAAAATCAATGAATAAATTAAAAAAAAAAAAAAAGAGGTAAATGTGTTGTGTGAGCTGACCTGACCTGGGTTATAATTGGCTTCTGGTGTTCAGATGTATTTTTTTAGCTACGCTAAAGGATGAACTGCCCCTTTTAAGACAGTTGGGTTAGCAGTGAATTTTGCAGTAATTGATTTTAATTTTTCTTTCTTTGAACTCAAAACATGTTTGCATTGGCCAGAATTCTGATGGGAGGCAGTGGAGAAGTTTAAATAAGGAAGGGAAAGGGCAAAGAGCTTTCTCCTGTGTAGCAAAACGTCAGACCCGCCAAAAGGGGTCAAAAAGTATTTGCCCTTTTGTGCAAAAACCTTTTGCTTTTACGTCTCTCTCCAAAGTATTGCACAATCAACAAGAGGCAGAAATTTATGTATTCTCCTTTCTGTTTTCTTCTTCCCTAGTTTTGGGGAGCAAAAGAAAGATTTACATTTTAATTACTTTGTCTTATATATCAAAGAAGAGTAGATTTTTTTTTATAAATTATTTTTTTTTTCATCTTTTTGATGGCCTGAGTCAACTAAAAGCTCTTTTATTTTGAACTTTTTTACAAAAACAGAGTGAGTCAGAGAGAGGGATAGACAGGGACAGACAGGAACGGAGAGATGAGAAGCATCAATCATTAGTTTTTCCTTGCGCATTGCAACACCTTAGTTGTTCATTGACTGCTTTCTCATATGTGCCTTGACCGCAGGCCTTCAGCAGACCGAGTAACCCTTTGCTCAAGCCAGCAACCTTGGGTCCAAGCTGGTGAGCTTTTGCTTAAATCAGATGAGCCCACGCTCAAGCTGATGACCTCGAGGTCTCGAACCTGGGTCCTCTGCATCCCAGTCCGACGCTCTATCCACTGCGCCACTGCCTGGTCAGGCTTTTTTGAACATTTTAAGGTTTATATATAATAGGTCTAAAGGCCAGAAGTTTAGGCATTTTGTGTGTGCATGAACCTAATCAAGAAAGAGGATAACTAAATAAGAACCTTCTTTTTCTGGCTCAGTGAAAGGGTGCACTCTTATCTCAAAAGACTGGTCACATGGTAGGTTAAGAGTATAAATATGCCCATTTTTATCTCTTCCAAGTAATTGGCATTCATTCTGTAAGTTTTGGGGTTTTTTAAAGATTTTATTTATTGATTTTTAGAGAGAGGAGAGAGAGAAAGGTGGGGGGCAGGGAACAGGAAAAATCTACTCTAGTTGTTTATCATATATGTCTTGACTGGGCAAGCCCAAGGTTTTGAACTGGTGACCTCATCCTTCCAGGTCGAAGCTTTATCCACTGTGTCACCACAGGTCAGGCCTGTTTTGTAAGTTTTGATATGGGTACTTCTTGGTCTAGGAGTTAACCTTCTAGAAAGAAGGTTTACAGATAGTCACTAGGACTCTTGTATAATAGCACAAGTTCTCCCATCTTCACAATTACCTTGTTTAATCGTGGTCCTTTGCTCTTCCCTGTACAGTTTATAATCACCTTGCCAAATTCTACAAAAATCCTTCTTGGGTTCTGGTTTGAATTACATTGACTTTATGGGGTTATTTTTGGAAGAATTAACATCTTTAAATCTTCCTATCTGTGTGAATATAGTTTATATTTCTCCTTTTCCAAAAGAAATCTAATTATATAATCTTGTCCATAAAAAACTATCACACCTAGCCTGACTGGTGGTGGCACAGTGGATCAAGAATCGACCTGGAACGCTAAGGTCGCTGGTTCAAAACCCTGGGCGTGCCTGGTCAAGGCACATACGAGATTTTTTTTTTTTTTTTTTTTTTTTTTTTTTGTATTTTTTTGAAGTTGGAAACGGGGAGGCAGTCAGACAGACTCCCGCATGTGCCCAACCAGGATCCACCTGGCATGCCCAACAGGGGGCGATGCTCTGCCCATCTGGGGTGTCACTCTGCCACAACCAGAGCCATTCTAGCACCTGAGGTAGAGGCCATGGAGCCATCCTCAGCGCCCGGGCAAACTTTTGCTGCTTGGCTGCGGGAGGGGAAGAGAGAGACAGAGAGGAAGGAGTGGGGGAGGGGTGAAGAAGCAGATGGGCGCTTCTCCTGTGTGCCCTGGCCTGGAATCGAACCTGGGACTCCTGCATGCCAGGCCGAGGCTCTACCACTGAGCCAACCGGCCAGGGCCCACATATGAGAATTGATGCTTCTGGCTCCTCCCCCTCTTCTCTCTCTCTCTCTCTCTCATCTCTAAAATGAATAAATAATAATTTTAAAAAAACTATCACACCTTTTGTTAAATTTATTTCTAAGTACTTTACATTTGGTTCACTGTTGTAAATGGGATTGTTTAAAATTTTATATTTTCTAGCTATTGTGTAGAAGTACAATTTACTTTTATATATTAGGTTTGTATTTAACAACTTTGCTAAATGTATCTATGTTGATAATTTACCAAATTTCATTTTGGTTTCCCATGTAGAAATAAAATTATCTGCAAATAGTGATGGCTTTATTTTTTCCTTTTCAATTCATATGTCTGATTTACTTTTATTTTTTAATTTTTTAAGATTTGATTTATTGATTTTATAGAGAGTAGGAGGGATAGACAAGAAGTAGTTGCTTCACTCTAGCTGTTCATTGTCATATATATATATATATATATCTTGACCAGGTGAGCCCAGGGTTTCGAATTGGCAGCCTCAGTGTTCTGGGTTGATGCTTTATCTACTGTGCCACCACAGGCCAGGCTGATTTATTTCTATTATCTGACTGGGCCAGAAAGGACTTTCACTGTAATATTGGAAGAGAAGTGGTGGCAGAAGGCATTAAGAGATTACCTTAAAGTTCTAGTTTGCTAGGGAGCTTTTTCTTAATATCACAAATAGATTTTGAATGTTATTAAACACATTTCTGCATTTATTGAGATGAATATGTAGATTTTTTTCCTTTAATCGGTTGCTGTGATAATACTAGTTTGGAAATAAGACTTCTTGCTTCTTCTGCTCCCTGTCCTGCAGGTGATTTGTGGAGCTATGATTTCTTCAGTGGTGAATTTGTGGTATCACCAGAACCAGATACAAGTGTCCACACTCTTGATCCCCAGAAGCACAAGTATATTATCTTGGGGAGTGATGGGCTTTGGAATATGATTCCACCTCAAGTTGCCATCTCAATGTGCCAGGACCAAGAGGAGAAAAAATACTTGATGGTGAGAAGTGGCTAAGCGGAGTTGGGTAAAGTGGTGGCAATTTATGAGGTCACCTAGTGAGATTGTATGGTAGAAGAAAAGGATTCAATATTAGGGAGGATCAAATCAGCAAATAGTGAACTCAGGGAAAATTTAAGTAATGTAGTGGAAATGGCTGATACAGAGTTGTTTTTTTGTTTGTTTTTTCTTTTTTTCTTTTCTTCTTTTCCAAGTGAGAAGAGGGGAGATAGAGAGACAGACTCCCACATGCATCCCGATTGGGCTCCACCTGGCAAGCCCCATCTGGGGCTGATGCTCTGACCATTTTGGTCCATGCTCACAACCCAGCTATTATTAGCACCTGAGGTGGAGGCTCCATGGAGCCATCCTTAGTGCCTGGAGCCGATGTGCTTGAACCAATAGAGCCATGGCTACAGGAGGGGGAGAGAGAGAAAGAAAGAGAAAGGGATGGGGAAGGGTGGAGAAGCAGATGGTCACTTCTCTTGTGTGCCCTGACTGGGAATCCAACCCGGAACATCCACACGCTAGGCCAGTGCTCTACCACTGAGCCAACTGGCTTGTTTGTTTTTATCATAGAGCTTTGCTGGGAAGGGAAATAGAGGCACACTGAAAAAGTGAAAGATAAAGGTGTTCTCAGTGAGCTACTTTTTGGAGAATGATGAAACATGTACTGGGGAATGTGATAGTTTTATGAATTAGAAATAATTGCTGCCTTTCATCAAGTATGAGGTACATGTATTTTCATACGAGAAAGTGGAAAAAAGCAGTGTTGAAAAAAAATTACAAAGTGGTACTTATCCTGGGAATACAAGGATGGCTTAATATTAAAGTTATAAACAAAGTAGCTGAAGAGTTATTGTAGTTAGCCATCATTAATGTGTCAAAATACTGTGATATGCTAATATGCCCAAGATCAGACAACCTCGAGTAAAGATGATTCCTTTTTTTTTTCAAGGAAAAGATGAAAACAAAACCACCCCAGTTTTATTTATTTATTTATTTTGGTTTAATGAAGTTTTATTTTTCAGAGTTGGTGGGACCTGTTGTTCATGCATCTAAAAATATGGACCACTTCACGAATTTGTGTGTCATCCTTGTGCAGGGGCTATGCTAACCTTTAATATATGTGCTGCCAAAGTGAGCACCCGTTCTTCATTCATTTTGAATATATACACTTCAGGGATACAGAGAACAACCAAATGAAACATAATATATTATGTGTGTGTGTGTGTGTGTGTGTGTGTAATTTTTATATAATACTTGTACTATATAGTCCATTATGTAGTATATACATTATAGTATATTATAGTACATTGATATTTTTGTACTTAGAATATATTTTATTACATAGAATAGCATTAAAATTTTTTGCACTTGTAGTTCATGATATATTTCTTTTTCAGCCATTTCCACATTTTCATCATTCAGTTATTTCTAAAGGTACTTTTAAAGACATATATAGCCCTATTTTCTATAGCACAATATTATCATTTCTGTTCTCTGAAACTTAGCAATTATTGAATGTATGATGCTGAAAGTTTTCTTCCAACCTATATTTGCATAACTTGAGGTCATTTAAGGTTGTTGTTTTTTACCCCCTCTGTTGGTATGTATTTGATCTCTGTACCACAACTTATATTATGTTACTTTTTGCCTAATATGAATAACATTGACCCATTTTTTTTATACGTGTTTAAGAGTTATTCATGTTTCTTTATCTCTGAGTTTTGTTCAGATCCTTTAACAATTTTTAGTTTGGGTCATTGTCTTTGATTTTCAGAAGCTCTTATTTTAGGAGGAAATTAGCTCTTAGCAATGAGTTTTTTTCCCATGACTGATTATATCATTTGTGAATTATCTGTAGTAACTTGATGTTTACTTCCCTCTTTAGATGACTTCTATATAACTTTGCCTTAATAACTGTATGTAACTTTTCATTAATAACGACAGTAAGATTACAGTGAAGACATACTTCTTTTAATTTTTTTTTTTAATTTTTTACAGAGACAGAGAGTGAGTCAGAGAGAGGGATAGACAGGGACAGACAGACAGGAACGGAGAGAGATGAGAAGCATCAATCATTAGTTTTTCATTGCACGTTGAAACACCTTAGTTGTTTATTGATTGCTTTCTCATATGTGCCTTGACCGCGGGCCTTCAGCAGACCAAGTAACCCCTTGCTGGAGCCAGCGACCTTGGGTTCAAGCTGGTGAGTTTTTGCTCAAACCAGATGAGCTCGCGCTCAAGCTGGCGACCTCGGGGTCTCGAACCCGGGTCCTCCACATCCCAGTCCAACGCTCTATCCACTGCGCCACCGCCTGGCCAGGCTACATACTTCTTGATACCAAAAAGAAAAATACAATTGAAATTTAACCACAGGATAAGGCCTTATTTTATTATCTTAAAAAATTTAGAGTAGTACTGTTTTTTGTGACAGAGACAAAGAAAGGGACAGACAGGAAGGTAGAGAGATGAGAAGCATCAATTTTTTGTTGCGACACCTTAGTTGTTCATTGATTGCTTTCTCAAATGTGCCTTGATGGGGGGGCTACAGCAGACTGAGTGACCCCTTGAGCCTTGCTCAAACTAGGTGAGCCCGTGCTCAAGCTGGTGACCTCAGGGTTTCAAACCTGGGTCCTCTGCAGCCCAGTCTGATGCACTATCCACTGTGCTACTGCCTGGTTAGGCTAGAGTAGTACTGTTTTTTTGTTTGTTTGTTTTTTCTTTTTACAGAGAGTCAGAGAGAGGGATAGATAGGGACAGACAGACAGAAACGGAGAGAGATGAGAAGCATCATCAGTTTTTTGTTGCTATACCTTAGTTGTTCATTGATTGCTTTCTCATATGTGCCTTGACCGTGGGCCTTCAGCAGACCGAGTAACCCCTTGCTCGAGCCAGCAACCTTGGGTCCAAGCTGGTGAGCTTTGCTCAAACCAGATAAAGGTGCACTTAAAGCTGGCAACCTCAGGGTCTCGAACCTGGGTCCTCTGCATCCCAGTCTGACGCTCTATCCACTGCGCCACCACCTAGTCAGGCAAGAGTAGTACTGTTTTAACATAGTTTTGAGATGTGTGGGTAATGTTTCAAATTTTGCAAATTTAATTTATTTAGGCTATATTGAATACCTAATTTTTATTTTTTATTTTTGTAAGCTTTTAAAATTTGTTTTTATTTTTTTTCCAGTGACAAATTGAGAGTCAGTCAGAGAGAAGAATAGATAGGGACAGACAGACAGGAATGGAGAGAGATGAGAAGCATCAATCATCAGTTTTTCACTGTGGCACTTTAGTTGTTCATTTATTGATTTCTCATATGTGCCTTGACCGGGGGGCTACAGCAGACAAGTAACCTCTTGCTCAAGCCAGCGACCTTGGGTCCAAGCTGATGAGCTTTGCTCAAACCAGATGAGTCCATGCTCAAGCTGGCGACCTCGGGGTCTCGAACCTGGGTCCTCCGCAACGACGCTCTATCCACTGTGCCACGACCTGGTCAGGCTGAATACCTAATTTTTAATTTGATACAGATGTAATAGTGACTAAATTTGAGTTGTCTTCCTTCTTCTTCTTTTAAACACAGGGTGAGCACGGGCAGTCTTGTGCCAAAATGCTTGTGAATCGAGCGCTGGGACGCTGGAGGCAGCGTATGCTGCGAGCAGATAATACTAGTGCCATAGTAATCTGCATCTCTCCAGGAGTGGACAGACAGGGAAGTTTCACCAATGAAGATGAGTTCTATCTGAACCTGACTGATAGTCCTTCTTATAATAGTCAAGAGACTTGTCTGATGACCCCTTCCCGAAGTTCTACTCCACCAGTCAAGGTATGTAGTTTTATTTTTTATTCATTCATTCATTCACTCATTTATTCATTCATTCATTTATTTTAGAGACAGAGTGAGAGAGAAGAAGGGAGAGAGACAGGGAAGAGAGTGATGAGAAGCATGAACTTGCAGTTGCTTCACTTTAATTGTTCATTTATTGCTTCTTGACTTGGGGCTCAAGTTGAGCCAGTGACCTTTCGTGCCCAAGCCAGCGACCCTGTGCTTAAGCCCATGGGCCTGTGCTTCAGCCATGATCTCACAGTTTTAACTTAATAACCCAGCGTTCAGGGTTGATACTCTATCTACTGCATCACCATGGTCAGGCTAGTGCTATAATATTTGAGTTGTTTTCTTTTCTTCTTCTTTTTTTTTGAATTTTAGTGAGAGGAGGGGAGCCAGAGACAGACTCCCGCATGCTCCCTGACTGGGATCCACCTGGCAAACCCACTAGGGGGCGATGCTCTGGCCCTCTGGGGCCGTTTCTCTTTTGCAACCATAGCCATTTTTTAGCGCCTGAGACAGAGGCCATGGAGCCATCCTCAGCGCCAGGGGCCAACTCACTAATCGAGCCATGGCTGCTGCAGGAGGGTAGGACAAAGAGAGAGAGAGAGAGAGAGAAGCGAGAGGAGGAGGGGTGGGGAAGCAGACGGGTGCTTCTTCTGTGTGCCCTGACCAGGAATCGAACCTGGGACATCCACATGCCGGGCTGACATTGTACCACTGAGCAAACTGGCCAGGGCCTTAAGTTGTTTTCATAGACAAGAGTTTTTTTGGTTAGTGTTACCTGAAAATAGTTTTCAGATTTCTTGTTTCAGTTCAAGTGGTGACTCTTTGTCATGTAACTTATTGTTAGTGAGCCTTAATCTTACTAATCTGAATGCCAGCTGTGTGTGCATTGCCTAATAGAAAGGTGGTGCCTGGCCTGTGTTCGTGCAGTGGATAAAGCATTGACCTAGAATGCTGAGGTTGCCGGTTCGAAACCCTGGACTTGCCTGGTCAAAGCACATAGGACAAGCAACCAGTGAACAACTAAAGTTGAAGCAACTATGAGTTGATGCTTCTTGCTGCCCCCTCCCACCTCCTCTTTCTATAAAAATTAATAAAATCTTTGAAAAAAAGAAAGAAAGATGGAAAGGTGGTTAGTAAAAGGCAGAAACCATGAGCCCAGCCAAAAACATGAGGCTAGTGTGTTCCAAAAGGAAAATTTATTTTAAAGATACCTGGATGCAGGCAGGTGACACCAGCAAAGAGTGTCAGACCCAAGGAGGGGATGGGGCAGGGGTTATATGGATTCATCAAAGGATCTTGGGTAAAGGCAGCTACAAGATAACTTCTTCTGTTTGTGGTTGGGAGTGGTGCCAGTTCCTCAAAATTGTCTACCAGGGGTAGTCAACCTTTTTATACCAGCACCCCTTTTTGTATCTCTGTTAGTAGTAAAATTTTCTAACCGCCCACTGGTTCCACAGTAATGGTGATTTATAAAGTAGGGAAGTAACTTTACTTTATAAAATTTATAAAGCAGAGTTATAGCAAGTTAAAGCATATAATAATAATTACTTACCAAGTACTTTATGTCAGATTTTCGCTAAGTTTGGCAGAATAAATCTTTATAAAACAACTTACTATAGTTAGTTAAATCTATCTTTTCATTTATACTTTGGTGGCTCTGCTACCGCTCACCGTGAAAGCTGGAACATCCACTAGTGGGCGGTAGGGACCAGGTTGACTACCACTGCTCTACACACCTCATCCAATTGTCCCTTATCAGCATCCAGGTACAAGGGAGGTTTGAGCTGGATTACTGAATAAGCAAGTTCTTATTCCTCCTTCAGGCCTACATTGTTCTTAATAAAGATGGTGGCTGAGTAGCCATTTTATCTATCAGTTAGATGTGGCCACTGGAGAATATTAACACTAATATTTGGAACATATTGATCCCCTTCTAACACTATGTACATTTGTAATCATATCTTTTATTTGAAAACTCTTGAATAACAATGCAGATTAAAACCTTTTAAGGAGCTTTAAGGAGCTAATTATTTGCCTATTTCTGAATTTTGTGTTCCCTGTGTATTTGTATTTGAATAACAAACTTTTAGGCAGAATAAAGAAGGAGGCATTAGGGTAGATGTTGGTCACTTATTCTAATTCTCTCCCCAAGGGTTAGGCTGAATTCTAGGATATATTATTTTGTTTCCTCTCTTGCTTTTCAGTCACTGGAGGAGGACCCTTGGCCAAGAATGAACTCTAAGGACCATATACCTGCCCTTGTTCGTAATAATGCCTTCTCAGAGAATTACTTAGAAGTCCCAGCAGAGAGAGCTCGAGCGAATGTCCAGGCTACAGTCATACCCTCAAAAGATCCAGAGCCACTTGAAGAAAACTGCACTAAAGCCCTGACTTTAAGGATACATGATTCTTTAAATAATAGCCTGTCAATTGGCCTTGTGCCTACCAATTCAACAAACACCATCATGGACCAAAAGAATTTAAAGGTGTCAACTCCAGGTCAAATGAAAGCCCAAGATGTTGAAAGAACCCCTCCAGCAAACTTTAAAAGGACATTAGAAGAATCCAATTCCGGCCCTCTTATGAAGAAGCATAGACGACATGGTTTAAGCCGAAGTAGTAGTGCTCAGCCTGCAAGCCTCCCCACAACTTCGCAGCGAAAGAACTCTGTTAAACGTTCAATGCGACGCAGACTTAGGGGCCAGAAGAAAATTGGAAATCCTTTACTTCACCAACACAGAAAAACTGTTTGTGTTTGCTGAACTGTATTTGGAAAATGGTTTCTTTCCAAATTTAGTATATGAGGCTTTTTGAAGTTGGTGCCGAAGTTGAACTTTTTTTAAAGGGACAAAATAAAAATAGTATACAGCTTAAATTTTTGAAAATCAGCAGTTTAATCCTGGCCTTGTACTTGTTTGTATTATAAATGTGAATTTTGTAGACATTAGGGTATACATTGCTGTAAAGTGTGTGTAAATTTGTATCCTTCACACAGACTCTGTCTTACTCTGATACACAGTAAATATAACAACAGGGCTAAAGGTTTTTTTAAAAAATCAAAAGAATCTATTAGATTTTAGAAATAACATTTAAGCTTTTAGAAATGCTTATTAAGTCATTGTGATGAAAACTATACAACTTTTTAAAGTAAATTATTAAACAAACTGGAGAAGTGATGTATTTTCATAGTGACCGTGTTCCACTTAATGTTTCTTAGAAGAAATAGTGTCTTTCAAAAAATTATTTTTTATTTCTAAATTCATAAATCAGAACTAAATTTTTCATAGAAGCAAGAGTAGCTGGGTATTAATCTCCTTGTCCTAATTAAAATACTATGCAGTATCTCTTATTTCAGTAGCATTTTTAAAAAAATTAATCATCAGATATACTAACTAAATCTCTGGTATGGAAGGAGGTATGTTTTCCTTCTCAGTTATCCCATTCAGTGATATTATTTGGTCGGAAAGTGGTTACCCTCTTTTAGTGTTTGCATAAAATATGTAAAGTTTTTCTTGCTATTTCAATAATGATGGTGCTGCTAATTCTCAACATTTCTTAAATTATTTTATATATCATACAGTTTTCATTGATTACATGGATATGTTTGTTCATCTAATAAATCTGTGAACTGTTCGTGATGTTGGATTCCATTTGCTGTTGGTTTTAATGATATATATGAACTTTCTGTTGTGACATGATTGTGCTTTTAGAGTAACTTAAGATACATGTAATGTTCATTTTTGCACTTTTTAATTTTAATTCAGAATACATCAAATTGGCTAAATCATAAGAATATGGTTAAGTCAGTTATGGCTTGTAAGCATTTGATGAAATATGTAGCAATTAAAAATGAATAAAACTCTACTTTGGTAATATAGGAAAAAATTAAAAGGAACTAACACTAAAACATTAAGAGTATGTTATTTTGGTGTGGTGACTTTGTTCTGCAATGTGAAATTTTAAAAAATTGAATTAACTTAGAACAAGACCTATCATTGAAAGATTGAAGAGTTGATTATATACCTACTGCACAATTGGAAGCATACCAGTTTGTCATAAGAAGATTAATTGAGAACCCATGGTCTAGGTAAAATATTAATTGTGGCTAGTTTATTTATTTATTTTTTTATTAAAGATTTTATTTATTAATTATAGAGGGGGGGGAGGAGCAGGAAGCATCAACTCCCATATGTGCCTTGACCAGGCAAGCCCAGGGTTTTGAACCAGCAACCTCAGCGTTTCCAGGTTGACGCTTTATCCACTGCGCCACCACAGGTCAGGCCTGTGGCTAGTTTTTAAAAAGGAACTTTGTATAATAGTTTGTTTTTCAGATCGTTCCAAGCTAGAGACATAGCAACTAGAAGACACTTTTAGAGTCAATTTATTGTGAAGGGTTTTTTTCTATCTTTTATAACTGTGATACCATGTGAGCTGCACCAAATATAGACATTCAAGAAATCTGAATGAAAAAAAAAAGAAAAAAAAAATCTGAGTGTATATTAAAGAAAATCCATTTAGCTATTTTTCACTTTTTCTGCCACGGGTTTTAAAGAAAATAATCTAATCCTGAATTATATGAAATTAAAACTTTTATTTGACTAAAGTGATAGATTAAGTAATCTTTAATGCAAAAATGCCATAGCATTAATTTTTTAGTGCCATAGAGTCCAACTAGTTATCTAATATTGAAAACATTTTTGGTTTGACATACTTAACTGCAAATGCTAAAATTAGCTGTTTTCTGTATGTATTTCTAGGGCTATATTCAGACCTATTTTTAAGGAGCTGAAGATAAGTAATCACAAATGTTTTAATGTTTCTATTTTTATTAAATTTTATTTGTCTATGTAACAGATCAGTACGATAGAAAATTGATGATGTACAAAATGGTACTTAATGAAAACACCCACTTCATTTCCCAAGGCGGCCAACATTTCTTCCAATTTTGTTTCTCATTGATAATCTGCATAGACATGTGTTTAATCTTTTTCTTTACATGTTTTTATCTCTTAATCTCATCTCTTGAGTATTGTTTCCATATCAGTACATCACAGAGCCAAATACAGTGGTACCTTGAGATACGAATTTAATTCATTCTGTAACCAAGCTCTTAAGTTAACTCGTATATCAAACTGCCAATACTGGACCTGTGCGCCAACACGCCAACTAGCAGCAGCTTCTAGAATCACCACTCGTATCTTGGAATTTCACTTGGATCTTTTTTTATTTTATTTTTATTTTTTTTATATATTTTTTTATTTTTTTATTTTTTTTTAAATTCATTTTAGAAAGAACTGAGAGAGAGAAGGAGGGAGGAGCAGGAAGCATCAACTCCCATATGTGCCTTGACCAGGCAAGCCCAGGGTTTCGAACCGGCGACCTCAGCATTTCCAGGTCGATGCTTTATCCACTGCGCCACCACAGGTCAGGCTTGCTTGGATCTTGAACAAAAATACGGACCGAGTCGCAGCTCATATCTTAAAAAATTCATATGTTGGTCTGATCATATCTCAAGGTACCACTGTACATCCAAAATATTAAGGTAATTTGGGAATAAAACTTTGTAGATATATTCCTTTTTAATTTTATTTATTTGTATTTTTCCAAAGTTAGAAGCTGGGAGGCAGTCAGCCTCTCGCATGCGCCTGACCTGGATCCACCCGGCATGCCCACCAGGGGGTGATGCTCAGCCCATCTAGGGCATTGCTCATTAGCTGCTTGAGCCATTCTAGTGCCTGAGGTGGAGGCCATGGAGCCGTCCTCAGCACCCAGGCCAACTTTGCTCCAGTGGAGCTTTGGCTGCGGGAGGAGTGGGAGAAGGGTGGAGAAGCAGATGGGTGCTTCTTCTGTGTGCCCTGGCCAGGAATTGAACCTGGGACTTCCACACACCAGGCTGACGCTCTACTGCTGAGCCAACCAGCCAGGGCATATATATATATATAAAAGGTCTACCGGAAAGTTCTGTCCTGCAGGAGGGGAAGAGAGAGGAGAGGGGGAAGGGTGGAGAAGCAGATGGGTGCTTCTCCTGTGTGCCCTGGCTGGGAATCGAACCCCGGACTCCTGCACGCCAGGCCAACGCTCTACTGCTGAGCCAACCGGCCAGGGCTGTATATCCCATTTTTGAAAAATGTTTTTATCTTTTGATGCAAAAAATTGAACTAGTGCTTGTTTGATACCTTCTTCATTTTTGAATTTTTTTGCCCTTTAAAAAATTTTGTTAGGACAAAATCAAGTGATAGTCGGAGAGTGCTAAGTCCGAGGAATATGGTGGATGCAACAGACATGCTTCTGTAGCATTTCTTCCTTGCTGAAATTTGTAAAAATTACAATGGCATAAATGAACTTTATTAGTAGCCATGGGTACACTATCGCTTCACACACAAGACTAACATGAATCAACTTTGTTTTAGTTAATTTGCTACGTCAGTATGTATACATTAAGTGATAAAAGTAAAGAGGTGCCTGACCAGGTGGTGGCGCAGTGGGATAGAGTGTTGGACTGGGATGCAGAGGACCGGCGGGGTTCGAGACCCCGAGGTCGCCAGCTTGAGTGCGGGCTCATCTGGTTTGAGGAAAAACCCACCAGCTTGAACCCAAGGTCGCTGGCTCCAGCAAGGGGTTACTCGGTCTGCTGAAGGCCTGTGGTCAGGGCACATATGAGAAAGCAATCAATGAACAACTAAGGTGTTGCAACGTGCAATGAAAAACTAATGATTGATTCTTCTCATCTCTCTCCGTTCCTGTCTGTCTGTCCCTGTCTATCCCTCTCTCTGACCCATTCTCTGTCTCTGTAAAAAATAAATAAATAAATAAAAATTAAAAAAAAAAAAAGGCACACATGCACCAAATAAACGTGCTTACATGTCGAAACTTGTGATAGAAACGGACAGAACTTTCCGGCAGACCTTATATTTTAAGTCTATCAAATTTAAAATTTTTTTTAGATTTTATTTTACAGAGAGAGGAGGAGAGAAAGAAGTATCTACTCGTAGTTGGTTCATATTATTTGTTCATTGCTTGCTTGTTGCTTGTCGTATGTGCCTTGAAGGAGTGAATCCAGGGTTTGAACTGGCTACCTCAGCATTCCAGGTCTGCTCTATCCACTGTGCCACCACAGGCCAGGCTACAGAACCTCATTTTTTAGTAGTCTAGTATGGAGATATATATAGCTATATATCTATATCTATCTTTATATATATCTAAATATAGATATATATCTCTATATATATAACTTTGCATTACTTAACTATGTCCACTAAAAAGCAAACCTGACCTGTGGTGGTGCAGTGGATAGAGCTTTGACCTGGAAGCACTGAGGTTGCCGGTTCAAAACCCTGGGCTTGCCTGGTCAAGGCACATATGGGAGTTGATGCTTTCTGCTCCTTCCCCCTTTTCTCTCTCCCCCCTCTCTATAATGAATGTTGGGCAGATAAAATGTATTATGCTCACTTTGTTAAAGATGGAGGCCGTCGCCCAGTTGATATTCTTTTTCTTTTTTATTTTATTTATTCATTTTAGAGGAGAGAGAGAGACAAGGGGGAGGAGCTGGAAGCATCAACTCCCATATGTGCCTTGACCAGGCAAGCCCAGGGTTTCGAACCGGCGACCTCAGCATTTCCAGGCCAACGCTTTATCCACTGCGCCACCACAGGTTAGGCGATATTAATGTGTGTTGAGAATCCTTGTAGCCTGGGGCTTGGTTTTGGGATTAAGCCTTTCCCACCCTTTTTGATGTGGGGTGGTACAATCCAATCATGCCTCAGAGAAGTAACTTTGTATTAGAGACTTCCCTATTTTATATATTGGATTAGAGGTTGTGAAGCTACACTATAAAATGAGGGTAGAACGAGAGTTTAGGCTCTTGGTTCCTGAAATTATCATTAGAAGAGAGAGCAGAGGAGAGCAGAGAAAGGCCACGTGGAGGAGGCCAGGAGAAGCAGCCAAGATGGCGGAGTGCTGAGTGAGATGCCAGTTTGTGTAGAGTTTGTATCTGGGATAAGGAAGGAGATGGGGAACTGAGGAGAATAAGGCTGGTGAGCTAGAAACCTTTGATTCTAGGAAACTCGGATAGGTCAGTGGCTTTGTGAGCCCTGAATGTGAAGTGGCTTTTGGAGCCCAGTGTGTATGTTTTTGCTTGCCCGCCCGGTGCAAGCTAGAGTTGAAGACTATGGCCCACCAGTTTGTGGCTCCGTTGTTTCTTTACCGACTGTCCGAATCCAATGCGAACCTGCAAGGGCGGGGCTGCTTTGATAGTGGTGGCCCTGGCCGTGGCTCCTGGCTTTACAATGAATAAATAAAATCTTTAAAAGGCAAACACTTTTTTTATTCACACAACACTTATGACGTGAGATGTGTAGGTTTTTCTACATGAAACAATTCCCTTAATTTCTGCAGACTCCAACTGGATGCCCTACAATTCAGTTTAGTTCTGACACTACCTGGAGCTATTAGATCCTACAAATCAAGGACTCAGTCTCACAAGACTGCCCCCACTTCAGATACCAATTACAAGTTACATATATGTTTGATCAACTGGCAAATGATCAAACCTGTGAAAGGGGTTGTGGAAATCCTGATTCATACCTATAATTCTATGTGAAATCAGATTATTTTACCACTGCTTAAATCATATGATTATTATCCAAGTGTTTTTGGTGGTCAGGGTAAGGGAGTCAATGGTTTGCTTAAGGTTGGAAAAAAAAAAAAAGAATCCCAATCCTATTAAGATAAAATGACCTTTACTGTACTTGGTTTGCATACAGATCTCTGATCATTCCCTGGGGGCTGTAGGAGAGGCAATTTTTAGTGCTTTATATAATGGCATTGTAGCAACTGGATAAACACAGAACTCTGGCTGGAACGCACTCTTTTACGCTGTGTTATGGACCAACGCGAGTAATTATTGATTGGAACCTAAATTGATTATAAATTTAAAAAACCTTTACTAGCTGGCCAGCGACTGCTAGTTGAGAAACAGCTAACAGCCCCGAACCCAGGGAGAGAGCAGTATTTAAGGGGATAAACCACAAAATCATAGCTATTACAACAGGTATGCACAACATTCTTGATATTTCGGTAGAAAGCATTCTTTGTTCTAAAGCTGATTACAGTTCTTCCTATAATTGCTACAAGGCTTAAAGCATTGTAAAGCCAGAAGCCATGGCCAGGGCCACCACTATCAAAGCAGCCCCGCCCTTGCAGGTTCGCATTGGATTCGGACAGTCGGTAAAGAAACAATGGAGCCAAAAACTGATAGGCCATTTTCTTTAATTCTAGCTTGCACCCGGTGGGCAAGTAAAAATACACACTGGGCTCCAAAACCCACTCACATTCAGTGCTCACAAAGGTACTGACTTATCCGAGTTTCCTAGAATCAAAGGTTTCTAGCTCACCAGCCTTATCCTCCTCAGTTCCCCATCTCCTTCCTTATCCCAGATACAAACTTCACAAACTGGCATCTCACTCAGCACTCCGCCATCTTGGCTGCTTCTCCTGGCCACATGGCCTCTTACTGCTCTCTGCTCTGCTCCCTCTGCTCTCTCATGCTAATCATCCCAGGAACCAAGAGCCCAAGCTCTCGTTCTGCCCCCATTTTATAGTGTAGAAATCCAAACCTTTAATCCAATATACAGAATAGGGAAGTCTCTAATACAAAGTCACTTCTCTGAGGCATGATTGGATTGTACCACCCCACATTAAAAAGGGTGGGAAAAGCTTAATCCCAAAACCAAGCCCCAGGCTACAAGGATTCTGCCTGCCCAGAGACACACATTAATATCACCTGGGCAACAGCCTCCATGTGAGCAGCGCCACTTTAACAAAGTGAGCATAATACATTTTATCTGCCCAACAAGCATAAAACTACATCTTGCTTCTGTAGGCCAGATTTAAGTCAAGGTATCTAACTAGTTGGGATTGTAAAAATTTTCTACTCGGCCCTGGCCGGTTGGCTCAGTGGTAGAGCGTCAGCCTGGCGTATGGAAGTCCCGGGTTCAATTCCCGGCCAGCGCCCATCTGCTTCTCCACCCCTCCCCCTCTCCTTCCTCTCTGTCTCTCTCTTCCCCTCCTGCAGCGAGGCTCCACTGGAGCAAAGATGGCCCGGGCGCTGGGGATGGCTCCTTGGCCTCTGCCCCAGGCGCTAGAGTGGCTCTGGTCGTGGCAGAGCGATGCCCCGGAGGGGCAGAGCATCGCCCCCTGGTGGGCGTGCCGGGTGGATCCCGGTCGGGCGCATGCGGGAGTCTGTCTGACTGTCTCTCCTGGTTTCTAGCTTCAGAAAAATACCAAAAAAAAAAAAAAAAAAAAATTTCTACTCTAAGTTATTGCCATAGGCAAGCTCCGTTCAATGCTTAACTTCTTTGTACACACTACTGGGGACTTTCTATTCTAAGCTACCAGAAGCAAGTATAAAAATTCCTTTTTATGTCCAACTCTTTATACACAATACTGAGGTCCCATACACAACACTAGGCCCCTAACACACACTGAAAATGAGTTTCCTAGCTGGGATTGCTCATTATAAGACCAGATTATATTTTTATTTTTTATTTTACAGACACAGTCAGAGAGAGTGATGACAGACAGGAACGGAGAGAGATGAGAAGCATCAATCATTTGTCTCTTGTTGCAACACCTTAATTGTTCATTGACTGCTCCCTCATATATGCCTTGACCATGGGCCTTCAGCAGACCAAGCAACTCCCTGCTCGAGCCAATGACCTTGGGTCCAAGGTGGTGAGCTTTGTTCAAATCAGATGAGCCCATGCCCAAGCTGGCGACCTCAGGGTCTCGAACCTGGGTCCTCCACATCCCAGTCCAACGCTCCATCCACTGCGCCACTGCCTGGTCAGGCAATGATATTCTTTTTTATAAACTTGTTGAATAGT
This sequence comes from Saccopteryx bilineata, assembly GCF_036850765.1. Classification (NCBI taxonomy): domain Eukaryota; kingdom Metazoa; phylum Chordata; class Mammalia; order Chiroptera; family Emballonuridae; genus Saccopteryx; species Saccopteryx bilineata. The sequence goes on along the minus strand of NC_089491.1, from coordinate 352,394,154 downwards.
TTTCCCTGGTCCCATTATTTTGAATAATCACTCACAAGTTACTTCCACTCAAAAAATGGTTACCATAAATTTTATTTTCTATTTGAAGGCTCATAAAGGAGTCACATACCATCTCTGTAGAAGAAAAAAATGGAGGACTTAAAATTAGTTTGTTGGTTAATTAGTAATTAGTTAATTTGGATCAATTTCTAACTGGTTCTATTGCAGGAATCAAAGGAGGACAAAAACGCCCAACTTGATGAAGGAAGTAGGATTTATTTAGCCAGTGGAAACATGTGACCTCAAAAGAAGCAACAAAGCACGTGCTCCTTGAAGTTAGATTTCTTACATTATATATACGTTTACAGCTTTAGCTTTCATGTGACAAATGCCTGATTTCTATGACTTCTTTGTTTGCAGGCCTACTTGACTTTCCTGTTTTAAGAGGGGGAAGAGGAGAGGAGGCTGGAGAGTCTGTCCTTGATAATCCTATCACTCATTCTTCTTACTGTAGCTGCAAGTTCATTTCAAGGAACTTATAACAAGCAAGGTCCACACCTGTGGTTTGTTATTTTTCAAACTTTTCTGTCTGCCCTTGTTCCCTCAGTCAAGAACACTGAGGTCACAGGCTGGAGTGTAAGTCCCCCCTCTCCATTCTTCTGGTTTCTCCTCCTTCAGTTCTAAGAATTTTATATTTGTTTACTCCTATAGAAGGCCTATGTGGCTCATAATATTCCTTCTATAATTTACAGGATGAAATGAAGGCACAGTGTTGGGCAGATAAAATATATTATGCTCACTTTGTTAAAGATGGCGCTGCCCACGTGGAAGCCGTTGCCCAGGTGATATTGTGTGTTGGGGGCAGGCTGTGGGCAGGCAGGATCCTTGTAGCCTGGGGCTTGGTTTTAGGACTAAGCCTTTCCCACCTTTTTGATGTGGGGTGGTGCAAAATCATCATGCCTCAGATGAGTGACTTTGTATTAGAGATTTCCCTTGTTTGTATATTGGATTAAAAGTTCTGGTTTTGCCCTGGCTGGTTGGCTCAGTGGTAGAGCATCGGCCTGGCGTGCGGAAGTCCCGGGTTCGGTTCTGGCCAGGGCACACAGGAGAAGCGCTCATCTGCTTCTCCACCCCTCCCCCTCTCCTTCCTCTGTCTCTCTCTTCCCTTCCTGCAGCCAAGGCTCCATTGGAGCAGAGATAGCCCAGGCGCTGAAGATGGCTCTGTGGCCTCTGCCTCAGGTGCTAGAGTGGCTCTGGTCGCAACAGAGCAATGCCCCAACTGGGCACAGCATCGCCCCCTGGTGGGTGTGCCGGGTGGATCCCGGTCGGGCGCATGTGGGAGTCTGTCTGACTGCCTCCCCATTTCCAGCTTCAGAAAGAAAAAAAAAAAAAAGTTTTGGTTTCTGCACTATAAAATGGGGCAGAACGGGAGCTTGCTCTCTCGGTTCCTGAGATTAGCATTAGAGAGCAGAGCAGAGAAAGGCCACATAGAGGAGACCAGGAGAAGCAGCCAAGATGGTGGAGTGCTGAGTGAGAAGCCAGTTTGTGCAGAGAGAAGGAAGAAGATGGGGAATAGAGGTGAATAAGTCTGGTGAGCTAGAAACCTTTGATTCTAGGAAACTCGGATAAGTTAGTAGCTTTGTGAGCACTGAATAAAGGGGTTTTGGAGTCCAGTGTGTGTTTTTACTTGCCCGCCAGGTGCAAGCTAGGATTAAAGATGATGGCCCAGCAGTTTTTGGCTCCATTGTTTCTTTACTGTCTGAATCCAATGCGAACCTGCATGGGCCAGGCAGCTGTGATGGTGGCCGTGGATACTGGCTTTACACACAGGAATTCACCCCCACTAAAAAATGTAGAATTTCACCAGTGTTCATCCTATCTATAAAAGCCATCACTAAATTGCTCAAGTCCAAAACACAGGCATCTTCCTCAGAGACGAATTTAACAATGGGCACATGGGGCGCACACCCTGGGCCCCGACTTCTGAAGGGCCCCACAAAACCCCAACTTTACACTTTTTTCTAATGACATCAAATTTGGTTTCATAATGTGCAATTTTAATATTAATAGTACATAATATTTTTTATACTTAAATATATGGTTAATATGTATTTTTATTTTTGCTATCTTTTTAAAAAGGGGTCCAATATTTTCTTTAGTGCCCAGGGCCTCAACCGACCTTAATCCACCTCTGATCTTTCTTGATTCTCTATTTTCCTTTTCCACATCCAACGCATTAAGTTCCTTCAATTCTCTTTTACAAAATACTTTTAAGTTGACTTTTCACCTCTACTGCTTCACTTCTAAGTTCAGCTTCAGACTGCATCTTTCACTTGGTCTACTGAAATAACCTCCCTACTTGACCCACTGTTTCCACTCTTGCCCACCTGACTGTTGGTCAAGTAAGTTTGTAAATATGATACAGTATATATGTTTGCTCGCTTATAGTTTGCATTGGGTGTGGGGGACAGGCTGTAAGCAGGCGGGTCCTTATAACCAAAGGCTTAGTCTTAAAACTAAGCCTTTCTCACCCATTTAATACTAAGATCTTTTCAAAACTAAGCTTTGCCCCACGCTTGACTGTTGCATGATGTGGGGTGGTGCACTCTTTTTATTTATTTATTTATTTATTTATTTTTTACAGAGACCAAGAGTGAGTCAGAGAGAGGGATAGACAGGGACAGACAAACAGGAACGGAGAGAGATGAGAAGCATCAATCATTAGTTTTTCATTGTGTGTTGCAACACCTTAGTTGTTCATCGATTGCCTCGAATATGTGCCCTGACCGCGGGCCTTCAGCAGAGCGAGTAAGCCCTTGCCGGAGCCAGCGACCTTGGGTTCAAGCTGGTGGGCTTTTGCTCAAACCAGATGAGCCTGTGCTCAAGCTGGCGACCCTGGGGTCTCGAACCTGGGTCCTCTACATCCCAGTCTGACACTCCATCCACTGCGCCACTGCCTGGTCAGGCGGGTGGTGCACTCTTATGAGGAGTCCCATCATGCCTCAGATAAGTGACTTTGTATCAGAGACTTCCTTGTTTGTATATTGGATTAAAGGTTTTGATTTCTACACTATAAAATGGGGCAGAAGAGCCCATGCCGGAGGAGAGGAGAGCAGAGAAAGGCCACGTGGAGGGGAGGAGGAGCAGCCAAGATGGCAGAGTGGTGAAGGAGAAGCCAGTTTGTGCAGAGTTTGTGTGGAGAGAAGGAGATGGGGAACAGAGATGAATAAGGCTGGTGAGGTAGAAACCGCTGATTCTAGGAAACTCGGATTGAGTCAGTGGCTTTGGGAGCCCTGAATGGAAAGGGAAGTGTTTTCCCATGTGTATATTTCTTGTCAACCGGGTGCAAGCTAGGATTAAAGGTAATGGCCCACCAGTTCTTGGCTCTGTTGTTTAATCACCGTCTGTCTGAATCAAATGTGAACGTGCATCGGCCAGGTTGCTGTGATGGTGGCTGTGGCTACTGGCCATACACTGACGAAAGTTTATTTTCTGTTAAGTAAATAGAATGATCTTTTAGAAATGTAAATACGATGATGACACTTTTTAGCTGAACAGTATCAGCCTAAAATAAAGGTGAGGCCCTGGCCGGTTGGCTCAGGGGTAGAGCGTCGGCCTGGCGTGCAGGTGTCCCGGGTTCCATTCCCCGCCAGGGCACACAGGAGAAGCGCCCATCTGCTTCTCCACCCCTCCCCCTCTCCTTCCTCTCTGTCTCTCTCTTCCCCTCCCGCAGCCAAGGCTCCATTGGAGCAAAGTTGGCCCAGGCGCTGAAGATGGCTCTGTGGCCTCTGCCTCAGGCGCTAGAGTGGCTCTGGTTGCAACAGAGCACCGCCCCAGATGGGCAGAGCATCACCCCCTGGTGGGCGTGCCAGGTGGATCTTGGTTGGGCGCATGTGGAAGTCTGTCTGACTGCCTCCCCGTTTCCAACTTCAGAAAAATACAAACAAAAAAAAATTAAATAAGTAAATAAATAAATAAAATAAAGTTGAAACTCCTCATAATTCTATACAAGGCCATAGTCCACCTGGCTACTGCTTACCTCTCCTAATTAGATTTCTATAACTTTACACTTAGTTCACTTTGCTTAAACGATAGTGTTTTTCTCCTTCCTCAAAATTCATTCCCTTCTTAGAGTCTTTGTACTTACTGAGAGTTTCTTCAATGCTTCGATAAATATCATTATTATGTAGAAATGTAACTGAGAAAACAACACCCCGATATCTTCATCTTTTCCTTAGGAGAGGTAGAATCAGGTAAGGAGGGAATCAGGCGTGGTCCACAAACCAAGATCAGATTGACAAATTTATCCGCCGCGCCCCTCATTTATTTACATTGGCTCCAGGGCTACCCACCACCCTCAGCCAGTTTAGGCTCCCGGAAGGTAAACATATTTACAAGGGCGGGGCCGAAGGCGGGTTTGGAATGGGTGAGTGGACAGCTAAAAGTGATTGGCAGCTGCCATATCCACGTGCTTTGAGCTTTCAACCAGCTGTCGCGAGAATTCGATGTAAACAGACCAGTCCCCGGGTTTTAGGATTCCCAGCCTGTGATGCTCAGTTAAGGTGCACAGAGTCTGGGACATGATGATTTTTGACAAAGCCAAGTGGTGCTCTTTGCAATGGAATATAGACACGTTCGTAATTCCTCTTCACCTATCTGCATTTGCAACCGAACCTGACACCTCCGTTTTTCCTAAATTTACATACTATTTTGTTTTTCCTCAAGCCCCAGTGTATTGGCTAATTTAGGAGGCGGGTCCGCCCCTTTCCTATTTGCTGGTTGGCGAAACTGACCTCTAAAGGCGGTGCCCGGCTGTGGCAAGTTTGCTTCTGGGATTGGCTAGAAAGGTAGTTCCGCTGAGGCGTGGTAGGAAGTGGTAGCCGTCAATCACGAGGGGGGAGACTCCAAACAGTGAGCCTTGAGCTGGAGAACAGCGTTTACCGGCGGGGCGGCCGGTGAGAGGGCTGGTTGGGCTGTGGCTTTGGGGAGGCTTGGAGAGGCCGAGGGGCAAGCAGCGTGAGGGGAGAGGGCTTGACTGGCAGGAATTCGGCGTGGCAGAGCTGTCGAGATTGGAGGGGGAGGGGAGAAAGAAAGGGCAAGGGGCCAGAGGGCGGCCGGGGGCAGCGGTGGCTTGGTGTTGGAGGTTAAGTAGATAGCAATGTGCTAGTGCCTTTCAGGAGAGTGGGGCCTGAGAGACTGGTCAGGGTCCTCATCAGGAGACATGGCCTTCATAGGATAGTTCTTGGGAGGCTGTGTTTTGGAAATAAAGGGTGGTATAGGAATGAGAGGGCTGAGGGGCTGGAGGTAAGATATCCTTTGAGGAATGAGTGCCTCGGCTGGTTGGAGCAAAGGGTGTTTTGGTTGTGGCAGATGGGACTCATCAGTTTAAAAGTTGTCAGATAAGGTGGTAGAATGCTCCTTACTTAGAAATGAGGTTTGTAGGGGCTTTAGTGATTAGTTCCAGGCTGTGGGCTCTTCTGTGCCCTGTAAGAGATATTTAATTTTGCTGTCAAACCTCCTTTAAACCTTAACCTAGTACACTCCATACTCTTAAAACTTCCCCAATGATTCTGGTGCTTATTAGACATTCAGGGATCACAATTCAGTGATGTGTCAGGAAAGGGTAAGTTAGACTCTAGGGATTAGGTTCCAATAGCAGGGGGATCAATTTTAAAAATTGATTTTTAAAATCTGGCTAAATTATGACCATGTAGTCTATTTTTTTAAAGATGTAATTGATGTATAAAATTATATTAGTTTCAGGTATACAACATAATGATTTGTTATTTGTATATATTGTGAAGAGATCACCACAGTTAGTCTAGTTAACGTCCATCACACACAGGTACAATATGCTTTCTTACCTTACAGATTACCAACAGTTTTAGTTGAGGAGTATTACCCTACTGTTCCACTTGGTCTTGAAATATTGTACCATGTATATTTTCACTTTCTCAACATAAGATTTAAGTGAATTTTTAAATTTTGGCTTACACATTTGTTTTTATAAAGTGATCTTGTGCTAGACTTCCCGTCCACCATCTGGTTCTGTTACCTTCCTAATTTCTGTTAACAGTAGATCAAAGGGTCCAGGAAGAGTCTTTACTAGTTTTGTGGTTCTGAGATTTGGTTCAAATAAAAAAAAAAAAACTCAGTGATTAAATGTTTTTTGTTTGTTTGGTTTTTTATCTTCTACCCTCCTTTTCTGATGTGATAGGAATTGCTGGGAAAGTTTCTTACATTTTAGACACTTTTGACAAGGGATCTTTGGTGAGCAACCATAAACCTTTCTCCCTACTCCCAACAATAATGATCCATTCTTTCTATTTTTTTTTTGTTGTTGTTCTGGAAACAGGTTTTATGAATGACGATATGGCTACAGATTCCCCCAGAAGACCCAGTCGTTGTACTGGTGGAGTCGTGGTTCGCCCCCAGGCTGTCACGTAAGCAAATTTCAGATAACCCTAATAGCTGAAGAACAGATTACTCTCTATTGTAACTAACCTTCAGGGTTTCTTTCTGAACAGTGATTACTTTTGTAGAATCTTTTAATTTTGGCTTTACGGGATGATAAATGTCATTGCCTAGGCCAAATAAAAGGAATAATTGGAGGGTCAAATTGATGTGTTCAACATGTTTACAGAGTACATGAAAAGCACTCAGCTAAATCCTAGAGTAATGTTCTTTCATATTCCAGGTTTAACAATTACTGGATTATTAAATAATGTCTCAGGACCATTATTCAAAAAAAGAAAATGAAATGTAATAGAAAATATAGTTGCGGGTTAGTACTGTTTTGTGTCACACACAGTAAGATATTCATATGTATGCGTATGTTTACTAGAACGTGATATAAAACGTATCTCTTACTCTAAGGTCTCAGTAAAAAAATTTCAAAGTCAGTGTCATAAAGAGTACATTTCTTTATTTCAAGCCTCTTTCACAAAGCATATTTATACTTTCTAGGAGCTTATAATCTAATGTGGTTTAAGATATGTATGCTTGGCCCTGGCTGAGTAGTTCAGTTGGTTAGAGGGTTGTCCGGATACGCCAAGGCTGCGGGTTTGATCTCTGGTCAGGGCACATACAAGAAACAACCAGTGAATGCATGACTAAGTGGAAAAACAAATTGATGTTTCTCTCTCCCTAGTTCTCCCTTCTTCTTTCTCTAGCATCAGTTAATAAATTTAAAAGAATGCTTGAGGCCCTGGCCGGTTGGCTCAGTGGTAGAGCGTCGGCCTGGCGTGCAGAAGTACCGGGTTCGATTCCCGGCCAGAGCACACAGGAGAAGCGCCCATCTGCTTCTCCACCCCTCCCCCTCTCCTTCCTCTCTGTCTCTCTCTTCCCCTCCTGCAGCGAGGCTCCATTGGAGCAAAGATGGCCTGGGCGCTGGGATGGCTACTTGTCCTCTGCCCCAGGCGTTAGAGTGGCTCTGGTCGCAACAGAGCGACGCCCCGGAGGTGCAGAGCATTGCCCCCTGGTGGGCAGAGCGTCGCCCCCTGGTGGGCGTGCCGGGTGGATCCCGGTCGGGCGCATGCGGGAGTCTGTCTGACTGTCTCTCCCCGTTTCCAGCTTCAGAAAAATACAAAAAAAAAAAAAAAGAATGCTTGAAATCAGTATAATCAATAAAATGGGTGCTAGCAAAACACCATGAGAATTCAGAGGGGTACTTTTGTGGGAGTACTTGAGTATTTTAGATCTGAAAAGTTTTTATTAAAGCTGACATTTACAGTGTAGTTAAAAGTCTGAATAGTGTTTGGGCAGTTAGGATCAAGGGTACATTTTAGGCAAAGAGAATAGAGTGAGCAGATGTTGAAAAGGCAAGATATTTCATAAATGAAATAGAGGAAAGTTGACCTATTTGAAGTAGGTTGAGGGTAGACAATTAACACACTGTTGACTGGCAATTTTACACAGAAGTTATCTCATGTCACCCGCTATTTTTTCATAATTGAGTATGAAAGTGAAACAATCTAAATAAACTTCAGTATACTTTATTTATACATAATGAATTTAAATGAAACTTAGTACATATCTGCTACATATTATATTTTATACATATTATATATTTTAGTAATATTTTTGGTATGTTATACTGTATAGCAATCACCTACTTGTAATGGTACGCAACATGTTTTGCAAATATATCTGGTTTCTCTGTGCTTTCCTTTTGAAACACACATTTGACACGTTCTAGTTAGTTGAACACGATGAAGAAAGATTTTTACAATATCCTTGGTATGTATGTTCTGACGGTGGGCATTTAGAAGACAGTCCAAGTTTAGACAGCTCTACACTGTGATTGTTTTGTTTACTGTACCTTTGATTTTGCAGGACGCAGAGGATGCAGAGGACCCAGGTTTGAATTCCCAAGGTGGCCAGCTTGAACATGGGGTCGCTGGCTTGATTGTGGGATCATAGACGTGATCCTGTGGTTGCAGGCTTGAGCCCAAAGGTTGCTGGCTTGAACCCAAAAGATGCTGGCTTGAAGCCCAAGGTCACTGGCTTGAGCCCAAGGTTTCTGGCTTGAACAAGGGGTCACTGACTTTGCCCAAGCTCCCTGGTCAAGACACATATGAGAAAGCAATCAGTGGACAACTAAGGTGCTCTAATGAAGAATTGATGTTTCTCATCTCTCTCCCTTCCTGTTTGTCCCTATCTGTCTCTGTCTCTGGCAAAAAAAAAAAAAAAAAAAAAAAAAAAATCTATTGCCTTCTCAGCATAACAAAAGTATTTGTGTAATATTTTACCACGATATTTTCTTTATTTTGTGCTCCTTCATTTCCCAAGGCTATATGTCTTTGCCAACTGTGGACCATGGCCATAAGTTGAGTATATTATTAGTTCTGATTTAGGTGCCATTTCTTTTTTATTTTCCTTTTTATTAAGTGAGAGGCGGGGAGGCAGAGACAGACTCCTGTATGTGCCCTGACCAGTATCCACCCAGCAAGTCCCCTACCCAGTGATGCTCTACCCATCTGGGGCTGCTACTTGGTTGCTCTTCAGTGAGCTATTTCATATTTCAGTGCCTGAGTTGAGGCCATGGAACCATCCTCAGCACCCGGGGCCAACTTTGCTTGAACCATTTGAGCCATGGCTGTGGGAGGGGAAGAGAGAGAGAGAGAAGCAGATGATGACTTCTACTGTGTTCCCTGACTGGGAATGAAACCTGGGACTTCCCCACATCGGGCTGATGCTCCACCACTGTGCCAACCAGCCACGGTCTAGTTAGGTGCTATTCCACTCTTCATTTTTTAGGTGGGGAAGACCAAAGCAGAGAGAAGTTAAATAAATTGTTCTTGGTAATAGCCAAGAAAAGGAACCTGGATTAAACCCAGGCAGTTTGGCTATGCTGCCTCACTGTATTCAACATTGATTGCTTTTTCTTATGAAGTACACATATAAATACATACATATTTTTTTAGTGAGCAAGAGAGAGACAGGAAGGGAGAGAGATGAGGAGCATCAACTCATAGTTGTGGCACTTTAGTTGTTCATTGATTACTCATGAGTGTCTTGATCAGTGGGCTCCAGCCAAGTTCGTAACCCCATGCTCAAGCCAGCGACCTTTGACTCAAACCAGAGGCCATGGGGTCAAGTTGCTGACCTCACGCTCAAGCCTATGGCCCTGTGCTCAAGCTGGTGACCTTAGGGTTTTGAACCTGGGACTTCAGCATCCCAGGCTGATGCTCTATCCACTGCACTACCACCAGTCAGACAATTTTTGTGTCTTTAAAAAAAATTTTTTTTAATTTTATTTATTCATTTTAGAGAGGAGAGAGAAAGGGAGAGAGAGAGAGGAGATAGAGACAGAGAGAGAAGGTGGGGAGGAGCTGGAAGCATCAACTCCCATATGTGCCTTGACCATGCAAGCCCAGGGTTTCAAATCGGCGACCTCAGCTTTTCCAGGTCGAATCTTTATCCACTGCGCCACTACAGGTCAGGCATTTGTGTCTTTTTAAAAAAGAAAAAGTTCAACTCATTCAGTATTTTTTTTTTTTTTTGTATTTTTCTGAAGCTGGAAATGGGGAGAGACAGTCAGACAGACTCCCGCATGCACCCGACCGGGATCCACCCGGCACGCCCATCAGGGGGCGACGCTCTGCCAGCCACTCCAGCGCCTGGGGCAGAGGCCAAGGAGCCATCCCCAGTGCCGGGGCCATCTTTGCTCCAGTGGAGCCTTGGCTGCGGGAGGGGAAGAGAGAGACAGAGAGGAAGGAGAGGGGGAGGGGTGGAGAAGCATATGTGCGCTTCTCCTGTGTGCCCTGGCTGGGAATCGAACCCAGGACTTTTGCACGCCAGGCCAACGCTCTACCACTGAGCCAACCGGCCAGGGCCTCATTCAGTATTTTAACAATACTTGAGCATCTATTCCATGTCTCAGTACTTACTGGCTTATAGATTCTGGAGATACAAGATAAATATGAAAGATGAATTCCTTTCTGTAATTGAGTTTATATTTCAGTGGGGGAAGCAGTAAGTAAAGTAACTACAGACTCAAATCAGTGTAGTGTGTTGACAGAGAATAATGATGGGAATTATGATTTAAGGCTATCAGAGAAGGCTTCTCTGAGGAGGTAACACTTTATTTTTTTATTTTATTTTTTAAGTGAGAGAAAGAGAGAGAGGGACAAATTGGGACAGACAGGCAGGAAGGGAGAGATGAGAAGCATCAATGGGGTTTTGAACCTGGGTCCTGTGCATCCCAAGTCGATGCTGTATCCATTGTGCCACCACCTGGTCAGGCATTAGGAGGTAACACTTTATTTTTTTATTTTTTTATTTTTTCATTTTTCTGAAGCTGGAAACAGGGAGAGACAGTCAGACAGACTCCCGCATGCGCCCGACCGGGATCCACCCGGCATGCCCACCAGGGGCAATGCTCTGCCCACCAGGGGGCGATGCTCTGCCCACCCTGGGCGTTGCCATGTTGCAACCAGAGCCACTCTAGCGCCTGGGGCAGAGGCCAAGGAGCCATCCCCAGCGCCCGGGCCATCTTTGCTCCAATGGAGTCTCGGCTGCGGGAGGGGAAGAGAGAGACAGAGAGGAAAGCGCGGCGGAGGGGTGGAGAAGCAAATGGGCGCTTCTCCTGTGTGCCCTGGCCGGGAATCGAACCCGGGTCCTCCGCACGCTAGGCCGACGTTCTACCGCTGAGCCAACCGGCCAGGGCTAGGAGGTAACACTTCAGATGGAGATCTGAAAGAGAAGGCAGAGTATGGGAAGGGATTTAGGCTGAAAGCTGGGGTAAAGGTCTTGATTAAAAGAAGAGCTTGGTGTAATCTAGGAATGGAGGTTGCTTATGACCTAAGCAAAGTAAAGGGAGTGGCATAAAAATGAGATTGGAGAGGTAGGCCTAATCAAAAAAAATTTTTTTTTGGCATAATCAGTTTCATAGGTATGTAAGGTGTTTTTTTAAAAATAAGATTTAGGACAATTCATATTATTTTATTTTATTTTTTTTCTTTAGTGATAGGATGGGAGATAGGTAGACTACTGCATGCGCTTTGACCGGAATCCACCTGGAAACCTCCCTCTGGGGTGGATGTTCTGCCCAACTGGGGCCATGCTTCTAACCTAGCTATTTTCAGTGCCTGAGGCAGAAGCTCCAAGGAGCCATCCTGAGTGCCTGGGGCCAACTCACTTGAACCATTCGAGCCATGACTGTGGGAAAGGAAGAGAGAGATAGAGAGAAAAGAAGGAGGGGGAGGGGTAGAGATGTAGATGGTTGCTTCTCTTTTATGCTGTGACTGGGAATTGAATCAGGGACATCCACATGCCAGGCAGACGTTCTACCACTGAGCAAACCAGCCAGGGCCATGTTATTCTTAAATTTAATTTTTCACATCTCTGAAGTGATTTTGATTTAGTATTTTGAAGAATTGTTTTCCTCCACTTGCTGATATCCATATACTTCCAATTTAAAATATCTTAGTATTTTTGTACATTTTTATACTTTTCCCTTCTTTTGTATATGGCAAGAGTTACTTGTGGGAAAATACAAATTAATTTTTCTTTATACAGGTAAGAAACTAGGTTCATAGCCAATTTAAAGAGAAGGTCACTAAATACTGAGTCATCAGCAACAGTTGTTCTTGCTGTAACTAGGGCATTCTGCTCTGACTCAAGGTGAAGGTCCTGCCTTAGCCAAGTCTTTTGTCATCGCTCCTTAAGGTATGAGTTAGAGATCATCTATGTCAAATTAAGAGAGCATGACTTTTCAGAAGAGATAATGTTAAAAGTGTTAAGATCTCGCCTGACCTGTGGTGGCGCAGTGGATAAAGCGTCGACCTGGAACACTGAGGTTGCTGGTTCGAAACCCTGCACTTGCCTGGTCAAGGCACATATGGGAGTTGATGCTTCCTGCTCCTCCCCCCTTTCTCTCTCTCTCTCTCTCTCTCTCTCTCTCTCTCTCTCTCTCCCCTCTCTAAAATGAATAAATAAAAAAAGAAAAAAATGCCTATAACTTTGAAAAAAAAAAGTGTTAAGATCTCATTTGCATTTAGTAACATACAATGAAACTAGAAAGGTTAGCAGAATTATCAAGTGATATGAGTTGATCTTTTTCATCTTTTTTTTAAAAAAAAAATTTTTTTTTTAATTTATTCATTGTTATAAAGCAGTGGTAGTCAACCTGGTCCCTACCGCCCACTACTGGGCATTCCAGCTTTCATGGTAGGCGGTAGCGGAGCAACCAAAGTATAAATAAAAAGATAGATTTAACTATGTAAGTTGTTTTATAAAGATTTATTCTGCCAAACTTAGCGAAAAACCGACATAAAGTACTTGGTAAGTAATTATTATTATATGCTTTAACTTGCTGTAACTCTGCTTTATACATTTTATAAAGTAAAGTTACTTCCCTACTTTATAAGTCACCATTACTGTGGAATGAGTGGACGGTTAGAAAATTTTACTACTAACAGATACAAAAGTGGGCGGTAGGTATACAAAAGTTGACTACCCCTGTTATAGAGGATAAAGAGAATGAGAGAGAGAGAGAGAAAGAGAGAGAGAAAGGAGGGAGGAGCAGGAAGCATCAACTCCCATATGTGCCTTGACCAGACAAGTGCAGGGTTTTGAACCAGCGACCTCAGCATTCCAGGTTGATGATTTATCCACTGCGCCACTACAGGTCAGGCTTTGTCCCTTTTAAAAAAATATTTTGGGTGACTTTTTTTTGTGTGTGTGGCAGAGCCAGAGCCAGTGAGAGGGACAGATTGGGACAGACAGGAAGGGAGAGAGATGAGAAACATCAATTCTTTGTTGTGGTTCCTTAGTTGTTCATTGATTGATTTCTCATATGTGCCTTAACGGGAGGGGTGGCATTCAGCAGACCGAGTGATCCCTTGCTCAAGCCAGCAACCTTGGGCTCAAGCTGATGAGCCTTGCTCAAACCCGATGAGCCTGCGCTCAAGCTGGCAACCTCAGGGTCTTGAACCTGGGTCCTCCACATCCCTGTCTGACACTCTATCCACCGCGCCACCGCCTGGTCAGGCTTGGGTGACTTTCTTAGAGCTTATAGAAAAAGCTTTTCTATGTTTGTCCTAAGCTGTCATGATAAATTTTATCCCATTTCATACCTTTTCAGGGAGCAGTCATACATGGAAAGTGTTGTGACTTTTCTACAGGATGTTGTGCCACAGGTAAGTGTCTCATGGTTTCAGAAATAATAGGTTTTACTATTGACCAGGGAACCTTTGAACTATCCTAAACTTGATGCTTGTATCATTCACTGCAAAAAGATTGGCTGCTTTAGAATCTTCAACATTGGTAGCGTGGGACTATACTCCTTATTAGATGTGCCTTAGTTTTGTGGTTAACAGTGGCACAATTATTATTCTTAGGGCTTGCTCTCCCAAGAGGAATCAAGGTGAGATGTTAGTTTAGTTGAGAGATGGGACTTGGGACTGTTTGGTTGGGTTCTGTTTCCAAAATCTTTCTCTTGCCCTGGTTAAATGTTGCCTGTCTGAAGTGAGACAAGTAATATCTGCTTTCCAGTTCATTAACTAGATATTATGTTAGCTAAATACTATACTGAGCACATATTGAGCAGTATTTTTATGCTACGTAGAGTATGACTTGTTCCTTTTTTTTTTTTTTTTTTTTTTTTTATTTTTTTTTATGAAGCTGGAAACGGGGAGAGACAGTCAGACAGACTCCCGCATGCACCCGACCGGGATCCACCCGGCACGCCCACCAGGGGGCGATGCTCTGCCCCTCCGGGGGCGTTGCTCCGTTGCAACCAGAGCCACTCCAGTGCCTGGGGCAGAGGCCAAGGAGCCATCCCCAGCGCCCGGGCCATCTTTGCTCCAATGGAGCCTCGCTGTGGGAGGGGAAGAGAGAGACAGAGAGGAAGGAGAGGGGGAGAGGTGGAGAAGCAGATGGGCGCCTCACCTGTGTGCCCTGGCTGGGAATCGAACCCGGGACTTCCGCACGCCAGGCCAACGCTCTACCACTGAGCCAACCAGCCAGGGCATGACTTGTTTCTTTAACTTGTGAGAGAGTAAGCCCCTTACTGTTGCCTGTGTATACATGTGAGAAAGATTGAGAGCTGCACTCCTGAGATTATTTCTTGTGCACTGTTGCCCATACTTAACATAAGTATCACTTGGCACGCTTGTTAAAGACAGTAATTCCTAGGCCTCTCTCGCAGAGTTTGACTCAGTGGAATTGAGGTGGCATCTAGTAACTTGTGTCCGTAGTAAGAATCTCAGATGATTCTTGTGAAACTAACTTTGGGAAGCACTGTTGAGTGGGACTGCTGAAAGGGAAAGTTTCTGTTTTCTCCTTGTGGTGATGTCACTGGTCCCTTACTGATAGCATATCTGTAACTGTACTGTTCAAAAAGTAGATGCATAGCCCTGCTAGATAGCTCAGTTGGTTAGAGCGTTGTCCCAGTGTGCAGAGGTTACTGGTTCAATCCCTGGTCAGGGCACATACAGGAACAGATTGATGTTTCATGTGTAGATTCAGTGTCCCAGTTTGATGAGATTGTCCTGGAAAACTCTAGAATCCAGATTACAGTTGTATTAAACAGAGTATTCATCAAATAAGGGAAAGTACCAAGGAGTGTTGGTATTTCTTCATTATGTCCAGTCAGCTTTAATGCAAACAGGTTACAATGACAGGGTCTGCAGGTTGGCAGGACATGTGAGGAGCAAAACATACTTTTCTTTCTTGGACCTTGGTTAATAAGGGAAGTCAAATCTCTTGAAACAGCCAGAGATAATAGCAACATATCAGTTAGTGTTGCACAGGATAGTACAGACTGAATAATTGCAAAGGTAATGCATAGCAGAGAAAGAGTGGAAGAGTTAAGTTCCAGCAGTCATTGCAAGTAGCATTAATTGAAGTGAATGGAAAGGGTGGGTGTTTGAGGCTGAAGGCAACTAGTTAGCTGGGTAAGGCAGGCAACAGAGTTGCTGTGGCTGGGGAGCATCCCATATTCTGCAGATAATGCCAGGCTTCAGTCTTCTATAAACTGCTCCTTTCTCGTAAGCCCAGAGACCTGGCATGAGGCTAGTTCCTATGAAGGGGCATTTACAAATTCTTGTAGCTGGCCTGCCCGTAGATTGAATCTTTATCAAAGTCTTACAAAAGTACCTTTTGTGCTTGTGGAAATCCTGCATAGCAGGCAGCTGGAGGAGAAAGGCTGTGGTCAGCTTTGAGGGAGTAGTAGGAGACTTTGCTAGAGAAACAAGAATACTAGATTGAGTAATAGATTGAAAATACAGGGGATGCTAAACTGGATAGGGCAAAAATGCTGGAAGGTAAATTAGTTTTAATGAACATTATACATTAGAAAAGGATTAAGGCGATCGAATATTTGGATCAGGAATAACTGTGCAAGTAACGTTGTAGTCATGGATCAAAGAATTATAATATTCATTCAAGAAATTTATGTTATGCAAGTCATTATTCTAATTACCATAGAAAGAAGGAAATATTGAGGTAACAGATGTTTGCTTGAGCACCCACTTACAGACGGCACTGTGTCAAGTTGAAGGGATGCTTTGTGCTCATCCTGAAGGCTTCATGGTCTAGGGAAACAGGTGGCATACTATGTCTGCAAAGGGCCAGATAAGCTTTTGCAGTTCACGTAATCTCTGTAGCAGCTACTCAGCACTGTTTTCCTTGTGAAGCAAAGAGCAGGACTGTATTAAAATAAAACATTAACACAGGTTTTAGGCCAGATTTGGTGACTGATGGTCTCATTTTTAAAAAATGTAAATATTATGTTCCAATTTTCGTTTATATTCAATATGATTTTGTGTGGTCCTCAGGTGTATAGCATAGTCTGTTTTTCTACATCTAATCCAGAATTTCCCATTGGTACTTGTGGTCAGACCTATAGAAAATGATGTTGTTTTGGCCTGACTGGTGGTGGAACAGTGGATCAAGCATCAACCTAGAATGCTGAGGTTGCTGGTTCAAAACCCTAGGCTTGCCCGGTCAAGGCACATATGGGAGTTGATGCTTCCTGCTCCCCCCCTCTCTCTTATCTCTAAAATGAATAAATAAATAAATAAAATAAAAAAGAAAATGATGTTGTTTTGCTGAGGATATAATGTTCCAAGTCCTGCTCTATTATGGGAATCATCAAATTCATGGAGCCTGGAAATTATTCTTGGGGTCTTTAAATACCCCCCAAAAGGAGAAATTGGGTTAGACTGGTATCAGCTTCTTCAGCTGCACAAATAGAGTGAATTTCCATTGTATTCAACAGATGCCATTGATGGCTGATAGAAGCCCTAAGCTGTGCCCTTTGATCTAACAATTGTACTTATGAAAAGTTATTTAAAAAATACTTTAACAACCTGACCAGGCAGTAGCACAGTGGATAGATTGTCGGCCTGGGATGCAGAGGACCCAGGTTTGAAACCCTGAGGTGGTTGGTTTGAGCGCAGGCTCATCTGACTTGAGCGCAGGGTCACTGGCTTGAGGGTGGGATCATACACATGACCCTATTGTCGCTGGCTTGTACCCAAGGTCACAGCCCTGAGCAAGGGGTCACTTGCTCTGCTGTAGTCCCCTAGTCAAGGCACATATGAGAAAGCAATCAGTGAACAACTAAGGTGCCACAACAGAGATTTGATGCTTCTCATCTCTCTGTCCCTATCTGTTCCTCTCTCTGTCCCTCTCTTTCTGTCTCTGTCATAACTAATAATAATAATTTAACAAAAAAGTTAAAACTCAGATCTTTTCATTTCAGTGTTTTTGAAAAGTTTACATTTTCAGTGTAAAGAATTGTAGTCCGTCCAAATGTCAACAGCAGTCACAAATTATGTTATGTCATGCCTATAGAATAATTTCTTATTAAAAATTATACTTTTGATAGCACACAATGGAAGTTATTTTCTCTACAGTGAAAAAATGAATCAACACAACATATCTAAGGTGATCATAGCTGTGTGTTTGTTTTTTTTTTTTTTTTTGTATTTTTCTGAAGCTGGAAATGGGGAGAGACAGACAGACTCCTGCATGCGCCCGACTGGGATCCACCCGGCATGCCCACCAGGGGGTGACGCTCTTCCCACCAGGGGGCAATGCTCTGCCCTTCTGGGGCATTGCTCTGTTGCGACCAGAGCCACTCTTGCACCTGGGGCAGAGGCCAAGGAGCCATCCCCAGCGCCCAGGCCATCTTTGCTCCAATGGAGCCTTGGCTGTGGGAGGGGAAGAGAGAGACAGAGAGGAAGGAGAGGGGGAGGGGTGGAGAAGCAGATGGGCGCTTCTCCTGTGTGCCCTGGCCGGGAATCGAACCCGGGACTTCTGCACGCCAGGCCGACGCTCTACCACTGAGCCAACCGGCCAGGGCCTTGTGTGTTTTTTAAAAAAAATATTTATTGATTTTAGAGAGAGAAAGGGAGAGAGCAAGAGAGAGACAGGAACATTGATATTCTCCTGTATGTGCCCTGACCAGGGATTGAACCAGCTTCAGGACGGTGCTCTAACCAACCGAGCTATCTGACCAGAGCGTAGCTATTCCTTTTAAGATTCAACAAGAATGCCCTGGCCGGTTGGCTCAGTGGTAGAGCGTCGGCCTGGTGTGCAGGAGTCCCGGGTTTGATTCCCGGCCAGGTCACACAGGAGAGGCTCCCATCTGCTTCTGCACCCCTCCCCTTCTCCTCTCTGTCTCTCTCTTCCCCTCCCGCAGCCTAGGCTCCATTGGAGCAAAGTTGGCCCGGACGCTGAGGATGGCTCCATGGCCTCTGCCTCAAGCGCTAGAATGGCTCTGGTTGCAAAAGAGCAATGCCCCAGATAGGCAGAGCATCGCCCCCTGGTAGGCATGCCAGGTGGATCCCGGTCGGGCGCATGCGGGAGTCTGACTGCCTCCCTGTTTCCAGCTTCAGAAAAATACAAAAAAAAAATAAAGAAAGAAAAGAAAAAAAGGCCCTGGCCGGTTGGCTCAGTGGTAGAGCGTCGGCCTGGCGTGCAGAAGTCCCGGGTTCGATTCCCGGCCAGGGCACACAGGAGAGGTGCCCATCTGCTTCTCCACCCCCCCCTCTCCTTCCTCTCTGTCTCTCTCTTCCCCTCCCGCAGCCGAGGCTCCGTTGGAGCAAAGATGGCCCAGGCGCTGGGGATGGCTCCTTGGCCTCTGCCCCAGGCGCTAGAGTGGCTCTGGTCGCAACAGAGCGACGCCCCGGAGGGGCAGAGCATCGCCCCCTGGTGGGCGTGCTGGGTGGATTCCGGTCGGGCGCATGCGGGAGTCGGTCTGTCTCTCCCTGTTTCCAGCTTCAGAAAAATACAACAAACAAACAAACAAAAGGAAATAAAAAGAAAGATTCAACAAGAACTTTGTGTTTATGAATGTATAAGTGAGTTAGAAACCAGATAAGAAATAAAAGGAGAAATAAATCTTTTTCAGTAATGAAGTGAAAACTTTGACTCTAACTAAGAGATCTAGGGCAGTTGGAACTTAATTGAGGTAGGAAGGCTAACAATCAGTTTGGTAGTACATTGACCTCCATTAAGAAAACAAGTGAGCCTGACCAGGCGGTGGCGCAGTGGATAGAGCGTCGGACTGGAATCCAGAGGACCCAGGTTTGAGACCCCGAGGTCTCCAATTTGAGCTTGGGCTTATCTGGTTTGAGCAAAACCCCACCAGCTTGGACCCACGGTCGCTGGCTCCAGCAAGGGGTTACTCGGTCTGCTGAAGGCCCGCGGTCAAGGCACATATGAGAAAGCAATCAATGAACAACTAAGGTGTTGCAACACGCAACGAAAAACTAATGATTGATGCTTCTCATCTCTGTCCGTTCCTGTCTGTCCTTGTCTATCCCTCTCTCTGACTCCCTCTCTGTCTCTGTAAAAAATAAATAAAATTTAAAAATAAAAAAAAGAAGAAAACAAATGAAAGGCCCTGGCTGGGTGGCTCGGTTGATTGGAGCATTGGCCCGATGCCTGGAAGTTGCCAGTTCAGTCCTGTGTCAGGGCATGTACAGGAACAAATTGATGTTTCCATATGTCTGTCTGTCTGTCTCCCTTCCTCTCTCTAAAATCAATAGTAATAGATAGAAAAAGATAGCAAGTGAAAGCTGGGTGGGCACTGAGTGTCTGTGACTTCACTGAGAATAAAATATCTCAACATGGGCAAATGATTAAGTTGAGAGGCAAAATGACAATGTTGTAAACTTTCTTTGTGCAAATCTGCAGTAGGGCACAGAAGAAGCAGCACTCAGATGCTTCAGGCAGCTTCATGGCATTTTCTCAAAAATGCTTAGTAAGGAACAGCATGTCTGGGAAGGAGAGAGGAAACTTGAAGGCATAGCAGATGTATACAAGACTTACTGTGAAAGTCTCATTTCTCCCTGGGGAGGAAAGTAAAGTTCAGAAATCTTAGTACACTGAAAGGCTTCTTTCAACCTTGTTTCATTCTGTATATTGCTAAAAATCAAAGGACAATATTGTCAGATGTTGCAAAGGAATTAAAAGAATGTTGAATAATACTGCAGGTGATAAGCAGCCTTATAATAAGTCTGCCAAACTGAAGGAAATGTTGAAAAATGTTATTGCTTTACTAGATTTAAGAAGAGCCTGAGATAGGAAAAAAGAAATAGTCCTAAATGGTAATGTGTTATCTTAGATTGGATCCTGGAGCAGAGAAAGGACATTAGTGGAAAAACCGGTGAAGTCTAATAAAATCTGGGGCTTTATTAATAGTATGCTATCAATTAGTTTCATAGTTTAGACAAATGTGCCATTGTAAGGTAAGATTTGGTTACAATAGGTAGTTCAATTTAGGAGAATCTACCTGAGGTGTGTATGAGAACTTTCTGTATTGTGTTTAGCAGTCAAAACTTACTCCAAAATAAAAAGTTTATTTTTTAAAAAGGAGTCTTCAGGGATGAGATGAATATGACCTGTCCTAGGAAAAAGAGGAAGAAGATAAGAATGAAAAGATAAACTTGATAAGGATGAAATGACTGAAGATTAGTTATAGTGTATGTTTTTCTCACAAATAAGTGAACTACCTATATATCTCTCACTTAAAAAGAAAAGACAATTGAAATCATAAGGATTTTTTGTGTACAATAAGTCTATTAAAATAACTATCTTTTAATAGTACTTTTAATGGCCATTAACTTTATATGTTAAGTACAGGGGTATAAATTTCTTTTTTTTAATTTTAATTTTTTGTACTTTTCTGAAGTTGGAAACAGGGAGGCAGTCAGACAGACTCCCGCATGCACCCGACCAGGATCCACCCGGCATGCCCACCAGGGGCAGTACTCTGCCCACCTGGGGCTTCGCTCTGCTGCAACCAGAGCCATTCCAGTGCCTGAGGCAGAGGCCACAGAGCCATCCTCAGCGCCCGGGCCAACCCTGCTCCAATGGAGCCCTGGCTGTGGGAGGGGAAGAGAGAGACAGAGAGGAAGGAGAGGGGGAGGGGTGGAGAAGCAGATGGGCGCTTCTCTTGTGTGCCCTGGCCGGGAATTGAACCCGGGACTTCTGCACGCCAGGCGGACGCTCTACCACTGAGCCAACCAGCCAGGGCTAATAAATTGGCATGGAAATTTAAAGCAGGTCGTGTGTATCACAAATTATATATGGGATGGTAGTTTTTGTATGCTTTTGATATGACTTAGAATAGATGAAATAATAGTTCTCTGAACTGAGAAACTTTATAATTGAACATGTTGCAGCTCTTTTGTTGATATATAAATGCTTGTAAGTACATACAATCTATAATGTTTTAAAAATAAAAATACTTGCTCTATGGAGAGATGGGTACCCTTGGCATTTTCCTATGACTTAAGGGCAGTTTTGCAGGCTTGTAGGAATTAACTAATAGGTTGAATCTAGAACCACCATATCAGAGACTGAAAAAGTGTAATACTTTTTTTTCCACTACAAGCCCTTACCCATGCTGTACAACTGGAGGCAATTAGAAAGCAATACTCCTTTTTTTGTGTGACTACAAACAAGTGAATTTATTCTTTTGTTTTTGTGCTATATTTTTAAGCCTAGAAGAGAAAAGCAAATAAAGCCTTGAATTGCTTTATGATTTAGAAAAGTGAGGTAATATGCATATACTATTCTATCATTGTATTTGTAATTTCAGGAAATACATTAAAAATTTTAAAAACATTTATTCAAAGATTTTTATTGATTTTACCAAAGGGGTGGTGAGGGCACGAGAAGTGTCAACTCATAGTTGCTTCACTTTAGTTGTTCGTTGTTTACTTGTTGCTTGTTGTATGTGCCTTGATCGGGCAAGCCTAGGCTTTGAACTGACGACCTCGGTGTTCCAAGTCAACACTGTCTACTGTGCTACCAATGGCTAGGCTAAAAATTTTATTTTTCAATTACAGTTGACATTCAGTATAATTTATATTAGTTTCAGGTTTACAGCCTATTGGTTAGACAATTATATAATGTACAGAGTGATCCTCTGATAATTCTAGTTCCCCCTGGCACCATACATAGTTATTAAAATATTATTGAATATATTCCTATGCTGTAAGAAAGTAATACTTTTGAAAATTCTGGGTAGAGTATAATTGCCTAATTATAAATACCTGGGAACTAAATAGTTACCTGTAGTAGTTTTATTTACTTCTTTTTACTTTTTTTTTTTTTAATTTTATTTATTCATTTTAGAGAGGAGAGAGGGGGAGAGAGAGAGGAGAGAGAGAGAGACAGGGGGGAGGAGCTGGAAGCATCAACTCCCATATGTGCCTTGACCAGGCAAGCGCAGGGTTTCGAACCGGCGACCTCAGCATTTCCAGGTTGACGCTTTATCCACTGCGCCACCACAGGTCAGGCCTTATTTACTTCTTAAGCCTTCTTTTTTGTCGACCAATATAGGGGTTGATTTTGGTTTTTGAGTGCCTTTGACTATAGTGATGCTTCCTAATGGACTATGATCATTATATTTTAGGTTTCTACAATTCCTTAGTAGGTTACAAACACCTTTTGAACCAAGATTATAAGACTTTTGGATAACTTTCTTTGGGAATAAAAATATTACAAAATATGCAGGTTTCCAAGATGTAGGATTGGTATAATTGTAGAAGGAAAGGGTTGGCTTTATTTAAGTTACTCTTTGTTTTGAACATCAGTAATATCAGAGCTGTAAAATATTTTTATTCAAACGTTTCTGTTTACTATGCAGGCTTACAGTGGAACGCCTCTAACAGAAGAAAAGGAGAAAATAGTCTGGGTCAGATTTGAAAATGCAGATTTAAATGGTATGGTTTTAACTTTTTGGGACATGTGAATTAAATGTTTGTTTGAGGGTGACCTGATTCCAAACAAAGAACTCTTTCTTGAGTCAGATTAATTTCTTTTTCAGTAACTTTTTAGTTTTCAAAATAACTTTATTTTTAATTTAAAAAGTAGCATAACCATAGAGAAATTTCACTTGAACTAATAGCGTATTGTACAAGTCTGAAAATAATTGTACACGGAGTGCCTAGCCTTGAACTTTTAGTCCAAGTACGAGGGGCTGCTTCTTGTCTGTTTCCCAGGCTGCCTTGTCTGTCATCTTCTGGCTGACTTTGGGAACACTGGGTAGAAACTGAGTGGGAGGATGGGAGAGAGGGAGGAATATTGTTCCCTCTCCTCCTCACTGTCAGCAGCTGCATTTCTTCTGTGGTCCTAGGTTCCCCTGGGCAGCTCCATTGGCAGTCCAGTTTCTGCCAGGTGACCGCAGCACTCTGCACTCCTCCTAGGGGTAGTAATGACTTCCTGCTGTTTCTAATCCAGGTGGCCTCACAGTTCCTTTTTTTGGCTTCTCAGCTAACCAATTGTCTATATTAAATTCCCAATTATAGATACACTGAGTTTTAATTTTCTGGTTGGGCCTTGATTGGTATAATACTCTTGAGTCATTGTCTCCTTTAGAGTTTCAAGTGTAATGTCATACTTTCCTCTTAAAGGTAATGTCCGGGATGAAAGAGGGTCGTTTCTGCAAATTGGTTTCCATTGAATTTTGGATTCTTTATCATTTGATTCATTCAAGTATTGACAACTTGTTGGGCCCTTTTTATGGGGAATAAAACATTCATTTGTAGGGGTGATTATTGATGATATATAAACATTTCCTACTGTACTTTTTTTTGGAAGGCTTATTATATTTTTAACTTTATTTCTTTGACTCAAATTTCCTTGTTTAATAGCATATCCTTCCTTTTCCTTCTTTATTAATGACTCCCATACAGTGTTTGAATTGTACTCTGCTCTGGTGATTGCTCTCTGTTTCTTCCCATAGTCCTGGGAGCTCTGCTTTTCTGCTTGAAATTGTCAAGTGCTGCCACTTTGGCCCCTTGTCTCCAAGCTGTGGCCAGTTTGATATTGTTTATCAGGGTTGGAGGGGGAGGGTCCAGGGCTGGGTCCAAGTGTCTCCATTTCTAATCAATGTCCTAATTGTGGCTGTGTTAGGTAGAGATTACTGCATCGTGAACATGTTCTGTTTGTTATGCCTAAATTTGTTTCTCTTAAGGTACCATGCTGAAAAAGGAGACAAAGCAGTTTAGTATCCTCACTTTTTTTCGTTTTTTTAGGTTAGAGGAGGGGAGATAGTGAGGCAGACTCTGCATGCACCCTGACCGGGATCTACCCAGCAACCCTGTCTGGGGCTGATGCTGGAGTATCGAGCTATTTTTAGCATTTGAGGCTGGGAACAACCAAGCTATCCTCAGCACCCACGGCCATGCTGGAATCAACTGTGCCACTGGCTGCAGGAGGGGAAAAAGGAGAGAAGGGATCAGGGGAAGAAGCAGATGGTCGCTTCTCCTGTGTACCCTGACTGGGAATTGAACCTGGGATGTCCATATGCAGGGCCAACACTCTATCCACTGAGCCACTGGCCAGGACCTTTATCCTCATTTTTTTCTATCGGATTCCTAATGGTGTGCCTATAGTTTGAGTTCCAATACACAACAGGTTGCTACAGCAGAACAAGAAATGCCCACTCTCTAGTCTGTGAGGGGAAATTAATTCTTAGCATACTCTAGCCCAGGGGTCCCCAAACTACGGTCCGCGGGCTGCATGCGGCCCCCTGAGGCCATTTATCCGGCCCCCGCCGCACTTCCAGAAGGGGCACCTCTTTCATTGGTGGTCAGTGAGAGGAGCATAATTCCCATTGAAATACTGGTCAGTTTGTTGATTTAAATTTACTTGTTTATTTTAAATATTGTATTTGTTCCCGTTTTGTTTTTTTACTTTAAAATAAGATATGTGCAATGTGCACAGGGATTTGTTCATATATTTTTTATAGTCTGGCCCTCCAACAATCTGAGGGACAGTGAACTGGCTCCCTGTGTAAAAAGTTTGGGGACCCCTGCTCTAGCCTTTCTTTTTTAAAAAATGAGTTGGGTTTTTTTGTTTGTTTTGTTTTTATTAGATTTTAATTTTATTCATTTTAGAGAGGGGAGAGAGAAAAGAGAGAGAGGAACAGGAAGCATCAACTCCCATATGGGTCTTGACCAGGCAAGGATGGGGTTTCAAATTGGTGACCTCGGTGTTTTAGGTCAGTGGTCGGCGAACTCATTGGTCAACAGAGCCAAATATCAACAGTACAACGCTTGAAATTTTTTTTTGAGAGCCAAATTTTTTAAACTTAAACTATATAGGTTGATACATTCCTTATCAAGGTAGCGCCCGCACATCGTATTTTGTGGAAGAGCCACACTCAAGAGGCCAAAGAGCCACGTGTGGCTCGCGAGCCGCAGTTTATCAACTGCGCTACCATAGGTCAGGCGCCCTAGCCTTTCTTTTTTTTTATTTTTTAATTTTTTTTTAAGTATTTTTTTAATTTTATTTATTCATTTTTTTTTACAGAAGAGAGAGAGTAGGGAGAGAGAGAAACAGAGAGAGAGAAGGGGGAGGAGCTGGAAGCATCAACTCCCATATGTGCCTTGACCAGGCAAGCCCAGGGTTTTGAACCGGCGACCTCAGCATTTCCAGGTCGACGCTTTTATCCACTGCGCCACCACAGGTCAGGCGCCTTTCTTTTTTTTTTTTTTTTTTTTTTTTTTTTTTTTTTTTTTTTTTTTTTTTCATTTTTCTGAAGCTGGAAACAGGGAGAGACAGTCAGACAGACTCCCGCATGCGCCCGACCGGGATCCACCCGGCACGCCCACCAGGGGGCGACGCTCTGCCCACCAGGGGGCGATGCTCTGCCCATCCTGGGCGTCGCCATGTTGCGACCCTCCTGGGTGTCGCCATGTTGCGACCAGAGCCACTCTAGCGCCTGGGGCAGAGGCCACAGAGCCATCCCCAGCGCCCGGGCTATCTTTGCTCCAATGGAGCCTTGGCTGCGGGAGGGGAAGAGAGAGACAGAGAGGAAGGCGCGGCGGAGGGGTGGAGAAGCAAATGGGCGCTTCTCCTATGTGCCCTGGCCGGGAATCCAGGCGCCTTTCTTAATTAGGCCAATTTTAATATTAAGTTTACTACTATACTTAGGTATCAGTTTTTATAGTCAACGGAAATTTTTTAGTTGCAAGTGATTGGTTTAAGTGATTACAAACAGTTTTAAAATTTGTGGTGAAACGCACATAAAGTTGATCATTTTAACCTTTTTTTTCTTTTGTATTTTTCTGAAGTTAGAAGCAGAGAGGCAGTCAGACTCCCGCATGTGCCCGACTGGGATCCACCAGGCATGCTCACTTTGTGGAGCCTTGGCTGCAGGAGGGGAAGAGAGAGACAGAGAGGAAGGAGAGGGGGAGGGGTGGAGAAGCAGATGGGCGCTTCTCCTGTGTGCCCTGGCTGGGAATCGAACCCGGGACTCCTGCACGCCAGGCCGATGCTCTACCGCTGAGCCAACTGGCCAGGGCCAAGTTGTGTGAATTTTATGATGAATAAAACTTTAGCTCAATAACTTTACGTAATACTTTTTTTTTCAAATTTTGGGCCCCCAAATTAAGGTGCGTCTTGTACATGGGATTGTCTTATACATGGGGAAGTACGGTACTTTATAAATTTGACTACCCAAGGTACCTCATAAGTGGTATCATATGGTATTTGTCTCTATGTGAAGGGCTCATTTCACTTAGCATAATGTCCTCAGGCTCATTCATGTTGTAGACTGTGTAGGAATTTTTTCTTTTTAAGGCTGTATAATATTCCTTTGTATGTGTATACCACATTTTGTCTGTCTATTCATCCCTTGATGGTCATTTGGGCTCTCTCCATTTTTGGCTTTGTGAATAGTGCTGTTATTAACATGAGTATATAGCTATCTCTTTGAGTGCCTGCTTTCAATTCTTTTTGAGTATATATTTATAAATGGTGTTGTTGGACCATTTGGTAATTCTGTTTTAATTTTTTGAGGAAGTGCCACACTGTTTTCATAGAGGAATTATTTTTTTTAACCTACTCACATAGCTTGTGTCAATATAAGGAACATCCAAAACTGTAGAGAATTTTTATTAGTTTATTTGAGATAAACTGACGATACATGCCGGGGAGCAGGATCTCAAATGCTCCAGAGAATGAGTTTTACAGCTTCTTTAATGCTGTAATTGAAATTGAGGAAGAGATGACATGAAGGTGAGAACAAAGAAGGCAGGGATTGAATTATAGGGTAGTTAAAGTAATTATAGGGCCCTTGCTGGTTTGCTCAGTGGTAGAGCATCAGCCTGGCATGTGGATATTTCCGGTTTGATTTCCTGACAGGGCACACTGGAGAAGCGACCATCTCTTTCTCTACCCTTCCCCCTCCCTTCTCTCTTTCTCTTTCTTCTCTTCCTGCAGACAAGGCTTGATCGATTTGAGTGCATCGGCCCTGGGTGCTGAGGGTGGCTCAGTGGAGCCTCTGCCACAGATGCTAAAGTTGCGGGCATGGCTCCAGATGGGCAGAGTGTCAGCCCGGAATGGGGGTTGCCTGGTGGATCCATCAGGGCGCATGTGGTAGTCTGTCTCTCTATCTTCCCTCCTCTCACTTGGAAAAGAAGGAAAAAAAAAGTTATTATGTGTTCTCATGAGGGCAGTCCCTTTTTTAGAAGGATGGGTCTGAAAAGAGGCATTTCAAGTATAGATGCACAGAAACAATGGACTGGGCTTGCTTAAGGCAAAGATAAGCCTCTTACTAAAAAAGTTGGATGCCAGGGGTGTGACTATGACCTGCCTGTAAAGCCAGCAGCCAGGGCCGTCATCACAGCAGCCCGGCCCATGCAGGTTCGCATTGGATTCAGACAGTCAGTAAAGAAACAACGGAGCCACAAACTGGTGGGCCATAGTCTTTAATCCTAGCTTGCACCTGGCGGGCAAGTAAAAACATACACTGGGCTTCAAAACCCACTCACATTCAGTGCTCACAAAGCTACTGACTTATCCGAGTTTCCTAGAATCAAAGGTTTCTAGCTCACCAGCCTTATTCTCCTCAGTTCCCCATCTCCTTCCTTCTCCAGCGTCAAACTGCACAAACTGGCCTCTCACTCAGCACTCCGCCATCTTGGCTGCTTCTCCTGGCCACATGGCCTCTTTCTGCTTTCTGCTCTGCTCCCTCTGCTCTCTCATGCTAATCATCCCAGGAACCAAGAGCGCAAGCTCTCGTTCTGCCCCCATTTTATATTGTAGCTTCACAACCTCTAATCCAATATACAAAATAGGGAAGTCTCTAATACAAAGTCACTTCTCTGAGGCATGATTGGATTGTACCACCCCACATCAAAAAAGGGTGGGAAAGGCTTAATCCCAAAACCAAGCCCCAGGCTACAAGGATTCTCAACACACATTAATATCACCTGGGGCCCTGGCCGGTTGGCTCAGCGGTGTAGAGCGTCGGCCTAGCGTGCGGAGGACCCAGGTTCGATTCCTGGCCAGGGCACACAGGAGAAGCGCCCATTTGCTTCTTCACCCCTCTGCCGCGCTTTCCTCTCTGTCTCTCTCTTCCCCTCCCGCAGCCAGGGCTCCATTGGAGCAAAGATGGCCCGGGCGCTGGGGATGGCTCTGTGGCCTCTGCCTCAGGCGCTGGAGTGGCTCTGGTCGCAATATGGCGACGCCCAGGATGGGCAGAGCATCGCCCCCTGGTGGGCAGAGCGTCGCCCCCTGGTGGGCGTGCCGGGTGGATCCCGGTCGGGCGCATGCGGGCGTCTGTCTGACTGTCTCTCCCTGTTTCCAGCTTCAGAAAAATGCAAATAAATAAATAAATAAATAAATAAATAAATAAATATCACCTGGGTGACAGCCTCATGTGGGCAGCGGAGCCATCTTTAACAAAGTGAGCATAATACATTTTATCTGCCCAACACTGCCCATTTAGGAATTTATGATCAGATCAACAACCTGTTAGCTTACTTTCCATTGAGCCCCTTTTTTCATCCACAATAGGAGGGATAGTGGCTTGAAACTTCTAGTCTTCCATTAGTCACTTCTCCCTGAATGCTTTCTTCTCTTTTGGCTTTTAATGAGGTTGGAGCAGTGATTGCTCAAACTCTCTATTCATACCTTTATCTTCATACAGTATGGTCAAGGAGGAAAATGTATTAGGGAATCCAAAATGCTCAGTATGGATCACCTTCTGGTTGCTGGAATACTTGCAGTAGCCAAGGATGTTGTCAATGTAAGAAACATCCAAACCTGTAAAAATTTTTATGAGTTTATTTGAGCCAAACAGTTGACAATTACCAGGAAGAAAAATCTCAATGGATTGAGAAAATGCTTCGAAAAATGGCAGTTTCACCACTTATTTCATACATCAGTCAAAGGGGAAGATGTAAGGGGGCTACATGAAATCCACTGGTGACAGATTAGGGAGGTGGGAGAAAGCGTAGATGAGGAAAGCTCTGAAACTGGATAAAAAGTAAAAGGAATATAGATACATACTTATATATGCAGGCATAGGATAGTTACCAGTTAACAACTAAAATGATAATAACAATGAGGGACGGGGATTTGTGGTTTCTGATCTGGGGTTGGTTGTGCCTTGAGGGGGCTGGAGTAGATTACTCTTCCATTTTAAAGGTATGTTATCAAGTATGTTTTGTAGATGCAAAAAGATAACAGATAGGCTCAATTAAGGTAAGTGTGGACCTTTGCTAGAGAGAAATACCGCCCTAGGACATGACTACCCTCTCTGAACTGCTTATAGTTAGAAAGTTTTCATTTTAAACCATCCTGGGTGATTACTTTAGCTCTGAGTTTGTGAGGCCACCTTGCAGGCCTCCCCTGAGCTTGTCAGGTTCACAATGTGGCCCCTTTTTCCTCTACAAAATTGGTTCAGCTGGTTACATGCTTATCTCTGTGCTTGACTGGTGGGGAGTAAGAGCACTGCAGTTACCAGAAAAGTGGGAGGGAGGCAACGAGTGGGAAATGTGTGAGGTATACAGAGATAATAGCTACTTCACGGTGCTGTTTGCTCTGGTTTTGGGTCCCTGTTTCAGTTACCTCCTAGACATCTTCACTTAAATGTCCCACAAGTGCCTCACAGTCTTAGTCCTTTTCCCCACTACAATAGGCAGGACCAGTTAGGTCAAGATTGACCTTTGTCGCCTGACTGGTGGTGGTGCAGTGGATAGAGTGTTGATCTGGGACGCTGAAGTCCTAGGTTTGAAACCCCAAGATCACTGGCTTTGTTGTTAAGTACCTGTTGGGCAGATAAAGTATATTATGCTCACTTTGTTAAAGATGGCGCTGCCCACTAGGAGGCCGTTGCCCAGGTGATATTAATGTGTGTCTCTGTGGGCTGTGGGCAGGCAGGATCGTTGTAGCCTGGGGCTTGGTTTTGGGATTAAGCCTTTCCCACCCTTTTTGATGTGGAGTGGTACAATCCAATCATGCCTCAGAGAAGTGACTTTGTATTAGAGACTTCCCTATTTTGTATATTGGATTAAAGGTTTTGAATCTACACTATAAAGAGGGGGCAGAACCGGAGCTTGTGCTCTTGGTTCCTGAGATTATCATTAGAGGAGAGAGCAGAGAGGAGAGAAGAAAGAGGCCATGTGGCCAGGAGAAGCAGCCAAGATGGTGGAGTGTTGAGTGAGAAGCCAGTTTGTGCAGCGTTTGTGCAGGGAGAAGGAAGGAGATGGGGAACAGAGGTGAATGAGTCTGGTGAGCTAGAAACCTTTGATTCTAGGAAACTTAGATAAGTCAGTAGCTTTGTGAGCACTGAATGTGAGTGGGTTTTGGAGCCCAGTGTGTGTTTTTACTTGCCCGCCTGGTGCAAGCTAGGATTAAAGATGATGGCCCACCAGCTTTTGGCTCCATTGTTTCTTTACCGACTGTTCGAATCCAATGCAAACCTGCATGTGCAAGGTGACTGTGATGATGGCTGCTGCTACTGGCTTTACACCCCCTTTTTTTTGTCCACAGAACTGGCTTTGAAAAGTAACTCCAATATATATTTTTTAAATTTTTCTATTATTTTATTTTTTGAGGCAGAGACGGGGAAAGTCAGAGAGAGGGACAGATAGGGACAGACAGGAAGGGAGAGAGATGAGAAACATTAATTCTTTGTTGCGGTTTCTTAGTTGTTCATTGATTGATTTCTCATATGTGCCTTGACTGGGGGGCTACAGCAGACCGAGTGACCCCTTACTCGAGCCAGCAACTTTGGGCTCAAGCTGGTGAGCCTTGCTCAAACCAGATGAGCCCGCGTTCGAGCTGACAACCTTAGGGTCTCGAACCTGGGTCCTCCACATCCCAGTCCGACGCTCTATCCACTGCGCCACTGCCTGGTCAGGCAGTAACTCCAATATTTAATGACAAGTTAGACAAGGAGAAGCCATCAGAGGAAGTGGTGAAGGAGTGACTTAGAGAGATATAAGGAAAACCAGAAGTTTATGCCGGGGGAAACAAAGGGGAGTTATTTTAAGGAGAAAATGGTGAGCACTGGTTATAGCTGCTGAATAGTGTAAAGAAGACATGCTTGAAAAGCATGTGTGAGATTCAACAATGTTAAATAATTCAACTGAGTAAATTGCTTTATTAAGTGATTCAGGAATTGAGCAGCATCCCTACCAGCAACCACAAGGATATTCTAAGGGCTTGTACAAAATGGAAGGTTTTTATAAGAGAAAGGGTGGGTCAAAGGAATTATTCACAAAGAAAAGAAAGGACTATTTTTGGCCTGGGATATCTTTTTTTTTTTTTTCCAAAGTTGGAAATGGGGAGGCAGACAGACTCCCGCATGCACCCGACTAGGATCCTGCGGATGGCCTGGGCGCTGAGGATGGCTCTGTGGCCTCTGCCTCAGGCGCTAGAATGACTCTGGATGCAACAGAGCATCGGCCCAGATGGGCAGAGCATCGCCCCCTGGTGGACATGCCGGGTGGATCCCGGTTGGGTGCATGCAGGAGTCTGACTGCCTCCCCATTTCCAACTTAAGAAAAATACAAATAAATAAATAAATAAATAAATAAAATAAATAAAACAAAAAATCGTAAGTTAAAGCACTACTACCCCTCTCACTTTATTTTACTTCATCACTGTCCTGTCCTTCTAGAAGCTAAATTCCTTGATAGAGTTGTTTATAAATGTCATCTATTTTTCTTCTCCCATTCACCCAAAATACATTTCAGGATGGTTTCTGTTCCTAACACTCCTCCCAAGTAACTTTTTGCTATAGTCACAACCTCCTAGCTGCTGTTAAAAAAAAAAACAATCCCGCCTGACCAGGTGGTGGCGCAGTGGATAGAGCGTCGGACTGGGATGCGGAAGGACCCAGGTTCGAGATCCCGAGGTCACCAGCTTGAGTGCGGGCTCATATGGCTTGAGCAAAGAGCTCACCAGCTTGGACCCAAGGTCGCTGGCTCCAGCAGGGGGTTACTCAGTCTGCTGAAGGCCCACGGTCAAGGCACATATGAGAAAGCAATCAATGAACAACTAAGAAGTCACAACGCGCAACGAGAAACTGATGATTGATGCTTCTCATCTCTCTCCGTTCCTGTCTGTCTGTCCCTATCTATCTCTGCCTCTGTAAAAAAACAAAAACAAAACAAAACAAAAAACAATCCCAAAATGGCATCATCAGCACTAAAAGCCCTAGATACCAAATTAGATGTAATACCTGCTCTAACTGCACTTTCCACCTCTCCCAGAAACATATCAGTCTGGAATTTTATGGTGGAGCACCAGTAAAGACCCCCTCCATTCCTCAATCCACACAGGAGTCCCCGGGAACCCGGGATTCCTGCAAGCCAGGCCGATGCTATACCACTGAACCACCCAGGGCCTTAACTTACGATTTTTAAAAACCTTATTTGTTAGCCCTGGCCGGTTGGCTCAGTGGTAGAGTGTCGGCCTGGCGTGCAGGGGGTCCCGGGTTCGATTCCCGGCCAGGGCACGCAGGAGAGGTGCCCATCTGCTTCTCCACCCCTCCCCCTCTCCTTCCTCTTTGTCTCTCTCTTCCCCTCCCACAGCCGAGGCTCCATTGGAGCAGAGATGGCCCGGGCGCTGGGGATGGCTCCTTGGCCTCTGCCCCAGGCGCTGGAGTGGCTCTGGTTGTGACAGAGCGACCCCCCGGAGGGGCAGAGCTTCGCCCCTGGTGGTCGTGCCGGGTGGATCCCGGTCGGGCGCATGCGGGAGTCTGTCTGACTGTCTCTCCCCGTTTCCAGCTTCAGAAAAATACAAAAAAAAAACCAAAAAAAACCCCAAACCTTATTTGTTGTGCAAATATATCAAGGTAAATAACACAAAAGTATAGGTCAGTCAATAGAATTTTTATAAATCTAATGTCCTATATAACCAATACCTAGGATAAGACATGGAATGTTGCTAATTGGTTAGTGAGTTTGCATTTCATATAGATAGAATTATTCAATATATAGTCTTGTGCCTGTCTTATTTTGCTCATTATGTCTGTGAGATTCATCTATGTTATAGTGTATGGTAGTAGTTCCTTCCTCTTTTTTTTTTTTTTTTTGAATGAGTCAGAGAGAGGGATAGACAGGGACAGACAGACAGGAATGGAGAGAGACGAGAAGCATCAATCATCAGCCTTTCATTGCACGTTGCAACACCTTAGTTGTTCATTGATTGCTCTCTCATATGTGCCTTGACCGCCGGCCTCCGGCAGACTGAGCAACCCCTTGCTGGAGCCAGCGACCCTTGGTTTACGCTGGTGGGCTTTTTTTGCTCAAGCCAGATGAGCCCGCGCTCAAGCCGGCGACCTCGGGGTCTCGAACCTGGGTCCTCCACATCCCAGTCCGACGCTCTATCCACTGCGCCACCGCCTAGTCAGGCTCCTTTCTCTTTTTGTTCTGAATAGTATTCCATTGTATCAATATAGCACTGTGTTTGTCCATTCTTTTGGACATTTGGATTGATTGTCTCAGTGTATATGTGTGTGCTTATACTTCTAATGAGTATGTGTGTACCTGGAGTGGAACTGCTTGGTCAAAGGGGGTGGTATCTTCAGTTTGATATGTTGTCAAACTGTTTTTCAAAGTAGTTGTACTAATTTATATTTACCAGTGGTGATTAAGCAACCCATTTGCTTCACATTCTCCCAATACTTAGTTTTGTCATTGTGGTTTTTAATTAGCATTTCCTTGATTATAACAAATGAGGTTGAGCCACTGCTTATATTTATTGATCACTTGAATATCCTCTTTTTGGGGGGGGGCAGAGACAGAGAGTCAGAGAGAAGGACAGATAGGGACAGACAGACGGGCGGGAAGGGAGAGAGATGAGAAACATCAGTTCTTCATTGTAGCTCCTTAGTAGTTCATTGATTGCTTTCTCATATGTGCCTTGACTGGGGCGGCTACAGCAGACTGAGTGACCCCTTGCTTGAGTCATCGACCTTGGGCTCAAGCTGGTGAGCCTTACTCAAACCAGATGAGCCCGTGCTCAAGCTGGCGACCTTGGGGTCTCGAACCTGGATCCTCCACATTCCCAGTTCGATGCTCTATCCACTGTGCCACCGCCTGTTCAGGCTAAATATCCTTTTTCAGAAGTGCTTCTTCATGTCTCTTGCTGATTTTTCTAATGACTTATATTCCATAGTTTTGTTTGTTATTTGTACTGGATGAATCCTTGTGGGATTATGATTGCTGTGAGTCTCCCATGTGACTTGCCTTTTTACTCCTGTGGTAAGAGTGGCCATGATTAACAGTAGTACTTCATTTTAATGTAAAAAATAATGCAGTATAATTGGCCAAACTATTTTTTTTTTAAAAAAGATTTTATTTATTCATTTTAGAGACCAGAGAGAGAGAGAGAGAGAGAGAGAGGAGAGAGGGAGGAGCAAGAAGCATCAACTCCCAT
The DNA here is from genome assembly GCF_036850765.1 of Saccopteryx bilineata. Lineage (NCBI taxonomy): Eukaryota > Metazoa > Chordata > Mammalia > Chiroptera > Emballonuridae > Saccopteryx > Saccopteryx bilineata. The sequence goes on along the minus strand of NC_089491.1, from coordinate 352,359,522 downwards.
ATGTGCCTTGACCAGGCAAGCCCAGGGTTTCGAACCGGCAACCTCAGTGTTCCAGGTTGATGCTTTATCCACTGCACCACCACAAGTCAGGCAGGAAAAGAGAAATTTTTAATCTGATCCATGGGGCTTTGTTGGTTTTGGCACCACACAGGGGAAGCTCTTGCCCCTCCATTCTCTGGATTTGAAGATGTCCATTGGAGCCTGCAGTGCCTGGACAGGGTTCAGAGCGGAACCTTTTGAAGAGTGTCAATAGTTGTAACAGTTCAGCTGAGCGATAGGGGTGGTTCTCCAAGCCAAGAGAGACTGCAGGGCAGCTCCCCTGCCCCAAGAATCCCGTTTCATGGTGCCAGGAAAGGTTAGAAAGGATGAGCAGGCTTGGCCAAACTATTTTGCTAAGAGTTTTTCTCTTTATGTCCTGTTAAGAAATCATTCCCTATGGTGTGATCATGAAAATATCTTTCAGAGTTTAATTTTATCTGTCATTTATATCTAAAATCTCTTGGTACTGATTTATTTGAAAAATCTGAAAGGATAGGAGACACTTCAGCAAGTTAAATGCTCCTTGAAAACACCCATTAATATGGAAGGAATGGGAGACCTTGACAAGGAATGATTGGAAAAGGGTCCTGAGAAGATGGTGGAGGTTGGGATCCAAAGCACAGGTGGAGGAATTCACTTGAGACAGAAGGGAAGACAACTATTTGTAATAGGATGGAAGGTGAAGAGGCTGCTACTGATGCCCATCGATCTTTGGCAACAGGAAGTTTCTAGTTTCCCTGTGCAGTCTGAGACAAGTGAGCTGAGTGAGCAGAGAGTGGGTGGACTGAGGGCTTAGATAAAGTTTAAGAAAGTCATCGAAGAAATTATAGAAACAATAAATTTGTTGTACAGTTTTGAGGGTTCAGTGGAGGTTTGTGGAGATAATTTATAGTGGAACCAATTCTGTCTGACTGTGATTTTTCTGTGTCAGTACTTTGCTACCATAGAACATGCTAGGATAGTGGGTTGGGTTCATCTAGGATTGGGGTTTTGATATCTGGGTGCCATGTAGAGATCCCACAAAGGAATAAGAGAATATAGATTATTAACAAATTACTGAGATGGTTGATCAAAGACTGTAAGAGAAGGAAAGAGTCTAAAGTGAAACTGAAGGGAGAAAGTAGGGGTGTCAGGGAACTGGAGGTTTTAATAAAATTATGAATGAGGCCCTGGCTGATTGGCTCAAGTGGTAGAGTGTCAGCCCAGCATGTGGAAGGCCTGGGTTCGATTCCCAGCCAGGGCACACAGTAAAAGCGCCCATCTGTTTCTCCACCCTTCCCCCTCTCCTTTCTCTCTATCTCTTTTTTCCCCTCCCACAGCCAAGGCTCCATTGGAGAAAAGTTGGCCCAGGCGCTGAGGATGGCTCCATAGCCTCCGCCTCAGGCGCTAGAATGGCTCTGGTTGCAACAGAGCAATGCCCCTGATGGGCAGAGCATTGCCTCCTGGTGAGCATGCCAGGTGGATCCCAGCACATGCAGGAGTCTGTCTCTCTGCCTCCCTGCTTCTCACTTCATAAAAAAAAAAAAAATCAGTGAATGAATCACAGTGGAAGTTAGTTGAGCAAACTTGGTGGAAGGAAGAGTTGTGATCTGAGAATAGAATTCTATAAGTAGTAATTTTCTGGGGTGCAATAGTTTTGTCAATAAGGATGTTTTATAATACTGTCTATCTACATAACTGGTACTTAATATTAACTGATATGAATTGGGAAAGTTGATTACATAGTGCATATAATTATTTGGTAGTGGACCATATGCCCAGTGTTTTCAGACATATCAATATTTCTTCCGTTGACGAATTCACAGATATTAGAAATTCTAGATGATTATACTTTATAGTTATAGTTACTTAATATTGGTAAACTATTTCATTTTCATTTGTTATTTACAGATGGTTTTGTTTCTGATATTAATATTCTCTAGTTCTCTAGTGAAAGTTTGATTTTTTAAAATCTTATTTGTGCTGATAAATGAAATGAAAAACTATTTTCTTTTAAATAATGTCTTCCAGATACTTCTTCACTTAACTTTTAGTTAAAAACAATTAAAACTGTTGTAGCACTAATGGCATTTACAAAGTGTGTTCTTTCTTGATTGACATTGTATCTTTTAAATTTCTCTGTTACTTAATTCTAATGCAGATACATCAAGAAATCTGGAATTTCATGAAATCCACAGCACTGGGAATGAGCCGCCTTTGTTGGTTATGATTGGCTACAGTGATGGAATGCAGGTCTGGAGCATCCCTGTAAGTATGAGGATGGCTGACTCTTCCCTGCATGCCAGCTGATATGAAATCTGGTGATTCTTTCAAAAGGTCTCATCCATGTATTTTCACAGTAGTTGCTTTAGATATTATTATGTGTGTAATACCATGCAAGGTACAAAGAATATGGGGCATGTGGGAAGTCAGAGATGCTGTAAATTATTTATAAATTGGGCTAGGAGCCTGCCCTGTGATGGCACAGTGGATAAAGCGTTGACCTGGAACACTGAGGTCGCCAGGTTTGAAACCCTGGGCTTGCCCAGTCAAGGCACATACAGGAAGCAGCTACTTTGAGTAGATGATTCCTGCTTCTCCCCCCTTTCTCCCTCTCCCTCTCTTTCTCTATCTCTCTCCCCTCTCTCCAAAAATCAATAAATAAAATCTAAAAAAGAAAAGAAAAAAAAATTGTGCCAGGAATTGTGGGAATCACTTTACATGCATTTGTGTGTGTGTGTGTGTGTGTGTGTGTGTGTGAGAGAGAGAGAGAGAGAGAGAGAGAGAGAGAGTCAGAGAGAGGGACAGATAGGAACAGACAGATAGGAAGGGAGAGAGATGAGAAACATCAATTCCTTAGTTGTTCATTGATTGCTTTCTCATATGTGCTTTGGCCAGGGAGCTCCTGCAGAGTGAGGGACCCCTTGCTCAAGCCAGTGACCATGGGGTCATGTCTATGACATCACGGTCAAGCCAGCAATCCCGTGCTCAATCTGGTGAGCCTGCACTCAAGCCGGATGAGCCCGTGCTCCAGCCACCGACCTCGGGGTTTCAAACCTGGGTTGTCAGTGTTCCAAGCCGACGCTCTATCCACTCTGCCACCGCCTGGTTAGGCAGTTTTCAGGTTTATTATAGCTATACTTTATGATAAAAAAGTGTATATATATGTTTACTATAAACATATATAATATATTACATAATACATACATATATTTATATATATATTTCTCCCCCTATGTTCTTTCCTAATATATGAGAGCATATTAGTCTATAACTTGCTGTTTTTTACTCATAGAGTCAATATTCTGAGTGCTACTTTATTGGATTTTATAGCTGCATATCATCTATTTGGATTTCCTTAATTTATATAACTTGTTCCCTATTATTGAAAACCATAAATATCTTTTTTAAATTGCCTAATATAGGCCTGACGAGGCAGTGGTGGAGTGATAGAGTGTTGACCTGGCATGCTGAGAACACAAGTTCAAAACCCTAAGGTCCTCGAGGTTGCCTTCTTGAGTGTGGGTTCATCCGGCTTGAGTGTGGGCTCATCCGGCTTGAGTGTGGTATCATAGACATGCCTTCATGGTTGCTGGCTTGAGTCCAACGTAGCTGGTTTGAGCAAGGGGTCACTGGCTTGGCTACTACCCCCTACCCTGATCAAGGCACATATGAGAAAGCAATCAATGAACAACTAAGGTGATGTAACTATGAGTTGATGCTTCTTATCTTTCTCCCTCTCTCGTTTCCTATAGGTATGGCATGGAATTAGTGTCCTCTTTCTTTAGCCTTTTGGGATGTGCAGCTGACATTTTTCAAGGCCCTGCAGTGTAGTGTGTAGTTTAAGTACTATGCTAAAGGCATGGACAAAGGACTTAAAATCTGGCAGTGGTTTTTAAAAACTTTTACTAAGAGAACTATTTCTATTTTGTGATCAGAGGAAAGGATTTTGTAAATATAACTTTTTTCTTATTAACAGAGACGACATTTTTTTAAAAATTGAGAGGCAGGGAGGCAAAGACAGACTCCCTCATGTGCCCAATCGGGATCCACTCAGCAAGCCCCCTACCAGCAGGGGTCTGCCAGTCTGGGCCGCTGCTCTGTTGCTTGGCAGCTGAGCTATTGTAGCACCTGAGGCAAGGCCATGGCGCCATCCTCAGTGCCACGGGCCAACTTTGCTTGAACCATTTGAGCCATGGCTGTGGGAAGGGAAGAGAGAGAGAGAGCGAGAGAGAGAAAGAGAGGAAGAGTGGAGAAGCAGATGGTCACTTCTCCTCTGTGCCCTGACCGGGAATTGAACCTTGCACTTCCACACGCCAGGCTGATGCTCCACCACTGAGCAAGCTGGGCAGGGCCGAGACTACCTTTTGACGCATTACTCTGTTTGTTGTCAGACTGAAAGGAGAAGGTTGGAGCCTGTGTGAATGAGGGGTGTTGACTGGATGGAGCACATTCCTTTGGTGGTGCTCAGGCTGCCCACTTGTTTCGGTTATAATTAGAGGCATCACTTCTAATAGTTCCAAAGGTTCCAAAGGCAACTTGTGTTTAGCTCTAACTTAAAGATCTTCTGAGTTATTTAAATATTACTTCTTCAAAGTAGTTCTTATGCCCAGATTGTATTTTGAGAGACTTGAATAATGTTTTCTTCATGGAATCTTCATTGACTAGTTGTTTACTGTTGTAGTAGTATAACACTGTGAGGACTATTTTGGTAATGAGGAAGCAGTGTGTGAAAACAGGCTCCTTTTGTTATATTGATTGAGCTTTTCCTATGTTCCAAGAGCTTTATATTATCTCATCTACTGTATACTGTGAGGTAGAAGTTAACTTGTTTTACAGGTAATAAGGGCACACAGCTTGTAAGACGTAGAAGTGGAATTCAAACTCAGTTCTGTCTGACTTCATACTCAGAGTCCATGACCTCCGAGCTATACTTTATTCCTTTCCAGATGTGATTGCAGAAGACACACTATGTAGGTAGTCTGGCAGTTTTAGTTTTTGTTATAAAAGGTTGCAGTGTACCTTCAAATATTCATCTTTATAGACTACTGTGACTGTTATCCATTACTCTAACTGAACCCTTATGAAACTTGTTTATCACCAGTTTTTCAGTAATCATTTAAGTGTTCCCATGTGCTAGAGAGGGGGGAGCTTATGTTGGTCAACCTAGGAATAATCCTGGCTCTTAGGGATCTTTGCAGATCATAAATCATATTTGCTATTTAAAAATTTTTATTGAATTTATTGGGGTGACATTGGTTAATTAAATTATATAGATTTCAGGTGTACAATTCTATAGTACATCATCTGTATTGTGTGTTCACCCCACCCAGTCAGGTCTCCTTCCGTCATCCCTCTTTACCTTCTATTATACCTCTCCCCTATCCCCCTTTCTCTCTGGTAATCACCATACTGTTGTCTCTGTCTATGAATTTTTGTATTTTCTTGCTTAATCCCTTCACCTTTTTCATTCTGCCCCCCACCCTCCTTTGACAGCTGTGAGTTCTTTTCTGCATCCGTGAGTCTATCTCTGTTTTGCATGTTAATTCATTTTGTTCATTAGCTGCCACCTACAGGTGAAATCATATGGTACTTGCCTTTCTCCTACTGGCTTATTTCACTTAGAATAATGCTCTTGAGACCCATCCATGTTGTCGCAAAGGGTAAAATCCTCTTTGTCACTGCCAAGTAGTATTTCATTAATGTATCACAGCTTTAAAATTTTTTTAAAGATTATTTTTAGTGAGAGAGAGAGAGAGAAAGGAACATCAATTTGTTGTTTAATTAATTATGTATTCATTGGTTGATTCTTCTTTGTATCCTGACCGGGGATTAAACCTGCAACCTTGGCATATGGGGATGTCACTCTAACCAACTGAAGCTACCAGGCCAGGGCCTTGTACCACAGTTTTTTTTATCCATATATATGTTGATGGGCACTCGAGCTGCTTCCAAATCTTGGCTATTGTAAATAACGCTGTAATGAATTTAGGGATACATGTATTCTGTCGAATTATTATTTTGGGTTTCTTTGGATAAACTCCCAAAAGTGGAATTGCTGGGTTATAAGGCAGTTGGTAATGTAAATATAAATACTTCTGTTTAAAATCTTTAATTTAAAAAACGTTATACATATACATGGACTAAAAAACCCCCAAATACTTTTATGGGATTAACATGAAAATAACAGCAGTTCTTTTTAACTCTTTCATTTCTATTAGTTATTGTTATCTTAGTATGTGTTTCAGTTATTTGAAAGTGTCATATACTTACATTTTATTTATTTTTTCCTAATCTTATACGGAGATTGTTTTGGTGCCATGAACTATGAGGACTTATAAGGTGTTCATTTATTCAATGCCTGGGATAAAAAAATGTGTTTAGAGATAGTCATTGCTCTAATAGAGCTAGTAGGACAGATGGATTTATTTATTATTATTATTACTTTTTTAGTGAGAGAGAGAGAAAGAAAGACAGATGGGGACAGACAGTCTTGAAAGTAGAGAGATGAGAAGCCTCAATTCTTCATTGCAGCATCTTAGTTGTTCATTGATTGCTTTCTTGTATTTGCTTTGATCCCTTGCTCAAGCCAGCGACCTTGGTCTTCAGGCCAGCCACCTTTGGGCTCAAGCCAGTGACCGTGGGGTCATGTCTGTAATCCCCCACTCAAGTCAGCGACTCCAGGTTCAAGCTGGAGAGCCTGCACTCAAGTCGGATGAGCCTGTGCTCAAGCTGGCGACCTCGGGGTTTCAAACCTGGGTCCTCAGCATCCCAGTTTGACACTGTATCCTCTGTGCCACTGCCTGGTCAGGCTAGATGGATATAAATAAAAATAAATTTCTATACAACTTAAATTGTAATGTGAAGAAAATAATAAAGTATTATAATAAGTAAGTATTACAGAAGGTATGGTAATTAAAATTTAGTCAAGGTAAGATGGGACAGCAAACAGTAAAGTTAGTGGTTCTGCGGTAGATACGGACTTTTGTCTAAAGTTCGACATTGATTTAGATTTCTTGTTTTCTTCTTAAACAATATTGAAATAAATATCTTTGTGATCATGTAATTTGTGGAGATTAATAAAAGTAGATCTACTAAGGCAAATTGCATTCTTGTAAAGCCATGCCATTTTTACTCATTTATGTACTAATTCATTCACGTGGCAAAGATTTATTGCCTTTTACAGTCCAGAGCCTGTTCAGGGTGCTGGGAAAACAACAATAAGCAAAAGAAAATACGGAATTTGCCATTTTAGGAAGGTGGGATGGAGGGCAGTGAAGGTGATAAACAAGCATATACCATGCCCGCTGGTGGTAGTGCTGTGGTGAGGGGTTGTGATGGTGCTGTATTGTACAAGGTGGTCTGGGAAAGCCTCTCTCTAGGACCCTTTGAGCAGAAGTATGGAGGAGAGTGATCCTTATGAGTTTTTTAAGGTAGGAACATTTGAAGCCAGTATGATTATGGGTTTTTTTTGTTTTTTTTTTTAGTGTGAGAGAGAGGTATTGACAGGGACAGACAGACAGGAAGGAAGAGAGATGAGAAGCATCAACTCATAGTTGTGGCACCTTAGTTGTTCATTGATTGCTTTCTTATATGTGCCTTGACTGGGGGATCTTCATCCAAGCTAGTGACCCCTTGCTCTAGCTTGTGACCTTGGACTTCAAGCCAGCAACCATGGGGTCATGTCTATGATCCCACGCTCAAGCTGGTGTCTTCAGAGTTTCGAACCTGGGTCCTTGGCACCCCAGACAGATATGCTCTATCCACTATGACACCTGGTCAAGTAGATTATGTTTTCTATATTCAAGAACAGCAAGGAGGCAATTTAGCTAGAGCTGGGTGGACAAGGTTAAGAATGCTATGAGATGATGTCTTAGAGGTGGTGGGCTATTGTAAGGTCTTCAAAAATTTTGAATATAGAGCAAAGTTGAAACAGTTGTATAGTGAAAACATGTATACCCACCACCTGGATTGTACTATTAAAAAATTATACTTGCTTTACCTCATATCCATCTATCCATTTTTAGTCAACGCATTTCAAAGTAAATTGCAAACATCACCATACTTTCCCTTAACTACTTTTGTGTGCGTATTAACTGGAGTTCAATATTTGTTTAGTTTTGTTAAGTAAAATTTACACCCAAATACACATCTTAATGTGTAAATGTTGTAAGCTTTCACACGTGCACACTTGTAAGTAACTCCCATCTTTGTCAAGATACAGAATATGATTATCCCTCAAGAATTTTCTCAGTGTGACCAGTTGGTGGAATAGTGGATAGAGCGTCAGACTGGGATGCAGAGGACCCAGGTTTGAAACCTCGAGGTCTCATCTGGTTTGAGCATAGCTCACCAGCTTGAACCTCGGGTTGCTGGCTTGAACAAGGGGTCAGTCAGTCTGCTGTAGACCTCCGCCCCCATCAAGGCGCATATGAAAAAGCAGTCAATGAACAACCTAGGAGCCACAAGGAAGAATTGATGCTTCTCATCTCTCTCCCTTTCTGTCTGTTCCTCTATCTGTCTCTGTCACACACAAAAAGAAAGAATTAAAAGAAATTTTACTCATGCCTATTTCCAAGTAATTTTTCTCTGCGCCATCCAGGGTAGTTTCCCTATTTAGAACTTCCTGGACTAGTACACAGTATGCACTCTTGTTGTGTAAAGCTTTTGTTACTCAGCATAATGTTTGTGTGTGAGATGCTCCCATGTTGTTTGTTTTCTTTTATTGCTGAATAGTTTCCCAAGGTATGAATATACCATAGTTTTTTCCTTCTCTTAATGATGGATCACTGGTTCTTTCATAGCTTTTGCCTATTACGAATAAAGCTTCTGTGAAGAATTTTTTTCAGTCTTGGTGTAAACATTTGTGTTCACTTCTCTTAGATAAATACCTACAAGTGGAACAGCTGCTTCTTGGCATAGCAGTGTGGTTAGTTTTATAACAAAACAGTGCAACCAACTTTTATTATTTATTTATTTACAGAGACAGAGAGGGATAGACAGGGACAGACAGGAACGGAGAGGTGAGAAGCATCAATCATTAGTTTTTCGTTGCATGTTGCAACACCTTCGTTGTTCATTGATTGCTTTCTCATATATGCCTTGTACGCGGGCCTTCAGCAGATTGAGTAACCCCTTGCTCGAGCCAGCGACCTTGGGCTCAAGCCAGTGAGCTTTTGCTCAAACCAGATGAGCCCGCGCTCAAGCTGGCAACCTGGGGGTCTCGAACCTGGGTCTTCCGCATCCCAGTCCGACACTCTATCCACTGCACCACCGCCTGGTCAGGCAGTACAACTAACTTTTATATTTCCCCTAACAATGTGTGAATTGTTCCATATCTTTGCCAACAGAACATTGCTCATCTTTTTCTTTTTTTTTTTTTTGTGACAGGGACAGAGAGAGGGACAGATAGGGACAGACAGGAAGGGAGAGAGATTAGAAGCATCAGTTCTTTGTAGTGGCACCTTAGCTGTTCATTGATGGCTTTCTCATATGTGCCTTGATCCGGGGGGCTGTAGCAGACCGAGTGACTTCTTTCTCAAACTAGATGAGCCTGTGCTCAAGCTGGCGACCTCGGGGTTTTGAACCTAGGTCCTCTGCGTCCTAGTCCAACACTCTGTCCACTGTGCCAGCATCTGGTCAGGCACTCATCTTTTTAATTTTAGCTATTCTGATGGGGGTGATATCTTGTGGGTTTAATTAGTATTACTCTGGTGAGTAATAGGGTTGAGCACTTTTTAATGTATCTGTTGGTCATTTGAATATCTTTTAGGAATTTTCCATATAATTCTTTTTACCATTAAAAATTTGAATTGTAGAAGCCACTTGGCGGACTTTGAATAGAGGGAGACAGCTATGGCTCTTGTAAAAATAGGAAAGTTATAAGGAACAGATTTGGGTGGAGAGAGAGTGAATTTGGTTTTAAATTGTGAACCATGCTCTGGCGCTGGTCAGTGAAATGTCTGTTTCTGCAACAGTGTAAGTACAGAATATGAGAATAAGCTTTAGAAAATAGTGATTTGCCAGTTGCACAATATCTAGACATGTGTTTATAGTTTACAGAATTGTCTGTTTGTTTCAGAGTGTAAATTAAATAGAAATAATAATTGGGCCTTCATAACATGGTTTGACAAGCACTATCAACAGGGGATCCCGTGGGAGAAGGAGTTTATGACAAGAAGTTTGTTTTAGACATTGTGCAGTCAGGTATTATTTAACAGAAGTAACATCTCTATGATTATTAACATTCATTTTAGTGGTTATACTCTCTCTTTTGACATGAGATGAGATTTAAAAATTTCAAGAAGTGCAGGATGAGGAGTTGATGTATTAATCTTTGAGCTAGAATGAACTCATTAAAAATCTTTGAGTAGCAGAGATACATTCCCAAATCCATATTTAATAAAGATTTATTTTTGTAGTGGAAGCAGGATGAATGAAGAATAAGGAGAAAAGAAAAGGTTATGAGGCCAGTTAGGAATCAGTTCCAGCATTGTCTAAATGTGAGATGTTGAGAGCCTGAATTCAGTTTGTTGTTTGGTAACTGATCAAACATTTAGAAGAGAAGGAGTCAAAGATGTTTCCGAAGACCTGGGACTGGTGCTCTCTGTTGTAAGGTAGCCTCGTTTAAAGAAAAGACAGACTTAAGTTAAAGATTAGATAAGGCAGTTGAATCACTGCCTTAATTTCTAAGTAAAAGTATAATTTGTTTCTAACAAAACAATTATATAAGGCAAAAATTGTAATATTATTATGTAAGTAAGGTGTTCTTATTTAAAATTTTCCATAGACGAGAAACCCAAGATAGTACTTCGTAGAAGTTGTGACATAGTTCTGTACTTATCTGCTATGTTTAAAAGGCTACTTAGTGGCCCTGGCCAGTTGGCTCAGTGGTAGAGCGTCGGCCTGGCGTGTAGAAGTCCTGGGTTCGATTCCCGGCCAGGGCACACAGGAGACGCGCCCATCTGCTTCTCCACCCCTCCCCCTCTCCTTCCTCTCTGTCTCTCTTCCCCTCCCGCAGCGAGGCTCCATTGGAGCAAAGATGGCCCGGGCGCTGGGGATGGCTCCTTGGCCTCTGCCTCAGGCGCTGGAGTGGCTCTGGTCGCGGCAGAGCGACACCCCGGAGGGGCAGAGCATCGCCCCCTGGTAGGCGTGCCGGGTGGATCCTGGTTGGGCGCATGCAGGAATCTGTCTGACTCTCCCCGTTTCCAGCTTCAGAAAAGTACAAAAAAAAAAGCTACTTAGTTTTTTCCCGGTACTTGGAAATGATTAGTGTATTAAAAACCTTTAAAATATATTTGTTACAGCACCTAGAAGATAACAGTTGCATTTTTTTAAATTTTCCTTTAAAAAATATATATTCATTTTAGAGAGGAGAGACAGAGAAGGGGGGAAGAGCAGGAAGCATTAACTCTTGTATGTGCCTTGACCAGGCAAGCCCAAGGTTTCAAACTGGTGACCTCAGCACTCCAGGTCAGCACTTTATCCACTGCACCACCACAGGTTAGGCCAACAGTTGCATTTTTTAAAACTATATCGTACGTTCAATAACTTAACATTTGTAATGTTTTCTTGCAACTTTGAATATATTTCAAAGATGTAACACTAGGTGTCGCTAACACATTGAACTAAGAGAAGTGCAGATGTTCCCTTGAAAGTAAATGCTTGCCTTAAAGCTTTTAGTGTAACCTTTACACTAAAAGCTTTAGAGAAAACATGCAAAGGCATATTTGAGGCAAATACCAATTAGTCTATTGTTTATTAAAGTTAGGTGCCAGTAGACCTTGCCATGTCAAGATTGCTAGCCAGGAAAACAATTTTTATGGATTCATTTGGGAGCAATATGAAGTCAGTGATTTGGATAACAGGCAAGTTGAAAGAGTTTGAATAGGAACCCCAGAGAATATGAACCCCAGAGTTTGTAGAGAATAGGGCCTTATTTAGTTTGGTCCCCTTTCTTATTACTGGAACTAGAAGAAATGAATGGTTCTTTCTTTTTTTCATTCTTTCTTTTTTTTAAATTTTTTTAAATTAAGTGATAGGCGGGGAGACAGAGACCACATGTGCCCAGACTGGGATCTACCTGGCAAGCATCCTGTTGGGTGATGCTCTACTCATCTGGGTCTGCTGCATCTTTGCTCAGCATTCAAGCTATTTTATAGTGCCTGAGATGAATCAATGGAGTCATTCTTAGTGCCTGGGCCAACTTGCTCAAACATTTTGAGCCATGGCTGCGGGAGGAGAGGAGTGGGGAGGAGTGTAGAAGCAGATGGTCGCTTCTCCTGTGTGCCCTGTCTGGGGATCAAACCTGGGACTTCCACATGCTGGGCCAATGCTGTACCGCTGAGCCAACTGGCCAGGACCTGGATGGTTCTTTATTCATCTGCTTTGGAAGAGCACTGGGTGTCATGAAGTGAATGAAAGCAGAAATGAAGAATAATATTGAAATAACTTCTGGAATTCACCCATATTAAGTGGAGGAAAGTATTTTTTTCTAAGGTTTTTTTTTTGTGTGTGTGTGTGACAGAGACAGAATCAGAGAGAGGGACAGATAGGGACAGACAGGAAGGGAGAGGGATGAGAAACATCAATTCTTTGTTGTGGCTCCTTAGTTGTTTATTGATTGATTTCTCCTATGTGCCTTGACGGGGGGGGGGGGGGGGCTACAGCAGACTGAGCGACCCCTTGCTTGAGCCAGCAACCTTGGGCTCACGCTGGTGAACCTTGCTCAATCCAGATGAGCCTGCGCTTAAGCTGGCGACCTCAGAGTCTTGAACCAGGGTCCTCCACATCCCAGTCCAACGCTCTATCCACTGTGCCACCGCCTGGTCAGCCTAAAGTATTTTTCTTAAGTTATGAGAGAAGTTTTGCATCTGAAATTTAGCCTTAATGTGTTTCAATAGTGACGTTAGGTGACTTTTGTTGATTTAATATAGGCAGTCTGCTAAAGCAGATTGAAAATTAGATGAGTTTGAAATTTATTATTGTAAATTGGAATCTTTCTTGTCTTGATGTTTTTCTACTCGAAAACAAATATTCTTTGGACACAGCTGACTTATGATTCTGTGGAAGGAAGTTGTTTTGCTTTTTTTTACATTTTATTCATTTTGGAGAGAGAGAGAGAGAAAGAAAGAAGAGAAGAGAGAGAGAACGGGGGAGGAGCAGGAAGCATCAGCTCCCATATGCGCCTTGACCAGGCAAGCCCAGGGTTTCAAACCAGCAACCTCAGCATTCCAGGGTGATACTTTATGCAGGTCAAGCAGCAATTATTTCTTTTGTTATGAAATTTATTGAACATATTGAGAACAGTAAAGTTTACAGATCTTAAGCATACAGATTGAGTTTGTATAAATGTTTATAACCTTCTATACATTACTGTAAGATATAGAACATTTCCAGCAACCCAGAAGAGACCCTCATGCCATTTTTTTGTCAATACTGTCCTCCTGTACCTCCAAGTAATCACTATTTTGACTTGTTGGCAGAGAGTAGTTTTTTCTGTTTTTGAACTTCATAGAGAAATACGGTTGTAGATAATACAGTCTGTACTCTTGTGCCTGGCTTCTTTCTCTTAATAGTATGACTGTGGATTATTTCATATTATTGTGTGTAGCCATCATTCATTCTTATTTTTGCTTTGTAGTATTTTTTTTATCATGACTACAACACATTTTAAAAAACCATTATACAACTAATAGGAAAATTTTATTGTTTCCAGTTTTTGAGTATTACGAGTCAAGTTGTGGTAAACATTCTTATATATCATATTTTTTGGTGGATGTAGACAACCATTTCTCTTGGAGATAGACCGAGGAGTGGATTAGCTGTGTTCCAGTATGCGAGGGGTCCCCAAACTTTTTACACAGGAAGCCAGTTCAATGTCCCTCAGACCGATGGAGGCCGCCACATACAGTGCTCCTCTCACTGACCACCAATGAAAGAGGTGCCCCTTCCGGAAGTGCAGGGGTGGGTGAGTGGGGCGGATAAATGGCCTCAGGGGGCCGCAGTTTAGGGATGCCTGCAGTATGGTGTATGTTTAACTTGCCAAACAGTTTTGCATAGTGGTTAAGTGGTATGCATGTCCACCAGCAATGTAAGCAAGTTTTATTTGCTCCACGTTCTCAGTCTTTTGGTGTTATTGGTCTTAAATTTTAATCATTTTGATGGGTATGTGTTTATATCTCATGGTGGGGTTTTTATATTGTAATATTTCCAAACTTCCTGGAAATTTTATTAGTACAAAAAACTCCTGTTACCCATTAGCCAGATTTATTAATTACGGAGATTTTGCCTCATTTGCTTTATCATTCTATCAGTTTTTTCATTTGTGCAGGTTTTTTTCTGAACTATTTAAAAGTTGGAGAAATCACAACCCCTTTTCCATAAATAATTCAGTATAATTTCCTAAGAAATGCATGTCATCTTATTACAACCATAACATTATCATCAAAATCGGGACATTTAAATTGGATATAATACTATTGTGTAACCCACAGTCCATTTTCTGTTTTCATCATTTGTCCTAATAAGCTTCTTTGTAGGTATTCCTATATTTTTACTTTCTTAATGTCTTAAAAACTTTTTTTTCATTGATTTCGCGACAGAGAGAGAAATGGAAAGAGAGCGAGAGAGAAAGAGAGAGAGAAGCATCAGTTCATTCCACTTAGTTCTACTTAGTTGTTCACTCATTGATTGCTTCTCAGCACCCTGGGATGACACTCTATCCACTGAGCCACCCAATTCAGGTTTTAAAAGCCCTGAGGAGTGAGGGGATGCCTGAGGAAGTTTTGAGGTTTGTGCTGCCTTGTCAAGTTTTATAATATTAATATAAACAATAGTATCTATACTTTGAAGAATCATAATATACTGTACCACACCTTATTTTAGGCACATTGCTTATTTATTGTTAGCAGTATTTCCATTTTACAGATGAAAAAATTAAAGCTTATTATTTTTTTTTTTTGCGAGAGAAAGAGAGGGAAACAGAAACAGAAGGGAACAGATAGGGACAGACAGACAGGAAGGGAGAGAGATGAGAAGCATCTGTTCTTTGTCGCAGCTCCCTAGTTGTTCATTGATTGCTTTCTCATATGTGCCTTGACAGGGGGCTCTAGCAGAGTGAGTGACGCCTTGCTTAAGTCATCGACCTTGGGCTTCAAGCCAGCGACCTTTGGGCTAAAGCCAGCAACCATGGGGTCATGTCTATGAGTCCTTGCTCAAGCCGGCAACCTCGGGGTTTCAAACCTGTGTCCTTAGCATCCCAGGTGAACGCTCTGTTTACTGTGCTACTACCTGGTCAAGCTAAAGCTTATTTTTAACTTAGTTCAATTTTGGATATCATTTTAAAAAAATAGAATTTATTTTTTAGAGCAGCTTTAGATTCATAGCATAATTGAGTAAAAAGTACAGAGAATTCCCATAAATCTCCTGCCTCCACAAACATATAGCCTCCCCACTGTCAGCATTCCACATCAAAGTGGTATGTTTGATATAATTGATGAACCTGCACTGACACATTATCACTCAAAGTCCATAGTTTACTTTAGGGTTCACTTTTGGTGTCGTACTTTCTGTACATTTTGACAAATGTGTAATGACATATATCCACCATTATAGTTTCATAAAGAATAGTCTCACTGCCCTGAATATCCTCTGTACTCTGACTAGTCACTGCTCTGAAAGTCATTTGTACCCCCTCCCCACACACCCTGGCAGCCACCGATCTTTTTACTGTTCTGTATAGTTCTGTCTTTCCAGCATGTCAAAAATGTACTTGAGATCACACAGTGTAGCCATTTCAGATTGACTGCTTTCACTAGTAACATGCATTTAAGTTTTTCCCATGTCTTTTCCTGGCTTGGTAGCTTATTTTTTTCAGTGCTGAATAATATTCCATTCTGTGATATATTACAGTTTATTTATGATAGATACCTTTTAAAATAATTTATAAAATACAGCCTGACCGGGCAGTGGCGCAGTGGGTAGAGCATCGGTCTGCTGTAGCCCCACGGTCAAGGCACATATGAGAAAGCAATCAGTGAACAACTAAGGTGTCACAACGAAAAACTGATGATTGATGCTTCTCATCTCTCTCCATTCCTGTCTGTCTGTCCTTGTCTATCCCTCTCTCTGACTCTCTCTCTCTGTCTCTGTAAAAAAAAAAAGTATAGCCTGATCTGTAGTGGCACAGTGGATAAAGCGTTGACCTGGAAATGCTGAGGTCACCGGTTCAAAACCCTGGGCTTGCCTAGTCAAGGCACATATGGGAGTTGATGCTTCCAGCTCCTCCCCTCTGTCTCTCTCTCTCCTCTCTCTCTCTCTCTCTCTCTCCCTCCCTCTCTAAAAAATGAATAAATAAAATTAAATTTAAAAAAAAGTATAAAATACCATAAAATATACCAATATAAAGACTATAGTTTGATAACACTGTGTGTGTATGTATGTTTATATAAGTATATATGCATAGGTATACATATATATAAATAAGTGAAATTTTTTCTCGCTCAGAAAGTTCCCCAGTCAGTAATCCTGGTAATTTTAGGTAAGGTAATCACTATTCTGACCATAGATTAGTTTTGCCTAAATTGAACTTTATATAAATAGAGATTCACAGTATATTTTTTTGTATGTCTTTTTTGTTCACTGTATATTTTAGATTTATCTATGTTGTTGCATGTTGCAGTAGTTTGTATTTTTTATTTTTGTTTTTATTACTATGTTTTATTTTAGTGATTGACTATATCACCAGCTATTCTTTTAATGAATATTGTGTTTCTGGCTTTTGGCTACAGTGAATGAAGCTTCCACAAACATAAGAATAGCTATATACATTGTAATTTTGAGTAAGTACCTAGGAGTAGAATTGCTGGGTTGTAGGTTAGGCATATATTAGAAATTACCTAGCCTGACCAGGTGGTGGCACAGTGGATAGAGCATTGAAATGAAATGCAGAGGACCCAGGTTCGAGACCCTGAGGTTGCCAGCTTGAGCGCGGGCTCATCTGGTTTGAGCAAAGCTCACCAGCTTGGACCCAAGGTCGCTGGCTCGAGCAAGGGGTTACTCGGTCTGCTGAAGGCCCGCGGTCAAGCCACATATGAGAAAGCAATCAATGAACAACTAAGGTGTCATAATGAAAAACTAATGATTGATGTTTCTCATCTCTCTCCGTTCCTGTCTGTCTGTCTCTATCTATCCCTCTCTTTGACTCTCTCTGTCCCTGTAAAAAAAAAAAAAAAAAAAAAAAAAAAGGAAATTGCCTGGAGTTTTCCAAAGATTGTAGCATTATATACTTCTGGCATTATATGCTTCTATCTGTCATATCACAGAGTGCTAGTTGCTCTATTTCCTGCTCCAAGTGGTGTTGTTAGTCATTTTTATTAACTTGTCAGTCTTTTTTTTTTTTTTTTTTGTATTTTTCTGAAATGAGAAGCAGGGAGGCAGAGAGACAGACTCCTGCATGCGCCCAACTGGGATCCACCCCGCTAGCCCACCAGGGGGTGATGCTCTGCCCATCTGGGCTGTTCCTTCATTGCAATCAGAGCCATTCTAGCACCTGAGGCAGAGGCCATGGAGTCATTCTCATTTTGACCGACTTTGCTCCAATGGAGCCTTGGCTGCAGGAGGGGAAGAGAGAGACAGAGAGGAAAGAGAGGGGGAGGGGTGGAGAAGCAGATGGACACTTCTCCTTTGTGCCCTGGTCGGGAATCAAACCTGGGACTCGCACACGCCAGGCCGACGCTCTACCGCTGAGCCAACTGGCCAGGGTCTTACAAGTTAGTATGTATATTATATCTATTTTACAGAAGAAAAACCTTAGGTTTTCATTTAATGTAATAAGTTTCTCTTTGGTTAGATGTCCATAGCAAAGCTGTCTTCAGTCAATGGGATCATATTAGAATGGGTTTACAATCCCAATAAAATATGACAGACTCGGTCTTTTAAAAGTGGAAAAAGGGTTTAAGCCAACATTGGCTTATCTGCAGCACTGTTGTCTTTCTTTCTCTTTTCAACCAGACACATTCGGCACAAAATAAAATAACGACTTAAAGGGAATCCAGTTTGTGTTTCTGAGTGATTATGAAGTGTTTATGACAGCTGCTAGGCTGACACTCTCTGTAATGGTGTTACATTGACTTCTGAACACCTTCCAGTCTGCCTCCAGGCATGTGTGTCTGTGTAGTCTGAGTGGTTTTACATTAACATCTACTCTGAGTAAGATCTTTTGACTACAGAAGTGTTACTTGCAAATGGAAGATACCATTAGGGCTGCTTCAAAGCTCGGAATGGTATTTGGATTGGTGGTGCTGAAGTAATGGCTGGTGTTTTGAAGTGTAATGTCTAAATCTGTGTTGCATAACTGGAGGACTGTGTGAGTTTAAACTGTTTTTCTTTGATCTTCCTTTCAAAAATCAGGCCAAAGGGGAAAGGTTAAAGTCGACTTAAAATATTCTTCTCTCTGTGCGCAAAAATTTGGGAGTATGAAACTGTGATTACAAGTTCCATTCATTATTTGCGTTCTGTGCTTTTCATATTGTTCTTGAAAGGCCCTTGTTGCCTCAGGTTTTGTATTTTGAATTTAGTGTCAAGACCAAAATAGAGACTTGCTTTATGTGGTTAGCAAATATCTGTTCTATAAGTTGTTAGTCCTGACAAATATGTGTTTTAAGTGGGTTTTGTGGGGTTTTTTTTTTTCCTCTTGATGGCACACAGAGTAAGTTATGGAGATACTGACACTCTAGCATTAACTGACTCATTTGTGGTTAGGTAGGCAAAACTAGAACAAAAAACTTGTCCCCTTCTTTCTCCTAAGTTTAGGAGCTTTTAGAAGAATTACTTTATACTGTTAGTAATACTTTCTTCAAACTGTGCTATCTTAGGATTTTGAAATTGTGGTAGCAGAGCTGTAATATGGAAAATAATCCCCTGGCCAGTGAGTCTTATTAGAGAAAAAAAAGGCCTGAGTTTAAAAACTGTTTTGAATACAGTGTATTAATAGGAGATTTTGATGCCTCTTTGGTCTGGTCATTTTTTGGAACTATTTTTCTTTGTTTACTTATGTCTAAAAAGAAAATGTATCACTGAATTGGCTCATAGGATATCCTATCAGCTCTTACTAGAGATTGCTTTGTAGTAGTACCCACTCATGTAGCTAGTTGAGGTCCTTCTGTTGCTTAATAACTAAATACCTTAGTATAAGATGATTTGTCCCACCCGTTCCCTTATTTCTTTTTATTTTTACTTTTTCTCCCTAATTAAAAAAATAATAATCTTGTGACTTTTTAAGTTAAAACAGAGTAATGAAAAAACCTTTTTAAGGAACTTCATCAATTCAGCTGTGTTGTCTATATGATTCATTAGTATTGTAAACAGCAAAGTGATAACTGTATATTTGAATATTCAAATTAGGCTAAGTGAGGTCCTTTTGTTGTTTTAGGAACTGACTTCCTTAGTATAAGACTTTATTATCTTTTCATTTTCCCCATTTTTATGTATTTTTACATTTTATCCCTTATTTTGGGGGGTGGGGGACCAGGGAATATTAAAATTTATGTACATGGTGGGCATAAATAGGTTTTTAAGGAAAATGATACAATAATAAGTAATTGTACAAGAATAAACTGTTTTGCATACTCACAACTATAAACCAATACTTTTGTCATCACCTGTATATAATTATTTGTTTGAACAGTTTTAGTTTTACATAAAAATTGAGAGGAAAGTACAGAGAATTTCCATGAACCCTATATCCTCCATTTTGCCCTATTAACATCTTATACTAGTGACGTACATTTGTAAAATTGAATCAGTACTGACACATTATTAACTAAAGTCCATAGTTGACATTTTTTTTCCTTAATGAAAAAATTTTATTTGGTGCTACTTTAAACTTTAAAACAAACGATCTCTTTAAGGAACGCCTTTTCAGTTGTTTTGTATGGATAGTACATGTGAAACAATTAGAAAAGATTGATAACTCTGCAATTTGTTTATTTAGATGGGCTGTTTTATATCAGTTAGTATGAAAACCTGTTGCAGGTGAAAATGTTACATGAACACATAAAGGTTGGAAGGAGTGGTGGGATATTTGTCAGAGGGGGAGAGACTGCCTTGATCTTGAGCAGGAGTGTGAAGATTAGTGTGATAGAAACTGCTGTGTAGGTGAGGTGCAGCTTAACATCTCCGTAGTAGAGTTCAAAAATAAGTTGTACGAAGGAATGTTTTATGATACTGTTTTATAACAAAGTTCCAGATATGAAATATTAACATGTCTTAAGAACAGTGGGGCAGTGGCATATTATATTACATACCATTAAGATTGAATAAACGAAGCCAATATAGACTCAGTCATTTATTTATTAGTTCATTCATTCAACACGCATCTTCTTTATTTAACTATCTTTTGAGTGCCAACTATGTGTTATGTATTTTAAATACACAGTTTAACACAATTGCTTTGTTAGAGAGATATGTCATCACCCTTATTTTAAAAGCCAAACTCAGATTTAGCAAATTTGTATAGTTAATAAACACAAGTCCAATTTATAAACTGTTAGAATCATTGATGTTGTTGCTATGTGATATTTGTAACTGATCATCTGGCATATTGTACATATTTGGTATTGTTGCCGCAGGCCATTATTTTTTGGGAAAAAATAATTAAAACTACCAGGGTCCCAACCTGTTGATTGCTTTTACTTGCTTAGATTTCCGAGATGGAACCAGAGCTATTACTTGTCCAGAGAACTCTGACATGAAAGATATTTTTGACTAAAAGTCAGGATGTGTTTGAGGTACACAAGAGGAATTCTTTTTCTATTCTCTTTCATTCTGGTGGCTTTGGTCTTGTAGTTCATATTTTTAGCATAGAAGTGATTCCTACATATGATGTAGCCATTTTGAAATATAGTAACTTTTAAAAACATTTTTGTTAAAGTATCAAGAAAAAGAACTACTAATCACCTGACCGGGCAGTAGTGTAGTGGATAGAGATTCAGCCTGGGGCACAGAGGACCCAGGTTCGAAACCCCAAGGTTGCCAGTTTGAGAGTGGGCTAACCAGCTTGAACACGGGTTTACTGCCTTGAGTCCAAAGATCTCTGACTTGAAGCCCAAGGTTACTGGCTTGAACAAGGAGTCACTGACTCTACTGGAGTGCCCTGCCCCTGTCAAGGTACATATGAGAAAGCAATCAATGAACAACTAAGGTGCCACAACAAAGAATTGATGCTTCTCATCTCTCTTCCTTCCTGTCTGTCCCAGTCTGTTCCTTTTTCTGTCTCTCGCTAAACAACAACAACAAACAACTACTAATCATGTTTTGTGTTTGCACTGCTAGAGTTACAGGGGAAGGAGTGATTTTTGTATGTTTCCTCTTTTTATCAGTGACTGAAATTGCTTTGTATGTTTGTATGAATTTACAAAAAAAATCAGTATTTTTTTTTTACTTCAAGGGATAGTATTTTGGTATAACCAAACTATTATACCATTTGGTATAACCAAACTATTTGGTATAACCAACTATTTGTACCTTTATTGGGTAGAAAGATTGCTCATGACTGGATTTGGAATTAAAATAGAAATTTGATTAGGTACAAAAAGCTCTACTTTTTTCCAGAGTTGCTGAAATGAGTTCTTGATTCTCATTCATATTCTGTATTATCATACTTACCTCTGGAAATCAAGAGTCCTTTAGGATAAATGTCTTACATCATTTTCCCAAATGGAGACTGTTTATATATTTAGTTTGAGTCAGCATTGCTTTTCCAGACTGATTTATAAATTTTGTTCACTGTGCATAATAAATTTAAATCCA
Source organism: Saccopteryx bilineata (assembly GCF_036850765.1). Lineage (NCBI taxonomy): Eukaryota > Metazoa > Chordata > Mammalia > Chiroptera > Emballonuridae > Saccopteryx > Saccopteryx bilineata. The sequence goes on along the minus strand of NC_089491.1, from coordinate 352,337,694 downwards.
TATTTTTTCAGAATCAGGCAACTGTATTGGGCAAGAGACTTTTATAGTCATTCATGAAATAGTATAACTAAATTCCAGTAAGCATATAAAGTCAGCCTCCACAGTCATGAAGAAAATGCAAAGTAAAACCACAGTATGAATCCTGCTGGACACCCCCCAGAATGTTTGGCACTCACTGTTGGACAGGCATAGGGCAGGCAGAACTAACTCTTAACATTGCTGGTGGAAGTGTCAGCTGGTAAAATCTCTGTAGAAAGCTATTTTATTAAAATCTACAAAGTATTCACATATTTCTAATATAGAAGCAACACCTCTAGTATATACCCAAAAGAAATGTATTCACCAAATAACATGTGCAAGAATATAGTAGTATCCTTTATGTATGACCTTATTTAAAAAATGGCAAAATCATGACACAACTATAAAATGGACACATGTCATAAATTTTATTTAACTCATTAATTAATGAGGTATTTGGCAAGCTGTTACAGTTGGTTCAAAGGATAATCTGAAAAACAGAAATAGGCACATAGTTTTTATGACAATATATTGTTATAGTTGCTCTATTTTATTATTACTGTTATTCATCTCTTACTGTGCTTAATTTCTATATTAAACTTTATCATAGGTATGCATTACAGGAAAGAACGTAGTCTATATGCAGGGTTTAGTACTATTTATGGTTTTAGGCATCCACCAAAGTGTTGGAATGTATCCCCGCAGATAAGGGGGCACCATTATATACAATGTGATTTCATTTAAATAAACTTCAAGTAAAACTTACGTATCTTGGTAGTGGTTACAGTTATTCCTGAGATAGATTTGTGACTGGGAAGGGGTGTGGAGGGATCTTATGAATATCTGTAATGTTCTGTTTCTTGATGTCTGTGCTGGTAACAGAGGTGTATTAACTTTGAAAATTTATTAAGTTGTACATATACATATGATTGATGTATTATTTCTTGGTTGTCTTTCTCAATTAAGTTTGCTAAAAAGAATCAATTGCAGACCACAATTCTCCATTTGACCAGTGTCTAAAAGGGTAGTTGGGGGTGTAAATATATGCTCTTATATTCTATGTCATTGTAAAGCATCATTAATATTGTCCTAGGTATTTGATTTAATTTTCTATTTTGTAGTCAGATATATCTGAATAGTTATCAGGGTTTCAGAAAGAAGTTTGGTTCTGAGGGCTAGATGACCTTCATTTGCTTCTAGAATTTTCTGAAAGCACTTATACAGCTCTCCCACAACTTTTATAGCCTTTTCTCTGGATGTATTATTGTCTCGGCTGTTATAATTTCCTTTTGCCTTAGACTGAGTTGTGAGATTCTAAACTTGTATTTTCTCCCTGTCTTTTTTGGTTTGGTATGTAATTTGCATATTTTCACCATGCGAAAGCTATTTTCTATGGTTGGAAAAGAATTTTTTTCCTACAGTGTGAACAAATCATTCTTTGTTCTCCTTATTGTGCCTCCAAACTGGTACGTCCGGTTTATGCTCCAAACAACAAAAGTCTGTCATCAGAAATTAAAATGCTGGTAAGAACAAAGGCAGAGACCCATGAAGAGCTGAGCTATTGGAGAGGTTTCCTCCTCTCCTCAAGTAACTGTAGTTGCCAGGAAGGTGGGACATTGCTTGGTACTGCTTCCTTATAGTTCTGTCCTTGGATTTATTATTGTTGTTGAATTTACAGCTCCCGGTAATTCTATTCAAGATCTATGATATCCTCATCTCGGAGATTCTTTGCCATTTTCAATAAACTCTTCTTAAGAAACCTAAAAATCACTTTGAAAGCCTTTAATAAATGTAATCAGTTTTGACACTTATTTATTTGTGAGCAAAATTACCAGTGAACATACAGTATAAAATATTAGAGGCAATTGAAAACGGCAGCTAAAGCAAAGCCTATAAGGACATATCCATCCTCTCTGTGTCCTTTCTGCATACATTTTTGTAGCACTATCTCTGTTCTGAAATAGTAGTTCAATATAGAATTTACACATGTTAGAGATTTCTCGCCTCTGGGAAGCTTCACGTTTTTGACTCACTTAGGACACTTAAGAAATTATGATTGTAACAATCTTGATTTTAACATGTTCACAAATATTTATAAATGGTGACAGAAATGTTTCCTCCCCTCTTCCTTACCTTATGGTATAATTAAGCAAAGCTTCTTGGACCTTAACTTAGAGGTAGGTAGTTTAGATCAATCCTAATGTATTTTTTTTCCCTACCTCTTTTTATACATTTAAAGAAGGATTCAGAGTAGAAGCTGGCATTTAGGTTTGCTTAGAAAGCAATTACTGCCTGACCTGTGGTGGCGCAGTGTATAAAGCATCAGCCTGGAATGATGAGGCTGCCAGTTCGAACCCTGGGCCTGCCCGGTCAAGGCACATACAGGAAGCAACTACTATGAGTTGATGCTCCTACTTCTCCCCTCTCTCTTTCTCTTCTACTCTCTCTAAAAATCAAACAAAAAAGGCCCTGGACGGTTGGCTCAGTGGTAGAGCGTCGGCCTGGCGTGCAGAAGTCCCAGGTTCGATTCCCGGCCAGGGCACACAGGAGAAGCGCCCATTTGCTTCTCCACCCATCCCCCTTTCCTTCCTCTCTTTCTCTCTTTTCCCCTCCCGCAGCCAAGACTCCATTGGAGCAAAGATGGCCCAGGCGCTGGGGATGGCTCCTTGGCCTCTGCCCCAGGCGCTAGAGTGGCTCTGGTTGCAACAGAGCGACGCCCCGGAGGGGCAGAGCATTGCCCCCTGGTGGGCAGAGCGTAGCCCCTGGTGGGCGTGCCGGGGGGATCCCTGTCGGGCGCATGCGGGAGTCTGTCTGTCTCTCCCCGTTTCCAGCTTCAGAAAAATACAAAAAAAAAAAAATCAAACAAAAGATTACTCTGAAAAGCATTGTGTGTTCAGATTTAAAAATGTTTTTCTATATCAAAATAAGCTCTGTGTATTAATTCAGTGATAACAAACGTTTATTATATTGTGAGTATGCCAAGACAGGTTTGTTTTACTCTTTATTATTTAATGTAATTTAGTAGAGCAGCTTAGTAAAATTTTTTAATCTTTAGGGCTTTATTTGATAGAACCAAAAGTTAAATGATAGACCTGTGGCATATGGAAATAATAGTATAGGATACTATGATTTGTTATAGGTATAATTCTTATTTGTGATAGTGAGAAGTGTTTTTCATTACTCTAATTATAATTTCAATGCAAATTCTATTTTTTATTTCCTTGGTAATAGAAATAGTATGTGTATTGAAGAAGGAAATTATTCATTGCCCAACAGGCAATTTATTTTCAAAAAATAAATGACTTGGCACTTTGATGGAGAGAACCAATAATGCATCTATAGTATAATTGGATTGCATTAGTGATATAACTTTCAGTGAAAGTGTGCTTAAAATCAAAGAGATGGTGATTTTTAGATTTCAGAGAATGTGAATTTGCTTTGGGTGAGAGGTTGAGTAAAATAACTTTTGAAGGCTTTTCCTAAATTTTAAATTTTATTCTGTATAATAAAATATAGATTAAGGGCTGCAGCATATATTGGCCATGGTTTTCATTTACAAAATTAATGGTCGCAAAATAATTTGTAGAGAGGGAAATTCTTATAGTTTGCAATGCCAAGTTTATAGCCTCTGTGTGTTTAATTGGTGATAGGTGGTGCTATTGTTGCACAGTTAGTCCAAAGAGCCAAGCATTCCTCATATTTGCATCCCAGGTACTATTAGAGGGATTTGCCATTATGGTCAATAAAAATGTTGTAATAATTTTTATAAGGAAAATGAATATGATGGCTCTTTAGGTATTACCATAATTTAGCATTTATAAGAAACAAAGATATTTATAGGTTGCAGCACTTAAATTCTGATAGAGGAGAAGATGAAGATCTAAAAAAGTAGTTAATTTAAAAGGCAGCTCTACAGATTTATAGTTTAATATTGGAAGATTTATAAGCCTTTTATTTATAATGTATACACTTGATATTTTAAACTGCTTGTCTGGCAGGCCTATTTAAAAGAAAATACCATCAGCATGTTTCCTCTATTCAATGTCTATTATTATTATGTCTGTTATAAGTTCTTGGGTATTTAGAACTAGTTGTATAATGTTTGCCATTTTTTTTCTTTCTGATATTACATAGCCATCAAACTCTTGGCAGTTAGGAAAATGCACTGGGAACTATATTACTAAAAGTATCTGGAAAGCTTTCTTAATTCATTCAAAGTTAATCTGTTCAGTATTTAATTTAGCAGCAAACTTTCTCTTGAACCACTAACTTTGAAAAACAGTTATTTTTTTATACTTGACACATATTAGCATATTCCTTTTCCCTTTAGAATAATAGATTACTGCATTCTTTGTATCTAAGGAATAAATATGATATGACTCAATGAATGGACATTCATGCATTGTTATGTGTATAATAAAATGGTGCTGTTTAAAGATGCTTATGTATTCAAATTATTTTTTCATTTATTAAGAGGAAGAGGGCAGAGACAGAAAGGAGGAGAGAGAGAGAAAGAGAGAGACAGAGACAGAGACAGGAACATCAATCTGTTTCTGTATGTCCCCTGATTGAAGATTGAACTACGCTTCAGGATAATGCTCTAACCAACCAAGCTATCTAGCCAAGGCTATAGATTTTCTTTTTAATTAATAGACTATGGAAATTAAAAGTATCTTTGATGTCTTTTAGCACCTTCACCTTTTCTGCTTATAAATGCAAAGGAATAGGCTTAGGAGAGCTGGGGGACGTGGGGAGATGTTGGCCAAAGGGTACAAAGTTGTCATGCAGTATGAATAAATCCAGAGTTCTGATGTCCAGGCATAATAACTATAGCTAATAAAACTGTATTGAAAAAAACAAAAACAAAACTGTATTGAATACTAGAAAAATGCTAAGAATTCAGGTGTTCTCATCACACAATGCAGTTAACTCTGAGGAGATGACTATGGTAATCATTGTACTGTGTATATGTATATCAAATCATCCCATTTTAATGTTTTTTATTATTATTATTATTATTATTATTATTATTGAGACAGAGAGAGGGATAGATAGGGACAGATAGACAGGAACGGAGAGAGATGAGAAGCATCAATCATTAGTTTTTCGCTGCGACACCTTAGTTCATTGATTGCTTTCTCATATGTGCCTTGACCGTGGGCCTTCAGCAGACCGAGTAATCCCTTGCTTGAGCCAGCGACCTTGGGTCCAAGCCAGTGAGCTTTGCTCAAACCACATGAACCTGCGCTCAAGCTGGTGACGCTGGCGACCTCGGGGTCTCGAACCTGGGTCCTCTGCATCCCAGTCCGACACTCTGTCCACTGTGCCACCACCCAGTCAGGCAAATCATCCCATTTTATACCTTGAATATATGTAATTTTTATTAAAATATGTTTAAGAAAGAAAAAAGAATATAAAATAGGTCATAGAGGTTAGATGATTTACTCAAGGTGGTTAACATTTAGTTACTGCAAAGCTATGACTGGTACCTATGTCATTAACATTTCACTTCAGTGTTCTTTGCAACACATTTTGCTTTTTCTCATTTACAGCATATTTGTGAAAGTTAGTACAACATTTAAGATCTGCTTTTTAAAATAACCAAGAATATCTTTTTCTTACACGGACAGCTGAACACTAATTTTAAAAAAACTTAGTTTCTTTGCTTTAAAATGGAATAATGCAGTCATGTGGGCACTGAGCTGACTTATAGTAATTTATTAAAGATAAAAATTATAGTCTTCTAGAACAGACGATTTATTCTCCTATCCATATCAAGTGCATGCTCTTATAATTTTCTAACAATATTAATGATAGCCCTGGCCCAGATAGCTCGGTTGGTTAGAGCATCCTCCAAAGCACCAAGGTTGCCCATTCGGTCAGGGCACATACAGGAGCATAGTGATGTCCTGATGCTCCTCTCTCTCTCTTTCTCTCTGTCTCTCTTCCTCTCTTGCTAAATCAATAAGTTAAAAAAATATTAATGCTGCCTGACCAGGCGGTGGCTTAATGGATGGAGCATCAGACTGGGATGCAGAGGACCCGTGTTCGAAACCCCGAGGTTGCTGGCATGAGCGCAGGCTCATTCAGCTTGAGTATGGGCGCACCAACTTGAGTGCAGAGTCGCTGGCTTGAACCCAAAGGTTGCTGGCTTGAAGCGTAAGGTCGCTGGCTTGAGGCTAAGGTCTGTGGCTTGAGCAAGAGGTCATTCGCTCTGCTGTAGCCTTCCCCACCCCACCCCCCTTACCCGGCAAGGCACATATGAGAAAGCAATCAATGAACAACTAAGGTGCCGCAAAGAAGAATTGATGCTTTTCATTTCTCTCCCTTCCTGTCTGTCTGTTCCTATCTGTCCCTCTCTCTGTAACTCTGTCACACACACAAAAATATATATAATATATTATATATTTAATGTGTATGGTGTATATTATATTTCAGACAGTAAGTTATAACATTTAGGAGATCTTGTTTTCATATAATAATGTTCTGACCATTTGTTTTCATTTACTGAAACTTTTTCTGTCTTCTTATGCAGATCAGTGGGGAAGCACAGGAGCTCTTTTCTGTTCGACATGGCCCAATTCGAGCGGCTAGAATCTTGCCTGTTCCACAGTTTGGTGAGTCTAGCCCTTAAGAAGAAACAAATCATTCAGAAAGTTTCTCTTTTATTGGTCTTGGGCTAGAGACAGCAAGAATGATAACTAAAGTCTGTTTTCCTCCAAGTGTCTATAGCCCTTTTCCTCCCCCCCAAAATAAACCCTTAGTCCTGTCAGTTGAGATGGAAATAGGTAATCTTAACCAATTCAATATGGCCATTCACTTTCTGCTGTGTTTTTGATTTATCTTCATCCTCTTTGATCTTGATATAGCCTCTGACTTGGCTGGCTCTTTTCTGAAGCCGTCTTCTCTCTTGGTTTTCACGGCATCGCTCTTCCCAGGTGCCTTCCTTGCTGACTGTGCTGCTTTTGTTATGTTTCTGGTTTAGCTTTCTTCTCTGGGTATTCCCCAAGCCTCTGTTGTTCTTGAGTCTTTGCTCTTCTTAGTTATACTTACTTCCTTGGAGCGCTTGTTTTTTCATCATTGTCTTGATTATAGATGAGTCTGCTGTCTGCATTTCCAGCTATGTCCAAAGTACAATTTCTGTCTTTTGAGCTTGGATCTCTGCTTTACTAATGACTACTTCTTAATGTTGTATTTAAATATCATGTTTTATTTTTATTTTTTTAGAAATCAAGTACATTTTAAAATTAAATCTGCTAGATGGATGTCTAAATAATTCCTGACTCTTGAATGATCTGAGCTTTTTAAAGGCTGTATTTTCTCAGTAACTTGTCTATGTTCACACAGTGTTTTTGCATGTGCACTCTAAAATTCTTATTAATATTATTTGCATAACTAAAATCTTTTAAAATAGAGGATATTAAAATATTTTAATTCTGTTATATTTTTAATGTTTATCTAGAAGGGAAATTTTTCGTATAATACTACTTAAGCAATTAATTTTCTAAATTGGTAAGAATGATGTTTATTAAAATTACTATGTGCATTACACACTTAGCAGGTGTGTAAATAATGCTGCGATTGATGTAGTGATTAAATCTGCCTAATTGAAATGGGAAAGGTGGATGTAGTAAGACGACAATGTCCTGAAGTCACGTGGAGATTTTTCTCCTTGTTATTGAACTATATGGCACATGCAGATTTCAGCTCTGTCTCTTTCTCTCCTTTGCACTCTTACTCTTGTGCTCCATTTTCTGTTGCATTTTTGTTTTGGTGAAATCTTTTGACAAGAGTGTAGAACATTATTTTCTAGAATGTTATTTGGAATAGTCAGCTTTCTTTTTGGATGGTTAGAATCAAGAACTTGATTACTAAGGGGCTGTGCTATGTCTTTGTTTCTTTGTGTGTAATTGACAGGGACACATTTTCCCCCTTCATTTGTAAGTCTTTTGTTTATGTCATTTATTAATGTTCAACTTTTCTTAACTTTTACTTTGAGCAGATACTTCATGAGCAAATATAAAGCTATAGAAGTTAATATTGCCATTAGAATTTGAGCGTGTTTGTTTTACTTTGTCTAATTAAGAAAAGATTCCTCCATTTACTATAATATGCTTACTTTAAAAAAACATTAGATTTAAAATGTAATTTCACATAGCTAAATATTCTGTTATGACTTTCCAAAATTATACATGTCTCTTTTATTGTATTTGGTTAAATTTTTTAGATTTATTTTCCTCAAAATATAACTTTGGCAACTTAACACATGAGATTTATAATGGAAAAAAAGAAGCACCCCTCCCCTCTTTTACCCATTTTGATTTACGTGCTCAGTTTGATGGAATAATTTTTTAATAAGTTTCCTGAAAAGGGATGTGTGGTAGATCTTGTTTGTCTGAAGATGTCTTTATTCTTCCATATTCTTCTTCTTTTTTTGCAAGAGAGAGAGAAGTAGGAAGGGAAAGAAATGAGAAGCAACAGCTTGTAGTTGTGTCACTTTAGTTATTCATTGATTGCTTCTCATAAGTGCTCCAGCTGAGCCAGCGGCCCCTTGCTCAAGTTAGTGACCTTGGATTCAAGTAGTGACCTAACACTCAAGCTGATGAGTCTGCACTCAAGCTGGTGACCTTGGGGTTTTGAACCTGGGACCTCAGTATCCCAGGTTGATGCCCTATCCACTTTGCAACCACCTGTCAGGCTCTTCTCTGTTTCTTTTTCAATTAAAAATTTTTTTGACCCTGGTCAGTTGGCTCAATGGTAGAGCATCAGCATGGTGTGTGGATGTTCTGGGTTCAATTCCCAGTCAGGGCACACAGGAGAAGCACCCATCTGCTTCTCCACCCTTCCCCCTCTTGCTTTTCTCTCTCTCTTTTCCTCCCACAGCCATGGCTCTATTGGAGTGAGTTGGCCCAGGGCGCTGAGGATGGCTCTGTGGCCTCTGCTTCAGGCGCTAAGAGTATCTTGGTTGCTGAGCAACAGAGCAAGGCCCCAAATGGGCAGAGCACCCCTCCAAAGGGGGCTTGCTGGGTGGATCCCGGTCAGGGTGCTTGTGGGAGTCTGTCTCTGCCCCCCTCCTCTCAATAAAAAATTTTTTCCTCCCATTGATTTGAGAGAGAGAGGGAGAGGGGAAGAGAAAGAAAGAGAGAGAAAGAAAAAATTCATTGTTCCACTTAGTTGGTTAAAATACTCACTGCTTGCCCTTATATGCGCCCTGACCAGGGATTGAACCTATAGCCTTGGTGCACTGGGACGATGCTCTATTCCTTGAGCTAACTGCCCAGGGTCTTCCATATATGATTGATAATTGGGCTGGGCAACAAATACTTGTTTGTAAATAATGTTACTTCAGAATTTTGAAGGCATTGATCCAGTGTTATAGTTGAAGAGACTGAAGCCATTTTGATACCTTTTTCTTTTTGACAGAGACAGAGAGAGGGACAGACTGACAGGAAGGGATAGAGGTGAGAAGCATCAATTCTTCGTTGCAGTGCCTTAGTTGTTCATTGATTGCTTTCTCATATGTGCCTTGAAGAGGGTAGGCCTTCAAGCCAGCGACCTTGGGCTTCAAGCCAGCAACCATGAGGTCATGTCTGTGATCCTTCACTCAAGCCAGTGACCCTGCGCTCAAGCCGGCGACTTCTGGGTTTCGAACCTGGGTCCTCTGCATCCCAGTCTCTATCCACTGCGCTACTGCCTGGTCAGATGATATGTTTTTCTTTATATATGGCTTGTTTTTCTCTCTGGCATCCAGTAATGTTGGTCCCCCCCTGCAGTGTTCTGAAACTTAGCATTTTTGTCTCTTGATTCATATATTGCCCTGGGTCCCTTTAATGTGGAAATGTAAATACTATATATAATTTTGAGAAAATTTCTTAAATTGTGTTTTGATAATTTCTTTTCCCAAGTTTTGTTGTTGTTGTTCTCTCTTTCTGGTATGTATATTACTTGGCTATTAGAACCCCTAGAATGATTAATTAAAAAGTAATTTGTTCCCTGTTCTTTTGGGGAAATTGTCTCAATGTGGATTACTATTCTATTCTATTTTGATGTCACGTTTTTCTTTTTTCTTTTTTGGCTCCTCTTTTCACATCCAACAATTCTCTCCCTCTTTTCTTCTTTTTCCCTCTCCCTCTTTCCTTTTCTTTCTTTCTTTCTTTTTTTTTTGTATCCTTCCGAAGCTGGAAACAGGGAGAGACAGCCAGACAGACTCCCGCATGCACCCGACTGGATCCACCCGCATGCCCACCAGGGGCGACGCTCTGCCCACCAGGGGGCGATGTTCTACCCCTCTGGGGCGTCGCTCTGCCGCGACCAGAGCCACTCTAGCGCCTGGGGCAGAGGCCAAGGAGCCATCCCCAGCGCCCGGGCCATCCTTGCTCCAATGGAGTCTTGGCTGCGGGAGGGGAAGAGAGAGAAAGAGAGGAAGGGGGGAGGGGTGGAGAAGCAAATGGGCGCTTCTCCTGTGTGCCCTGGCGGGGAATCAAACCCGGGTCCCCCGCACGCCAGGCTGACGCTCTACCGCTGAGCCAACCGGCCAGGGCCCCTTTTCTTTTTTTCTTGGTGTAGTTTACATATAAATATTACCAAATAGAATCCAGTGATAGATAAAAGGAATTATATGTCAGGACCAAGTAACAGATATTCTGGAGACTATAACATTGGTTAACATTTGAAAATCAATCAATGTAATTAACCATATAAATAGAATGAAGAAGAAAACCTCTATGAAGTGGAGAAAACCATTGACAAAATTTAATAGACATTCATTATTAAAAAAATTTTTTTTCATCAAATTAGGGATAGAAGCAGTGTCAGTATGATGAAGATTATCTCTAAAAAAATCTAAAGCCAACATCATACTTAATAGTGATATATTAAATACTTTCCTGCTGAGTTTGGGATGGCTTCTATCACAACTTCTATTTACCAAAGAATGCAGGCTCCTGTTATTACAATAAGGCAAGAAATAGAAATAATAGGTGTAAGTAATACAAATAAAGATGTAAAGTTGTCTTTGTGTATAGAAAATATGAAGGAACATATAAACTATTTGAATTAATAAGTTAATTTAGCTGAGCTGCTGCAAAACAGGTTCCTTAGCTCTTTTGTGAACATTTCTTCACTGTGTCTTTTTCCATCATGATTTTCAGACATCCTTAACCGTTTTTCCCTTTCTACTCCTTCCTTGCCTGACAGCACTCCTTTGTGATGCTTGTGCTCAACTACTTTCATTTCCTCTAATGATCCTTCCTCTTTTTTTTTCAGGCCTTTTCATTTGCTGTTTTGTCTTCCCGAATACTCGTGTCCTTCTGACCCTTCTTGCTCCTTATCCAGTGTCAGTAGTATGTGCTCACATAAGACTTAGTATTTTGTTTCTTATTCTTTTTAAAACATTTTAGTTGCTCATTTGCCTTTTACTAGATTTGTAGACTGTTTTCATATCTTTAGTGCCTCACAGAGTATTGGTTAATACAAGGTGATAATGAATATTTATTGAATGTTGCAGTGTGATATAACCTTTTGAAAATTATGACCTAGAAGAAAAGCAAGTTATTGTCCTGTAAGGCGTTACTGTGGGAAGTTTGTACACTAAGTAAAAATGAAAAACTGGACTGACCAGGTGGTGGTGCACTGGATAGAGCATCGGCCTGGGTCACAGAAGACCTAGGTTTGAAATCCCGAGGTCGCCAGCTTGAGCACAGGCTCACCAGCTTGAGAACTGCAGGGTCACTGGTTTGAACATGGGATCATAGACATGACCCCATGGTTACTGGGTTGGACCTAAAAGTCACTAGCTTGAACCCAAGGTCACTGGCTTGAGCAGGGAGTCACTCTGTCTGTTGTAACCCCCCCCCCATCAAGGCACATATGAGAAAGCAACCAATGAACAACTAAGGTGCTGCAACAAAGAACTGATGCTTCTCATCTCTCTCCCTTTCTGTCTTTCTTTTCCTATCTGTCCCTCTCTCAATCTCTCGCTAAAAAATAAATTAAAAATAAAAGTGAAAAATGGAAGGATTTGTATGTTCTTGTATTCCACAGAAGGGCATTATTGTATTAAATGGGCATTTATTTATATCAACAAAGTTTGCACTTCTCTGCTTCTTCATGGTCACTTTCTTTTTTTTTTTTTTTTTCATTTTTTCTGAAGCTGGAAATGGGGAGAGACAGTCAGACAGACTCCCGCATGCGCCCGACCGGGATCCACCCGGCACGCCCACCAGGGGCGACGCTCTGCCCACCAGGGGGCGATAATCTGCCCATCCTGGGCGTCGCCATGTTGCGACCAGAGCCACTCTAGCGCCTGGGGCAGAGGCCACAGAGCCATCCCCAGCGCCCGGGCCATCTTTGCTCCAATGGAGCCTTGGCTGCGGGAGGGGAAGAGAGAGAGAGAGAGAGGAAAGCGCAGCGGAGGGGTGGAGAAGCAAATGGGCGCTTCTCCTGTGTGCCCTGGCCGGGAATCGAACCCGGGTCCTCTGCACGCTAGGCCGACGCTCTACCGCTGAGCCAACCGGCCAGGGCCATGGTCACTTTCTTAATGAGCCTAGACCTGCGTTAGATTTTTTTAGTACAGTGATCCAAAAAGCTATGCCTGGTCATCTGGTATTATTTTATTAGATTAAAAACTGCTATCTTTTGAATGTTTCTAGAACCTAATTTCAAGTAAATTCTTATTTACTACTCTCAGTAGCCATTGTAGTTTTCAGTATCCCAGTACCTCACCTGTGAAATATATCACTATGTATGTTGTAATATACAAGTTATAATTTTTTTTTTTACACGTTATAATTTTTATGTGGTTGTAGACTTTGCGCTAATAATGGTAATTTCCAAGGAGTGGGATCAGAGGAAACTTTCACTTTACCATGTTTTTAATTTTTTAAAAATAAAGACCATGTAATTTTAACTAAAGTAGCCAATATAAAAATTCAGGAAATACTGAAATGTTGAAAGGGAAATTCAGTTGATTTTCCGCTAGCAGAGATAAACCCAGGTTACCGTTATTTCTTCTTTTCTTCCTGCCCCCAGCTACTGAGCATTAGTAATAGCTTGGGGCAGCGATTTTCAGTTGGTGTGCTGCAAGGATTTTGAAAATGTGCAATATTTGATTATTTAGTCAGGGGTACTGACCTCTTTTCCCTTAGATTGTCAAGTAAAAAAAAGGACAAAAGTCAACACAACAATAGCCATGTGCTGTGAATGAGTCAAAATACCCAGTTTTGTTGTTGTTGTTGTTAGATTGGCAAAATATATATTTTTTTGGTGTGCCACAGAATTTTTGTTATTTGTGTAATATGAGATGAAAAAGGATGAAAATCTCTGGCTTAGGGTATATATTTCCAGATTTTTCCCCCTTTCTTTTTCTACCTAATTATGCACACATTTGTTGGTTCTTTTTTTCTTTGTTTCTTCTTTTCCTAGTGAGAGGAGGGGAGAGAGAAAGACTCCCACCTATACCCGAATGGGATCCACCCAGCAACCCCTGTCTGGGGCTGATGTTCTGCCCATCTGGGGCCATGCTTACAACTGAACTATTTTTTGCGCCTGAGGTATGGGCTCCATGGAGCCATCCTCAGTGCCTGAGGCCAATGCACTCACAATTAAGCTATGGCTGTGGGATGGGAAGAGAGAGAGAAGGGAGAGGGGGAAGGGTGGAGAAACAGATGAGCACTTCTTCTGTGTGCCCAGACTGGGAATTGAACCTGGGACACCCACACACCAGGCCGACACTCTACCACTGAGCCAGCCGGGAAGGACCCTTTTTTTTTTTTTTAAGTGAGAGCGGGGGAGATAGTGAGACAGATGAGACACTCTCTCATGTGCCCTGACCAGGGCTGATGCTTGAATTAATGCCCCTGGAGCAACGTTCAAACCACTTGAGCCACTGGTAGCAGGAGGGGAAGAAGGAAGTAAGGGGAGAGAAGCAGATGGTCGTTTTTCTTGTGTGCCCTGACCAGGAATTGGAACCAGGACATCCATACTCTGGGTTAACACTATCCATTGAACCAACTGGGCAGTGCCAGTAGATTCTTGTATGTGCCCTGAGCAAGGATGGATCCTGCAACTTTGGTGTGTCCAAATGATGCTCTAAGTGAGCTGTCCGGCCAGCTTAACTTTTCAGACTTGCTTGAAATTAACTTGAATGTCCAGGGCCTGATTAAATTCTTTACATATATTAACATGCATTGACTCATGGATGTGTATGTGCATCCCTATGTAGGTTTTTTATAACTGTTCATATTGTGAATATCTTTCTATTTCAGAACTTACACATTTCTTTCATCATGGCTAAAAGTTATGTAATATTTATATTACTTTTAACTTTTCCCCATAACATGTTATATTATTGGTATATGCTTCTATAGATATACATTAAAAGTATACAAAGGATTATTTTCTTAGGTTAACTTGTAGAAGGGGAATTGTTTCCTCAAAGAATACGTACATGTAAAATTTTGATACATGTTGTAAAATTGCTTCTCAGAGATTATATTAACATCTGTACATGAGAATTCCTTTTTTCCCAATTCTTTTCTTTACTGGCTGTTGTAAATCTTTTTAGTCTTTGCCTATCTAATGGAGGAAAATCCTCTTTATTTGTAAATTTTTGGTCTTTGAGTGCTAAGGAGAGTGGAAAAATCTTCATAGTTTGCCCATTTATTCCAGTTAATACCGTGTTTGTTTGTACTCTTTCCCTATTGATTTGAGTTTTTTACTAGATTATTAGTGAAAAATTATTACATATATGTGTCTCATGTACTTAATATGTAGTTTGCCATTTGTCTTGTTAATTGGTGAAATCTTACAGTTTATTATGTAATATCTTAGTTTATTTAAACATTTAAAAAATATTTACTTATTAATTTTTAAAGAGAGACAGGAGAGAGAGAAAGGAGGGGACAAGTTGCTTCTTATATGTGCCTTGACCAGGGAAGTCTGGGGTTTCAGGTTGAGGCTTTTTCCACTGCGCCACCACAGGTCAGGCTGTGATAGCTTAGTTTAATGCAAAGAAAATCTGCATATTTTATCATATTTTATTTTAAACAATGACTTTCCTTGGAAGTTGAATTAAAATTTTTTCTTTCTAGTACTTGTTTTTTTTACTATTATCTTTCTTTCTTTCTTTCTTTCTTTCTTTCTTTCTTTCTTTCTTTCTTTCTTTCTTTCTTTCTTTCTTTTTTTACAGAGACAGAGAGAGAGTCAGAGAGAGGGATAGACAGGGACCAGACAGACAGGAACGGAGAGAGATGGGAAGCATCAATTGTCAGTTTTTCATTGTGACACCTTAGTTCAATTTTTTTTTTTTCAGGGACAGAGAGAGAGTCAGAGAGAGAGATAGACAGGGACAGACAGACCAGAACGGAGAGAGATGAGAAGCTTCAATCATCAGTTTTTTGTTGCAACACCTTAGTTGTTCATTGATTGCTTTCTCATATGTGCCTTGACCGAGGGCCTTCAGCAGACTGAGTAAACCCCTTGCTTGAGCCAGTGACCTTGGGTCCAAGCTGGTGAGCTTTACTCAAACCAGACAAGCCCGCGCTCGAGCTGGTGACCTCGGGGTCCCGAACCTGGGTCCTCCACATCCCTGTCCGATGCTCTATCCACTGCACCACCACCTGATCAGGCTACTATTACATTTCTTGATTGTTCATTTCCAATCTCCTGTTTTCAGGGTTATTTTTTTTTTTTTGAAATTTAGCTTTGATTATGGTCCTCATATCATAATGTGTTTCTTTGGAATTACAGGAGCAGTGCATTCTATACAGTACCTTCATAATATGTGGAATATGAGTAGTGCCTCAGAGTGAATTTATTCAGTATTTTCTTTTATTTTTTAAATTTTATTTTATTGATTTTAGAGAAACAGGAAAGGAGAGAGAGAGAGAGAGAGAAACAGAGACAGAAACGTTGATTGGTTTCTGTATGTGCCCTGACCAGGGCTGGAACTGGCAACCAAAGCGTATTGGGATGACGTTCCAAGCAACCAGGCCATCCGGTTAGAGCCTACTCAATATTTTATAAAAGAGAAACTGGAAGTATATTTTTGTGTAAAGTATTTTTCAAAATCATTTGTTGGTGACCAAATGGGTAACACTGTTTTTGACTCTAATAGAGCTTATATCTATAACTCTATTAGTAATGATATTAGGCATGTGCTTATGGAGAAGGGTGATCATTTTAGCTTTGAACCTCAATTTGATTTTTGAGAAATGCTGATTCAACCATATTTGTTATCCTTAGGAGTCCAAAGTACTGAATACCTGAACTTTTTTCATATAAAAACATTTTAGAATAAATTCCTTTTTAAATTGAATTTATTGGAGTAACACTAGTTAACAGAATTATACGGGTTTCAGGTGCCCAGTTCTACAACACATCACTGTATACACTGCATTGTGTGTTTACCCACCCAAGCCTAGAGTAAATTCTTATAAGTGAGGGCCTTTATTCTGAGAATAGGTGGCTTCTTTGGAGATACAAGGTCTGTGAGCCATATTTCTGGTACTCATCCAAAATACTGGGTAGCCAGTTTGGCTTATTTCTTATAGATTATTTCATTGTGACTCACTACTCAATAGGTACTATTATTTTTCTGTTATGCAAGGAATTTGAAATTTCACATCTCAAAATACTAAAAGGTTTTTAATAAGATCCAATCCAGTTTTCCCTACTGGAGTAAAAATGCTAAGTAATTTCTGAAGCTTGTAATATTGTAAATAGCCCAGCCATGCAATCAGAAATACCAATTGTTACAGGTTTTTAATGCTATGAATGACTGAAGTTATTTTTGTACAAACATGAGCAGAACAAACTTATAGTTGTTAAACTTTTTATCATTTGCTTATTGTAAATTTTCAGATAGGTGTTGAGTTTTCATTATTTCTCTTTAGGTGCATCTAATTCATCCTTTTCAAACAACTTAAATGTGGTTTTTATCATGTTCAAGGAAGAGATGTTTGATTTATTCAGCTATTTGAACTCAGAAATTTTGATTAACTTGTCCAGAAGGTTTACCGTTATTTTTTTTCCTGTAAAATTTTAATGACTATGGTTAAACAAGTAAATCCTATAAATACACTTACGCACGCAGTCTGTTCAGCCTAAACACTAGCAACCTTCCAAAAGTAGGCCAACTGACATTTGCTTACAGTCATCACCAGTATTTTGCAAAGAGGGAACAGGCTTATTGACATTTTAAATGGCCAAACTATGAGATTTAGGCTTCTGTAATGTTTTCTGCTCTAATTACTCCTCAGTTTGCCTTGTGTATTTTTTTCATAACACATAATCTTTATCATTGGGGTCTTTGCAACTTGGGATAATTTAGGTTTTTACAAAATTTGGCTAAGCCTTATGACTTAGATAAATCATAAATGGGGAACATATGTTCTGTTGATCCTAAGTTTCTTTAATGTTTTTGGTCAGAGAAATAGTGTTTCTCGGGGAGAATGTTTTAGAAGTGCTGCCTTTTTTTTTAAGTTTTTTTTTTTTTTTTTTTTAGTTTTTGTGATGTCATGGTGTTAAATATGAGAAATTGATCAAAGAGCATTCTCAGTTTATACCTAGATATTTGAAGTTTGTAATTAGGGACTTTTCTTATGAGGGCTATAGTGAGAAGGAAGTATACTGAACAAAAATGAGAGGATGTAAATTTGTAAATCAAGTAAATAATAATGCTTGATATTTTTCACATGAATGCTAGGTTGATTATACATTATCACCACTTCATCATTATTCAGGTGAGTACCATTCCCCTATTTCACTGTTGTGGTGACTTAAAGCTCAAAGAGATTAGGTGACTGGCATAAAGACACATGGGTGACGAATGGTGGAGTTGGAATTTGAACTTTAATGCTTGCCTCTAAATCACTTAGTCCTGTATCTCTGTATTTGATTTTTCCAATATTATGGGGAAACACTTTTACCCAATCTAGGTGTTTTAGGCTATGTCTCTGCAGAAAATAAACAGTTGTTTATTCATTGAAATATATAAAAAGTAGCTATTTTTCTCCATCTTCTCTTCCATTTTGAGGGCCTAAAATACTTCCAGTTGCCCTAGTGTTTTCATTGTACTTGGAGCCCTTGGTTGTTTAGTCTTAAAAAGTGAAGAGCACTAAAAGTAGTCAATATTGGGGACCAGTATACTATAGGAAAGCCATTATCTTACATAACTACGTTTTAAATTTTAAGCTGTCAGGGAAAGGTATGTCACAGAGACAGCTTCAGTCTATTCAAGTTACATTCACCCTAAATTAAATCAGCCCTTTAAAAGAAATGTTGCTTCCCTTTTATAGGACACTGTATAAACTATTAAGAGTAGTACTTCAAAAGGGTTAGTGACTGATATCTCCAATCAGATAAAAACAAAGGTGTAACATGAAGCAACTAAATTACATGTGAGCTTAATGATTGTGACCCAAATAAACAGACTTGTAATGGAGATGCCGATTATTATCGGTACAGTTTAAATGCCTTTTGCCGCAGAACTGTAAAAAAAAAATGCGGGTGTCTTAGTGAATTGGACAAGCTGTGGTCTTGGAAATCTGTGTTCATTTATCCTAGCACATTTGTAAGTGTAAAAGGGAAAACTTCTTATTTTCTTCATTTTTATTTTTTATTAAATTTACTAGGGTGACATTGGTTAATAAAAATTATTCAGGTTTCATAAAACTAGTTATTTTCTAAATCATAGTTATTTTAAGTAAGTCTTTTAAAAACAGTTTTATCAAGAAGTAATTTTTTACACCATGAAACTCATTAATTTAAGTATATAATTTGATAGGTTTTGCCAGATGGGTATAGTTATGTAAATACTACTACAATCAAAATAGAAAGCCATTCTATCACTGTAACAAGTTACCCTGACCTTTGGTGGCACAGTGGATAAAGCGTCAACCTGGAACACTGAGGTTGCTAGTTCAAAACCCTGGGCTTGCCTGGTCAAGGTACATATGGGAGTTGATGCTTCCTGCTCCTCCTCCCCTCCCTTTTCTCTCTCTCTGTCTCTCCTCTCTAAAATGAATAAATAAATAAATATAAAAATAAATAAAAAAAACAAGTCTCCTTGCCTGCCTCAATGGCTATAACAAAAAGGTAACTGTTGGTGAGGATATGGACTAATTGGAATTATCATACATGAGTTATGAAAATATAATATAGAACAGCCAACTGGACAACAGCTTGGCAGTTCCTTAAAATGTTAACCATGAGCAGCTGTAGGTTCACAGCAAAATTAAGCAGAAGGTACAGAGATTTCCTTTATATACCCTTCTACCCTTAGACATGCAGCTCTTTCCCATTATCAGCATCCTCTCACAAGACAGTACATTCAGGCTTTTCAAAAGCAAACATTTTTAATTATCAGAAGTTTTTTTTTTTTTTTTGTATTTTTCTGAAACTGGAAATGGGGAGAGACAGTCAGACAGACTCCCGCATGCGCCTGATCGGGATCCACCCGGCACGCCCACCAGGGGCGACGCTCTGCCCACCGGGGGGCGATGCTCTGCCCCTCCGGGGCGTCGCTCTGCCGAGACCAGAGCCACTCTAGCGCCTGGGGCAGAGGCCAAGGAGCCATCCCCAGCGCCCGGGCCATCTTTGCTCCGATGGAGCCTCGGCTGCGGGAGGGGAAGAGAGAGACAGAGAGGAAGGGGGGGGGGGTGGAGAAGCAAATGGCGCTTCTTCTATATGCCCTGGCCAGGAATCGAACCCGGGTCCCCCGCACGCCAGGCCGACGCTCTACCGCTGAGCCAACCGGCCAGGGCCTAATTATCAGAAGTTTTTAATGTTAATTTTTTATTCATTTTTAATTTCCAAGTTGCAGCTCTTTTTCTTTTATAGTTTGTGGGTTTTTTGTTTTTGTTTTTAGAGAGAGAGGGAGAAAGAGACTAGGACAAACAGGGACAGACAGGAAGGGAGAGAGATGAGAAGCACCAACTCAGAGTTGTGACACTGTAGTTGTTCATTGATTGATTTCTCATATGTGCTTTGAGTGGAGGACTCCCGCTGAGCCAGTGATCCCAAGACCTTTGGGCTCAAGCCAGTGACTATGGGGTAATGTCTATGACCCCATAATCAAGTTGGTGACCTTGCCCTCAAGCTGGATGAGGCCATGCTCAAGCCAGCGACCTTGGGGTTTTGAACCTGGGCCCTCAGTGTCCCAGGTTGATGTTTTATCCTCTGAACCACCTCCTGGTCAGGCTGTTTTTCTTTTTTTATTAAACACATTTTTTCCCCTCTTTTTTCATTAAACATTTTTAAGATTTCTTTGTGATTTTTGTCATTGACCCATGGATTATTTTAAAGGGTTTTATTTTTAATTTTGAGAAATTTTTCTGATATCTTTTCTTTACCACTTTCTAATTTAATCCCATTGTCATCAGAAGACAATTTATATGAATCTAATTCTGTTAAGTGTTTTGAGAATTGTTTTACGGGCCAGAATATGGTCTATCTTGTTGCATTCTTCTGTATTCATATGGTTTATGAAATCCTTGGTAATAATATTTCTTGATCTGCAACCCACTTTTTCTGTTACGCAGGGTGAGGCAAAAGTAGGTTTCCAGTTGTTTATATGGAAAATAATATAGTAATTAATAAATAATAATATAAGAATAAACTTTTGTGTAATTAAAATGTAAACCTACTTTTGCCAAACTGTATATAAGTGATACAGACCCTCCTGCTTTCTTTCGATTAGTGTTGGCATGATATATCTTTTGTGATCTTTTTACTTTGAACCTTTAGTTTTCTTAATGTGTAAAATGCATTTCTTGCGAGCACCATATAATTGAGTCTTGTTTTTTTTAATATAATATTTCACTCTTTTACTTGTGTTTTTAGACCATTTACATTTAATATAAATATATGCATTGAGAATTGATTTAAGTAACTATTTTACCATTTTCTGTTTTTCCTATGTTTACATTGTTACCTTTCTCTAATTTTTCTGCCTTTTTGACTATTTTTATGATTCCACTTAATCTCCTTTATTGTGTCTGCTAACAATGTTTCTTTGTTTTGTGTTTAGTGGTTCTTTAGGTTTTACAGTATATATCTTTCATTACAACCTACCTTTAAGTGATATTATTTCAGAGATTGTATAAGACTTTTAAAACACTTTCAACAGTAGAAAATACAGCTTGATTTAAAAATGGCCAAAGGACTTGAATAGACAATTTTCCAAAGAAGATACTAAAATGGCCCATAAGTACATGAAAAGATGCTCAACATCATCATTAGAGAAATGCAGATCAAAACCGCGATGATATACCACTACATGGACTAGGATGGATATCATCAGAAGAATAGAAAATAATGTTGGTGAGGATATGGGAAAAATTCAAACCCATGTGATTTCCTGGTGGGAATATAAAATACTGTAGCTGCTGTGGATTTTCAAAAATAGTGGATTTATGAAAATTTTAGTCTTTTATTTTTAATTTTTAAAAGATTTTAAAATTTTTTTATTTATTCATTTTTAGAGAGGAGAGAGAAAATGAGGGGGGGAGAGAGAGAGAGAGAGAGAGAGAGAGAGAAAGAGAGAGAAAGAAAGAAGGGGAGAGGAGCAGGAAACATTAACTTCCATATGTGCCTTGACCAGGCAGGCCCAGGGTTTCCAACTGGCGACCTCAGTGTTTCCAGGTTGATGCGTTGAAAACGTTTTGTTATTTATTCAAACACTTTATACACATACATATTAAAAATAGGCTATATTTTTTAGAGCAATTTTAGGTTCACAAAAAAATTAAGTGAAAAATAAGAGTCCCCAAATATTTTCTGAAATGATAGTTGCTATTTCTCTACACATCCTTGCCAGCGTTCTTGCTGTTGTCAGTGTTCTAGATTTAGGCCATTCCACTAGCTAAGCAATTTTCAACCAGGGTGCAGCAACAATTTTTAAAACATGCAATACCTGACTCTTATGGGCACTGACCTTTTTCCCCTTAGATTATCCAAAAATAAATAAATAAATAAATAAAGTCAACAGCAAACACAAGAATAGTCACCCAGTGTGAAAGAATAAAAAATTATGTCTATTTATTTGTCAAGTTGGCAAAAAATTATAATTTTTGGTGTGCTGCAGAATTTTAGTACTTAGTTTATGCAAGCCATGAGATGAAAAAGATTGAAAATCGCTGTAATAGCTGTGTAATGGTATGCCACTGTTTGTTTTTTATGATATGGAATATCTTTTCATGTGCTTGTCATCTGTATATCTTCTTGTGAAGGTCTGTCAAGGTCTTCCCAGGTTCTTTTTGTTTATTTTCTTACTGTTAAGTTTTTGTTTGTTTGAGAGAGTGGGAGGGAAATGAGAAGCCATCAACTGGTAGTTGTGTCACTTTAGTTGTTCATTGATTGCTTCTCATTTGTGCCTTGCTCAAGCCAGCGACCTTGGGCTTCAAGCTAGCGACCTTTGGCTTCAAGCCAGTGACCCCTGAATCATGTTGATGATACCATGCTCAAGCTGGTGACCCTGCACTCAAGCAGGTGACCTGGGGGTTTTGATCTGGGACCTCAGCATCCCAGGTCGACATTTTATTCACTGTGCCATCATCAGTCAGGCTGTTAATGTTGAGTTTTATGTATTCTTTAGATACCAGTTCTTTATGATATCTCTATCTATCTATCTATCTATATGATATAATTTTTTCCCAATCTCGGCTTGTTTTATTCTCTTTCTCTCTTTTTTCCTTTTTATTGAATTTATTTGGGGTGACACTGGTTAATAAAATTATACTGGTTTTAGATGCACAGTTCTACAACACATCATCTGTACACTGTATTGTGTTCACCACCCCAGTTACCTTGTTCTCTTGACAGTGCCTATCACAGTACATATTCCATTATTTTTTTTCACTTTTTTACATATATTTTAGTCCATTTGCTGCTGCTTCACAGCTTATTAATGTTCTGTTCATTTTATTTATTTACTTATTTATTTTCTTTTTCCAAGGTGAGAGGAGGGGAGATAGAGAGACAGACTCCTGCATGTGCCCTGACTAGGATCCACCTGGCAATCCTCCATCTAGGGCCTATGCTCTGGCCATATGGAGCCATGCTTGCAACCAAACTATTTTTAGCACCTGAGGTGGAGACTCCAGGGAGCCATCCTCAGTGCTTGAACCCATTGAGCCTTGGCTGCAGGAGGGAAAGAGGGAGAGAGAGAGAGAGAGAGAGAGAGAGAAGGAAGAAGGGAAGGGGGGAGAAGCAGATGGTCTCTCCTGTGTGCCCTGACTAGGAATTGAACCCGGGACTTCCACATGCTGGGCCAACGCTCTACCACTGAGCGAACCAGCCAGGGCCATTAATGTCCTGTTCATTAAAAATATTTTTTTTATTGAATTTATTGGGTGGGTGACATTGTTTAATAAAATTATAAGTTTGTTCACTTTTTCAGTGTTTTTTCCTCTTTGTGCGTTTAGTAGTTTCTATTGCTGACTCTTTATGTTTCCTAATGTTCTCTTCCGCAGTATCTAATATATTGTTTACCTATCCACTGCATATTCCATTTTCATTTGTGTGTGTGCATGTGCATGTGTGTGTCTGGAGAGATCTCCAGTGTCTTTTTTTTTTCCCGGAAGTGAGAAGTAGAGGTCCGCAGACAAACTCCCGCATGTGCCCGACCAGAATCCACCCGGCATGCCCACCAGGGGGCGATGCTCTGCCCATCTCAGGCGTTGCTGCAACAGGAGCCATTCTTGCGCCTGAGGCAGAGGCTATGAAGCCATCCTCAGCTTCCGGGCCAACTTTGCTCCCATGGAGCCTTGGCTGCGGGAGGGGAAGAGAAAAACCGAGAGGAAGGAAAGGGAGAAGGTTGGAGAAGCAGATGGGCGCTTCTCCTGTATGCCCTGGCCGGGAATCGAACCCGAGATTTCCACATGCCGGGCCGATGCTCTACTGCTGAGCCAACCAGCCAAGGCTCTCCAGTGTCTTTTTTTAAACATGCTTGCACTCTCCTCTACCTTCTTGAGTAAATGGAGTCTGCTTTTCAAAGTAGTTTAAATGTCACTGTATTCGTTTGATTGATTTATCTTCTTACTATGGGTCAAATTACATTGATTACTTACATGTCTATAAATATTTGTTTGGATGCCACGCATTGTCAATTTAATGTTACTAATGGCTGGTGTTTGGTTTTCTTTAAACATTTAGGGGTTTTGTTCTGTGATACATTTAAATTACTTGAGTTTTTATTTGATATGCTTGGAACAGCCTTGAGTCTAAGGTAGAGGTTGCGAACATATTCTGAAAGGGCCGAGTAGAAAATATTTTAGACTTGTGGGCTATACTGCATCTGTCACAG
Organism: Saccopteryx bilineata; assembly: GCF_036850765.1. NCBI lineage: Eukaryota > Metazoa > Chordata > Mammalia > Chiroptera > Emballonuridae > Saccopteryx > Saccopteryx bilineata. The sequence continues at coordinate 352,313,372 of NC_089491.1, read as the reverse complement.
CCATTCACCTCCATCATCATAGTGCAAAAGCAGCATTGACAATAATAGTATGTGGAGGCATTCACAGGGTTCATATCGTTTCCCTTGTCTCAAGGATCTCTCTGCTGTGCTGCCTGTTGTTCAGTGTCTGAAGACTGTCTTTTTATACAGTCTATCTGTTTTGTAAGTTTTCCAGCAGAAGGGTAAATCTAATCCCTGTTAATCCATTATGGCTGGATGCAGGAGTTCAAGATTTTGCTTTAATTGTAACGTTTGGTTAATTTTCTGTAAGGTTACTTAGAATAGCATCTGATACATAGTGAGAGTTATGTATGCATTTTTGTAAATAAAATAATTGGATTGAATTTTGCAGGGTAGTTTAAAATTTAATGTATCTTTGGAGAAGTTAAAAGGTGCACACATTATAGAGGAATTTTAAGAGGTATTGTAGCTTTAATTGTGCTGTCTTCTCTCTGGTGCTAGATGCAGTAGCAAAAGAAAATGATAAAAACACCAAGGGATTCCTTTATTTCTTTTGATCTCATGAATAGGTAAAGAAGGCTTAAACTTTCCTTCCCCTTTTACTATCATCAAGGGACTGCTATGATTCTTGCCTTACAGAGAATGGCATTATTTTTTCTTTGCCTTGTGAGTCTTTTAGTCTTAAAAACAAGAGGATTGGGCCTCAGTTGTTATCATTTGAGGTATCTTCTTGGCACCTACTTTTAAACTTAGTTTTCATTGATATTTTCCCACCTGTTGCTGTTACTGTGCCTTGCAAGTTTTATCTGTGTATGGGCTTACTTTGGAAATATTCTGAAATTTTCATGATATTCACTTGTGGTGGAATATGGAGAGAATTTCATTTGAGGCCAAGTGAATTTGCATAGCTTAGAATTAATACCAACAACCAGACTCATGAGCTAATAAAATGTCTTATTTTAAAATGTGAAAAATAAGCCTGACTGTGATGATGCAGTGGCTAAAGCGTCGACCTGGAACACTGAGGTCACTAGTTCAGAACCCCAGGCTTACCTGGTCAATGCACATATGGGAGTTGATGCTTCCTGCTCCCACTCCCTTCTCTCTCTCTCTCTTTCTTTCTCTCCCCCCCTCTTTCCCTCTCTCTCCTATCTAAAATGCATTAAACAAATATTTTAAAAATATGAAAAATAAAAATGCAGCTCTGGGTTTGTGTGTTTGCGAAGTAGTAGGAAGCACAAAGTTTAGAGAGTGGGTACGAGGTATTGGGTGGGTGACAGGCTCTACGATATCTGAGGCTGTGTTTGTAAATTAAAAGTATTGGTATTGTTTTGCTGGGCCAGTGGTGGCGCAGTGGATAGAGTGTCAACCTGGAATGCTAAGGTTGCTGGTTTAAAACCCTGGACTTGCCTGGTTAAGGCACATACAGCAAGCAACCAATGAACAACTAAAGTAAAGCAACTGTGGGTTGATACTTCTTGTGCTCCCTCCCTTACCCCATTGTAAAAGTAGTAAATAAGAATTTTTAAAAAAGTATTGGTAATGTTTTACCTCTCACCTTTGGTGATGGGTCCCTAAGTGTTTATTTTATTTTTAAAATATTATATATAAAGAGGTTCACGACATTGAAAAGAAATGAACCAAGGACTATTAATGGTCTCATTCTTTGTACTCAGTGCCCTGTGTGGAGAAGAAAAAGATGCAAACAAGAGAAACTGGACATGGTAGTTCTTTCTGGGTCAGAAGTGGAAATCAGAAATGCAAATTGAGGCCCTGGATGGTTGGCTTAGTGGTAGAGTGTTGGCCTGGTGTGTGGATGTTCTGGGTTAGATTCCTGGTCAAGCACACAGGAGAAGTGACCATCTGCTTCTCCACCCCTCCATTTCTTCTTTCTCTTTCACTCTCTTTTCCTCTCCCACAGCCGTGGCTTGTTTGAGTGCATTGGCCCTGGGCGCTGCGGCTGGCTCCATGGAACCTCCATGGAGCCTCCGCCTCAGGTGCTAAAAATAGCTCTGTTGCTAGCATGGTCTCAAATGGGGGTTGCCAGGTGGATCCCTGGTCATGGCTCATGTGGGAGTCTATGTCCCCTCCTCTCACTTGGAAAAATGGGAAAAAAATGAAGTGCGAATTGAGAAGTTCAGAGGGAACTTTTTCTGCATTCATTGCTGCAGTGTGCCTGTGAAAAAGCTTGTGGTAAAAAGAGACAAAAAAATTTAAAAAGCATGTTCTAAAGTTTCGCCTTGACTTCACCTACCCTGTTGGTGGAATTGTGGGTCCTGCCAATTCTGAGCAGTTTCTTCAGGAGATAATCAAAGTGGATGGAAGAGCTGGGAATCTCAGTGGAGAGGCTGTAACCTTGAAAGAAGGAAGAGCAAGATCACTGTGACTTCTGAAGTGCCTTTTTCCAAAAGGATATTTTACCCGCATAGTTTGGGTTTTAACAAAGCACACACACCTGTGTCACCACCACCACCACGATTTAGCTATTGAACTTTCTAGCACCCCAGGAAGTGTCCTCCTGCCTTTTTGTGGTTAGTCCCCTCAGCTCCTGCTCTGGGCAGTGACTGATCCTCTTCCTGTCACTATGAATGGGTTTTGCCTGTTGTAGACTTTCACATAAAAGGAATCATATAGAACAGACTGTTTTTTTTTCAGTTTCTTTCATTCAGAATATTGCTTTTGAGAACCATATTGTGTTTTTAGGTAAGCTTCCCCCTCCAAATATTTGAAGAATAATTGACTTGACTGGTTGCTCACAGTTGCTAATAGCAAGGAGAAGTACAAATTGCATTACTTCCAGCTTAACCAGGATATAGAAGAGGACTTGGAAGATGAGGAATAAAATTCATTTATTTGGCACATTTTATATGTTCCCCCAGCTTTTTTTCCAAGTGAGAGGAGGGGAGATAGAGAGACTCCTGCATGCGTCCATTGGGGGCCATGCTCGCAACTGAGCTATTTTTAGCTCCTCAGGTGGAGGCTCCATAGAACCATCCTTAGTGCTGGGACTGATATGCTTGAACCAATCAAGTCATGGCTACAGGAAGGTAAGAGAGAGAAAGAGAGAGATAGAGAAAGGGGAGCGGAAGAGGAGGAGAAGCAGATGGTTGTTTCTGTTGTGTGTCCTGACCAGAAATCAAATCCAGAACTTCCACATGTCAGGCTGGTGTTCTATCATGGAGCCAGCCTGCCTGGGCCTGTATGTGTTCTTTTTTAATTTTATTTATTTATTTATTTATTTATTTTTTATTTTTTTATTTTTTTACAGAGAGAGAGTCAGAAAGAGGGATAGATAGGGACAGACAGAAAGGAACGGAGAGATGAGAAGCATCAATCGTTAGTTTTCCGTTGCGCATTGTTACACCTTAGCTGTTCATCGATTGCTTTCTCATATGTGCCTTGACCGTGGGCCTTCAGCAGACCGAGTAACCCCTTGCTTGAGCCAGTGACCTTGGGTCTGAGCTGGTGAGCTATTGCTCAAACCAGATGAGCCCACGCTCAATCTGGCGACCTCGGGGTCTCGAACCCGGGTCCTCAGCATCCCAGTCCGACGCTCTATCCACTGCGCCACCACCTGGTCAGGCGGCCTGTATGTGTTCTTAAAACCCAAGAACCCCCCCCCCCAAAGGAAGTTTATAGTGAAGATATAAAAGGGAGCCATGTTTCTCTCTGTACAAGATTTTTTTATATAAAGATGTACTCCATAATTTGTTCATGTTTTAAATTTAACATTATTAAATCAGTTCTATATTTTATTATTTTATTTTTTTTGTAGGTGAGCAGAGGGGAGATAGTAAGGCAGACTCCTGCATGTGCTCCAACTGGAATCTACCTGGCAACCTCTGTCTGGGGTAGATGCTGGAGTATGAAGCTATTTTTAGCACCTGAGGTTGACATGCTTGGACCAACTGAGCTATCCTCAGTTCCCAGGGTCACGCTGGAACCAGTTGAGTCATTGGCTGCAAGAGGAGGAGAGGGAGAGAAGGGGGAGAGAGAGGGAGAGTGAAGCAGATGGTTGCTTCTCATGTATGCCCTGACCTTGGATCGAACCTGGGATGTCCATATGCTAGGCCAGTGGTTCTCAAAGTGTGCACCCTATGGTATTCCAGAGAAACATGTGCCTGCTAGGGACCGAAAAACCAACAGGGTTTTTGGAGTTTAGATTTTTGGGGGACAGAAGTGTGGGGAGTTGGCTGTAAGCTGACAGTCTGCCCAACCCTCCACCTCACTTGCCTGATTAGGTTGCAAAAGGCTGTTAAGCTGTGGTGCTGGATTGTTTACACTACCCCATGTTCCCCAGAAAGACTGGAGGCAAGTTTCTTCTATCCTTTGTTTGGTGTAAAGTTAAGATGATATGTATGGTGGGGGTTTTCTACACTTGGTAAAATTCTTGGGTTGCCTTGGAAACATGATCAAAGATCTCTTTGATTTGCTAATGGCCCACTTTGCCCTATAAATAAAGCAAGATGCGGTTTTGGGCGCATTTCCTTCTTGCCAGCAGCAATTACAGGGCTCTCCTGACCCCGTATTTTTTTAATTTCACGTATTTTCTCAATTCTACACCGTTCCTACTCGGGACCTGGAATTACTTAGCTGCGCTGGTTCATGGCATGTGCTCAGATATAAACATAAATATAGTTACTCTATTATATCATTTCATTATGGAAATATCGCTCTTTTTGTTAATACATCATTATTATATTTATTATTTACACATCATTATATTATTTTTAGATAAATATACCCAAATAAAATGGATAGATTTTTCAAAAAGAAGCGTGATATTGAAGAATTCAATTCTAGAAGTGAGAAAAAGTTAAGTGTAAATGAAATAGGACTTGAAGGCTGACAGGCAGAATTTAATTTATAGCATTTTCCATCACTTAACACTGAACAATACAATTGAATTAGAAACCCATTCATGGAAGCTTCAAGTGATTTTGGTTTAACATTAACAGAAGAAGAACTGGCAGCTTTATCCACTGATCATGGATTGATGATTAAACATAAGGAATTGTCTCTTGAAGCCTTTTGGATTTCTATAAAAGAAGAATATGTGGCAATATCTAAAAAAGCTTTGAACATTTTACTACAATTTTCAACATCCTATTTATGTGAATTAGGATTTTCTACCCTCAACACAATTAAGAGTAAAAAGAGAGGAATTCTTTAATGTATTGACAAGGAAATGAGAGTTTGCCTTTCAAATATATGCCCAAACATTGAAGAAATCACTAGGACACATCAGGCTCATGTTTCTCATAAACACAAGAATGAAAAAACTTAACACGTTTGTGCTAGGACCTGCAGAATTTAGTAAATCTTACTAAGAATGTATTTATATTTTTGTCGGTTTTTTAATTTTTAACCCCCCTTTTCTATGAATTCTAAAAAGCATAACTCAAAAAATGTAACATAAAAATGTTTTTAAATGTCAGAATAAATTTAATTTTGTCGTATTTATTTTGTTTAATTACCATTAAAGAACGCTTGGACTTTATATATATATATATACACACACACACATATATATATATATATTTTTTTTTTTTTTTTTTATAGAGACAGAGAGTCAGAGAGAGGGATTGATACGGACGGACAGATAGGAATGGAGAGAGATGAGAAGCATCAATCATTAGTTTTTCGTTGTGACACCTTAGTTCATTGATTGTTTTCTCATATGTGCCTTGACCGTGGGCCTTCAGCAGACCGAGTAACCCCTTGCTTGAGCCAGCGACCTTGGGTCCAAGCTGGTGAGCTTTGCTCAAACCAGATGAGTCCGTGCTCAATCTGGCGACCTCGGGGTCTTGAATCTGGGTCCTCCGCATCCCAGTCCGATGCTCTATCCATTGCCTGGTCAGGCCATTTTTTCTTTCATATTTGACTTAATTATATTTCTCAGAAATTTGTATATAGTGTGCCTACAGTTATTTGTAGGATTTTAAATGTGCCCCAACTTCAAAAAGTTTGAGAACCACTGTGCTAGGGGATGCCCTATCCACTGACACACCGGCCAGGGCCTCGGCTCTGCGTTTTAAAGACTGTGCGTGCGCATGTGTATGTATGTGTATGCGCATGCGTGTGTTAAACCATATATAGAGCTAATATCTGCTGTTGGTATTTTTATTCATATTGTTAAAAGGCCCTCAAGTATGGTCTCAAGTTAATCATTTAACTAATAGATCATAGTATTATAGTTTTTAAAAGGTAAATAATATCCTTATCTAACCTACCTTACAGAACTAGTGTGAGAACAAATGAGGTAAATTAATGTTTTCTTTGAAATTTTTGCTGATAAAGTGGCTAATATTGATGTCAAGAGGGAGCCCCATGGCCTCTGCTTTGCCACTGGCAGGAGGGAAGAAGTGGCTTCAAAATTCTTGATGTCTTTCTCATTACCATCTTCCTCTTTCTACTTCGCACTGTACTCAGTGTTGCTATCCCTATCTTGAGACCATGGGAACTGAGTTCCGTATGCCTTTTATCCTTGTTTATCTAAAACACTGTAAGAAGCCCAAAGGTCATCTCTCATCTTACACTGTCCTCCATATACCTTTTCAAATCTATCCCCTGCTCCCTCCACTACTCATCCAACTCCGGAAACCTTTTAACAGGCCTCTGGCAATTGCTGTCTGTCATCTGCAAAACCCCCTGTATTCTCAACCTCTTTTGGAATATTTCTTTTTCCTTATTCTTTTCTTAGTTAAGTCCTTTCAGTTTTTTATTAGATTTTTTTTAAATTTTTTTTTTTTTTTGTATTTTTCTGAAGCTGGAAACGGGGAGAGACAGTCAGACTCCCGCATGCGCCCGACCGGGATCACCCGGCACGCCCTCCGGGGCGACGCTCTGCCCACCATGGGACGATGCTCTGCCCTTCCGGGGGGCATCGCTCTGCCGGGACCAGAGCCACTCCAGCGCTTGGGGCAGAGGCCAAGGAGCCATCCCTAGCGCCCGGGCCATCTTCGCTCCAATGGAGCCTCGGCTGTGGGAGGGGAAGAGAGAGACAGAGAGGAAGGAGGGGGGGGTGGAGAAGCAAATGGGCGCCTCTCCTATGTGCCCTGGCCGGGAATCGAACCTAGGTCCCCCGCACGCCAGGCCGACGCTCCACCGCTGAGCCAACCAGCCAGGGCCTTTTATTAGATTTTTAATCTCATGGTCTTCTCTAGTGCCACTACTTTCACAATTCCTAGTAGATAATGATGTTGAATATCTTTCATGTACTTCTTTGGAGTCCCTATATATTTCTTTGGTCTGTGTCTATTTACATCTTTTACCAATTGCTTTTGAATTTAGAGTTCTTTACATATTCTTGACTGAATGCCTTTGTTGCATGTATGATTTCCAAATAATTATTTCTGTCCATGACTTATTTTTTTGTCTCAATTTAAGTAAAGTTCAGGTAGTTAAGCTGTTTTTCAAATGAGAGGATTATTTCATTAGGAGTATGTTGCCACAAAGTAGTAGAGATTCATATGCATAGTATTAACTTTGATACTGTTTCCTTCTCATTTCTCAGATGTTGTTGTACTTGGGGAAATTAGTGTTTACTCAGTAGCAAGAACATTGTGTTATTCAGCAAGATTTATTTTCCCGTAGTCTGTAAATCTTTAAAGGAACTGGCCAAATCCCCAAAGTTTACTAGTTTGATCCTTGGGTGGCATAAGAGGTTTTACATCTTTATAAGAAGATATAATTACCTATCTTGTAGAAAGAACAACCCTAGTATTTGGCAGGCAGTAGCATTCTTTTGGCTAGAATTGAGTGGTTTATGCATGTGTGTTGGGTGTATGCTGTAAGTCACATATGGTTGTGTGGGCAGATAAACTATGGAGTGTGTATATGTTAACACATATTTATTGTAAAACTTCCTTGGGTCCAAAGTAGTTTTCTTTCTTAGGCATATATTGAACATATATCTAAATATTTTTTATAGTATAACATTTTCATTAATATAGTATCAGTATTTTAAATTTGTCTTAATGCTGCCTTGATTCTACCCCATTATTCTATTATTCACAGGGTTTTTCTCAATCATGTAAGAATGGAATGATTCTCTTTTGTTATTATTATTTTCCCTTTCGGAGTGATTCTCTTTAAAAGGCACTGTTTTTGTCTATTTAAGATATAGGCTCTGACACGGTTACTGGAACATTAAAATATTTTGGGAAATATATTTATATATTTTAAACATTTGATCTTTGTCATTTCAGCATCTTAGTTAGCTTTGCATACACAGCGGTTTATTGTTGCTGAAAGGAGACCTTTTAGGCCCTGGCTGGTTGGCTCAGTAGTAGAGTGTCACTTGCTGTGTATAAGTCTCAAGTTTGATTCCTGGTCAGGGCACACAGGAGAGGTGACCATTTGCTTCTCCACCCTGCCCCCCCCTCATCCCTTCTTGCAGCCTTGACATGAATGAGCAAGTTGGCCCCGGGCACTTAGGATGGCTCCGTGGCCTCACCTCTGGTGCTAAAATAGCTCAGTTGTCAAGCAACAGAGCAGTGGCCCCAGGTGGGCAGAGCATAAGTCCCAGACAGGGATTGCTTGGTGGATCCTAGTCAGGGTGCATGTGGGAGTCTGTCTCTCTGCCTCCCTGCCTCTCACTTGATTAAAAAAAAAGTAGGCCTTTTAGTGCTAATGTTTGGATATTTATTTAGAAAATAGTTCTTCCTGAATTCTTTGGTCTAGAGCTTCCTAACTTGCAGCCACTGAGGGCATCAGGTGGTGACTGATGATCCGTGACTGTGATAGAAGTGTAGCAGCAGTGTGGTTGCTTCTGATTTCCAGGTTCAGATTCTTTATATCTTTCTTAGAGTTGTGGCTAATGTAATACTGCATTTTGGAGATACTCTTCTAAACTAATATCTCTGGATATTTTGTTAGACATACATGGAGATGGTTTAAATGTTGATCCTTCAAGCCTGACCAGGCAGGGTGCAGCAGATAGAGTGTCGGACTGGGATGCAGAGGACCCAGGTTCGAAACCCCGAGGTTGCAGGCTTGAGCACGTGCTCATCCTGCTTGAGCATAGGGTCGTTGGCTTGAGCATGGGATTATAGACATGAGCCCATAGTCATTCGCTTGAAGCCCAAAGTCGCTTGCTTGGGCAAGAGGTCACTGGCTCTGCTGTGGCCCCTTCGGACAAGGAACAACTAAGGAGCTGCAACTATGAGTTGATGCTTTCATTTCTCTCCTTGTTGGTCTGTTTGTCTCTCTCTAAAAAAAATTTTTTTTTTAAATATTAAACAGCCTATGAAGACAACAAGTAAAGGCCAAATGCACTGTTAGAAGAATCTTAACATTATATGTGAAATAACGATAATATTATTTAAAAATAATGTGCAGTAACTTAGACGCATACAATTGTAGAGCAACCAATAAAAACAATATACAAATGCATATACTCCTGTAACCCATACTCCTGTAAAGATAAAGATCATTTCTGTCACTCAGAAAGCTCTCACGTGTCCTTTCCAGGCACCCTCATCTCCAGTGGCATCCACTGTCTAATTTTTTTATTTTAGAGGCTGTTTTCCCTATTCCGGATGATGTTGTGTGAATCAGTATACCTTTCCTCTTTATTGTTGTGTAGTATTTCACTGTATGAATATACTAAATTATCCACTTTTCTGTTGATGGAATTGGGTTGAGTATAGTTTTGAGTTACAATGAGTAAAGCTGGTGTGGACATTCTTATACAAGTTTTTTTGTGCCATGGAGTTTGAGTCATCACTTGAGTACACTGAGAATATGAGGTTTTGTTAAATGCTTTGAAGAAAAATAAATCAGGCAAGGAACTAGGGCATTATGGAGAATGATCTTTCTGATTAGAAAATATTTTAGCATGACCTAGAAATGTATACAAATGAACTTTATAGATTAACTAGGGCACAACTGGGTATTACTTAGCATAGTGGTAGTCAGCCTGGTCCCTACCGCCCACTAGTGGGCGTTCCAGCTTTCATGGTGGGGCGATAGTGGAGCAACCACAGTATAAATAAAAAGATAGATTTAACTATAGTAAGTTGTTTTATAAAGATTTATTCTGCCAAACTTAGTGAAAATCTGACATAAAGTACTTGGTAAGTAATTATTATTATATGCTTTAACTTGCTATAACTCTGCTTTATAAATTTTTTAAAGTAGAGTTACTTCCCTATTTGATAAATTACCACTACTGGGGTGGTTAGAAAATTTTACTACTAAAAGAGATACAAGCCCTGGCCGGTTGGCTCAGCGGTAGAGCGTCGGCCTAGTGTGCGGAGGACCCGGGTTCGATTCCCGGCCAGAGCACACAGGAGAAGCACCCATTTGCTTCTCCATCCCTCCGCCATGCTTTCCTCTCTGTCTCTCTTCCCCTCCTGCAGCCAAGGCTCCATTGGAGCAAAGATGGCCCGGGCGCTGGGGATGGCTCCTTGGCCTCTGCTAGAGTGGCTCTCCAGGCGCTAGAGTGGCTCTGGTCGCAACATAGCGACGCCCAGGATGGGCAGAGCATCGCCCCCTGGTGGGCAGAGCATCGCCCCATGGTGGGCGTGCTGGGTGGATCCCGGTCGGGCGCATGCGGGAGTCTGTCTGACTGTCTCTCCCTGTTTCCAGCTTCAGAAAAATGCAAAAGGAAAAAAAAAAGAGATACAAAAGTGGGCAGTAGGGCCTGACCAGGCAGTGGCGCAGTGGATAGAGCATCGGACTAGGATGCGGAAGGACCCAGGTTCAAGACCCCAAGGTTGCCAACTTGAGCGCGGGCTCAAGTTGAACAAAAAAAAAGCAAAAAAAAAAAAAAAGCTCGCCAGCTTGGACCCAAGGTCACTGGCTCAAGCAAGGGGTTACTCAGTCTGTTGAAGGCCCGTGGTCAAGGCACATATGAGAAGGCAATCAATGAACAACTAAGGTGTTGAAATGCGCAAGGAAAAACTAATGATTGATGCTTCTCATCTCTCTCTGTTCCTGTCCCTATCTATCCCTCTCTCTGACTCTCTCTCTTTGTCCCTGTAAAAGTAAATAAATAAAATAAAATAAAAATTAAAAAAAATGAATTAAAAAGTGGGCGGTAGATATAAAAAGGTTGACTACCCCTGACTTAGCAGAAGGTAGAAAATGCAGCAGTCCTGAGGCAGGAGTGTGTTTGTCATTTTCCGGTGTGGGTGAACAAGGTAGAAGGATATTGGCATCGTGGTAGAAAGAGCAAGAAAAGAGTCAAGGATGTGAAAGTACTGTATATATATTTTAAATCAGAAAAGCAGATGAACGGATTCACCGTATTAGAGTTGCTAGCAACAAAATTATTGCATAAAGTTTATTGAGTTCTCACATGTTGTAGCACCTTGTGTAGTTCATTTCATTTTTAAAAAAAATAATCCTCACAACAATTCTGTATGAGGTATTGGTACTTATCCCTACTTTGCAGATGAGAGAATTAAAGCACTAAGGGATTAAATACCTTAGCTGTGTCAGTAATTGTGTTTGTAAGTGGAGAAGTTGATCATACTTTTATATAACAGTACCTTGTTTTTAGTGAGCACAGGTTGCAGAGGGTTGAATTCTGGCTGTCTTTCAGGGTCACATGTGGCATTTAGTACCGTAACAACTTGGGCAAGTTATTTAACCTTTCTTAATATCAGTTTACTCCTCTGTCAAATGGATGGTTTGTAATTTCGTGCTTCTTAAAGTCTGATGGGTCTAATCTGTGAAAGAGCATAAGGGGCCTGATCATCAAAGTGAAATAATACGCCACTAAATGTTAAGGGATACTTCCCATACGGAACATTTTAACATACGGAGGAAGGTAATAAAGCTAGCAATAATGAAAAAGTGTTTTTTATTATTTTAAACTATTTGAAGTCACTGTGGAGGCTAAAATGTATGCACATATTTAAGATATTTGAGGCCTGTGGCAAAGATATCTTTGGTGATCATATTTAGGTAAAACTGTTCAAGACAGTACGATTTCTGTCCCGTAACTCATTCCTGTGGCTGGTCGATGGTACCTACAGTGCGTGTATCTATTTTCTATTTCTCTCTCCTCATCTCATTTCTCACTTCCATCTCTTACCTTCTCTCTATCTTAAAAAATTCCTCTCCCAGTCCTCTGATTATCCAGTTCATAGTGCAGATTGTTTTGTAACACACAATAGAAAGTTTTGGAAGGAAATAGGAATTTTTAGTGGGGGAAAATCCAAACAATCTACAATTACACATAATAAAATATATTGATGTAAATTGACAATAGAATCATATTTTCTAGCTAAAATTTAGATCTGCAACATATAACTATGGCCCTTTTAGCTCACATTAAGAGAATCTATGAGGAAAACTGGATAGAGATGGATGGAATTAAATATTTTTTAAAAGAAAATAATTTCAGTTAAAAAAAAAGAGGGGGGAAACGGAGGACCTGGAAGTGGTTTAACTGATAACATGCAGTAAGTTGTTCAATGGACTCTTTCCGCAAAATAGTTTCTCAGTTAAAATTTATTACTGTTAGCACTCTTGTGTGTAAAATGTTTATATTGAAGACATCATCGACAACATCAAAAGAGTAGAGTTGGAATATTTCATTATCAGGTGGATTTTTAGTTGCATCTGGATCTGCTTTTGGATCCTCACAGAAGTGGTTTCTATTTGATATGTTGAAATTTTTAAGACTGATTTATGAGCTTAAACTCATTGGTTTAAAAGAGTTTACAATGGCAGGCATGGTGGGGGACATTATTTAACATTCTCTGACATGCAAACTGTCTTGAATTTTTTTGAGGGGGAGAGGAGTTGTGACTTGGTGGGCAAGCCCATTTTCATTACTTTAATTGTGCGATTTATTAGGATTTTAAGCTTTTTATAAATGTTTTAGTGTTATAGGAAAGAATTAAAAGGATTTAGAATAAAAGGAGTTTAACAAAAGGACTTTGCAACAGGATTGCAATAGTTTTTATATTTGATGGATTTGGCGAGCCGCTTTTCATTTCAATCATCATACTACATTCTGTTAAATGCTGTAGAACAGGTGTGTGTAACGTCATTCTCTCTATTGTACATGCAAATAAACACAATTTTATATATAAAAAAGTTAATCCTCTACAATTTGGAGGATTACATTATGGGAGGGTGATGACTCCATTAGGCATCATGGAGAGTACACGCTACTATTTATACTGCATGAAAAATCAGGTTAATAGCTACGTTTTCATGAGATTGTAGAGTTTTATGCTAACACTTTCAAAATTGTACTTATTCAAACTATCCACAATGAAATTACTTAAAGCAGAGTAAAGGTTTTGTTACTTAGTTTAACAACTATGAAATTTTTTACTGAAGAGCTTGCCTCAGATAACTTGGGAGGTTTTATTATTATTTGTTTGCTTATTGTAGACTCGGGTTCTTTCTACTTGCATGGTTTTACTAATAGGTGCATCAGGGCTGATGCTGTTTTCAAGTTAGTGCTTTATTTTGTAGTTTAAATTTTTTGCTTAGATTTCTTCCCTGAATATCCATGAAGAGTATATAAGTCTTTAGAAAGTATTAGGTGGCTGACCTATAAAGTAGGCTGTACTGATGTATAATTGATTAAGTCAGGAAGACCAACGGAGTTCTTGCATTCAGGTTTGAGAAATGCAAAACAATCCAACTGTTCTTGCCAGTATTATTTGCATTTTAAGGTCACGATGCTTCACTCTTCAACATATCAAATTGGTATGTTGAACGCAGTACAAGCTGTACAGACCTCACAGACACCAGGAAGCAGAAGGAAAATAGTTATTGTTAAAGGTGAAGGTGAGATAGGTAGGAGTGAAGAGTTAGGCTTGTATAGATGAAGTTCATTTATAATTAATTTAGAACATAAATATATTGTGGGCTTTGGACCAGTTAATTTTTAACTTTCGCTTGTTTAAGTCATATTGTTAATTGTGCAGTCTGACTTATTTGTTTAATGGGGAACAGCACACAATTTGTAGTAATTAATGATTGGGTTTTTAGTTTTGATCTTTATCGTGTTCTCGTATTGATAATATAGTCTGTCAAGGCATGATAGAACTTGCCTTAACTTATTTTGTATAGTTACTGTGTTCACAGTGTAAAAACATTATGTTATGTTGTGTCACACTATAAATGTGTAACCACTAATCTCTCTCCTCCGTATTAAAACCTTATTATCTTTGGAGTGATTTATTAAAATAGAGTATTAACCTCTGGTTGCGTTTCACCATCCAGTGAAGAAAGAAAACATTGCTTAAAAAGTGCTAATGTCCCCTGCTTACCTCTCCCAAGTATCTTCATCCTAACTTCCAAAAACGTATATTCCTATCTTAGAATTGGTGTTTATCTTTGTGTTTATACATTTAGTGCTTAATGTGACTAAATATAAATATATATATGTATGTATCTAACCACACACACAACTTATTTCAACCTTTCTTAAAATTTTTAATTATAAAAATTGCATAACATAAAATTTACCATTTCTATTTTTCTTTTAATTGAATTTACTGGGGTGACTGGCTAACAAAATTATACAGATTTCAGGTGCACAATTCTACAGCACATCATCTGTACACTGGATATTTACCACCTAAGTCAAGCCTCCGTCCATCACATTATTCTGCCCATGCCCTCCTCCACTCCACCCTCCCCATCCCTGGGCAATCACTGAGACTTTTTCTAGATAATTAGTTGGTAGATTTGGGGATGATTTTTTGATCTCATGGGGAATGTGTGTAAGATATAAATTGATGTCAATTTAAAAAAAAGATATTTTAAGAGCTGGTTCAATTTTTGAAAAAAGGTATATAGGTTTCTTTTATACTTTTTCTGTTTTTCTCAGTGAAGTGTACAAATTATATCAATTTATAATGAATGTTTTACTATATCTTCAGGTATAAATATTTTGAGAGCATGAAAGTAATGGGCATCATATAAGAACACTTTCTCAAAGTTTTGTTGTACATTTTATGTTCCTTATCAGGTGCTCAAAAGTGTGACAACTTTGCTGAGAAAAGGCCCCTCCTTGGTGTTTGTAAGAGCACTGGATCTTCTGGGTAAGGAGATTTTAAAAATTCTTTGAATCATTATTAAAAATTTATATTGTTATTTCAGAGGGGGGAAATTTGATGACTTATTTCCCTAATGATCTTAAGGTGACTATTATTTTCCAGTTAGTGCATCTTCTCAGCTCAAACTCCTAGCTGCAGGGAAACCTGAGAAACGATTATAGCTTTGTTAATAAGGAAGATGATTAAAATGGATACTAGGCTTCGCAACCAGTAGTCCCTGTCATGCTTGAGCTCACAGCATATACTGTACTTTTAAATCACGGATGCAGTGGAGAAGGGAAGAATGTGTTAATGGTATGACATGGTTAGATCTTAGAGTCTTGTGCTTTCTAGGGAAATAGTTTGAACCATGTATGTTATTTATAAGTGTAAATTTTGGAGTTGAAGTAGGCAGAATTTTATAGTGTGCTGAGCACTATGCCAGGTATGTGATAAGGATACAAAAGCATGAACGCCCAATTCCTTGTCCCAAAGATTTAAGGATGTGGCTGGAAGAAAGAAAGTATAATAGCACACAGAAAGTATTATGAAATATTGATATATAGTAGGAATTTAGTGAAGATGGAGATCCATATGCAGGGATTAAGGGGAGAAGGACTCGATGAAGAAAGGGCAGCATCTGCTGCGTCTGGAGAAATGGGAGGTTTCATAGTGCATGGAGAAGATAGAGGACTTGCAAAGTGAGTTGTAAAGCCATAGCAGTAGGACAGAAACTGGTATTAATATACTTAAGAATGATGGTGGTTTTGTGACTTGTAGAGCTAAGGTCATCTATGAAACAGGTAAAAACGATAATTTCAGTGCTCTGGAACTCAGCCAGAGATTTACAACAATCTGAAAAGTGTTATGCTTGAGAAACTGGTAAACTTGGAATGGAATAAAAACTGGGAATCTGTGGCATTCTGGCCTGGAGCTGCTCTCATCACAATCTCAAGAAGGACATTTTCATTTAGGACATGTTCTGTTTCTTGTGTCATATTGTACTTGTTGTGAGTAGCATTTTCTCTCTAATCTGAGCAAGCAATCTGTGAGTATGTATATATTTTATGTGTTATACTAAGTGTTTGCAGTATGTTGGCAGATGGTGATGTCAAATACAGTAGACACTTTTTTGTAACTTTAAAGATGAAAATAACAACAGAAAAATCTATTTATAGGGAACCCCTTTTAGAATTTATTTCCCAAATCCTGAGATTAAGACAAGTGTTATAACCCAGTATTTTTTATGAGGCATGTACTTGTTGACTATGCTGATACGGCACTAGGGACTGGAAGGCAAATGTTCAATGCCTGCTATGTACCAAGCCTGTTAAATGTTTTCCATTGTGTAACATCATTTAATCCTACAATAAGAACGTAACGTATACACGAGAAAATGGAAGCCAAAGGAGGTTCAGTCACAGGTAGTGGTGTACCCAGGCCTTTGCCTCACTTGTCAGTTTCCAGATTTTGAGAAAAATCTCTTAATCTGAGGAACCATATGTACTGAACTACATTGTTGACAAGATTGTTAGCGGTAAAGTTTTAGGACCTCCTTCCCCCTTTGGAAAGGGATATGTCTTTAGCCATCCATTTCCCTGGCAAATGCTTAATTGAATACCAGGTGCTTTGGACATTGTCAGTTGCTTATAATCACAATTAATACTGCTTGTTAAATTACTCTTGGGAAAAGTCAATACTTCTTTTTGAAATATAATTTTCATTTTTATAAATTTATAGTACCTTTTCAAAGAGGGGGGAATTGCTTTGGAAATAATTCCAGTTCTTTCTATTATGCTTTAGCCCACGATTTAAAATACTGGCTCTTATTGCATTCATAACAGTCATTAAAATGCCACTTATTTAGATAATCTAGTGATGTGTTCTTTTATTTTTTCGTGAGCATGTACATGTGTGCACATGTGTGTGTGTGCTAGGGACAATTCCATAATCATTCCAGATAAGCCATTTAAGGTCTTGGAGGGAGATAATGTTTATTGTGCTACTGATCCAGGGATTAAGTCAGTGCCTTGTATAATAATTTGAGGGAGGGAGAGAACAGTATACTAAGGAATATACACTCTACTTAGGAAACAGAAGTTCATTGATATTGTGTACTAAACAGTTCCAGTAATGTAGCTGTTTGTAGTTAGGATCTTGTCCTGTGTTATGAATAATTGCAAAAGAGTAATATTATTCAACAGCTGACTGAAGACCTTGAAGAATGTTTACTCCAGTATACTACCATCATATTACACAAAATTTGAGGATTGGTGACATGATGTATAATACATAGTGAAACAGAATTTTGGAAGTAGAAAGAACCTTGAATCATGCAGTTTAATCGCAGAGACTCCCATCATACATCCATTTGGTGGAGAGAAGTTCTTGTAAGAGTGAGAAAATTTCTTTATTTCAATTGATTAGGAATCTTTTACCTTTTATTAAATATGCACTCTGTGGCTGTATTCCCGTGATTAGATTTTAATAATAAAAAAAAGAAAAATTTGACAGACATACTTATAAATAATTATCTTAAATTTATCTGTAAACAACAAAATAATGTTATAGCTAAATAGAAGTCTTAATTTCAAAATTAAGGACTGTTTGTTAAATATAATAACAATTAGTTCATAGCATTAATATTTTTGCAGTTTGTTACAGTCTGACAATAAGGTCATCTTGGGTTGGGAGAATTCCAAGGGATGTTTGATAGCCACTGCCCTAAAGCAATAGTTATTTAAGCGGTTAAATGCAGTTTCACAGTCCTGAAGTGTTACTGAAGAGACTTTATTTCAACTTATATCTAAAGTAAATTGGGTTACTTTAAATAGAACTAGAAGGGAGATTGCTTGGGATGACAGGGCTATAATGTTTCTTTTTGTCATGAAATTTCAGGGAACCCTTATATATGATACTGAGTATTTTCAATTAAGACCCGTTACACTGGGGAACAATTTTTTTCATTTTCTGTTGCATGAGGTTTTAGAACTGTTTCTATATATTTCTGCATTGCTGATTCCAAATCTGAAATTAGTTTTTGGGTACATGCTCTAGTTTTTATGCAATTTTAATTTCTTTTTGTTACAGTTAATGGCATGCATTGGTTTTTAAATTGGAGTTAAAGGGCAACGACTTTTTTTTTGTCTGTCAGGATTTTTTTTATGTTTATTAATTTTTTTAAATTAATTTTAATGGGGTGACATTGATAAATCAGGGTACATATGTTCAGAGAAAACATCTCTAGGTTATTTTGACATTTGATTATGTTACATTCCCATCACTCAAAGTCCAATTGTCTTCCATCACCTTCTAACTGGTTTTCTTTGTGCCCCTCCCCTCCCCCAACCCCCTCCCTCTCTTCCCCCCCCCCCCCGGGCAAGGACTCTTGGATTGAACATAACCACAAGGCAATTAATGTTTTACAGACATCACTTTTACATAATTGTAGTTGTTTTTAGGTGTAAAAAATGATCATCTGATAAAAACACCCTCTTATTTTGTTTTAAGATTGAATCATGGCTTCTTCGAGTAGGCGTAAATGTAAGAATAGTCCTGACACCTTCTGTTATATATGTGGCTGTTATATACTTCAACGTCAAAGGTGCAATATTTCATCATTTGTGACACATGCATATATTACCTATTTTCAAGTTCCCCATGGCGATCAAGACAAGAATTGGGCTCCTCATATTGTGTGTCATAATTGTGAGGAAATGCTTTGTGACTGGACAAAAGGAAAACACAGGGGAATGCCTTTTGGTATTCCCATGGTTTGGCGTGAACCTAAGGACCACAGCAGTGACTGTTATTTCTGTCTGATTCATACAAAGGGCATCGGCAAGAAAAAACGGCATATGATCGCATATCCTAATATTCATTCAGCAATACGACCTATCCCACACTCTGAGACATTCCCAGTTGCAGTTTTCAATAGTTTTATTTCTTCTAAGGACGAAGAAAGTGAACATGGTGATCAAGTGTATTTTGATAAGGTGCATGAGGAAATGGTTGTAGAATCTGAAGGGTGTTCTTCTGATGCCAAGCAGTCATTAACCCCTCAGCAGTTTAGCCAACCCAAATTGAATGACTTAGTAAGAGATTTGGGCCTATCAAAGAAAGCAGCTGACTTTTTAGCCTCCAGGCTTCAAGAAAAGAATGTATTTCATTGGTCAGCTAAAGTATCCCATTCTTGGAAGCTTGAACAAATTTTTGTGGACTTTTCTTCCAAAGACAAACCCTTTGTTTACTGTCATATCAGTAGTCTTCTCAGCCAGCTAGGTGTTACCACTTACAGTCCAACAGAATGGTGGCTATTTCTTGACAGCTCTAAATGGAGTCTGAAATGTGTTCTCCTACACAACGGTAATGTGTATGCAGCGGTTCCAATTGGTTATTCAACTCATCTGTGAGAAGATTATAATGACATAAAAATTGTCCTTGACTTACTGAAGTATGAGGAACATAATTGGATCATTTGTGTAGATCTTAAAATGGTAAATTTCCTGCTATGACAATGACAACAGAGAGGTTTCATGAAGTGTCTTTGCTTTTTGTGTTTGTGGGACAGCCGAGCTCGGGAGAAACACTGGACACAGAAGGAGTGGCCTAAACGTGAAGCTTTGGAAGTAGGGATGCAAAATATTGTGAATGAACCTGTAGTTAATCGAGACAGGCAGGATCATTATTCCCCCACTTCACATCAGACTTGGCTTAATGAAGCAGTTTGTTGAGGTTTTGAATGGAGAAAGTGAATGCTTTCAACATATTATTTCTGCTTTTCCTGCCTTGTCTTTTGAGAAGATGTATTTGAGCAGGTGTATTCGATGGACCTCAAATTCGAACCCTCATATGTGACGAAGAATTTGCCAGGAAGATGAATAAGGAGGAGAAAGCAACATGGCAGTCTTCTGTGGCAGTTACAAAGAACTTCCTTGGCAACAAAAAATCAGAAGACTATGAACTTCTGGCTTAAAGGATGTTGTTGACTTTTTGAGACATTGGATGGAACATGAGTGTTAAGATTCACTTCCTGAACAATCACCTTGATAAGTTTTCTGAAAATCTTGGAGCTGTTAGTGATGAGCAGACTACTGCTAGAGCATCAAACGAGATTGTCCTCAACAAGTACATAAATGCAAGAGCTACAAACACAAATTTTTGCCTAAATAGAATTTAAATAAGTTTTGCGCAAACTTTATGATTAAAATAAGTATTTTAATATGTTCTATTTTGAAATTGTAGACAAATTCTGTGCAATCATATCTTTTAGTGTACTAATGTATTTACTGTATCATATTTTCACAAAGATGATGCCCAAGAAGACATTCTATTTCATTATGTTATACTAAATGTTGAAAATTTTACAATAAGATGAAAACCTAAAATCTCGAATTGCAAAATAACTGTAGCTTACAGAGAAAACCTAATGTCATATTTGAGATCAGCACACTCGAATTAGGTAAGAACAAGTGTTTTTGTGGATGCAACAAAAATTTTGTTCCCCAGTGTTATCATCCTGTTGTGTTTTGAAGTCTGATAGAGTCACGGTTTGGGCCCATACGACTTCTGCAGACACACACAAAAACATTTATGCCATTATTTCAAGCTTTTTCCAGCAGTTCCTTGGCCTGCCTTCAAGCACCAAGTCTTCCACAAGCCCGTATCGCTGGTATGTTTTTACTTCTGTGAGTCTTCCAGCTATCTGTGACTCTCTTTACCGCTTTCAGAGAACAGGCTTTTACATCTTTGGTGTAGCATTTATTATTATTATTATTATTATTATTTTTTGTATTTTTCTGAAGCTCGAAACGGGGAGAGACAGTCAGACAGACTCCCGCATGTGCCCGACCGGGATCCACCCCGCATGCCCACCAGGGGGCGACGCTCTGCCCACCAGGGAGTGATGCTCTGCCCCTCTGGGGCGGCGCTTTGTTGCGACCAGAGCCACTTTAGCGCCTGGGGCAGAGGCCAAGGAGCCATCCCCAGCGCCCGGGCCATCTTTGCTCCAATGGAGCCTTGCTGCAGGAGGGGAAGAGAGAGACAGAGAGGAGGGAGAGGGGGAGGGGTGGAGAAGCAAATGGGCACTTCTCCTGTGTGCCCTGGCCGGGAATCAAACCCGGGACTTCTGCACGCCAGGCCAACACTCTACCACTGAGCAAACTGGCCAGGGCCTGGTGTAGCATTTATGCTGAGAGCTGCCATAATATAGATATAGAAGTTTTAAAATTGATGGGTCAGCATACTACGGCAGTGGTCCCCAACCTTTTTTGGGCCACGGACCAGTTTAATGTCAGAAAATATTTTCACGGATTGGCCTTTAGGGTGGGACGGATAAATGCACAAAATAAAATTATGTGACCGGCGTAAAAACTGTGGTATTTTTAAATATAATTGTCGAACTTACGATATTTATTGGGCTAAGTTAAAGGAGGAACGAGCATGTCCTCATTATTCAGGCTGTATTTAAATTTGTTATTCTGACAACGTTTCATGTCTGACATCAATATGTAATATGATAGATTCAGGCTCGCTACCAGACATGAACCTACAACAATAAAAACATGAATCCACAGTGTTCTCATATACAACTTTATTAGAAGCATCCTCTTAACATCGCACCAACAACAGAACATGAGTAACATCCTCTCTGCCTCTAAACACTTTCCAGTCACTATGGTAATGTTTAAACATGCCTTAAAAATAAGATACAACATGACAACAAATATAAAGTGCATGAAAAATACAACTCACCATTGTTATGAATATTGTAAGTTAAGGGTTATTTATTATAATGTTTATATAGAATGAGAAATAGTAACCTATCTCTCAACAACCATAACGCTAAATTAGTGGGAGCCCTGAGCTTGCTTCTCTGCAACGAGAGACGGTCCCATCTAGGGGTAATGGGAGACAATAACACCGAAGTGTGTTGCTTATGTCCAGTCTATTCCGTAATTTTGTTTTGGTTACTGTCACTGCTGAAAATCCCGCCTCACACAAATAAGATGTCCGAAATGGCAACAGGGATTTTAGTGCTTTTGTGGCGATCTCAGGGTATTCTGCCATGACTTTAATCCAGAACAGTGGCAGAGCTGTAGTCTCGAACATATTTTTAAGGCCGCCGTCATTTGCGATCTTCAGTAGTTGATCCTCTTCTTGCATAGACACGCTGGATTCACCTGGTTTGACAAATGGATTGCGGATCTATTCCTTGGCAATTCGTGGGTCTTTTGTGGTTGGGAAGTAGCGTTCAAACTCTTTTAAAAGCAAATACAGGTGATCGTGCACCAGCTGGGACAACGAGGGCTTGGGCTCAGTCTCTTCCAAAATTCCCATGAATGTTTGAAACATGTCAAATATACCCCTGTTCACGCGTCATCTCCACAAATCCAGTTTGGCTTTAAATGCAGCTACTTTATATGCCAACTTGAAGACAGTTGTCATTTTCCCCTGAAGTGACCGATTGAGTTCATTGAGGAGGTTAAATATGTTACACAAGTAAGTGAGTTTTGCGACCCATTCTTCATCACTGAAATGTGCTGCAAGCGGTGACTTTTTTTTGAGAGAAATCTCTGCAGCGGCTCTTTGTAATTCAAACACTCTGGCCAGGGACCTCCCTCAGCATAACCATCTTATTTCTTTGTATCAGAGAAGGTGTCTGTGCTCCGCGTTCATTTCCTCACAAAGCTGCTGGAACAGGCGCAAGTGAAGGGCATGTGCTTTGATGTGGTTAATAACTTTAACGACATCATTCAATATGCTGTTAAGTTCTGGTGGTATATTTCGGCTAGCCAGCATTTCCCTGTGAATGATACAATGCGTAGACTCGCATTCAGGTGCAACCTCCTTAATCTGAGTAGTTAAACCAGACATCCTTCCGGTCATGGTAGCAGCTCCATCTGTGCATATGCCAACACAAAAAGACCATTTCAGTTTTCCTGATATATAGTCATCCAGTGATTTAAATAGTTTGCGGCTGTGGTTTTGGTTGGCAATGATAGTGCACATAACATATCCTCATGCACATTTTCTTGATAAAGATAATGCATGTAAACAAGTAGCGTTGCCTTGTTGTCAATATCTGTAGATTTGTCAACCTGGAGAGCGTACCATGGTGATTTATTAATCCTTTCCAACAATTGTGATTTCCACTTTATTAATCCTTTCCAACAATTGTGATTTCCACTGTGTGAGCAGTGTCCTCTGCTCTTTCCTCAATGCGCCTGTGAGGGTGGTAGCCGAAAGAGGCATCTGTGCTATCTTTTTAACTGCAGCCTCTCCTAGAAGTTCACGACAAATGTCTTTAGTGGCTGGAAGGATCAATTCTTCACCAATGGTGAATGGCTTCTTAGCCTTAGCAATACAATTAGCCACCAAGTATGACCCTCTCAGTGCACTTGCATTTATTGATGTAGTGGTCACCAATAATTGTTTCTGTCCTTGTTCATGCTTTTTTCTTTTGAAATACTCAGAAGGCTTGTCTTTTAAAGTAGGGTACTTGGTCTTCAAGTGGCGAAGCAGTTTTTTGTGTTTTTTTTTTTTTTGTATTTTTCTCAAGCTGGAAACGGGGAGAGACAGTCAGACAGACTCCCGCATGCGCCCGACCGGGATCCACCTGGCACGCCCTCCAGGGGCGACACTCTGCCCACCAGGGGTTGATGCTCTGCCCCTCAGGGGCTTCGCTCTGCTGCGACCAGAGCCACTCTAGCACCTGGGGCAGAGGCCAAGGAGCCATCCCCAGCGCCCAGGCCATCTTTGCTCCAATGGAGCCTTGGCTGCGGGAGGGGAAGAGAGAGACAGAGAGGAAGGAGGGGGTGGGGGTGGAGAAGCAAATGGGCGCTTCTCCTATGTGCCCTGGCCGGGAATCGAACCCGGGTCCCCCGCACACCAGGTCGATGCTCTACCGCTGAGCCAACCGGCCAGGGCCGGCGAAGCAGTTTTGAAGGCTTCATTGCTTCATTACTTAGCTGGTCGCCACATATTATGCAGAGCGGCCTTGGTGCGCGAGAATCACCAGTTGCGACAAATCCATACTTCAAGTAGGACTCCTGGTATTGTCTGTTAAAAGAAGCCTTCTTTTTCTTCGAGGTCGTAGGTTCTTCTTCTGTCTCCTCATTGGCCCTTTTCCACTTCGCAAAAAAACTTTCGATGGAATTTTGTTTTTCACTCATTTTGCTAGTTTATGGTTTTAATTTTAGCAGCAACGTATCACGTGACCGAGACAAGCGTCAAGAGTGCGTCTTAGACAGATGTAACAGAGGGAATCTGGTCATTTTTTAAAAATAAAACATCGTTCAGACTTAAATATAAATAAAATGGAAATAATGTAAGTTATTTATTCTTTCTCTGCGGACCGGTACCAAATGGCCCACGGACCTATACCGGTTCGTGGCCCCAGGGTTGGGGACCACTGTACTAGGGCATCCAGTGTTATGGATGGTTTATGGGCCTTATGACTTTAGTATTATCGTAAAACCACCAGAGGCCTCAGAGCATGCCTTGATCATCTGGTTATAGATGTAGTGAAATTTCAAGGAAATAAGATGACATTACTATTACTTCTTAACTCCTTTTTCTCATTTGGCTTAGAGATGTAGTTTACATATCTTGAAATGTTAGCAGTTTTTAGTAAAGAAGAGTCACTAGTGTGAAAGTTAATTATGGAACGTTTATGAAGTTCACTTATCCACATGGAGCAAATTTTTAGTTATTCTGTAGGAGTAAGGCCAAGAGCCAGCATTTTATACACTTGACTCACACATATGCCATTTAAAACACATGCTCAACAAATCTGTAAACTGATATATATATCATGTAGAATTTTAACTAGGGAAATTATTTTATGTATTTATTTTAAAATATAGTATCTGAACTATGGACACACGTAAGTGGTGTGTGTATAGATATTGTTGTATATTTCCTTGTGATCCAGAAATTGGTACAAATTTCAAATAGCTTATCAGAA
The DNA here is from genome assembly GCF_036850765.1 of Saccopteryx bilineata. NCBI lineage: Eukaryota > Metazoa > Chordata > Mammalia > Chiroptera > Emballonuridae > Saccopteryx > Saccopteryx bilineata. The sequence goes on along the minus strand of NC_089491.1, from coordinate 352,288,427 downwards.
TGGTTATATGTAGGGGACCAAACCCCAGTAAGGAATGTTGGTTTAATTTTTTTTTTTTTTTTTTCATTTTTCTGAAGCTGAAAACAGGGAGAGACAGTCAGACAGACTCCCGCATGCGCCCGACCGGGATCCACCCGGCATGCCCACCAGGGGGCGACGCTCTGCCCACCAGGGGGCGATGCTCTGCCCATCCTGGGCGTCGCCATGTTGCGACCCTCCTGGGTGTCGCCATATTGCGACCAGAGCCACTCTAGCGCCTGGGGCAGAGGCCACAGAGCCATCCCCAGCGCCCGGGCCATCTTTTGCTCCAATGGAACCTTGGCTGCGGGAGGGGAAGAGAGAGACAGAGAGGAAGGCGCAGCGGAGGGGTGGAGAAGCAAATGGGCGCTTCTCCTATGTGCCCTGGCCGGGAATCGAACCCGGGTCCTCCGCACGCTAGGCCGACGCTCTACCGCTGAGCCAACCGGCCAGGGCCTGGTTTAATTTTTTTAAAGTACTTCCTTGCTTGCTTGCTATTATATGATGTATGTATTCCTGAAAACCTGTGCTGTGAGGGGCCTGGCTGGAAACAGATGACATACTGAGATGGGGGAAATTTGAAGGGAATTAAAATAAAATGAAACATATAGAAGCTGAGATCCTTTACCATTTCTAAGCAAAGGGAGAGAGTCTTTAGCAGAACCTGTGAAGAGAGCCATATCAAGAGGGTTACTTGCCAGGAACCATGGCCTCTGATAGAGGGGTTCATTTTCTCCACAGTAACCTGACAGTGGAGCAGCCAGGGAGTTCCAACTTTATTTTCTTTCCTCAAGATGGTTCTGTTAGGCTACCCCCAGCCAGAAACTAGAGGCTGGGTTCTGCAGGTGTAGATTGCCCACCGAGTCCACCCATGTAATATGGGGCAATCTCCCATGGCAAGGAGATGGTGCAGAGAATTCAGAGTGCATTTGGAAGGGCAGCACAATGATAGTCTGCAGAATTTGACACTGAAACTGAGATTATGGGAGAAACAGGTGTGGAGGAAATGATGCAACATTGTAATCAGAGCAATAATCCTGTTTAATGGAACATGTAGAAAGAATGTTAATACTAATAATTAAATACTAGTAAATATAGAATTTCACCTTAAAAAGAAGACAGATTTACTTTGGTAAGGGTAGAAGGAAGACTTGAGACTGTTAAATTAGGGAGAAAAGAACAAAATGGACAAAAGACCAGGTAGAAATAAGCTCTTAGTACATTGTAGCATGAGTACATGGTCAGACTGGGCCCTGAAAAACCTGGTTCCTTCCTGGTTTTCTGCATTCAGTTGAGATTGAATACTTTTATATTTAGTTGCTGTGATATTGCAGCTCGCCCTTCCTCCTTCCCTCCCTCCTTCCCTCCCTCCCCCCTCCCTCCCCCCTCCCTCCCCCCCTCCCTCCCTCCCTCCCTCCCTCCCTCCCTCCCTCCCTCCCTTCTTTCCTTCCTTCCTTCCTTAAATTTATTTATTTTATTTTAGTGAGAGGATGGGAAGCAGAGAGAGACTCCCGCATGCACCCCGACCAGCATCCACCCAACAAGCCGACTAGGGGGCTCTTGCCCATCTGGGCCCCTTGCTTCGTTGCAAATGGAGCCATTTTGTAGCTCCTGAGGTGGAGGCCATGGAGCCATCCTCAGTGCCCCAGCCCAATCGAGCCATGGCTGCAGGAGGGGAGGAGAAGTGAGATGGGGTAGGGTGGAAGCAGATGGGTGCTTCTTCTGTGTGTCCTGGCTGGGAATTGAACCCGGGACATCCACATGCCAGCCCAACAACTCTACCACTGAGACAACCGGCCAGGGCCTCAGTTTTTTATTTTTTTATTATTTTTATTTATTTATTTATTTTTTATTTATTCATTATAGAGAGGAGAGGGAGAGACAAAGAGAGGGACAGAGAGAGAGAGAGGAGAGACAGAAGGGGGGAGGAGCTGGAAGCATCAACTCCCATATGTGCCTTGACCAGGCAAGCCCAGGGTTTCGAACCGGTGACCTCAGCATTTCCAGGTTGATGCTTTATCCACTGCGCCACCACAGGTCAGGCCAGGGCCTCAGTTTTATTTATTAATATAGCTTCCTTAATATATCAACATCACTCCCCAGTCAGAATCATAAATTTTAATAGAAATGGCAGAAAAGACTCTAACATGTGTATACACACCTTTAACAGTTTTTTTTTTGTGTGTGTGTGTTTTTTACAGAGACAGAGAGAGAGTCAGAGAGAGGGACAGATAGGGACAGACAGGCAGGATTGGAGAGAGATGAGAAGCATCAATCATCAGTTTTTCGTTGTGACACCTTAGTTCATTGATTGCTTTCTCATATGTGCCTTGACCACGGGCCTTCAGCAGACTGAGTAACCCCTTGCTTGAGCCAGCGACCTTGGGTCCAAGCTGGTGAGCTTTTGCTCAAAGCAGATGAGCCCGCGCTCAAGCTGGCGACCTCGAGGTCTCCAACCTGGGTCCTCGGCATCCCAGTTCAACGTTCTATCCACTGCGCCACCGCCCGGTCAGGCTAAAGTGTGCAATTTTATGTTTGACATATGTATATACCTATGAAACCTTCACCACAAACAAGATAAGGAATATATTACTGCCCCAATGATTCTTCATGTCTCTTTTTGATACCCTCCCCCCACACACACCTGAATCCTTTTTCTTGGTTAACTACTGATCTGCTTTCTGTCATTAGGGATTACTTTGGTCTGCCTTATGTTATATATTATACTTATTTTGAGATTCATCCTTGTTGCATTTATCAGTATCCATTTCTTTTTACTGCTGACTAGTGTGTTATATGGGCATACTACAATTTGATTATACATTCACTTGTATATTATGATTATGTGCCCCAACCAGGATCCACCCAGCCACCCTATCTGATGCTTGAATACAGAGCTGTTTTTAGTGCCCGAGGCTGATGTGCTCCAATGGAGCTATCCTCAGCGTCCAGGGCCACTCTTGAACCAGTCAAGTCACTGAATGCGGGAGGAGAAGAGTGAGAAAAGGAGTAGGGGGAGCATATGGTCACTTCTCCTCTATGTCCAGGCCAGAAATTGACCCTGGGACATCCATATGCAGGGCCAACACTCTATCCACTGAGCCACCGGCCAGGGCCATGATCGTTTCTGCATTTTGGCTTTTAAAAAGAATACTTCTATGGCCCTGGCCGGTTGGCTCAGCGGTAGAGCGTCGGCCTAGCATGCGGAGGACCCCGGTTCGATTCCCGGCCAGGGCACACAGGAGAAGCGCCCATTTGCTTCTCCACCCCTCCGCCGTGCTTTCCTCTCTGTCTCTCTCTTCCCCTCCCGCAGCCAAGGCTCCATTGGAGCAAAGATGGCCCGGGCGCTGGGGATGGCTCTCTGGCCTTTGCCTCAGGCGCTAGAGTGGCTCTGGTCGCAACATGGCGATGCCCAGGATGGGCAGAGCATCGCCCCCTGGTGGGCAGAGCATCGCCCCATGGTGGGCGTGCCGGGTGGATCCCGGTAGGGTGCATGCGGGAGTCTGTCTGACTGTCTCTCCCTGTTTCCAGCTTCAGAAAAATGAAAAAAAAAAAAAAAAAGAATACTTCTATGAACATAATGTTGAAGTCTTTGTGGAGACTTGCTTTCTTCTTCCTTGGATAATACTGAGGAGTAGACTAATGGAACCACATGTTAGATGTATGTTTTTTAAAGTGATTGTCCAATTTTATATTCCCACCAACATTGTATGAGATTTTCAGTTTCTCTCCTTTCTCACCAACATTTGGCTTTATCAGTCTGCTTAATTTTAGCCATTCTAATAAATATGTAATGGTTTCTCATATTTTTAATCTGCACGTTCCCAATATTTTTATTCTCAGTCCTCAATTCAGTTAACTCTTCTTTCATATCTTCCTATTATTTGACCATTCTGAGTTTGTGGATTTCTGATTCATAATTTTGTTGTTTCTTACTTGTAATTGTTTATTTAGTTATAGATTTACTTTACATAATGGCTGGTGAAAAGATCAACCATTTTTTCTTGCTAGTATAATGTAGTTCTCACACAAAACATGGTAATTAGATATGAATTAAGAGTAGCATTTCTACATGTAGTTTCAGGCTAAGGTATCATCGCCAATTTAACCAGAATAATATTATATCAACACCTTTGAAATGTACACTGTTTCTAGATATTATAGTAAGATCTTTCAAACAGTTGTACTTCTCAATCACACCTCTTAATGTTCTTTTTTTTTTTTCCGTATTTTCTGAAGTTGGAAATGGGGAGGCTGTCAGACAGACTCCTGCATGCGCCCCACTGGGATCCACCCAGCATGCCCACCAGGGGGCGATGCTTTGCCCATCTGGTGCATTGCTCTGTTGTGACCAGAGCCATTCTAGCACCTGAGGCAGAGGCCACAGAGCCATCCTCAGCGCCCAGGCCAACTCTGCTCCAATAGGGCCCTGGCTGCGGGAGGGGAAGAGAGAGACAGAGAGGAAGGAGAGTGGGAGAGGTGGAGAAGCAGATGGGTGCTTCTCCTGTGTGCCCTGGTCGAGAATCGAACCTGGGACTCCTGCACGCCAGGCCGACGCTCTACCACTGAGCCAACCGGCCAGGGCCTCTTAAAGTTCTTGTGTAGTCCCCGCCTATTTAAATCTGAGCTTGTTTGTGTGACTTGCACACACAATAATTTATCGTTAAACACACTACAAGCATTTGCATATTGGGCTTCCTATGTTAAGCCATCATCATCAACATCATATAAAGGCAGAAGTCCACCTGGACAGAGACCTGACAATCCTCGCTTTCCCAACCGGCTGAAACCTCAGCGCACTCAATTGTGTTATATGAGCCAAGGAGAAAATAGCAGAACCACCACCAACCCAATCCACAGAATCACAAGAAATAATGATTATAATTCTAGGCCAGCATGATATCTAGTGGTCTGCCATCCAGCAAGAGATACGCGAACTATGTTGACCATTATTGATTGTGTATACCTGGGGAGAAGAATGGTGTGGTGGCACCTTCATGACTTGGCTGTTGTTTATGGTCACAACTTCCCTGTATGTTGGAACACCCCCCCCCCCAGTTTTTATTTTTGTCCTGATCAGTTTTTCTGTGCTATAACTTCATTTTAATGTGTATTTTGAGAGCAAGGGATTCATGAGTCTCAAAAAAGTTGAAATATTGGTTAGGAGAAATGGTGCAGATACAAATGAAACAAAGGAAAAAATCCCTTTCATAATGGTCTTATAAAGAAGATGAAAATAAACATAGAATAAAAAAAGATGTATTTTCTTTAGAGTTAGCTTACTCTATTAAACTGGTTGTATGTCCTAGGAAATTGCATCATGTCATAGAATTAGTCATGATGTTTGAGACTCTGAAACTGAATATAATACATTGAGTGAAGAATGAAACCCATGATGGATTAATATTATAAAACCAGGAGATAGCAGTCAGTCCTCCACCTTATTCTTCCTCATGCAAAGATTCTCCTTTATGGCTGTCATGTTGTATTTTAAAAATTTTTTGTCTTAGTGTCAAGGAAAAGATAATTTTCATCAAACATGCCTGACTCTGATGTGGAATATCTACTTGAAGGTAGATTAACTTTAGTAGTTAACTATAATCTATGTTTACTTTTAAATTAATGTTTATTTTATTATACAAACTTATTTTTAGTGTTCAATTAACATATTTTTATCTCTGTGAAAATATGGATTGGGATAGAACTTATTATAGTTTTTGCCATTGAAAATAATGGAAATGATTTTCCACGGAATGCCTTTTTGTTTAGTGGCAGAGTTTTCAGGAACAAATTAAAATTACTAAATGAAGTGTGCATGTTTGGGTTATATTATATTGTTCTAATGTGTTAATTTTCTATTTTGTGGGATTTGGGGGGTATTTTCACTAAGGTAAAACTCTGGTTTTCTAGTAGTTGTTTATAATAAACCAGTATGATTTTTCTGGGGCAATGTTAACAATCAATTTTATAGAGATCAGGGGTTGTAGTTGGAGAGGTTTGGGTGCTTGCAGCTTTGCAGGTTTCCTAGCAGGAGGGTGTCTTTTGCTGTAGGTATAGTGAAGTGAAGTGTAGGGTTTCTTTAATAAATGGTACCCAGGCAATGAATGGCTCAGTGTTTCCTCCAGCTCTCTCATAAGACCCTTACCCTTAGCTCTTCCTTCTGTCTTTTTTTGACAGACACACAGAGAGAGTCAGAGAGAGGGACAGATAGGGACAAACAGGCAGGAAGCGAGAGATGGGAAGCATCAATTCTTCGTTGCAGCCCCTTAGTTGTTCACTGATTGCTTTCTCATATGTGCCTTGACCGGGGTGGGTGGGCTGTAGCAAAACGAGTGACCCCTTGCTGAAGCTAGAGACTTTGGGGTCATGTCTATGATCCCATGCTCAAGCTGGGACCTTGGGGTTTCGAAACTGGATCCTCAGCATCCCAGGCCGGTGCTCTATCCACTGTGCCACTGCCTGGTCAGGTTGGCTGACTCTTAAATGGGCCCTGATCAGGGATTGAACCCACAACCCTGGTGTACTGGGACAATGCTCTAATCAATCGAGCTACTTGGTCAGGGCTTATGTGATCTTTCTGTTGAATTTGTTGCTCTATCCTTGCTCTGGGCTACAGTAGTTGTACATTTGGACTCTTTCTGACTATTTATGTGTGTGGAAAACCGTCACAGTTGGCTGTAACATTTACATGTACAGGTCTGTAGATTCATCTCTCCTGAGCTATTCGGGAATTTTACAGGAGTTTCTAAAAATTTGATATAAGGAAATATTGCCAGAGAATAGTGTTCTGTAGTGTGTAAGCCTTCAAAACAAATCTTGAGACTCAGATATTATGGATGACATTTCACCTTCAGTTACAGCTTGTGTAGTGTTTACATGTAACAGGGACTTGCCCAATTACTGATATTTACATTTAATGGATCTGATTTTCATTATGGGTTCTATAATTTTTTTTCTATATGCATTTAGCCTAATGTTGGTACTCTGTAATATTCATTGATACTTCTGAACCCGTGGGTAGAATTGTGTAGAATATTGAGAAGAACAAAAATTTCGGAGTCACCCAGCACCAGATCGGAATTATGAGCTGTGTACACTAAATTATTCAGCAGTTCTCAGGTTCAGTTTCCTTATTTGTAAGATGGTACGGGTAAGTAGCTACTGGGTTCAGTTCCCAGAGGAACTAAATAAGGCAGTGCTTTCAAGTAGTTGGTGAAGTGTCAGGCCTGTATTTGGTGCATCTCGTATTATTTGTATCAGAAAGATATGAAGGATACCCAGGGAACAACACTCTTTACCAAAGACTTCTTTTCATATATACTGCTCACAAAAATTAGGGGATATTTTATCACTTCATATTTGTTTTTGAAATATCCCCTAATTTTTGTAAGTAGTATACATATGAAGAACAAATATGTACCTGAATATATATAAAGCAACCATGTGTGACTGTTGGAGAAATATGGCTGTGCTCAACTTATCCGGTACTTACCTCACAGGCTTGTCAGCCTTTCTGTCCGACCCCAGCTGCATCTAGTAGTAGCTCTGATGAATAGGCACCCTTTACTTTCATTGGGAAATGGCAATTTGTTTTTATTCTTCCGAACAACTTCATGTTATACTTAATATTTATATTTTTATTGAGGTATAATTGAAACATGACAAGTGACACCTAAAGTGTACAGGATGATGCATTTTGACATTTGATATGCCCACAAAACCATCACTCTAATTAAGATAATGAGTATATCCATCACGTATAGTTTTCTCATGTCCCTTTATAATGCGTCCCTTCTGCCCTTCCTGTCACTCAATACAAGAAGCACATTTCTCAGCAGTGTCTTTGAGTATCATTGAGGTCTTTTTTTCTTCCCAGTGAGAGGTGTGGAGGCATGTGCCCTGATGGGATCCACCTGGCAAGCCCTCTGGGGGGGAGGGCGATGCTCTGCCCATCTGGGTTGTTGCTCCGTTTCTCAGCAACTGAGTTCTTCTTAGTGCCTGAGGTAGAGGCCTTGGAGCCATCCTCAATGCCTGGGGCCAACTTGCTCCAGTTGAGCCATGGCTGCAGGAGGGGAAGACAGAGAAAAAGAGAGACAAGTGAGAGGAGGGAGAGGGGAGAAGCAGATGGGTGCTTCTTTTTTTGTGCCCTGACCGGTAATTGAACCTGGGTCGTTTCTTTTTTCTTTTTATTTTTCTTTTCCTTTCTTTTCTTTTCTTTTTTGTTTCTTTTGAAGGATAGCTTTGCTGTCATGTAGTTTAAGGTGACTTTAGTATATAGTTAAAAACATAAAGTCAGGAGTCTTGAATTCACAGTTGTTTTTTCTTCTGTTCTGCATCTAGAAGCAGTACCTAAAAGTACTAACGGGCTTGCAGTTTCTCTGTGTAATCATTTCAAAACAACAGTTTTTTCAGCCACCAAAAGGATGCAGTCTTGACATATAAATAGAAAACAGATTGAGTTTTTGGCTGATATTGCTGTACTGGTTTAAATGCTGGTTTGGTCAGTTTCAGGCTTAGATTACAAGATTTGCAAATTAAAGGAAAACCAAAAGGGAAAGAACATCTGCATAGATTCTGACCTTGTAGAATTCTATACAGGCAGGCTTGTTCTGTTTCTGGTGGGACAGAGCATGTACACATGATGAGCCTTGAAAAGAGATCAGTTGTGTTGTGATAGTCCTAAGGACAAAACTGTTGATGAAAATGAAGTAATTCATTATGAAGATCCATTACAGATTTCAAATCAAGTATTATTTCACAATTTGGGGGGACATTATTTTGCTGATGTAGCTATATTGTATTTAGACAGAAAAAAATCTTTTAAAAATCTCACTAGCTTTTTTACTTGATGATTTTCTTGAATCAAAGTATTGGTATTTGAGAAGGTTATTTGCTTTAAATAAGAATTAAATATGTTATTTATTTATTTATTTTTACAGAGACAGAGAGAGGGATAGACAGAGATAGACAGGAACGGAGAGATGAGAAGCATCAATCATTAGTTTTTCGTTGCGCATTGCGATATCTTAGTTGTTCATTGATTGCTTTCTCATATGTGTCTTGACCACGGGCCTTCAGCAGACCGAGTAACCCCTTGCTCGAGCTAGCAACCTTGGGTCCAAGCTGGTGAGCTTTTGCTCAACCGATGAGCCCGTGCTCAAGTTGGCGACCTAGGGTCTCGAACCTGGGTCCTCTGCATCCCAGTCCGGTGCTCTATCCACTGCGCCACCGCCTGGTCAGGCTAAATATGTTTTAATTACTGTATTTCCCCATGTATAAGACACACGCTTTTTCAAAAATTTTGGGGTCTAAAAACTGGGTACGTCTTATACAGTGGTTGTGGCATTTCAAATGCCATAGTTGGATCTAAGGACGGGGCAATATATGAAGACAGTGATTTGTCATCAGACACAGATGAGGACTAGCTAATGAATGGGAGTTTTGACAGTGATGAGGAGGAGCTCCAGCATAGTGAGTGACCCCTTGCTCAAGCCAGCGACTTTCTGCTCAAGCCAGCAACCATGGGATCAGGTCTGTGATCCCATGCTCAAGCCAGTGACCCTGTGCTCAAGCTGTTGAACCTGTGTTCAAGCTGGATGAGCTCGTGCTTAAGCCGGCGACCCCAGGGTTTTGAACTTGGGTCCTCTGGGTCTCAGTTCGAGGCTCTATCCACTGCACCACTGCCTGGTCAGGATAGTGATTGTTTTTCTTTTGTGTTGCTTGGTTTTTCTTAGTTATTTGTTGGAGTACTTTTAAAGTAGCCTTCTATCTATGCTTTTATGATTAGTTCTTTTTATATTGTTTACTTCAAAGTCATGAAGCTGATTTCAAAATGTATATGGTTATCAATACAGAGGTCCAAGAATAGCCAACAGTTTTATAGAACAAAGTTGGTGTGGTTACATTACTTGGTATCAACTTATGAAGCAATAGTAACTAAATTGCATTGGCATAAGGAGAGGCCGCAAGATTAGTGGGGTACATAGTTCAGAAACAAATTCCCATATTTTTTGTTGAAAGATTGCCGTATTTTTACGATGGCAGTGCTGTATAGAGAGAAGTCCTGTATGGTTTTGGGTCATTTGGATGTTTATAGGGAAAAATGAAGAAGCTTGCCCCTTACTGATATAAAAATTAACTTAATATGTATTATAGATATATGCATGAGAGAAAAACAACAAACTATTTTGAAGATAAAGAAAATATTTTGATGACTTGAAGGTAGGCAGATATTTTCTAAACAGAACATAATACGTACTACCACAAATGAAAAGATTTGTATTTTTTTGCTTTCAGTATTATACAGAAAATTGTTTCATTTGGTGGTACATTACATAAACAATTCCTATACCAGGGGTAGTCAACCTTTTTATACCTACCACCCACTTTTGTATCTCTGTTAGTAGTAAAATTTTCTAACCGCCCACTGGTTCCACAGTAATGGTGATTTATAAAGTAAGGAAGTAACTTTACTTTATAAATTTATAAAGCAGAATTACAGCAAGTTAAAGCATATAATAATAATTACTAAGTACTTTATGTTGGATTTTCGCTAAGTTTGGCAGAATAAATCTTTATAAAACAACTTACTATAGTTAAATCTATCTTTTTATTTATACTTTGGTTGCTCTGCTACCTCCCACCATGAAAGCTAGAATGCCCACTAGTGGACAGTAGGGACTAGGTTGACTACCACTGGCCTATACCATGAACCTTTATTAAATGTTGGATTTTTGAATTATCATATAATTAGAACAATATAGTGAATGCACATCATTTCCTGTGTTGATACTACCATAGGTCCAATGAGGTTGCCTTAAAAAATTGGGATTTGAAATCTTGGGTTTGCTTTTTCTCAATTTTTTTGTCATCTAAAAAATTCTTTGTTTCTTAATTTGTTAGTATTAACAATTGTTGAACACCTTTAGATAGTATTTGTGTTTGAGAAATGTGAATCCAGCTGTAGTGGTACAAAACATGATATTGTTTCACAAGTCTAGTGGGAAAACTTCCCTGAAAAATGGCAGAAAGGGGAAAAGGACAAATAGGAAGTCCTGGGTGATACTTTGTGGGAAAGGTCATGCTAAGTGAAGTGGTAGAGGAAATTGCTGTTCTTGTTTTAAATGCTAAAAGATTTTGGGTTTGGGGTTTTGTGCAGGATGGTACAGAGGGCCACAATTTCCTTGTTTATGTCTATGTGTAAGTCTGTTATTCATATCTTAGATACAGAGGGCCAAATACTTGAAGAGAATTTGAAAAGATAAAGAAAAACTCATTTGGACTTCACTTGGCTCAAATTCTTGAAAAAAATGATGAACGACTTGAATATTATTTTATATTTATAAGCAGATTATTACTTTAAAAATAAGTTTTCTGGCCTCAATCTGGTAATGTCATACTGTAGAGGCAAAATCTTATTTTTGTTGTTTTCTGAATGTATATTTTAATGTTAATTGATTTTATCTTTTGTTAGAACAAATTGTTATTTTACAAGTGGTTTTTCTTAGCATTCAAGTAATTTTATTAACATTTTATTTTTTAAACACAATATTAAAAGAAAGTTAAAATAATTGTTGTGAGATAACTGGCACATTGATTAGAGCCTCCTGGTGTGGGTGTTGGGTGACGAGGAATGAAGAAGACAGGGATTCAGAACTTGAGACAGTCTTTTGAGTGTACCTTGGAGATTTTTTTTTTAAACTTATAAGTGTTAAATGTGTGGCATATTTAAGTTTTATCACTTACTTAAATGTAGAACTTCATATTTCTTGCTCCAACAACATGAAATATGTTTGTATGTTGTAAAGTCCCATTTTCTATTTTCTTTTAAATTGTTTTCATACTATCTTTTTCATTTCCTTGAAACATTTCATAGAACACCATGTGAACGCATCTGTTTGTCAGTTTTGTCCCTGCACGTTTCTCGCACAAGGAAATAAAAGTGAAGTTTATGACGACCGAAGAGCTTGATGAAAACAGCTGCAGTGCATACAGACTTGTGTGTGTCGTTTCTCAAATGAAGCAGCGATCCAGGAAAAATGACAGTGCACCCCTCCACTCTTAAAGGCCAGACTGTTGCGATTGGGGCCATTTAAATTATTAAACACTGTAAACGCCATAGCGTTAATTACAAGAGGAACAAACTACGAAGATAAATGTGTTTTCAATATGATTCTTAGGGAGGGTACAGTAGAAACCAGTGAATAGAGAGGAAATTTATTTCTGGCAGGATTCTAGACATGGAACTGTGGCTGAACTTTTTACCCTAATTACCTCCTGCTAATGCCTGCAGCGGTCTGGAATCAAAGTGGTGCTTCGGGCCCTGGAAATTCTCTGATGTGGCAAACGTTTGTTGTGTGAGGAGGGTTTCTTAAGAAAAAGCAGAATATTGTGACAGGATTTAAAAAAAATTTCTCAGTTACCACCCACCTCACTTGTTGCCTACAAAAATAGAGTAATTGTTTGCATCTGTGTGTGCTTTTTTACCCCCTAAGAAATAACTGTTATAAATCAATGTGACATAGATCCAGTGAACTGAGGCTTGCCTGAGGTAGGCTAGTTTTTTTGTTTTTTTTTAAGTTTCTTCTTAATTTTAAAATGTAGATTCAAATGCAACAAAGTTATTTTTGTTGTCAGAAGAAACATTCTGCCCATTTTAAAGGAGAATTTGTATCTTAAAGTCTGCTTTTCAAAATGAAGTCTAACAACTCTTATAGAGTCAAACTGATAACTATTAAATTGCTTAATCCTAGAAGTTGTGGGAATTTCCAGTTTCCATTTTTAGCTCTCTATTCAATTGGGACTAGAATCTTAGAGACAATTCTCCTTCACTTCTCTGAAACTTGACATCATTCCATTTATCTGTCATAAAATTTCTGACTTATACACATTTTTTAAATAAAAAGATTAAGTTTTGTGAAAACCACCTGCTTTTCATCCTTTGCTCTTGAAATCAGTGTTTTTATACTGTATGCAGCATAAATACATTGACCTTGCATTTTATATATTCTAAGACAATCCAGGTTTCAGATAGCTTGCCCTTGTTTTCTATGAATGTCTGTGCTAACTTGTGTCATCGACTCCAATCTTTTATGAATCCTTAAATCCTTTTAGATAAATCTTGAAAAATACTAATTGCACTGTTTGGAAATGAAGATAAATTTGGGTTTCACTTGCGTAGAAATTTATTTTGACAGTCTTGTATGTAGGTTTTGTATAGAAATAGCTAGTTTGTAAAGGTTGTATGTTTTTAATGGGTTTTTTTTATTCTGGGCAATAAAGGTAATTTTTATTTCTCATAATGAAATCTAAAATTTCTTACAAGCTTTTGTCAGAAATTCACATCTTGCTGTGGTTAAGCTGTGGTTACAAATTGCTCTAATATAACCTTAGTATTCTGCATTTTGTGTAGTTATCCTTTTGCCTTGCATTGATGACCATTTATATAGTAGTCATATTTGTGAATTGTGAATGAGGGATATTTCTTTAAATTACCATGTTTCAAAATTCTGTTACAAATAATTTATTTTAATTTGTTCAGTACATATGTTTATAAATTTTTTTTGATCAGTGGAAGGCTATTATCCGTTTTCACTTCTGGTATATAGTTTCAAAATTATGATTATCCATATTGGATGTAATATATGGATTTCACAACTTTGTTCTGTTGTTTGATTGTTTTTGATTCTTTCCACCCCCATTCTGCCTACCTTTACAAGAGTAGCCAAGTAGGAAAAACATTTTTTCTAACTACTATGTGAAAAGTAATCTTTATAGTAATAGTACTATTAAAAATAGAAAACTAGTTAGGTTTTAACCATATCTATATCTTTAGGCATTTGGTACTGTCACAATTTAAGTTATACTTTATTATGAAATAACTTTATATATTATTTTGAGAAGCATTTGAAATCTCATCTACTTTTTTCTATATATGATACCACAATTTAATTAAATTGGTGTATATATAGAGGTGGATATTATTTGTACAACAAATAAGTATTTATGACATTGTATATATTTTATTCTTAGTTCCTTTTTAAATCTCTAAAACGCACAGGCCTAGAATTATGTCCTGAGGAGGGGGCTTCTGTGGGCCCACAAGACTGAACAGCTCAGCTCATGGGGGCAGGAATGACAATGAAGTGGCTTTATCACATATTATGGAATATAAAAACATTTAGCCAATATGAATATAAATATTTCTCCCAACTTACAAGCAAACATATTCTATAGTGTTCAAATCATGATATTTTTGTATTTTAATAAGTCAAATACAAGTAATTGCTTTAGAGGAGTATATTTAGGTATCTTGGTAAAAAAATGAAAAAACAAAATGCTTAGATTTTCTGTTGTCATTTTAAATGTTGAGAAGGGAATTAATAGAATAGATTTTTACACGTACCCTTTTCTAAAACCTCTCTTGGTACATTTTGTCGTTCCTTGATTTTGAGAAGTAGATTTCATATAATCTATTAACTTTAGCTTTTCTTCATTTCTTGACGAATCTCAAATACTGTAATGAACTGTGGTTTTCTTTGACATGTTTAATAGGTTGGTTTGTATTGATTTCATATGTATACTCAATACTTATGCACATTGATAAAGGTTTAGGGTAACCTTGGAATAATAAAGACACAGTACAGTGTATTTGGCCTCCGTGCTTGCTTGGCAGAAGTTAGTGTAATTACCATCTTTTTGTGAATCGAGCCAGACTTCAGTGTTCTTATTTCGTGTATCCCATGTCTCTCAGTTAGACTATGGTTATTGGTATCTGTTAATATGCAAAATGTTTCTGTATATATTTTGTTTATCATAACAGATTAGCAGTAATAAATTAGGTTTTGTTTTAGGGAAATAAATCGAAGCAAGATTTTACTTTGCTTTGTTGAAGTGTTATTGCTTCTACCATAAACAACATAAATTTAAAACATATTTGTTTACTATTCAGAGTACCTTTATAATATCATGACTGAAAGTTATATATGTTTTCTTGGGGAACTTTATGATATATTTCTTAATTATTAAGCAACATTTTAACTTTTAACTTACCCGTTTTGCCGTTGTTCTTCTGTATCCCTTTGTTAGTGGTTTTCCTTATTTTGGAGGAAAATGTCCATGCAAAGGAAATAATATAGGAAGAGGAATTTTGCTATAGAAATTTCTTTAAAATTTTTTTTCCCCATTTATCTGAGAGACAAATAGGAAAGGGGGGAGAGAGTGAGAGAGAGAAGCATCAACTCAGTGTTTCACTTAGTTGTTTCATTTAGTTGTGCACTCACTGATTTCTTCTCCTAAGTGCCCTGACTGGGTGGTTGAACCTGTAACCTCTGGCTTGCTGGGTAGACGCTTTATCCATTGAACCACCTAGCCAGGGCCTAGAAGTATTAAAAGTAAGTTTTATTGATAATAGAAATATTAATACATTGTTCACTATTTTATAATTATGAAAGTTATATGAATTTAATGAGTCATTTTCTTTTATGTAGGGAATTACAATGTGAAAATTTGATATTCTGAATTATTAATTTAAAAGAACACAGTTGAACAGTTATACTATAATTATGGCTAATTATAATATTTACTATATGAATACAGAGGGAGATATGTTTTGTTTTAGATTTTTTGAAAATCCACTGCCAATGAAGGCAAGGTTGCAACTTTCGCTCTTTATTTTTGTTCTCTTCTGTGTTTAAAAATCACTTTCATTATCAATTATTGAATGAATATCAGTAACTTAAAATATTAAATATTTAATATTTGTAGTTGATAGAAATACCTTTCTAAAAATATTTTATTGCTGAATAAAAAATTATATAGAGTGAAACAAATATTTAAAAGATTTTTTTAAATAAGATTTTAATTGTCATAGGGTCATTGTAAGGTTAAATGAAATAAGACGTGGAATGTCTTTATAGGAAAGCTGGTATTTATTAAATTCATACTAATTAAAATTATAGACCTGCCATAGACATGGGACTTATTATTAGAAAAGATTCACAATAGGTAGAATGCCAGATATTTTAATGTCTTTATTTCAGAATAGAATTTTGCCAGGTTTCTCTTTAATTTAGTCTTTAATTATTTATTTTAAAAGTAGACTTAAATTTTTTGATTCACAGCAAATTTTAGCAGTAATTACAAAGATTTTCCATTACATTTAACTGTTGATATTGTACATTTTATGGGTTTAGACAAATTTATAAAAACATGTAACCACTATTATAGTGTCACATAGAGAAGCTTATTGATAATAAGTAAACATTGGTTAATTCTTCTCTTCTTAATTGATTCTTTTAATAAATAATACTTTATTCAGTATACAACAGTAAACAAGACATAGTCTCTACCCTCTAGAAACTTACAGTTCTTTAGAATGAAAGGTCTTACAAGTCTGTGACATGTACAGATGACATTAACTAGATTTGTTTAGTCTCTGTTTGCATTCCTTTATTCCTTTATTGAGAATGCTTTATCATCTCCAAATGATTTCATAAAACTTGGAAAATATTCTGAGAGGATTAGTTTACAGTTCTTTATTAGAATAAACTCATTGTAAGTTTATTGTCCTTGGAAATGTTGGAATTAATATAAATCATTAATGTTATTTACAAATATCTCACATGTATTGGCATGTTATGAATTGTCATATTATTTTTAGAGTTATATCCTGGTATTATCTTTTTTTTTTTTAATTTTTTTTAAATTTTTTATTTTATTTATTCATTTTAGAAAGGAGAGAGGGAGAGAGAGAGAGACAGAGAGAGACAGAGAGAGAGAAGGGGGGAGGAGCAGGAAGCATCAACTCCCATATGTGCCTTGACCAAGCAAGCCCAGGGTTTCGAACCAGCGACCTCAGCATTTCCAGGTCGACGCTTTGTCCACTGCGCCACCACAGGTCAGGCTCCTGGTATTATCTTTGAAGTAAAATGTTTTTTATGTGTTAGGGTTTTAGTTATAATAACCTAAACAGAGTTATTACTACTCATGTTAGATTAGGTTATGTAGAAAAGTAATTAGAATATGCTTCACTTGTACCTCATTAGCATAATTAAAACCATTGAGAGGTTTAAAATGTTTGAATTTTTATTGATACTGTTTTATTTATTTGGGGTGAGGGGGCAGATCCCTGGATTTTGTATTTTGTGTTATTTGGAAATGAGACTTGATAATTTCTTGGAGACTTGGGAGATTTTGCTCCACTTTTGAATGATTGCACTTTAACCTTGTTTTCCTATTATCTAGTGTAGACTTTACATTTCTTAGCAGATGCAGAAAACTTGAACTATTAGATTTTGATGGTGAAACTCATATTAGTAGGTGTATGTATTTCATAGATGTAAGTGCTTTGATTTCAGCAATTTACCTCCTGCTTCACTAGAACTTTGATCCAGTCTATTTGGAATTGCCTTAGGTTCTTTCTCCTCTGCCTCTGAACTTACATATGCCTATATCAGAAAGGAACACCTATTTATGTGTAATGGATCTGATCACCTCACATTCCTGCAGTAGAGATGACTGGCAAACATACGTTTTTGGAATATGTTCAATCTTTTTTTAAAAAATGATCATGTAAATGGATGTTTTAAAATATGATACATGAATTTTCAGAACACATGGTGCAATATTATAGCTGAAAAGTAACTAGAGAAATCAACAATTAAAGTTAGAGGTAAACATTCCCCGTTTAGTAACAGATGGAAATAGTACACAGTATATCAGTCAGGATATGGAAGGCACAACTATAATATCAATTTGATACAACTGATATTTCTAGAATATCATATCCACATATTTTTCAGTGCATATGGAGTTTTCACCAAGACTGATTATATGCTGGGTGATAAATCAAGACTTAGTCATAGAGTATTTTTATAACCATAATGAAATTAATTTGGAAATCAGTAATGAACATCTCTTGAAAATTTGTAGTATGTTTGGAAATAGAACTATGGGTCAAGCAGAACTCATAAAAAAATAGAATGGTTAAGAAAAACAGCTTATCAAAAATTTGGACTGTAACCAAAAAAAGGGACAAGGGATAGTTATAGCACTAAATCTGATTAAGAAAAACAGACGATACGAATCACCAATATCAAGAATGAATGAAGGAGCATTACTACAGATCTTTTATGACCATTAAAGAATAACAAGCAACTTAGAAACAGATTTATCTTTGAAAACTTACATGAAATGTACAAATGGAAAACCTAACTCAGTGAGATGTTACTCATAAGTGAAGAACAGTTAGTAAAATACTGTTGCTATGGAGCAATTGATAATTGTAAACAAATATTTCATAAGAATTTTTTTATAATTTAATAAACCAGGAGCACAAAACAAATACAAGAACTCAGAGAAGACAAGATGATTTAATAGGATAGATAAAACCTATGGGAAGAAATAGGGAAAAAATCCCATGAAAATACATCACAGATTTGATGAAGAAATTGGAGGGCACTGAAGGAAGAATAGATAGAAAACGGAATAAAATGAGAACTTGAGGAAAATGAGAACATTTGCATAGTTTCCAAATAAGAGAGGCAAAGGAATGCAATGGAGGAAATGTCAAAAATCAGAACAGTTACATCGTTAATATCCCAAGATACATCATAGTAGAGTTCCTGTGTTTCAGAAACTCAAGCTCACCTCATATTCCCCCACAACAACTGAAACAAATACCCTGAGACTCCCGAGACAGTGTAAAGCAGCCCAATTACATTAGGAAAAAAACTCACTATAGATCAGAGGTCGGCAAAAAATTTTTTTTGCCATATATGAAATGTTTAAGCTTAGGGGACCATATGGTTTCTGTGGCAACTACTCAGCCATAGAAAATAAATAAGGGGGTGTGGCTATGTCCCAGTGAACCTGGCAGTGGGGATTAGGTTTGGGATATAGTTCGCTAATCTCTACTATACAAGAAAAGTTTTGAAAAAATTTCCTGTTTAAATTTGAAGTGCTGTATATATGAATCTATTTTTAGAGGACAAAGATTATGTAGGCATAGTGGAAAATAGTATCATAAATACATATATAGATTATATATATGTTTGTATTATGGAGTAAACTGCAGACTTTTCTTGTCCCCTGTAGTGTATCTTCCATAATTTGAATTTTCATTGCCTTTGTTTTTCACTGATACATTAAACAGATTTTCTTGTATTATTACTTTACATTCTATCCTTTTTTTTTTAAGCTAGTTATTTTGAATTTTCCTTAAAAGTAGAGTATTTCTAACTCATCCTTTTATTTCATTGCAAATAATAGGAAATTATTTTTAAACATTTAATGTGGTATGTCTTCGGCTGTCTTTATGTGGTATGTGAGGTAAGAATCCCTATTGAAGAACACTTGATTCCACTCTCAGTTCTAACATTACCTCTTATTTTTTTGTGGAGATGTTCTTCCTTCCTGCCTGGCTACCTCCCCAAGGAAAGGCTTCACTATTACTATTCTCAACTTGTGGGAGTGTTGGAAGTTTTAATTACCCTGTGTTTATTCAGAAATTTGGAGAAGAAAAAGGTTATTATGAACTAGGCTAATCACAAATTTAAATTTTAATACGGTTTTTCCTTTTTTTTTTTTGCATTTTCTTTTTAATTACTTAATAAAAAATACAACCAACTGGCTTTTGTTCTTTAGGAACTGAATAAGAATACAAATAATGTAATTCTATCAAAAATTTTCCTCTTATATTTAAAGGATTAGATTCAATAACACATGTTGAAGGTTGTGCAGCTTTTTCCCATTTAAGAATAAGTGTTTCCATGCTTTGTGCAATTTGTGGTAGATTTAAAATGTCTTTGCTATTTTGTGTTTCACTTATACATGCACATTCTTGGAAAATGTCACTTTTTCAAATACTTTGTTCCGCTTTTCCTAATTTTGGTTCAATCTGTTAAATATCATGAATAAAAATAATAAAAGTCTTTGTAAAGAAAAATGGTATTAATGTTTAGAATTTTCAAATCATAAAAACCATATTTCACATTGCTTTAATGTGATGCTCATTGATTGCATTATAAAAAGTTATTTTGAAAACATTATCAAGAATAGGAAAAACAGCTATGATTTCAATAAAATACATGAATATAAAGAAAAAAGCATATTCTAAAAATTAAAAGTTGACTCTGAGATTCAAAATTTACATATTTTTGATAGAGATTTATAAATTGGAGTATAAGTGTTTAATACGATATTCTTTGTGTTTTTTTTCATAAGGCATAAAAGATAATATCTATTTAATATACCATTTTTAGGTGGTACTTCAATTGCAAAGATGAAGTGTAAGGTCCATCATCATTTCTTTATGCCTTAAAAAAGTGCTAAAGTACTCAATATATAATATTATTCACAAAGGCCTCTAGATACCTAGGTCATTTATCATTCCCTAGATCAGGGGTAGTCAACTTTTTAATACCAACCGCCCACTTTTGTATCTCTGTTAGTAGTAAAATTTTCTAACCACCCACTGGTTCCACAGTAATGGTGATTTATAAAGTAGGGAAGTAACTTTACTTTATAAAATTTATAAAGCAGAGTTACTGCAAGTTAAAGCATATAATAATAATTACTTACCAAGTACTTTATGTCGGATTTTCACTAAGTTTGGCAGAATAAATCTTTATGAAACAACTTACTATAGTTAAATTTATCTTTTTATTTATACTTTGGTTGCTCCGCTACTGCCCACCATGAAAGCTGGAACGCCCACTAGTGGGCGGTAGGGACCAGGTTGACGACCGCTGCTCTAGATGTTTAACGAGATTACAGTCTATTAGAGATGTGAAAATAAATAATTTTAATAAAACATTAAAAATTGTAAAAAAATTTTAATGTCACTGTTTCCCAAGGTTCCATTTTCTGTTCTATTCTCTTGGTTGTGTATTTCTTTTCTCCTGACTCCTCAGCTTTTTCTGTTAGTGTGGATGTATATATATGCACAGATGCCATCATTTCATTTAATAGTTAACCATGACCCTCAGACAAGATATCATGTATCCATCATTATTGTATCATACAGAGTATGTTCACTGCCCTAAAAATCCTCTGTGCTCTGCCTGTTCATCCCTCACCTTTCCCCTGCCCCTGGCATGCCCTTATGTTTTTACTGTCTCCATAGATATGCATATGCCTTACCCAGAATGCCATGTAGTTGGAACTTCATTTCTTTTTAAGGCCAAATAGTATTACATTGCATGTGTATAATACAATTTGTTCATGTATTAATTAGTTGAGGGTCATACGGGTCATTTCTGCTTTGTGGTTATTAAGTAATACTGATCTGCATGTTTATGTCCATGTTTATGTGTGGATATATGCTTTCATTTCTCATGGATATATTATACATCTAGGAGTGGGATGACTGGGCCACGTGGTAATGCTGTGCTTAGCTTTGTGTGGTACCGCCAGTCTGTTTTCCACAGCAGCTGCTCCATTTACATTTTCACCAGCAAAGACCAGAGTTCTACTGTCTTTTCATCCTTGCTAAAACTGTTCTTTTTTAGTTGTTTTATTGTGACCAACCTAGTGTGTGTGAAGTGTGACTCATTGTAGTTTTGATGTGCATTTCCTTAATGATTAATGATGTTAAGCATCCTTTGTATATATTCTTTGGAGAAAGGTCTGTCCACATCTTTTGCTTTTTTTTTTTTAATGCCGTCTGCATGTTGTTGTTTTCTTCTCTCTCTCTCTGTTTTTTGTTTGTTTGTTTGTTTTGACAGAGATAGAGCAAGAGAGATCAAGAGACAGGAAGGGAAGAGAGATGAGAAACATCAACTTGTAGTTGTATCACTTTAGTTGTTCGTTGATTGCTTCTAATATGTGCTTTGACCAGGCTCCTCTAAACGAGCCAGTGATCCTTTGCTCAAGCCAGTGACCTTTGAGCTCAAGTCAGCAACCTTGGGATCATGTTGAGGATTCTGCACTCAAGCTGGTGACTTTGGGGGTTTCGAACCTGGGACCTCAGCATTCCAGGTCAACCCTCTATCCACTGCTCCACCACCAGTCTGGCCCATTGCTCATTTTTGAATTGGGATATTTGTTTTCTTGTTCTTGAATAGTAAGACTTGACAGTATTTTTTAGATACTAGACTCTTACCTGATATTTGGTTTAAAAATATTTTTTTATATCTTTTTACTTTTTTGATACTGCCCTGTGATGCACAAAATCCTTTTTTTTTTTTTTTTGTATTTTTCTGAAGCTAGAAACGGGGAGAGACAGTCAGACAGACTCCCGCATGCGCCGGACCAGGATCCACCCGGCACGCCCACCAGGGGCGACGCTCTGCCCACCAGGGGCGACGCTCTGCCCACCAGGGGGCGATGCTCTGCCCCTCCGGGGCGTCGCTCTGCCGCGACCAGAGTCACTCTAGCGCCTGGGGCAGAGGCCAAGGAGCCATCCCCAGCGCCCGGGCCATCTTTGCTCCAATGGAGCCTTGGCTGCGGGAGGGGAAGAGAGAGACAGAGAGGAAGAAGGGGGTGGGGTGGAGAAGCAAATGGGCACTTCTCCTATGTGCCCTAGCCGGGAATCAAACCCGGGTCCCCCGCATGCCAGGCCGACGCTCTACCGCTGAGCCAACTGGCCAGGGCCCACAAAATCTTTTAATACTGATGTAATTCAATTTGTCTGACTTTTTCTTTTGTTGCTTATGCTTTTGGTGCCATATCTAAGAATATTGTCAAATCCAAGATTGTGAAGATTTACCCATGTTTTTTCCTGAGTTCTCTCATATTTAGATTTTTCATCTATTTTGAGTTAAGTTTACATATGATGTAAGATAGAAGTCCAACTTTATTCTTTTGCAATTGGACTTCCAGTTTTCCCAGCAGCATTTTTCTTTTTTCTATTTTATAATATTAATTTGTGTTTACATAGATTCAGAAAGTCCTGAATATGTCCCACTGAATATATCTCCCCCTACCCCCTTATTCCCCTACAGCCCCCTTATTCCCCCCCAGTGCCTTCCCCCCTTCCCTCCAGGATTTGCTGTCCTGTTCTCTATAACGCTGTGTTATAGAGAAACTATATATATATAATCATTAATCTCTTTCCCTTCTCTGATCCTATCTTCTACTTTCCCTCTGGTCCCTTTGATCCCGCCTCTGCCTCTATTCACTCCTCAGTTCACATTGTTCATTGGATTCCTCAAATAAGTGAGCTCATATGATATTTTGCTTTCTCTGCCTGGCTTATTTCACTTAGCATGATAGTTTCCAGGTCCATCCGTGTTGTCGCGAAAAGTAAGATTTACTTCTTCCTTATGGCTGCGTAGTATTCCATTGTGTGTATGTCCCACAGCTTTTTCCCAGCAGCATTTCTTGAATGTACTATTATTTTCCCATTTAATGTGCTAGGTACCTTTTTCAAGAATTAGTTAATTTTAGATATATGGATTTATTACTGGACTAGATACTATATATGGATTTATCACTGGACTCTGAATTCTATCTTACTGGTTTACTTATTTAATGTTATGTTAGTATTACATTGTTTTGATTAATGTTGCTTTGTTGTAAATTTTGAAATTGGGAAATGTGAATACTCCCAACTATTTTTTTTTTCAATATTGTTTGCCTAGTTGGGCCTCTTTACAGTTCCATTTAGTTTTCACTTATGCAAAAAGTTTCTGTGAAAATTTTGATAGAGATTATATTATGATTGTAAATGGAACTGGTTTATTTCTCTTTTGGATTAATAATTGCTGGTTTATCCGTGTTGATCTTATATCTTGTAACATTCCTGAATTGACCAGTTTTAGCACTATTTTTGGATTTTGGGGGGGATTTTCTTAATAAGAACATGTCAGTGAATAGAGATAGGTTTACTTCTTGTTTACTAATTTAGAAGGTTTTCTATTCCTTATACATTGCTTTGGCAAGATCTTTCAATATAATGTTGAATAGCAGTGTTCAAAATAAGCATCTTTTTCTTTTCTTTAAAAATGTTTATTTTATTGAATTTAGAGAGAGAAAGGGAGAGAGCAGGTGAGAGACAGGAACATCTGTTCCTGTGTGAGCCCTGACCAGGATCGTGGCAATATCCATGTTTCTGGACGACATTCTAACCAACCGAGCTGTCCAGACAGGGCGAGCATCGTTTTCTTGTTCATGGTCTTAGAGGGAAAACGGTCAGTCTTTTTCCACTGAGTATATTGTTTGCTGTGGGTATTTCTTAAATGCCTTTTATCATATTTGGAAATTCCCTTCTATTGCTAGTTTCCTGTGTATTTTTATCATGAAAGGATGTTGAAGTTTGGCAAAAGCTTTCTCTGTATCTGTTGAGATGATCATGTAGTTTTTCTTCTTAATTTTGTTAGTGTGGTATTGAGTTTATTATTTAATTCCACATATTTTTGACCCTGTGATTGTTTAAGAGGTTATTGTTTAATTCCACTTAATTGTGAGTTTCTAATTTTCCTTCTTTTTGCTTTATAATTTCATTCCAGGTTGGTAAGAAAGATTGTTTTCATTGTTTTAAAATGTATCGAGACTTGTTTTGTGATTAACATATGGTAACAGGATTGTTGAATGTTTCATGTGCACTGTAGAGGAAAGTGTATGTGCTTTGGTTGGGTGGAGTCTTCTATAAGGTACTTAAGTTTAATAGATTTATAGTGTTGATCATAAGCTGTTTTAATTTTCTTCATTTCTTTGATCCTGCTCCTCTGATACATAACTTCAGTTGTCTTATTTTCTTGTGCCAATGTTTAGTGTATATTAGAGTAAAAGCTGATTTTATGTCTGTAGGTTTTAGAATAACCCGTGCCCTTCCAGTTATGGGGCATGCACACTGCTTATGTTATGGAGACCTTTCTCATCAGCCTATCCATGATGAAAATTAAGATTGGCTTGCTGTGTCCCATGGAAATGGTCATGGCTTTTAAAAAGAGAGAAAGAGAACAAACAAAAGGATATGTCGGGCGTGCACACAATAGTGTTATTGGCAGATAGTGTGACTCCTTTATGAATGTGACTTTCTGAAAACTCTTATTTTAAAGGATTATCTTTTTCTGTTAGGCATTGAATAAGAGGGGTTTTCCAAATAGAAATAGAGTTTTTAGTTCTATCAAGTCTTGTTCAGTCAACTCTAAACAGCCTTCACTGCATTTGTTTTGTCTACTTCTATCAATTCAAGGCTTTCTGCAGGAAGAATCTCAGTTGTGACATTGTATGAATGCCAGTGAAATGATCAGAATTCAAGTTTCTAGTGTACCAGTAGCTGTAATGAGCTGCTAATTGAAGGTGACAAGCTGTTTTTTCCTTCCCAGCTGGTCTGGCAAAATGTTAAATTTCATTCATTATTAACTCATTGCTTCTCAGCAGAGGACTGGTTTAATTAGTTGGGAACATTAAGAAAAGAATTTTTGCCTTGTGTTAATTTTAGAGACTGAAATTCAGATTTTACTAGAACCCCCTACCCCACGCCCCGTTTTGCCAATTGTATACAGCTGTGTAAGTACCCAACATGATCAACACTCAGGAACATTATCACCCCCAAAAGTTTCTCAGGCCACTTTATACTCTATAGTTTCCCTCTTTCCTTGAACCCTGGAAACCACTGATATCCTTCCTGTTACAGTTTTGCCTTTCTAGCTTTTCATTGGAAGGGACTCATGCTGTATATAAACTTTTATGTCTGGCCTTTTTTTTAAACTTCATAATGGTTTTGCAGTTCATGTATGTTGTAGTAATTTGTTCTTTTAAACTGCTGAGTAATATTCTGTTGCTATTTCTCAATATATTTAGCCATTCATCTATTGATCAACATTTAACTGTTTTTGTTATTAGGAATAAAAAATTGCAATTCATTTATTTATTTATTTTGTGTGAGAGAGAAGAAGGAAGAGAGATGAGAAGCATTAACTCAGTTGCAGCACTTTAGTTGTTCATTGATTGCTTCTCATATGTGCCTTGACAGGCGGAGGGTGAGGGTGCTCCAGCAGAGCCAGTGACCCCTTGCTCAAGCCAGCAACCATGGGATTATATCAAGCCAGTGATCCCATGTTTACACTGGTGACCCCACGCTCCAGCTGGATAAGCTTCTGCTTAAGACAGCAAACTAAGGGGTTTTGAAGCTTGGACTTCAGAGTCCCAGGTTGATGCTCTATTCACTGTGCCACCACTGGTCAGAAAAAGAACAATTATTTTGAGGAACCTTCATACTGTTATCCATGGTGACTGTACCAATTTTCATTTCCCATTTGCAGTGCACAGTGGTTCCATTTTCTCCATATTCTCACCAACATACATATTTTTTATTTTTCTAATTAAAATGTTTTTCAGTTAGAGTTTACATTCAGTAATATTTTATATTAATATCATTTGTATAGCATAGTGTTTAAACAGTCATATACTTTACAAAGTGTTCCCCTAAATTTCTAGTACTCACCTGGGTTTGGACAGAATTATTACAATATTAATGACTATATTCCCTATGCTGTACTTTACATTTCCATGACTATTTCATAACTACCAATCAGTACTTCTCAGGCTCTTCACCTTTTTTTTTTTTGTTTTTTGAGGCAGAGAGAGGGATAGATAGGGACAGACAGACAGGAACAGGAACGGTGGGGAGAGATGAGAAGCATCAATCATCAGTTTTTTGTTGCGATGCCTTAGTTGTTCATTGATTGCTTTCTCATATGTGCCTTGACCGCGGGCCTTCAGCAGACTGAGTAACCCCTTGCTTGAGCCAATGACCTTGGATCCAAGCTGGTGAGCTTTGTTCAAACCAGATGAGCCCGCGCTCAAGCTGGCAACCTCAGGGTCTCGAACCTGGGTCCTCTGCATCCCAGTCTGACACTCTATCCACTGCACCACCACCTGGTCAGGCTCTTCACCTTTTTTACCCAGCCCCCAAAACTCTCTCATCTCTGTCAACTATCAGTCTGTTCTCTGTATCTATGAGACTGATTTTGTTTTGTTTATTTGTTTATATTCTTATGTAAGTGAAATCAGATAGTTTGTCTTTCTCTTGACTGATTTATTTTACTTAGCATAATACCCTCTAGGTTCATTCATGCTCTTGCAAATGGTAAGATTCATTCTTTTTATGGCCGAGTAATACTCCATTGTAGGTATGTACCCCAACTTTTTTACCCACTCATCTTTTTTTTCTTTCTTTCTTTTTTTCTTTTCTATTTAAAAAAAACTGGAAACGGGGAGAGACAGCCAGACAGACTCCCGCATGCGCCCTACCGGTATCCACCCGGCACGCCCACCAGGGGCGAGGCTCTGCCCACCAGGGGGTGACGCTCTGCCCCTCGGGGGCGTGCTCTGCCACGACCAGAGCCACTCCAGCGCCTGGGGCAGAGGCCAAAGAGCCGTCCCCAGCGCCCGGGCCAGCGCCGAGCCATCCTTGCTCCAATGGAGCCTTGGCTGCAGGAGGGGAAGAGAGAGACAGAGAGGAAGGAGGGGTTGGGGATGGAGAAGCAAACGGGCGCTTCTCCTATGTGCCCTGGCCGGGAATCGAACCCGAGTCCCCCGCACGCCAGGCCAACGCTCTACCGCTGAGCCAACCGGCCAGGGCCTTTACCCACTCATCTTTTGATGGGCGCCTGGGTTGTTTCCGTATCTTGGCTATTTTTATTAATGCTGCAGTGAACATAGGGTACATACATTCTTTCAAATTAGTGTTTCAGGTTTCTTCAGATTTATTCCCAGAAGCGGAATTGTTCATAATCTTTTGGGGAAAGTGTTTATTCTTTTATATGCATCTTTTGTAGATGCCCTCCATCAGGTTGAAGAAGTTTTCTTCTATTTTTTTTTTTTTTCAATTTTTCTGAAGCTGGAAACAGGGAGAGACAGTCAGACAGACTCCCGCATGCGCCCGACCGGGATCCACCCGGCACGCCCACCAGGGGCAATGCTCTGCCCACCAGGGGGCGATGCTCTGCCCATCCTGGGCGTCGCCATATTGCGACCAGAGCCACTCTAGCGCCTGAGGCAAAGGCCACAGAGCCATCCCCAGCGCCTGGGCCATCTTTGCTCCAATGGAGCCTTGGCTGCGGGAGGGGAAGAGAGAGACAGAGAGGAAAGCGCGGCGGAGGGGTGGAGAAGCAAATGGGCGCTTCTCCTGTGTGCCCTGGCCGGGAATCGAACCCGGGTCCTCCGCACGCTAGGCCGACGCTCTACCGCTGAGCCAACCGGCCAGGGCCAAGTTTTCTTCTATTAACAACACCTGTCATTCCTGGGATAAACCTCATCTGGTTTTAGGTTGTAGAATTTGATTTGTTAATATTTTGTTGAGCCATTTTTATGTATATTCATGAGACAGAGATAATATAAATTTATTTATAGTTTCTTGTAAAGTATTTGTTTAGTTCTCAGGGGTTAGTAGCCTCTTAAATTAGAAAATATCTCCTACATTCTGAAGTTTGTGTAGGCTATCTAAACTTTTTTTGTTTAAATGATTGACAGAATTTGCAATTTATTTTCATTGTATTTTACTTGCTCTTTTTTTCTTAATTTCTAAAGGTGGAAACATTAATGTCTTCATCTGTTCTGGTACCAAAACCAGTGTCTTTATTACTTTACAACATGACTTATGTGGAATGCATATACATGTGAATTTTAGAATGAGTCCTCATTCTTGGTAAATTTTTGATTAGGGTTGAACTTTATCAGTTTAGAAAGTCTGCTAGCCTATGGTATATACTTCCATTTATTATGGTCTTGTTTTTTTCTTTTTTAGTGTGTAAATATATTGAAAATTTCCCTAAGATTTATTCAAAGGTATTCAGTATATTAACATGTTCAATATATAATATTGTTCTAAAATTTTATTTAATAATTGTTTGTCCTTAACTTATAAAAATACAGGCCCTACTATATCTAGTGACCTTTGTAAACTCATATTTTATTCCTAATTTTAATGGTTTGTCTTTTTGTATTTATTTATTTATTTTATTTTCTAAGTGAGAGGAGGCGAGATAGACTCCTGCATGAGCACCAACCAGGATCTCCCTGGCAAATCCCATTTGGGGCCCCAATCCTCTGCCCATATGGGGCGATGCTGGCAACAAAGCTATTTTTAGCAGCTGATACCAGGCTCCATGAAGCCATTCTCAGTGTCCTGGCCGATGTG
Organism: Saccopteryx bilineata; assembly: GCF_036850765.1. Classification (NCBI taxonomy): domain Eukaryota; kingdom Metazoa; phylum Chordata; class Mammalia; order Chiroptera; family Emballonuridae; genus Saccopteryx; species Saccopteryx bilineata. Next base: position 352,259,320 of record NC_089491.1, on the reverse strand, counting down.
CTGGAACCATTTGAGCCATGGCTTTGGGAGGGGAATAGATAGAGAAAGAAGGGGGTGGTGGAGAAGCTGACGGTCATTGCTTCTCTGGTGCACTCTGACTGGGAATTGGACCTTGGACCTGGGACATCCATATGTCAAGCCGACTCTCTACCAACAAAGCTAACCAGCCAAGGCCTAATTCTAATGGTTTGTCTTTATTTTGGGGGTTGTCTCTCTATGTAGTTTCACTTAGGGATTTGTATTATTGGATTTCATACTTATACAATCAAATTATCAGCAAATAATGACAGCTTTTTTTCTTCCTTATAGTAGTTTGTGCCTTATGTACAGGACCTTCCAAACTATGTTAAATAGAAGTGGTGATAATAAGTATTCTTACCTAGTTTCTGATTTTAGGGTTTAAGCTTTCAGTATTTTACCATTATATGTGATTGCTAGTTTTTGTTAGTTTTAAGGCTGTTATACTTTTTCAGATTAATGAATAGATTTTTAATTTTATCAAGTGCTTTTCTGTATTTATTTATAATCTTAGGATATTTTTCTATAGTACTAAATTAGTGAATGAGTTTCACTGTCTTTTCTTTCCCTAATTTTGCATTCCTGAAATGAGTTGCTTGGGATATATTATGAATCTTCTTTTTAATAGCTCAAATTAGTTTGCTTATATTATTGAATATATTATTAAGGCATTTTAAGATCATTTTAATAACGTGGAGTTTATTGGCCCTCTCACATTTTGAAAAAATAATGGCTTTTGTCTTTTTTTAGCACGAGCCCACCTTACTGTTGTGTGGATCTATATTCACTTCGTACTGGGGAGATGGTGAAGTCCATTCAGTTTAAAACTCCTATTTATGATCTCCATTGCAACAAGCGGTAAGCATTTATTCACATGTTTCTTGTATAAGGTAACATGCATCCTGATCATGTACAGCAGTATCAGCATCATTGACTATCTTTGAATTATTATTTTTTTTAAAGTTGCAAAAATACCTTCTGTTCTGCTAAATGAAGCAGCTCCTAATATTTCTTACTGAATGTTTTCAAATTTTCAGTCTTGACCCATTAATGAATGTGAATTAAGTTTTTGAAATTGCAGCCAGCATTCTATAAATGAGATAGAAAAGAGTAGAAAGAGGCCCTGGCCGCTTGGCTCAGTGGTAGAGCATCGGCCTGGTGTGCAGAAGTCCCGGGTTTGATTCCCGGCCAGGGCACACAGGAGAGGCACCCATCTGCTTCTCATTCCTTAAGACTTACAGTTGAACTAACACAAAAGCTGGATGGGTTTCCCTTCATTAAAATCTGTTTTATTAAAATCTCTAGGAAAATTTTCTGACCTGGGTTGAACTTCTGTCTGACCTAGTAATAATGAAGAATTAATCTGTATAAGTCTAAAACATTGAAGGAGAAAGGAACCTTAAGAATTTTCTACTACTCAATGCTTTACTTTTTACATTTGAGCAAAGTGAAGCCCTACAGTAGTAAATAGTAAAAGCCTTGATCAAGGTCATGAATGCAGATTATAATTCTTTCATTGCATCAAAAAGCAAACACATAGAACATGGGTAATGAAATATTTTACACTGTGTCAATATAAAATAAATTTTATAATAAAAGACCCAGGTTAGATTTTAAAGGGATACTTAAAAAAGTGTCTCAGGAAGGTTGAACATAATAGGAAAGGTAGACATATTGGATAAATATAAACTAAAGAATGCATGGGCTTTGACACTAATGATAAAAGTATTTGAGTTCAAGAAACAGGACAAAGAAAAGCTGTTCAGTGATAGTATACAATTCTTCAGTAATATAAAACTCAAAATGATAGGAAGTAGGAGAAGGACTTATATGGTTGTTAGGATAATGTAATTATACTATAATATATGAAGTTATTCAAGGTCAACATTATTGAATGGCTGGGTCCAGTAGTTAGTATATTTAACGTGGAAAACAAATGATAGCTCTTCTTTAGGTGTTCCTTGTGTGTTACAAAGTGGATTAAGTATGTTTTTTGCCAAAGAGAAACTTGAACACGTTTGAAAAAGGAGATAAGTACAACTAAGATTTGTAGATCACAATTTACTTGTATTACAGGTACATGAATATACTAGAAATCAGAAAAAAACGTGATGTTAATATTTTTTTAAAAGATTTTATTTATTCATTTTAAAGAGAGAGGTGAGAGAGCTGGGGGGAGGAGCAGGAAGCATCAACTCCCATATGTGCCGTAACCAGGCAAGCCCAGGGTTTTGACCTGGCGACCTCAGTGTTCCAGGTCAATGCTATATCCATTGTGCCACCACAGGTCAGGCAAATTTTGTTTAAAAAAAATATTTCTTACATTATTTTTTAAAATTGCAACAAAGGCTATGAAGGGCAAAATTGGATTTTTCTCAACTGCACTTTTTCCAAGTACTGTGTTTATGGGTGATGCACATGAAAATACAGTCAGTATTAAATTTTCCTATAACTGATATTTTTGTGTTTATTTTTTAGAGTTTTGACCGTGAAATAATGAATGCATTAAATAACTTTAAAGATGAAGACAGTTTACTTTTCATAGTCAGTGTGCTCATCATAAGTAATTAATGATTATGACACTGATGAGTAGGAGGAAAAGAAGATAGAGTAATTTATAAATATGATATGTCATCAATGAAAAGTAGAAACAAAATTCTAGGTTTTTGGTTGAGGTAGCAAAGGGTCATATTTTACTTGTATATTTTTATTAAAAGTAAAGTACCTGAAGATATATATGTTCTAACAGAAAACCTCTCTATTTGGATACTTTATGTAATTTTTTGGAATTGATTTTCCAATTAGAAATTGTATAAATTTAAATGTGGTGAAGGTGAGTGAAAAAAGTATCTTATAGATATTAGGAGAGTTCTTAGATTTTGCTTCATAAAATGTCAAATCTGATTTATCAGATATTTTTTTCTGGTTAATTTTGCATTTGGGTTTGCAAATCAGATAGGTATTATAATTAGTTTTTAGAGCTTATTCATAAGAAATTAAACCTTCCTACTGGAAATAATTTTGAGTGTTAATGTGTTTTGGGAAGAGGCTACTGGATTGTATTATTTTCATCTCTGATTTGTCTTGTCTGCAATTTCCTTTAATTGAATTTTCACTTTCTTACTATAGATTTCCCCAAGCCTTTTAACCTCAGTCTGAGAATTGGTTGGTTTCTTATGTTAAGTGCCATGACGGTTTCATTTATTATGTGTTGTCAGCTGTGGAAGGATTAATAAAACATGCATGTTAAATATAACATTTCCCCCTACCCATTATTAGCATGTGTTACTCAGATTTACTTCCCTTAAATTTTGAAAAATACACTGAGAATGTTAAATATTTAACAATAATTATAATCTTTGCTTTTTAAAAATAACTTTGAATTTTGGCTATTAGATTAATGTCTTACTGGGAGCAGTACTCTAAAATGTAGTTTATAAATTAACTTCATTTGGAATGCATTAGGAAGTTCAGTTAAAAAATTTTGTAACGAAATTGTTTTCCTGATTATTTGTAAATCTTGAACTCGGGTAGAAATATAGTTTATACAGAGTCTGGTTAACTTTTAATATATTGAGTCAATGGCTCATTTATAATGAATAATGGTTGTCTGAGTTTTTTTTTCTCTTTTTTCCTTTGTGTTGGGAAATTCAGAAATACTTTTAAGTGACAAGTTACATAAACCCTTTTTCTATTCGATTCCATGACTTGGAGCCAGAAGTGGAAAAACACTTTTAGTATATAGCCAGCAGCTTATTGATCTCATACATTCTTAATGAAGATAGATTTATTTGATTTATAATGTGTGAAGATAAAATTTTGTTCAGAGAAAAATTTTTTTGAGATGTAGTTTGTTCTTCTGTCACTTTCCTGCCTCTGATGTCTATCTTGATTATTAAAGATTTTGTGTTTATATTTTTACAGTTTATGAGACAGATGTTTGTATAAGAAATGCTTGATTTTTTAAAGTTGTAGTGATAGATACTTGTTTAAATCTAGGTGATTTAACTTATTTATGATTCAATTTATAGAATTTCCCACTCATATCTTCTTTTATGTTTTTTTCCTCTAATTTTAGGATCCTTGTTGTAGTCTTGCAGGAGAAAATCGCTGCCTTTGATAGCTGTACTTTCACAAAAAAATTTTTCGTCACAAGTAGGTACCAACTTGATGTATTTTGTATTGTATGCATTTGAGTTTATATTATTTACTTGATAGACTCAGCAAACTAATTGTAATCCTAACATCAGTATTTCATGATATTCAATTATTAGGATATTCTTATGTTTCTGTGGTGGTTTTATTTAGTACTGTCATTTTGTGGTATGTATTTTCAACCCACAACACATTTTCTTCGTAATACTCAGCAAGACTTGTGCTATATTGCCTCAATTTCTTATCTATTCTCCTGAGTAGCTGTGATTAATTTAGGTTCAGTTAGCTATGTTGTACTTTCAAAGGAGTTGTTAAATTAATTATAACATTCTTATTATTGTACCTGAAGGATTTAAAACTGGATGAAATGTGCCAGTCTCTCTCTCTCTCCTTCTCCTTTCCCCCACTTTCCATGACTTCTACTAGTGCCCAGAAGTGCATAGAAGGCATAACGCATCCCTTATGTGCTGGCTAAAAATATTAATGATGTTTATTTTTGCATCTTGTCATAATAAAACTAAAAAAAACAACAATTGGATAAAGACAAAAACATTTATCACAACTGGTTTCAAAACATGAGTGTTCTTATTTGAAGATGTTTAATTAGCAAAATGATTAGGAATGTAGTGCAGCTCTGTGGAAAGTTTTCAGATGAGAAAGAAAAGCAGAGTGGATTTCATTAAATCTGAGATGTATGGTATGTTACTTAAAATTTTGAAAAATGGGGTAATAGAGAAGTTCAACTTTTGTTTCTAAGGACAAATGATGGAAATAAGTGTAGTAAGCTTTGTATTGAAACCAATTGATTTCTTTTGAGAACATATGTTTAGTATTGTCGTCAGAAGGCAAGATAGTGTATAATCTTGTGAGAAGAGGACCAGAGGGGGTATGAAAGGGGATTTTGGGATTCTGTGCTCTGTTTGTTCTTTGGATGTTGCTTTTATGAGTGTGTGTGTATTCGCTTTGTTGACTTGGGTACTTGAATATTATATTTAAATACATAGTTTACATTAAAAGGTTCAGAAGGCATCAACAACAAAAGTTCATTTCTCTCCTCATACACGGACTGTTGTTTTTTGTATCTCATTTCATTCTTCCTGTAAGAAGTGTTTCATTCTTAGTTACATATTATTTTTCTTAAACTTGAAAGTCCCAGAGACCAGCTTTATGCAAGTGATGCTAGGTTGGTAAAATTGATGATATTTGGCAATCATTTGTATGAAGGAATTTGGCTTCTTTCTTTGAAATACGGCTTTACCTAAAGTGATTTATGTCAACATTTTGAAATTCAACATGATCTAATTTTTTAAATTAGAAATAAATGAAGCAATTTTCTAACTTAAAAGAAGCTTATTTTTCTCCAATCTCTGCATTCCTCCAACCTTTATGCAAATTGAAATATTTGGAAGGTGGAAAGAAGCATGCATACATTAAATGCATTTTTCTGAATTTGGATTATGCCATGGGCTTGAGCCAGTTTTGCAAGGGAAACTGAAAAGATGCAGGATAGAAGAGGGATTAGAGGACAGAGGAACCAAGCCAGTGGGGATACTGAGAAGCATTTGTGTTGGCCTATTTGTCTGTGCTGCATAGATTTCTCCACTGATTGATTTCTAATTCTTAAAGAACTAAGACCAAAGCCCATATAGAGTTAACAAATTCACCACCTTTGAGGAGTTTTTTAAAAATTATTTTTCAAATGAATGGGTCAAAGAAGAAATAAGCGCAGAGATCAAAAGATATATACAGACAAATGAAAATGAAAATACGACATATCAGAATCTCTGGGATGCAGCAAAAGCAGTAATAAGAGGAAAGTTCATATCACTTCAGGCCTATATGAACAAACAAGAGAGAGCCGAAGTAAACCACTTAACTTCAGACCTTAAGGAACTAGAAAAAGAAGAACAAAGACAACCCAAAACCAGCCGAAGAAAGGAGATAATAAAAATCAGAGCAGAAATAAATGAAATAGAGAACAGAAAAACTATAGAAAAAATCAATAAAACAAGGAGCTGGTTCTTTGAAAAGATCAACAAAATTGACAAACCCTTGGCAAGACTCACCAAGGAAAAAAGACACAGGACTCAAATAAATAAAATCCAAAATGAAAGAGGAGAGATCACCACAGACATCATAGAAATACAAAGAATTATTGTAGAATACTATGAAAAATTATATGCCACCAAATACAACAATCTAGAAGAAATGGATAAATTCCTAGAACAATACAACCTTCCTAGACTGAGTCATGAAGAAGCAGAAAGCCTAAACAGACCAATCAGCAGGGAGGAAATAGAAAAAACTATTAAAAATCTCCCCAAAAATAAAAGTCCAGGCCCAGACGGTTATACTAGTGAATTCTATCAAACATTCAAAGAAGACTTGGTTCCTATTCTACTCAAAGTCTTCCAAAAAATTGAAGAAGAAGCAATACTTCCAAACACATTTTATGAGGCCAACATAACCCTCATACCAAAACCTGGCAAGGATGGCACAAAGAAAGAAAACTACAGACCAATATCTCTAATGAATACAGATGCTAAAATACTAAACAAAATACTGGCAAACCGAATACAACAACATATTAAAAAAATAATACATCATGATCAAGTGGGATTCATCCCAGAATCTCAAGGATGGTTCAACATACGCAAAACGGTTAACGTAATACACCATATCAACAAAACAAAGAACAAAAACCACATGATCTTATCAATAGATGCAGAAAAGGCTTTTGATAAAATACAACACAATTTTATGTTTAAGACTCTCAACAAAATGGGTATAGAAGGAAAATATCTCAACATGATAAAGGCCATATATGATAAACCATCAGCCAACATCATATTAAACGGCATAAAACTGAGGACTTTCTACCTTAAATCAGGAACAAGACAGGGTTGTCCACTCTCTCCACTCTTATTCAACGTGGTGCTAGAAGTTCTGGTCAGAGCAATCAGACAAGACAAAGAAATAAAAGGCATCCATATCGGAAAAGAAGAAGTAAAGCTATCACTTTTTGCTGATGATATGATCCTATACATCGAAAACCCGAAGGACTCCACAAAAAGATTATTAGAAACAATAAACCAATACAGTAAGGTCGCAGGATACAAAATTAACATACAAAAGTCCATAGCCTTTCTATATGCCAACAATGAAATATTAGAAAACGAACTCAAAAAAATAATCCCCTTCACGATTGCAACAAAAAAAATAAAATACCTAGGAATAAACATAACAAAGAACGTAAAGGACCTATATAATGAAAATTACAAAGCATTGTTAAGGGAAATCGAAAAAGATACAATGAGATGGAAAAATATTCCTTGTTCTTAGATAGGAAGAATAAATATAATCAAAATGGCCATATTACCCAAAGCAATATACAAATTTAATGCAATTCCCATCAAAATCCCTATGAGATTTTTTAAAGAAATGGAACAAAAAATCATCAGATTTATATGGAACTATAAAAAACCCCAAATAGCCAAAACAATCCTAAGGAAAAAGAATGAAGCTGGGGGCATTACAATACCTGACTTTAAACTATATTATAGGGCCACGATAATCAAAACAGCATGGTATTGGCAAAAAAATAGACACTCAGACCAATGGAACAGAATAGAAAGCCCAGAAATAAAACCACATATATATGGTCAAATAATCTTTGATAAAGGGGCCAACAACACACAATGGAGAAAAGAAAGCCTCTTCAACAAATGGTGTTGGGAAAACTGGAAAGCCACATGCAAAAGAATGAAACTCGACTACAGCCTGTCCCCGTGTACTAAAATTAATTCAAAATGGATCAAAGACCTAAATATAAGACCTGAAACAATAAAGTACATAGAAGAAGACATAGGTACTAAAATCATGGACCTGGGTTTTAAAGAACATTTTATGAACTTGACTCCAATGGCAAGAGAAGTGAAGGCAAAGATAAATGAATGGGACTACATCAGAATTAAAAGTTTTTGCTCAGCAAGAGAAACTGATATCAAAATAAACAGACAGCCAACTATATGGGAACTGATATTTTCAAACGACAGCTCAGATAAGGGCCTAATATCCAAAATTTACAAAGAACTCATAAAACTCAACAACAAACAAACAAGCAATCCAATAAAAAAATGGGAAGAGGACATGAACAGACACTTCTCCCAGGAAGAGATACAAATGGCCAACAGATATATGAAAAGATGCTCAGCTTCATTAGTTATTAGAGAAATGCAAATCAAAACTACAATGAGATACCACCTCACTCCTGTTAGATTAGCTATTATCAACAAGACGGGTAATAGCAAATGTTGGAGAGGCTGTGGAGAAAAAGGAACCCTCATTCACTGTTGGTGGGACTGTAAAATAGTACAACCATTATGGAGGAAAGTATGGTGGTTCCTCAAAAAACTGCAAATAGAACTACCTTATGACCCAGCAATCCCTCTACTGGGTATATACCCCAAAACCTCAGAAACATTGATACGTGAAGACACATGTAGCCCCATGTTCATTGCAGCACTGTTCACAGTGGCCAGGACATGGAAACAACCAAAAAGCCCTTCAATAGAAGACTGGATAAAGAAGATGTGGCACATATACACTATGGAATACTACTCAGCCATAAGAAATGATGACATCAGATCATTTACAGCAAAATGGTGGGATCTTGATAACATTATAAGGAGTGAAATAAGCAAATCAGAAAAAAACAAGAACTACATGATTCCATACATTGGTGGAACATAAAAATGAGACTAAGAGACATGGACAAGAGTGTGGTGGTTACCAAGGGTGGGGGGGGAGGGAGGACATGGGAGGGAGGGAGGGAGAGAGTTAGGGGGAGGGGGAGGGGCACAGAGAACTAGATAGAGGGTGACGGAGGACAATCTGACTTTGGGCGAGGGGTTTGCAACATAATTTGATGACAAAATAACCTAGACATGTTTTCTTTGAATATATGTACCCTGATTTATTAATGTCATCCCATTACCATTAATAAAAATTTATTAAAAAAATTATTTTTCAATGAAATATATGGGAGTGACTTTCATTAATATGATTATATGAGTTTCAGTTGTGCAATTCTATAGCAGATCATCTATAATTGCATTGTGTGCTCACCACCCAAAGTCTTGCCTCCTTCGTCATCATATATTTAACCCCCTATACTCTCCTTAACCTCTGCACTGTACCCCCTTTCCCCCGGCCACTTCTCTGGTAACAACCATATTATTGTCTATATCTATGAGGGTTTCTTTTTCTTTTGGTATGTTTGTTCATTTCTTGCTTTCTGTTTTATATTCCATATATGGGTAAAATCATATGGTTCTTGGCCTTTTCCATCTGACCTATTTTGCTTAGCATGATCCACCCATGTTGTTTCTTTTTTAATTTTTTTCCCCATGTTGTTTCAAATGATAGTATTTTATCTTATTGCTGAGTAGTAGTCCATTATATGTATGTATCATATATATCTTCTTTATCCAGGCATCTATTGAAGGACACTTAGGTTGTTTCCGTGTCTTGGCTATTGTGAATAAAGCTGCAGTGAACATAGGAGTGCATATATCTTTATGAAGAAATGTTTTCAAGTTTTGGGGATAGATAAGCAGAAGAGGGATTGGTGGGTTTTTGATAGCTCTGTGTTTACTTTTTAAAAACCATTATTCTGAAACCCTGTGCTTGCCTGGTCAAGGCTCATATGGGAGTTGATGCTTCCAGCTACTCCCCCCTGTCTCTCTCTCTCTGTCTCTCTCTCTCCCTCTCTCTCTTCTCTAAAATGAATAAAAAAAAACCCCAAAAAAACAAAAAAACCATTATTCTGTTTTCCATAAATGGCAGTACAGTTTATATTCACAGCAGTGTAGGAGGGTTCCTTTTTGTCTGCAACCTCTCCAACACTTGTTATTACCTGTCTTGTTGATAATAGATATTCTAACAGGTGTGAGGTGGGATCTCATTGTAGTTTTGATTTGCATTTCTCTAATAGCTAGAGTTGTTGAGCGTCTTTTCATATGTGTGTTGGCCATTTGTATATCTTCTTTGGGAAAATGTCTGTTTAGGTCCTCTGCCAATTTTTTAATTGGAGTGGTTGATTTTTTGTTGTTGAGTTATATTAATTCTTTATATATTTTGGATATTAGCCCCTCATTGGAACATTGTTGGCAAATATTTTGTCTCATTTGATTGGATGTCTTTTTGTTTTGTTGGTGGTTTCTTTTGCTATACAGAAGCTTTCTAGTTTACTGTTGTCACACTTACTTATTTTTCCTTTTACTTCCCTTGCATTTGGGGTCAAATTCATAAAATCTTCACTAAGATCAAGGTTCATAAGTGTAGTACATATGTTTTCTTCTAATGTATTTTATTGTTTGAGGTCTTATATTTAGGTCTTTGATCCATTTTTTTTTTTTTTACAGAGACAGAGAGAGGGAGAGAGAGATAGGGACAGACAGACAGGAACAGAGAGAGATGAGAAACGTCAATCATCAGTTTTTTGTTGCGACACCTTAGTTGTTCATTGATTACTTATATGTGTCTTGACTGTGGGCCTTCAGCAGACCAAGTAACCCCTTGCTCGAGCCAGCGACCTTGGGTCCAGATGAGCCCGCGTTTAAGCTGGCAACCTCGGGGTCTCGAACCGGGTCCACGGCATCCCAATCTGACTCTCTATTCACTGCACCACTACCTGGTCAGGCTTTGATCCATTTTCAGTTAATTTTTGTGTATGTTGACAAATAGCAGTCTAGTTTTATTATTTTGTAGGTGGCTTTCCAGTTTTCCCAGCACCATTTATTGAAGAGGCTTTCTTTTCTCCATTGTGTGTGTTTGGCTCCCTGTTGAAATTAGTTGCCCATATACATGTAGATTTGTTTCTGGATTCTCAATTCTGTTCCATTGGTCTGTTTGGGTATTATTTTGACCATGCAAGCATTTAATTTCTAAAATAATTTGAAAAGCTCTTGTATAATACAATTATGGTTACTTTAGTTATGTACTAATCAGGACTGTAAAGTTAGTAGTGACAGCTGTGTCTGTCGGAGAAAGCATCTTGGGAATTTGTGCCAAAGGGTAGAAGGATAAGGTAAAGAGAGCTGATAGAGAACTAGAAAGGGAATGCAGCCAATATGATGAGAAAGAAGACACCTTTTTATTTGGCTGTACAGAAAATGTGGCCTTGAACAGCTGTCTGATGTGGAAATCCAAAACCCATGTATGATTAAGGAGACAAAAGACAAAGACTGATAGATGTCATTAGCAGTCATTTCCAGTGTTACTTAAATTGAAAGATAGATATGAAGTCTCCAGAGATACCAAAGGGTTATACAGTAAGTAACTCTTTCTATTGGCCCCTGCTATTACTTTGAGGAGGAAAATTTAGTCCTATAGTCCTAATGTTACTTCTTAGTATTGGTATATATTCTTCATTATGTTAATGAAGAATAAGAAATGTAAAGATCAATTGAAATGATCTTAAAAATGCAAAATTAGTTTTACTTTTTTTCTGAGAGAGAGACAGACAGGAAGGGTGAGAGATGAGAAGCATTAACTCATAGTTGCAGCTCCTTAGTTGTTCATTGATTGCTTTCTCATATGTACCTTGACTGGGTGGCTCCAGCTGAGCCAGTGACTCCTTGCTCAAACCAGTGACTGGAGGATCACGTTGATGATCCCCGCGCTCAAACTGGTGAGCCTGTGCTCAAGTCGGATGAGCCCACAATCAAGCCAGTGACCTCTAGGTTGTGAACCTGGGACCTCAGCATCCCAGACCAGTTTTTTATCCTGTTCATCACCACTGATCAGGCAAGAGGAGCTTTTTTTAATGTTTAGAAGCAAATTTATAAAATTTTAAGAAGGTTTGGAAAGGTTAATGTGAGATCTAAGCCCAATTCAAGTTAAAAGTCAATTCTATTCCTGTTCTTTTGGTTTCTCACTTATATACAATGGTCTAGATCACCCCGATGTTTTCACAGTCTGGTTAGGTGCCCAATACGTAGTGGACAGTCATTGAATATGTGCAGTGAACTAACATGACTTTTTTTTTTTTTTTAACAGAGACAGATAGAGAGATTCAGAGAGACTGATAGATAGGTACAGACAGGAACGGAGTGAGATGAGAAGCATCAATCATCAGTTTTTCATTGTGACACCCTAGTTGTTCATTGATTGCTTTCTCATATGTGCCTTGAATGTGGGCCTTCAGCAGACCGAGTAACCCCTTGCTTGAGCCAGCGACCTTGGGTCCAAGCTGGTGACCTTTGCTCAAACCAGATGAACCCACGCTCAAGCTGGTGACCTTGGGGTCTCGAACCTACAACCTCCACATCCCAGTCAACACTCTACCCACTGCGCCACCACCTGGTCAGGCCTAACATGACTTTTTATTCTCTACATGTAATTTGCATTCACTCTTACATTGACAGTATTCTTCAGCTCATGGTTTGCTTCATAAACACGAAGAATAAAACACAAATCAGAACTTGGTTTTTTTAAGATTTTATTTATTAGTTTTACCTAGAGAGAGGAGAGAGAGTGGCAGGGGAGCGAGAAGTATCAGCTCACTTGAGTTGTTCATTGGTTGCTTGTTGTACGTGCCTTGACCGGGCAAGCCCAGGGCTTCAAACTGGTGACATCAGCATTCCAGGTTGACACTTTCTTGACTGTGCCACCACAGGCTAGGTAGTAATTCAGAAGTTTTTGATTCAAAGCTCATAGAACCTTAAGAAGGTCCTTAATCAGTTGTAAGATGGTCAAATAAATCTTTGAAGTGTTATTTAATTAATTTCTGTGCTTATATGTCTTTCTAGAGAGTGTGCTCATGGTACTTTCTAGATTTCATACAATATATAGTCTGTTGTAACTGATGTCTTTCACTGAACATAATGTAATCATAGTATATCCATATTGCAGCATCTATTAATTCTTTTAAATATTCTATTTTTAAGACAATTTTTAATATCAGTCTTATGTTTACAGCAAAAATTGAGCAGAATGTACAGAGATTTCTCATATACCTCTGTCCCCACACTTATGTGGCCTACCCTCCCTTATCATTGCTATTCCCTGGAGGAGTACACATGTTATAGCTGATGAGCCTTGATTAACACATCAGTGTCAGCTAGGGTACAGTTTGTCTTAGGCTTCACTTTTGGTGGTATATTGGTATATTTTTTTGTGAGTTGGATGAACATATACTGACATATATCCATCACTATAATTACAACATTGTATTTCACTGCCCTAAAAATCCTCTGTGCCTATTTATCACCCATGCCCCCCCCCCCATTCCTCTAGCAACCAATGATTTTCATTTTGCATTTCCTGTAATGTCATATGGGTAAAATTATATAGCAGGCGTCCCCAAACTACGGCCCGCGGGCCGCAATGCGGCCCCCTGAGGCCATTTATCCAGCCCCCACTGCACTTCTGAAGGGGCACCTCTTTCATTGGTGGTCAGTGAAAGGACCTTGTCAGATGGGCTTCTTTCTTCTTTTTTTAAAAATTTATTGTGTTAGAGGGTGAGAAAGAGAGAGAAACATTGATTTGTTGTTCCACTTATTTTATGCATTCATTGGTTGATTCCTGTATGTGCCCTGACTGGGGATCAAACCCGCAACCTTGGTATATCTAGACAATTTTCTAGCCAATTGAACTACCCAGCCAGTGGACTGACTGACTCCTTTCTCCCTCCCTCCCTCCTTCCCTTCTTCCCTCCTTCTCTCCCTTCCTTCTTCCCTCCCTCCTCCCCTCCCTCCCTTCCTCACTTCCTCTCTTCTTTTCCTTATTTCCTTCTTCAGATTTTATTTATTGATTTTTAGAGAGAGAGAAAGATGGGGGAGAAACAGAAAGCATCAACTCATAGTAGTTGCTTCCTGTATCTGCCTTGACTGGGCAAGGTCAGGAATTTGAACCAGTGACCTCAGTGTTCCAGGCTGATGTTTTATCCATTGGGCCACCACAGGTCAGGCTGGGCTTTTTTCATTTGGTAATGTGTAGTCAAGATTCCTTCATGTCGCTACTCATTTTAAAGATTTACTATAAGACTGCAGTAATCAAGACCGTGTGATAGTGGCAAAAGAATAGACAGATATATCACTGGAACAGAATAGAGAGTACAGAACTAGATCTTTGACAAATAAGCAAAGGTAGTACAATGAAGCATTGGTATCTTTAACAAAAGGTGCTGGAACAAGTAAACATTCATGTGCAAAACAGTGACTGTAGATATAGGCCATACATCCTTTGCAAAAATTAACTCAAATTAATCCCAGACCCAAGTGCAATATACAAAAATATAAAATTTTAGACTATAACAGGAGAAAACTTAGGTAAGGTCAGGGGTCTCAAACTCGCGGCCCGTGGGTTTGAGACCCCTGGCTAAGGTGATGATTTTTTATATACAATGCCAAAAACACAATTAATGAAATAAATAACTGATAAGGTCAACTTTATTAAAACTTCTGCTCTGTAAAAAACATTGTCAAGGGAATAAGATGAGCCTGACTAGGCAGTGGCGCAGTGGATAAAGCTTCGGACTGGGACACAGAGGACCCAGGTTCAAAACCCCGAGGTCTCTGGCTTGACCATGGGCTCATCTGGTTTGAGCAAGGCTCACCAACTTGAACCCAAGGTCGCTGGCTTGAGCAAGAGTTCAGTTGATCTGCTGTAGCTCCCTCCCCAGTCATGGCATATGAGAAAGCAATCAATGATCAACTGAGGTGCCAAAATGAAGAATTGATGCTTCATCTCTCTCTTCCTGTCTGTCTATCCTTATCTGCCCCTCTCTCTGTCTCTGTCAAAAAAAAAAAAAAAAAAAAAAAAGAATAAGATGACAAGCCACAGACTGGGAAAAAATATTTGTAAGAGACACATCTTATAAAGGACTAGTTTCCAAAGTATACAAAGACTCTTAAAACTCAACAGGAAGAAAACAACCTGATTGAAAAATGGGCCAAAGACCTTAACGGACATTGCACCAAAGTAGATATTCATATAGCAGATAAGCATATGAAAAATGCTCAACACTGTAGGTTATCAGGGAAATTTAAATTGAAATAACAATGAAATACCACTACACACTATTAGGCCAACGTGCAGAATACTGACAGTACCAAATGCTGGCAAAGATGTGGAGCAACAAGAAATCTCATGTATTGCTGGTCAGAATACAAAAAGATACAACCACTCTGGAGGACAATTTGTCAGTTTCTCACAAAACTAGACATATATATATATTTTTTTTGTATTTTTCTGAAGCTGGAAACGGGGAGAGACAGTCAGACAGACTCCCGCATGCGCTCGACCGGGATCCACCTGGCACGCCCACCAGGGGCGAAGCTCTGCCCACCAGGGGGCGATGCTCTGCCCCTCCGGGGCTTCGCTCTGCCACGACCAGAGCCACTCCAGCGCCCGGGGCAGTAGCCAAGGAGCCATCCCCAGTGCCCGGGCCATCTTTGCTCCAATGGAGCCTCGGCTGCGGGAGGGGAAGAGAGAGACAGAGAGGAAGGGGGGGGGGTGGAGAAGCAAATGGGCGCTTCTCCTTATGTGCCCTGGCCGGGAATCGAACCCGGGTCCCCCGCACGCCAGGCCGACGCTCTACCGCTGAGCCAACCGGCCAGGGCCTAGACATATTTTTAATATAACCACCAGCATTGTACTTGTTGGTATTTATCCCAAAGAGTTGAAAACTTATTTCCACTTATAAAACCTGCACATGGTACTTATAGCAAGCAGCTTTATTTACATTGCCAAAATGTAGAAGCCACCAAGATGTCCTTCACTGGGTGAATGGATAAATTGGTATGTCCAGACAATAAAATATTAGCCTTTATTTCTTTTTATTGCTGAATAATAGTATGTATAATAATACATTTTACCTATTTATTAAGTGCTGGACATTTAGTTTGTTTCCACATTTGGGCTATTATGAATAATGCTTTCTTGAATGAGAGATTTTTATGGAGAGATATACTATATTTTCAGGAGTCAGATTGCTGGGTCATGTGGTAATTCTATCAGTCTCTATTTGAAAAGCTGCCAGGCAGAGTGATTACACCATTTGACATTACCGCCAGTGGTGCAGGAGGGTTCTAGTTTCTCTGCATTCTAGCTAATGATTTGTTTTTGTTTTCTTTGATTATAGCCATCCATTAATATCTTTTTTTTTTTTTTTTTCTCCTGAAGCTGGAAACGGGAGGCAGTCAGACAGACTCCCGCATGTGCCCGACCGGGATCCACCCGGCACGCCCACCAGGGGGCGATGCTCTGCCCATCTGGGGCATCGCTCTGTCGTGACCCGAGCCACTCTAGCGCCTGGGGCAGAGGCCAAGGAGCCATCCCCAGCGCCCGGGCCAACTTTTGCTCCAATGGAGCCTTGGCTGCGGGAGGGGAAGAGAGAGACAGAGAGGAAGGAGGGGGGGAGGGGTGAAGAAGCAGATGGGCACTTCTCCTCTGTGCCCTGGCCGGGAATCGAACCCAGGACTTCTGCATGCCAGGCCGACGCTCTACCACTGAGCAAACCGGCCAGGGCCCATTAATATCTTATGAAATGTTATCTGGTTGTAGTTTTAATTTGTATTTCCTTGATGGCTAATGATGTTGAGCATCTTTTCTTATATCTTCTTTGTCAAGTTTTATATTGGGTTGTATCTTTCTTGTTGAGTTTTAATAGTTTTGTTTATAGTCTAGATACAGGCAGTTATCAGATACCTGCTTTAAAAAACTCCCATTCTCTGAGTCGTCTTTTCTCTTTTTTTGGTGGTGTCCTCTGAGGCACCAAATTTTGGTTTTCATGAAGTCCAATTTATCTATATTTTTCTATTATCACTTGTTATTTTTGATATCCAGGAAAGTATTGCCTGATCTAAGGTTATGAAGATTTACCACTGTATTCTATTACAAGAGATTAATATGTTTAGTTTTTTCATTTAAGTCTTAGATTCATGTAGAGTTAATTTTTTTTTTTTTTTTTTTAATTTTTCTGAAGCTGGAAACAGGGAGAGACAGTAAGACAGACTCCCGCATGCGCCCGACCGGGATCCACCCGGCACGCCCACCATGGGGCGACGCTCTGCCCACCAGGGGGCGATGCTCTGCCCATCCTGGGCGTCGCCATGTTGCGACCAGAGCCACTCTAGCACCTGGGGCAGCGGCCAAGGAGCCATCCCCAGTGCCCGGGCCATCTTTGCTCCAATGGAGCCTTGGCTGCGGGAGGGGAAGAGAGAGACAGAGAGGAAAGCGCGGCGGAGGGGTGGAGAAGCAAATGGGCGCTTCTCCTGTGTGCCCTGGCCGGGAATCGAACCCGGGTCCTCCGCACGCTAGGCCGACGCTCTACCGCTGAGCCAACCGGCCAGGGCTGTAGAGTTAATTTTTATATGCTGTGTGAAGTCAAGGTTTCATTGAAATTTTTTGCCTGTGGATATTCCATTTGACCTCATCATTTGATGAAAAGACGATTCTTTCCCCATTGACTTGTCTCGATACCCTTGTTGGAAGTCATTTGATCATAAATGCAGACCTCTGTGTTGTTTTTTTCCCCAAAGAGGTCTGAAATCTTCTGAATTGTCTTAACCATGAAAAATAAGGCAGACAGTTACAGAGAGTAGTTAAACCATTTGTTTTTCAAAATGAGTTCAGGTCAGCTCTCCTTTAGGACAAAGATTCTGGGAGGATGCCCTCTAAATTGTATCAGTCTCATGTGCCTTTTAAATTACTTGAGTAAATGGAAGAATCAACCTTTATTTAAATATAGAAACCTGAATTTTTAAATATCTAGTTCTCTTTTACCCTGTTCACAAGCATTGTAAACATGTTCGAATTAATCCTAATATAGGAGTTTGTGTTGTTTTTCTTCATGTGTTTTCAAAGTTTAGCTGGAGGCAACAGTTAATCTTTAAAGGAGTCATGCTTATAAAGTGGGGATAGTGCTGAGTGGCGATGTTTTGCTGATTCCAGCTGTAAAATGTTTTTGAAGAGCAGAAAAACAATTTGCTTTGATTCCAACACACTATTATTCTTGAGGTCCACTGAGTTTCTAAAAACATTGACTCAAAAAATAAAGTGAAGAATCGTTGATTATAGTTTTTCCTTAATATCCCTTTGTTTTAGAAAGGAGAATGTACTTATTAGATCAAGTAAGGCAAAATGGGTGTCAGAATTGAGAGTTAGATGATGTTGACTTTAAAGTTCAGGAGATTAGCTACCTCTTATGTAATGTCTCAGTTCATACGTATTTATTGTATATATATATTTTTTTTTATCGTATATTTTGTTTTTCTTTTTTTTTTAAGTTCTATTTTCACATTTAAAAGGGGGAAACTTTCTAATAGATTATATTTATACCCATTTCTCTAGTTCTGAAAATATCTTGGTCTATATGTATACACATATAGAAGTACATTTTTTGTATGAATAAGATTAGTTTACTCCATGGGAGTATAATAATAAAACTTATTATCTAAGTACTACATATTATTTGTTAGAGTGTGTTGTCTTTGTACTATTTTGGTGGGCTTTTGTCCTGTGTATGTGTTCATAATATTTGTCCATAATAAGCAGTGTGTGGGTACAGTAATATCCCAGGTACCTGGAGGCCAATTTTTTAAAACTCTTTAATATCCTAAACACACCCCTTCAAACCCTAAAATAAAGTATTTTTAAACAATGTGCAAAAATTAGAAAGCTCATTTCTCTTTTTTATAAGATTTTATTTATTCATTTAAGTGAGAGGGGAGAGTGAGAAAGGGGGATGGAGTGGGATGCCCGGGGTTTTGAACCAGTGACCTCAGCATTCCATGTCGATGCCTTTACCTACTGCGCCACACAGGTCAGGCTCTCTTTTTATATATATGTAGGCTTTCTCTTATGGTCATTGTCTTTTTCTTATAAGTTTTTAATCTTCTTTAAAAACGAAAACTGGAAATAGATGGCAGCTAAAGGAGGTAAACCAAACAACTGTATAATGGAAGCAATGTCACTGTGTTCTTCAGTGCTTACCAGCAACACTAACATTTTAAAGTGATGATCATCACTAATCAAAAGGCTGTCTGAGTTCAGAGACCATGGAATATATATTTAAGAATGATTTCTGTTAAAATTTGCTTTAAAATGAAATACTGGCTCTTAGCTGAGCACACAATTGGACTGTCCGAAAAATTTTTTTATACAGTGACTTTTTTTTTGCCAGTGCCTTGTAAAGATGCTTTAATTTAGGTGCATTGTTTAATTTATTCAAAGATAGCTTTATTAAGCTATTTTTCAGGCAACATTCTAGGCAGTGGAGATTCCACAGTGAACAAAAAAGTCATGGATCCTTGACCTTACATATCCTTCTAATCAAGTGGGAGGAAGATAGAAAATCAACAGGAAAATAATAAATATATCACAGAACATACAAGTTTTTATTTTTTATAGTAAATGTCAAAGTAATTATTTTCATTTTTTATTAGTACTTTTTAAAACTTTTTAAAGTTTATTAATAATAGTTTTGAATCATTGATCATACATTGATTATTCCTTTTAGGATAAATAACATAGAATGGGGCTTTCTGCTAGGTAGCGTACAGTGAGCAGTGGTTTGCAATTTAGTAATGTGTTTCTTGTAATTTGGCTTTTGTTTTTTTGTCACGGGAAGAAAAGGTTGTTAACAATCTTGTTTGCGTCACGATTGTATAAATTTAGATTCCAAATTGAGACTTCAAGTATGAAATAGATAACCTCAGTTTGATCTTTAGTGTACATTTTAGAGAAAAACATTTGTAAAAATATTAACTAGAGACTTTTGGAATGATAAACCAGGAGCCCTTTAGGTAAGGCTTTTTGGGTTCTTTGATTCTGAAATCTCTTTGACTAATCCCTTTAAAGCAGTTTTGTGAAAACAGAAATAGACACATAGATACAGAGAACAGACTTGATGGTGGTTACGAGAGAGGAGGAGGAGGGTTAAGGGAATGGCTGAAAAAGGTGAAGGGATTGAGAAGTACAGGTTGGTGGTTAGAAAACAATCATAGGGATGTAAAGTACAGCCTAGGGAATATAGTCAGTAAGATTGTAATAACTATATATGGTGCCAGCTGGGTACTGGAAATATCAGGGGGAACAGTTTGTAAAAGCATGTGCTTGTCTAGCCACTGTGCTGTACACCTGAAACCAATACAAAATTATATTGAATGTAAATTATAATTGAAAACACTTTTTTAAAGAAATGTCAAAACAGTTTTGTGAGACAGTGTAATATTATTTTATGTAGTTGAAATATGAGGGTGATACCCTCCAAAGACTCTACTGACATAGCCAGGAGGGGAAATGATGGCCTTTTAGGAAAAAAGACATCACTGACTTGACTAAATTTTATTTCTTGGTTAGTAGAGTTCAAGATGGTGGCATTCACAACTAAAAACTAATGATTGATGCTTCTCATCTCTCTCCGTTCCTGTCTGTCTGTCCCTGTCTATCCCTCTCTCTGACTGAAAAGAAAAAAAAAAGGAAAAAAAAAAAAAGATGGTGGCATTGTTGTTTCCATGCATGGATGGTGTTCACTATCAGTAATATGTGATTTATTCTTGTTGAAAGGAGAGAACCTCAAAATAATCCTTTCTACTATTTTGTTATTGTTTGAGCTGAAGACAAGAAGAATTAGAGTGTTTTATGTAAACATATAGGATTATGTAAATGGTCTCTCAGCATCATTCTTATGAGACTTCCTTTGTAGATTGCATCTCTTTGGCCCCATACTTAAGTACATGCTCTTTATCCCCCACTGTAGTATCTTCATTTCCTATTAGGTGTACGCCCTCTTTATCTTTTGCCCTTAAATTCCTGAACCAATTGTATCCTTCCCCTTTCTTCTCCAAACATTGTTGGCCTAACTTAAGAAGTTGTAGATTTAGGAATTTTAGATGTATCTCCATAGCTTCTCTCTCTTGTTCTATGAATAACTGTATAAAATGCCCAATTTTTGCAAAAAGTGATTACCAGTTCTTCCCAGATTTGTTTCTTATAATGAAGTCAAAACCAAAGGGAAACTGTAGAGGAGAAAATAAAGAATATCATTCAGCTATTAAAATAATAACTAGAATTATGGGAATTTAATGTAAAACTTGAAAAAATTAAAAGCGTTTATTCTGTTTTAATAGCATCAAAATATGATTCATCAACAAAAAATTTATTAATAAAATTCTCAATATTGCTATTTGAAATTTTTTAGGCTGTTATCCTTGTCCAGGGCCCAACATGAATCCTATTGCTCTTGGGAGCCGCTGGCTTGCTTATGCAGAAAACAAGGTAAGGCATGGCCCATGTTTGGGTTATTGGTAATGAATCAAGTTTTCAAGAATTTTCCCGAAGTGATTACGAAGCAATAATGAACAGTTAACTTACTAGCTTGTTTTCTTTGGTTTGGGTTTTGGTTGGACACCCAATAACTGTCCTATCTCTTGCTTAAGATCACTATTTGGACTGAACCTTAATTTTCTACACTTAGTTTTATATAGAGAACTTTGCTCCATAAATCTTAAAGCACAGCATTGATAGTAGTTTCTGTAGAGCTACATAGAAAACAGGAGGTAGGAATGACTTTTGTCTTTATTGGCAGATTAGGAACCTGAGGCATAGAATAATTTAATATACTTTATTTATCTACAACTAAATCCAAACAAAGGTTCTTTTATTTGTGTTAATTAAATCACAGATCCTCACATTTTGTTGAATTTTCCAGTTATTTATCAATTTCATTTATCTATTAAGGTCATCATAACAAATAAAGAAACTATATTTATACATTGAAAGTTTTGTTTATGTCCAAATCAAAACAAAAGGCAATTTTCAATTTTCAGAAAGAAAAAGTGAAATCCTTTTTATGCCGTTTAGTGCCGTGCATATGAAATCTAAAAAAAATTAGACTTCAAAGAAGACAATCATCTCGTGTCAATATATACTTGTTTTTAAAAGCATTTGCTGAAATTTTTATTTATTTATTTATTTTTATTATTATTATTATTTTTTTTCATTTTTCCAAAGCTGGAAACAGGGAGGCATACTCCCCCATGTGCCTGACTGGGATCCACCCGGCATGCCCAGCAGGGAGCGATGCTCTGCCCCTCTGGGGCGTCGCTCTGTTGCATCCAGAGCCATTCTAGCACCTGAGGCAGAGGCCACAGAGCCATCCTCAGCGCCCGGGCCATCCCTGCTCCAATGGAGCTTCGGCTGCGGGAGGGGAAAAAAGAGACAGAGAGGAAGGAGACGGGGAGGGGTGGAGAAGCAGATGGGTGCTTCTCCTGTGTGCCCCGGCCAGGAATCGAACCTGGGACTCCTGCACGCCAGGCCGACGCTGTACCACCGAGCCAACCGGCCAGGGCCTGCTGAAATTTTTTTACACAAGTCTTGATATGATAACTACAGTAATTATTTGGGGAATCCACAGGACAAGTAAATCCCTGGCTTCTGGAATTTACCAAATGAAGATTCTACTGAAGAAAGTTACTTTTTTGGATGAATTCCTTGATACTTTTTCCAAAATGCTGTCTGTTTCAGGTGGATATTTTACATAGTACTGAGAACCAGAATGCCATATTTTAATTCCCCACTTTTTTCTTTCTCATGATTTTCTATTATATCTAAAAAAAAATAATAATAATTAACTCTTTTCAAATTATCTTTTTCTTTTCTTTTTTTTTTTTTTTTTGTATTTTTTGTATTTTTCTGAAGCTGGAAACGGGGAGAGACAGTCAGACAGACTCCCGCATGCGCCCGACCAGGATCCACCCGGCACACCTACCAGGGGCGATGCTCTGCCCACCAGGAGGTGATGCTCTGCCCCTCCGGGGGGTCGCTCTGCCGCGACCAGAGCCACTCTAGCGCCTGGGGCAGAGGCCAAGGAGCCATCCCCAGCACCCAGGCCATCTTTGCTCCAATGGAGCCTTGGCTGCGGGAGGGGAAGAGAGAGACAGAGAGGAAGGAGGGGGGGGTGGAGAAGCAAATGGGCGCTTCTCCTGTGTGCCCTGGCCGGGAATCGAACCCGGGTCCCCCGCACGCCAGGCCGACGCTCTACCACTAAGCCAACCGGCCAGGGCCAAATTATCTTTTTCAAACAAGAAAAGAAATGTACAGTTCAGCGCGGTACCAAAGGAGTCCTCTAATGTTTATATCTGTAATAACGTTTTCTTTGGTATTGGTGACATCCAAGAAGTCATATAAATTGTCATCAGCTCTTATTGATTTGCTCTCACATGTAAAAGATTACCCACTTAGAATTGTGGGTGTTATGTAAATAGTAACTTTTTTTTTATGTGGAAACAACTTTCTTTATAGATGTGCAGGCTGGATGTGTGCCAGTTGTCTTTCCTTTGTAGAGATGAGTGTCAATAATGTCTAGTGTTATATAATGAAACCAGAAAGTATAGTGGCATTCACAAAGAGTTTGCTAATCAGATGGTTGTTCCATCGTTTTGGAAGAAATGTTTCCAGATAAATGTCTTTCCACGGTGTTTACATAAGCGCTACTATTTATTTATTCTATTTTTTTTGAGAGAGAGTATGGGAGAGAAATGAGATGCTTCAACTCTCAGTTGTGGCACTTTAGTTGTTCATTGATTGCTTTCTCATATGTGCCTTGACTGAGAGCTCCAGCCAAGCCAGTGACCCCTTGCTCATGCCAATGACCTTGGGCTCAAGCTAGTGACCTTGGGCTCAAACCAGCGATCTTGGGCTTCAAGCCAGTGACCATGGGATCATGTTGATGAACTCATGTTCAAGCCAGCCACTCTGTGCTCAAGCTGGTGAGCTTGCGCTCAAGCGATCTCGGGGTTTCAAGTATGGGACTTTAGTGTCCCAGGTTGCCGCTCTATTCACTGTGCCACCACTCATTAGGCAAGAGCATTATTTATTAATAGTTTCTTACTGTTTTAGGGATAGGGCTGAGAGTTGAATTCCAAAATTTAATTAATATTTAGTATAGCAATCTTTTTCAGTGAAAATATTCTTTGACTGAAATTTTAGGCAAGAGCCCATGCATTTTGTTTGGGTTTGTTCTTCTTTTCTTGAAAAAAAAAAATTTTTTTTTAATTTATAATGAGTAGAAGGGAAGCAGAGACAGACTCTAGCATGTGCCCCAACCGGGATCCACCTGGCAAGCCCACTAGGGGGTGATGCTCTGCCCATCTGGGGCCCTTGCTCTGTTGCAACTGGAGCCATTTTTTTAGTGCTTGAGGCAGAGGCCATGGAGCCATCCTCAGTGCCTGGGGCCAACTCGCTCCAGTCAAGCCCTGGCTGCAGGAGGGGAGGAGAAAAGATAGATAGATAGATAGATAGATAAGTGAGAAGGGGAGGGGTGGAGAAGCAGATGGTCGCTTCTCTTGTGTGGCCTGTCCTATAATCAAACCCAGGACATCCACACCTTGGGCCGATGCTCTGCTGCTGAACCAACTAGCCAGGACGGGTTCGTTTTTCAATGCCTCTTTTTAACTGTACTTTTAACTCAGAAAACTTATCAATATAAGAATAATTAGACTACAAATAGCACAAAGCACACCCATGTGCCCTTTACTCAGACTGAGCTCTGAACCCTTACAAAGCAAGTTAAGTGTATCATATTATCATTGAATACTAAGGTATCGGCCAATTTAATATTGATAAAATGCTTTTATCTAATTTCCCATCCATATTCCAATTTGTCAGTTAAGCGTATAATGTGATTTATAGATCTTTTTCTCTATAGTGCAAAATCCAGTCTAGGGTCAGGTATGATATGCTGTTGGCATGTACTTTTAGGCTCTCTTAGTATAGAATATTACCATATTTTTCTCTCCATAAGATGCACCTGACCATAAGACATACCTAGGGTTTTAAGGAGGAAAATAAGAAAAACAAAATTCTGAACCAAATGGTGTGTTAAAATATTTAATAAAATACTGCACAAGCATTTCTCCCTCCACTTTTGGGGGGAAAAGTGTGTCTTATGGAATGAAAAATACGGTATACAGTCTTCCTTTGTCTTTTACAACACAGAAAATTAAAAAAAATACAACCTACTTTTTCTATCCCATTCTGTTTTTGTTTTTTTTTTGATAAAAGAATGATTTTTGTTTTGAGGTTTTTGATGTTTTCTCTTGATTATATTGAAGTTATATATTTCCCTCTTTGCTATCTTTTTGCATCTATGTTTTTGATGTGAACTCATGGATTCACGTTTTTTTCAGTGGCTTTTAATTTTTTTCTGTTTTATCAAATTCTCCCAGAGTTTATCAGTGAGAACTCCTTTAAGATGGTTCTTGTGATATTGTGACATGCTTTCATTAAGTATTTTTTAAAGATGTTTTCTTACTTGCTATTTTGAGAATATGAAGAATATGGCCTGGTTCCTCGTACTTACCCCGTCTCAGCCTTGGAATCTGCCACTTTATGATATTCCTGGTTCCTTAATACATTGTCAGTGAAGAGGACAATTTTGATGCTAGAATAAAATAATAAAAGGTTTGCATATTGACCTTTATCAAATGACTTGGTTTTAGATTATGGAATGCGTTTTTTTGTTCTTATGTTTTGGGAGGAGTAGATTCTTTGTGAATTCTCTAGGCTTGTAATAATTCATATCACAACATGGAGCTGTTCTCGTACTCTACTATTGCTCTTTAATTAAAATTTAAATATAAAACTTTGGCTAAATAGATGTATATATTTATCTATTTTACTAAATTTAGGAAATATAGGAACAGTGGGGGAATTTAATCCTGGTTTATTGCTCAACACTTGAGAATCATGCTTGTCAATCTAGTGATTGACCTTGAATATTGGCAGGTAATTTATTTACATCAGGCACGAATAAGGGCATGCCTTTTTCATTCTAACGGTAAGCCCTCTAAAGTGGATAGTTACTACATGTGTCATAGTTGATTTATCCGTAATTTGTCCACTGTTCCACCGGCACAGTTGACAATGAAAATATGGCAAAATCTTTTGTCCCAATTTTTTTTTTTTTTTTTACAGAGGCAGAGATAGACAGGGACAGACAGACAGGAACGGAGAGAGATGAGAAGCATCAATCATCAGTTTCTCGTTGCGCATGGCGACTTCTTAGTTGTTCATTGATTGCTTTCTCACATGTGCCTTGACCGTGGGCCTTCAGCAGACCGAGTGACCCCCTGCTGGAGCCAGCGACCTTGGGTCCAAGCTGGTGAGCTCTTTGCTCAAGCCAGATGAGCCCGTGCTCAAGCCGGCGACCTCGGGGTCTCGAACCTGGGTCCTTCCGCATCCCAGTTCGATGCTCCATCCACTGCGCCACCACCTGGTCAGGCTGTCCCAATTTTTTAAAGTTTCCTTTTACAATCTTTATGTAGGAATTAAGAGGACAAAACCTCTAATTTACTAGCACATTAAATGTTTAATATTAGGAAGTCATGTCTAAGTCTTTTGATTATATTCTTAAATTTTATTTGTTGAAAGACAGCCAGAGCCCAAATTCTACCATTTCAGAGTTTATGAATTCTTAAAAGACTATTCACCTTGCAATTAAAAATCGTATTTGAGCATGAAATGGCCTGAGTGGCACCAGGAGATTATAAAAAAGGGCTAAAAGTGTCTGAGCAGGGCTTTTGTCTGTTTGTATGAAATATACTTGTGCAAACATTCCCTCCCACCACCATCATTACGCATGGTAAATAAGCTCTATCCTAATAGCTTGTATAGTTAAACAGTTTAATAGAAACGACTTTCTGGTTTTTCGCTCTTTTTTCCAGCTGATTCGATGTCATCAGTCCCGTGGTGGAGCCTGTGGAGACAACATTCAGTCGTATACTGCCACAGTCATTAGTGCTGCTAAAGTAAGTATTCAGTAGTCTCTGGGAGTTGTGATTATGTGGAATAATTATCAAGTTTCTCTCCTGAATTGGATTGAGAGTGTCTCTTCCCTTTTCATCCATAAGTGTAAGAAATTTAAGAAATGAGTTAGATTTACTCTGTCACTCATAAGAATTGGTGACTTTTAAATGATTAGGTGTTTAATTTCTTAAGGTTCATAAATAATACTTTATTTTCTATTGTAATGATTATAAGGTTTATAGTTATCCAGTTTTAAATATGTATTTCTGTTAGCTAGATTAAAGCGTGTTATGTAAATATGCCACTTTTGAAAGAAGCTATTCATGTCTTAAGTAGTGTCTTCTGGATTCTTCTGTGATTTGCATTATTCTACCTATACTGACATCTCTTTGCGTCTTTGAACAATTATGAATCTTTTTGACATAAAAGAAATACTATTCCTTATGAAAACTTGAGTCAAATCCCTGGCACATTCAAAGATTCTTTTATGTCACAGGGCTCCCCCCCTGCATGTTTGTCACATGAGTTCTTTTTTTATGTGTGCTAGGGTTGTGATGATGGCTCGTAAACTTTATGCTGATTATAAGGTATTTTTATAATCACTGTCCTTTTGAATTCTGAAGTATACAACAAAACAATTCTAATAATAGGGATGACATAGTGAATCTAAATAACAGCATGTAATAAAAAGCACAGCTATTCGGAAAAGAACAATAGTTTAAAGCAAACCACAGGGAGGGAATCAGAGGTCACACTGTTTTCATGTAAAACAAATACAAAAATACTTCAAGATTGATCACAGATGCTTACATGATATGCTTTAGAACATACTCCTTGGTTTGATGAGAGAAGCGTTAAGTATTTTTCATTCAGAAAGGTAAATACTGAATGTTTTTATGCCTACAGCACCATATATTTTAGATTTCAGAGTCTTTATAAAAATTGTTTACTTCTCTCCATTGTGTATACCAAGGCTATGATGGTTATTTCAATGAAAAGAAATCTGAGACAGTAATTAGGAAGTATCAGTGTTATTCAGTTAGTTTATAAGATACATTTCTCAAATATTATAATCTTTTTAGACTTACCTGTCATACACTTACATCTTCAGTACTACTCATTTTTATCATCATGTTGAAATGTTGAATAATTTTTAGTTATGTGATATAAGATAATTTTTCAGTTCTTCTTTGCTATAATTGAGTTTTAATGTGCCTACATAATAGGAAAGTGCTCTGCTTCATTCAGTAATTGTAAGCTGTTTAACTGTTAGTTGACAGTGGGCATGCTGGAATGAGACCAGAATAAATATGCTTTGAAAAGAACAAGCCTGAACCTCTTACTTTTTATATTCCAATATTGCAAACTGTGAAGAACATACTCATGTCCTCCACATTTAAGCTGTAAGAAGTTACATTGATAACCCCCTCCAATTTCTAATGGACTGTTGGTCACCAATGAAATTAGTGTTAATTGAAATTTATTGTTAACTCTGGCAATGTATAAAATTATTCCATTGGCACTTGAATAAAGTGGTTGATATTTAATTTTTATTAATTGCTTTTGCCGATTTTAATTTTTATTTATGTTTTTGTTTGTAAATTTATAAAATGAAAGAAAAAGATAACTATGACCTGGCACCCATTCCTTTTTTTATTATTTTAAAAAAAATTTTATTTTATTTTTTTATTAAGTGAGAGTTGGGGAGGCAAAGAGACAGGCTTCCACATATGCCTCGACAGGGATACACCTGGCAAACCCCCTACCAGGTGATGCTCTGCTCATCTGGAGCCACTGCTCTATTGCTCCACAACTGAGCTATTTTAGCGCCTGAGGCAAGGCCATAAAGCCATTCCCAGTACCTGGAGTCAACTTGCTCGAATCAATCGAGCCATCACTGTGGGAGGTGGGGAAAGAGAGAGAGAAGGGGGAAGAGTGAAGAAGCTGATGGTTGCTTTTCCTGTGTGCCCTGACCAGGAATTGAACCCGTAACTTCCATGTGCTAGGCTGATGTTCTGCCACTGAGCCAACTGGCCAGGGCTGGCACCCATTTTTAAAAATATATTTTTATTAAAATATTTTTTTTTCAATTACAGTTTACATTTAATATGATTTTGTATTAGTTTCAGGTATACAGCACCCGTGGTTAGACAATCTGATACTTTGTAAATTGTTCC
Organism: Saccopteryx bilineata; assembly: GCF_036850765.1. NCBI lineage: Eukaryota > Metazoa > Chordata > Mammalia > Chiroptera > Emballonuridae > Saccopteryx > Saccopteryx bilineata. The sequence continues at coordinate 352,230,155 of NC_089491.1, read as the reverse complement.
CACTAATATATTCAACACCCAACTGGCACCATACACAGCTATTACAGTATTATTAAGGCACCAATTTCTTGAGAAACTTAACACATCCAATCCAATTATGTATTGTACCCTGCTCATTTAACTTATTCTTAACTTAAATGTCATGAAATATTTTTGAAAACTTTTTCTTTTTTTTTTTAAGTCATTTTTTTTTTCTTCTTCTTCTGAAGCTGGAAACGGGGAGAGACAGTCAGACAGACTCCCGCAGGCGCCCGACCGGGATCCACCCGGCACGCCCATCAGGAGGCATGCTCTCCCCACCAAGGGCAATGCTCTGCCCACCAGGGGGCGATGCTCTGCCCCTCCGGGGCGTCGCTCTGCTGTGACCAGAGCCACTCTAGCGCCTGGGGCAGAGGCCAAGGAGCCATCCCCAGCGCCTGGGCCATCTTTGCTCCAATGGAGCCTTGGCTACGGGAGGGGAAGAGAGAGACAGAGAGGAAGGAGTGGGGGGTGGAGAAGCAAACAGGCGCTTCTCCTATGTGCCCTGGTTGGGAATCAAACCCGGGTCCCCGGCACGCCAGACCGACGCTGTAGCGCTGAGCCAACCGGCCAGGGCCTTGAAAACTTTTTCTTATATTTACATGTTTATCTGTGTTCTTAAAGACTTCTGTATTAGAGACCATGAATGTTTTGAGATTTAAAAAAAATATTGTTGAATTATTTTTCCTAGAATTCTGTCAGAAATAGAATGGTTCTTCATTTCACTTGAGTATTTTATGCGGGAAAGATTGGAAGGTTGGGATGATCCCTCCCTCCCCCCATTCCCGGATGGTAATTTCTCCTAGTAAGTTACTGCATATTAGAAAATTTGTGTGTACATTAGCTTTCTGAGGTATTAGGCTGAGTACATCAAAATTATTCCCTAAGTAATATAATTATAAATATATAGTTTTTGTAACTATTATATTATGGATTATATTCATATATTAGTATGGTCTCTTTTGAAAATTCTTAGACTTTGCTGTAAAAGGCAGTGTTAAAGTTTACCAAAAAGAGAAAAATCTGCTGAAGTTATCTTCAGACCCAGAAACCTCCAGAGCATCCTGATATTTAAGAATAAACATTATTCATAATGATGACATTATCACAAATATTCTTCATTAGAATAAAAAAGAATTGGATTATGCTTAACCTTGTTTTATGACGTAAGATCATGTTGCTAAAACTTAACAAGAGCGCCTGACCAGGTGGTGGCGCAGTGGATAGAGCGTCGGACTGGGATGCGGAAGGACCCAGGTTCGAGACCCCGAGGTCGCCAGCTTGAGTGCAGGCTCATCTGGCTTGAGCAAAGAGCTCACCAGCTTGGACCCAAGGTCGCTGGCTCCAGCAGGGGGTTACTCGGTCTGCTGAAGGCCCGCGGTCAAGGCACATGTGAGAAAGCAATCAATGAACAACTAAGAAGTTGCAACGCGGAACGAGAAACTGATGATTGATGCTTCTCATCTCTCTCCGTTCCTGTCTGTCTGTCCCTGTCTATCTCTGCCTCTGTAAAAAAAAAAAAAAAAAATTAACAAGAGCATTATGAAAAAAGAAAGCTATAGTTTGCTCATGAACATAAAAATAGATAGGAAAAATCCTAAACAAAAAGGTAACAATATATGGTAACAATAATGTGGCATAATCCATTTGGGAAAATTCCACACTATTAGTAGTTTATTACTCAAAAATCACTGAGTGTAATCTGCCATATTAACAGATTAAAAGGAAAAAAGGATATGATTATCTCAATATTGCACAAAACTAGTTTGATAAAATCAAACATATATACATTGATGAAATATTTTAGTAAATAGTTTTAATTTCCTATTCTTTAGATTTCACTTTTTCTCCAATTACCAAATTGTTTAAATATGTTAAACACGGTTATTTTTAAGTACGTGTATGATAACTACAGTATTTGGTTTTGTTTTGGTGTGTTTTTGTTGTTTGTTGAGGCTGTTCCTCATTTAGATGCCTTGACTCGTTGTTTGCCAGACTGGATTTCAGAAATCTTTCGCAACAATTTTGAGTTTGAGATGATACCAGAGTCCTGCAGCACTCTCAATCTTGGGTCACCTTAACCCAGTTTTAGTGATCCAGATTACTTAAAATTATTTTAAAAACGCTCACTTGCAATAGCTGTGAGAGCCTGATTAGTACAGGTTCACTCTTATGTTTGTTGTATATCCCTTTAGTTCCAGCCCAAAGCATGGACGGCAGGTCACTAGGTTGACCCCGTTGGACATGACCACGTGGTTCCACAAGTCTATCGGAAAAAAAAAAGCCCCACTTAGTCTCTTAGTAACACTACCTGGAATCATCTAGGTCTTAAACATCCTGCTCACATGAGTAGATTTCCTTATTCTCTTAGATATGAACCTAATAACTCTTCACTGTTTTGTTAAAAATTTCTCTTCCATTTTCCTACTTTTTTTCACTGGGAAAATTAATTTCATTTACCTAGACTATCATTGAAAATAGAAAATAAAATTGGTTATTTCTTACCATTTGTATCATTTCTAGGTAATAATATTTTTTGAGATATAACATAGAAATCATTTATAAAGCCACGTGGTCTGTGTTTTGTAAGAAGATGCTCATCTTAGAGTAAATGCACACTCATTTTATTGTTAGATCACTCTCTCAGAAAAAGTAATTTAATTTTTCTCTTGTCTAATGACAGCTTCTTTTTTGGCTTCTAGAGGGTACTTAACCACTTTGTTATATAGCAGAATTAATTTTAAAGATTTTATCTTTTTGTTTCACTATACACTTGTAAGTAAAAATATATTAATTGTCCATGTACCTGGACCTCCACAGCAACACTCATTTTTACAGTTTCTGGGTTTTCAAGTAGCACTTAAAATTAATACTTATACTTTTAGATTTTTTTCCTTTTAATTTCAAAATAACTTATTTGTCTTTTCTTAAGAATGTAATAGTGATGAGTTCTATGTGGTGGTGATAAAGGAAAAAAATTGATATTGAAATCACTAAATTGAATTATATTGGTACATTTAAAAAACCTTGTTCCATATTTTCTAGTTACCCTATAACTGTCGTATTTGCGTTTTTCTTTAAATGTGTTTTAACCCCAGTGTGGTAAATTGATTTAATAAAAATGCCTCTATTTTCTCTTGTTATCTGATAACTTCTTAATGACAACCAACAGGTTTTGTGAGAGCAGCACCATTAGCACTAATGGATAGGGATGACAACTGATATGGCATGAGAAAGGTTAAAGATGACTAGTGTGACCCTTTGACAAATCTGTCTGTGATAGAACAGAATAAGGACCATACTGAATTGAATTTTTTGTCATAGTGGGTCATCTCACATTTGTTAAAAACTTATGTTCAGTTTTTTTCCAGATAGTTCTGTGGCTATGCTTAAGATTATTCATGTACATAGTGAACTTAAAAAAAAATTTTCACCATTGATGAGAAAGAGAAAGAGAGAGAGAGAAGCATCAACTCGTTCCACTTTGTTGTTCCATTTAGTTGTGCAGTCATTGGTTGCTTCTCGTGTGTGCCCTGACCAGGGGTGGAGCCCAGGACCTCTGTGTATTGGTAGGATGCACTGTCCACTGAGCCACCCCTTCAGGACTATCGTGACCTTTTTAATTTAGAGACCTCATTTTGTGAAGTCTCTCCATCTAAATTAACATCTCCATTTGGCCTAAGTGGATTTTTTTTATTCCTAATTTTTTCTTAGCCTTCACCAATTTTTGTATGTAGTTGAGGAAATCATCAAAGTATGCCATACCTTTTCTACTCAAGTGTGGTGAAAAGGCTAATTACACAGTGCTGTGATTTAGGTATCTAACCATGATATGTGGAGATTATTAAATAACATTATATATTTCTTCTGAACACTAGTGTTCATCAATGTGACATGGAAACAAATTTATTTTAGAAGCAAAGGTCTTTACTAATGTAGAAATGTCTAGCACCCTCCTCTCACCTCCTACATTAGATGCTGGAAGTTAGTAAGCTGTGATAGATAGTACTATCTTGTCACTTTGATACAAAGTGCAGATTTAATGACTGTTAAATTTTAATAAGATGATCCCTCTGGTAGTCATTATTTTTTTAATGAGAAATATCTATAACTGTCCATGTAATTTGATCCTTTGTCTATGAAATTTAGTACCCTGTCCCCCCCTCCAAGTTTTTTCCTAGTTTTTATATTAACTTGTCCCTTTATTTGTGGCCTGCTTTTATATATTATTTCCCATTTTCTGTGTGCTCCAGTTATTTTAGTTTATTTCTATTCATTGGTATAAGAGCATGAAATAATAGACTCGAGGGCAAATGGGGAGGATATACAACTAAGACTTTAAACCTGAAAGGCATTTCTTTGATAAAGGGGTAGCTCTATTTAAGTGGAAGCATCTCCATTAGCATTAATGGAATAAGTACATCAGCCGAAGCATCTCAGAGGTTAATAAGGCTTCCTGTCCAGCTTCTGACATCAATACATAGTGGCGCCTGATTTTGTTGGTCCTTCAGAGGCTTTCTTGACAACAATCTAACAGACTCTGTGTAAGTCATTTCTTGTGAATTATTGAAACAAATGTTTGGCTGTTAATTGAGGAACGCTGCTGTGTTTTATAATCACTGCAGTTTGAGTTTTTAGCACTAAACAAAACAGTTACAATTGATTTGTGGCTTTTTTCTGGTTTCAGTCAGCTGTAAATTATATCTTTTTGCTTGAATTTAGCAAATGGCTTTGCTGGTCATTTATTTAAGTATTTATTAAGATACACTATTGTGGTCTTCATCCCCCCACCCCTTCTTGTATATGTGTGTGTTCTGAATTCATGAAGTGTGAGATCACAAGTAGTAACAGGAATTAGATACAAGGAAATACTGGAGAGTGGTTGAAATCAACTTTTGTTGATAATAGTCCTGGTTTTAAATTCTGGCTTTGTCATTGGCCAGCTGTTTGAGCTGCTGTTTTACTTATCTTCTGTAGCCTGTCTTAAACTGTAGATTCTCTTAAACTGAGGTGTTTGAGGAAATCTATAGACATTATTTATATTTAGAGCCTTAACCAATCCCAAAATCATAGTAAATTTTCCATTGAACATAGCCATAGTAAAATAATGCATACATTACTGGTGTTTGTTATATGGTGTTTTAATGAAAAATTTCTTTGGAGAATACATTTCCTTTATAAAATTCTCATCTAATTGTTGTTTACGTTACATTTATTTTCCCATAATTATTTTTAAGAGAGAGTCTTCCTACTAAAGATTAATTTGAAGTATTTCAATAAAAACATTTTCTTCCAATATGAGAATTGGAAAAATTAATTCTAAATGTGTCATGTTATACATAATTTTTAATATAGCCACGTAATCTAGACTACTTCTTTTGGCTCTAATGACTAGATCTTTTTGCAGTGTTTGTGAATGACATAATTTTTTTTTTGCTTTAGTTTTTTTCCATTCAGACAACCCCCCCTCCATATTACCTTGATGCTGTTGTTTGTCAGTCTGTATGAGACTAATCAAATGAGGTTCCCCCAAAATAAAAAGCATTCATACTTACTGTTACCTATTTGCTTTGAAGTGGAAATATAAGATAATTATAAAGTCTCTTAAGTTATTCTTAGTTGTAATTATATGTTCAAAGCATTATATTGAATTGTTTTCTATTATCAGAGGCAAAAGAACCTTTTCCTCCTAACTTTATATAATATTTTATTCATCTAATAATTTGTATGTTGGATGAAGACTGTATTTTTTTGCATGCTATATCTTGATATATAATAGTATATAACAGTATATTATAGATTATCTTTGTAATCATGGTGTTTTTCACATAGGAACTATAAGCATCCTAGTCTTTTTCATGCTAAAAAATAGGTTTCAAATTAGATTTAGAATATTTCAAAAACTAGAATATTATATAATTTCTACTTATTATGTCACATATTCTAAGTTATATATATTAAGAAGAGGGAAAGAATTTTTATAAAATTATAAATATATCCTCATGTGAAACAAAGCTTTTTAATTATTTCCCTATGGTTTTATTCTCACCCTGCTGACTTTGGGGACTCTACTGATACCATTCAGTTAAGCTGATACTGAATTTAAAATCATATGAAAAGGCAGACTGAATTTCTGTGACAGTTCATTTGAGTTCATAAGAGAATAAAGAATTTAATGGGTATGAAAATTAACAAAATGCATATTCTAATTGCGAAACAAATCCAAATACTGATAAGCAGTTATTTATATTCTCTCTTTCGTTGTATAGACTTTGAAAACTGGCCTGACAATGGTTGGGAAAGTGGTGACTCAGCTGACAGGCACGCTGCCTTCAGGTGTGACAGAAGATGATGTTGCCACCCATAGTAATTCGAGGCGGAGTCCTGTGGTCCCAGGCATCATCACAGTAATAGACACTGAAACAGTTGGAGAGGGCCAGGTAAGAACTTGCGGTGCATGGAATATCCATTTTCTACAGAGGATTGGCTGACGGAGAATGTCATCTGGAGTCAAGATTAGCCAAAGTGTACTTGGCCTTGGTTGTTAATTTGGATTTATAGAAATTGAAGTTATTTCAGGTTAGACCCCCCTCCTCCAAATGAGTAATATGTTTAAACCTGTTATTTCAAATTGAATTAATATATTAAACCTGAAGGTAAAACTGAAGTTCTTAAGGGATTCTCTTATTATCTCTTTCTCAGGACATTTGTTTCACAAATAAATAATTATGTATCTCTTTAAATTGTTCTGTTCATAACCATCTTTTTTAAATGGTATGTGTTAGAACCTAAATCTGAAGATTTAATCAACAGGAACTTACATATTGCGGGGAATTTAAAAAAAATTGACAGTGATGGTTACCAGTGACAATAGTGTGAAAAATAAAAAATTTTATTACAATACTTTTTTATAAATATGAAAAAATACATGGAATCTTAAAATATATGTTAGAATATATACATGGTAATAGCTAATTGTAAAATCCTATGTCTTCAGATAAAATAGGTCTTAAAACCTAGGTTCAGAAACATTTACAAACATGAAAAAATACATTATGTGGCATTTAAATCTTGTTGATAAGAAACCAATTGGGTTTAGTTTTATTTCCTTATGTACCCATAACTTTTCTTTTGTATCATAGTTTTAAATGTCAAATATTTTAATTTTACACAGAATATAAACTTAATTTTACTTTCTGGATATAATGTTTAGAAACTATGTGAGTTTTAAAAACAGTAACTGTAAATATTGGTGCTTTTTTTTGTGTGTGTGTTTTTGAGAAAAATGTTTCCAGTAAATATGTTTTTATATCTTATTGAAAGATTGCATTTGTTAACTACTCATATATTAATTCCTATAGTGAATTCCAGTGGCATTTCAAAAAGGGGAGTCTACTGTAATGAAAGACCAAGAAAAAAATATCTTTGGAATTTTTGGTTACTATTATTTAGATATTGTATTTTATTTGGAATCTGAATAATAATAGTTCTCTACCTTACCCGTATTAGTATTGTGGTTAACCATATATATTATAGACTTGTATTCTTATTTAAAAATCTTTTTAATGAAATGCTAGCAAGCTTTTCAGTTCACTGTAATAATTTTTTTAAAGTTGTGTTAATTAGCTCATATTGATGGACACATACAGATGTTCTCCTTTTTTAATTGGAATTAAATATATAAACCCTTTAGTGTTTTATGAGTGTTAAAGTGAAAATTATATTCTCTTGTCCTTTGATTCTTAATTCACCTTCAGGCCACCCACATTTACTGAGAGTAGTAACAGTCCTTGTGAGCACTGTCTAGTTTTGTGAGTATAAACACGTCTGTTCAACATCTAGCCTTTGTTGACAGACAGATTTGTGGTCATTTAAATGTCAGAAATGGTATCTCTTAATAATTTTGATGACGTAGAGATGTAATTCATTGCTTGATTTTATTTTAAGTATAGGAACCTGTAAAGAGAAAAAAATTAAAGTAATTTAATAAAAAGCATAGCAGCAGGCCTTATGTTTGTTTCAAATGTGTGCCTCCTCCTACCCCCCAGTAATTCAGTAACTTTTTATAATTTTAAAATGGAATTATCAAGGTTGAAATATGGAAAGGGACTGTAGATTGTGGAGTTCCAAAAGTTAATGTTTCTGTGATACTTGAAACAAGTAAAGTTGTTTATTAGGAAGTAAGAATCATAGAAATGTTAGCTTTTAAATAGTGTTATTGAACCTGAAATTTTATATTTTCTATTATCTGTTGGGAGCACAATCTTTTCATTCCTGTTTATAACAGTCTAAAATTTTAACTTGATTTAAAAATTCTATCATAAGACAGTAAATAAGTTTCTGTTAAGTAAATGGTAAGTTGCTATGTGCATTTTGAAATAATTACAGATATTTTTTAAAGCAACAAGATTTCCTCTGTGTAATACTGTCCTCCTTTCTTTTATTAATGTGAATCTGTTTTTTGTCAAGAAGACATTTTCGTCTCTGATAAATGGTTCAATTGGAGTACAGGGTTGTTTTTAGGTTATGCTGGATTGTATTAAAAAAAAAACTGCAGTGGTTAATGTCATAGATTTATCACTTTTAGTCCTTTTCCCACTGATGTTTGACCTTAACTGTAGTGTTTTTCCTTTTCCATATACATCCCAGGAGCTCAAACTGACTTTAGGTTCGCTTTTGCTATTTAAATCCATTGAGCCTTTAATAAAGATATTTTTATGGTTATAGTGGTAGTGTATAAAATTTTACTGACCATCTTTCTAATATTAAATTATTAGTTTGATTTTATGGTGACGGTGTCATTGTGTGATAACTACATTAAGAAAGGAGGGATTTGATTGACTTCACGTACATTTTTATGTGTTACTTTCATGTTTGATTTAAAAGCATTTCATGGCTATGAGAAGTTAAGTGGTATAATTTGCCTTTACACATTTATATAATTGAAGTTAACAATATGGCAAAGCTGCTAATCAAAGAAAAATGCTCCAGAATGGTGACATAAACTTGAGCCACCTTGTCTTGAGCACATGTGTTATTTATGATAATTTAAAATTTTCTTAGGTGTTTTGTCTGTCTTTTTGTACATATGATAAAGGCCTGTTCATCTTGTATTAATTAAAGTGCTTTGCTTTGTTATAATATAGTCAGATTTTTACTACATATATTAAGAGGTTCAGCCTGCTTTGTTAAGTAGTAAGTAAATAAAAGATCTACCGGAAAGTTCTCTCTGTTTTTGGAATAAAACAAAATACAAATTTTTCTTGCCATCAATAAACTTTATTAAATAATATAATTGCCATTATTATTAATGATTTCTTGCCAGCGTGAGGGCAATTTGTATATCCCATTTTTGAAAAATGTTTTATCTTTTTTTTTTTTTTTTTTTGGTGGGCCATTAGCTTTAATCGTAGTTTGCACCCAGCAGGCGAGAAAATACACACACTGGGAAAACACTTCCCTTTCCATTCAGGGCTCCCAAAGCCACTGACTCATCCGAGTTTCCTAGAATCAAAGGTTTCTACCTTACCAGCCTTATTCACCTCCGTTCCCCATCTCCTTCTCTCTGCACAAAGTCTGCACAAACTGGCTTCTCCTTCAGCACTCCATCATCTTAGTGGCTTCTCCTCTGCTATGCTGATGGCAGGATCTGAGTGAGAGTGCCTCCGGTCTGCTTCATTTTATAGTCAAAAAATGTTTTATCTTTTGATGCAAAAAATTGAGCCAGTGCTTGTTTGATATCTTCTTCATTTTTGAATTTTTTGCCCTTCAAAAAATTTTGTAAGGACAAAAACAAGTGATAGTCGGAGGGTGCTAAGTCCGGGGAATATGGTGGATGTGACAGAATTTCCCAGCCTAGTTCTGCAATTTTTGACGAGTCCCCAAAGCAGCATGTGGCCTGGCATTATCATGATGCAGTATGATGTTCTTCCTATTGAACATCGCCGGCCTCTTTTCTAAACTTGTTTTAGTTAATTTGCTACGTCAGTATGTATACATTAAGTGATAAAAATAGAGAGGCACACATGCGCCAAATAAACATGTGCTTACGTGTCGAAACTTGTTGTGATAGAAACGGACAGAACTTTCTGGTAGACCTTATATTATATGTCTTAGGACAGTTGTATTGGGATCTGTTTGGTTTTATGATTAAGCAAGGTGCTAATGCAGTGGAGAGAATCCTTCCAGAAGTATCTGGTTATTTTATTTGTGCAACTCATAGAGAGAAGATTCAAAGAAGCCTAGGAAGTGGTATGAGATTTTACTGTGTCCTAAGAACAGTGTGCCGTTTGCTGAATGGCTTCGGTATTAGTACCATCAACTGGGTTACTCAATACTCATTGTGTTAGAAAGAGAGGCATAGGTTATAACATATGCAAAAGGAAAGGCAGTCTTGTACAAGAGATTGAGTTAGAATAGAAAAATATGCAGAAAATAAACATTTCACAGAAAAGTTATATATAAATGGTATAAAATCTATGCCAATGACTTCACTTGTTATATGAAGAGAAGTTAAACTACAATGAGATACAATCTATCACCTATCAGAGTGAGAGAAAATCAAAAGCTTTCAGCTTACATTTTAATTTTGAAATAATTGCTGCACATATGTCTTTATGCCCTTCACTCATGTTCTGCCACCTGTAGTACAATATCAAAACCAGGATGTTGACAACAATACATTAATGTTACTAGGCTACAGATCTTCTCCACTTCTCACCATTAGTTTTACCTGAATTAATTTGTATTTGTATGTGGGTTTATATAGTTCTATGAAATTTTATCCCTTATATAGATTACTATCATATAATTAACATAATCCATCACAGTTAACATATAGGACTGTTTAACACACAAACACCTCTTTGTATTTCTTTAACCTACCATTATCCCTTTCTCTGACAACCACTAATATGTTCTCCACCTTTAAAGATATTATTTATTGATTTTAGAAATTAGAGAGAGAAGAGAGAGAAAGGGGGGCAAGAGTGGGAAGCATCAAACCCTAGTAGTTCCTTCTTGTATGTGCCTTTACCAGCCAGGGTTACAAACTGGTGATTTCAGCATTCCAGATTGTTGCTTCATCTACTGTGCCACCACAGGTTAGGCTCCACTTTTATAATTTTGTGATTTCTAGAATGTTACGTAAGTGAAATCATTTAGTATGTAATATTTTAAGATTAACTTTTTTCACTAAATATATTCTTGAAGTTCATTTTGTTTATTGCATACAATTCATTCTTTTTTTTTCTCTTTTCTTTTTTTAAATTTATTTATATTTTTTAATTTTTCTGAAGTTGGAAACAGGGAGGCAGTCAGACTCCTGCATGTGCCTGACCAGGATCCACCCAACATGCCCACCAAGGGGCCATGGTCTGCCCATCTGGGGCGTTTCTCTGTTGCAACCAGAGCCATTCTAGCACCTGAGGCAGAGGCCATGGAGCCATCCTCAGCGCCCGGGCCACCTTTGCTCCAATGGAGCCTTGGCTGCGGGAGGGGAAGAGAGAGACAGAGAGGACAGAGAGGGGGAGGGGTGGAGAAGCAGATGGGCACTTCTCCTGTGTGCCCTGGCTGGGAATTGAACCCGGGATTCCTGCATGCCAGGCCGATGCTCCACCACTGAGCCAACCATACAATTCATTCTTTTTAATCTCTCTGTTATATTTCTGTGTAAGGATGTATCTGTTCAACCATTCACCCATTGAAAGATATTTCAGTTGTTTCTAGCGTTTTGCTCCTGTGAATAAAGCTGCTGTCAACGTTTGTGTAAGTGTTGTGATTTGGGTAAAATTTTCATCTCCCTATATTAATTACCCAAGAATGTGATTGGTGAGTGCATGTTTAGGTTTGTCATAAACTGCTGAGCTCTTTTCCAGAGGGGCTATATTGTTTTACATTCCTCCCAGTGATGTGTGATAGGCAGCAGACTTCTCATCAGAATCCGTGTAAGATGGAGGAAGTAGTACACCATCTTTAAAACAGTGAAATAAAAGAACTTTTAAGCCTGAATTCCCTAGTGGAAATATCCTTTAGGAATGAAGGGGAAATAAAGACCTTCTTATGAAAACAAAAACTAGAGAAATTCGTGATGAGTAGATCTACACTTAAAGAATGGCTAAAGGAAGCTTTCTAAAGAAATTATAACAAAAGAAGGCTTAGAACTGCAGAAAGGAGAGAAGAGAACTGGCACAGGTAAAATAGAACTATATTTAACGTATTATCTTTCTCATGTGTTGAGGCAGAAATTATACCTTCATCTTATGTGATGATCAACGTATGTTTTAGAAATGGTACTTACATTTTAAAAGTAGACAAGTAAATTGAGCTTTTTTTATTATTATTATTTTATTTTATTCATTCATTTTAGAGAGGAGAGAGAGAGAGAGAGAGAAGGGGGGAGGAGCAGGAAGCATCAACTCCCATATGTGCCTTGACCAGGTGAGCTCAGGGCTTCGAACCAGCGACCTCAGTGTTTCCAGGTCGACGCTTTATCCACTGTGCCACCACAGGTCAGACTGAGTTTTTTAAAAAGTAAAATGTTTTGTGCTATATGTTGCATCAAGAAAATTTAGGCCCTGGCTGGTTGGCTCAGCGGTAGAGCATAGGCCTGGCATGCGGGGGACCCGGGTTCTATTCCTGGCCAGGGCACATAGGAGAAGCGCCCATTTGCTTCTCCACCCCCCCCCTTCCTCTCTGTCTCTCTCTTCCCCTCTCGCAGCCAAGGCTCCATTGGAGCAAAGATGGCCCGGGCCCTGGGGATGGCTCCTTGGCCTCTGCCCCAGGTGCTAGAGTGGCTCTGGTCGCTGCAGAGCGACGCCCCTGGTGGGCGTGCCGGGTGGATCCCGGTCAGGCGCATGCGAGAGTCTGTCTGACTGTCTCTCCCCATTTCCAGCTTCAGAAAAATACAAAAAAAAAAAAAAAAAAGAAAATTTAAAAACAACCCATTAAAGGGGAGAAAATTTATGGAAATCATATTTTTGATAAGAGACTGGTATCTAGAATATACAAATAACTTCTACAACTCAATAATACCAAGGTAAACCAATTTTAGCACAGAATTTGAATACACATTTTTCTTAAAAAGATATACAAATGGCCAATAAGCAGAAAGAAGAGTCATCATATTCGTGGGAATATAAAATTGTACAGTTGCTTTGGAAAAGAGATACCATGTAACTCAGCGATTTATCTCCTAGGTAGATACCCAAGAGAAGTGAAAATATATGTCCATATATATATAAAAATTTGTACATGGATGTCACAGCAGCATTATTTGTAATAGCTAAAAAGTCGGAGCAACCCAAGTGTACAACAGATAAAATGGATAAATAAATAAAAAGTGGTAAATATACCAACTAGAGTTGGGACCAGATGGTACCAGCAAACTGCCACTGGTGATACCTCACGCTCAGTGCTCATTAAATTATTGAATTTAGAGAGAATTCAAGATTGTCTTCTCATGGAGAAAGAATTCATTAGAAGTTAGGGACAAATGAAGGCTTTAGAAGAAATGCAAGAGTAGGAAAGATCAAAGGTGGATGATTTGAGGGGGCCCCCCGATGTCGGTAGGACCCTTTGGAGAAAGATCATCGATGACAATTATGCCATTGTGTCTACACCTGTGGGCTCAGAGTACTATGTCAGTACTCTTTCAATTGTGGACGAGGATTTGTTTGAACCAGGCTGCTTGGTCCTGCTCATCCACCAGGTATATCCCATGACAGGGTGTTGATGGATGCCATGACTCCCTTGGTCACAGTAATGAAGGTAGATAAAGCCCAGCAGGAGACCTGTGCTGACACTGGGGGTTGGACAACCAAATCCAGGCTATTAATGAATCTGTGGAGCTTCCTCTCACTCATCCTGAATATTGTGAAGATACGGATATAAAGCCCCCTTAGTAAATCGTCCTCTGTGATCCACCTGACACTGGTCAAAGCTTATTATCAAAAGCAGTAGCAAACCAAACCTGGGCACGTTTTGGAGAATGATTGACTCTGAATTTGATTCAGAATAATGTAGGTGATGGGATCCAACTTGTTTGGGAATTGTTTTGAGTTGCTGAAGAACTTCCACCATCCACTGTGTTTACTAATGAAATGGATGCCATTGGGACAAAATGATAGGCCTCAGATTCTGGTGGTAAGAGAAATTCTGTGAGCAGCATTGGAATTGTTGAACCAGTTGGATAGATTTGATTCAAGGGAAGACATTCAAGTTACCATGGCCATAAACCCAATAGAAACTTTGGACCTAGCACTTATCATACCAGGCTGCATTGACCAGAAGATGGAGATCTTTATACGGAACAAAAAGACCAGGGAGCTTGTCTTCCAGATCTACACAGGCAGAATGATGCTGGGCAATGGTGTGACAGTGAATGACTTGTTCATGGCTAAAGACCTATCTGGTACTGACAGAAGCTGGTCTGATGGCCTTGAGAGAACATAGAATGAAAGCAGCTAATGGAAACTATAAAAAAAAAACTAAAGAAAATATTTTTTATCGAAAACAAGAAGGCACTCCTGGGGGGTTCTACCTCTAGCGAACCATAGTTACCTTCAAGGAAAGGATTAGGAGTGTCCAACCCTTCAGCGGGATGAGGTTCAGGAAGTTGCCCAGAGGAGCCTATGTTCCCGCTGCTCTTCATTAGCAACATGTCCTGTGTACTGAGTACCTTTCTGAGCAGGTGTGTAGGGTGCCCATTGTACAGTGCTGCATTCTCAATAAACTGCTTTTGCACAAGCAAAAAGTAAAATAAAAACATAAAATGTAGTATATGCATGCAATGTAGTATTATGTAGTGATAGAAAGGAAGCACTGATTCATGCTGCAGTATAGATGAACATTGAAAATATTATACATAGTGAAAGAAGCTGGCCATGAAAGAGCAAATATTGTTACATATTTTTAGGAAAAGCCAAAGTGATAACATGTTAGGGCAGGGGTCCCCAAACTTTTTACACAGGGGGCCAGTTCACTGTCCCTCAGACCGTTGGAGGGCCGGACTATAAAAAAAACAACTATGAACAAATCCCTATGCACACTGCACATATCTTATTTTAAAGTAAAAAACAAAACGGGAACAAATACAATATTTAAAATAAAGAACAAGTAAATTTAAATCAACCAACTGACCAGTATTTCAATGGGAACTATGCTCCTCTCACTGACCACCAATGAAAGAGGTGCCCCTTCCAGAAGTGCAGCGGGGGCCGGATAAATGGCCTCAGGGGGCCACATGTGGCCCGCGGGCCATAGTTTGGGGACCCCTGTGTTAGGGATTGCCGGCAGCCTGGGGTTGGAGATCTATTGTAAAGTTGTAATGAAGGAAATTGGGGGGTGATAGAAGTATTCTAAATCTAAACTCTAGCAGTGATTTCACAATATAGATTTGCTAAACATTTGCTCATATATTTAAAATGGGTGACTTGTATGTATATATTTAAAGATGATTTGGGAATGACTTCCAGCCACGGTGAAGAGGTAGGCTAATCCTGTCCCCAGAAAACAGGCATATTACTGGACAGAATTTTCAAAAATAACTACAGAAATACCTTGGAGCTGTTGTGGGTTTGGTTCCAGAACACCACAATAAAATGAACATTGCAGTAGAGTCACATGAATGTTTGTGTTCACGCTGTACTGCAGTTTATTAAGTGTATAATAGAATTATGTCTCAAAAGCAATGCACATACTTTATTGCTAAAAATAAAAAAATAAAAGACTACTTTATTGCTAAAAATGCTAACCATCATCTGAGCCTTCATTGAATCATAATCTTTTTGCTGGTGGAGGGTCTTTCCTTCAGTCTGTGAAAAGTGCAGCATTTGTGTGGCACCATGAAGTGAAGCCCAACAAAGGGAGGCATGCTTGCATTTGGGGGACTCTGAAAATTGACCAAAAGTTCAGAGTGATGTGATAAGCATGTATTCGCAAGAAAGTGCTAAAACTTGGGTAAAAATAAAGGAGCTGGTGGTCTTCTTGCTTGAGGCCATTCTTATTCACATCTGCCTAGAGTTTGGTGAGTGTGATAGTTTTACTAGAGAAGAGTGGGCCTTGTAAACAAGCAGTTTTCCTCCTATAAAGGGGATTTTCTTGCTTTGGAGTAAAAGGTTAAAATCCAAGCCCAGCAGTGCAGAAAAATATTTGAAGAAATAAAATATATTACTATGTATCATTTTCCCTTAATTTAAAAAAAAAATTTTTATGACAGAGACAGTGAGAGAGAGACACAGAAGGACAGGTAGGGACAGACAGGCAGGAAGGGAGAGAGATTAGAAGCATCAATTCTTTGTTGTGGTACTTTAATTGTTCATTGATTGCTTCCTCATATGTGCCTTGACCAGGGGGCTACAGCAGAGTGAGTAACCCCTTGCTCAAGCCAGGGACCTGGGCTCAAGCCAGTGACCTTTGGACTCAAGCCAGCGACCATGGTGTCATGTCTGTGACCCCATGCTCAAGCCAGCGACCCCGCACACAAGCCAGATGAGCCTGCACTCAAGCTGGATGAGCCTGTACCCAAGCTGGATGAGCCTGCCTCAAGCCAGATGAGCCCACGCTCAGGCCAGTGACCTTAGGCTTTCAAACCTGGGTCCCCCGTGTCCCAGTCTGAATCTCTATCCACTGCACCACTACTTGGTCAGGCTTTTTCCTTAATTCCTTTAAAAGGCAGTAGATTGTTTTAGGTAACGATTATTACATGTTTCTGAGTTGGTAATATAAATGACAGTGCATGTCATAATGCTATACATTAAGTCTTCAGTTAACGTTGCTAGGTTCTGCAACTCTTAAGTGAAACAACGCACAGTAAAATCACTTTTACCATCAGCTAATTGACAAACAAAAGTTAAGTTCCTACAGCATCACATCAATGTTATAACAAAATGGACATTGAATGAAATGACATGGATACACAGGGACCTGCTATTTTGGATAAAGATTCTAGAATTTATTGCAGTTAAGTCAGGCACTAACCTGTAATCTTGTAATCTGTACAGCACCTTGTAATCTATATAGTAACACTAAGAAATTACTGAAATCAACAAAATTGCAAACAGTGAAATGTTGGAGAAAATCCAAATTTGGTTCTTTGAAAAGGTCATTAAAATTGATAAATATGATGTTACAGCAAATGGGATTTTCTTAATTTCCTTTTTGGATTGGTTATTGTTAGTATAATAAATGAATTCATCAAAGTTGTAGGTTATAAAACCAACACACAAAAATCAGTTTTATTTGCCTGACCAAGTGGTGGTGCAGTAGATAGAGCATCAGACTGGGATGCAGAGGACTCATTTGAGTGGGGTTGCTGGTTTGAGTGTGGGATCATAGATATGACCCCATGGTCGCTGGTTTGAGCAGGGGGTCATTTAATCTGCTGTAGTCCCCCAGGCAAGGCACATACGAGAAAGCAGTCAGTGAATGACTAAGGTGTCGCAGTGAAGAATTGATGCTTCTCATCTCTCTCCTGTCTTTGTGTCCCTCTCTCTGTCTCTGTAAAAAAAAAAAAAAAATCAGTTTTATTTATTTCCCTCCTCACACCCGTGAAACTAAGTCCCTTGTTTCAAGTTTTGTGCTTAGTTTCACAGGGGAATAAAAACTGATTTTTGTTTTTGTTCAGTTTGTTAATGTGGTGCATTAAATTGGGTTTGTACATTGAATCAATCTTACATTTCAAATATAAATCTCTGTTGTTCATGGTGTATTATCCTTTTAAGGTGCTATTGGATTTGGTTTGCTCCTATTTTGTTTTGGATTTTTCCATTACTATTCATCAGGTATATGGACCTGTAATTTTCTTTTTGTCATTTTCTGGTTTTGATATCATGGCAGTGAGGGCCTTCCAGGCCATAACACAATAAAAGCTATATGTTTCTGTTGTTGGATAACCTACCCTTCAAGAAATTATTGTCTCTGTCATCTATAGTCAAGTTAATCAACTCTTTAGATTTTATATGATTGATCTGCTGGGTTCATACTATGTCAGTTCCTCGTTCTTAAAGTGGCATTCTCACCTTATATTGACAAGAGGTAATCTTCCAATGTAGTGAAAGCATGATATTTGGTCAGGGACATTGTGGTGTAGCTGTGTATATCTTTCAGCTCAGTAACTGATGAATAAATGCTAACTTTCATTTTTCTTCTTTCTTTTTGTAAAGGTGCTTCTGAGCGAGGATTCTGACAGTGATGGTATTGTGGCCCACTTCCCTGCTCATGAAAAACCAGTGTGCTGTATGGCTTTTAATACAAGTGGTATGTCTTCCCCCTCCCCCATTTGTATCATGAGTTTTTCAATGAATTTTTTTGGAAATGGAGAATATGAAATAGGGAATCTGGTTTTTCTTCTGTGTGTCTCTGTATATTAAAAAAGTAAGTAGTCTTCAGTAACTGGTTATTGAATGAATGGATTTATAATAAAAATTTAGAAATCCTCTAAATATCAGCTTTACTCAAAATAAAATGACAAAAGTCTGGCCTGTGGTGGTGCAGTGGGTAAAGCGTTGACCTGGAACGCTGAGGTAGGCCACTGGTTCAAAACCCTGGGCGTGCCTGGTCAAGGCACATATGGGAGTTGATGCTTCCTGCTCCTCCCCCCTTCTCTCTCTCTCTCTCTCTCTCTCTTCTTTAAAATAAAATCTAAAAAAAATAAAAAATAAAATGATGAGAGCAGCAGTGGGTAAACAGTGCTGTTTAGTTCCATTAATTTCTGTATTACAATTAAGTCAAGAACTTAAATATTTCAATCAACATATTAATGTATGGAAATGGAATTTTCTTTTTTTTTAGAGACAGAGAGTCAGAGAGAGGGATAGATAGGGACAGACAGACAGGAATGGAGAGAGATGAGAAGCATCAATCACTAGTTTTTTGTTGCAACACCTTAGTTTTTTTTTGTTTGTTTGTTTGTTGGTTGGTTTTTTTTTTCATTTTTCTGAAGCTGGAAACAGGGAGAGACAGTCAGACAGACTCCCGCATGCACCCGACCGGGATCCACCCGGCACGCCCACCATGGGGCGACGCTCTGCCCACCAGGGGGCGATGCTCTGCCCATCCTGGGCGTCGCCATATTGCGACCAGAGCCACTCTAGCGCCTGAGGCAGAGGCCACAGAGCCATCCCCAGCGCCCGGGCCATCTTTGCTCCAATGGAGCCTTGGCTGCGGGAGGGGAAGAGAGAGACAGAGAGGAAAGCAAGGCGGAGGGGTGGAGAAGCAAATGGGTGCTTCTCCTGTGTGCCCTGGCCGGGAATCGAACCCAGGTCCTCCGCACGCTAGGCCGACGCTCTACCGCTGAGCCAACCGGCCAGGGCGCAACACCTTAGTTCATTGACTGCTTTCTCATATGTGCCTTGACCATGGGGCTGCAGCAGACCGAGTGACCCCTTGCTCAAGCTAGCGACCTTGGGTCCAAGCTGGTGAGCTTTGCTCAAACCAGATGAGCTCGCACTCAAGCTGGCGACCTCAAGGTCTTGAACCTGGGTCTTCCGCATCCCAGTCCGACACTCTATCCACTGCGTCACTGCCTGGTCAGGCTGGAATTTTCTTTGTAACTTCACATTTCTTTTTAACTTTGTAAAATTTTATAAACTAGATTAACTGTTATTTTTTCATTTTTTATTTTTCTGATTCTTCTTAAAGCATTTGAAAAGAAGAGATATAATAGCAATGTGTAATATGTACTTTGTTACCAGTGGTGGGATTTAGCTGGTATGCACTGGTTAGGCAGGACTGATACCTAATGTTTTTTTGAGTTTGGCGAACTGGTTGTTAAAATGACACTTGTAATTAGGGTTCTCCCTAAGAATGTGTGCCTGGGCAGCTGCCCAATGTGGAAATCACAAATTTACATTCCTTGTTCTATTTTAATGTCCATCTGTGAAACAGCATATTTTATTGATTTTAATTTATTGTGTTTACATAGATTCAAGTGTCCCGCTGAATATATCCGCCCCCCACTTCCGTGTTCCCCTTGATACCCTCTCTGCCCCCTCCCCCCAACGCCTTCCCTTCTCTCCATGATTTGCTGCCCTGCTCTCTATAACGCTGTTATGTATATATAATTTCACTAATCTCTTTCCCTTCTCTGATCCCATCCTCTCATCCCCTTTCCCTCTGTTCCCTTTCCCTCTGGTCCCTTTGATCCCACCTCTGCCTCTATTCTGTTCCTCAGTTCACATTGTTCATTAGATTTCTCAAATGAGTGAGGTCATATGATATTTTTCTTTCTCTGCCTGGCATATTTCACGTAGCATGATAGTTTCCAGGTCCATCCATGTTGTCACAAAAGTTAAGATTTCCTTCTTTTTCATGGCCGCATAGTATTCCATTGTGTATTCCATTGCTTTTTAATCTACTCGTCCACTGACAGACACTTGGGCTGTTTCCAGATCCTGGCAACTGTAAACAATGCTGCAGTAAATAAGGGGGTGCATTTCTTTTTTTGAATCAGTGATTTGGTACTCTTAGGATATATTCCTAAAAGTGAGATGGCTGAGTCAAAAGGCAGTTCCATTTTTAATTTTTTGAGGAATATCCATAGCTTTTTAATTTGATATAGTCCCGTTTGTTCATCCTGTCCTTTTTTCACTTGCCCATGGAGATAAATCAGCAAATATATTGCTGCGAGAGATGTTGGAGAGCTTACTGCCTATGTTTTCTTCTAAGATGACTATGGTTTCACGACTTACATTTAAGTCTTTTATACATTTTGAGTTTATTTTTTGTGAATGGTGTAAGTTGATGGTCTAGTTTCATTTTTTGTGGGTAGCTGTCCAGTCTTCCCAACACCATTTGTTAAAGAGACTGTCTTTACTCTATTGTATGCTCCTACCTCCTTTGTCAAATATCAATTGTCCATTAAGGTGTGGGTTTATTTCTGTGTTCTCTGTTCTTTTCCATTGATCTATATGCTTGTTCTTATGCCAGTACCATGCTGTTTTGAGTACAGTGGCCTTGTAATATAACTTGATATCAGGAAGTGTGATTCCACCCACTTTATTTTTATTTTTCAAGATTGCTGAGGCTATTCTTGTTCTTTTTTGGTTCCATATAAAGTTTTGGAATATTTGTTCTATATCTTTGAAGTATGCCATTGGTATTTTAATAAGAATTGCATTGAATTTATAGATTGCTTTGGGTAATATGGACATTTTAATGATGTTTATTCTTCCTATCCTGGTCAGGCGGTCCAGTAGTTATTTGTGACTCTATGGTTTTCTATATATAGTATCATATCAGCAAATTAATGAAAGTTTTACTTCTTCTTTTCCTATTTGGATGCCTTTTATTTTTATTTTTTCTGATTGCTGTGGCTAGGACTTCCAGAACTATATTGAATAAGAGTGGTGAAAGGGGGCACCCCTGGCTTGTTCCTGATCTTAAGGGAATTGCTTTTAACTTTTGCCCATTGAGCATGATGTTGGCTGTGGGCCTGTCATAGATGACCTTTATCATGTTGAGGTATGTTCCCTGTATTTCCACTTTGCTGAGAGTTTTTATCATAAATGGCTGCTTGATTTTATCAAATGCTTTTTCTGCATCAATTGATATTATCATGTAATTTTTATCCTTCCTTTTGTTTATGTGATGAATTATGTTGATTGATTTGTGAATATTGTACCAGCCTTGCCTCCCCAGAATAAATCCCACTTGATCATGGTGTATGATTTTTTTCATGTATTTTTGGATCTGGTTTGTCAATATCTTGTTGAGAATTTTAACATCTAGGCTTATCAGGAATATTGGCCTGTAGTTTTCTTTTGTTGTAGAGTCTTTGCCTGGTTTTGGAATGAGGATTATGCTTGCCTCATTAAAGGAGTTTAGAAGTTTTCCCTCATCTTGAATTTTTTGAAATAGCTTGAGAAGGATAGGAGTTAGTTCTTCTTCGAATATTTGGTAAAATTAGCCTGTGAAGCCATCTGGCCCAGGGCTTTTGTTTGTCGGGCATTTATTGATCATTGTTTCAATCTCATTTGTTGTAATCAGTCTATTTAGGTTTTCTGATTCTTCCAGATTGATTTTTGGAAGAGTATATGTTTCAAGGAATTTGTACATTTCACCTTAGCTGTCTAATTTTTTGGCATACATTTCTTCATAGTATTTTCTTACAGTCCTTTGTATTTCTGCTGTGTCAGTTGTTACTTCTCCACTCTCATTTCTAATTTTATTTATTTATGTCCTCTCTTTTTTTCTTGGTGAGTCTGGTTAAAGGTTCATCAATCTTGTTTACCTTTTCAAAGAACCAGCTCTTGATTTCATTGATATTCTGTATTGTTTTTTAGCCTCTGTGTCATTTATTTCTGCTCTGATCTTTATTTCCTTGCTTCTCCTTCCTTTGGGCTTTATTTGTTGTTCTTTTTCTAGTTCTTTTAGATGCAGGGTTAAGTTATTAATTTGAGCATTTTCTTGCTTCTTAAGGTATGCCTGTAATGCTATGAAATTCCCTCTCAGTACTGCTTTTGTTGTGTCCGATAAATTTTGAGTTGTATGTTCATTTTCATTTGTTTCAAGGAAATTTTTTATTTCTTCTTTCATCTCATTGTTAACCCATTTGTTA
The DNA here is from genome assembly GCF_036850765.1 of Saccopteryx bilineata. NCBI lineage: Eukaryota > Metazoa > Chordata > Mammalia > Chiroptera > Emballonuridae > Saccopteryx > Saccopteryx bilineata. Next base: position 352,207,582 of record NC_089491.1, on the reverse strand, counting down.
TATAATAAGATCCTGTTTAGTTTCCAAGTATTTGAATGTTTTTCAGTTTTTCTATTGTAGTTGATTCCTAGTTTCATGCCATTGTGGTCACAGAAGATGCTTGATATGATTTCAATCTTCTTAAATTTATTGAGACTTGTTTTGTGTCCTAACATGTGGTCTATCCTAGAGAATGTACTGTGAGCACTTCAAAAGAATGTATATTCTTCTGCTTTAGGGTGAATGGTTCTGAAGATATCTATTAAGTCCAGTTGATCTAGTGTGTCATTTAAGGTGGCTGTTTTCTTGTTAATTTTCTTTTTTGAGGATCTATCCATTGATGTTAATGGGGTATTAAAATCCCCTACTATTATAGTATTGCTATTGATCTCGCCCTTTATGTCCATCAAAATCTGCTTTATATATATTAAAGTGCTTCTATATTAGGTGCATGGATATTTATAATGGTTATATCTTCCTGTTTGATTGCTCCCTTATAATTATGTAGCAACCTTCTTTATGCCTTATTATAGTGTTTTTTAAAAATTTATTTTTAATGATTTATTTATTAATTTTAGAGAGAGAGAGAGAGAGAGAAGAGGAGAGGAGCAGGAAGCATCATCTTCCATATATGCCTTGACTGGGCAAACCCAGGTTTTGAACCAGTGACTTCAGCATTCCAGGTCAACGCTTTACCACTGTGCCACCATAAGTCAGGCTAGCCTTTGTTTTAAAGTCTATTTTGTTAGATAGAAGTATTGCTACCCCAGCTTTTATTTTCATTTCTATTTGCATGAAATATTTTTTTTCATCCCTTCACTTTCAGTCTATGTGTCTCTTTTGTTTTGAGGTGGATCTCTTGTATACAGCATATATATGAGTCCTCTTTTCTTTTGATTGGAGAATTTAATCCATTTACATATAAGGTGATTATTGATATGTAGTTGTTTATTGCCATTTTATTTTTTAAATCTACATTTTTCTTTTTCTAGATTTTTTTCCTATTCTCTTTTACAACAGGCCCCTTAACATTTCTTGCAGCATTGGTTTGGTTGTAATGAATTCTTTGAGGTTTTTTTTTTTTTTTTGTCTGGGAAGCTTTTTATTTTTCCTTCATTTTTAAATGATAGTATTGCTGGATAAAGAAGTTTTGGTTGTAGGCTCTTATTTTGCATTACTTTGAATATTTCTTGCCATTTCCTTCTGGCCTCTAGTGTTTCTGTTGAAAAGTTGGATGTCATCCTTATGGGGGCTCCTCTGTAGGTAATTGACTGCTTTTCTCTTGCAACTTTCAGTATTCTTTTTTTATTTCTTCATTTTGGTATTTTAATTATGATATGTCTTGGTGTAGGCCTTTTTCGGTTTCTCTTTAATGGGACTCTTTGTGCTTCTTGAACTTGTGTGACTTTTTCCTTTATCAATTTAGGGAAGTTTTCAGCTATGATTTCTTCAGTGAGGTTCTCTATCCCTTGTTCTTTCTCTTCTCATTCAGGAATCCCTATGATGCGGATATTATTTCTTTTCATGTTGTCACAGAGCTCTCTTAGAGTTTCCTCAGACTTTTTGAGCCTTTTTTCTTTTTGCTGCTCTGTTTCCATGCTTTTGTTTATCTTGTCCTCTAAATCGCTGATTTGATCCTATGCTTCATCTAGCCTGCTTTTACTTCCTTTTAGTGTAGTCTTCATTTCTGATATTGTATTTGTCATTTCTGGCTGGTTTCTTTTTTATGATTTCAGTGTCCTTTTTGATGCTTGCTGTCTTTTTATTTAGGTGCTTGTTATGTCCATCCATTGTTGCTCTAAGACAGCGATTCTCAACCTGTGGGTTGCGACCCTGGCGGGGGTTGAATGACCAAAACACAGGGGTCGCCTAAAGCCATCGGAAAATACATCTTTATTATACGATACATTTTTAAATAAAATATGTATTTCCGATGACTTTAGGCAACCCCTGTGTTTTGTTCGTTCGACCCCTGCTGGTTGAGAACCGCTGCTCTAAGATCTTTGAGCATCCTAACAATCATTATTTTAAACTCTATAATCAGTAATTTGGTTTCTTCCATCTCATTCAGTTCTATTTCTGGGGATTTCTCTTGTTGATTCATTTGGATTGCATTTCTCTGTCTTCCCATTTTGTCTGTGTATAGACTCCTTCTTTGGATGTGCTGTTTGTGTAGCTAGCTGAGTCTAGGGTTGGTGTTGTCTGCCTCCAGTTTCCAGTTTTGTTGTTTCTAGACCTTCTTGGGTTGCCATCAGCTGTTGTTTGTAATCTGCTGTGGGCTACTTGTCTGCTCCCACTGTTTGTTTTTCTATTTGTGTTGGCATTTTCTATGTCTTATCTGGGTCAGGTGTGTGGAGCCCTTCCTTAAGCTACCACTCTAAGAAGAGTTGTTAGGTCTTGTACTGATGCTCTCCCTATCTGGCAGCTAGATGTGCCAGCCCTGGACCTCCCTGGCTGGAACGTGATGCAGACCAGTGGAGGTCACTACTTATTTTATTTTATTTTTTTTGTATTTTTCTGAAGTTGGAAACAGGGAGGCAGTCAGACTCCCGCATATGCCTGACCCAGATCCACCTGGGATGCCCACCAGGGGGCGATGCTCTGCCCATCTGGGGTGTTGCTCTGTTGCAACCAGGGCCATTCTAGCACCTGAGGCAGAGGCCATGGAGCTATTCTCAGCGCCCAGGCCAACTTTGCTCCAGTGGAGCCTTGGCTGCGGGAGGGGAAGAGAGAGACAGAGAGGAAGGAGAGGGTGAGGGGTGGAGAAGCAGATGGGCATCTCTCCTGTGTGCCCTGGCCGGGAATCAAACCCAGGACTCCTGCACGCCAGGCCAACACTCTACCACTGAGCCAACCGGCCAGGGCCTCACTACTTATTATGACTGGCCCTTAGCAACCTTCTTGGAGCTATCTGTGATCCAGAATTTGTGACTGCCTCTGCTGGGCCCAGGTGCTGTTGTAAATATCAGCTGCACTCCTAGGCTAGCTTTTATCTACTCTTGGCCTGGGGAAAGTTCCTTTAAAAGTTCAAGTCCCCCTGAGACCCACTTTCTGCCACCTATTACTGCTGGCTGCTTGTTGGGCTCAACATGGTAATTCAGGCATTTGGAATGGTATTGGGTGTGGCTTGCCCCTTAGCCTCAGGTGTCATTCTATCCAGACTTTTTTTTTTTTCCTTCTTTTTCATCCCTCATAAGGATGTGGCCACAGGAGTCCAGTGGGTTTGTTCTCTGTTCCCGAGGTGTGGTCTGTCCACAGGTCCACCACCTCAGCCTACATTGCCGTGGGTGCTCCTGCTGTCACAGCCCCTGCTGCCACGGGCGGGCAAAACAGTATATTTTAAATGCCCATAGTAATGTTTATTTCATCCATAGATGAAAAAAATTGCATGTGAGGATGCCAGTCAAGTTGCAATATGGAAATATCTTAAATAACATTTATATTAATTTTTGTTAGGTATTTATTGTTTTCATTAATATTTTAAAACTCTTATAACATAATCTACTTTTGTGTACTTCTTTTATTTTTTGAATCCCACCTCTGTTTATTACTTTTTGTTTTTTCCCAAATTTTTTATTATAAAAAGTCTCAAAGATAAAAATAGATTTTTTTGTGTGACCGAGACAGTGAGAGAGAGATACATAGAGAGGGACAGGTAGGGATAGACAGGCAGGAAGGAGGAGAGATGAGAAGCATCAATTCTTCGTTCAGCACCTTAGTAGTTGTTCATTGATTGCTTTCTCATATGTGCCTTGACGAGGGGTTGGGGTGGGGCTATGGCAGAGTTAGTGATCTCTTGCTCAAGCTAGTGACCTTTGGCTTTGAGCCAGTGGCCTCACACTCAAGCCGGTGGGCCTGTGCTCAACCACATTCAAATTGGTGACCTCAAGGTTTCGAACTTGGGTCCTCTACATCCCATTCCAATGCTCTATCTACTGTGCCACCGCCGTGTCAGGCCAAACATAAAAATAGATTTAAAAGATAGTATAGCCTGACCTGCGGTGGCGCAGTGGGTAAAAGCATCTAGCTGGAACACTGAGGTCGCTGGTTCGAAACCCCAGGCTTCCCTGGTCAAGGCACATATGGGAGTTGATGCTTTCTGCTCCTCCCTCCCTTCTCTCTCTAAAATGAATAATAATAATAAAAAAAGATAGTATAGTAATGGCCCATGTACCACCACCTTGATTTTTGAAGGTTGGGGTTTCGAACTTGAACCCCCTATTTCTATTAGTGAAGGTCTAAAGATAGTTGGTTGTTTTTTATTTGTTTTATTGTTACGAAGTTCAAAGCAGGGAGGCAGTCAGACTCCCGCATATGCCTGACCCAGATCCACCTGGCACGCCCACCAGGGGCGAGGCTCTGCCCACCAGGGGGCGTTGCTCTGCCCCTCCGGGGCGTCGCTCTGCCACGACCAGAGCCACTCTAGCGCCTGGGGCAGAGGCCAAGGAGCCATCCCCAGCGCCTGGGCCATCTTTGCTCCAATGGAGCCTTGGCTGCGGGAGGGGATAAGAGAGACAGAGAGGAAAGGGGGGGTGGAGAAGCAAATGGGCGCTTCTGTGTGCCTTGGCCAGGAACCGAACCTGGGTCCCCCGCACGCCAGGCCGATGCTCTACCGCTGAGCCAACCGGCCAGGGCCGGTGTTCACATTTTTTTTTTTTTTAATTTTTTAAATTTAATTTTATTTATTCATTTTAGAGAGGAGAGAGAAAGAAAGAGAGAGAGACAGAGAGGGAGAGAGAGAGGAGAGAGAGACAGAGAGAGAAGGTGGGGAGGAGCTGGAAGCATCAACTCCCATATGTGCCTTGACCAGGCAAGCCCAGGGTTTCGAACCAGCGACTTCAGCATTTCCAGGTCGACGCTTTATCCACTGCGCCACCACAGGTCAGGCCGGTGTTCACATTTTAATATATGTAATATATATGGATGTATACTTTATTGAATCATTTGAATGTAAGTTATATATTATATAACATTTCAGTCACTACAAATTAATATACATTTTCTAAGAATAAGGACCCTTTAATTTTTTTTTAATTTAGAAATTAAATTTAATGGGGTAACATTGATCAATAATAATATATAGGTTTCCGCTGGACATCTCTATAGCATTTGGACTTTTGATTGCATTGTGTGCCCATCACTCAAAGTCAAATCATTTTTCTGTTACCATATATTTGTCCCTTTTATTCCCCTCCCTCAAGCTTCCCTCCCTGAGTAACCACTTTTATCTATTGGATTTCTTTTTATATAATCAAAATTATAATATTCTTCAGAAAATTAACACAGTATATTATATAATATTCAAGCTATAATTTAAAAATCCCCAATTTTCTCAAAAATGTTTTTTCAACTGCTTCAAACTGAGTTCTAATTAAAGTTCACTTCTTACTTTTTGTTAAATCTTTTTAGTTCCTTCTAATCCAACTTATAACTTCTACCTTTCCTTTTTCGAAGTGCCTAGTTATCTTATGCAAAATCTGCACTTGTCATATGTATTTTTTTCATTGTAATAATCTTTATTCCCTAAGGAGGCTTTTAAACAACATTCAGGCTAAGGATTTTTTTTTTTAACATCTTAGGTATTGCTGTCTACACCATTTCATCTGAGCAGGAGGCACATTATATCAGGGTTTTTTTGCTATCTATGATACTGTATTTGATCATATGGAGAAGTTAGTGACCCACCAAATGTCTGCATATTGGAGATAGTTTTCTTTGTGGAGATTAGCAAGTAATCTAGACTGTTATTTTCGCATTTCTGAAACAACTTTAACTTAATAGTTTTGTTATATTGAAGGCTGTATAATGGTGTTTTTTCCCAATTGTATTGCTTTTTCTACATTGATTATGGGCTATTCTTCTATTTAAAAAAGTTCTTTCTTGGTCCTAGTAGGTTAGCTTAGTATAGAGTGTCAGGTGGTGTGTGGATGTCCTGGATTTGATTCCCAATCAGGGCACACAAGAGAAGTGACCATCTGCTTCTCCCCCCTCCCTTTTTGGTTTGAGTGCATTGCCTGAGGTGCTGAGGATGGCTCCTTGGAGCCTCTTCCTCAGGCGCTAAAAATATCTCAGTTGCGAGCATGGTCCCAGATGGGCAGAGCATTGGCCCCAGATGCCCAGACGGGTGTTGCTGGGTGGATATGGTCAGGGCACATGTGAGAGTCTGTTTCTCTATCTCCCCTCCTCTCACTTGGAGAAAAAGAAGAAAAGAAAATCTTTTAAAAAAGAAAAAAATTCTTCCTAACCAGGAATGAACCACAGTTATCCTGTATGTAAAAGGCAGAGTTTAAATGCTTAATTCTCTCTGTTTAATTACCAATTTTTTTTTTTAATTTCTTTAATTTTCTGAAGCTAGAAACCGGGAGAGACAGTCAGACAGACTCCCGCATGCACCCGACCGGGATCCACCCAGCACGCCCACCAGGGGCGACGCTCTGCCCACGAGGGGGCGATGCTCTGCCCACGAGGGGGCGATGCTCTGCCCCTCCGGGGTGTCGCTCTGCCGTGACCAGAGCCACTCTAGTGCCTGGGGCAGAGGCCAAGGAGCCATCCCCAGTGCCCGGGCTATCTTTGCTCCAATGGAGCCTTGGCTGCGAGAGGGAAGAGAGAGACAGAGAGGAAGAAGAGGGGGAGGGTTGGAGAAGCAAATGGGCGCTTCTCCTGTGTGCCCTGGCCGGGAATCGAACCCGGGACTTCCACACGCCAGGCTGACGCTCTACCACTGAGCCAACCGGCCAGAGCCTTAATTACCAATTTTTATAGTTAGGAATTAACTTAATACTTCCAGTGGTGGAACAGTCTTTTCAGATTTAATTTCTTTGGTTGGCAAGTCTGAAGAGATTGCCAGTTTATCTTATTTTGTAGAAATGATTGTTTTAGTTAAAACTGATGGAAAGATCTATCATTCCCTTCTTTTCAAATAAAGAATGATGGTAAGAGGATAATATATAGTACTTTAAATAATGTTTCTTCTAATATCTTAATTAGTCTTTTTTGATAGAGAAGAATATTTTTGTGTTGATTGTTGGTCAGTAGGATTGATTTAATTAGTGAAGACAAAGATTTATTGAAGTGCTCTGAATGTTGTGGGAATTAAGTTAAATTTGAAGAAACAGTCTGGAAGTTATGTCCCTTGCAGCATTCCACTTGGGACCACCAGTATGACTCATTTTGATAGGCCATCTATTCTGTCAAGTCTCTTTTGTATTAATGTATATTTCATATTACCATAGTCGGAAGGTTTTAGACACTGGCACCTGGATTTTTTTTCTATCTATGACTTCATATTATAATAAAAGCATATTATGTAACTTAAAGAATGTAGTCTATCCTTATCATTGTCTAGCTATTAACTTTAGAAAACCATAGCTGTTTTCTGTATTTTGTAATTTTGATCTATATTTGCCATTTGATTTCCATTTGAACTCCCCATTTTGTGATTTTATAAGATTTAAAAATTTTATATTTATGCATACTTTGTTTGTATTTATGGACCACTAGTAGTATAACTCTAGGGTATAGTTTATCTTGCAGTAATCATTTCTAACCTAGCTAACCTCTGAGTTCCAGTTTACATTAGGGTTCACTCTTGGTTTATATTATATTGGTTTTTACAAATATGTAATGACATGTATCCACCATTATAGTACTGTACTATACAGAGTAGTGTCACTGCCCTAAACTCTCCTTTGCTCTGCCTGTTCATTCCTCCTTCCTTTAACCCCTGGCAACCACTGGTCTCTCTACTGTTGCCATAGTTTCAGATTCTGTAAAATGTTTTATATTGGAATTTTACAGGATATATCCAGTTCAGATTGGCTCCATTCACTTACTAATATGCACTTTGGGTTCCTCCGTGTCTTTTTATGACCTGATTCCTCATTTTTTTAGCACTCATTAAGATAGGACCCTATCTTCTTTATTGAGGTGTGAATTCAGATAAATTGGTTTGTTCATTTTTTTATTGTTGAATTTTAAGAGTTCTTTGTATATTTTGATAACAGTCCTGTATCAGACATGTTTTGTAAATATTTTCTTTCCGTGGCTTGTCTTGTCATTTTCTTAAAAGTGGTTTATGATTGTATTTAATTTCAATGAAGTCCAGTTTATCGATAATTTATTTTATGGATTGTGCCTTTGATGTATATGTAACATTTTAATACATATAAATTGGCATTCTTCTCCTGTCACATTCCTAATTCAATCTCACATTGAATCTTGTTATTTCTTGTTGGGAAAATCATTTTATGAGAACTATTTTATGAGTTTTAGGATCTCACATTTCTTTTTGAATCTAAAACAAGACTTCTTAATCTGGGTTCAAGATCTTAGAGGTCCATGAAAAATATTCAGAAAGTATGTTAACTTAGGGAAAAAATTGCATTTTCATTTTCTCTGACCTGTAATGCAAATTTCCTTCACTTATGAATATGCATAATAAGTTATCAAAATATTAACTGGGCATAGGAGTTTGTAAGCAGTGAAAATAATGGATATTTTCATATAATTTCTATGTTATTATTCTGTAAATATTGCTTATAGTTTAAAATTATGGTAAGGCCTATATTTTAATATATGAACAAAAACACATATTCTACTATATGTCAGTTTTAAAACCTAAGTATTTTACTTTGTATTTTAAAAAATACTAGTCTTTGAAAAAGGTTTCTAGTCCTCATCATATTGTTAAAAAGTTTATGACACTAAAATGCTAGTGTGAGAGAGACTTAAGGGGAAATCCTTGTGGAGTTAGGACAGCCTGCTAGGCGATGGTTGTTGACTTAGACTTTAATTATTGGGGAAAGTTCTTCAAGAGGAATTCAGTTTTAATCTGGAACCTAAAGGATAATTAGCTAAGAAATAATGATTCAGTGCCTGGATATAAATAAATATTAGTTGAGTGAAAGAGGCAAGAAAAATATTGCGCATTTGACATGTAGATTGTGAAGCAGACTCTAAATAGTGGACTGATCAGTTTATTATGTGTGAGATACATTTTTCAATGTGTCACCATTTCTACAACATTTTATGAATGCTTTGTATCGGTTTAAATATTTGAATTAAAGGGAAGGTTCATAACTCACCAACCACTCACAAAATTGGTTTGCAGAATCTTAATAGAAGCTGATAGACAAAGATTTCATACAATTGCTTATAATTTGTTTCAGTTATTTACTGTTCAGCACTGAGTATTTTTGCTATTTAGAATATGACTGATACTGCTTGAGTATGGCAAAAGTATGTATCTAATATATTTAATTAACATAAAATGAGAAAGTGTTCTGGTTGAGTTACTTCTGAGATTTTATTAATTTGTATTTTGTATAATGGTGTAAAATTTAAGTGGTACTTCACACAGTATTTATAATTTTTTAATTTAAATTGGCCTTTTTCAAAATGTAACTTGTATATCCTCCAGTAACATCATCCAGTTTTTCTTTACATGTATCCATACATTTTCTAAATTTATTTTTTTATCATATTTCTAATTTTATATTAACAAGCTTTAATTGTTTTGACTTAATAATTCTCTATTTGGTTTAAAGGCTTTTTCATGGGAACTATAGTGTGAGCAATAATAACAATAGTGCTTATTAGAATATTTTTTTAAATAAGTTCAGGGAAGTTCATTAAAACAAAAAGCAAATGAAAACATACAAAAAAGTTCATTTTTAAAGAAATCTGATCTTTCTCTAAGCACTTTACCTGTATATATCGCTCTTATACTCAGGGTTATAAATAATTTTCTTAGTTCCTTTGTTTTAGAGAGGCATATTTTACATGACAGAATTGGTAAAATATCCTAGACATCAAAATTCATAAGTAAACCAGACCTGTTGTCCACCTCCTGAGAAATTTTAAGAACTGTAAAATGTATACGCTGAAATAACACTGCCAAGTGAATTAATGAGAAAATGTAGGTTGTGTGAGTCAGTGGCAAGCAGTGCAGTCTTGTATGGAATCTATCTATTCAGAAAAGAAACGAAGGGATGCCTAGAAGTCGAGTTGTGAAACTTTTAGTTCAGCAGCTGCATTCAGTTTGTTTTTCAATTTCTCCTTCCCATTCTTGTTTATTAGCTGTGACTCTGAGTCCAGAGTTAAAACAAATATTTTAATGGCAACATTTATGATTCGGTTAGAAGTGCCAGAGAGGCCTCCATGCTTAGATCTGGGCAGATTCAACATGGGTGGTGTAAGTTTGTTGCTTTCAATTATTTAGATGCAAAACGAATAACATTTTCTAGGGAACTTTAAAAAAGAAATTAATACACTTCTTTTGGAGCCGTTTTAGGTTCACAGCAAAATTGAGTGGAAAGTAGAGAACTCTCCCTCACACACAAAACTTCCCACACTACCAACATTCCACACCAGTGTGGTAGTTTTGTTACAATTTGAACCTATATTGGTACATCATTATCAACCAAAGTCCTTAGTTTATTCAGGGTTCAATTTTGATGTTTTACATTCTGTGGGTTTTGACATATTAATATGTATCCACCATTGCAGGATCACATAGAATAATTTTACTTCCCTAAATTTTTTTTAAAATCAAATTTGGGAATTCTCAGTCATAATATCTTTTTAAAAAATTTTAATTGGCCTGACCAAGCAGTACTGCAGCAGATAGAGCACCAGACTGGGACCCAGAGGACCCAGATTTGAAACCCCAAGGTCACCGACTTGAGCGTGGGCTCATCCAGCTTGAGTGCGGGTTTACCAGCTTGAGTGCGAGGGTACTGGCTTGAGCATGGGATCATGGACATGACCCCATGGTCGCTGGCTTGAACCCAAAGGTTGCTGGCTTGAAGCTCAAGGTCTCTGGCTGGAGCAAGGGATCACTCACTCTGCTGTAGCCCTCTAGTCAAGGCACATATGAGAAAGCATTCAAAGACCAACTAAGGAGATTAGGGAGATGCAACAAAGGACTGATGCTTCTCATCTCTCTCCCTTCCTGTCTGCCTGTCCCTATCTGTCTCATTCTCTATCTCTGTCACACACACAAAGTAAATAAATAAGTAAGAAGGTAAAAATTTTAGTTGAATTTATTGGGGTGACATTGGTTAATAGAATATATAGGTTTCAGGTGTGCAATTCTATAATAACATAATCTGTACATTGTACTGTATGTTAGCCACCCTAAGTCAAGTGAACTTTCAATAGTTATCATTCCTTTAAATGTTCTTTCTGCTTCTTTTTTCCTCTTTCTTCCTATGGGACTCTGATGCGTAGATTCACTTCCCTGTTGGTATCTCATAGGTCTCAGAGGCTCTTTTCGTCTTTCTTCTCAAGCTAGGTAATTCCGATTGATTTCTTCTGCCAGTTCAAATGTGGTTCTTGCATTCTTGAATTGAATTTTTCATTTCTGTTGTTATGCTTTTAACTTCAGAATTTCTATTTGTTTCTTTTTTATATTATCTCTGTAGCAGTATCCTCTTGGTGAGACTTTGTCCTCATACTTACTTTCCTTTAATTCTCTAGACATGGTCTCTCAGCATCCTTGCCAGCATGTAGTATTCTCACCAGTTTTTATTTTATACATATATACTAGCTATAGGTCCTCTGTAAGATAGATAATTTAGAAATCTTTGATTCCCAGTGAGGTTCGTTTTTTTATCTTTTTAACAAGGTCTTTTACAGAGTAAACCTTATTACTTTTTGTAAAATCCAGTGTTTTTTAAATTTATTTATTCATTTTAGAGAGGAGAGGGAGAGACAGAGAGAGAGAGAGGAGAGATAGAGAGAGAGAAGGAGGGAGGAGCTGGAAGCATCAACTCTCATATGTGCCTTGACCAGGCAAGTCCAGGGTTTTGAACCGGCGACCTCAGCGTTTCCAGGTCGACGCTTTATCCACTGCACCACCACAGGTCAGCTCAGTGGTTTTTTTTCCCCCCTTTTATCATTGGTATTTTTGTGTTCATGTCTAAGAGATGGTCACCAATCTGGGACCTGAATATCTTCTCCTATGTAATTTTATAATAGTTTTATAGTATTACATTGTATGTCAGCATCTATAATCAATTTTATCAATAGTTTTGTTATTTATTTGTTTGTTTATTTTTAGCGAGAGAGACAGGGAGAGAGATGTGAGAAGCATCAGCTTGTAGTTGTGGCACTTTTAGTTCATTGATTCCTTCTCATACATGCCTTGACCAGTGGGCCTCTAGGAGATCCAGTGACCCATGCTCAAGCCAGCAAACTTGAGCTTCAAGCCGGTGACCCCATGCTGAAGCCACCGACCTTGGGGTTTCCAACCTGGGTCCTCAGTGTCCAAGGTCAACGCTCTGTCCACTGCACCACCACCTGGTTGGGGCTGGGTGTTCTTTTTTGTGTTTTTTTTATTAGTTAGCACATCAGGTTTAGGTCATAATTATTTTATTTTTTGGGTACTTCATTATTTTTTTGAAATCTTATACTTTTTTCCATAGAATTCCTTTTGCACTTTTCTCAGTAAAGTAACATACTTCCATGGGCTGTTTCTGGGGTCTCTGATGAAGATGACCTCTTTTAGCTATTTCTACCTGGAAATAGCTGTGTTTTGGCCATAGTTTTGAGGAATATTTTAGATATATTTTAGTTGGGCATTCTTTTCCCAGCAACTGTCAGTTTTCTTTCTTTCACAGCTTTTGGCATTTTTAATCTGCTTCTCTTAATTACTTACATACAGAATTGTACTTTTTGAGGGTCAGAATTCTAGTATGTGGTATTAGCTCAAATGGAGCCCTGGGAAGCTTTTCAGAAGGTTGCTGCGTTCTCCTTAGCTTCGCCTATTGTGGATTGCTCTCCCTCATTCTGTTTTGTCTGAGGTGAGAACAGCTTCTTCTATTTACATTTCTTATACTAAACTTTCAGAGAGAATTTTAAAAGCTTTGACTTTTGTTGTTTATCAATTTGTCTTTGTTGTAAGGCAAGAACAGCAGCTTTTGATTTTACAAATTCAATGCAAAAGTCTTGGTGCTGATAATTTTAGCATGTGAAATGTTCTGTAGGACCCTGGGTTCAGACAGCAACCTGTGTATATGCATATGTCAGCATGGGCTACCTTAACAGCATACTGCAGACTCGGTGGCTTAAACAACAGGAATTTATTTTCTGACAGTTCTGCAGGCCGGAAGTTCAAGATCAAGGTTCCAGATGATATAGTTCCTAGTAAGGTCTTTCTTCCAGGCTAACAAATAGCCACCTTCTCAGTCTGAGCTCACATGGACTTTCTTTGGTGCAGGGAACAAGGAGAGGGAGAAAGAGCTAGCTTTTTTCTTGAAAAGATACTAACGATATTAGATCAGAGCCTCTCCCTTGTGACCTCATCTTAAATATTGTCACACTGGGTTTTTTTTAAGAGTTTCACTATATGAATTTTTTAAATTTTTAAGTGAGAAGAAGGTAGGCAGAGAGACTCCTGCCTGCACTCCAACCAGGATCCATCCTGCAGGCCCACTAGGGAGCGATACTCTGCCCATCTGGGCCTGTTGCAACTGGAGCTATTTTTTTTTTTAGCGCCTGAGGCCAACTCACTTAATCCAATTGAGCCATGTGGGAGGGGAAGATAGAGAGAGAGAGAGAGAGAGAGAGAGAGAGAGAGAGAGAGAAAGGGGAGAGGTTGACAAGCAGATGGTTGCTTCTTCTGTGTGCCCTGACTGAGAATCAAACCCAGGACTTCCACACACTGGACCAACACTCTACCACTGAGCCAACCAGCTAGGGCCTCAATATATGAATTTTTTAGCTGTACATACATTTAATCCTTACAAGTACTTTTGAGAATTATTCAGCTACTCTTATTTTTTCAAAACTCTTATTTGATCACAGCCCAATTCTAGGTTATTGTGATTAGCTATGATTATTGAATCATACTTAACTCCATGTGTTCATTTCTATTTTAAGATATTCAGACATTCTTTAAGAAATTTTAAATGTTAATGATATTTCCATCTTTCAATTACTTCCTTATTGCTCCGAGTCTATTGTCCAAAAGCCAGGCACAAATGACTGATAGTTTCAACCTGATCTACATTTTCCTTCCAACATCTAACTGAAGTAGATATTTTTCAGGTCCTTAAACATGTTACATCATTTCCCCTCTACCTAGAATTCATTTTGACCTAGATAACTCTTATATATCTCTTGAGTTCATTATTTAATTTATTATTTATTATTTTTTAAGATAGAGAGGGGAAGGGAGAGATAGGAGAACCATCAACTTGTGGTTACTTTACTTTTGTTGTTCATTGATTGCTTCTTATATCTGCCTCGACGGGGGGGAGGGGCTTCAGCCGAGCCAGTGACCCCTTGCTCAAGCCAGAGACCTTAGGCTCAAGTCAATGACCTTTGGCTCAAGCCAGCGACCTTTGAGCTTAAGCCAGTGACCATGGGATCATGTCGATGATCCCATACTCAAGCCACCGACTCCACATTCAAGCTGGTGAGCCTGAGCTCAAGCCAGCGACCTTGGGGTTTTGAACCTGGGACCTCATTGTCCCAGGTTGATGCTCTATCCACTGCACCATCACTACTCTGGCATCTCTTTGATTCTTAACTGAGCAGCTGTCATGATAATAGATAACAGTATGTGTGCCTTTGTGTTGTGCCAAGCACTGTTCTAACTGCCCTCTTGGGCTATTGAATTTCATCTTCACGCTAACCCTGTAAATGGGATACTGTTATTACCCTCATTTTATAGATGAGGAAACTGAAGCCCAAGGGACTATGTTGATGATCTTGCACTCAATCCAGTGACCCTGCTCTCAAGCTGGCATTGCCTGCACTTGAGCCCTTGCTTAAGCCTGCGCTCAAGCTGGCGACCTCTGGTTTTTGAACTGGGGACCACAGTGTCCCAGGTTGTCACTCTATCCATTGCACCACCACCAGTCAGACTTGAGTATTATTTTTAAATATTATTTTTGAGACTTATGTGACCCTACCTAAAATATCATTTTCTCCCCTCTGCCTCACCTCAACTTCACCTTTGCCCCATGATTGGGCAAGTTACTTTATCTGCTTAGATCACTCCCAGTACTTTAGTTTCCTCATCAATAAAATGAAGGTTATGTTTCTAAACAATACCTAACACATACTGAGACTTCAATAAATATTAATTGTCATTGTTTTCATTATTATTAATCCCTTCATCCTAGTTTTTAATTTATTTATACCCACAGAGTATCATTTGAAAACGGTTTTGCTAGCATGCCAAGTGGGAAGGGAATGGGAACAGAAAGAGACTTTGTGACCCTGCCAGTATCTCAGTAAATAGAGCCAGCCAAGTGTATGAATGTCCCAGATTCAATTCCTGGTCAGGGCACACAAGAGAAGCAACCATTTGCTTCCTTCCCTACCCCCACTCCTCTTTCTCTATCTCTTTTCTTCCCACAGGCAGTGGCTCAGTTGGTTCGATTGTGGCCCTGGGCACTGAGGATGGTTCAGTTGGTTCCAGCATGTCAGCCTCAGGTGCTAAAAATAGCTTGGTACTTGAGCATTGGTCCAGACAGGTTTGCCAGGTGGATCCTGGTCGGGGCACGCGGGAGTCTGCCTCACTATCTCCCCACCTCTCACATGTAAAAGAAAGAAAAGAAAGAAACAAAGAGACTTTGCTTGGGGCAGAGGGTGCACAATGTGGTATATAGATAGGGTTATATTGAATTGTACACTTGAAACCTGTAATTTTTTTTATATCAGAGGCAGACACTTGACCAACATTTGATTTTTTAATTGAATTTATTGGGGGTCACATTGGTTAATAAAATTATACAAGTTTCGTGTGTACAATTCTATATACATCATCTGTATATTGCATTGTGTGTTCATCATCCCAAGTCAAATCTCCCTCCACACCATATAAACCCCCTTCTTCCTTCCCTTCCCCCACCGCCTTTCCCTCCTGTAATACCCACACTGTTGTCTGTATCTGTAAGTCTTTTTTTCCTTTGCCTAATTCCTTCACCTTTTTCAGCTGGCCCCTCAACCCTCATTTTGAACCAATGTCATCTCAATTCTTTAAATTGAAAAAAGTGTTTTTTGCTAGAACTGAACTTTTATTTTTACCCCAGGCATTTTTAGCCTGGCATTTTTCACATAGTTGTTAGTGAGTAAGTATACATTGAATAATTACATTAAGTAATTGTTTCACCCATTATTATTATCATGGATAAACTGTGGCAGTACAGAGATAAGGCATTAATGCAATGTAAGTAATTATTTGTTGAGTAAATCCAGCTTATTTCTAATTTGTGGTTTGGATAAGAATTGTCTCCCTCCCTAAATTGTGAGAGTGATCCATAATAGTGAATTATATTAAATGCAGACACAGCACATGTCATTAAGATTGAAATACATAGTAGATATTTATTTAAAATATTTTTGTAGAAACTACTTCATATTTATATAAGTACACTAGATTGACATATTATTAATTATATTGCCTTTGACATCCAAGAAAATAAGCATTTTTTTATTAGTTACATTGAAATTAGAAGCATTAGAAAGAAATTCTCAACTCTGCAGTAAGCCTGATATTTCTAAAACAGACCTGTTGTCTTTAATTTGGTAAATAATTGATCTGCTTTCCAGAGGCTTTATTTCTGCCACTTGAGTAGGTGTGAAGTGCAGCACATCTACATTTTAAATAATTACCCTTCCTTGGCAGGGAAATTGTTTTTCTTTCCATTAATAAGACAAATATGAATGTTGGGTCTGTAGTAAAGTAGATTAAACATGTACCCTTTTGGGTGCTTGACTGTATCTTTAATCGACTTGATATTTTTCTGGTTACTTAAATGCCGTATGTTGTAAGGAGATGGTGGTCTTGGGTTCATCATTAAAAATGGATGTTTTTTTTTAATATGTATAGAGTTTTTCCCATTGATCATAGGAAATGATGAGAAAAATACCATATGCATTTTTGTGAATATCTATAATGTCTTACGGATTATAAACCTTATAAAAGAGAACATAAAAATTATGTCATTGTTATCTAGGAGGAATAGGGAGAGATTTCTTAGATAGGACGCCAAAAAGACAAACTATAACTTTGTTCTTCATTAAAATTTAAAACCTTCAAGGACACCCTGGCCAGTTGGTTCAGTGGTAATGTCAGCCCAATGTGTGGATATCCCAGGTTTGATTCCCGGTCAGGGCACACAGTAAAAGTGAGGTATGAGGTGGATCCCGGGTGTGGCCTCGTCGGTATCCGTCTCTGCCTCCTCTCCTCTCACTTAATAAAATAAATAATAATAAAATAAAAATAATAAAACCTCTAGGGAAAATATTATTAAGAAAGTGAAATGGCTTGCCATACAGTGGGAGAAAAAAAATATGTATCTACACTAAACAATTTTTTTTAAATTTTACCAACACACTAAACAATTTAAATGGGCAAATATTTCAATAATTATGTCACATAAAAATATGTAAATGGCCACTCAGCACATGTTAAGCTGATTGGCATCACTGATCACCAAGAAAAATTTGGCATATTAAAAGTATAAGAAATCGCCTGACCTGTGGTGGCGCAGTGGATAAAGCGTCAACCTGGAATGCTGAGGTCGCCGGTTCAAAACCCTGGGCTTGCCTGGTCAAGGCTCATATGGGAGTTGGTGCTTCCTGCTCTTCCCCCTGTTCTCTCTCTATCTCTCCCCCCCTCTCTCTTTTCCCTCTCTCTCTAATAAAAATGAATAAATAAAATCTAAAAAAGTAAATAAATAAAAAAAGTATAAGAAATCACCAAATACTCTTTGAAATGATTAAAATTTAAGAAGACCCACAATACCAAGTGGTGATAAGGTTATGGATCTCATGTTACATGCTGCTTTAGAAAAAACATTGTGTAGTTTCTAATGAAACTAACCATACATATTACCCACCAGTTCTACTTGTAATCATTCACTTCAGAGAAATAAAAACAAATGTCCACACAGAGACTTATACTTGAATTTTGTAGGAGTTTGATTTACAATAGTCAAAAACTAGAAATAACTACTGAATGGATACATAAGTTTCATAATACCATATAATGGAACACTGCTCAGTATCATAAATCAAGGAATGGACTGCTGTTACACACAGCAGGTAAGGTCCACAACATCTTGTCTGATATTACTTACATGTACTTCTAAAGCAAGCATATTAATTCATTATGATAGAAAGCCAATCATTAGTTGCTGGGGGCCCTAGGATAGGGAGTGGATGGACTGCAAGTGAACACAAGGGAATTTTTTCCACATGCACTTTGTATATACTTGTCAGATTCATCAAAATTGACACTTAAGGCCTTGGCCGGTTGGCTCAGTGGTAGAGCATTGGCTCAGCGTGAGGATGTCCCAGGTTTGATTCCTGGCCAGGGCACACAGGAAAAGCGCCCATCTGCTTCTCCACCCTTCCCCCCTCTCCTTTTTCTCTGTCTCTCTCTTCCCCTCATGCAGCCAAGGTTCCTTTGGAGCAAAGTTGCCCCGGGCGTTGAGGACGGCTCCATGGCCTCTGCCTCAGGCACTAGAATGGCTCCAGGTACAATAGAGCAACACCCCAGAGGGGCAGAGCAACGCCCCCTAGTGGGCATGCTGGGCGGATCCTGGTCAGGCACATGCGGAAGTCTGTCTCTCTGCCTCCCTGCTTCTCACCTCAGAAAAATACCCCCCCCCATTTTTTTAAATGCACACTTAAAATGAGTGTATTTATTGTATGTAAATTATACATTAGTGGAGGGTGATAAAGTTTTAAAAATACTCTGGCATTTGAAAAATATATTTAACCACTTGGAAAAACAAGAATACATACAGACATGTACCATCTTCCTATAGGTTTATAGTATGAATAACTTGAAAATAATAGAACACTGAATATAAAAACCTATTGGATGTAGCTACAGATGTCTTCAGAACCTTAAAAATTTCATGATGCAAAATGAACAAAAACAAATTATTTAAATAAAGATATTAGAACATTTAACTTCAAACTCCTAAAAATGTAGGAGGATGGAATTAAAAAGTTATAAAACAAGCCCTGGCAAGGTAGCTCAATTGGTTAGAACAGTATTGCAAAGTACAGAGGTTGCTGTTTCGATCCCCAATCAAAGCACATACAGGAACAGCGTGATGTTCATCTCTCTCATTCTCTCACTTTCTCACTCTCTCTGTCCCTCCTCTCTTACTGAAAACAATAAATAAATAAATAAATTTTAAAAACCAAAAGTTATAAAATAAGTGAGGTAGCAAACTAATTGTTGATTTTAGACCTTTCCACATGGAACAAATGAATAAGAGCCACATCAGAGATTTTGTTCTAATTTATTTTGGTTCTGGATATGTGCAATTTTTGGAAAGGATCAGATAAATCATGTCCTTTGTTCGTTTGATAGTGTTTAGTTCAATGCCTTTAATGGTGTTATCGAGCATAAATTTAAGGGAGTCTTACTATTTCCTGGGCCACAATTGTGGAAGAATGCAGTATAGAGTTTGGTTATCAGTGACTTTAAGCAGTTTTAGGAATGTACTAACATTGATACTGTCTGCAGGGAGACTTTTAGACCATTGATATCAAGTATTCATAATCAGTTCAAAATGTTTTATTAATCAGACTTGATAGTGTTATGATTTTATGTAATTTGAAGACCTAATAGATTTCAGTCGGTACACCTGTACTAGCATTCTGTTTTTTTGGTTTTCTGTTTACGAATTTGACTAGTAACTTAAAAAACTATTAAATTATTTGTAAGTTTCCATCTGTACAGGTGTTGATGGGAAAGTATTAAATTCACAAGAATTAATTCCAAAGCAAAATGATTTTATGAGTGATATAATCTGAATTTCTGTAAAGATTTCTATTTGACTCAGAATATCATCAGTGTTTATGCCTCTTTTTGGAGGAGAGTGTGAATAGCTGGTCATTTGTCTTCCAGTTCATATGTGTGCATGTAATGGAGAAACATGCAATTAGGTAGGTGTTATAAATAGATATGGCAAAAAGACATACCTACTCATGTTTCCGAGATTTTATAGCATATGCCCAGTGGAGGTTTGCTGCTCTCTAATTTTGCCTTTTGGGCTAACCAGCTGACGCCCAGTTAAAAAGACTTATGTTCTTATGAGGCCGCAAAAGACTTAATGTTCAGTCTCCAGTCTCAGATTTTGGAGAACGACATGTACCATCAGCAGCTTCAGTCCCCACCCGCTGATGCTAAGGCTCATCTATCAAACTTGAGGCTGTGAGTGAGGGAGAGGAAGCTTCCAGATAAACATACAACAGCGCCTAAACAGCTAATCACTCTAGGCTTCCGCTTCCAGGCCCTATAATTAGAAGTCCTTCTCTTCCTTGTATTCCCAGATGACGCAAATGCATTTTGTGGCTTGGCACCTCGTCTGGGGCGTAGGTTTAGTTTATGGCCAGCTAGTCTGGTTTAGTCTTCTGATGCTGCATAAATAGTTCTCAA
This sequence comes from Saccopteryx bilineata, assembly GCF_036850765.1. Classification (NCBI taxonomy): domain Eukaryota; kingdom Metazoa; phylum Chordata; class Mammalia; order Chiroptera; family Emballonuridae; genus Saccopteryx; species Saccopteryx bilineata. Next base: position 352,187,187 of record NC_089491.1, on the reverse strand, counting down.
GCCACAGTCTACTCTCTACAAGTTTTTCCTTTTATGTATATCTGCTTTTAAACTTGTTTTCTAGAAGAAAGGCTTGTCATTTCTGCCAGTAGAATGTGTGCAAAAGAGGAAATTATAAATTTAAAGGAAAGCACAGGGTTGTATAGTAGCACACAGCTATTTCTTCCTTTCCTCTCTGCTTTTTCCATTTTTTCCCATCATTTTAAAGTTTTGTCAAAAAAAAAAAGTTAAGCTAATTGCTGGATTAGAGTAGCTATAATTGTGTGGAGAAGTGGAAAAAGAAGACTTTCAGATATACACAGAAGATAGTGAGGATAATTTTCAGTGGCTATTTCTCTAAAAATTTGGATTTATTTACATATTAGAAACTTAACAGATGTTCATGTCAGTTTCAAAAGCTAGGAGCATATCGAAAGTGTTCATTTGTGAACACTCATAGCAAAACAAATAGTCTTGATTTGACTAATAGGAACTTTTATATTGAAATTCATTTTGAGTAATATACTGGTCTGTGATTCTAAAAGATAGGAAGTTTATCTTTGGTAGGTGAGTAATATATTTGTGTTATAAATGCAATTTCATTGTGTTTCCTGTCAGAGTGATGTTTCCATTGGATTGATTGTCACGTGCACAAATAGTTTGGTTGTGGGAAAGTAGACACAAAACATAGTAGTGGAATTGTGATAATGCAAACTTAGTATAACTCAGCAAAAAAATAGCAAGGAAGAAATACTGTCTGCAAAAAGACAGCAAAGCATTCATTCCCAACCTTAGAAATTTATTGTTTGAATAATAGAACAATATGGAAAGAATATAAAGTACGTCAGTGATATCATGGTCATAGATAGCTAGGCACAGTGTGAGAGGTAGTGTTAGATAGACTGTTATAGATTTGAAGTAGATTTCAGTATACAACACTTTTTACTATTTAAAATCTGTTCTTCTGCTTTGGCCAGAAAACTCAGTTGGTTAGAGCATTGTCCTGATAAGCAAAGGTTTTCAGTTTGATCCCCGGTCAGAACACATATAGAAACAGATCAGTGTTTCTGTCTCTCCCTTCCTTTCTGTCTAAAACTAATAAATTTAAAAAAATAATAAAATATGTTTTCCTGGGAATAACCAGGACACTGGCATCTAGTATGCTATTTTTATTGAACATTTAAATAATTTTTAGATTTGAGAAAGAGACAAAGAGAGAAACATCAATATATTGTCCCACTTATTTATACATTCATTGGTTGATTCTTGTTTGTGCCCTGATATACTATTTTAAAATCTAATGTAGTACATAGATCTATACCTTATATTAGCCAAGCAAATAAACTCAAATATACTTCACCTTTCCGTTGAAATGCCTACCTAGCTTCCTACAGGTGCTTAATATTCTTTCCTATCTTTTCTTTCAAAAGGAAAAGTTTTAACAGTAAACAAATGTAATTCCATTTCTCGCATAGCAGAATAAACTAATAAGCCATTCTTTTTACAGAAAAATTCTAGATAAAATATAAACAAACAAATTTAAATAGGTTTATTATAATCCTTGGAACAAACCAAGAAAAATATATCAAAAAAGTCAATATATAAATTTAAAATTAAATGGGAAGAAAGAGCAGAGAAATAAACACAGAGAGACAATCCAAAATTTAGTAACAAATAATAAAATGGTAGAAGTAAATGTATCCCTACCAATGAGGTGCATTACGTGTATATTAACTATAGGCACAAATTAAAATTTAGCATTGAATTAAAAAAAATAAAAAACCAATACTAGACCTCAGTTTTTGTCTAAAACAGAGTCATTTTAAATACAGTTATTGATCATAAAAGTAAAAGAATGGAAAAATATTTACCATGCATGCACCAATCCAAACAAAATGCTATTGGCAATATCAAGGTTAGAAAAAGTAGAACTCAGAATAAGGAAATTCCAGGGTTAAAACGCGACATTATCATAAAAGAGGTAATTCGACAGGAAGTCATAGCAATCCTAAGTATGTATGAACCTAAAAATAAGAGATCTAAAATTAGGGAGTTTATACGTATAACTGAAAAATAACCACATCATGTCCACAAATACAGTTGGAGATGTTATCTTCTATTCAGTAATAGAATGAGAAAGCAGGCAATCAATCAGTAAGGGTATTGAAAATCCAGAGAACATTATCAATTAAGTTGAAGTAATTGGCATAGAACATACTGTGTGTTCAAGTATACATTAAACAGTTACCAAGATACAGTCTGAGACAGAAAAGAAATTTTAATGAATTTCTTGTCATAACAGAATTAAAGTAGAAATCAGTATATTAAAGATACTTGGAAAATACCCAAATGATGATTAATTAAATGATGTATCTTTAAATATCCCATATTTTTTATACCTCTAGAAAACATTTAGAACTGGAAAGAAATGCAGCATATCAAAACTCATGGAATTTATCTAAAGCAGGCTTACAGGGAAATTTATAGCAATATATGCTTACTCTGAAAAAGAATAAAGTTCTTGAAACAGCAATCTAAGCTTCTACCATAAGAAACTTGAAAAAAATGAGTAAGTAAAATTAAAGCAAGGAGAATGAAGGAAGTAGTAGCAGGAGATTGTAATAGTAGAAGGAGGAAATAGTAGGCAAAATCCATGAACTTGAAAAGAGAAAATTAGTGATCAAATAGAATTGTACTTTTAGAAGAAGTCCTGTGCAAATATGGCCAGTTAATCTTTAGCAAGTTGACAATGGATAACAAATAAAAATTAAAGAATTCAATGGATAAAGAATAGTCTCTTCAAGAACTCTTGCTGGAACATTTGGATATTATTTGCAAAAAAATAAATTTGTCTGATATCTCACACTTTATGCAAAGATGAACTCAAAATGGATGATAGATCTAACTGTAAAACAAAAAATGTGGAATTTTGATGGAATTTTAACAATGGAAAATAAATATGGAATTAGGCAAAGACTTCTTAGCTGTGACATCTCATCAAAATTAAAAACTTGCTCTATGAAGGAGACTGTAGGCACTTCAATACATATTATGTCTGGATAGAGACTACTTTTAAACTGGTGAATTAAGTAGGATATTAGTAATTGATTTAGAAGATAAATTGGACTTTAAAATTCAGTTTTGAGACATGGCAAAAAGTTGGAGTGAGTTCCATGGAAATAAGTCATTCTCACATTCATTTTTATTAAACTTACTATTTAAAAATTCTTGTGAACTCTGTAAATTAAGGTATATAAAATTATTTTCTACTAGTCATATGATAGCATCATAAAATTTGTATTCTCACTATTGTATAGTGAAGTGTGTTAAGGCTTTGTAATCATAGGAAAAAGATACTACTTTAATTTTTTTAAGTTTATTTATTTATTTAATTAAATGAGAGGAGGGGAGGCAGAGATACAGAGTCCCACATGCTCCCTGACCAGGATCCACCCTTCAAGCCCACTAGGGAATGATGCTCTGCTCATCTGGGGCGTTGCTCCATTGCTTAGCAACCAAGCTCTTCTTAGTACCTGAGGAGAGGTCATAGAGTCATCATCAGCTTCTAGGGCCACCTTGCTTTAATCAAGTGATGGCTGCAGGAGGGGAAGAGAGAGAGAGAGAGAGAAGCAAGAAGAAGAGGGGTAGAAAAGCAGATGGGCACTTCTCCCGTGTGCCTTGACCAGGAATCAACCCGGGACATCCACATGCTAGGCTGATGCTGTACCACTGAGTCAACTGACCAGAGCCCAGTGTTTATTTTTTATTGTGAACACTTTCTTATGTCTTTTGTAAATGTTTTCTTTGATGATATTTAAAGTATGATGAGTACTTTGTGAAAATATTTCACCTACATACATAATTGTTTTTATTTTTACCCTTTTTTTGGTATGTTTTTCAGGAATGCTTCTTGTCACAACAGACACCCTTGGCCATGACTTTCACGTCTTCCAAATTCTGACTCATCCTTGGTCCTCATCACAAAGTGCTGTCCATCATCTGTATACTCTTCACAGGGGAGAAACTGAAGCCAAAGTAAGTTGTATAATTTTCAGATATGACATCTAGCCGGTTCTTTATATCATATTAGAGTTTAACATGTGTTTTTATTCAGCGTGCGTGTGTGTGCGCGCACGTAAGAGAGAGAGAGAGAGAAAGTAGAGATGGAGTTACAGATAGGCAAGAAGAGAGAGAGAGATGAGAAGCATCAACTCATAGTTGTGGCACCTTAGTTGTTCATTAATTGCTTTCTCATATATGCCTTGATTGGAGTGCTGCACATTGGGCTTCAAGCCAGTGATCATGGAGTCATATCTATGATCCTATGCTCAAGCTGGCGACCCCATGTACAAGCTGGTGAACCCGTGCTCAAGCCAGCAGCCTCGGGATTTCGAACTTGGGTCCTCAGCATCCCAGGTCGACACACTATCCACTGCACTACCGCCTGATCGGGCTAGAGTTTAATGTTAATGTTAATGTCAGAGCATACTTGGTGATAGAATGGGTCCCATAATTAAGAAAAAAATATTTATTCTATTTTGACCTAATAAATACATAAGCAGTAGGTAAACAGTTCAAAGAATGTTAAGATGAAAGTTCCATTTATCTTTCTTCTCCAATTCTAATACCATTTCTTGCTCTAGAGCAAACCCTGTCATCCAGTTGATATTCATCTCTCCAGACTATTTTCTTTTTTTCTTCTTTTATTTTTTTTATTTCATTTTATTGAGAGGAGGAGAGGCAGAGACAGAAACCTGCGTGCGTCCCAAGCAGAATCTACCCGGCAAGCCCACCAGGGGATGATGCTCTGCTCATCTAGGGTATTGTTCCATTGCTCAGCAATGAAGCCATATTTTTAATGTCTGAGGCAGAGGCCACAGAGCCATCTTCAGCACCAGAGGCCAACTCACTCAAACCAATAGAGCCATGGATGTGGGAGGGGAAGAGAGAGAGAAAGGGTAGGGGGAGGGGTAGAGAGATAGATGGTTGCTTTTTCTATGTGCCCTGACCAGGAATTGAACCCAAGATACCCACATGCCAGGCCGTTGCTCTACTACTGAGCCAACTGGCCAGGGCCACCTTTTTCTTTCTTTTTTTATTCAGTGAGAGGAGGGGAGGCAGAGAGACAGACTTCCACATGTGCCCTGACCAGGATATACTTGCCAAGCCCATTAGGGGGCAATGCTCTGCCCATCTTTGGGGCATTGCTCTGTTGCTCAGCTACCAAACTCTTCTTAGCATCTGAGGTGAGGCCATGGAACCATCCACATTGCTTGGGGCCAACTTGCTCCAGTCTAGCTAGCTATGGTTGCAAGAAGGGAAGAGAGAAGGAGAGAGAGAAATGAGGGAGAGGTGTAGAGAAGCAAATGGGCACTTCTCCTGTGTGCCCTAACTGGGAATTGAACCCAGGACATCCACATGCTGGGCTGATACTCTACTACTGAGCCAAATGGTCAGAGCCTCTTCAGACCTTTTTCTAGGCCTGTTGATTCTATATACATGTATAATATATATATGCACAGACATATGCATGTAAACACATACATATTCACATAAACACAAAATAATTGAGTTTTATAGTGTATATGACTAAGTGGTTATTATTCAATGGTATACTGGAGCCAGTTCACAGTGACTAGTGAGAATCAGTTATATACTTTTATCTCCAACTCTGGATGTAGTGACAGTATATTGGTGTGAAATCATCCACAGGAGTGTTTACATAATATAAATCGCAAGCACTTCACATTAGAGTAAAATTTTTTTCCTTAGGAAGCCAGTTTTTACAATTTAATAGCACATCACTGTGCACACATGCATGCACACATATATTTATATATGGAATTTACTGAGCATTTGTATTAGGCATTATGCTAAATGCTTTACATATATTTAATATTCTTTTTTATTTTTTATTTTTTATTTTTTTTATTTTTTTCCATTTTTCTGAAGCTGGAAACGGGGAGAGACAGTCAGACAGACTCCCGCATGCGCCCGACCGGGATACACCCGGCACGCCCACCAGGGGGCGACGCTCTGCCCACCAGGGGGCGATGCTCTGCCCATCCTGGGCGTCGCCATGTTGCGACCAGAGCCACTCCAGCGCCTGGGGCAGAGGCCACAGAGCCATCCCCAGCGCCCGGGCCATCTTTGCTCCAATGGAGCCTTGGCTGCGGGAGGGGAAGAGAGAGACAGAAAGGAAAGCGCGGCGGAGGGGTGGAGAAGCAAATGGGCGCTTCTCCTGTGTGCCCTGGCCGGGAATCAAACCCGGGTCCTCCGCACTTAATATTCTTAATATTACTTGGTAGATACTGAGATATTACCTTAATAGCCTGAAATCTCAAATATACTTTTGTTTCGCAGAGCCTGTGATTATGCATTTACTAGTATACTTTTACATGTACTTTATACTTTATTCTGAGATCACTGACCCAACACTATTTACTGTCCATCTTTTTCAACAGTCTAAAATGCTGTTCGTCATAAATTAAAAATTTTTGTAATATGTCTGACCAGGTGGTGGTGCAATGGATAGAGCATTGGACTGGGACACGAAGGACCCAGGTTCGCAATCCTGAGGTCGGTGGCTTGAGTGTGGGCTCATCTGGTTTGAGCAAGGCTCACCAGCTTGAGCCCAAGGTCACTGGCTTGAGCAAAGGGTTACTTGGTCTACTGTAGCTCCCCACCCCTGTAAGGCACATATGAGAAAGCAGTCAATGAACAACTAAGGTGCTGCAACGAAGAATTGATGCTTCTCATTTCTCTCCCTTCCTGTCTGTCTGCCCCTATCTGTTCTTCTCTCTGTCTTTCTCTCTGTCTCTGTCCCCTCAAAAAGAAAAAAGATTAAAAGAAATTATTTTTGGGAATGAAGAATCTTAAATAGATAGGAACATATGCTGGGTTTCTATTGATATTTAAAACCTAAGCATTTGACATTATGATAGGTTGCTTGTTGATTAACCATTCTAAAAATTGATAGTTAAAGGGAAGTATTCCCATTAAATTTAATTTCTAAATTAAAAAAAAAGCCATCTTGTGTTTTTAAGAAGGTCCAAATATATGGTAATGAAAGATGATTTGACTTTTGGTGGTGGACAAAAGATGCAGTATCATAGCAATGTACACTTGTAACATATATGATCTTATTAACCATTGTCACCCCAATAAATTTAAATAAATAAATATTTAAAAAGAAGAAAGAGAATGTATTCATCATTTACCTTTCTTGTATCAGTTTCATAGGACAAGAAAATAGCTGATGAGGGAATGTTTTTCTTTATTGAAGAATTCCCATTTTAAAATGTTAGAACCTGGACTCATTCTGATGACCGTTTTGCAACACATATAAATGCCGAATCATTATATTATATACCTGAAGTTAATATAGTGTTGCATGCCAGTTATACCACATTTGAAAAAAAAGGTTAGCATTTTTGGAATCACTGTGTTGCTACCCCTGATGAAACAGTGGACCTAGGCAATAATCATCTGTGTTTGGTTTTTGTTGATTAGTCTTTACATTACCAAAGTAGACCTCAGTTATCATGTGCTTCTCGAAATGATGCAGTAGGATGTGTACGACATCATCTGTGACAATATTTTTACCTGGCCCTCTGAATTAAACCTGATTATAATTCAGCTCCTAGATATAGTATATAATTAGCACTTTAAAGAAAATACAGAGATTCAGGGACAAGTTAAACAATACTATGAGAATCCAACTAGCCAACTCTAAAATGTGGAAATTCTTCATTACACATGTAACCTGATTTTACAACAAATAACTGTAATGGGAAAATAAAAGTGGGTATGTGGCAGGAATTAAAAGTAATTTTAAGGAATATTATCTATACAAGGTGTGGACCTTGTTTAGATTTTTGTTTCACATAAATTAAGTATAAAAATGTATTTTTCGTACAAATGATGAAATTTGAACATTTGCCTAAGCAGATTCTACTAAAGAATTTAATGTACTTATTTTCTTGTGATGCATACAAAAGTATTTACAGATGTGTTGCATTTGCTTTAAAGTAATCTAACAGTAGAAGAGTGTTGGTTAGATAAAAGAACAAATAAATAACAAGAGAAAATAGGCAAGGGTTTTGTTGATTACAAGTGTTTAAAGAAACATGAAATAAATGCGCCCTGGCTGGTTGGCTCAGTGGTAGAGCGTCGGCCTAGCGTGCGGAGGACCCGGGTTCGATTTCCGGCCAGGGCACACAGGAGAAGCACCCATTTGCTTCTCCACCCCTCCGCCTCGCCTTCCTCTCTGTCTCTCTCTTCCCCTCCCTCAGCCAAGGCTCCATTGGAGCAAAGATGGCCCCGGCGCTGGGGATGGCTCTGTGGCCTCTGCCTCAGGCGTTAGAGTGGCTCTGGTCGCATCATGGCGACGCCCAGGATGGGCAGAGCATCGCCCCATGGTGGGCGTGCCGGGTGGATCCCGGTCGGGCACATGTGGGAGTCTGTCTGACTGTCTCTCCCTGTTTCCAGCTTCAGAAAAATGCAAAAAAAAAAAAAGAAACATGAAATAAATGCAATGTGTGAACTTTGTTTGGAGCCTGATTTAAATAAAGTGTAAAGACATATTTTTGAGGCAGTTGTAGAAAATAGAACTTGAGCTGGGTATTATATATTAGTTAATTTTGCTGGGTCAACAATTGTGGTTTTTAAATTAAGTCTTTGTCTGTTATATACGTATCCTGAAGTCATACAGAAGTGAAACAGTCTCCTATCTGCTTATAAATATTCAATGACAAAAATAAGAGATAGGTTAAACAAGATTTGCTTACAAAGTATTACTTATTGAAGGTAGATGATGTCAATATTGGTGGTTCATTATAGCAATATATGCTATATACTTTGCGTATATTTGGAAATTTCTCTAATATAAAGTAAAACAATACTTTTTATCAATATTATGCTCTTTTATTTACTTTGACTTTTATGCCATGATTCAGTTTATATTTTCAAAAACTTTCCCAGCTATTCTTGGGCGTTTTCTTGTTGATGTATTTTAGAGTAACTGTATTCAGTTATGTAGAGATTTTCCTGGAATTTTTTATTTGGGCTGCATTGAAATTACATTTTAAATAGCTAGAACAGAAAAAGCTAAGAAGTATATGATATCACACATAGTTGGGAGATAAAACTGAGGCTTTATGGACAGAGATAAAAGTGAAATGGTTACTAGGGGAGAAGAGTAAACAAACAGGGACAGATATGTGGTGATGGAAAATGATTTGACTTTGGGTGACAGACACACAACGCAATCAACAGTTCCAATGCTATAAGTATGTTTACCTGAAACATGTATAGTGTACTCTTATTGATCACTGTCACCCAATTAAATTTTATTTCTAAATGAAATAACAAATTTATTAGTTAGAAATCACGTTTACAATATAGAAATATTACGTATAGGAATTATGTTTTAAAATTAGTTATTGCAGCTGTGGTGGTGCAGTGGCTAAAGTGTTGACCCACAAAGCTGAGGTTGCTGGTTTGAAACCTGGTTTGCCCGGTCAAGGCACATATGAGAAGCAACTACTCTGAGTTGATGCTTTCTACTCCTCCCCTCCTCTCTTTCTTCTTCTCTCTCTTTCTCCCTCTCTCTTCTCTTTCTAAAATCAATAAATGAAAAGATAAAATTAGTTATTGCTGTGGTAGGATATTTTTATCTTCCTGCTTTGCTATCCTCTATTGTAAGATCAAATTGTTTTTTTTTTTTTAGGGTTTTCTTTTTTTTACTGTACATATAACATATTTTCTGAAAATCACGATAATTTTTTACTTTTTTATTTTTATTACATTGACTATAAATCTAAAATAATGTGTAACAGTGTTAGTGATAGCTGTAGTCTTTGTTAAATACCTTTTAAAAATATTTCTAATTTCGCTCTTATTTGTAACATCTTTCTTTATGTCAGAATCATGACGTTTTGATTACTGTAGCTTTGTAATATAGTTTGAAATTAGGACGTGTGATGCTTCTAAAGTATGGAAATATGCCTCTCTCGGGGAAGACTTAGAATTTTAAGACTTAGAATGCTTATGTGCTGTGCCCTGGGTGAGCAGCAGGTTAAGAAGTAAATTTAAACTAGGTAAATATTCCATTCCTCATCAAATTTTATATCTTTTCTTTTATTTATATATATCATTTAGTTTAATAGCCTCCTTTTTTATTCAGTGGGTTATATCATGAAATAATTCTTTTAATGCTCAAAATATCCTATATTTGACCAGTTGGAGTCGATTAACTTGGCATCTGGGTCCTTTCGACACATCTCCATTGTTCTTTGACAGTGTCCTTACTTTCTGGCACAACAAACTTGCTTACTGTCATGTTCAGTTACCATTTGTTTTTGTTCCTTTTGTATGGAAGTTTTTAATTAGATGAGCAGTTTAGATAATAATTTAATATTTCATTATGCTGCTGGGCACATATGTAATCTGAGTTTATTTCTTAACTCTGGCCTCATAATCTCTGTCCTGTCCTCACAGGTCACTGAGATGCTCCACCTCACCTATAACCTCAAAGAATTTGAGTTGTTTTAACTTACACCTTTTTTTGATACTCTTTGTATTTTTCTGAAGTGAGAAGCAGAGAGGCAGAGAGACAGACTCCCGCATGCGCCCAACCGGGATCCACCCGGCATGCCCACCAGGGGGCGATGCTCTGCCCATTTGGGCAGTTGTTCCGTTGCAATTGGAGACATTCTAGTGTCTGAGGCAGAGGCCATGGAGCCATCCTCAGCACCCGGGCCAAGTTTGGTCCAATGGAGCCTTGGTTGCCAGAGGGAAAGAGAGAGACAGAGAGGAAGGAGAGGGGGAAGGGTCAAGAAGCAGATGGGTGCTTCTCCTGTGTGCCCTGGCCAGGAATTGAACCTGGGACTTCCACACGCCGGGCCGATGCTCTACCACTGAGCCAACTTGCCAGGGCTTTGATACTCTTTTGCATCAGCATTATTTATAATTTAATTTACTTACACAACCACCTGCAAGTAGAGATCATTCTTAAACTTCTTTGTATCTCTACCCTTTAGAACAGCGCCCTGCTCACAGACAAATGTTTATAGGTACAGATATTTGATACTTTCCATGCTATTCCTATTTAACAGGAAAACCAAACAAGTTATTAAAATTATTTTGTTCTGTGCCACAGCTTGTAATTTTGGAGCTTGGGAAATTCAAACATCAAGATCTAAGGAAGCTTGATTAACGACCATAAAATTAATTTTATAAGCTTCTACTGAAAACCTTATTTTGAAATGATCCTATACAATTTTACACTGATGATAAAATCTATATGGCATGTGATCTGTCTATCCATCTTTGAGTACTTCAGAATCATGTCATTCTGGATTCTCCCAAGAACTCTTGAGGATACTTTAATCAGGCAAGGACAAAAAAATTCAAGTATGTGGATCTAATTATGTTGAATTAAGTTGTTTTGTGATCTGTGACTTGGGATATCCTCTGCATCTGACAGTAATTTTTTTTCATAAGAGCACATATGTAGTTAGAAAAATATTCCTAGTTTTCAACAGTAAAGTCATATGTTGTAAAACCTTACAATATTTTGTTGATATACTTCTGTAATGTCTTACTCAAGCAGAGACAAGTCATTTTGAACTTAACATGCTAATTTTTATCAATGATAAATTTGCTTTTGAAACATTTATACATCAGATTAATGTTACTTTTACTTTATCAGAGCAATCCTGCAAAATATGATTAGTATGTTTAATTCTTAAGGGGAAAATAATTTACTTTTAAATACTGTATTATAAATATTTAAAACAAATTCAGTATAAGAATATCCCAGGTATTGCCTACTTATGCTTTTACCAAAATTCAAATTTTACTGTACTTTCTGTATTTTTACTTGCTAAACATGGCCACCCCATGGTCCTGATTTTTTTAAACTTTTTTTACCCTAAAACATTAGATTTATTGAGATACAATTCTCATAAAATTCACAAATATACAAATAGCACAAGTACATCCACAGACAATACATAAACAAGTGGACATGATTGGCCCACGTTTACAGTCACCCCCTCAATTAAAGTAGAGGTTACAGCTTTCCATTATTCTACTGTGCTGATTGGGCCTTCCATTTGTCTCTCCAGAGTTTTTACTGAGATTGTACAGGCCGATAGTCACCCTCCCCTTTTCTCTAAGCCATCAGTGAATCCCTGCAAAGCTCTGTGAAAGAAGGGCCTATTGAGCAGGCAGCTTTGCTCCAGGAAGTTGTGTAGGTGATAAGGTAATTAAAAACAAGATGCTGCTGGGGCAGGGCCAGACATCTTCTGGAACATACCATTTCATTTGACTAGCAAGCCCTGTTGGGCCCTTCCACTATTATGTTCGTCATAAAATTTGATTGAACCATCCCAGTGTGGTTCTGGAAAATCACGAGACCACCATGGGTCCATTGTTCAGCTGCCCTCAAGAGGGAGTGTACTTGGTCGCTGGGTCAGGCAGGTGGCGGTGTTGCACTGGGATAACATCTCCAAGGACATCAGCAGTCTTCACCAAAGCTTTTTCCTCCTAGGATTCTGTTACTTCTGTTACATGGGAAGGAACGGGCCCTGGCCAGATGGGTCTATTGGTTGGAGTGTTGTTCTAGAGTGTGAAGGTTGGCGGTTCAATTCCCTGGTCAGGGCACATGATGGAGCAGCTTGATGTTTCTCTCTCTCTCTCTCTCTCTCTCTCTCTCTCTCAAAAAACAACAACAAAAAACACAACAACAACATGGGGAGGAACAGGAAGCCTGATATGTAGTTAGTTGTGTACTTGTCTCACAGTCATGGCAGAGGATAATCTCTGGCACAAGCATGTAAGTACAGTCAATCCATTGATGCTGGTTATACATTCACAACATAAGCTACAATAATATATCCATAGCATCACTTTAGCTTCTCTTCACCACTGTGAACTTTGCTTACAGCTCATTCTGGAGTACTTTTCCTCCTATGAGGACATGGACTAATGTGTTTAATGTGTGCATGCCAGTTCCAATGACAGCTGCCAAGCAGGCACAGAATCCTCTATCTTAGTGTCAGGGGAGGCTAGCCTGCAGATACTATGGCGGCAGCCAGGAGTATTCGCCGGTATTTTTTTCACTTGGTCAGGCATTCAGTCAAGTATAGGTACTGCTTATTTCCCCATGGGCAGTGATACTATTGCCAGCCCCCAGTGAGCCTCCTGTTACAACTGCCCCCTTCTTTCTGACCTTATTCCCAACATGACCAAGTAACCCCTAAGTCCTAGGCCACCCCTCACACCCCTCATTCTCATCTCCACTCAAGTTCAGGCTGCAGCAGGAGCCAGCTACATTCACTCCATGGCTCTGTGGTATTTGCAAGGCATTACATTCACTATTTTTTAGTTCATATTTTTATTGAAATAATTTATAGATTCATATGTACCTGTTAGAAATAGCTGTAAGAGGCCCTGGCCGCTTGGCTCAGTGCGAGAGCGTTGCCCAGCCTGTGGAAGTCCCGGGTTCGCACACAGAAGAAGCACGCATCTGCTTCTCTACTCTTCTCCTTCTCCTTTCTCTCTCTCCCTCTCTCTTCCCCTCCTGCAGCCAAGGCTCCATTGGAGCACAGTTGGCCCTGGCACTGAGGATGGCTCCGTGGCCTCTGCCTCAGATGCTAGAATGGCTCTCATTGCAATGGAGCAACAGCCCAGATAGGCAAAGCATCACCCTCTAGTGGCCTTGCCGGATTGATCCCAGTTGAGCGCATGCGGGAGTCTTTCTCTCTGCCTCCCTGCTTCTTCTCACTTCAGAAAAATACAAAAAAAGCTGTAAGAGATTCTTACATACACTTAATGAGTTTATCTCATTGGTAACATATAGCAAAAGTAGAGTGTATCACAACCATAATATTGACATTGGTACAATCCACTGATCTTTTTCAGATTTCACCAGATTTACTTGTACTCACATGTGTGTGTATAGATCCACATATAGGTTTGTGTATCCACCACCTCCATCAAGATACCGAGCAGTTCCCTCATGTTGCACTTCTATAAGTTGATCTAACTCCCACAGTTTATCTAAACAGTCACCTCTACAGTTTGGAAATATTATAAATATGTTCTGGTACCTAAAATAGTGCAAAATATGTAAAAGGTTTTCCATGAATATTTATTGAATAAATAAATGAATGTAAAGAATTGACAGTGGAGGAACTAAACAGATGGGATAAAGGGTATGTGTAGATTATCAGTCTTTACCATGTTTCTGTTCTAAGTAACTTATTCTGAAATAAACTTTGATTATCCTTAACCTTGTTACAATATTATTACAGCATTTTCAATAAAGGTGTATTTATCAATTTTGAAGGTAAAATTATTGAATTGGTGGGTCGGGAATGTATCTAGAACTTGAATATTAATTCTTATTCAATTAGCTAATTTTTAAAATTTTCCTGTAAGTTTTAATGAACTGTAACCTCATCTGATAGCTTGAATCTTGGCTAGTTAATGATTTTTTGCAATGATCATTTTCATTCAATATTATATTAGGTTCAGGTGTACATATGTGATTGGACATCTATATAACTTACGAAGTGATCACACAGTAAGTTTAGTACCTGACACCATACATAGTTATTACAATATTATTGACTATTGGCTCTATTCCCTATGCTGTACTTTACATCCACATGACTGTTTTTATGACTAGCAATTTGTATATCTTGATCCTGTACCCCTCACCCCCACTTTTTTTTAAATAAGAGGAAGGGTGATAGTGAAACAGACTCCCACATGATCCACCCGGCAACCCCTGTCTGGGGCCGATGCTTGAATCAACTGAGCAGTCCTCAGCACCTGATAAACCACTGGCTCTGAGAGGGGAAGAGAGAGAGAAGGGATACAGGGAGGGGAGGTGGGGGAGAATAGAAGCAGATAGTCACTTCTCATGCGTGCCATGACTGGTGATCGAACCCAGGACATCCATATGCAGGGCTTTTGCCTTATCCACTCAGCCAACCAGCCAGGGTCAACCCCTTACCCTTTGTTTATCTATCTTTCCAACCCCTTTCCCACCTGGCAATCTTCAATTTGTTCCCTGTATGTATGACTGAGTTTATTTGTTTACTTTAGATTCTACATATAAGTGAAATCATATGGTACTTGTGTTTCTCTGTCTGACTTATTTCACTTAGCATAATACCCTCTAGGTTCATACATGTTTTCCCAAATGGTAAGATTTTATTCCTTTTTTATGGCTGATTAATACTCCTTTGTATAACTGCACCACCACTTCTTTATCCATTTGTCTATTGATGGACACTTAGGTTGCCTCTATATCTTGGCTATTGGAAATAATATTTCTGTGTGAGACTTATATTTATGGTTTTGATTGTCATCCCTATAGGCTTATGAAAGTGTAGTATTCTTGGATTTGAGAGTTTTCATCTAATTTCTCTCTGCCTCTTTTATTTTAAAAAAAGTTGGAAATGGAAATGGTATTTGAATCATTAGACATGTATTTGGCTACAGAACTGAAATCACATTTAACAATACTTTAAGAAGTCAGGGTTTATTTTTCTTAAGTTACAAGAAGCAGACTGCTGGTTTTGCTACAGTTGCTCAGCAATGTCTCTGACATTTTTGCTCTTTCCCTCTTGATTGTTTTATAATTGCCACTGCTCTGGACATCATTTTTGAATTCCAGGCAGTAAGATGGGGAGAAAGAGCAACATCAGTGATGTTAATTCCTTTTATCAGGAAAGTGGATACTTTCCCAGAATCTTGCAGTGGCATCCTGCTTTTGTCTGACTGATTAGAACTGTGTCAACACTGACTGTAAGAGAAGCTGGGCCAGCACTGCGAATTATCTGTGGTGGGGTAAGGTGAGGGGGTGAAGTTTGCAGATAGGTGTTCGATTTGCCACCCACTTAGTACCTCTGTGTGACCATCACCCGGTCAAGATACAGAACGTTTTCATCATCCCAGAAAGTTTCCCCCCGCCCTGTCCAGTCACATCTCCTGCCCCACCCATACCCTCGGCAATCATCGCCATTTTTTATTTTTTATTTTTATTTTTTGCATTTTTCTGAAGCTGGAAACAGGGAGAGACAGTCAGACAGACTCCCGCATGCACCCGACCGGGATCCACCCGGCACGCCCACCATGAGGCAACGCTCTGCCCACCAGTGGGCGATGCTCTGCCCATCCTGGGCGTCGCCATGTTGCGACCAGAGCCACTCTAGCGCCTGAGGCAGAGGCCACAGAGCCATCCCCAGCGCCCGGGCCATCTTTGCTCCAATGTGAGCCTTGGCTGCGGGAGGGGAAGAGAGAGATAGAGAGGAAGGCGCGGCGGAGGGGTGGAGAAGCAAATGGGCGCTTCTCCTATGTGCCCTGGCCGGGAATCGAACTCGGGTCCTCCGCACGCTAGGCCGACACTCTACCACTGAGCCAACCGGCCAGGGCCATCGCCATTTATTACTTCATGTTTTTATTTTTCTTTTATTAAAAAAATGTTTTATTTATTGATTTTACAGAGAGAGGAGGATGGCGAGCAAGAAGTTATTAACTCATAATTGCTTCACTTTAGTTGTACATTATTTGCTTGTTGCTTCTCATTTGTGCCTTGACTGGGCAAGGCCAGGGTTTTGAACAGGAGACTTCAGTGTTCCAGGTCAACATTTCTACCCATTGTGCCCTGACAGGCCAGGCTTATTTTTCAGTTATAGTTGACATTCAATATTATAAAAATTTTAGGAGTTACTTCTTTTAATTAAAAAATTTTTAATTTATTTTAAAAATTCATTGATGTGCTTAGCCAAAAGAAGTTACTTATTTTATTTTTAAGTATAAATATTTTACGTAATTTCTAAGGTTCAATATGGAACTGCCATTCCTGGTCACTTTATTATGTTTTCTAGCTCCACATTACAAACTTTAGGTCACTAACGCATCATCTTTCAAGCATTTTCAGCTGCATCTAGATATCTTGGTCATGTTCCTCCCATCCTTCCATACCTGTTGTATCATAATTCTAAATGTGGAGCCAAAGGGACTGCATTTAGTCTAGGTGCTTCTTCTCACACTGAAGTTTGAGAATCTCTCCTTTAGATGTAAGGTTGTTAAAAAATTCAAGTTTTTACTCTGATATTAATTGGGTTTTGGGTGAATTAGCAGCATAATTTTTAGAGTTTTATAAAATGCTGATTTCTACATCTTAGAGTCTTATATGTAGTGACTCTTAATTCTAGTGCTGAAATGCTCTTGTTGTCTATGTTAATTTATAAACTGTTTTGTGAGTTAAATGTACAATTTATGGGCATGATTTTTCCACCTGAATATATATCTGCTTTATAATACTGTTCTAGATTATTAAATCAATGAAATATTTAAAACTGGATAATTCAGATTGCCAAAAAAATTTTATAAATTATAGCTACAGTATGTTTTAAGGAACAAATATATGAGCTTTCTAGGGGCCTAAATTTTTTTAAGATTTTATTTATTCATTTTAGAGAGGCAGAGAGAGAGAGTAAGAGAGAGAGAGAGAGAAAAGGGGTGGAGCAGGAAGCATCAACTCCCATATGTGCTTAGACCAGGGGTCCCCAAACTACGGCCCGCAGGCCGCATGTGACCCCCTGAAGCCATTTATCCGGCCCTCGCCGCACTTCCGAAAGGGGCACCTCTTTCATTGGTGGTCAGTGAGAGGAGCATAGTTCCCATGGAAATACTGGTCAGTTTGTTGATTTAAATTTACTTGTTCTTTATTTTAAATATTGTATTTGTTCCCGTTTTGTTTTTTTACTTAAAAATAAGATATGTGCAGTGTGCATAGGGATTTGCTCATAGTTTTTTTTTATGGTCCGGCCCTCCAACGGTCTGAGGGACAGTAAACTGGCCCCCTGTGTAAAAAGTTTGGGGATCCCTGGCTTAGACCAAGCAAGCCCAGGGTTTCGAACTAATGAACCTAAGTGTTCCAGGTTGCCGCTTTATCCACTGCACCACCACAGGCCCCTAATTGGTTTTCAATAGCCAGATTTTATACCATTTCAATCAGAAGCAAGTGTGAGCTAGTATAAATGTGCCAAGTAATACTGGAACCACTTAAATAACAATAAATTATATAACCTAATATAAATTTGCAAAAGCAGTTAAGCATTATGTATTTTTTATTTGAATTTTATTAGTTAAGAATTCTGACATTTGTATATTTAAGAACTCTAAGTTGATAGTAATGTGTCCTAATGAGGATTCCCTGACTAAACAAGACATTCTTTGCTTGATTTCTTTATATTTCTGCCACACTTTTATGAGAAACTTAAGTACATCTGGTTATACCTTTACACGATTACATTGAAGTCACTTGTTTAAGCCAACCCGAGATGTGAGCCAACGAAGTTACAGATAAAGTGCTAGTTCAGTCTTCCTAGCAGCTGCTTATCTTCTGTTGAGTATAGGACGAGTCATCTCTGCAAACTAATGGGTAGGTAAAGGAAACCACAAGCTATAAAGAAAGCTGTAGACCAGGGTTAGTCAACCTTTTTATACTTACCGCCCACTTTTGTATCTCTAAAATTTTAGTAGTGGCCCTGGCCGGTTGGCTCACTGGTAGAGCGTCGGCCTGGCGTGCAGAAGTCCTGGGTTCGATTCCCGGCCAGGGCACACAGGAGAAGTGCCCATCTACTTCTCCACCCCTCCCCCCCTCCTTCCTCTCTGTCTCTCTCTTCCCCTCCCGCAGCCAAGGCTCCATTGGAGTAAAGATGGCCCGGGCGCTGGGGATGGCTCCTTGGCCTCTGCCCCAGGCGCTGGAGTGGCTCTGGTTGCGATAGAGCGACGCCCCGGAGGGGCAGAGCATCGCCCCCTGATGGGCAGAGCTTCGCCCCCTGGTGGGCGTGCCGGGTGGATCCCGGTCGGGCGCATGCGGGAGTCTGTCTGACTGTCTCTCCCCGTTTCCAGCTTCAGAAAAGTACAAAAAAAAAATAATAAAAAAATAAAATAAAATTTTAGTAGTAAAATTTTCTAACTGCCCACCGGTTCCACAGTAATGGTGATTTATAAAGTAGGGAAGTAACTTTACTTTATAAAATTTATAAAGCAGAGTTACAGCAAGTTAAAGCATATAATAATAATTACCAAGTACTTTATGTTGGATTTTTGCTACATTTGGCAGAATAAGTCTTTATAAAACAACTTACTATAGTTAAATCTATCTTTTTATTTATACTTTGGTTGCTCCGCTACCACCCACCATGAAAGCTGTAATGCCCACTAGTGGGTAGTAGGGACCAGGTTGACTGCTGCTGCTGTAGACCTTCCCTTTCAACAAGCTAGCTAATTAGTCCTTTCATTTTTTAAATAACAGCTTTATTGAGATATAATATACATATATAAAGTTCATACTTTTAGCATATACAGTATAGTGATTTTTAGTATGTTTCCAGAGTTATACACTGATTCATATTTATTCCAGAACATTTTCATCATTCCAGAAAGAAACCTGGTACCCATTAGGGGGCACTGCCCATTGCCTTCTCCGCATCTCTTGGCAATTGCTGACTTATTTTGTCTTTATGGATTTAGTTATTTTGTACATTTCATACAAATGGGATCATAATATGTAGCCTTTTCCACCTGGCTTGTTTCATTTTACATAATGTTTTCTAAGTTCATTCATGTTGAAGCATGTATCAGAACTTCATTCCTTTCTATGGCTCAGTAGTACTCTTATATGGATGTACCACAATTTATTTGTCCACTAATTAGTTGATAGACATTTGGGGTTGTTTCCACTTTTGAGCTCTAAGGAATATTACTATGAGCATTAGTGTACAGGGTTTTGTTTGAACATAAGTTTTCAATTCTCTTGGGTACCTAGAAATGAAACTGCTGGGTGATATGGATATCTTTGTTAAATACAGAGGAATTTTCTAAATGGCATTTTCTTCAATAATGAATGAGAGTTCTAATTTCTTTGCATCCTCATTAACACTTGTTATTGTATCTCTTTTTTATTGCTATTCTTTTCAATATTAAGTAGGATATTTCATTTTGTTTTTTATTCATTTTTTTTTTTTTTTTTTAGAGAGGAGAGAGAGACAGAGAGAGAGAGAGAGGAGTCATTTTGTTTTTTATTTGCATTTTTCTAGTGACTAATTATGTTGAACATATTTTCATGTGCTTACTGGCCATTTGTATATCACCTTAGAAAAATGTCTAATTGATATTTTAAAATTGGATTATTTGTTTTCATGTTGTGTTGCAAGACTTTTTTATATATATATTCTAGATGGTAGAGCTATATCAGATATATTATTTGCAAATATTTTCTGGCATTCTGTGGGTTATCTTTTTACTTTTGATACTATACTTTGATGCCCAAAAGTTTAAAAATTTCAAGTTTAGTTTATTTTGATTTTGTTACCTGTAGGTAGTTTGGATTAAGAGTTCAGTGAAGAGTCTAATGAAGTAAACTGGTAGAGAGATTACTGTGTTTTAGTTTACATTGGTAGCAGTGAAAACAGAGACATTTGGACAGAGTAGGAATATATTTTATGATATTACAATAATAATAGCAAACATCTTTGTTCAGTACTTATTAAGTGCTAGGCACTGTTCTAAGTGCTTTACATGTTAAACTGAAAACCCCATGGATTTGCATTATTATTTCCATTTGCAAATGAAAACTGGAAGACACAGAATTGTTACCTAAGTTTTCCAGTGCCATGCAACTAGCAAGTGGTAAATATATTTACTATAAAAAGCTACCTCTAGATAAAGCCTCTAATGATGTGCAAAGACTTCATAGTGCTATTTCCATGTGGTTTCACTATCTTGTACAATATTAAAGTTTAAAGGCTATTTTATGTTTCAAATTGGTTATTCATGTTATCTTATGTAAAATTATGTATATGTGTGTGAATATGTATATATGTATCTATATTTGTATTTATGTTGATTGGTAAAAATACATATATACACATAAATACATATGTACACACATATCCATTTATGCATTGAGAAAAGTCTGGACGAATGTGTTCCAAGGTAATAATTAGTTGTCTCTGGTTATGGGATTTATGCAAATATGTGTGATTATATTTTTTTTAACTAAAATGATTTTATGTAATAATTATGTTATTGTTGAACTGAATAAAGCTATAGTCACCTTGAAGACGGAACAAAATGTCTGCTTACTATTGGATTTAGAAAAGAACTGTAATCTAATTGGTTACATGTTCATAAATCATATATTGTGTAGATTCCTCTTTGGAAAGGCTTTACGTACAGTTTTCCCTCCCTATACTATGGAGTGTCTAGCAAACTATAAGAATATTACTTATTGATCTGAGAGTCCTTACCATGTTTTTGACTTTTGCTTTAGAATTCCGTTGTATTTTCCCCTTTGAGTTCTATAATGCCCCCATAAATCTACATTTACCACATGATGGTGGTATAAAATGACTCAGCAAGTGTGGTTCATGCACATATCACCTTCTGTCCGATTTTGGATATCTCACTAGCTAAGAATGGTTTTTACAGATGAGCACTGGAATCTATTTGATGAAAATTATTTTAGCTTAGAATGTCAAATAAACAAAATATTATCTTCTACAGAAAGGATCCCATGTTTCTCATTAGTAGACCCATATTACAAAGAATTGTAACAGTTGCCTGATCTGGTCAATGATATTTGCTATGATATTTACTGCTGTAGAGCTGAATCACAAATACAACTCTCATAATGCTCTCCTGTTTTGTGATGAGAAAATCTTAACTAGAAATATTCCAAAGTTGAGGTCTAAAAATAATGCAAATGGTGTCATCTTTTTATTACTAATGTGCCATTACGTTTACTTTCTTGTTTTTAATGATGTGTGTAAAACCACCCAACTTGTTTGATAATAGCAACAGTCATATCATTTTGTATTTTGTGGGCAGGTGACTTATTGTCTGTGATGTTATTTAAAAGGATTAAACTTTCTCTAGTCTCTTGACAGCTAATATCTTTCGCAGCTCTTCTGTGCTCATTCATGTATCCTGATGTGTCTTCAAGGTCATAGAGCAGACTCAGTGCTCTAATAGCAGTTTTCTAAGTAACCATTTAGGTGGAATTCTGTCTTCCTGCCTTGATACTGATTGTTAGCACCACCTCGTATCAGAGGTATTCTTAAAATGAGAGAAGGAAACTCCTTGTCATTGACAGATCAGGAAGTGGTCTTGATTATAAGTGTTTTGGAAGAATGTTTTAGATAACATGGTTCCACTGTGGTTGGAACACAAATTACTCAATAAACCTAAAGATGTTTTTCTTTATATATTTTATGCTTTGCTATTTACACTTTCCTTTGTCCTGCCTATTCCCTTTCTCTTGCTTTTTTTGTAAGTTAGTTTAGTTGCAAGTTATCGTAGGCAAAGTACAGAAGTAAAACACTTGAGGATTAACTGTTTATTTATAATTCTAAAATTCCTGGGAGTTAAATTTATCAGATCTCAGGAGGTTATTTAATTACAACATTAATGTGTCATTTATCACAATTGAAGTAGAGAGGGAGGGATGTGGTTGAGCTTGGGTTTATCCCTGTCCTGATAATTTTTGTCTACCAATAGTCTAGCAATGAAGTATCTTATCTTGTCTTGATATATCAGACTAAGATTTCTTTTTCATTGTAAAAGTTCTAGAGACTTGTACTTTGATGGATGCTTATAGCTTTTGTTTGTGGAATATTTCTATACTATTAGTCAGGATTTTAATCTGAATTTAGGCTTATTTGAAGATCTAACTTATTGGAAAATTGCCTTCCTGGACAGCTAGAGTTTGTATTTTTCTGAAGTAAGAAGTAGGGAGGCAGAGAGACAGACTCCCGCATGCACCTGACCGGGATCCATCTGCCATGGCCACCAGGGGGCGATGCTCTGCCCATCTGGGCTGTTGCTCCATTGCAACTGGAGCCATTCTAGCATCTGAGGCGAAGGCCATGGAGCCATCCTCAGTGCCCGAGCCAGATGGCTGCTTCTCCTGTGTGCCCTGACTGGGAATCAAACCCGGGTCTTACACACACTGGGCCAATGCTCTACCATTTAGCCAGCTGGCCAGGGATTGGACTGCTAGAATTTTACTTAGCTCTATTCATATATGTATACATGAATATATATATATTTTTTGTTAAATCCCACTGATAGACATCTTATATTCTACCATACTTTTACATTGTCTAGGCTTTTTTTGTAAAAGCTAAAAGCACTGTTTAATTAGTGTTTTATTTGGTAGAAATTATTATTATTATTACTTATTTTTCAATTATTTCTTACTCCTGTCACCTTTTTCATCCAGCCTCCTGATGAAATACAAATTGGTCCTTAAAGAATAGTCATGGTATAGAGAATACAGTCAATAATATTATGGTAACTATGTAGGGTGCCCATGGATACACTTTTTAAAGTAAATGATTGTCTAACCACTATGCTGTATACCTGAAACTAATACAAAATATCATTGAAAAGTATTTCAGTTTATCATGAAGTCAATGTAGAAAATCTTAAGTACCTGTGACTTGCCTGCCTTTCAGAGGTATGCTTATAAATGGTTAAAACAATATTGACTTTGGCCCTGGCCGGTTGGCTCAGTGGTAGAGCGTTGGCCTGGCGTGCAGAAGTCCCGGGTTCGATTCCCGGCCAGGGCACACAGGAGAAGTGCCCATCTGCTTCTCCACCCCTCCCCCTCTCCTTCCTCTCTGTCTCTCTCTTCCCCTCCCGCAGCTGAGGCTCCATTGGAGCGAAGATGGCCCGGGCGCTGGGGATGGCTCCTTGGCCTCTGCCCCAGGCTCTAGAGTGGCTTTGGTCGCAACAGAGTGACGCCCCAGAGGGGCAGAGCATCGCCCCCTGGTGGGCGTGCCGGGTGGATCCCGGTCGGGCTCATGCGGGAGTCTGTCTGACTGTCTCTCCCCATTTCCAGCTTCAGAAAAATACAAAAAAAAACCCCCCACAATATTGACTTTTACTTGGTTTTTTTTTGAAGTGTAGAAATATAGAAGCAAATGGAAACATTTTGTTCAAGTTGTCACCAGTAGCCTGATATCAAGATAAAACTAGTAAATTCAGTTTGCTAAGTTGAAAATACTGGAACTTACGTATTCAGTGCCAGAAAATGTCATGCAAATTAGTGACAGACTTTCCCTAGATCAAGTCTGTGGCCAACACTTTTTTTTTGTAAATAGTTTTTATTTTTAAATATAGCAACACTCATTGACTTACATGTTTTTTATGGCTACTTTGACACTAGGAAGGCAGAGTTGAGAAGTTGTAACATTCAGCAGAAAGGTATGACCTGCAGTGGTTGCCAATCACTGCAGATACATTCTTGTTATTTTTTAATTTGTCATTAAGGTGGTATACAGCATGTTACCTTGATACATTTATATATTGTGTTATGATGGCCATTGTAGCCATGTTTTACCACATTATATAATTATAGTGTACTGTTATTGTTTATGTTCCTGTGCATTAGAACTCTGGCTTATTTACTACTTGTTACAAGTTTGTACCCTTCATCACTATCAGTCCTATCCCCCTCTCACCCAACCCCTGGTAACCACCATTTTATCCTCTGTACAGGTTTGATTTCTTTTTTTAAGATTCCACATATAAGTGATATCATTTAGTACTGTCTTTCTCTGTCTGATTTAGCTCATTTAGCATTCTTTGCTCAAGATTCATGTAAGTCACAAATGGCAGGATATCCTCATTTCTCAAGGCTGAATCATATTCCATTGTGTATATGTACTGCATCTTTTTACAAATTCATCCACTGATGGGCATTTGGATGGTCAGTGTGTTTCTAGATCTTTTCTCTTCTGCATCCCACCTCTCCCAGGGACAGTGTCCCTGGATCTCGAGGGAGCTTCTACCTAGTTTTCCTTCAGCTACCCTTATCCCCATTGCAAATCCACTTCCGACATTTCACTCCTAGAATCATCCTTTCAAAATTAAGATCTTGAGTACATTATTTCTTAAAACCCAAGCACCTCCTGCTGTTGCTTTTGCTGACTCTTATGTTGTTTCTGACATTCTGAACTACTTGCCCATCATTTCTGTTTTCTGTCTGTGCATTTATATCTAAAATGGAGTATCTAGTGTATCTTGATGGGAATGTTGTTCTCTCCTTTCTAAGTATATCCTACCTCAAAAATCAGTTCCAAAGTCTACACCTATTCTTTACCCACTCCTTTTCATATCTCACAAGTAGATTTCATATTTTCCTTTCTTTTTGTTACCACTGTGCCTTATACATAAGGTAGTTATTTCACTTTTACACATTGTGTTTTCACAAATTACATATACGTCTTTTCCTCTTGGTAGGTTGTGCACCTAAGGATTATTTCTTATTTACCTCTTTATTCCCCGTACTTATTAGCATGATACCCAATGAGTATTTGTTGAGTGAATAATTGGATTAATCACCTTGCCTACATTGTATAATTATTTTATTTTTAAGTGATAGGTGGGGAGGCAGAGAGACAAACTCTGCATACGCCCCAATCAGGATCCACCTGGCAAGCCTCCTATAGGGCAATTCTCTGCCCTTCTGGGGTCACTGCTCCGTTGCTTGACAACCAAGCTATTTCAGTGCCTGAGGTGAGGCCGTGGAGCCATCCTCAGTGCCCGGGGCCAGCTTGCTCAAACCAGCCATGGCTGTGGGAGAGGAAGAAAGAGAGAGAGAGAGAGAGTGAGAGAGAGAGAGAGAGAGAGAAGGAGGAGTAGGGGTAGAGAAATGATGGTCGCTTCTCCTATGTGCAGTGACTGGAAATCAAACCTGGGACTTCCACACATGGGGCCGATGCTCTTCCTCTGAGCCAACAGGCCAGGGCCATAATGTATTTTTTTATTTTAACCCTTCTATGCTTTTTAGAAGGCAAATTCATTTAGTGAAATAAACCTGATTCATCTATCTTTTCTTATAGCTCTATAGAGTGAAACTTATGCAGGTCCTGTTTTCTGAGTTGGCACTCTATGGCAAGGCATAGAATTTCCTACTCTTTTTTTTCTTTATTTGACAGAGACAGAGAGTTAAAAAGAGGGACAGATAGGGACAGATAGACAGGAAGGAAGAGATGAGAAGCATCAATTCTTCATTGCGGCACCTTAGTTGTTCAGTGATTGCTTTCTCCTATGTGCCTTGATGGAGAGGAGGAGGTTACAGCAGAGTGAGTGACTTCTTGCTCAAGTCAGTGACCTTGGGTTTCAAGCAAGTGACCTTTGGGCTCAAGCCAGTGACCATGCGGTCATGTGTATGATCCCACGCTCAAGCCAGTGACCCTGTGCTCAAGCTGGTGAGTCCATGCTCAAGGCAGCAACCTCAAGGTTTCAAACCTGGGTCCTCTGCATCCCAGTCCGACACTCTATCCACTGCACTACTGCCTGGCCAGGCAGAATTTCCTACTCTTAATCTTTTTTTTTTTTTTTGTACAGAGACAGAGTGAGTCAGAGAGAGGGATAGATAGGGACAGACAGACAGGAACGGAGAGAGATGAGAAGCATCAATCATCAGTTTTTCATTGTGGCACTTTAATTGTTCATTGATTACTTTCTCTTATGTGCCTTGACTGTGGGCCTTCAGAGGACTGAGTAACCCCTTGCTCAATCCAGCAACCTTGGGTCCAAGCTGGTGAGCTTTGCTCAAACCAGATGAGCCCGCGTTCAAGCTGGCGACCTCGGGGTCTCGAAACTGGGTCCTCCGCATCCCAGTCTGATGCTCTATCCACTGCACCACTGCCTGGTCAGGCTTCTACTTTTAATCTTAACAAATCCTTGATACAGAATTTTAATTAGTATTAACCATGAAACTCATCTATAGAATAAATTTTTTTATTTATAACTTGATCTTACTGAAATTTGGTAACAAGTATTTCTATTCACATTTGGTGATGTGTGTGTGATGTTTTTAGATAAATACAAACAAAGAGTATTATTTTTTTTTTTTTACTGTGTTTTTTTGTATCTCATTTCTAGGTCCAGGACATCTGCTTCAGCCATGACTGTCGCTGGGTTGTGGTCAGTACACTCCGGGGGACATCCCATGTTTTTCCAATCAACCCTTATGGTGGCCAGCCTTGTGTTCGAACACATATGTCACCACGCGTCGTGAATCGTATGAGCCGTTTCCAGAAAAGTGCGGGGCTGGAAGAGATTGAACAAGAACTGACATCTAAGCAAGGAGGTCGCTGTAGTCCTGTCCCAGGGCTCTCGAGCAGCCCCTCCGGATCACCTCTACACGGTAAACCTAACTTTCTCCGTCTCCACTTAGCCCTACAGTCCTTCCTTCCTTTAGCTTGGACTTTCAAGATCTGGGACGAAATAAATCCATTTTTTCTGATTGCTTCATGCAAAGGCAAGGTCTAGGCTCATTTTGGTACATTCTTAATTTATTAAATAATTTAATTAATTGAAGCCTGTATAGTAAGGACGGTCTTTATCATGCTACTGAACTCCCTTGCGTCACCTTTATGGAATACAAAGTTTCAGACTGTGTTCATAAATTTAGAGATTGAGTCTCATATCTATAGATCGTTTCCATAAAACTTCTTCTTTAATCAAAGTCAACATTGTTGGAGAAGAATGGTCATGAGTGTGTGTATTTTAGAGCAGCTTTTGCATTTTAAAATACATCTCTGTGGGATTTCTACCAATAGGCTGCAGGAAAAACAAACAAAAAAATTGTATAGGTCAATAGTTTATCTTAGAGCAAATGGTTATGTTAGTATCTCCCCAACCAGTAAATGAAACATTATTAGAACATTCCTTTATGCTCCTTTTCCATAAAAGAAAATTATGCATTTGACTTTATGTCTTTATGTTCTTACTTTTTAAAAAGTTTTCTCCTAAGGAAGTATCCTTAAATACTCTTGTTCACTTTAATATAAGTGGAATTATGGAAAAGGTATATTTTGGTATATTCAGCTTCTTTAACATCATGTTCGTGAGATTAATTTGTGTTGTTCTGTATAGGTTTACGTGATTTATATACGTTGCTCCTCCATATTTGATTGTGCAGTTATACTTCTGCTTGTTTGTTTATCCTTTCCACTACTATTGATGTGTATTTGGGTAGTTTCTGGTGTGAGGTTATTATGTATAAGGATGCAATGAAAGTTCCTGTACTTGGTTCTTGGTGCAAATATGTACTCATTATTTTTTCAGTAGAAATGCTGGGTTAGAGCATTTGTACACCTTGACCTTGGTATTTAATACCAGGGAAGTTGTGCCATTTTATTCCCTCCAGAATGTTAGAAAGCATTTGTTGACACTTTTTCTAGAGCATTGCATTCTCATTTACAGATGACCGATTTAAGTTTTTAAGAATAGTGCTGGGCCCTGGTCGCTTGGCTCAGTGGTAGAGAGAGTATTGGCTGACTGTATGGATGTCACGGGTTCAATTCCTGGTCAGGGCACACAGGAGAAGTGACCATCAGTTTCTACACTCCTCCCCCTTCTGTCTCTCTGTGTCTTTCTTCCCCTCCCACAGCCAGGGCTTGATTGATTTGGACATTTTGGCCCCAGGCACTGAGGATGGCTCCTTGAAGCCACTGCCTCAGGTGCTAAAAATAGCTCAGTTGCAAGCATGGCCCCAGATGGAAATTGCCCAGTGGATTTGGTTGCAGCGCATGCAGGAGTGTGTCTAACTCCCCTTCTTTCAGTTAGAAAAGAGGAGGGGGAATCAGAATAGTTTCAGGCACCTCAATTGGTGAGAGCGCCTTCCCAATATGACAAGGTTGGGCTGTTACCAGTTAGACCATATAGAAGAATCAATCAGTGAGTGCATAAATGAGTCAAATGACAAATTGATGTTTTTCTCTCTTTAAAATCAATAAATTTTAAAAAAGGAATAGCAAGTTTTATATAGACTAATGGTTACTACAGAAAATAATATTTAATTGATCTGAAATTTATATACATAAAATTAACCATTTAAATATTAACAATTCAGTGACATAGTAACATTCACTGTGTTGTTGTGCACCCACCACTTCTGTCTAGTTCCAAAACATTTTCTTTATCCCAGAAGAAAATCAAATACTCGTTAAGCAGTTACTCCCCATTTCTCTTTACGTGCCTCTGGCTGCCACCAGTCTGCTTTCTATCTCTGTGGACTTACCTGTTCTGGATATTGCATAGATCTTCCATCATACAAGAGGTGGCTTTTTGTTTCTGAGTTTTTTCCCGTAGTTTAATGTTTTTGAGGTACAGGCACATTGTAGTATGTTTCAGTACTTCATTTCTTTTTATGGCTGAATAATATTCCATTGTGTGGATATGCCACATTCTTTTATCCATTCATCCATTTATGGACTTGTGGGTTGTTTGTACCCTTTAGCTGTTGTTAGTGGTGCTGATATGTGCATGTGTATACAGATATTATTTTGAGTTTCTCTTAGTAATTCTTTTGGTGTTACATCTATCCTTATTAGTTTTAGCTTCTGCTTGAACACCTATCCTTTTGTAATACCTAAGATACATAGTTTCTGTAGGATGTTTCAAGATAGCCTGAAAAACATAGGTCAGAGGAATCCTGGGAGGAAATAGTATAACACACAAAAAAATTGGGACCTCTGTTTTTTTTCAGGTGATGTTTTATGTTTGGTCCTATTATTTTTATAACAGTTGTTATTCATGTGTATTCTACATAACTAGTGACCCATGACCTTCTAAGTTAAGAATCATCCTAGGTGAAAACAATCATTTATAAAAATGCTTAAAATTTTAAGAGAAATTGAAAGCTATATGAAATTTGTATTTTCTGTCTCTTGCAAGAAATTTTACTTAAATAATTATTTACTTTTTGTGGTATGAGTATTTTATTATATAATTAGCTGATGGTATCAGTTCTTTGAAGACCTGTCTCTTTACTTAAATTCTACTAAACACTTTATGGAGGGAGATTCAGTGTGCCTGTGAGGTAGCTAGGTTGACCAGAGAACCAGGTATATTGGTAGAAAATTTAGGATTTATAGTCTTTATATTTACATATCTTCAGAGAGTATTCTTTTGCGTTTCTTTCTTCTTCCTATTCTTCCTTCCCTATTAAGCATACTACATACCAGACTCTGTGCTAGGCTGTGAGCCTAATGTGCACAAAAAATTGTCATCTCTGCCCTATGTATCTTCTAATCTAAGGGAAAAGATGGATATTAAATGACTGTGAACAAATTCCTTTGCTGGAGGGCGCAAAGTGCTGATCAACTGAGGATTTGTCATTGTAAAAGAACAAAGAGTTGAAGATCAGTATTTGAATTTCTGAGTCACAATATACTATTTTCTCTTAGCTTTATTGTTCACAGCTCTCTTCATATTTTTGCATAAAGCTAACAGAAGACAACATAGGAGACTATTGTCTGTTTGACGATATTGCTTACTATACAACATTTTACTTTGAAAGCAAGGAATTTCAGAAGGCATTTTCCTCCCGATAACACTTATTAAAATTTTATTATGTTGGAATTTCACCCCATTACTCTGTGTAGTTTTTCTCATTTTTAAAGCACTGACATTAGAGTGTTGGTCATTTTTCTTCATGTTCTCTTTGTATTTCACATGTCAAAACAAAATGGGCATTGTTGTTGGTTAGTTCTAAAAAGGATGTATTTACAGTTTGTGTGGATAAACAGTCTGATGCTGGTCAAAAACAATGTAAACTTTGAACAGGGAGGGATCATCTTGAAAATGAATCATGCTTGGTGGTATTACCGTTGTTTGTGCTCTTTTTAGCAAAGTAAAGGAAACTGTTAAATAACAGTTGATATAGGGATATTTCCTTTTTACTCTCTGGAGTCAGTCCAGTATATGTTAGGATTATTTAATCTACTTGCCTTTTTTTCTTTTTTAACTTAACGGAGGACATTAACAGGTATTTATCTGAAACATATTTTCTCTAAATATCTCTTTCCTTTCCTTTCTTATTATCTGGACCCTAGACTATATGAAGAGTTCTTAACTTAAGATCCATGGGCATGGATATGAAAAAAATTACATCTTTATGTTTATTATCCTTGCACCAAAATTAAGTGTTTCCTTTCATTATGGAGACAGAGCACACAAGACAGTGTTATTAGTAGTACTTGTGACGTTGTCGCCAATAAAAACTCAGATGTTTTCGTATCATATTATATGTGAACACTATATCTTGAAGTATTTTTAATTACTGAAATATATTTTGAAATATTGTTTATACTAATCAGAGCTTTGAAATTACTGTTATGTAATGATATTGATTTTTAATTATTTATTACATATTTTACTATAGCAAAACTTATATGAAATATATTGATAACTCTACTTTAATGTAATTGGTGTCCTTTAATTCTGTGTATTCTATTTCATACATTTATAAGCATTATTCAGGAGAAAAGAGTCCATAGGCTTTCCAGATTGTCCAAGCAATCCTTGGCACAAAAATGACTAAGAACCCCAAGCCTCTTTTCTTACCTCATCTGTCTTCATAGCCTCCAACTATTTTTTTTTTTTTTTTTACTATCGCAGGCATTTCCTTTGTTAACTATAAATATTATTTTCCACTTTTCTGCTTAAAATCCTTCAGTGTCTCACCATCCTTGTAGAATGTCAGAGAAGGTCCCATCTTATTTCTGGGTTATTTTCCCACCACATCTAGATTCCAGGCTCCTTTCCTGACTCTGCCACATGTGTTCATGTCTGGGCACCTTTTCTGTTCTTACACTTCTCTCTTCTTGAAATAATTGTTACCCTCTTCGATGCCTGCTAAACCCTACCTCATAGCGATCCAGCTAAAAATATCACTCTTTCTCTCTAGCTTCCCTTACACATCTCTTGATGTTGTGTCAACTATATCAGTCTTTATATCGACACTTTGAACATACTTTTATTATCTTATAACATGTCGATTGTTCATGGACATGCCTGTCTTTCCCCATGCGACTGACTTCCATGAAGACACGGTCTTTTCTTATTTGTATTTTCATCTTTGTACCTTGTATTAGTACCTTGTGTTAGTATTTGATAAGTAGACTCTAAATTTTCAAACATATTTAGAAGTTTGCCTAATCAGATAATTTAGATTTAAATCATACTTGTCTGAATGAAGAGCTCTTTATTTATGGCAATATTGCTGTTCATTTTATGAATGATAAAGAGGCTAGATAGATAGATAGTTTTATGAAGAAAAATAAAGAATGGTAGGGGAATAGGGAATGCGAGAGAGGATTGCAATTTGAAATTAGAATTCTTCCTACAGACTTGACTGAATTGATGACGTGTGAACAAAGATGTGATAGGAATATGGATGAAAGGTGTCTGGGGAACATGCTCTAGGTAGAAGGAACAGTTAGTGTAAAATCCGTGAGTTGGGAATGTGTCTGGAGTGTTCAAGGCAAGGAGGCCGGTGTGGCTGAAGTGTTGTAGTAGAAGCACAGAGTGGAAGAGGAAAGTGGCCAGATCATGTTAACCTTTGACTTGTACATAGAATAAGATGGAGAAACTGAAAAGTTTGAGAGTAAGAGTGACATGATAAGCCTATGTTTTGGCAGAATCTGAATGGAGATCTGTATTAAGAATGCACAGACGGAGTTGTTTATAGTGGAGATTCTGAGTAGCAGTTGGAGTCTTTTTATATTTTGATGGTTGATCCATCAGGATTTTTGGTATAATTTATGTCGAGTATGAGAGAAGGAGGAGTCATAGTGACCAGTCAGGCTTTTGACCTGAACAGCAGGAAGCATGTGGTTCTTATCACATGAAATGAGAAACACAGGGTTAGTGCAGGGTTGGAGATAGGGAGAGGATTAGGAGTTTGAGACATTTTTCTTTTACTTTTCGTCTTTGACTTCCTAGTGATGTTCTAAGGATAAATGTTTGGAAGGCACAGGTAAAGCCCAAAGCTGGAAGAGATCACCTAGTGAGGGGCTGAGCATGGAAAAAAAGAGAAGTTGAAGATGTCCCAGGATTGAGCCCTGGGAAATCCTTACATGAAATAGCCAGTGACATAGAAGCAAGACCATGGATGAGAAGTCCTAGAGGCCAAATGAAGAATTTTTTTTTCCCTGAGAAAAGGGATTGATTAATTTGTGAAATTCTGCTGATAGGTCCATTAACATAAGGACTGAGAAAAATAAACCATACATTCAAATTTAGTAATGTTGAGGGCCTTGCTAAGAGCGGTTTTGGTGGGGTGCAAGGGGCCTGGTAGGAGTGGGTTTAGTAAGACGCAGAAGAGACAGACTGGAGACCAGTGTTGACAAGTCTTTTAAGGAGCATGAATATAAAGGGGAGCTGGAAGAGGGGAATAGAGGGAAAGAGGAGATTGTTTTCTCTTAGAGATGGAGGTGAATATGGTTGCAGGTATTGGAAGCGTTAAGGAGAAAGGCAGAGGTCAGAAAATGGTCCTCTAGAAGAATAGTCATTTCTGCACCAGGTAGTAAACTGCCTGAATGGAGAAACCACTTTTTCCACAATTATTTATGCCCAAGCAGATTTGAAGACACGCCTTTGCTTTCCAGCTTCAACACCGTGTACCTACGCCTGAATTGCTTTCCTTTCATTTCTTCAGGTCATTTCTGAGTGCATCTTTCAAGCTCAGCTTAGTTTAAGATGCACTTTCTCCCTCCTACCATAAAATGTCAGACTTCATGTATTTGATCCTTGTTTTTGATGTTCTTCATTAACAAGCTGTAACTGACTTGGGGCAGCAGTTGGAGGACCAGGAGTCAGACTGCCTGGGGTTGAGTCTATCTTCCATGACTTCCTAACTGTAATCTTAGACAAATTACTTAAACTAACCTGTGCTTTAATTTTCTTTCTGTATAATGGAGGAAATAATATTACCTACCTTAGAGAGTTATTTTGAGGATCAAAGCACCCTGAATAGTGTTTGGCACACATCAGATACTCAGTAAAAAATCAGCTGCTATTAGTATTAAAATTAATATATTTTTTATTATTGATGAGATATATAAGATTGAGCAATTTTTTTAGAATGCCTCTTATTCAGAAAACCAAATGAATGAATAAATAACTGAAGAATGAGTAGATGGAAAATATAATTGTGTGTACATGCTTTTTAGCCTTTTGAACTCATTGATGATAAGTTGACTTGTGACATTGTTTCTGAATTGGAGATACCAACAGAAAACCGAAAAAATGAAGGTGGTATAATTTTTTCTTTTTTATCTGTTTTTGCTCACTTTAAATTCATATGTAAGGAGCTACAGTTTTTTAGATTAATCCACTTATTACTTTTATTAAAAAAATTAAATTTAACAGGGTAACATTGATCAGTAGGAGTACATAGGTTTCAGGTAAACATTTCTATAATGTTTGAACTGTTGATTATGTTGTATACCCATCACCCAAAGTCAAATCATTTTCCTTCACTGTATATCTGTCCCTTCCCCCCATCATTCCCCCTGGTCACTGCTTCACTTTTATTTGTATCCACGAATCTCAAGTTTTATATCCCACCTATATGTGAAATCCTATATTATAGTTCTTAGCTTTTATTCCACTCAGTATAATGTTATCAAGGTCCATCCATGTTGTCGTAAATGGCAGTATGTTATCATTTCTTTTTGTGTGTGTGTGTGACAGAGACAAGCAGGAAGGGAGAGAGATGAGAAGCATCAATTCTTCATTGCAGCTCGTCAGTTGTTCATTGATGGCTTTCTCATATGTGCCTTGACTGGGGGGCTACATCAGTCCAAGTGACCCCTTGCTCAGGCCAGCAACCTTGGGCTAAAGCCAGTGACCATGGGGCCATGTCTGTGATCCCATGCTTAAGCCAGCAACCCTATGGTCAACCTGGTGAGCCTGCGCTCAACTTCCTTGGGGTTTCAAACCTGGGTCCTCTTTGTCCCAGTCCAATGCTCTATCCACTGCGCCACCACTTGGTCAGGCTGTTATCATTTCTTATTAAGGCTGAGTAGTATTCCATTGTATATATGTATCACTTCTTCTTTATCCAGTCCTCTATCAAAAGGACACTTGGATTGCTTCCATGTCTTGGTTACTGAGAATAATGCTACAGTGAATGTGGGGGTGCATATGTGTGTACGTCCCAGTGTTTTCAAGTTTTGGGGGTAGATATTTAGTAGAGGGATTGCTGGCTCATATGGTAGTTCTATTCCTAATTTTTTGAGGAACCACTATATTTCCTTCCATAATGGTTGTACTAGTTTGCATTCCTACTAGCAGTGAATGAGGGTTCCTTTTTCTCCACAGCCTCTCCAACACTTGTTATAACCTCTTGTTGATAATAGTCAATCTAACAGGTTGAGGTTAATTCACCTATTCTTGTGCCTTTGCATTTCTTTGTTTTGGAAAATCATTTTCCATTTTAGATTCAAGAATATGGCATTTTCCCTGTGATAGTGCTTTTAAGGAATTAGTTTTTTCCTGCTATTTCCATTGACCCAACAGAAGGATTTTAGATTCATTTCTGCAGTTCTTGAGAGTTCCTGAAAGTGTCTCCTTTCCCATTAACACAGGGGTCGTCAACCTTTTTATACCTACCGCCCACTTTTGGATCTCTGTTAGTAGTAAAATTTTCTAACCACCCACTGGTTTCACAGTAATGGTGATTAATAAAGTAGGGAAGTAACTTTACTTTATAAAATTTACAAAGCAGAGTTACAGCAAGTTAAAGTATAAAATAATAATTACTTACCAAGTACTTTATGTCGGATTTTCGCTAAGTTTGGCAGAATAAATCTTTATGAAACAACTTACTATAGTTAAATCTATCTTTTTATTTATACTTTGGTTGCTCCGCTACCGCCCTCTATGAAAGCTGTAACGCCCACTAGTGGGTGGTAGGGACCAGGTTTACTACCACTGCATTAACATATTGGCCTTCAGCTGAGGGGTCATTTTTGAGTCATATCTTCTGGCTTTTGAATTCTGTATTCTGCTTCTTCCAAATGGGGGTAGTTGATGAGACCCTGAGATCTACTTAAGAGTTGGAGCCTCTGTGTTTTAGTAAAAGTGCTTTTAAATATCTGGCAGCGTCACTTTTCTTTTTAGCATCTGAATGATGTTTTTATTTTCCAGCTACTCAGAAAGTCTGTTTATAGCCTTTATTTGATGGTTTATTGTAATTACTTTTGTTGATCAGTAGTTTCTTGATGCAGATCACATCACAATTGTAAATACAAAGCAACCTCACATTTCAGCCTTATATAGTTTCACCTACTTCAGACAATCAATAAGAATGTGATGTTTTTTGACTTCCTTTTCCACATCACTGTTTACTTATGTATTGAAGTTTCCATTTGTATGTTTTAATTTTTGCCAGGAAAAATCAATCATGTGCACTGTAGCTCTGCTTTAAATTTTATGCCTCATAGGACACTCTATATATATAGTGTATTGATGTTAAATGGATAAAAATCTTCTGTTAGGGTATCTTAGTTTAGTACCTAGGTTTTTACTGGTTACATATACTTGATTTAGCACAGATGAAGTTTTGTTTTTAATTGGTTGTTTTCAAGTCTAATAAAAGTTTTCCTAGTGAATTTTTTTTCTTATAAATTATTTTATCATCCTTTAAAAATGCTACTATAACATTATGCTAATCTTTCCATGTAATATACACCAAAATTATACATACTTAAATATTTTTATTTTGCTCCGTATTGTTTCTTAGAGCAAATGAGTTCTTTTGGAAAGTGGATTGAAAAGAGAGATCCAGACAAGGTACTTTTATTTAAGAAGTGAAAAAAACTATTAAATAAAAATAGCTTAATTTTTTAATAGACTGTTTTATAGGTCAGTTTTAGGTTCATAGCAAAATCAAGAGGACAGTTCAGAGAGCATATTATTTTAGGAAAATTACATTACCTGTGAAGTATCTTTTTTTTTTTTTTTTTTTCATTTTTCTAAAGCTGGAAACAGGGAGAGACAGTCAGACAGACTCCCGCATGCGCCCGACCGGGATCCACCCGGCACGCCCACCAGGGGCAACGCTCTGCCCACCAGGGGGCGATGCTCTGCCCATCCTGGTCGTCGCCATGTTGCGACCAGAGCCACTCTAGCGCCTGAGGCAGAGGCCACAGAGCCATCCCCAGCGCCCGGGCCATCTTTGCTCCAATGGAGCCTTGGCTGCGGGAGGGGAAGAGAGAGAGAGGAAAGCGCGGCAGAGGGGTGGAGAAGCAAATGGGCGCTTCTCCTGTGTGCCCTGGCCGGTAATTGAACCCGAGTCCTCCGCACGCTAGGCGGACGTTCTACCGCTGAGCCAACCGGCCAGGGCACCTGTGAAGTATCTTTAACAATTTTTTTTTTTTAATTAAGTGAGAGGCAGGGAGGCCGGAAGGCAGAGAACAGACTCTCACATGCGCCCTGAATGGATCCACCTGGGAAGCTCCCTACAGGGCGATGCTCTGCCCATCTGGGGCTGCTGATCCATTGCTCTGCAACTAAGCTATTTCAGCACCTGAGGCAAGGCCATGGAGCCATCTTCAGCACCTGGGGCCAAATTGTTCTAACCATTTGAGCCACGGCTATGGGAGGGAGGAGAGAGAGAGAAAAGGGAAGGGTGGGGTCGAGAAGCAGATGGTCGTTTCCCCTGTGTGCCCTGATGGGAAATCAAACCCAGGATGTCCACATGGCCTGGCCAACTCTCCACCGCTGAGCCAACCTGCCATGACCATCAATTCTTATATTGTCTCTAAATTATAGCTTAAAATTTAGTGCTGTAAAAACTGATTAAACTATATTTGAATATTTTATCTTTTTGTCTGTTCCAAACCCCTGGGCTTGCCTGGTCAAGGCACATATGGGAGTTGATGCTTCCTGCTCCTCCCCCCTTCTCTCTCTCGCCCCCCCACCCCCTATCTAAAAATGAATAAAATTATATATATATATATTTATATTTATATATATTATATATATTTATATTTATATATATATGATATATATTTATATAAATATATATATGTATATATCACTTTTTTTTCTCTCTGAAAGTGTTCCCTTAAAATAAATGTCTGATAAGGTAGTTAGCAATTGAAGCTAACCTAGACCTTTACTTTGCCTTTTACAACACACTAAAAATTTTGTATTTTTTCTATATTTTTTTACATTGGCAAATCATAAGAGTCCAGGTTTTACTTTTGATTTTAAATGGTTAATGACACACGCCTCTAGAGGGCGATCTTTTCTAAACTTTCCTAAGATGGTAATCATGGCAACCCTGGCATGAACCCGGTGTACTATGCATGGTGATGTCTTGTAAGATCTTATAATAACCCAACTTCCTTCTCATTATGTTTTCTATGATTTATTCCTCAAAGTCTTCTTAGAGAATTGGACTTCTAAACTATAAACTATATTACGATCAATTAATGCCTATTTTTAGTACTCCATCCAGATTTCTAGGTCCTATCAAAAAATTTAGGCAGTTCAATGGCGGCACATTTCTTAGTTAAGTGGTGTCTGAATGTTCTAAAAATTCCTTTTTGTGATTCTCTATGTTGCTGTTCAAGGGCTTAACTTCTGTACTTTATGGGACCAGAATGATTAAACTTCATTGCTAAGACATTATTAGGGCTTATAGTTAATCTCTGCTTCTCTTTCTGTTAACATTTATTAGAGTTTTATTGTTTTTGTTTACCTATTGAATATAATTTTATCAAAGTAATACATGCACTTATTATAAAAGACAAATAATACCTCAAATTTATCATGACAAATGGCACTCTGCCACCCACCCGTCCCCACTTAACTGTCATTCCCCAGAGGCTTCTTTTTTCAATGCTTTGCAAGGTTTTCCTCGCTGTTTCACCTCTTCTGTCCTTTCTAGAAATCATGTTAGCTGGAAATGGATCTCCTACATGGAACCTTTATCTTCTTTTTGCTTTGTCTTTTTTTTCACTTGATGAAAATGTCCCCAAGTTTATGTTCTGACCTTATTGCGTTTTTAGTTTGGCAACATGTTTTTAATATTTCTTTACTCTGAATGTTTATTAGCACATTTCTTTCTTATTTGACAGACATAATAGTTTATCTCTTTAAGAGTTTTAATTTTTGAGGATATTTTACTCCTTTTATTATCTTTCTTTCCTTTTACTTTTTAAATTTTTGGTTGTAATCATTATCTTTCATATTGGAGCAGTGGTTTTCAATTGAAATTATAATTTACATATAAAGAGTTAAAAATAATGATATCTAAGCCCAACCTTGGACTGATTAAACCACAATATTGACCTGAAAGTTTAGGAATCCTTGACTGATCATTCTTATTTTTACTTTGTTTTAAATTTTATTATTCATTTATTTCATGATTTTATTTTTATTTAGCTAATCAACAAATAGTATTAAAAAATTGATTGGGCCTGACCAGGCGGTGGCGCAGTGGATAGAGCATTGGACTGGGATGTGGAAGGACCCAGGTTTGAGACTCCGAGGTCTCCAGCTTGATCGCGGGCTCATCTGGCTTGAGCAAAAGCTCACCAGCTTGGGCCCAGGGTCGCTGGCTCCAGCAAGGGGTCACTCGGTCTGCTGAAGGCCTGCGGTCAAGGCACATATGAGAAAGCAATCAATGAACAACTAAGAAGTTGCAACGCACAACGAAAAACTAATGATTGATGCTTATCATCTCTTCATTCCTGTCTGTCTGTCCCTGTCTATTCCTCTCTCTGACTCTCTGTCTCTGTAAAAAAAAAAAAAAAAGAAAAAAGAAAAAATTTATTGGAAGCTATTTGAGCATGTGTAGGCAATACCAACATGTAGGTCCTGCTGGTGTATGAGGTGGAACTGGCACTTTTACTAGGGATACTCTAATTAATGAATTTGTATTTCACTTTTCACTTAACCTGGTCAGTTTTTCTGGTAAAGGAATCCTGTGTTTGGGCTGGTGTTGGGGTGGTAGAGACTTTCTGGTAATAAATTTAGAAGTTAGTTTTCAGGCTGTTAAAAGAGCTACATTATTTTTAGTTTAGTGGTCAGAGTAACAAGAGCATTTGAATTACTTATTTGCATGTTACTGTTGCCTTACTTTCCCAGGGAGGAAGATAAGTAAAGTTCTGGTTAGATTCCACTGAAAATTTTTTTTTTCAAAATTTGATTTTAGTAATATTGGAGAGGAAGAAAAGAGTAGGAACTATAGTAGGCTTCTTAGGATACATAATGACCAGTGTCTGAGTGACCCAAATAAGCAGATTTAGAAATGATCAGACCTGAGGATAGCAGCCATGAGTAATAGTCTTAAACACAGAATCTGAGGAGCAATAAAAGTCTGACTGTTGGCTTATAGTTTATAAATTCCAAAGGGTAAGGAAAGTAGGGTCATGGCTATGCCAGGGTTACACATACTGAGAAATAGAAACTATTATAGTTCTTAGCGTAATAGGTTCTTAGCATAAAATGACATTTAGAATTTGGAGGAGAACGAGAAAAGGAAAAAGATTTAAGGTTCATCGAAAAAGTTATTAACATTGGATGATGTGTTTTTGCAGTTGAGAATATTGATGCTAGCATAAGGCACAAGGGTAAATAAAACTACTTCAGAATGGTTAGAATGGGCCCTGGCCAGTTGGCTCAGCGGTAGAGCGTTGGCCTAGCGTGCGGAGGACCCAGGTTCGATTACCGGCCAGGGCACACAGGAGAAGCGCCCATTTGCTTCTCCACCCCTCTGCTGCACTTTCCTCTCTGTCTCTCTCTTCCCCTCCCGCAGCCAAGGCTCCATTGGAGCAAGGATGGCCCGGGCGCTGGGGATGGCTCTGTGGCCTCTGCCTCAGGCGCTAGAGTGGCTCTGGTCGCAACATGGCGACGCCCAGGATGGGCAGAGCATCGCCCCCTGGTGGGCAGAGCGTTGCCCCTGGTGGGCGTGCCGGGTGGATCCCAGTCGGGCGCATGCGGGAGTCTGTCTTGACTGTCTCTCCCTGTTTCCAGAATGAAAAAAAAAAAAAAAGAATGGTTAGAATGGAATTAATGTGGGCGCTGGGTTTTTTTGGCGCTGTTGTTGGACGTTTCAAAAGAGACAGATCATTCCATATCCAGTGTTCAGATCCATTGCTAGTAGGTAGTGCTTAATGAGTGTTCAGTAATATTTCACTCCTGTCTAATTTTGGAGTGAATTGAAATGTATCCATATTTGATAAAAATCATGGGTGAGAAAATAAAACTACAATACTGATGAATAAATAAATAAGGTTTCCTGGCAAAGATTCAGCTTTTTAAGAAAAACTGTTAAGAATGAGCAGACATATTTCAGGGAAGCAGAGTCAATATTTGTCAGGTGACCAGATATGACCATGGTATTACTTCTCTTTGTGGTTCTTACTCTCAGGGACTTTCTCTCAAAGGAGTTTTGATTTACACAAGTAAATTCATGATTTTGCTTTTGGGAAATCAGTTTAGAAAACAAGGACTTACTGTTACTGATATTTGTGTGATGTCCTTGTTGTCTTTTTCTTCTTTTTGATGAACAATTATCTTTCACAATTATTTGAGAATTTAGGCAGCTAAATGGGGAATGGTTTTCCTGTTTCCTTTAAGAGCAGAACATGTAAGCATATTTTGATAGGTATTTAAATGTTTTTAAGCTGGAAATAAACTATATGTGAATATAAAAGGCTTTATCTTCCCTACTGTCAAAAAATGCTGATTTGGCCCTTTTGCACTGTACTCTCATCTTCGTATGGCTGTTAAA
This sequence comes from Saccopteryx bilineata, assembly GCF_036850765.1. NCBI lineage: Eukaryota > Metazoa > Chordata > Mammalia > Chiroptera > Emballonuridae > Saccopteryx > Saccopteryx bilineata. The sequence goes on along the minus strand of NC_089491.1, from coordinate 352,145,558 downwards.
AATCTGCTGCTCTTTCCCATCTGAAGGAAATGCATCTTTGACACTTCTCATGACCTGAGTCATGATGCTGAAATAGAGCCAGAAAATGTCCTTAACAGCCATGGGTAAAAAGAAGGAAGGCTTCCGTGGTGTGGGGGTTGGGGAGCAGGGAGGAGGGTGTGGGACAAGGGCATCTTGAGTAATGTTGCTTATATTTTACTACCATAGTTGTTATCCAACAGAAAACACTTTTTGTTTTAATATTTATTTTTTCCTTAAGTATACAATGTTTAATATATTTGGAAAAGACAAATTCTCTAATGTTATATAAACTTGAGTTCTCCATTACACCTGACATCTTGGTATTATTTATTTAATATTTTATCTTAGAAAGTGTCCAATTTTTCTTCAGAACCAGCTCTCGAGTCTTCCACAATTTTTATGTTTAACAGTATAAGTAACAAAAAGTTATATTTGTTGAGTGATGCAGATAACTTTCTGTATTTTTTTTTCCTAAGATAAATTGTGCCACATGTATAGTGAAGAGAAAATGTGGCCAAAAGATTTTCTACAAGGAAAGAGTAAGGAGTCAAGTGCTCTGTTGATACAATACAAAATTCATTGTGAGATAAGCATGGGAGATCTGGGTGTAGGGTATTTACAGAAAATAATTTCGATGAGGATTTACTTACTCTTTGGGGAGCACATTTAATCCTACATGAGGTCTAAGAGATGCTGGATTATGGGGTTTTTAATTCTGAAGATTTTTCATTAAGGTAAAAAGTCTTCACTTCTGAGTACTTAGTCCCTGAACTCAATTTGAGCTCCATTCAGAAGAGAGGGAAATTTTGAGGATACTTTAAGGATGTTAGATTTAGGAATAACTTTAGTCTTACAAGTGAAAATCCAGAGATCTTTTGTTCTTTTACCATAATTTATACAAAGTTTAGTTTTGTCCCTCTGTTATTAAATAATGTCTATTTACTATTTTTCTTTTCTATTTTTGATTGTTGAAAGAATGACAAGCTACAATTTTAACATGTATGAAAAGAACTAAAAAAATTTAAAACTTCTTAAAACAAATTTTTCTTGAGATAGGCAGGGAGAGAGAGACAGGAATAACTGGGGAATTGAACCAGTAACCTCCACACTCTGGAACAACCCTCTAACCAACCAAGCTATCCAGCCAGGGTTAATTTTTTTATTTATTGGTAGAGACAGAGAGAGGAAGGGAGAGAGAGGGCAGGGGGAAGAGAAGCATTTATTTGTTGTTTGGGATGACGCTTTTACCCAACTGAGCTAACTGGCTAGGGCCTAGAGCATCAGCTCTTATAAATTTTCTTTACCCAAAATTTTGGAGTGTTCTAAGAAAAATAAACTAAGGTAATGAACTTCCCACTTATGGGGGGTGGGGTTATTTATTCATTTTATAAATTTGTGTTGGCTGTGTGCCATTAAATTGTGCCAGATAGATAGTGGAGAGAAAATGTAGCCAAAAGATTTTCCTACAGTATATTTCATTGCTTGTCCCTGTACACCTTTTATCTGTGAAACGTTTTGGATGTATTTCTTATATTTCCCCCCACTTGTATTCTTGGCATCTTATAAATGCAGTTTGTAACACTTGCTCTCATCTCTTTCTCTAGGCTTATTTTTGCATCCCCAAATTCCTAGTTCTAACCTTGCTTTCGTATCTTTTTGGAGTAGTGTAGACAGCTCTTAGTCTACGTTTAGTTTCAGCAACAGATAGTTTCTTTTAACTTTTATTTTTTATGTATAAGCTTTCTAAATTTATTAAGTTTATTTTAGATTTAAAGAAGGAAAAATATCTGGATTTGCATGTAATCATTGTGACTACATTAAGATAATAAATAACTGTTAAAATGTATTCAGGCCAGAGAAGGAAAACCACCTAACAAATTGTTTATTTAAAAATGTATAGCCTGACCTGTGGTGGCGCAGTGGATAAAGTGTCGACCTGGGAACACTGAAGTCGCCAGTTCAAAACCCTGGGCTTGCCTAGCCAAGGCACATATGAGAGTTGATGCTTTCTCCTCTCCCTTCTCTCTCTCTCTAAAAAATAAATAAATAAATAAATAAAAATGTATATATGGCCCTGGACAGTATATACATTTGACTCAGTGGCAGAGTGGCAGCCCAATGTGTGGATGGCTCAGGCTTGATTCCTGGTCAGGGCACACAGGAGAAGCGCCCATTTGCTTCTCCACCCCCTCCCCTCTCACTTCTCTCTCTCTCTTCTCCTCCTGCAGCCATGGCTCGGTTGGAGTGAGTTGACTGCAGGCACTGAGAGGCTTCTGCCTCAGGCGCTAAGAAGAGCTTGGTTGCTGAGCAATGGATGATGCCCCAGATGGGCAGAGCATTGTCCCCTAGTGGGTTTGCTAGGTGGATCCCGGTCGGGGAGCATGTGGGAGGGAGTCTGTCTTTCTGCCTCCCCTCCTGTCACTGAATAGGAAAAAAGTAGATATTTATGCAAGTGTATATAAACATACATTCATTTATAAATAATTACTTAATAATTAGCTCATTGCCAGTTCTCCAGAACATGAAGTTTTGTTTTGTTTTAAGATTTTATTTATGGATTTTACAGAGAGTGACAGTGAACAAGAAGTATTAACTCATAGTTGCTTCAGTTTAGTTGTTCATTGCTGGCTTGTTTGTAATGTGCCTTGACTGGGCAAGTCCAGGGTTTCGAACTGGCAATCTCGGTGTTCCACGTGTTCTGCTTTGCCACAGGCCAGAAAATTTAATTCTACTGACATTTAGTAAGCATCAGTGCAAAGTTCCATGCAGACCTTTTCGTTGTTACTGAATATATTAGGATGACATTGGTTAATAAAATCACACCGGTTTCAGGTGACAGTTCTACAACACATCATCTCTGTTTTGCATTATGTGTTCACCACCCCAAGTCAAATATCACTCCATCACCATCTATCCCCCTCTACTCTCCTCCCTCTCCCCCAACCCCCTTTCCCTTCCCGTGCAGGCTTGTGTGGGAAGAAGTGATGACAATATCATTAAAAACTTCAATCTCTATCTTGCAAAAGAAAAAAAAAAAGATTTTGTTTCTTGTTTTCAGGTTGATTTTATGGGAGATTTATCTTCCTGTCTTCCCATCCCTCCTCAAAGTACCTATAGTAATTTCTATGATACCATGAGCTGTTTACATGAAAAAGCAACAAGTGTTTGTTTTTTTAACTTTTATTTATTGATTGATTTTAGAGAGGGAGGTGAGAGAGAAAGAAACTCATTTGTTTTTTTCACTTATTTAATTTAAGCATTCAGTAGGTGATTCCTACATGTGCCTTGACTAGGGATTGAACCCGCAACCATGATGTATTCAGATACCATTCTAAGCAATTGAGCTACCTGGCCAGGACCAAGTATTTTTGCTTGAAATACATAAAGGTCTGCTGTATTTTTACTTCATATTCCATCACTCCCCAAAGAAGTTACAGGGAGAGAAATAAGTCAATGCCTAATGAGAATTGTCCTTGAACTCTTCCCCTCTTGAACTTTGTCACCTAAACTGTTTGGTTGTTGTAGTAACTAACGGTCTTTTACAAAATATGTATATATTATTCATTTTCTTTTAATTGGATGTTCTGCTTCCTTGGGTTCTGTGAACAAGCATTGCTTCCGCCCAGTTTGGTATGTGGGTCAGAAGGCACTGTTTCTCACCAGGACACTGCTGTTTCCTTTTCCTACTTGAGTAGATTACAGATTATACTGGAATATGCCTGAGAAAAGGTCAAAAAGGAGGGTGAATGTCCTGGAACTGCAGCTGGGAAGCTTGTCATGCTCATCTAGAAAAAAAGGGGGGATACAGAAAAAAAGAAATAGAGACTTCCATCCGAACTCAAAACATACCACATTCAGGAAATTCCCATTTGCACAGGATACTTTTTCTATTTTCTGAAAGGATTTTATTTGGTTTTGATTAAATAATTATCAAGTGTTTGGCTGAAAAAGCTTTAATGTTAAATTAGATGACAAGCAAGAGCTAAGCAGTGTTTTTAACTTTTCGGAGCCCAGATTTCCAATGATTGTTTTAAAACAAGCTACCATTGTACTCTCTTTACAGAGTCAAGAAATTGGGTGTTTCAACTACAGAGTTAACTTAGTTAAACTCATTGGTATATTTTGGATTTTTATCCCTGTCAATTCTACAGCAGGATATTAAAAGCAGACCAAAAGTTTTGGTGTTCTGTGGAAAGCAAAAAGCATAAGAAAAGCCCCATATGAACTCATTACCCAGGTTTTATTTGGGAGAGATGTGTAGGGAATTGATACCACGTAGAGAGGGCTGAGAATAGGGAAATTTTTGGAAGGACAACATGGAAAATTTGGGGATAGGGCTCTTTCTATAGAGTTATTGTCTCAGGCCTGACCTGTGGTGGCGCAGTGGATAAAGCGTCAACCTGGAAACACTGAGGTTGCCGGTTCAAAACCCTGGGCTTGCCTGGTCAAGGCACATATGGGAGTTGATGCTTCCTGCTCCTCCCCCTTCTCTCTCTCTCTCTCTCTCTCTCTCTCTCTCTCTCTCCTCTCTATAATGAATAAATAAAAAATCTTAAAAAAAATACGAGTTATCGTCTCAGGAGGACCAGGTTGTTGCATCAGTGTTGGCTTTCAGTGTGCCTCATTAATCCAATTTCAAAATGTAAGAATTCAAAATATTAGCAGCTCATGGGCACTGGCTGGGAGGCTTAATTCCTCGCACAAGAATGGATTTGAGGGGAGGGGTTGTGGGGGAGGGGGAGGAAAGCGGGACCAATATATAGTGAGGGAAAATGGTTTAAATCGGGGAGATGAGCACACAGCACAATCAACAGTTCAATTTTTTTATTATTTAAAAAAGGAAAAGGAGTGGATTTGTAAATGAGTGTGTTGGAGAGGTAATGAGAACAGAATGTGATACTAATGTAAGAGTCTAAGAAATAATACAGGAAGTTTGCTATTGTAAAGCTTCAGAAAAATGGAATGTCTATAAAGTATATGCAGTCTGTGTCCATAAGATTCAAAAAGTGAGACAGTAATGTAGACCTCCAAATAACATGGCTTCTAGAGGGCACTGTCAACACTGCCTAGGGTCCTTTTGCTTTTATACAAATGAATTTTTGCCATTTTTATATTTATCCCTGCATTCCTAATGACCACAAAGGACAATGCTCCTTTATCTTCCAAATGTACCATTTGGTCTATTTTATTCCATTGTAGTGCCTAGTTTTTTATACCTTGTATTATGAGAATCTTCCTTTGACCCCTACCCCCACCGCATTAGCAACAATCTGTAGCTTATGCCTCTAGAAACCTGTAACAAAAGTTTCATCTGTCCCACTGATATGATACTTTTTTAAGGTATCTTCTGATCTACAACTCTGACCCCTTGACTGCTTAAGTCTGTATTAACTGCTTTTATTCCCTTTGGTCCACTATTTCGTAGGATAGGGAAGTTTTTTAAAGGGGAGAAAGGGACAGGGGACTTATAATTACATTTATGTCATGTTTCCCCCCCCCCCCTTGTTTGCATTTAAGAAGAAATGTGTATATAGACACAGATATGCTGATATTAACTTTACTATTTGACATAATCTGAAATAGTCAACAATTTCAGGACCTTGCTGGCTTCAGAAATTTCTTGTAGCTGGCAGTGTGCCACATCCACATCACATCACTGTATTCAGAAGCTAAGAATACCAACCTGGCAGCTTCTGCAGGGAGGGGAAAGATAAAGCAGAGAGGAGTCTAGCTTTGTATTCACAGTACCTGGGAGTTGCTGCTGATGTCTTTTCCACAAATGTTCAAGTTTGTCAAAGCCCAGTAAATCTCAGCAAGTTTATTTTCCTTATAGCATCTGTGTTTTATAATGGGTCTTTTAATTTGTTTTTACTTTGTCTGCAGGGATTTCTTTTGTCCGGAGTTTTCAGACTCTGTCTTTTTTTTCTGTGGAAGTGAGTTCGTTAATGATGACTGGTTTGGGAATATGCCTCTCTGCAAAGCTGACCTGACAAGCCGTTCCTCCATTGCAGCCACAACGCCCATTGTGATTTTCTCCCTTTCCTTTGATCCTCAACTTAATCAATTTTTCTTCGTGTTTTTATAGTATAGAATTTCTTGGAAAACATGCTTTAGGAGATTGGTAAATGATACAGTGACATTTTGGAATTGCCAAAACTTTTAGTAAAACTGATTATATACCTCCTCAGCCTCAAACACAGATAGTGATACTATGTATTAATGTGGAGACTGAGAGGTTTTTTTTGCTAATGTGGAAGGTATCTATAGGTATTCTTCATCTAAAAGGTAGAAGAATTTTTTTAAAAAAAGTACATGAGATTGTTTGCTTAATTCAGCTTTTAAAAATGTAGTCGTGTTCAAGTAAATACAGAAAGTCAGTGGTTAAACCCTAATGTGAACTGTTCTGCTTTAGTGCTTATTGTAACATTAAAAACAATAATAATGTAAACAACTGAAAGTCAAAGTTTGTAGCTTTAAACATCAAGGGATGCTTTAAAAAATCTGACTTTTAAATGATTTTCTGTTCCTAAATAGGACTGCTGCTTTAATTTATTGAGAAACCATTTTATTGGAACTTGGAGTTTTTTTCCCCAAAGGAACTCTATCTTGAGGACTGGTAAACCTCTAAAGGATCAAAGCTCTAGTGGATTTGGTTAAATACCCGAAAGCCTGAAGGCTTATAGACGTTTATCTATATAGAGTAAGCCTGAAAAACTGGGATGAGAGTCTTAGAAGAGCTTATTTTCTCATGAGATTTTTGGGACTTCCGCTGTTTGGATGTGCCAGAAATACTGTGAGAATATCCATTCTCATGGCATTTGTCACTTACAGGTCTTGTCCCAGCTGGAATTAGAAAGTATAATGGGGTGTGAAATAGTATATGTATTTTAAGGTTTTATGAATTCCACTACTAAAACCTCTGTAACCAATCTCTGAAATTTTCACTGTACTTGTACAATAATAAAAAAAAAAAGGCTAGTAAAGAACAGTTACTGAAGGTTACATTTAAAATTTATGTAGTGTCTCTTCATTGCCCTCAAAAATTCTTAATTTTATTGTTGGTACCATATACGTCTGAGGGGTACAGTGAAGAAATTGTCCAAAGGGAATCGAAGCATAAAACAGAGGGACAGACTTAATCACATATAAGACCTGGGACGTCACAAGTTTCTTCCAGCAGAACCTCATTACATTAAGAGCTTAATGAAAAATTCTGATATGGAAATGGGGCCTCGATATAACTTGAAAGAAGTTTCTGAAGATCTATCTATTCTTAAAGTTTTCAAAGTCTAGGCTCCTGGTCTAGTGAACATGAGGCAGCAGAGCAGTGAGAAGCCATGGATTCCAGCATCTGGCTGTCTCGGGAAGGACTTCGAGGCCCCTCCAAAATTAATTCTTTTTCTATAGCTCATAGAGCCACATTTTCCTGTACTTCCTGGACAGGGAACAAAATGTATTTCCCTCACTTATTCGGTAAACCTTTGTTGAGCCGTCAGTGATGAGTAAGACACAGCGCTACTCTGGAGGAGTCTCGTTTTCATGGGGGATCAGTCTGAAGGTTTGTTAGAGTTTAGCCACAGTTTCAAAGAAATTCCACGACGGACAAGATTATGAAAAATAATTTTTAGCTAAAGACTTTGAGCAAAAAAAGAAAGGATCATTATACTATTTTTGTGTATTTGATTTATTGAGTAGGAACTTCATTTTTAAATTTGATGTTTTTCTAATGTATTTTTTGTACATACAGATCATTAAGAATCAGCTAATGAGATGTCTTGTCTAAGCTAGTTCCCTGACTTTCTAACTCCTAATGTAGTTGTCTACATACTTCTTATCTTATCCTTTAATTCCCTATTAGAAAAGTAAAGATAAGAAAATACAAGATCTTTCCTCTAGGCTTAAAATTTGTGCACCTTGTCTGCCTTTTTAAGTTGTCCTTTAACACAACAAAAATGTCTCCTTTTTGTTCCTGAGACCTTTTGCAGATATCTTTATTAGCATATTTTGTTCCATTTAAACTTTTTTTGGAAACTGTCTTATTTACTGATTTTAGCGAGAGGGGGAGAGAAAGAAACATTGATTTGTTGTACTTTCTAATGTATTCATTGGCAGATTCTTATATGTGCCCTGACTGGGAAAGCGAACCTGCAATCTTGGCATATACAGATCATGGCTTAACCAACTAAGCTACCCAGCCAGAACTAAAATTTTTTGTTTATAAATCCTTCTGTCTCATTATGTTGTGAACTCTTTAGGAGTTTATTGAACTTACTCATTCAGGACTAGGACAGGGCTTCATACCAAAAGGCTCAAAAAGTATGAAGTAAAAGAAGGAATGTTGAGTGAAACTTTTGCTTGGTATAGTATCTCACTTGTTAATGTCTTCTTTTCAGCTGCAAAGTTCTTAAAACTGTGTTCCTTATCCATTACCTTTATTATTTTTATCAATTTCCTTTACTTATCTCCTTCCATCTGATTTTTTAACCTCTTTATTAGAATTACCCTATTGAGCCTGACTGGTGGTGGCGCAGTGGATAGAGCCTCGACCTGGGATGCTGAGGACCCAGGTTTAAAACTCCTAGGTTGCCAGCTTGAGCACGGTCTCATCTGGCTTGAGCGCAGGCTCCATAGCTTGAGTGTAGTGTCTCCTGCTTGAACATGGAATCATAGACATGATCTCATGACCCCATGGTCAGTGACTTGAGGCCAAAGGTTGCTGGCCTGAAGCCCAAGGTCGCTGGCTTGAGCAGGGGGTTACTAACTCAACTTGAACCCCCCCTCCCCCGCCAGTCAAGGCACATATGAGAAGCAGTCAGTAAACAACTAAAGTGACGTAAGTATGAGTTGATGTTTCTCATCTCCCTACCTGTCTGTCCCTCTCTCATAAACCCCCCAAAACCCCAAAAAATAAACAAAGAAAAACTACCCTATTGAAGATTAACAGAGTTAGTAGTTTTCTCATTTTGCTTGAAGCTTGTCATCATTGATCATTTAATTAACACATTTATTCTTCCTTTAACGCTGTTTTTATAAACGGCTTGTCATATCCAGTAAACTACTATAATCCCCCATTACATGTAGTTTTGCTTTCCATGATTCCTCTTACTGGCAATGAACTGTTGTCCAAAAATATTAAATGGAAAATTCCAGAAATAAACATAAGTTTTAAATTGTGTGCTGTCCTGACTAGTGTGATGTGATCTCACACTGTCCTGCTTCGTCTGCCTAAGATGTGAGTAATCCCTTTGTCCAGCATATCCATGCTGTGCATACAGGACAGTAAGATATTTTGAGAAACCACTGCCACATCACTTTTATTATAATATATTATTATTGTTACATTTTATTATTAATTAATTTCTTTACTGTGCTTAATTTTTTTTTTTTTTTTTTTTTTGTATTTTTCTGAAGCTGGAAACGGGGAGAGACAGTCAGACAGACTCCCGCATGCGCCTGACCGGGATCCACCCGGCACGCCCACCAGGGGGCGATGCTCTGCCCCTCTGGGGCGTCGCTCTGCCGCGACCAGAGCCACTCTAGCGCCTGGGGCAGAGGCCAAGGAGCCATCCCCAGCGCCCGAGCCATCTTTGCTCCAATGGAGCCTTGGCTGCGGGAGGGGAAGAGAGAGACAGAGAGGAAAGCGCGGTGGAGGGGTGGAGAAGCAAATGGGCGCTTCTCCTGTATGCCCTGGCCGGGAATCGAACCCGGGTCCCCCGCACGCCAGGGCGACGCTCTACCGCTGAGCCAACCGGCCAGGGCACTGTGCTTAATTTCTAAATTAAGCTTTATCATTGGTATGTATGTATAGGAAAAGATATACAGTGTGTCTGTAAAGTCATGGTGCACTTTTGACCGGTCACAGGAAAGCAACAAAAGACGATAGAAATGTGAAATCTGCACCAAATAAAAGGAAAACCCTCCCAGTTTCTGTAGGATGATGTGGCAGCGTGTGTGCATGCGCAGATGATGATGTAACACCGTGTATACAGAGGAGCAGCCCACGGCCATGCCAGTCGAGATGTGGATGGTACAGAGGAAAGTTCAGTGTGTTCTGTGGCTCGCTAAATTCGAATCCGTGACTAAAGTGCAACGTGAATATCGGCGCGTTTATAACGAAGCGCCTCCACATAGGAATAACATTACTCGGTGGGATAAGCAGTTGAAGGAAACCGGCAGTTTGGTGGAGAAACCCCGTTCTGGTAGGCCATCAGTCAGTGACGAGTCTGTAGAGGCTATACGGGATAGCTACCTAAGGAGCCCTAAAAAATCTGTGCGTGAGCCCACATCGAACTGCACTGAATAGTATGAAACTGGGAGGGTTTTCCTTTTATTTGGTGCAGATTTCACATTTCTATCGTCTTTTGTTGCTTTCCTGTGACTGGTCAAAAGTGCACAATGACTTTATGGACACACTGTAGTATATAAAGGATTTGGTACTGTCTGTGGTTTCAGGCATCCACTGGAGGTCTTGGATGAATACCCCTCAGATAAAGATTCCTCTATAACAGCAGTTCTCAATCTGTGGGTCACGACTCCAGCGTGATTGCCTAAAGCCATCAGAAAATACATAATGCATATCAGGTATTTACATTCCGAATCATAACTGTAGCAAAATTACAGTTATGAAGTAGCCACCAAAATTATTTTTTGGTTTGGGGTCACCGCAACATGAGGAACTGTATTGCGGGGTCACGGCATTAGAAAGGTTGAGAACCACTGCTCTATAAGGCAGTCACTGCCTCTGTTCTTTTTTTTTTTTTTTTTTTTTTTTTTTGGTGACTGAGACAGAGGGACAGATAGGGACAGACAGGAAGGGGAGAGAGATGAGAAGCATTAATTTTTTGTTGCGGCACTTTAGTTGTTCATTGATTGCTTTCTCATATGTGCCTTGACTGGGGGCGCTACAGCAGACTAAGTGACCCGTTGCTCAAACCCGCGACCTTGGGCTCAAGCTGGTGAGCCTTGCTCAAACCACATGGGCCCACACTCAAGCTGGCGACCTTGGGGTGTCGAACCAGGGTCCTCCGGGTCCCAGTCCGACCTTCTATCCATTGCTCCACCACTTGGTCAGGTGCCTCTGTTCTTATGAACAGGAAATCTACTCCACTTACTTTAATCTTTTAGATGTCCTGGATTTCAGGGGCTACATCATAAACAAACAGCAAGAGTAAAATCCTATTAAGACTTGAGTGATGCTTGACAATGCAGTAGCAGGTTGAGAGAGGGATAGGTGTGGAGTACCTTTTACGCTATTCTAAGGTTGCCCTTGATCCTGGTGAGCCAGGGAAGGATAAATCATGGCTGATTAAACTACAAGATTTGGAACATCTCAGTGAATCACCTCATGTTTCTGGACCACTCATCCTATCTATAAAGTTCAATGATCTCCACATTTGTACTATCCCCTTGCTGAAGAATTTATCTAAGTTTTTACTCCTATGCCTCAGTTGAAAAGTTTTTCTCAATCTGTTATCATTTTATCTTCCCACTGCTCTTGATTTTATCTTCTCTAGTTAGATTCTTTAGTATCATGCAAATGTGTGGCATCCCTCAGCTCTTCATGTTATCCTTCCCATTAAGGATATTTCTTCTCTCCTACTCTTGTTCATATTTTGCCCATCTTTGAAGTATAGGTTATGTTCCATCTGCTCCATAATCTCTTCTCCAAATAATTGATTCCATGTGTACTTATCTTTAGTACTAAGCAATTAGATCTTAATTATTTCTGATTCATGCATATTAGACTGTAAGCTTCATGACAATAGTCCTCAAAGCATGTAATCTTGGGCTAAGGCACTTAGCAGGTATTTGACTACTAGTTATGAAATGTTTGTGTTATACACAGTCCTTATATTTCATTAGCTTGTGACATACTTAATGTTGTGGTCTAATTTCAAATCTAAATTAATATTACTGTAGTTCTCTAATGGTGAATCATGAAACTATTTACCATCTATATTGGTCTTAAGAGTATCATAATAATAAATCACATTGAATTACTTAACTATAAAAGTTTTTGTTATCTCTTCATGAATATCAAATACAGTAATGGAATTCTACTCTTCATTGTACCTATAAGGTTCAGTGTTGTGTAATTGTGTAATTTATTAAATGGCCGAAATCATCTTGTGCATATTCTGAATGCTGTCTCTTACTATCTTTTTTTTTTTTTTTTTCATTTTTCTGAAGCTGGAAACAGGAAGAGACAGTCAGACAGACTCCCGCATGCGCCCGACCGGGATCCACCCGGCACGCCCACCAGGGGCGACGCTCTGCCCACCAGGGGGCGATGCTCTGCCCATCCTGGGTGTCGCCATGTTGCGACCAGAGCCACTCTAGCGCCTGAGGCAGAGGCCACAGAGCCATCCCCAGCGCCCGGGCCATTTTTGCTCCAATGGAGCCTTGGCTGCGGGAGGGGAAGAGAGAGACAGAGAGGAAAGCGCAGCGGAGGGGTGGAGAAGCAAATGGGCGCTTCTCCTATGTGCCCTGGCTGGGAATCGAACCCGGGTCCTCCGCACGCTAGGCCGACGCTCTACCGCTGAGCCAACCGGCCAGGGCCCTCTTACTATCTTTTAATAGATGTGGGTCGCTTCAATTAACTTTAATGACAATTCTGAATTGGAAATTGGGGAGATAGATAAATATTTGTGTGAATTTCTTCCTTCTCATTTTGCTAAAGAGACATTTATAAGTGTTTAACTTGATAATTCCATAGATTTGTGTCCAAGAAAGAAGACACATTTGGTTAAGCCATTATTCTAATTCTGAAAACACCTTCATGTTCTAATGATTTATTTTGTTTTCTTTTTTTTTTTCTTTTTGTCAGAGACAGGGAGAGTTAGAGAGAGGGACAGATAGGGACAGACAGACAGGAAGGAAGAGAGATGAGAAACATCAATTCTTTGTTGTGGTTTCTTAGTTGTTCATTGATTGCTTTCTCATATGTGCCTTGACTGGGGGGACCCAGCAGGCTGAATGACCCCTTGCTCGAGTCAGCGACCTTGGGCTCAAGCTGGTGAGCCTTGCTCAAATCAAATGAGCCCGCACTCAAGCTGGCGACCTTGGGGTCTCGAACCTGGGCCCTCCACATCCCAGTCCGATGCTCTATCCACTGCGCCACTGCCTGGTCAGGCGTAATGATTTTTTTAAAAGGAGACTCTTACTTTTCTACTACCTCTGAAGGTATTGTTAGATACTGGGTGGTAGTTCACCAGCTATACTGAATTCATTCTATACTACTCACAAAAATTAGGGGATATTCCAAAATGAATATGAAACTATAAAATATCCCTTAATTTTTGTGAGCAGTATATTTTAAGAGTAAATATCTCTAAAGATGTCTTATAGTAATGATATATTAGGATTTAGGGAGGAAGTTTCATTTTTAAAAAAAATATGTTTGTCTCCTTAAATTAGTTTTAAAACTGTATGTAAGGGCCTGGCTGGTTGGCTCAGTGGTAGAGCATCGGCCTGGCGTGCTGAGGTCCCGGGTTCGATTCCCAGCCAGGGCACACAGGAGAGGCGCCCATCTGCCTCTCCACCCCTCCCCCTCTCCTTCCTCTCTGTCTCTCTCTTCCCCTCCCGCAGCCGAGGCTCCATTGGAACAAAGATGGCCCGGGCGCTGGGGATGGCTCCTTGGCCTCTGCCCCAGGCGCTAGAGTGGCTCTGGTCACAGCAAGAGTGAAACCCCGGAGGGTCAGAGCATCGCCCCCTGGTGGGCAGAGCGTCGCCCCCTAGTGGGCATGCTGGGTGGATCCCAGTCGGGCGCATGCAGGAGTCTTCTGTCTGACTGTCTCTCCCGGTTTCCAGCTTCAGAAAAATACAAAAAAAAACAAACACAAAAAACTATGTATTTACTGTTACTGTTATTTATGACATACTATTTTTATTACTGACCTTATAACTAGTACAGATACTTTTTATGAAAAATCAAGAACAGTGATTTAAATATAACATTGAGTCATTAAGGTGTTTTCTGTATGGAAGAGTTGTTGAATTATAAACATTGAACTCATTAAAAAATTCTTTTAGATTTTTATTTTATTTTGCTGAGAGACGGGGAGGCAGAGAGACAGACTCCTGCATGTGCCCCCCGGGCAAGCCCCTAACCTTGTGATGCTCTGCCCATCTGGGGCCGCTGCTCCCTTGCTCGGCAACTGAGCTATTTTCATGCCTGAGGCGAGGCCATGGAGCCATCCATCCTCAGTGCCCAGAGCCAACTTTGCTTGAATCATTTGAGCCATGTCTGTGGGAGGGGAGAAGGGGGGGGAGGGAGAGAAGGAGTAGAGGGAGAGGTGGAGAAGCAGATGGTCGCTTCTCCTGTGTGCCCTGACCAGGAATGGAATCCAGGACTTCCACATGCCAGGCTTATGCTTTACCTGTGAGCCAACCATCCAGGGCCTTAGATATTTTATTTATTGATTTTAGAGAGACAGGAAGGGGAAAAGAGAGAGAGAAAGAGAGAGAGAAGCTGATATTGTTCCACTTAATTATACATTTCTTGGTTGTTTCTTGTATGTACCCTAACCAAGGATCAAACCTGTGACCTTGGTGTTGAGACAGTGCTCTAACTGAGCTACCCAGCCACTTGGGACTTATTTTTATACCATGGAAAAGATGATTAATTTTTTTTATAAAGTTTCTGTGTAAGTGCATGAATTATAAGAGTAGCTCTAAAACTACAGTAAATAAGAAAATATGGTATTGATGAAAGAATAGATACATGGATCAGTGAAACAGAATCTAGGAATAGATTCACATTTACTGCTCACAAAAATTAGGGGATATTTTATCACTTCATATTCATTTTGAAATTATCCCCTAATTTTTGTGAGCAATATATACAGTTATCTGGGCAAGTGATTTTTTTTTCTTCTTTTTTTTAAATTAATTTTAATGGAGTGACATTGATAAATCAGGGTACATATGTTCAGAGAAAACATCTCCAGGTTATTTTGACATTTGATTATGCTGCATTCCCATCGCCCAAAGTCCAATTGTCTTCTGTCACCTTCTATCTGGTTTTCTTGTAACCCTCCCCTCCCCCTCCCTCTCCTCTCCCCTCACCCTGTAACCCCCACACTCTTGTCCATGTCTCTGAATCTCATTTTTATGTCCCACCTATGTATGGAATCATATAGTTCTTAGTTTTTTCTGTATTACTTATTTCACTCCGTATAATGTTATCAAGGTCCATCCATGTTGTTGTAAGTGATCCGATGTCATAATTTCTTTTTTTTTTTTTTTTAATAAATTTTTATTAATGGTAATGGGATGACATTAATAAATCAGGGTACATATATTCAAAGAAAACATGTCTAGATTATTTTGTCATCAAATTATGTTGCAAACCCCTCGCCCAAAGTCAGATTGTCCTCCGTCACCCTCTATCTAGTTCTCTGTGCCCCTCCCCCTCCCCCTAACTCTCTCCCTCCCTCCCTCCCATGTCCTCCCTCCCCCCCCCCCACCCTTGGTAACCACTACACTCTTGTCCATGTCTCTTAGTCTCATTTTTATGTTCCACCAATGTATGGAATCATGTAGTTCTTGTTTTTTTCTGATTTGCTTATTTCACTCCTTATAATGTTATCAAGATCCCACCATTTTGCTGTAAATGATCTGATGTCATCATTTCTTATGGCTGAGTAGTATTCCATAGTGTATATGTGCCACATCTTCTTTATCCAGTCTTCTATTGAAGGGCTTTTTGGTTGTTTCCATGTCTTGGCCACTGTGAACAGTGCTGCAATGAACATGGGGCTACATGTGTCTTCACGTATCAATGTTTCTGAGGTTTTGGGGTATATACCCAGTAGAGGGATTGCTGGGTCATAAGGTAGTTCTATTTGCAGTTTTTTGAGGAACCGCCATACTTTCCTCCATAATGGTTGTACTACTTTACAGTCCCACCAACAGTGAATGAGGGTTCCTTTTTCTCCACAGCCTCTCCAACATTTGCTATTACCCGTCTTGTTGATAATAGCTAATCTAACAGGAGTGAGGTGGTATCTCATTGTAGTTTTGATTTGCATTTCTCTAATAACTAATGAAGCTGAGCATCTTTTCATATATCTGTTGGCCATTTGTATCTCTTCCTGGGAGAAGTGTCTGTTCATGTCCTGTTCCCATTTTTTTATTGGATTGTTTGTTTGTTTGTTGTTGAGTTTTATGAGTTCTTTGTAAATTTTGGATATTAGGCCCTTATCTGAGCTGTTGTTTGAAAATATCAGTTCCCATATAGTTGGCTGTCTGTTTATTTTGATATCAGTTTCTCTTGCTGAGCAAAAACTTTTAATTCTGATGTAGTCCCATTCATTTATCTTTGCCTTCACTTCTCTTGCCATTGGAGTCAAGTTCATAAAATGTTCTTTAAAACCCAGGTCCATGATTTTAGTACCTATGTCTTCTTCTATGTACTTTATTGTTTCAGGTCTTATATTTAGGTCTTTGATCCATTTTGAATTAATTTTAGTACACGGGGACAGGCTGTAGTCGAGTTTCATTCTTTTGCATGTGGCTTTCCAGTTTTCCCAACACCATTTGTTGAAGAGGCTTTCTTTTCTCCATTGTGTGTTGTTGGCCCCTTTATCAAAGATTATTTGACCATATATATGTGGTTTTATTTCTGGGCTTTCTATTCTGTTCCATTGGTCTGAGTGTCTATTTTTTTGCCAATACCATGCTGTTTTGATTATCGTGGCCCTATAATATAGTTTAAAGTCAGGTATTGTAATGCCCCCAGCTTCATTCTTTTTCCTTAGGATTGTTTTGGCTATTCGGGGTTTTTTATAGTTCCATATAAATCTGATGATTTTTTGTTCCATTTCTTTAAAAAATCTCATAGGGATTTTGATGGGAATTGCATTAAATTTGTATATTGCTTTGGGTAATATGGCCATTTTGATTATATTTATTCTTCCTATCCAAGAACAAGGAATATTTTTCCATCTCATTGTATCTTTTTCGATTTCCCTTAACAATGCTTTGTAATTTTCATTATATAGGTCCTTTACGTTCTTTGTTATGTTTATTCCTAGGTATTTTATTTTTTTTGTTGCAATCGTGAAGGGGATTATTTTTTTGAGTTCGTTTTCTAATATTTCATTGTTGGCATATAGAAAGGCTATGGACTTTTGTATGTTAATTTTGTATCCTGCGACCTTACTGTATTGGTTTATTGTTTCTAATAATCTTTTTGTGGAGTCCTTCGGGTTTTCGATGTATAGGATCATATCATCAGCAAAAAGTGATAGCTTTACTTCTTCTTTTCCGATATGGATGCCTTTTATTTCTTTGTCTTGTCTGATTGCTCTGGCCAGAACTTCTAGCACCACGTTGAATAAGAGTGGAGAGAGTGGACAACCCTGTCTTGTTCCTGATTTAAGGTAGAAAGTCCTCAGTTTTATGCCGTTTAATAGGATGTTGGCTGATGGTTTATCATATATGGCCTTTATCATGTTGAGATATTTTCCTTCTATACCCATTTTGTTGAGAGTCTTAAACATAAAATTGTGTTGTATTTTATCAAAAGCCTTTTCTGCATCTATTGATAAGATCATGTGGTTTTTGTTCTTTGTTTTGTTGATATGGTGTATTACGTTAACCGTTTTGCGTATGTTGAACCATCCTTGAGATTCTGGGATGAATCCCACTTGATCATGATGTATTATTTTTTTAATATGTTGTTGTATTCGGTTTGCCAGTATTTTGTTTAGTATTTTAGCATCTGTATTCATTAGAGATATTGGTCTGTAGTTTTCTTTCTTTGTGCCATCCTTGCCAGGTTTTGGTATGAGGGTTATGTTGGCCTCATAAAATGTGTTTGGAAGTATTGCTTCTTCTTCAATTTTTTGGAAGACTTTGAGTAGAATAGGAACCAAGTCTTCTTTGAATGTTTGATAGAATTCACTAGTATAACCGTCTGGGCCTGGACTTTTATTTTTGGGGAGATTTTTAATAGTTTTTTCTATTTCCTCCCTGCTGATTGGTCTGTTTAGGCTTTCTGCTTCTTCATGACTCAGTCTAGGAAGGTTGTATTGTTCTAGGAATTTATCCATTTCTTCTAGATTGTTGTATTTGGTGGCATATAATTTTTCATAGTATTCTACAATAATTCTTTGTATTTCTATGATGTCTGTGGTGA
The DNA here is from genome assembly GCF_036850765.1 of Saccopteryx bilineata. NCBI lineage: Eukaryota > Metazoa > Chordata > Mammalia > Chiroptera > Emballonuridae > Saccopteryx > Saccopteryx bilineata. The sequence goes on along the minus strand of NC_089491.1, from coordinate 352,127,395 downwards.
TCTCTCCTCTTTCATTTTGGATTTTATTTATTTGAGTCCTGTGTCTTTTTTCCTTGGTGAGTCTTGCCAAGGGTTTGTCAATTTTGTTGATCTTTTCAAAGAACCAGCTCCTTGTTTTATTGATTTTTTCTATAGTTTTTCTGTTCTCTATTTCATTTATTTCTGCTCAAATCAGAGCAGAAATAAAAATCATTATTATCTCCTTTCTTCGGCTGGTTTTGGGTTGTCTTTGTTCTTCTTTTTCTAGTTCCTTAAGGTGTGAAGTTAAGTGGTTTACTTCGGCTCTCTCTTGTTTGTTCATATAGGCCTGAAGTGATATGAACTTTCCTCTTATTACTGCTTTTGCTGCATCCCAGAGATTCTGATATGTCGTATTTTCATTTTCATTTGTCTGTATATATCTTTTGATTTCTGCACTTATTTCTTCTTTGACCCATTCATTTTTTAGAAGTATGTTGTTTAGTTTCCACATTTTTGTGGGTTTTTCCCCCTCTTTTTTGCAGTTGAATTCTAGTTTCAAGGCTTTATGATCAGAAAATATGCTTGGTACAATTTCAATTTTTCTAAATTTGCTGATATTGTCTTTGTGGCCCAACATATGGTCAATTCTTGAGAATGTTCCATGTACACTAGAGAAAAATGTATACTCTGTCGCTTTGGGATGAAGTGTCCTGTAGATGTCTATCATATCCAGGTGTTCTAGTATTTCGTTTAAGGCCACTATATCTTTATTGATTCTCTGTTTGGATGACCGATCTAGAGCCGTCAGCGGTGTATTGAGGTCTCCAAGTATGATTGTATTTTTGTTAGTTTTTGTTTTAAGGTCAATAAGTAGCTGTCTTATATATTTTGGTGCTCCTTGGTTTGGTGCATATATATTAAGGATTGTTATGTCTTCTTGATTCAACTTCCCCTTAATCATTATGAAATGACCATTTTTGTCTCTGAGTACTTTTCCTGTCTTGTAGTCAGCATTATCCGATATGAGTATTGCTACACCTGCTTTTTTTTGGGTGTTGTTTGCTTGGAGTATTGTTTTCCAGCCTTTCAGTTTGAATTTGTTTTTATCCTTGTTGCTTAGATGTGTTTCTTGTAGGCAGCATATAGTTGGATTTTCTTTTTTAATCCATTCTGCTACTCTGTGTCTTTTTATTGGTAAGTTTAATCCATTTACATTTAGTGTAATTATTGACACTTGTGGGTTCCCTACTGCCATTTTATAAATTGCTTTCTGTTAGTTTTGTATCTAGTTTGATTCTTCTCTTTTGTTTTTCTATCATTTGTTTTTGTTTGTTTGTGTTCCATACTTCTTTCCTCTGTTGCTACCTTTTTTAAGTCAAGTGTTTTTGTGGTGGTTTTTTTGGGAGTGGTTACCATTAAGTAATGAAAAGGGTTCCTACCATATTCATTGTAGTACCCTATCTTATAAGTATTTCTGCACTTCATCATCCTTTGCTACTGTTAATCTCCATCCTCTCCCCCCTTTTTTTCCTTTGTTGTCACAGTTTAAGTTTGGTTTTATTGTGTTCTTGGTGGAGCTGTTACTTGTGGTGTTGTTTTCTTTTGTTCTTTGAATCTGGTTGGAAAACCCCCCTTAGTATTTCCTGGAGTGGGGGCTTTCTGTTGATAAATTCTCTCATCTTTTCTGTATTTGTGAATGTTTTTATATCTCCTTCATACTTGAAGGATAGCTTTGATGGGTATAGTATTCTTGGCTGAAAGTTCCTCTCTTTCAGGGCTTTAAATATTGGGTTCCACTCTCTTCTAGCTTGTAGAGTTTCTGCTGAGAAATCTGATGATAATCTAATAGGCCTTCCTTTATATGTTGTACTCTTCTTTTCCCTGGCTGCCTTGAGAATTTTTTCTTTGTCATTGGTTTGTGTCATCTTTATTATGATGTGCCTTGGAGTGGGTTTGTTGGGGTTAAGAAAACTTGGTGTTCTGTTTGCTTCTTGAATTTGAGGCTTTAGTTCCTTCCACAGGCTTGGGAAGTTCTCGTCTATTATTTGTTAGAGTATATTCTCCATTCCATTTTCTTTCTCTTCTCCCTCTGATATACCTATTATTCTTATGTTATTCTTTCTGATGGAGTCAGACAATTCCTGTAGGGCTTTCTCATTTTTTATTATTTTTGAGTCTCTTTCTTCTTCTCTCTGTTGTGCCTCAAGTTGTTTGTCTTCTATTTCACTAATCCTATCTTCTATCTGACCTGTTCTATTAGCTAAGCTTGTTACCTCGTTTTTCAGCTCGTGAATTGAGTTTTTCATTTCTGTTTGATTTGTTTTTATAGTTTCAATTTCCTTGGTAATATATTCTTTGTGTTCATTGAGTTGTTTTCTGATCTCCCTATATTGCCTTTCTGTGTTTTCTTGTATATCTCGGAGGATTTTTAGGATTTCTATTTTAAATTCTCTGTCATTTAGCTCCAAGGCTTCCAATATGTTAAGTCTTTTCTCCATAGATTTTTCCACATCTATTTGTGTTACCTCTCTTTCTTTTGTATCCATAATATTCGATTTCCTCTTTCTTATCGGCATCTGAGGGTGGTCTTATTGATAGCACTAATTAGAATTAATAAAGAGTAAAAAGAAAAAAAAAAAAAGGGTAAAACACCCCACAAAAAAAAAACAGTAATAATTTATTATTTCCCCCTTTTTTTCTCTCTTCTCTTTCCCTCCTCTCCCCTCCTCAGGGAAATATCGTGCCTATAATGGAGGGCCTGATTTGGGGTGAAGAGTTCAAGGGGCAAAAAAAGGGAGTAGGGACCTACTAAATGCAAAAAAAAAAAAAAAAGAAGAAAATCTTAGACAAGCATAAGATGATTTGCTTGTAAGTGATGGTCAACTAAGAGATATAATGAGAGGGATAAGAGGGAATCAGAAAAAAGGAACAAAAAAGAATAATAAAGAAGAAAAAATAAAAATAATAAGTAAAAATCTGTTGTATTAAGTGGAGCGAAGACTAAATACAATGGAGTCCTTGGGTTGGGAGGACCCAAAATGCCACAAAAATAAACAAACAAGAGAAAAAAAAAATAAAAACAAAAGCAAAAAAGAGAAATAAAGCCAAAAAAAAGCCTTGAGTCCCAAATTAACTAATTTGTTCGTGATTGAGGATTATATGGGAGGAAAGTAAAATGAGAAAAGAAAAAACGAATAGAAAGGAAAAAATAAGAAAAAGAGAAAAACGAAGGAAGAAATAAAATAGGAGAAAAAAAACAAAATAAAGCAAGACAAAAAAAAAACAAAAGAGGAGAAAGTGAGAGTTAAGTGTTTTGGAGTATAACCTTAAAGGAGGGTGAGAATGAAGAAGAAAAATAAAATGCAACACTCATGGGTAGTGTAGTTCAAGAAAGGGGAAGCATAAGATGGGCAGAGAATAGAAGGACCGAGGTGGAGGAAATAAAGGCAAAAAGATAGAAGAAACAAACGACAACAACAACAACAACAACAAAAAAAATTAGTGGATCAAGTTGTAAAGTCTGTGGGTTTTTCTTGATTTTGAGAGGTTAACTTCTTCCTTTTTCTTTTCTCTCCCTCTTCCTAGTCGGTGACTCTGTACCCCAGGCTCTGCCCCTGTGTCACTCTTAGGTAGGGATTTGCAGTTGATGGGATTCTATGTCAATGTCATATAATTGGCTTTAGTCTTGCTGGAAGTAAAGGCTTGTTGGCGTTTGCAGGGTCCAACGATGAGAGAGTTTGCTTTCCTGGATTCTCTCTCCTAGTCCCCCCTTTCTGAATTAGCAGCCTGGTGATCCAGCTATAAGGCTGCAACTGCTTCTGCCTGGGGAGTAAGAGGCTCAAAGAGCTGGGAAATCCCCACTTTATCCCCACTCAGTGCAAGGCTTTGTAAAGGCTCTGAGAGTCAGGGCCTCCAGTGTAATCAGGCGGGGGTGGGAGTCAATTGTTGTCAAGGTGACTGTTCAGCGCCTATCATTTAGTTGGACCTCTCAACCCAGGCTTTCCACACTTTGTAGCCTGTTTTTGCAGGGAAGAAGAGGCACTAGTCTCTGCTTACGACTAGTGTAGTATAGACCTTATTATCTGCCAAGTCCTTCTTGTTAACGTTTATCCCTGAATATGGAGGCTCTATCAATCAGAAGTTGCCCCCGCCCCTTTAGCGAGAGGCACTAAAAAATATCACGCCTCTTGTCTTGGATCGCTGAACTGAGAGAGATCTTATCAATTAGAACCGAGGGTGCGCAGATTTTATGGGTTAAGCTAATTTCAGTGATTGGGTCGCAGCTGTGTTTCCGAAGGTATTTTAGGCTGCCTGCGCGCGCCCCTCCCCCAACGCTTGATTGTTAGCTTGAATGGCTGGGTGAGGTGTCCCGCCCACGGAGAGAATCTCCCAAGCCTCTCCCGCTCGCCCTGCCGCTGGCGGCTGGACCGCACCAGGCGCAGGATAATGGAGCCCCCTGGGTGTGCGGGCCAGTAGGGCGCCCTGTGCGCGTGGAATGCCCAAGACACGCACGCGAATGGGGCGCTCCGGGCACCGGTGGCCGGCGACCCCCACTCGCAGTGTGCGGGCCGCCGGGAACGTCAGCGGTGCTCAACTGGACTGGGCGGCAGCCGCTCGCGGTGGCGGTTCGCGGGGGCTCGCGGCAGCTCGCGGTGGCTCGCGGTTCCCAAGTATATGGGCTGACTCACCGCAGGCGCACTCCCTCGCGGCTTGAATGAGCGTCGCTGCGGTAGCTTCCTCCACACCCTCGTCTCTCAGATTCAAGTGATAACAGTCCTTTTGCTTTCAGTTTGTGTGGAACTCCGGAATGCTCCGAGGATAAATTTTTCTGTTTCTAGTTGATAAATTTGTTGTGATTTAGGGGAGAGCTGTCGGACGCGCTTCTCACGGCGCCATTTCCGTGACGTCACTCTGATGATGTCATCATTTCTTAAGGCTGAGTAGTATTCCATAGTATATATGTACCAAAGCTTTTTTTTTTTTTTTTTAAATAAATTTTTATTAATGATAATGGGATGACATAAATAAATCAGGGTACATATATTCAAAGAAAACATGTCTAGGTTATTTTGTCATCAAATTATGTTGCGTGCCCCTCGCCCAAAGTCAGATTGTCCTCCACCACCCTCTATCTAGTTCTCTGTGCCCCTCCCCCTCCCCCTAACTCTCTCCCTCCCTCCCTCCCATGTCCTCCCTCCCCCCACCCCTGGTAACCACCACACTCTTGTCCATGTTTCTTAGTCTCATTTTTATGTTCCACCAATGTATGGAATCATGTAGTTCTTGTTTTTTTCTGATTTACTTATTTCACTCCTTATAATGTTATCAAGATCCCACCATTTTGCTGTAAATGATCTGATGTCATCATTTCTTATGGCTGAGTAGTATTCCATAGTGTATATGTGCCACATCTTCTTTATCCAGTCTTCTATTGAAGGGCTTTTTGGTTGTTTCCATGTCTTGGCCACTGTGAACAGTGCTGCAGTGAACATGGGGCTACATGTGTCTTCACGTATCAATGTTTCTGAGGTTTTGGGGTATATACCCAGTAGAGGGATTGCTGGGTCATAAGGTAGTTCTATTTGCAGTTTTTTGAGGAACCGCCATACTTTCCTCCATAATGGTTGTACTACTTTACAGTCCCACCAACAGTGAATGAGGGTTCCTTTTTCTCCACAGCCTCTCCAACATTTGCTATTACCCGTCTTGTTGATAATAGCTAATCTAACAGGGGTGAGGTGGTATCTCATTGTAGTTTTGATTTGCATTTCTCTAATAACTCATGAAGCTGAGCATCTTTTCATATATCTGTTGGCCATTTGTATCTCTTCCTGGGAGAAGTGTCTGTTCATGTCCTGTTCCCATTTTTTTATTGGATTGTTTGTTTGTTTGTTGTTGAGTTTTATGAGTTCTTTGTAAATTTTGGATATTAGGCCCTTATCTGAGCTGTTGTTTGAAAATATCATTTCCCATTTAGTTGGCTGTCTGTTTATTTTGATATCAGTTTCTCTTGCTGAGCAAAAACTTTTTATTCTGATGTAGTCCCATTCATTTATCTTTGCCTTCACTTCTCTTGGGCAAGTGATTTTTTTTGTTTGTTTGTTTTTGTTTTTGTTTTTGTTTTTGTTTTTGTATTTTTCTGAAGCTGGAAACAGGGAGAGACAGTCAGACAGACTCCCGCATGCGCCCAACCGGGATCCACCCAGCACGCCCACCGTGGGGCGACGCTCTGCCCACCAGGGGGCGATGCTCTGCCCATCCTGGGCGTCGCCATGTTGCGACCAGAGCCACTCTAGCGCCTGAGGCAGAGGCCACAGAGCCATCCCCAGCGCCCGGGCCATGTTTGCTCCAATGGAGCCTCGGCTGCGGGAGGGGAAGAGAGAGACAGAGAGGAAAGCGCGGCGGAGGGGTGGAGAAGCAAATGGGCGCTTCTCCTGTGTGCCCTGGCCGGGAATCGAACCCGGGTCCTCCGCACGCTAGGCCGACACTCTACCGCTGAGCCAACTGGCCAGGGCAGGCAAGTGATTTTTGACAAAAGTGAAAAGGCAATTCAATGGAGAAAGAATAATATATATATATATATTTTGTAATTTTTTTTAGGCTGGAAATGGGGAGAGACAGTCACACAGACTCCCTCATGTGCCTGACCGGGATCCACCTGGCATGCTCTGCCCACGAGGGGGCGATGCTCTGCCCCTCCGGGGGGTCGCTCTGTTGCGACCAGAGCCACTCTAGCGCCTGGGGCAGAGGCCAAGGAGCCATCCCCAGCGCCCGGGCCATCTTTGCTCCAATGGAGCCTTGGCTGCGGGACGGGAAGGGACAGAGAAGAAGGAGAGGGGGAGGGGTGGAGAAGCAGATGGGCGCTTCTCCTGTGTGCCCTGGCCGGGAATCGAACCCAGGACTTCTGCCCGCCAGGCCGATGCTCTACCACTGAGCCAACTGGCCAGGGATGAAAGAATAATCTTTTAACACATGGTGATGAGACAAGTGGACATGTTTCAAAGCAGTGAACCTCAACTCATACCTCACTCCATGTAAAAAAATTAACTCAAAATGAATTGGTCTGCTCTTGCCACTTCTATTTAGTATTGTACTGGAAGTTGTAGCAAGGAGTATTAGGCAATAAAAGTAGAAGGCATCTGGCCTGGAAAGGAAGAAGCAAAACTCTCTTCTTTGAGGATGACATGATCATCTATAGAGAAAATCCCAAGAAATCAACAAGAAACCAGTAGAGCTGAGTAACAAGATTGTAGGATACAACTTCAGTGTACAAAAATTAATTTGTATTTCTTTGCATTAGGAAAGGGCGGTCTGAAAAGAGAAATTAAGAGGACAGTTCTGAAAATAAAATATATAGTTCTGGCCTTGCCAGGTGCTCTATTGGTTAGAGCGTTGTCCTGATAGGCCAAGGTTGCAGGTCTGATACCTGGTCAGGGTACATAGAAGAATCATAAGTGGATCAACAAATTGATGTTTCTCTTGCTCTCTCTTTCTAAAAAGTCAATCAATAATAAAAAAAATTAATGATTTTTAAAAAAGAAGGCAGTCTGTTTCTATCTTGTGCCCCCCAAAATAATTCATTAAAATAGGAATAAATTTAACCAAGGAAGTGTGTTCCTCCATCCCCAAAGATTAAGGTCTCTATTTACAATCATGTCACAGTGGTGTAACCCAGGGGTCGGGAACCTTTTTGGCTGAGAGAGCCATGAATGCCACATATTTTAAAATGTAATTCTGTGAGAGCCATACAACGACCCGTGTATGTTACGCATTATCCAATAAAAATTTGTCCAGGAGGACAGCTGTGATTGGCTCCAGCCACCTGCAACCATGAACATGAGCGGTAGGAAATAAATGGATTGTAATACATGAGAATGTTTTATATTTTTAATGTTACTATTTTTTTTATTAAAGATTTGTCTGTGAGCCAGATGCAGCCATCAAAAGAGCCACATCTGACTCACAAGCCATAGGTTCCAGAGCCCTGGTGTAACCTGTACTCTTTTTTTTCCATATAATCATGATTCTTTTACAATCAGTTCTGCCTCTGATAACTTAAATGATTAGTGGAGTTAGTGCAAACCCTTTGAGAAAAGGAAACTTCCCTTGGTGATGTTTTCTTTATTTTCTTTTTGTAGGGAAACTAAACAGCCAAGATTCCTACAATAATTTTGCCAACAACAATCCTGGCAATCCTCGGCTCTCTCCTCTCCCCAGCTTGATGGTGTTGACGCCTCTTGCACAAATCAAACAGCCAATGACATTGGGGACCATCACGAAACGAACAGGGTAAGGCTTCAGGCTTGACACTTTTTAAACAGCTATTTTAGAGGATTGAATACATAAAGATAAAACATACTTTTTGTTTGGGTGGTTTTGATTATATTCCCAGCCGATACGAGACTTAATGGCAGCAGATTAAATACAGAGTGTAGCACATCCTTACACACAGCCATGTATACACACATTCACAGAAAAACAAAGCAGTGACAAGTTGTGAAAATGAGTATTGGCTAATAAAATCCAGACCTATCTACTTAGTCTCTACTTGCTGCCCTGTGGCTTTGTCTGAAAGTACAGTTTCATTTTCTTGCTTTTGTGGGCATGATTTGGTTTTATAACAGCTCCCAGATTTTGATGCAAACACTAAGAAGGGAACTTTAGGTGACAACCAAGTTTCCAATACTTTATAAAAATTATCTGTATTGTGGTATCATTTACATATAATCATCTGTCATTAGTGTCAGGACAATGTGATATTATGGGTGGTTTTCAAAAGCTAGAGTCTTAAGATTTGGGCTTTACTCAAGGTTGGTCATTAACATCCTCAACAACTGAATGATTCACTTCAATTCATATGTGTGCATATTTTAGCTATTTAACAATTTTAAAAAGTCCTACTTGTTAGAAGTACAAAATTATCATTTCTTTGATTCCTAAGAATAAGGGGCTGTGTCTAAGATTTCATCAGATATTCCATTGTGTAATAACTTTGAAGTTCCATTTGTATCAGAAAACAATTATGTCAATAGGCAAATTACCTATTTTCAACAATAAACAATCCTGAGGTTTAGCCAAATTTGAAATGGAAAAACTATCTAAAATTCTATATTTAGCTAGTTAGGAGGAAACCCTATCTTGACTTCAAATAGTCTTCAAGGATTTCCAGCAAAAGGAATAGCTTGATTATTTCGCTGTCTTAAAACGTATTTGCAGAGGTCAGTTTTGTTAGAAGAAATACTCATTCTCAGGAACAAGGCCTTTGAGCTCCAGATTTTACCATAACACTGAAATTGACTCTCTCCCTACTGGAGTGGTTTTGTATAAAAAATGATCTTATTGCTAGATGCAGAAATAAATCTGAGTGTGTTGCATATTAAGGAAAAATATAGGAAACGTAGGTCCCAAATCAGCATTATCTAAATTCTACTTAGGAGTTTTTGTATATCATTCCTGAATCTAAGTGGAAGAATACTCACAATTGTTGTTACTGAATTTAATTTTAGTTGTGTTTCTAGTGTTTTGATTGTTGTTTTTAAAAGTTAAATGCCATGCTATTTTATAATGCAAAGAGTTAGCTCTCTTTCAAATACGCTTCCCCATAGTGACTGAAATTATATTTGTGAAATCATATAATGTTAGAATTTATTTTAAAATACTTGTATGGGAATAAAAAGTGAGTATTTTTGTATATACAGTATTTGAAATTTTATATAATAGATAAAATCTAACTCGTTTGCACTCTCTCTAGGTAAAACTAGGAATCATCCACTATTTTCCTATGCTACTATATTTTATAAACTTAGATAAATTCTCTTTTCTTTTTTTTACTTTTTTTTTTTTTTTTTTTTTGTATTTTTCTGAAGCTGGAAATGGGGAGAGACAGTCAGACAGACTCCCGCATGCGCCCGACCGGGATCCATCTGGCACGCCCACCAGGGGCGACGCTTTGCCCACCAAGGGGCGATGCGCTGCCCCTCGGGGAGGGGGGGGTCGTCACTCTGTTGCGACCAGAGCCACTCTAGCACCTGGGGCAGAGGCCAAGGAGCCATCCCCAGCACCCAGGCCATCTTTGCTCCAATGGAGTCTTGGCTGTGGGAGGGGAAGAGAGAGACAGAGAGGAAGGAGGGGGTGGTGGAGAAGCAAATGGGCGCTTCTCCTATGTGCCCTGGCCGGGAATCGAACCCGGGTCCCCCGCACGCCAGGCTGACGCTCTACCGCTGATCCAACCAGTCAGGCCTCTTTTCTTTTTTTTATTTTAATATTTAAAATTTTTCAATTACAGTTGACATTCAACATTATATTAGTTTCAAGTATAGTGCAGAGTAGTTACACATTTACATAACTTATGAAATGATCGCCCTGTTAAGTCTGGTATCCTTAAACTTGGTCACTATACCAAGATTTTTAAAGCATGTTTATTATACTCTCTTGTATTATAGATGTTTTATTAATTAATTATTAATTAATTAAATAATGCAAATTTAATTATATGCTTGGAAATATTCAAGATACATGTGTTATATTATTTATTAGATTCTTTTATCTCAATTATGAAACTATTTTATTTTTGCCAAGTTTTGAATTCTTTTTAGCATGTCCTGACTGAAGTGTTTAGAAAGCATACTTCTTCCACAATAAGTACTTATTTTCATTTTTTTTTTTTTTTTTTTTTGCATTTTTCTGAAGCTGGAAACAGGGAGAGACAGTCAGACAGACTCCCACATGTGCCCGACCGGGATCCACCCGGCACGCCCACCATGGGGCGACGCTCTGCCCACCAGGGGGCGATGCTCTGCCCATCCTGAGTGTCGCCATGTTGCGACCAGAGCCACTCAAGTGCTTGAGGCAGAGGCCACAGAGCCATCCCCAGCGCCTGGGCCATCTTTGCTTCAGTGGAGCCTTGGCTGCGGGAGGGGAAGAGAGAGACAGAGAGGAAAGCGCGGCGGAGGGGTGGAGAAGCAAATGGGCGCTTCTCCTGTGTGCCCTGGCCGGGAATCGAACCCGGGTCCTCCGCACGCTAGGCCGATGCTCTACTGCTGAGCCAACGGGCCAGGGCCTATTTTCAAATTTTTTAAATTTCAACATAGATTCAGGCTTTACAAAGTTATAAGACCAATAAAATTATTTTCTCAATACCCAGATTTCCCAAATGTTAACAGTTTAACATGTTTGCCTTATTATTCACATTCTCTCACTCACATACTCACACACACACCATGTTTTTTCTAAATTGTTTCAGAGCAATTTGTATACTTAGTAGCCCATTATTTTTACACATTTCAATATGTAGTTTCTAAAGTCAAGGATATTCTCTTACATAATCATAGTACATTATCAAAAGAAGCGATTCTTGAACTCATTTGGTTAGCTTTTTTTAGATAGCTGTCTGTAATGAGTTCTTGACTTGCAGCAGAGCCTCAGTGTCCCACAGTCCTCTCTCCTGCTATTTTCTCCCCTTCCCCACCTCCCTGTTCTTTCTCCACCTCTCCTCCTGCTATTCTTTTTCTTCCTATTAACACAGATTACAATGACCTGTAAATGTTTCAATAATAGTATTCATAATTTGGCTTTTGCTAGATTACAAGAGTTAATACCCCTAAGTCACTTGCTGAAGGATTTATTGATTATATTCGAAATTGCTATTGTGACTTTCCTAATAATTCTTTTACTATAATTCACCCAAACTTTTGAACATAGAATTTTCAGAATAGAATTTGTGGTTTTATGATTTTAACATTTAGTATTTGCATGGAAATACATGCATTTGCCTTACCAAAAGTAAAATTTGTTTTGCAAGAACAAAATATATTCCCTGATTTTCATTTTTGACATATGTAGAGATTTGAAGCAAATCCCAGACATTTTATATTATTATATTCCATCCATTAGATTTGAAAGGCTCTATTTATTTTATTTTTACTTCTAAAATTTTTACTATGACCAGTTCTCAAGAATGCACTTTGAGGCCCTGGCTGGTTGGCTCAGTGGTAGAGCGTCAGCCTGGTGTGCAGGAGTCCCGGGTTCGATTCCCGGCCAGGGCACACAGGAGAAGTGCCCATCTGCTTCTCCACCCCTCCCCCTCTCCTTCCTCTCTGTCTCTCTCTTCCCGTCCCGCAGCCAAGACTCCATCGGAGCAAAGTTGGCCTGGGCGCTGAGGATGGCTCCTTGGCCTCTGCCCCAGGTGCTAGAGTGGCTCTGGTTGCAACAGAGCAATTCCCCGGAGGGGCAGAGCATCACCCCCTGGTGGGCGTGCCGGGTGGATCCCGGTCGGGCTCATGCGGGAGTCTGTTTGACTGCCTCCCCGTTTCCAGCTTCAGAAAAATACAAAAAGGAAAAAAAAAAAAAAAAGAATGCACTTTGATAATTTGCATTATTTTCATTAAATTTTATTATACTTACTGAGAATTTTGATTGCCACATTAAGATCATCAAGGTGAAAAGCAAATGGGCTTTTCATTTTCCAGGTCTCTTTTCATTCTGAAAGTTCTAATTTACTCTTAACTTTGCTTCTGTAAATGACTTTCCTAGCATTTAAAAAATAAAATTAATAAAAATATTTGATATGGATGACATAGAAAGAGATCACAGCACTCTCATTTATAGACATGTAAGTTCTAATTTATTTGGTAACATTCAATATATCCTTAGGTTAGATCAACATTTATTTGTTCATGTCCTAGACATTTTTCTGAAGGCATAAATGAGCATAAGAGGTTGTATTTCTAGCACAGAGATTTCTTTTATATATGTATGTATGTATCTATCTATTTTATTTAGAATTAAATTTAATGGGGTGACACTGATCAGTAAGAGTACATAGGTTTCAGGTGAACATCTCTAGTATTTGAACTGTTGATTGTGTTATGTGCTCATCACGCAAAGTCAAACCATTTTCGGTCACTGTATATTTGTCCCCCTTTACTCCCCTCGCTCAGACCCCTCCCCCTAGTAAGCACTTCACTTTTATCCATGAGTCTCAGTTTTATGTCCCATCTATGTGGGATATATATTTGTCCCTCTTTACCTCCCCCGCTCCACTAGCACAGAGTTTTCTCAGGATTGCCTGGGATCTTATATTTAAATAACCAAATTGAGATGGCAACCTCAACTCAAACCTTCAGGGGATAAACCATGTACTTACCATATTTCACATCTGCTCTCTTATTTTTGGAAATATATATCTCTGAAAGCTTGTGCAGTGTCAAGGACCATCTGTCTCACTGCAAGACTTGCATGAGGCCAGTAGAACTACAAATGGCGAAAGACAGATGTATTTACACCTTTGTGCTCTGTACCTTGAAGCAGCACTTGGAGGAAAATAAGGCCTGTTTGGGCAACAGCTGCTGCTTAACCCTATGACAGTGTACACTGATGAAGGCAGAAGTGCTAGAAATCATTTGTTTCAACAATCACTCATTCAAATAGAATCCGTTTTCATCCAGTCTGAGATTGAAGCCCTCCATCATGTTTTTATCACATGTAAATAAGAATAGTTCTCCTTATCTATTAAAAGTGAAACCAGGTGCTAAAGGATTGCTCCTTGTTTGGGAGTGTTAAAATTTTTGTACTAGGGATTTATTAAACAACAGTTCCTAGACATTTGGCTGAATTAATGGATCAAGTAAATGATAAATTTTTTAATGCTTCCTGTGTAAAAGTTTGCAAAATAATTTTTTATCAGTATACTTAATTTTATGTTTATTTAAATCTAAAATTATTAATGTATACACATCACTTTATGGGCACAAAGCAGAAAATAGTAAATTTTTTTTTTGCATTTTTCTGAAGCTGGGAACAGGGAGAGACAGACAGACTCCCGCATGCGCCCGACCGGGATCCACCCGGCACGCCCACCAGGGGGCGACGCTCTGCCCACCAGGGGGCGATGCTCTGCCCATACTGGGCGTCGCCATGTTGTGACCCTCCTGGGTGTCGCCATGTTGCGACCAGAGCCACTCTAGCGCCTGGGGCAGAGGCCACAGAGCCATCCCCAGCGCCCGGGCCATCTTTGCTCCAATGGAGCCTTGGCTGCGGGAGGGGAAGAGAGAGATAGAGAGGAAGGCGCGGCGGAGGGGTGGAGAAGCAAATGGGCGCTTCTCCTATGTGCCCTGGCCGGGAATCGAACCCGGGTCCTCTGCATGCTAGGCCGACGCTCTACCGCTGAGCCAACCGGCCAGGGCCGAAAATAGTAAATTTTAAAAAAGATATCAGAGAGCCTGACCAGGCGGTGGCGCAGTGGATAGAGCGTTGAACTGGGATGCCGAGGACCCAGGTTGAGACCCCGAGGTCGCCAGCTTGAGTGGAGGGCTCATCTGGTTTTAGTAAAAAGCTCACCAGCTTGGACCCAGGGTCACTGCCTCAAGCAAGGGGTTACTCGGTCTGCTGAAGGCCCGCAGTCAAGGCATATATGAGAAGCAATCAATGAACAACTAAGGTGTTGCAGTGTGCAACAAAAAACTAATGATTGATGCTTCTCATCTCTCCGTTCCTGTCTGTCCCTGTCTATCCCCCTTTCTGACTCTCTGTCTCTGTAAAAATAAAAAAAAACAAAAAAAAAAATCAGAGTATAATTTCATGGGAATAAAAAAGACAGATAATTGGGGACGAACTTACTTCCTTGCTCTTAACTAGCTGACCAGTTTTAGTGACAAGCACATGAGATGATTAGTTGTTTTTGTGGATTTCCTTCCCCTTAAGTGGAGTAGCTTCTTGCCCCATCCCCCACCCCATGTTTGTATTGATTCATTTGTCTGTGCGTAGTTGGAAGCAGGTATTAGGAGCTGTGGGCCCGACCCTGTAGAAGCAGGTTATATCATATAATGAAAGAAAATGGACTTTAGAGTCTGAAGTCCTGGCTCCTCTCATCTCAGTTCTGCCACCCATTGCCAGTGTGTCGTAGGTCAGTTTCTTCATCTGAAAAATAAAAATTTATAGGTATAGTAATATTTTAGTCTTACAGTGTATGAGTTCTATCGTGTACTTGATCCCATGACCTGATTTCTAAGCCTCAGTCACTGTTGAGCCCTAGGCCAGGGCTGAGCAAGAGCTCCATTTAGAAAATGTAGATGATTGTTCTTATGGAAATAGCAACATTTAATAGCATGTATTTGATTATCTCTAGTTGAAATTTGTAGACCCAATCTGCCATTAGATTTGCCACTTGTGAAGGTGAGTAAATGGCATTGAAGGCCTATTCCTTCTTCTAATTCAATTAGGTTTACCTTGTCTAGACAGGTTGGCTTGAGCCCCAAATCTTATAATAGGTAAAGTTCTGAGAATTAATTGGGAAAGATTTGGAGAAAGACTTACCAGGTATAGTAACACACGATAATTCTCCATCTCCCAGCCCTGTCTGCTCTAGGTATTAGTTTTTGATAGCTAAGCTATAAATGTTTGGTTCTAGATGCAGACTTATGAATAATATATTTCCTTTCACTAGAATGGACATGGATACGTCTCTCTGTGCAATATACTTACCATCATTTCCAATGTGTGATAAGTCATTAGAGTACTTAAACCACACCATAGTTTGTTCTGTTTTACCATAAATCTATAAATTTGGTGGGGGAGATAAATTATATTGTATACTGTATTAGACGTCAGAAATAAGTTCCTACAGAAATTTGACAATCTATGGCTAGTCTAGACTCTTTCCTGCCACATTTGCCGGGATTTGAACATTGTCTAATGTTTTTCTAATGACAATCTCGATTTTGTTATTTAAAATTGCTTGCTAAATATATCTTGAATTAGCTTACCTGCCTGTTTCAACTTCAGTTTTCCCTACAGATCAATAATTTTGAGAGCCAACAGTGCCTTAGGTCTCTTTAGAAGGGTACAGTGAAAAGTAATGACAAATTAAAAATAACACTTGAAAATGACATGGCGACTAACTCGTATGCCTGTGAGTCCATTTCAGTTGCTCCTTAGCAGGGGCCTGCAGAATGGAGCTGTCGTTGGGGCTCCTGGAATACACTGTTAGAGAGTGTGGCCTTACAGCTGTCCACACCATGTTGTGTAGCTTTTCTCCTACTTTTTCTCTCTTCAGAACATTAAATATTTATAAATACTCATTCTGATGTCTCATTTCTCATAGGATATGATCAGTTGTAAAACTGGACTTTCAGAGTATGCTTATAGAATATTTTCTTAAACTCCAACTCTTTCTTTAACCCAGCAAATGACTGAACCTGATCGTTACTAATATGTTTTTAGTACTAAAGTCAGGTTATAGAGGATTTCACCATATTCGAAACAATTCTAGTTTTCCTTTACTTGCATTTAAGAAATCTTCACATCTGCCTTGTTTTCTGCTAGTAAGACCAAAACTTTTGTGGTATTGTGTGACGTTCAACAAAATGCATCTGAGTTTCAAGTCTTATGTAGCATTAATACAATAAAAAACACAGTTCTTTCCTGTCTTCTGATACTCTGCAGAAGAAACTCTTTGAGAACCAATGGTCAGGTGGTTCATCTCTGGACAATAAATATCTTTAATAAATATATATTCCTTGATATTTAGTCCCTTGGCCAGTCCTCATGTTCCTCTATCAGAATTCAGCTTTAAAGGAGATATTCAGCCTGGCCAGGCGGTGGCGGAGTAGATAGAGCATCAGACTGGGATGCAGAGTACCCAGGTTCAAGACCCCGAGGTCGCCAGCTTGAGCGCAGGCTCATCTGGTTTGAGCAAAGCTCACCAGCTTGGACCCAAGGTTGCTGGCTCGAGCAAGGGGCTACTTGGTCTGCTGTAGCCCCATGGTCAAGGCACATATGAGAAAGCAATCAATGAACAACTAAGGTGTCGCAAGGAAAAACTAATGATTGATGCTTCTTTCTCATCTCTCTCCGTTCCTGTATGTCTGTCTCTATCTATCCCTCTCTCTGTCTCTGTAAAAATAAATAAATAATAAAAGGAGATATTCATGACAAAGTGAGTAGGTTTTATATGACAGGATTATTAGATGGCTGAAACTTAATACTCTTTGGAACACAGATATTCTTAATATCTGACTATGATCATTTGAGTTGCGTATGTTAATGCAGACAATTTTTATTGGACTTAGACTCCCACTCTCATACTCTTTACTTCTTTCTAATCACCCCCATATAAAACTACAACCATGGGATTTGGGAGGGGGAGGAGAAAGTCATAGGTAAAGACAGCTGGATCATGGACTTGTCCTTTGTGACTTTATATTTTCATTCTTTCGCTATTGAAGAAAGATGAAGCAGGCACATTTCAAAAGAACAGCTGACATCACCCCTAAAAGGCTGTAATTACGTCAGTCCCTCTAATTCCTCGGAGTTTGTGGCTCTTCTTTTACTTGTGCTTGGCCGAGGTCCCGTTTGTAGGGGTGGGTAAGAAGTGGGTGAGTATAGATTGGGAACATGCCAAGTGTACATTCTAAAGCGGGTTCTCACCCTGTTTCCCCAGCCCTCTGATTTTTCCTTGAGCTGTGTTACCCACTTGATCCTTACTTGATCGAAGAAGGAGAATGTTAAAAACTCACAAAACTGGGTTATGTTGTGAACAGTGGAAACCATACTGTTTTTAAACTTAACAATGCTGCCTGTTTACTGCAATGTCCGGAGAGTTAACTGAATTTTGGGATTGTGGGGAAGGACATGGCTATAGAAATCTTATTGTTGATAATACGCAACTACTGCCTGGAAAGGAATTTAGGAGATTTTTTTTTTAAAGCTTGAGTTTAATTTGTTTGGCTAATATGTGTTTCCTTTTTATATACAAGGAAACCTAAGCCCGGAAAAGGGTATTTACTGGCTCTACACATGGGGAATATCAGCCTGTCTTTTGAAATGTAGAAACTTTAAGGTTTTGTTTCATTTTTATTTGAGTAGGTTTTTTTTGGGGGGGGGGGTCATAGAGAAGCCCTTTAATTCATAAAGAACCTAAGATAAAACTTTCAATTTTTTTTACAATGAATGAGCTGTAGTCTGATATTTGGAATGTGATGGTAACCTATCCAGCATTGATACAATGTATACTATGAAGTAACTTAAGTGTAGATATTTCAGATCCCATCCTCCTGTCAGAATCATTTCAACTATTAGATTATTTCAGGTGTTCTGCAGCATGAAGAAACTTAAAAGATGTTGGGTACTGTGAGCCAGCAATAACCTCATCACTTGGGAGGTATTTGTAGGTTTGTGGAAACATACTGAACCTTGCATTTTCTGATCATTTCTGCATGGCATCACTGCATTATTTACAAACTGGAGTTTTCATGTGGTCTCAGTTATTTGAATCGCTGTTTGTCAAGGTGCAGGGTGACCTGCAGTAGCATTTTGTTTTTGAAGTAATTAGTGAATCATGAAGTCAGAAAAGGGAACTTTGATATTTTTTTCCCCATTAGTGAAATAGAATAGAATAGAATGCAGTTTTGCAACTGGTTCTGCAGACACAGGCTGTAGTATTACCTAGGTGCTTGTTAGAAATATAGTCTCAGGCTCCACGCAGACCTGCCCTGTTAGAAAATGCATTAATCTTCATTAGAACTAAATCCTAACATGAATGTTTACAAAATATTGAAATAGAAAGCATTCATTAAGTTGTTTCAATTTTTGTTGTTTCAGTTGTGTGTTTTTATGTACACCCCAGCTAACACCTGAAAATATATTTCTGTGGGTCACAATGAAAAAAATATCTGAAACCCACTGTTTTACATGTGAATGATGACACTGTATCTCTAGTTGTGGTCTTGCCATTCGCTGTGAGAGTTCCTTGCTTTGCATTGGCATCATCTGTAAAGCTTCCTTTCTTCCTTCCCTCCCTTCCTCCCTCCTCCCTCCCTCCCTCCCTCCCTTCCTCCTTCCCTCCCTCTCTCCCTTCTTCCCTTTCTTCCTTTTTTTCAATATTTCAGTTCTTCTACCTCACTCTTCTTTTTGGCATTTCTTATTCCTCTCTTCCCTTCTGCTACATTCTGTGCTTCAGTCCTTAGAGTTGGATCTAATGTTGTGACAACATTATCCTCAAGTTCCAGTTTGTAGTCAATTATACTCAATTCACAGGGAGAGTAATGCTAATTAGCTGGATTTGTGAACCGTCCTTAGCACCAAAGTTGAAGAAGAAACTGTCCCAGTTTGCCAGTGTGCTTTCCTTCTCAGTTTGTTATGTGTTCTTTCCAAATGTCAGATGCTACAGCAACATTTTGTTCTGGATATAATTAAATCATTCAGACTGTGTGGACAAATATGCATAGCATGTCTTAAATACTGCGAATGGAGTATTAAGAAATATGTGTAACATTGACTTCTGATTTTTATATCCCCAGTTGTATTTAAAACAAGCAATTGTGGTTTTAGTCTACTGATTCCAGCCTACCCCAATGGAGTCCGGGTAGAGGAAGCTAATCTCTTATGTCACTTTTTAAGAGAAAGGCCAGTTTCCTGGAATGAAGTTTATAAAATAAGTCCTACTACTTGTATTTAGTGTTTGTTCCTTTGACCAGTATTATGCAGTTCAATTTACTAGAAATTAACAGCTTAGAAATATGCGCTTCCTTTCTGTGGCTCTGAGACTGCAGCCCGTGAGCAGCAGACAGTGCCGGTACAATTCTTTATTGAGTTGCCCTTACTTAGCTAGCTTTAAGCACTTGGTGTCACACAACCACACATCTGTTGCACCGATCCCACTCTTTTCTCCATCTGATTATTTCATTTAACTTGTACTGTGCTTTAAAGAGCCTCAAAAGTGAAATTTGTCTTATTTTACTTAGGAACCCTACAGGGTTGTTTCAGAAAAGGAGGAGAAAGAGAACATTTTGACATTTCTAACCCTATGAAAATTAAGGGATTTGTTACTACACATCATTTTTATTAGTTATACCAGGCTTATTAGTATCTATGAGTACTAATTTTTTCAGTTATTTTATCCATGCCCTATAACAGTATGATAGACGTGTATTTGTTAATGTTGAATGAGCTTTCCTCTAATTTTTTGTGCATTTTCCCCCTTTTCCATGAAGGCCTTATCTGTTTGGAGCGGGGTGTTTTTCCATAAAAGCTCCATGGTGAGTCCCAGTTCAGTCCCGCATGCCTAATTCATTTGTTGTACTCTCAGAAAATAACTGTCGTGTACTGTGGTTTTCGATTGCATGGCCTGATCACAGATAGATGCACCGGAGAACTGAATATTTCGTAGATTAGACACGAACGGTGATATTTAGGCTTTAAAAGAGCAGTTTTCTTGGGTTTACTTCATTTCTTAAAGTCCAATTTTAAAAAGTACAGATTAATATTTAACGAAAAAGAAACTAGGAGTTCTCTCATATTGCTAGTATATAGGACAGGGCTAACACTCAAATTTAAAGCTTTGAGTAGCATAGTGACAGAAGCTCCCTACATATCATGATGAACATTGGAAGACACGATTAATTTTGGACTATAAATATACTTAAAGTATACTAAATATAACCTATAAATTTTTACTGCATTTTATTTGGTACCAAAGGAACAAGAGTCACTTCTGTTTTGAATACTTTCAGTGTTTAAGTAGCTATAAGATGAGGAAATTTGTGTTTTATAGAAAAACTCCTAAATAATTTATTATTTTTGTTAATAGAACCTACTCTCCATAACTCATTTATTTCGAAAACTGCTTAAATAACAATGCATAAACTATAATTTTGTCTGTGTAAGAGAGGATGAACATTGAACAGCGACAGAATCTTTTTAGTACTTTTCTGTAAAGCTGTATAGTGGAATGCATTTAGAATCTGGTCTAGTGTGTCTAACACAATGGTTAAAAGGGCTCCAGAATCAGACCACCTAGATCTTAAATCTCAACTCACACTCTTTCTGCCTATATGATGCGGGGCAATTTTCTAAAACCTTTCTCTTTTTTAGTTTCCTTATTTGTTAATTGAGTTACATGTAGCAACTACCTCATAGGTTCATTGTGAGGATTAAATGATTTGACAATATAAATTGCTTAGTACAAATAAGAGCTCAATAAATGTTAGCTGCTAATATTATTTCTTTTTATTTAAAGGAATAATACCATTTTTTTGCTTTTAAGAGGAAGTGAGGCAAAGGACGTTTTGGGCAATGTAAATTATCAATTTTATAGATTTACTCAGAATACTTAAAGGAGTTCTGCATATTCATATGTTTAGTTCTCATAATTACTACTGGGAATTATTTATACTGTCTCGTTATACTGAAAAAAACCCTTGCAATATTTTTTTTCTCTTGTTGGACTAAAGGAAGCTTAAATACTGCTTGAAGGTACAGTATAATTAGACACAAACTAATTTCAATGTTCATACAGCCACAGGAACATCTGAAAATTTTATTATTATATAAGAATAGGGTGACAAACATCATAAAAATTTTCTTCGTGAAATGTAGCATCAAAATTAAGACGCAGATTGTGAAACTATTCTAAACAAATTCAGGGCACAAATGAATAAAAATGCCATGAAACTCCATCTTTCTTTTTGTTAACCAGATTTCTTTAAAAAGCAAATAAGATACATGAATCTTACCTAGGAACTTACAGTGAGCAGTCAATTTTTAAATGCCCGATTCAACATATGATGAAATTTCTTTGTAGACTAAATGTAGAATTAAATTCCACCTTAAGATAAATGTCCTAAAAGTACAAAGAAAAGAGTTTTAGCATGTTAATAATGAGTGAAGTTTTAGCGTAGAAGTAGAGATACACTAACAAATGTTGTCTGTTAAATAAGAAAAGTCCATTCCTTCAACAGCTTATGTGCTCCTCAAATTTAAGCAAAAGCACTTGTCAACCAGAAATGATTTGAGGTTGAAACAAGATTAAAAGAGCCAGATTAAAGAAAGGGATATATGAAATATAGTAGACTTTTAAATCATTGCCTGTCTTTTAGAAGACTGCTTTGTGGTTTGTTTGATGCCATCGTTAGCTCACAAGAAACTCGTTTTTAGTCACTTATGCTAGCCTAAAAGATCCTCCTTTAAAATAAGTTCCTTTACTAGTGGTGCATGTTTTTCCCATTAAGATCTTAATGAAACCTCAAATTAAGGCAGCAAAATGAATATAAATTTGACAACTTCCATGTTGTTTATAAGAGCTTCTTTGTTTTAACAGTTTTTGCTCTTTTTCCGTGACATTTAACTTTCAAGTTGAGGATGTTTTATTTACTGTTCTGAAATAAAACATTATGCTAAATAACTGTGTTTATAGTACTTCCAGTTGTAGGGTAATATTTGTATTTTGGAAGAGTATGAAATTGTTGCAGTACCTCTCAAAATGTCACATAAATTTCATACAAAATTTTATTACTTTCAAGTTGCACCTTTTATATTTAAATAAGATTTTTGCTTTTTGGTAGGTGACAATTTATACTAACTTTTTCATGCTTTGATCAACTAGTTTAATTGTTTAAATTCATGCAGTTTCAGACAAATCAGTTTGAAATAATGTCTTTTCCTTTGATAACAATATAAACTTGTTCAAAAGTTGATTTCGTAGGCCATCATCTAGATTTTAGCTATTTTGTACATTCCAAGGATTATGTATCTTTTAGGATATTTGAATTTGAATGACTGTATAAAATAAACTAGTCACACATGATATATCTTTTTAATGCAGACATTTTATGTTTAATAATCATTGTGAATTTTTAAAAAAATGAATTTTGTTTTCAATATTGTGCATAAGTAACAAGAATTTTTTGAGCTCCTAATGTGCAAGTAGGATTTGTGTTTAAGCTAGTGCTGTTTTGAATTGCTAATCAAAAGAAAAATATATACATAACAATGTAGACCAAAGATAGTCCATTTGAATATCTCCTTCACACATAATCTGTCTGAATTATACAAGGTTAATATTAAAGAATTAAATAAAACTTATGTCAAATTATATTTAAAAACTTAATTAGCAATATCTGAGAGTATTCATTTGATCTCTATAAATAGTTTAAACAATCTTGTTTTTTTTGAGAATATTAAAAAATATTTTTTCATTATTTTTGGAAGGAAAGATTTATATGGAGAAGAGAATCTTTTATCTGCAAAGTTTACATAAACCTTAGGTCTTTAAGAACAATTTTAATAGAATAATTTTAGATATATTATTAATATATTTATTTAAAATACTTTCAGTTTACCTCTTAGTTCTTATTTTAGAAAAATAAAGTTGAAAGTGAGAGAAAACTTCTAAATTCCTTTTCAAAGCTTAGTCACAGTGAGGACTATAAAGAAAATTATTTCTTTAACACAGACATCATACCGCTTTTTAATTCTTGTGCCAGTGTTGTGTCTAGCGTTTAAACTGGGCTATTGACTGCACCCTTATGTTTTAGTAAAGAAAAGAAACGGTGCTTCTATCTCCGTTCAGCTCTTTTCTTGCTTGTGTCCATCTAAACAAGGCTTTCACGCCATCCGCAGATACACCAGTCGTATCCTAGTCTGTAGAGCATAGTAAAATTATCCACATAAGCATCATTTTTTTATAATTTTAAAGCAAATATCAATAGAATTTTGCTGGGTTTTTTTTTTTTTCCTCATTGCAGTAATGTTGAAGGAAAAAAACAGGAAAGAGAAATTAAGTATGTTAATCTGACTGGATTATATAATACAGTAAAAGCCAATGGATAACTTCAGTAGTCCTTGTAAATAGTTTTAAAGATGTCTAATGTTAGTTAATGTCCCCAGAACTCCTGATAGTACTAAAAACAACTCTCATACTGTGGCTGGATGGTTAAGTCGCCCAGAAGAAATGACAAAAAAGTGTTTGTTTTCCGGGTTGTAATTTAGCACCTTATTTGTTTTGTTTCTTTGTATGCTTCTTTTACTTTTGATTATGTTGTTATCTTGTGTCAAGTGTAGTAAATCCAGTGTGGTACAATCATTATTTTGTCTGATATGGTAAAAGTTGAATTCATTCCATTTTTCTTTTATGTTTTGCTCACAGCTAAGCCAAATATTTCTTTTTATTTTTGAATGTGAGGTCATTTATAAAGGGCTCCAGGGGGGGGTAAAGTGCATGGTTCTCAGGAGAAAGGAGTCCATCAACACTATCAGTGTGCTTGTTCTCGTTTATAACTGTAATCAGCACAGTTGGATTTCTGGACACCCATGACATTGAAATTTTATTTTTTATGTCATATTAATTAAATAAGTTAACAAATAAATGAGAGAAAGCCTCCAAACATCCATAGGTATTCTTTTTAAAACTGCAAGTGTTTGTGATGGGATTTATGAAGTCCCTTTCACAGGATAAAGGGAGATGTTGAGAGGAAGAAAGAAAAAAGAAAAGGCTAGCACTGGAATGCTTTCCTAATTGGTTGGGCCACCGGTCTACAGGTGAACACGGTTTACAAGGCTAGCTCTTTTTACTTTTTTATCTTGCACTTGTGTATCATTTTTCAGTGTTTTATCTTTCTGCTAACAAAAAGTTATTTTGCAATAGAATATTCTGGGGCATTGTGGAAAAGTTTAATTCTACTTGCACCCCACCTTCCTCGTTTTGGTCTTTTTAAAATTTAGGATAAAGGGTAAATTGAGTCAGCGTTAAATTTCTCCATTTGGGCATATGACATAGAAAACAGTTTATTAATAGTAAATTTTAAATTATTTCTCTATTTTTCTGGAAGTTTTATATATACACACATATCTTGGTGTTCTGTTTTGCTTAAATGTCATAGTCATTCCAAATGTAGATTAATAAAAATAACTTATTATGAATGTTTATCAAATACACTTCATACCTAACATGTAGTACTATGTCATGTATGAAGTAGCAAGTTATTTTCAGAGATAAAAACTCCTTTTAGTACTTATTAAACACTTCTAATAAACTTTTTTACTAATGTGATTTATTAAGGCCCTATCTGAGGAAAAAGAAGAAATAATGAAGTATAGGGATAAAAATGATCATTACATAATTTTAAGCATATTTTACGATAAATTACTTATTCTCTGCAGGAGATAATGAGTTTGTGTAAAATGATTACTGTTGTTGATGTTTTTTTGTTGTGTGTTCAGAAGCCAAGTTACATACAACACTAAAGATTTGTGAGGGATTTTAGCTTTTGACATTGGCTGACTAGACTGTAAGCTAATAACTATAGAGTATTTTTTGCATGACCAAAGAGTAAACTGGTGTCTTATCATATTTCTGCTCTTGTTACGGTATAAAGGTTGCTGTTCGGCCCAAGTAGCGACTATTTTTAAGTCTGTGTAAGATGCATACTGTAGATCCACCATAGTCTCTCTTAAGAAATGTCATGCTCACTTGTTTTCTATCTTGTTGCATGATTTAAAAAGCAAAAATAATATTCAGTAGTTTGCAAAGAGTTTTGAATTCTGTCTTGTGAAGCTTATTTGTGTACACTGTAGTCATGTTGATTCCTGACGGGGATTCTAGTAAAACTATAGTTACGCAATTGGAAGCACCTTTCAAAAAATTCTGCATATGTGTTTTTTTCTCTCCCTCTCTCCAACCTTCCCAAACTCTTAAGGGTTAAAAATGACCCATAGAACTTAAAAGATGCTAGTTATAGGAAGTTCAGTGACAGAAATAAAGGCTCTGAAGGATAGTTTACATTCTAGTCTAGTACAACATAGAGCATTGTGTCCAGAAGGCATAATTCTGATGCCAGTTCTCTGGACACGTGCATGTTGTGCAGGTGGAGGGGACTCTTCTGTTGGCAGGTTATTGCAGATATGCAAAGGTTACTGCACTTGTGTCAGATACAACAAGAAGGAAATGAAACTGTTTGTAAAACCAGATTCGTTTCATAGCAGAAACTTCTTTTGTGTGTATGTGAGACAGAGAGAGAGATAGAGAGAGGGATAGAGACAGACTGGGAGAGATATGAGAAGCATCAATTCTTCGTTGCAGCTCCTTAGTTGTTCATTGATTGCTTCCTCATATGTGCCTTGACCAGGGGGCTAGAGCAGGGCGAGTGACCCCTTGCTCAAGTCAGCGACCATGGGGGCATGTTTATGATCCCATGCTCAAGCCAGCCACCCTGCGCTCAAACTGGTAAGCCTGCGCTTCAGCCCGATGAGCCCACGCGCAAGCTGGATGAGCCCACACTCAATCGGGAGACCTCAGGGTTTTGAACTTGGGTCCTCTGCATCCCAGTCCAATGCCCTCTTTACTGCGCCACCACCTGGTCAGGCCTAACAGAAACTTTTTTTAAAACTGTCTTTGATACTTGTCAGTGGAAGTCAGACTATGACTGGTATTAGATGTGATCTTTATGGAGAATAATATGAAGTGCTTAAAAGATTTTTATTGATGGAAAGAAAAGACCTTTCCATATATGGCAATGTGCATTACCATGGATTTGGTAGCAAGGGAGAGTCCAACAGGACCAATCCCAGTGGCCTCTGATCCAGACTTTTTGCTTTCCCTAGCAGGAAGATGTCAAAACAGAAGGCTTAGAAAGTAAAGTATATGAGAGACTGTTTCAGGTGTCATGAGGACCTATAAACTGAGATTACTGAAGCAAGGTCTAATTTTTAAAAATTAGGTGTGCTATCGAAGGGAGAGAGAACACTGCTGGGGAAATGCCACCCTTAGATTTTATGCTCTTTACCTAATTCTGTGTCTCTTAGACCTAGGCCATGCATTGGAATGTCCTGGAGGGCTCCTTAAAAGACCACAAATTGTTAGACCCCACCCTCAGAATTTTCTGAGTCAGTCAGTCTGAGCTTTGGCATGGTGAATATTTGCATGTGAAGTAGTTCCGAAGTGGCCCCTGGCCTAGTAGCTCAGGTGATTAGAGCATCATCCCAATATGCTTAGGTTGCAAGTTTGCTATCAGGTGAGGGCTTGTACAAGAGTCGATCAAGGAATGCCCAAATAAGTGGAAAAGCAAAGCAGTGTCTCTTTCTCTCTCTCCCTTCTTCCTCCCCCCACCTCTAAAGTAAAATAAAATGAAATAAAATAGTTACAAGGTGAAACTGCTTACCAGGAACCACACTTTGAGAACAAATATATTAATCCTTAAATTAACCCCATGTGGTAGACATTACCGTTTTTATTTTACATACTAGTAGTCTGAGCCCTGAAAGGTTAAATAACATAACCAAAAGTCACACAGGTAATAAAGTAGTAGTGTTGAGATTCAGATTCAGGTTTCTTTCTGACTCTAAAAACCAATCTTTCTCCATCCAACCATACTTTATTAAAAGATAAAGAGATAAAGGATAGTGAGCAAAACAAGGTAGAAATAATGTTACTTGACATTGGAGCTCTGTTATTCTTGTGCCCCAACTGGGCTGTGATCTTAACCAATGTACAAGTCAGGCTATTTTCTGGCCTATGAATTAGAGAAAACAATACCATCCTTGATCTAACGTGGTTGGCAGAATTGCTAATGAGCTTTGGGGAAGCCTTTGACAAATCAGAAGAGAAAGGAAATACAGGATTTGAAAGAAGATGAAAGGTTGGTATTAGAAGTTGGTATAAAAACCGATTTGGGGAAAACAAAGAGGAAAGCGAGTGTTTTTAATGGTAGTTATGTGAAGTAGCAGCAATTACTTAACTGTGTCCTCAAACATATGAAAAACAGAACAACAAAAGAAGGCACAGACATTTCGCATTACATCATTAGATCCCCACCCGTTGTCCGACTGCATGGTGCTGTAGTGGAGAGCATTTTCAGGGTTTCATCCTGTCTCACCTCATTATTTTCGTTCATGCTGTCTCCATTTATCTGAATTGTCAATCCCAAATCTTATATAGCAAAATGAAGTGGTAAACTATTTTATTATCATGAGATATTAGTGCTGGTTCTGTTGTTCCACTTTGAAATCTCCGGGGAATTGTTATCCCTGTGAAAAGAAGTGACTTGGATTTTGCCAGCACATATTCCGAAAAGAAGTTAATATATGTTGGTCTTATAAGTTGCTCTTCTGATAATGCTCTGGAACTTTAAGTTGACTTTTACTGTGTAACACAGCCTCACACTACCAGGTGTTAAGAAAAATGCATGTGCACACTGGAGGGTTTGAATATTTAGGGGAGAATTTTAAGGAAAATCTGTCATCTCAATACTGTGAGTTCATTATGGTAATTTTTTCATATCATTTTATTTTTAAGCAAAGTTAAACCACCTCCACAAATTTCACCCAGCAAGTCGATGGGCGGAGAATTTTGCGTGGCTGCAACATTTGGGACATCCAGATCATGGTTTGCAAATAATGCAGGTCTGAAAAGAGAAAAGGGTGCGTATTTTTACTAAAGATTAAACTGGCCATTTGTAATATATGTTTCTTGTGGAAAATTCATAGCTGTTCTCCTTGAATAATGTTAAACCCAATATTTTAAAAACCAGTTTTTCTATTCAATAAGCATGTCTCTCCTCAATGACTCAAGCCTAATCAAGAAGAAAGGCTATCCTCTCACTTTAAACATTAAATAAATTGCCTATTGAGTTTTTTTGTTTTGGTTTGTTGACAATTTACATGTGTTTTTGATGCAGTCAATCCCATAGCATTATATGTATCTTTTACATTTAAAATTTTTTTCCATTGATTTGAGAGAGAGAGAAGCATCAACTCATTGTTCCACTTAGTTGTTCCATTTAGTTGTGCACTCATTAGTTGCTTCTAGTATATGCCCTGACCTTGGATGGAACCTGTGACCTGTGGCAGGAATGATGCTCTTGTCTGCTGAGTCACCCAGGCAGGGCAGTAGCTTTGACATTTTTGACAAGCTAATTTCACACCTTCTCTGAGGTGTGGAGAGGAAAACCGTATCTCTATTTTAGACATAAAATACTTGAGATTAGTGAATTAAATATCTTAGCTAAAAGCACTAGTAGTAAGTGATTTTATCAGAGTTTGAAACCTGGTTTTCTAATGTTAAATCTTGACTTTAAAAAATTCAGCAATAGCCCTGGCCAGGAAGCTCAGTTGGTTGGAGTGTTGTTCCGATATGTCAAAGTTGTTGTGGGTTCAGTCCCTGGTCAGGGCATGTACAAGAATCAACCAATGAATGCATAAATGAGTAGAGCAACAAATCAATGTTTTTCTCTCAACTCAATTAATAAATGAAAATAATTTAAAATAAAATAAAAAATTCAACAACTTTTCCATGTTATAAATTAAAAGATATAAACAGGGTGCCACTCAGAAATAAGGGTCATCTTTTTTTTTTTTTCCTTTTTGTATTTTTCTGAAGCTGGAAACGGGGAGAGACAGTCAGACAGACTCCCGCATGCGCCCAACCGGGATCCACCCGTCACGCCCACCAGGGGATGACACTCTGCCCACCAGGGGGCAACGCTCTGCACCTCCGGGGCGTCGCTCTGTTGTGACCAGAGCCACTCTAGCGCCTGGGGCAGAGGCCAAGGAGCCATCCCCAGCGCCCGGGCCATCTTTGCTCCAGTGGAGCCTCGCTGTGGGAGGGGAAGAGAGAGACAGAGAGGAAGGAGAGGGGGAGGGGTGGAGAAGCAGATGAGCGCTTCTCCTGTGTGCCCTGGCTGGGAATCGAACCCAGGACTTCTGCACGCCAGGCCAACGCTCTACCACTGAGCCAACTGGCCAGGGCCAAGGGTCATCTTTTATGGTAACCATTGCTCCTTTGAATTTATATAGTTTTTTTTTTAAATCTCCTTTTTTTGATCATCAGGATAATACCTAAAATGTTTATATAATTACTGTTTAGTGTTTGATTGCTTATTGATTTTGTGTAGAAGAGAATGCCTACATTCATGGACCACGTGTTTAGTTTGGAATAAGATTTCCTCCTTATTTTAGTACTATTAAAGTAGGTCACAAACTGCGTTGTTAGCCAGGCACTTCTTTGAAGAGTTCAGGGGCTGTATTGTTCTTGGCAAAATGGCTCTCCTTTACGCTTAATGCTGGCAGCAGACATCAGCTCGTTCCCTCGTTATCGCCTTTCAGTGACCCTTTCCTTGGAAATAGGATCTCAGGCACAGCAGGTTCCTTACCTCAGTGGGAGAGGATACAGCACAGTATGCAAGCCTTCCATTTGCTTATCCCATCTTTATTTTTTTGTTACCGGCTTGGCTTTACTGATGCTATCGAAATGACTTTTTGTTGCTAGTTAAAACCCTCTGTGAAGCTCGATTTCAAATGCTTTTCCCTTCTGTTCTAATTACCCTTTTAACTTGCTACTCCTTTATGTCCCACTGACTGGTCATTAGCCATTTTCTCAAATCAGCTGTAATTAATTCCTCTGGCATGGCGATAAGGTGACCCACCCAGCATTCATGAGTGATTTTATATGCTCCTAGGTTTACTGGAAAACCCGAGATAGAGGACTAAACCTGTTTCGGTACCGAGGACATGTGTACTCCTTATAAAGTCATTTGATTAGATCCATATTCAGCACCTGACCTCAAAGTATGACTGGTCTTCATTTACCATGGGGGCCAGTGATTCCATTGAGAGAAAAGAAGGAAGAAGATTTGAGGGGCAAGAGGATGTGTGTGCTTTTCATTTGTTTGTTTGTTTGAATCCAGAAGTTTTAAAGGGAAAGTTTGCTGAGAGAAAGCAGAATAGAAGTTGGGCTGATCTAGGTATACAAAAAAACCTCTCACGCACTTGAGCTGGTACATCCGGTGTAACTAAATCTCCATCTGTACAGTGTTCCTTTTCTATCAGTCCTTCCTTGTTCCCCCGATTTCAGTAATCATTCTTCATAATACAGGACAAATGTTGCAGACAAACACAAAACACTGAAAAATACTGTTTCACTGTGTTAGAAATTTGAGTACCGTGTTTTTCGCTCCACAAGACACACATTTTCCCCCAAAAGTGGAGGGGATATCGCCGCTGCGTCTTATGGAGCAAAAAATATGGTATTTTATTAAATATTTTAACACACCATTTGGTTCAGAATATTTTTTTTCTTATTTTCCCTCTTAAAACCCTATGTGTATCTTTTGGTCAGGTGCGTATTATGGAGCGAAAAATACGGTATATTTCTATCATTCTTGAAATACATATAGCTTAAGATTTAAAAAAATTTTTTTTTCATTTTTTATTTTTTTTTATTTTTTTTATCTTTCTGAAGTTGGAAACAGGGAGGCAGTCACTCCCGCATGTGCCCGACTGGGATCCACCTGGCATGCCCACCAGGGGGCGATGCTCTGCCCATCTGGGGCGTCGCTCTGTTCCAACCAGAGCCACTCTAGCGCCTGAGGCAGAGGCCACAGAGCCATCCTCAGTGCCTGGGCCAACATTGCTCCAATGGAGCATCGGCTGCGGGAGGGGAAGAGAGAGAGAGGAAGGAGAGGGAGAGGGGTGGAGGAGCAGATGGGTGCTTCTCCTGTGTGCCCTGGCCGGAAATCAAACCCGGGACACCTGCACACCAGGCCGACACTCTACCACTGAGCCAACTGGCCAGGGCTAAAAAATATTTTGACAGCATAGAGATTTTTAAATCCATTAGTTTATACTTAATAAGAGGCAACCTTTAGGCAAAGAGCGGACACCATGAGAAAAAAACCTTGCCTTCTTATTTTCTCTCAGCAGCCTTAGAAACAGACTAAAATGTCAATAACTTTCAAAAATTAGGCTTTGCTCCTTTTATGTGATTGTCAAACATCCAGGTTCTGTCTTTCTCTTTGTAGATCAGTGTAAACAAGTTGTAGTTGAATCTCTCTACATCATTAGCTGCTATGGGACCTTAGTGGAGCACATGATGGAGCCACGACCACTTAGCACTGCCCCCAAGATCAGCGATGACACCCCACTGGAAATGATGACATCCCCTCGAGCCAGCTGGACTCTGGTTAGGTAGTACCTCCTTTTTTTGTTTGTTTCTTTGTTTAAAACAATTTTTTTTTTCAATTAGAGTTAATGTATAACATTCATTTTTTTCTTAACAGCTTTATTTAGGTATACAATATTAAAAGGATACAAGTTAATAAGATTTGACATTGGTATATAGCTTGGAAACCATCACCATAATTCCTATTATAAATATATCCATCACCTGTAAATGTTGTGTAGTACCTCTTTTTAATCACTCCCTTCTGCACCTCCTTATCCGTACTTTACCTGCAGAGCCCTAGGCAGCCACTGATGGGCCGTCTAACACTATAGATTACTTTATGATTTCTAAAAGTTTGTATAAATAGCATTATAGAGTGTGTACTTCATGAAATCTAGATTAGAACCTGTTCAGTCTAGTTTACAATGGAACAGGAGTGACAGAAAAAATTGGTCCTGGCATGCATGGAAGGAAATAGACAAAAATGGATATGAAAACAATCCCTTTTCTTTTGACATTTAAAAATATTCTTATATTGATTTTTGAAGGCTCCAGTGTTCTTTACTACTACTTTGCTGCACTAGATCGATCTGATCAATATTGTATTTATCAAGCTATTCATGAATAATCAGATCAAATTAAAATTACTACACCATCATTGTTGAAATAAGTGGCTTATTTTAGAACTCAGATGCTAATTAGATCTATAAGTCAATTATTAGCATAACTGTGTTTTTTCCCAACCATTTTTACCTGCTTTATTCTGTGTGAAAATACACACATGTCCTGAGAATAGAGAGCTCTAACAATTGTCAGAAATTAGGTAAAATTAGAATTCTTTAGTTGTGACCTTTAAAATTTCACACTTCTGCTCTGCCCAGTGTCTTGAATGTCTTATCTGTCTTGTTGGAGGGTCTTCTGCTTTAAACCAATATTGGCTCTGTGTGATTTGTATGAGTCACTGCCACCTTTTTATTCTTTCTGAGCAGATGGCCTTGTGTTTCAGGTTTCAGCACTCCAACAAGTTCATTTTAATGATTACAAAGATAGTGTGAGTTTATATCAATGTCTGTAAGTGGTGACAGTGATGGTGATTTACATCTCATCTATTAAACTTAAATATTAATATTCTGCTGTTTCCTTAGAACTCCTCAGTGGAATGAATTGCAGCCACCATTTAATGCAAACCACCCTCTGCTCCTCGCTGCAGATGCTGTACAGTATTATCAGTTCCTTCTTGCTGGCCGTGAGTAGTTCTTATTTCTCTCCTTCCATATAGTGTTTTGAGATTTCATCTTAACATGCTGACTTTTAATGCAGCCATGCGTATTACCACAGGGTCCATCGTCCCTAGGCCATAAACAATCAAATGGAGGAAAATATTGTGGATATTTACTACAAACATAAACCATAAGACTTAGCACACATTGGGTATGCCTCTGGCTGTTCTCATTACCTGGCCATGAGATATAGCCCTGCCATGATGTAAATTGATAGGGTGTGCTCAGAAGTTTAAAAAAAAAAAAAAAAAGAAAAGAAAAGGATACTAGGATATAATAAACTTTCATAAAACTTGGTATCTGTTTCTGGCATGAAAAAAATGAAGCACTTTGCACTGTGGAAACTGTATCAGCAGGTTTTTTTCTTTTGTAGAATTTTACTTGTAATAATGAAGTAATGATTGCAACTCCATTGGGTTTTTGTACATTTACTTTCATTTACTTACTTTCTAAGTAAGTAAGTACATTTACTTACTTTCTAAGCCCTTATATTTGTAGAGACTGATCCGGGTTCTTTTTTTACTTAAGGAGAAAATGTACATTGAGCTAGAAACTGCTTTGTTTATAGGGAATGCATGAAAAGACAATTTAATATTTATTATCCAGTTAATATTCACAGAATTAAAAATTCTTTACAATTATATTTTAATTTTGTAGAATTAACTGGATCCTTAATTTAACTTTATGGCTCTGAGCAGTGCATGTTTTTAAGAAACTTTCTAAAAATCAACAGTGATATGGTGGTGGTGGTGTTTTGTTTTTTTTCCGAAGTTAGAAGCGGGGAGGCAGTCAGACAGACTCCCGCATGCGCCCGACTGGGATGCCCATCGGGGGGTGATGCTCTGTCCATCTGGGACGTTGCTCCATTGCAGCCAGAGCCATTCTAGCACCTGAGGCAGAGGCATGGAGCCATCCTCAGCACCTGGCCCAACTTTGCTCCAATGGAGCCTTGGCTGTGGGAGGGGAAGAAAGAGATAGAGAGGAAGGAGAGGGGGAGGGATGGAGAAGCAGATGGACGCTTCTCCTGTGTGCCCTGACTGGGAATTGAACCTGGGACTTCCACACACTGGGCCAACACTCTACTGCTGAGCCAACCAGCCTGGGCTCAGTGGCATGTTTTTAATGGAATTTTGCTGTTTTGAACTTATATTCTCTTGCTTGCTTGTGTTTATACAGCATGAAGTAAAATATTTCTAAAATTATTTCCTTTTGTGTTTATCATGTGTTATATATTACACTTAAAAGAGAGAAAATTATTTGACCTTGCTTTAAAGTTATGAGACTCTATAGTTATAACAGTTAGTGGTCTCGCTCTCTTTTATAATTGAACTCACTGATTTTTCCAGTAGGTATTTATTGAGTGATATCTATCTGTCAAGCATTTGTGATTTAAATGTGAGTAGTATGTTGCTTCTGTCCTCAATGAAGTTAATATTTCAGGAGATAGGCATTTAATGAAAAAGTAAAATAAAGCGAGAAGGGTGCATCAGTGAAGAGCTGGGACATACATCGACTTAGGAGAGCAATGACTTCAGTTGCCAGAACCTTTACAGAGTGGAGTAGTATATAAGTGATATCCTGGTTCAAAAGCAGGATACATAAAAGTTCTTAGGTCCTAGGTTATCTAAGCATATATTTAACTCTACCATATGAATCAGAAAAAAAATCATGATATTTATTGTAATATCTAATTAAAATAATGAGAACATTTTCTTCTATCTCTCATCATAGGTGAAAATAATTGTTAAGTATCGTTGGCTCTTTCAGAATTAATACCGGTTTCTTTGTTATTTTGATAGGCCTGTTCCGTAGGCAAACAGCAAGTCTCAAATAAGTGAGAAAAAGATATAGGCAAAAAACAAACGCAACTGTCTTTATCTCTTAATTGTTTTGTTCCAGCAAATTAACCTGCTTGGTATTACTTGATCTTAGTAGCTCTAAACACTTTTGTCCAATTCTTAGACCTACAAAAATCCCCAGGTGCATGATTTAAGAACCACCTCTGTAGGCAGTAGCAAGCCGTCAGCTGTTTTCAGGCATTGGAGTGACACCATCAGAATTGCATTTTAGAAAGATCACTCTGACAGTTTTATTACAGGAGGTTCAGAGGAGGGGAGAGGAGGCTGGGCGATCCTGGAGCAGATGAGAGGGCTTTCATTAAGGCTGTGTTACAGGGAAGACAAGACAGGGCAAATCTGGGAGACAGTGCAGAGTGGAACAGAAAGGAATTAGAGATAATTTGAAAGAATGTAGTCCCTGATTATTCCATGGTTTCTAATTAAAATATGTAGTAGAATGCATTTTATGTTGGACCTTTTGAATGTCAGGTGGACTAGCAATGGGATATGGATGAAAAGGCCTGGGGTTCTAGTTCCAAACCATTTCTCAATGACTAGATAAATATAAAATATCAATAATAATACTTGCGGGCCCTGGCCGGTTGGCTCAGCGGTAGAGCGTCGGCTTGGTGTGCGGGGGACCCGGGTTCGATTCCCGGCCAGGGCACATAGGAGAAGCGCCCATTTGCTTCTCCACCCCCACCCCCCTCCTTCCTCTCTGTCTCTCTCTTCCCCTCCTGCAGCCAAGGCTCCATTGGAGCAAAGATGGCCCGGGCGCTGGGGATGGCTCCTTGGCCTCTGCCCCAGGCGCTAGAGTGGCTCTGGTCGCAGCAGAGCGATGCCCCGGAGGGGCAGAGCATCGCCCCCTGGTGGGCAGAGCATCACCCCTGGTGGGCGTGCCGGGTGAATCCCGGTCGGGCACATGCGGGAGTCTGTCTGACTGTCTCTCCCCGTTTCCAGCTTCAGAAAAATACAAAAAAAAATAAATAAATTAATAATAATAATAATACTTGCTGTTGAAAGGTGTTGGTGTGGTCAATGAAGTGATGCTAAAGACCTTTAAAACCTATAAAAAAGTATATGCATTTAGGTTTCATCTGTACCTTTGTTTCTTATCTCAAACATGCATATTTTCAAATAATAGACTCCAGAGCCTTAATATTGGAATACATGTTCTGGCTACTTGATTTTTACCATGTTGTAATATCTGTTATCCAAGTGATAAACCGTAATTAGTATGCTTTTTCTTATCTTGTGAAATGTTACTACAGATATAATTTAATAGGTCAAAAGAATACCTGAGAGACAGGTAATTTTGTAATAATTATTATACCACTTCTTTACATTGGGAGTAGAGACACAGTGTTTGTATGGATTTTGAAGTCACCTTTTCTTACATAAAGAAAGCCTATTTGGCCCTGGCCAGTTGGCTCAGTGGTAGAGTGTCGGCCTGGCGTGCAGGAGTCCCGGGTTCGATTCCTGGCCAGGGCACACAGGAGAAGCGCCCATCTGCTCCTCCACCCCTCCCCCTCTTCTTCCTCTCTGTCTCTCTCTTCTCCTCCTGCAGCCGAGGCTCCCCATTGGAGCAAAGATGGCCCAGGCACTGAGGATAGCTCTGTGGCCTCTGCCTCAGGCACTAAGATGGCTCTGGCTGCAACAGAGCAACGCCCCAGAGGGGCAGAGCATCGCCCCCTGGTGGGCATGCCGGGTGATCCTGGTGGGGCTCATGCAGGAGTCTGTCTGACTGCCTCCCCGTTTCCAGCTTTGGAAAAATGCAAAAAAAAAAAAAAAAAGCCTGACCTGTGGTGGCACAGTGGATAAAGTGTCGACCTGGAAATGCTGAGGTCGCCGGTTTGAAGCCCTGGGCTTGCCTGGTCAAGGCACATATGGGAGTTGATGCTTCCAGCTCCTCCCCCTTCTCTCTCTCTCTGTCTCTCTCTTTCCTCTCTAAAAATAAAAAAATAAAAATAATAAATAAATAAATAAAAAGAAAGCCTATTTGATTGAGAGTCCTGAACATGTTGGTATATTATGTGATTGAAGCAATTCAGTATGCAAAGTAGGGGTGTCTGTGTCAGAGGAGTAAAAGCCTGAAATGTAAGCAATAAAAACAATGCAGGAGCCAATTTAGAGAGAATGCCTTTACCTGCCCATCTGTTGAGCCCTTTCTGCAAATTACAGCCTCATAAGAAGACTTTCTTATTACCTTCTTGGTTTCTCTCTAATGGTCCTTACTGAAGCCATTTGAAGCAATATAACCACTTGAAACATAAGTATACTATATCTGATGCCAGTTTTTGTTTTACTTAACCATTTTAAAAATCACCTCTTATTTCCTAATTTAAAGACTATTGATAAATACATTATTCAAAGTTTTTTCAAATATAACCATTTGCAGGAAAACCCTAACACATACTTCACAAAAGTAGCAAGTATTTTCTTTGGTTGTATTTGAATCTGTGGGTCACGTGAAAAGGACTTGTGCAAACTCTGGAAATTATAATAGTAGACAAAGACTGATGGAAATGGAAATGGGACGGAGACTTTGTTTCAGGGAGAAGGGATTAGGAGAGCAGGATATTTAGCAAGGATTCCCCACTCCCATCCAGCCCTGTAATCATAATAGATACACTGCTAGTTGATACACAGAGTTCTGCTAATGTGGCGAAAGGATGACTGGTGGCGGAGGAAAGGGACACTTGACCTACCTGAAACACTAAATACTTCTTACCTAAATTCCAAGTGAAATAAGTAAGAATGCCAAAATCACAGTTTCTACCTATATTAAATGAATGGAATAGTATAAAATTGAGGAATTTTGGTGTGCCATTGAATTGTAGTAGAATGCTCCTTACAGAAATCCCCGTGGAGGCAGAGAGGGCCCTTTGTTATTAGGTTGAGCCATAGGAATTGCCACTTTGCATAAGTTTTTCAAAACTCAAATATCAGCAAATTCATATGGTTTGAGTAGAATGATTAATTTATAGGTGCAAGGTGAATGTAAGACAGTAATCTAGTCTTGCTCTATAGCTCTGCAAAGGTAAAGTTGAGACTTTATTATCAAAAAATGTTTTGCCTCAGTCATGAGTAATCTTGGGAATATTTTATAAAAAAGATTATAGCAGAGTGATGACATCAGAGTAGTGGTGGCATTGAGAAATACTCCTGATCTCTCTCCTTGAAAGTTCAACAAATTGAACAACTATAACACAGCAAAAAATCCCCAGCTGGGCTTGCAGGTGTGACTGAAAGATCCATACTCTGAACCGACTAAAGGTGGGATGGGTTAGAAAACACAGATACTAAGCTCATGGACCTTTTCCATAGAGAACAATTCATAAATTCAACCCCGAAGGCAATGGAAGTAAAGGCAAAAATAACTGAATGGGAATATATCAAACTAAAAAACTTCTGTACAGCAAAAGAAACTGACAACAAAAAAAATAGGCAGCCATCTAAATGGGTGGTGATATTTGCAAACAACAGCTCTAATAATGGGTTAATATACAAAATATATAAAGAACTCACAAAGCTCAGCATCAAACAAGCAGACAATCCAATTCAAAAATGGGGAGAGGACCTTTAACAGACACGTCTCCAAAGAGGACATACAAATGGCCAACAGATATATGAAAAAATGCTCATCTTCACTAGCTATTTGAGATATGCAAATCAAAAACAATGAGATCCACCTCACAAGTCTTAGATTGGCTATTATCAACAAAATAGGCAATAACAAGTGTTGGAGAGGCTGTGGAGAAAAAGGAACCCTTGTTCACTGCTAGTGAGAAATGCCAATTAGTACAACCATTATGGAAGAAAGTATGGTGGTTCCTCAAAAAACTAAGAATAGAAATACCATATGACCCAGCAATCCCTCTACTAAGTATTTACCCCCAAAACTTGAAAACATTGGTACATAAACACATACGTACCACCACGTTCATCACAGTATTATTCACAGTAACTAAGACATGGAAACAATCAAAGTGTCCTTTTGATAGAGGATTGGGTAAAGGAGATGTGGTACGTATATACAATGGAATACTACTCAGTCATAATAAATGATGACATAGTGCCATATACGATAACAAGGATGGACCTTGAGAACATTATACTGGGTGAAATAAGTAAGTCAGAGAAAGCTAAGAACTGTATGATTTCACACATATGTGGGATATAAAACTGAGACTCGTGGTCATAGATAAAAGTGAAATGCTTACCAAGGCTGAAGGGAATGTGGGGGAGGGGAGGGGAGGGAGACAAAGGGGAGGAGGTGGTGCAAAGGGTGTAAAGAGGGACAAATAAAAGATGACGGAAAACAACTTGACTTTGGGTGATGGGTATATAACATAATGAACAGTTCAAATACTGTAGAAATGTTCACCTGAGACCTATTTACTCTTATTGATCAATGTCACTGTGTTAAAGTTAATTTTATAAATAAAATTTTAAATTAAAAAAAATATTATAGCCTGACCAGGTGGTGGCGCAGTGGATAGAGCGTCGGACTGGGATACGAAAGGACCCAGGTTCGAGACCCCGAGGTCGCCAGCTTGAGCGTGGGCTCATCTGGCTTGAGCAAAGAGCTCACCAGCTTGGACCCATGGTCCCTGGCTCCAGCAGGGGGTTACTCGGTCTGCTGAAGGCCCACGGTCAAGGCACATGTGAGAAAGCAATCAATGAACAACTAAGAAGTCGCAATGCGCAACAAGAAACTGATGATTGATGCTTCTCCTCTCTCTCTGTTCCTGTCTGTCTGTCCCTGTCTATCTCTGCCTCTGTAAAAAAAAAAAAAAAAAAAATTATAGTAGAGATTAACGACTTTTTTCTTTTTTTTTTCCTTCAAAAAATTACATTCTATAATTACCTTTTTTCTAAAATAGGCATTTTAACCCTGATTCCAAAGTAGATAATGTTATTTATTTTTAGTGTGCTTCAGAGCTCGCCAAAATATAAATTAAAAACAGGGCTTACTGAATTGACTTGGGAATGCTGTATTCACAAGGAAAGGTAATGTTTCTTCCTTTTCTCTCAGGTAATTTGGCAGCAGTATTATTTTTAAGTTGCTGACATTAGTTAACTTTGTTAGAGGGAGGTCAGACTTTGAACATCTTTCTAAAATAATCCATGAATATATGAGAAGTTCCTCCCTAAATTTACTGACTTTTCTTTGTTAAATAATAACAAAAGACCATTCAACAGAAATACAGCTTTGATACACAGTAGAAAGGTGACTGGGATTTATAGAACCTTTCTATATTTTATGGGAATATAATTGTATTCTTCTACCTTTAAAAGTATTATAGTAAAGTTGGGGAGAATCTTTGACACCAGATGGAAAGGAAAGGAGAATATTGAAAATGGTTAAAACAGATATTCTTCAAACAAATTTGTTTCAGTTGGATTTGTGTGTGAAAGTAATCTGCTTTGATTTCATTATTTCTTGAGGTTCCATTACAATAGTAGCTCCTCACTAAGATGTAATAACAGAGATCAGACACCATTTTGCCTGAAACAACAAAAAAACATAATATAGTATACAGCAACTGTTTCTAAGTCACTGGGCATCAGGGAGTAAAGGACTTTCTGATGAGAGATGAGAAACTAATGAGGCGAACTCTTCGATTGCCCGTTTATACAGGGCAAACAGCACTCAGAGTCCAGCAAGATTAAGGAAGAATATGTGTTGGCAAACCACCATGAACTATTATTTTAAAACAAATTTTACCATTCATAAGTTTTACCAGTGACACCATTTCATTTATGTATCATCTATAGTGTCACTTTAAACCAATAAGCACAGAATTAAGTAAGTTCAAAAACCATGTGACCCACAGTGTCCTAAATATTTACTATTTGTTAGCTCCTGACCTAGAATTAGCTGGACAGGTTATTAGAGAGATTCTGAACATCTGCAGAGGATTCTCTCCCAGTACTCAACATAACACTGAGGGCTGTGGAAACAACCCAAAGTCCAGAAGTCAACAGCCATCTGCCAACTTTATAGGATACAGTGCCTAAAGCTCACACAGGGTCAGAAATAGTGACATTAAAACAGTTACTACAGCCTGACCTGTGGTGGTGTAGTGGTTAAAACATCTACCTGGAATACTGAGGCCGCTGATTTGAAACCCTGGGCTTGCCTGGTCAAGGCACATTGAGAGTTGATGCTTCCTGCTTCTCTTCCCTTCTCTCTCTTTCTATCCTCTCTCTCTAAAAATGAATAAATAAAATCTAAAAAATAAAAATAAAAAAAGAAACAATTACTACAACTGTAGTCCATATATTTAAAAAGTCAGAGATGTGGGAAATATTCAAAAGACTCAGCCTGACCTGTGGTGGCGCAGTGGATAAAGTGTCGACCTGGAACGTTGAGGTCACCAGTTTGAAACCCAGGGCTTGCCTGGTCAAGGCACATATGGGAGTTGATGCTTCCTGCTCCTCCCTCCCCCTTCTCTCTCTCTCTCTCTCTCTCTCTCTCTCTCTCTCTCACACACACACACACACACACTCTCATTCTCTCTCCTCTCTAAAAATTAATAAAAGAAAAAATTAAATATTAAAAAAAAAGACTCAGAGTTCTAGATATGAAAATCTAGATGTAATAGCTACACAAAAAGAAAAAAAAAGTTTTATTGAACAAGGATAATATTAGTTGAAATCAGATTCCCTGAATCAGGATACTTGGTGAGACAGATGATAATAACCCACATATCTTTTTTTTTTTTTTTTAATTATTTTTTTTATTTTTGTATTTTTCTGAAGCTGGAAACGGGGAGAGACAGTCAGACAGACTCCTGCATGCGCCCGACCGGGATTCACCCGGCACGCCCACCAGGGGCGACGCTCTGCCCACCAGGGGGCGATGCTCTGCCCATCCTGGGCATCGCCATATTGCGACCAGAGCCACTCTAGCGCCTGAGGGAGAGGCCACAGAGCCATCCCCAGCGCCCGGGCCATCTTTGCTCCAATGGAGCCTTGGCTGCAGGAGGGGAAGAGAGAGACAGAGAGGAAGGC
This sequence comes from Saccopteryx bilineata, assembly GCF_036850765.1. Lineage (NCBI taxonomy): Eukaryota > Metazoa > Chordata > Mammalia > Chiroptera > Emballonuridae > Saccopteryx > Saccopteryx bilineata. The sequence continues at coordinate 352,085,588 of NC_089491.1, read as the reverse complement.
GCAGTGGAGGGGTGGAGAAGCAAATGGGCGCTTCTCCTGTGTGCCCTGGCCGGGAATTGAACCTGGGTCCTCCGCACGCTAGGCCGACGCTCTACCGCTGAGCCAACCGGCCAGGGCCAATAACCCACATATCAAAAAAACCCAGTAAATCCCAAAAGACACGGGACACAAAGAAATTATAGCCGTGTACATCATTATCAAACTGCTCAAAATCATTTAGAAAGAGAAAAATCATCAAAGCAGCCATAGTTGCCTGACCTGTGGTAGCACAGTGGATAGAGCATTGACTGGAATGCTGAGGTCACTGGTTCAAAACCCTGGAGTTGCCAGGTCAAGGCACACCCAAAGCAATGATGAATTGATGCTTCCCACTCTTCTCCCTGTCCCCAGACTCAGTCACTCTCTTTTCTCTCTCTCCTTTCTCTAAAATCAATAAAATAAAAAATCTTAAAATAAAAATGTTACAGCCTGACCAGGCGGTGGCGCAGTGGATAAAGCATCGGACTGGGATGCAGAGGACCCAGGTTCGAGACCCTGAGGTCACCAGCTTGAGCGCGGGCTCATCTGGTTTGAGCAAAAGCTCACCAGCTTCAACCCAAGGTCGCTGGCTCCTTCAAGGAGTTACTCGGTCTGCTGAAGGCTCATGGTCAAGGCACATATGAGAAAGCAATCAATGAACAACTAAGGTGTTGTAACACACAATGGAAAACTAATGATTGATGCTTTTCATCTCTCTCCGTTCCTGTCTGTCTGTCCCTGTCTATCCCTCTCTCTGACTCACTCTCTGTCTCTGTAAAAAAAAAAAAATAAATAAATAAAATAAAAATATTACATACTAAAAAATGCATGTGTATGTGTGCAAATGTGGTACACACACACAAACACAGTAACAACAGTAACAAAGGCCAGGAGTATGGGAAATGGGACATTATTATTTCAAGGTTTTTATAGTATATGTGAGTGTTATAATATCACTTAAAGGGAAACTGTGGTGTTCAAGCTGTGCATAATGCAATCAAAAGCAATCTATAGCAAAAAAGGAAATAAAATGAAAACAAGCAAGATGATATGACCCCTAAGCATATCATTACTCATTAAAAATACTCAAGTATAAATTATCTAAATATCCTAATAAAAATTCAGAGACAGTCTAATTGTATAAAAATACAAGCTCTCACCTATATGCTGCCTGGGAGAAATATATAATTTATACTTTACACCCTGAGTTACTACATTAATATCAGATTAAGTAGAAGACTTTATCCAACAACAGTAGAACACACATTCTTTACAGGTGCACAGGGAACACTGACCAATGTAGGCCATCTTCTGGGCCATAAAACAAGTCTCAGAATTTAAAATCTTCCAAGCCATATAAAGTATATTCTCTGACCTCAGAGGAATTAAATAAGACATGAATAACAAACAGATCTATGGAAAATCCACAAATATTTAGAAACTAAACAGTATACTTCTAAACCATACATGGTTCACAGAAGAAATCAGAAGCGAAATTAGAAATTATTTTGAAGTGAATGAAATAAAAAATAACAAATCATATCTTAGAATATTCTTTAGCAAAAAGAGAAGTTGATTGAAGTATAAATACATGCAAGAAGATAGATGAATCTCATGGATGTTATGCCAAGTGAAAAAAGCCAATCTCAAGTTCTGCACAGTAAGAATCTTAAAAGCACCTAGAGGCAAAGAAGGATTCTATTTATAGAATAGTCTCAAAATGACAAACTTATAGAGATGAGTGTTGATCAGATCTTATTGATGGAGTAGTAGGAGAATGCTGAATGTGACTCTCAAGGGCGAGGTAGATCTTTGTGGTAAGGGAAGAGTTCTGTATCTTGATTGTAGTAGGGGCTACACAAATTAACAAGTGATAAAATTGAATTGAGCTATACACAAACATACACTCTTGGTCACACAAAATTTGTGTATATAAAATATTTGTAGTATTATAAAGGTATTTGTAAATCTGAAAGAAATCTGAATAAGGTCTGTGGATTGTATAGTGGCAGTTTCTGGGTTTTGAAACTAGGTAAAGGGTATAAAAGACCTCTGTGTACTATTTTGCAACTTCTTAAGAATCTATAATCATTTTAAAGTGTGTAAATAAAAGTAGAATATTTGTGGGACGGTCCTTAATCATCACTCAAGGGGAATTATATAGGACTAAATACCTGTTTTCTAAAAGAGGAAGTTCTGAAATCAATTACCTCAGCTTCCACATTCTGAAACTAGAAAAAGTTGAGCATATTAAAGCAAAGAAAGGAAATAATAAAGGTCAGAGAGGAAATCAGAGAAATTGAAAACAATAGAAAAAATAGAAATGTAGAAAAATAGAAAAAAATTAGTTAAGCCACATGTTCTGGTTTTCTTCTGCTTGAGGCTTATGCGATTCCTGCATCTATGGATTTATGATTTTCATCAAATTTGAAACTTTTATGCAATTATATCTTCAAATGTTTTTTGTCAGTCACTTTCTTTTCTTTTGTGACATGAATTATAATGTATGTTGATCACCTGATGTTTTCCAACCTCACTGATTCTTTAATTTTTAAAATTCTTTTTTTTCCCCTTCCTCTTTTCTTACTATGCCAGTTCGAACATATGGAACATTTATTTTATGATAGATGTTTTAGAGTTCTGTGTGCTAATTATTTTTACCCTGATATTTCTTTGGGCATTTTTATATTGGTTTATTTTTCTCTTTAGTATGTGTTGTGTTGTCCACCTTCTTTATGTGCCTGATGATTTTTGAAAGGATGCTGGTCATTCTCTGTATCATGTTGTTGAGTGGTGGATTGTTCTGTATTCATAGGATGCACTCAAGTTAATTGGAATAAATGTGATTTTTTTTCTATGCTTATTTTTTAAGCTTTGTTATTCAGGGTCATAACAGCTTTTTGCTTAGGGCTAATTTAGTTATTTGAAGAGATAATATAAATCTGTCTTTTTTTTTCTTTTTTTTAAATTTGTTTACTAAGACTAGTCAAGTGGGGTAGTTGAGAAGGGGGGAAAAAGTAGAAGGAGGAGTTCAATCTGTAACTGACTGTGAACAATCAATTGAGATAACTCACTATAAATCTGTCTTTTTTATGTGCCTAGTAGTGGAAGTGTGTGATCATAATTATTTTTTAAACTTCAGGTGCTTAAATTCTATATATTATCTTTTGTGTGTGTGTGTGTGTGACAGAGACAGAGAGAGGGACAGATAGGGACAGACAGACAGGAAGGGAGAGAGATGAGAAGCTTCAATTCTTCGTTGCGGCACCTTAGTTGTTCATTGATTGCTTTCTCATATGTGCCTTGACCAGGGGGCTACAACAGACTGAGTAACCCCTTGCTCAAGCCAGCGACCCTGGGCTCAAGCTGGTGAGCTTTGCTCAAACAAGATGATCCCATGCTCAAGCTGGCGACCTTGGGGTTTCAAACTTGCGTCCTCCGCATCCCAGTCAGATGCTCTATCCACTGCGCCACCACCTGGTCAGGCTCTGTATTATCTTGATCTTATACCACTTGTTTTTACTTTACTTTTGACTAATTAACATACATACAAATAAGGAATATATATATGAGTATTTATAATACAATACATTTTTATAAGTGCTCTGTTAATAGCACTAATTAACTGGTATAGAAATTCAAAGATCTAAGTAGTTATTTATTAGTGAAAATATTTTCATTGAGGAAGGAGAAAAATGGCTGAATTTCAGAGAAATTGAGCAGGTTGCATCTATAAGATTTGGGATAAAATAGGCGACAGAGGAAAAGTGAGAAGGAAAGGATGACTGGCTTGGAATAGGATTCATTAGAACATTAAGAGAAATAGGTTAGCTGGAATAGGAGAGAGACTTGGTGACAGCAGAGTTTCACCTCTTTTGGTGCTTGTAGTATATACTCTGGTGGCAACGTTCAGTAGGATCTTGGCAATAACCCCAAAACTTCTCTATGTCTGTTTATAGATTTGAGCTCCTTTCTGAGATATTTTGGGCATGGTATATAATTGGTAATTGATGTAAGCTTTTTATGAAGTAAGTTGATCCTTGAGAGAATGTAGAGAGAAAAGATGAGGTTCCATTATGATACCCTAGGCAGCATAACATGTAAGAAGACAATAATTCTAAAAACTCCAACTGGAACCTCACTTTGAAGTATTAGTGTTGCTTTGACAAAAAATGTTAATTCTTTTTTTTTTTACGAGAAAAATGACATTTTTATTTTTGCTAATCTCTGAACTAGAGCATTCCTTTAATTACAAATGTAGGAAACAAACCACAATAAGTATCAGTATACTTCCAACTTTGTTACCAGTAAAAATTATGAGTATTTTCATGTCATTTCACTATTGTTTCAGATCAACCCAATTTAATTTTATTTATATATATATATAATATATATATATATATTATATATATATAATTTTAAAATCTTAGTTTTTATTAATACCAACAAGAAATAGGTTCTGGTTTTCTTTTGAATACCTGGGCTGTCTATTGATATATCTCCTTTTTAAAAAGTATTTGCTTTACTAACCTCTTGGATTTCACTAGCACTTTTTAGTCTTTATGTATAGTGCAGTAGCATGTACCTAAAATTGGTATTGAGATTTGTCTTACATACAGAAGTACAAAAATCACAAATCATCAGCATAGTTAATGTTTGATTCTAGACATCTTGATTCCCAAGTAAGTCTTGCGCTGGTAGCCTACCACCTACAATAATGAGAATGGAAATAGCAAATATTTCCCCTTGTAACATAAAGTCAAACTTTTGGGTTTAGAATTGAGTCATTTTAGAATATTTTACTATCCTGTTGTTTTATTGGTTTTACAATGTAATGGTGATATGTTTTGAACACTTTGATACAAAAAGGAGAACAAAGTCATCTTTTCTGTCATGGTCATTGTCAGTACCCTGGAAAAGCAATTAGATATGCAGCAGTTTGCTGAGCTTTTCTCCTTTGAACGTCACATGAGATTTAACCTAACATCCTGGATTGCATCGCTGTTGTGGTATGTACCAAGAGTGATGGAGGCACTCAACAATATTTCCTTGCATTGTCCATAATAAATATTTGCCCAAGAGTGGGTAAGGGTGGAAGGGGAAGAATGAAATGTTTTGCTCTAGCAGAGGAAACTTGTAATGTAGGACTTATTTAAAGAGTATTTATAGTCTATTGTTGGCCTTTGGGTGTGTCCTCCTGCTCTATCCAGCTCTAAATATCTGAGGTAGTTCAGAAACCACTTCCGACTGAAGTACATTTGATAGTTTTTCTTTTTTATATTTAATTTTATCAACTGACACATATCTTTCCATAGGGAAGTGATTTTAGTGAAGTGAAGGATGTTTTTCTTTAAAAGACTAAAAGTTTGAGACATATTGACCATTAATTTAGCCATATATATGTTGTAAACTTGGGAAACATTATGAAATCAAGTATATTTTCTTTCTCAGTGAAAAGATGTCATATAGTTAAATGAAAGTACTATCAGCAGTCTGCAAGCTTTATAAATGATGGATTGAAAAGTTTGGATTAAATTCCCCATTTTCCCTTCTTCTTTCACTTTGTGCTTATGAGATAGGTACTTCTTATTGATACCCGTATCTTTACAGAGATCTTCACACCTATGGAGTAGTTTGTTGGGTATATTTGTCATTGCTGATTTATTGAGATGTTTCCACATCAAAAGTCCTTTCTATTACAATATAATGTAAATCTTTGCCTTTCTTCTACTTGTTTTAATACTTACTAAAGTATGATTTTCTAATATTTTGTTTGGAAATAATAATTTATATGTCAAACCACTTCTTGTCCCAATTGTTCTTAAAATTAAAATGGAACAAATACAACTACCTGTTTTTGTACTTTTAAATTTATTTTAATTTACAAAATTCTGGTGATGTAAGTAGCTTTTTTTTTTAATAGCAAGAGGGACAGAGAGAGGGTCAGATAGGGACAGAAAAGACAGGAAGGAGGGAGATGAGAAGTATCAATTCTTCATTGCGGCACCTTAGTTCATTTATTGCTTTCTCATATGTGCCTTGACTGGGGGGCTATAGCAGACCAAGTGACCTTTTGCTCCAGCCAGCAACCTTGGGCTTCAAGCCAGTGACCTTTGGGCTCAAGCTAGTGACCATGGTGTCATGTCTATGATCCCACGCTCAATCCATTGACCCTACACTCAAGCTGATGAGCCCACGCTATAGCCGGATGAGCCTATGCTTTAACTGGCAACCTTGGGGTTTTGAACCTGGGGCCTCTGTGTCCCAGTTTGACGCTCTAACCATTGTGTACCACCTAGTCAGGTGCTTAATGTTTCTTTAGGTTGTTTTATGACCTACTTTTTTTTAAGTACAATTGAGAGTATACATTCTTTTTTTTTTTGTATTTTTTGTATTTTTCTGAAGCTGGAAACTGAGAGGCAGTCAGACTCTCGCATGCACCCAACCGGGATCCACCTGGCATGCCCACCAGGGGGCGATGCTCTGCCCATCTTGGGGCATCGTTCTGCCGCAATCAGAGCCATTCTAGTGCCTGAGGCAGAGGCCACAGAGCCATCCTCAGTGCCCGGGCAAACTTCGCTCCAGTGGAGCCTTGGCTGCGGGAGGGGAAGAGAGAGACAGAGAGGAAGGAGAGGGGGAGGGGTGGATAAGCAGATGGGTGCTTCTCCTGTGTGCCCTGGCCGGGAATCGAACCTGGGACTCCTGCATGCCAGGCCAACACTCTACCACTGAGCCAACCGGCCAGGGCTGAGAGTATACATTCTTTTTTTATTGATTCACTGTTTCTTGCCATTGGATTGGCAGATTTGACTAGAATAAAACACTGATTCTGACAGATTAAAGATTAAAGAAATCTCATCTATTTGTCATGAAGCCTCTAGTCCAGGGGTCGAGAACCTATGGCTCACGAGCCAGATGTGGCTCTTTTGAAGGCTGCATCTGGCTCGCAGACAAATCTTTAATTAAAAAAAAAATAACGTTAAAAATATAAAACATTCTCATGTATTACAATCCTTTCATTTCCTACCGCTCATGTTCATGGTTGCGGGTGGCTGGAGCCAATCACAGCTGTCCTCTGGGACACCACCAAATTTTTATTGGATAATGCATAAGGTACATGGGTCGTTGTATGACTCTCACGGAATTACATTTTAAAATATGTGGCGTTCATGGCTCTCTCAGCCAAAAAGGTTCCCAACCCCTGTTATAGTCCATAAGTATCTTTGCTTCTAATATGATTCACCCTGTCTTACCTGACTTTAAAGTTCTTACATAAAGAGACTAATATCCCTGAGTATGTATTTTGTCAACTGTGTAGGGGGGATATGGATTGGAGGATACAGGGATGCCTCTTTGTCCTTTTCTCCAAAAATAAGGAGCTAAAACTGAATGGTCTGTGTCTGCTTACCTGTGACACTGGGATGGGTGGATATTGGTAGGAGCTTGTGGTTTTATGTGCCATCAGGAAGGTTAATTGATAACAACCGACTTAGTGGGAACTTAGGGAGAAGGCTACAGCTGTCTGCTCTGTTAGTGGGAACCGGAGTTCTGGCGCCATTTCAGGGTCACTGTTTGTATCTGTCTATCGGAGTTAGAATACAGTTGTTTCTCTCAGTTTCAGCCTTCTCTATAGAATTTCTGTCAATTGTTTGACTCCATTAAGTGTGCAGAGGAAATAAAAGCCTGAATGACCAATCCACCAGGGGCTATGGATAGACCCTTTCTTTGTCCATACTCAGAGCACTGCATTAGGTCTCATTATCCATTTATAATAAGTGACCTCTGCCCCTTAGGTCATTGAAAAATATTCAGTGTGCTTTTCTGACACACAGGGCACCTTCTCAGCAGACCCATGAAACAATAGGACGTCTGGTAGTCTGGAGGACTATACACATTGCAGGATTTTAAATATACAGCCTTGTGCCAAATCATTCTGGCAGGTTTTTTTTCTTTGCTCTTGCCTTGTTCATACAAGGGCTAAGGGGAGCCTACCGTCTGGATGATAAGTGTGGCATTCCTTTTCTCTTGCTTTCTTTTTCTTCTAATTAAAAAAGATGTTTTGCCGTTTTCTTGCAGTTTTGTTTCCTAGAAAGGATTTGCCTTCATCTCTACTTTTATAGTTCATGATAGGAAAATACAGACACATTTGGAAACAGTGAGTGGAGCGCCCGCACCTTTGGAAAGGGATTGCTGAATGTACCCAGGGAGACTCCGGAGGTTATCTTTGCCGTGTTAGAAACCTGTCTGCTTGTCCTCTGCTCTGCGCAATCTGGTGGGGATGGAATCTGCAAGTGAGAAGTTTGGGAAAAGACTCGACCCTTTCTTGGTTACTATAGTCCGGATTTCTTCGGTGATACAAATTTGGACCACCTACCAGAAAGTTTGGCACATCTCATGGTTCTGTCTACACATTTCCTAGTCTTGGGAAAAGTTGGAGATAGCATAGTGATTAGTGGTTGAAACGTATTTACAAAGTAAACCCTTCTGTCCAGAGCTTCACACTGTATAAACTGAAGGTCAGCCTTCCGGGTGTCTGGGCTACCAGCTGCTAACTGTGTGGCCTTAGGTCAGTGCCTGTGTGAAGTACTGATAGGGGTCAATCATCTACCTGAAGTATTTTAGGACAGGAAATGAATAAGATCGAGAGGCACTTCTTTAGCAATTTATATATGAAGAAACTTTGAAAAGAGGAGACATGTTTATAAAAGTGCTATTTAAGTTGAACCTGCATACACTTAATTAGTTAAGCCTTCTTTCTCTCTTTGTAGCTTGTGTATTTTGTATTTAGCGTCGCATGCATTGATTTGCTCACTTTATTAAAAATATCTGAGACATAAAGAGATACAGAGAAACCTAGCCACACTGTCCAGTAGAACCCACGTGTCTTTAATGCAGAAAAGTACTTTTGCTGTAAGGGTTGTACCAGGGCATACTCGCAGGTATTGGGGCATGAAGGTGTTATCTCCACAGAGGGGCCTTTGAGTCCCAGCACAGGTTTTTCTCTCCAGACCAGTTATAGAAAACCGTATAGTTGTCAGAACTCTCTGCATGACAAGAATTAATATATTAACTGAATTATAGCACCATTTGACAAATTGCTTACTAAATACATCAAAATTGATTGGACATTCCGTATTTGAATTGACAAATGGCTACATTAGGAGAAGGAGGGAAATCCATTAATTATAGCCACTCACTACCATAGGAAATATAATTATATAAATATGGATTTTGTTAAAAGAAAAATTTCTACTTTATGGTAGTGCTGCTTATATGTGTACCTACACCTCTTTGCCATTAATAAAAGGGTTGCTCCTAGGCACTGTTCCTTAAAATAACAAAAGATAATGTCTGCTGTGTTATATGTTTCAGGCTCTCCTGACTGAATAATAGGATTTTATTATTATTTAAGAAAAGTAGAGAATGCCTGGGAAATGTTGTAGTCCATCCTTTCTGCTCAATTATTTTTTTGTCTTTTATTATGTGAGAGGCAGGGAGGCAGAGACAGGCTCCAGCATGCACCCCAACTAACCGGGATCCACCGGGCAAGCCCACTAGGGGGCTATGCTCTGCCCGGCCTAGAGCAACTGCTCTGTTGCTCAGCAACTGAACTATTTTAGCACCTGAAGTGAAGCCAAGGAACCATCCTCAGAGCCTGGGGCCAATTCTGCTCGAAGCATTCGAGCAATGGCTGAGGGAGACAGAGACAGAGAGATAGAAAGAGAGGGGGGAAAGGGGTGGAGAAGCAGATGGTCACCTCTCCTGTGTGCCCTGACCAGGGACCGAACCTGGGACATCCACACGCTGGGCTAACACTCTACCACTGAGCCACCCAGCCAGGGCTCTGCTCAAATCTTAACTGCATCTCTCTTAGTCCATCCTGCACTTGCATTGCTATTATTATCATATTTAAGGCAAAAACTTTACTTTTGTTTTGATTGTTCATTACCTTCTATCATTACTGAAATTCTCCTTTAACAAAATTTTTTTTTCTCATGATCTTTCTTACTGAAGGTAACCAACCCAGTGACCGAGGCATAAGGGAGGTGGGTGAATGCCACAGATTGTCTCTCTGCAGTTTGAATGTGTTCTCCTTATTGTTGTCATATGACAGGAGGCTTTTTGCCGTGTGATTTTGTGGAACGTGGTTAAGAAACAAGAAACACTGAATGGCCTTCATTGCCCCTATAACATCAGTTTCTTGCCTTTCCTACTATGCTTTCTTTGTATTTTAAGAGCACATGAAGAGCATCAGAACCACCCTTCTATGATGTCAAGTCTGGGTCAGAGCTGAGGTTTAGAAGGACTATTTTGAGGCTACTGGTTTGTTTTTTGTTCAGTTTTTTCCCCCAGATATTCATGCAACAATCTTTTTAAAATGTTTTATTACGGGACTGTTCAAACATACACAGAATTTCTGTGAATAGTATAACAAAGCTGCCTAATACCCAGCTTAAACAATTTAAAATGTTCTGCCACTCTTGTTTCTTCTGTTCCCTTAAAATCACCTTAAAATCACTCCCTTTCTGTCTCTGTCTCTCTTTAATGCATGACTGGTAAATATTATGAGAAAACCCCCTGCTATTATATCTTTATACCTGAAGATTTTAATATACATCTAATAATAAAGACTTAAAAAAAATGTAACTGCCACGGCATTACATAATATATAGTTGGTCGCTTCTCAGTCTTTTGGCTGAGATCAGTACATAATGTATAGGTGGCCTAGTCCAATGACTTGTGGAGATAACTCTTTCTGGTAGTTTGACATTGTGGGTCAGGTGAGGGGAGAACAAGCTTCAGAAAACGTTTTCTTGTATTTGGAGAGAGAAAACCCTACAGTGCTTGTGGGCTGATATTTTCTCTTTCTTTCCTCTGTCTTCTTGGTTCTATGAATTTTCTGATTTATTTAGAGGCAAATTTTGATCATTTAGTTTTTTTTTACTATATTAGGAACCTATTATGAATCCTCAATGATTATTTAGAAAGATTTTATAATATGTTCTTAAGTATAGGTTGGAAATGTTGATGTCTTCTTCTATGTCTAAAAGCTTTTAACTCTCCATGCCAAGAGAACTTTGCCTCTTTTGCTTAGGCAGGAGAAAGGCTGCACTTAATTCTTCTTGCTGTATAATGATCTAGACTTATTTGGTATGTAACTAGATAATGAATAAGTGGAGCATGGAAGAAGCTGCATTAACTCTTTGCAAGAAATTATTTTTGCCATTTTTCCATTTATAAACAATTCCCTCCCCTTTATTTTTGTTGGTCAGACTTTACTCTGGAGGCTGCCCTGAGTACATCTGACTCTTTGCACTTCAGCTATGTCATTGTAGGAGGGTGGGATCAAGAACAAAAAGTTTGCAAGAACTGGCTTATTGTCTACTTGCACAAACTGATACATTGATGACTGAATGCAGTTTAACGAGCTGGAACAGTGATTTCTTACCTTTAGGGCATCAATTCACAATAGTTTCTGTATATCCTCTACTCACCTTCGTCTCTTTTAGAGGGTATTGTATTTTAGAGTGTTCCTTGAAATTAGAATGGATTGTTCCTGAACGAAATGCATCCAGTCTGCAGGGTTATCTGTGAGACTACAGTTGCCACTATTGAAGGGTTACAGCTCATATACCTGCATATAGTCAGCTGTAGGAGAGCTTCTACTTTCAGCAAATAGTCATTTTCCTCAACAAAAATATATACTACCATGTATACTTGAGCCATTGCTAAAAGCTGGCCATGTATTTGATATGTGTGTATAAATATGGAGGCAATGATAAATGGATATACAGTATATGAGTGAGTCTGTAAAAAGCACTTCCAACCCTCTCCCCTTAAACCCACTAAACCTAAGAAAATAGGGGGGATAGGCCTGACTGGATATGCAGTAAGCACAGCTTTGTTTCCTGAATTGGTTTCCTTCACTCATTGATATGCATCTGAGTTCTTAGTTTTTTGACTTCTGGATTGACTGCACTAACCATATCAATTTTAGTGTGCTTTCTTCCCAATTTTTTATAAACGTGAATTTTTAGACAAGTATGTGGAGTACACAATTTAAAAGAGACCAAAGAATGTTTAATGGAAAATAGCTATTCATGTCCTCAGCCATCATTGTCCACTTTGTGGAAGCACTGTTGTAACTGACATTGAGCTTTGATAAGAATATGTTTGTGCCTATTTAGACTCATATGCCTGAGTAGTTTAGATAAACTATGGTAAAACCAAGTTGTTAGCCATAATCTACAAGGAAGGTAGGTATTATACAGTTATAATATGATCCTTTAAAATTCTAAGGTGGACTTAGTTTTTTAACAATCCTGCTACTGTTTTTTTTCTTTTTCTTTTTTTTTTCTTTTTTCTGAAGCTGGAAACAGGGAGAGACAGTCAGACAGACTCCCGCATGCGCCCGACCGGGATCCACCCGGCACGCCCACCAGGGGCGATGCTCTGCCCACCAGGGGGCGATGCTCTGCCCATCCTGGGCGTCGCCATGTTGCGACCAGAGCCACTCTAGCGCCTGGGGCAGAGGCCACAGAGCCATCCCCAGCGCCCGGGCCATCTTTGCTCCAATGGAGCCTTGGCTGCGGGAGGGGAAGAGAGAGACAGAGAGGAAAGCGCGGCAGAGGGGTGGAGAAGCAAACAGGCGCTTCTCCTGTGTGCCCTGGCCGGGAATCGAACCCGGGTCCTCCGCACGCTAGGCCGACGCTCTACCGCTGAGCCAACCGGCCAGGGCTTATTGTTTTAATGTATATAATATAGTTGTACTATGAATTGAGTTGCTATACTACACATCAAATAAGCATTGTGTACATCTTTGATGGTAAATAAACTCCACCTTGTCCTTAATTGAAAATGTTTTGAAAGGATTGTTTCAGTCTGTTCAGTTCTCAGAAGTATATCGTGACAGTCTGAAATTTTTAGTGGAGTAAGTGATTTTGTGAATAGCATGAAGCCCATTATGTTTTAGGATATTTGGGGTTATGATGAGGAGCCAGACTGCATTGCGGCACCTCCCAGACTACCTCCAGGTATAACTTGTCCAGATACTAAATGTCAAATAAAATCAGAGAAATGTTTGGAATAACAAATGAAAACTCCTTGGCTTTTGTCTTCTGTGAGAATATTCCCTGATACCTGGGGGGTAGGGAAAAGGAGGCATAGCTGGGGCCTGGGGAGGAGATGCACCCAGTGTTCAGTTATTCAGTGAAATCTATCCTCACAGGCAATGAAGCTATGTTATTTTTCTAATTATATATTGCCTGTGACTGTTCTTCTGGGAATGTGGAATAAAAATGAAACCAGAAATGTACAATGACTTACTGTTAGAAAAGTTTGTTAATTAATTAGAAAACATCTATGGTACTGCAGGGTCAGGGTGCAAGGAAGAGCATTGATTAACTTCATATAACTTAGGTAAAGCGGGTTCCCTTTTATGGATTGTAACACTTCAGCTGTTATTGCACTGGTACAAGAAACGGCTCCTAATAAAATGAATAGCCCACAATACGTAATGCTCAACTACACTGTACGTTAAGTCAGTGGATTCTTTTACATTTAAGTGGAAACATTTATAAATCAGAGAAGAAACTTCTTTCTAGACTTCAGTAGAAATAAGAGTCAGTCCCTTAATAATAATAATCCATATCTTAAGGTAGTTAAGTGTGTTATTTTTTACTGAGAACCTTCTCACTTTTCAAAAAATTATTTTTAAAAGGCCAGGGTTTAATTTTTGTCAGTTTGATAATATGAAAGCATAACTTTAAATTAGCAAATCTCTGATTACTACCACGTACATATGTTTGTTGGCTGTTGTATTTCCTCTTTTGTGAGTTGCTTGCTCATTGGAAATGCCTTAGACCATTTTGCTTTTGGATGGTCTTTTGAGCCTTTCTTTTTTAAAAGGCAAATTTCATGTCTGTACTAAGAAACTACATTCCCAAGCAGGATTTTTCCCTCAGATCTTGAGTGCTTTCTGATCAGAAACAGAGTTTGGTAAAGAGCCCTCTCTGATTGTATGGCTGCTATATAAATGCTGTTTTTAATAAGCACCAAAAATATATTGAAGTTTGTCCTTGGATGAGAGTTTATCACTATTGGCCTTTGGGTGAACTTTGAGCCTGAGCTGTTTCATTCAAGTCAGCATGATGTCATTTAACTCACAAATTTCTCTGTTGCTAGAAAAAGGCAACATGTTCCCCAAAATAACCTAAAGAACTGAATCATGCTGGCACAACATTATTCACCTCTCAGGTCTCCACTAAAGACTTCAGCATGGTAAGAGGTTTATTGCTTGCGGAGGGTTGGCGAGGACATGATACAGCATAAGGGGAAACAAAAGCTGTGTCTGGTCCTGAATCCAAAGTGAACTTTCTTCCACTGCCCACCCAGCTGCCAGTATAACCCTGCTCACACTCACTTCTCCAGTTAAAAACCTTTAGATCCATCTTTGTTTCTTCATATCAAAATACTCTCTAAGTTTCTTTCTAGATCTAGGTATTTAGCATTTTTTCAACAGGAGCTAGAGCCAAGAGCTCTATTTTTTAATTTAAGTATATTTGATATGCACTCTTAGATTGGTTATGTATAACTAGACAGCATTTGGATCGGCGCCCCCCAGGCCCCCATTTGGGAAGCAGACTTCCTGTTTCAGTAGCACTGAGATTCATTCCAGTAGAGCAGCTTTATACAGTCTCCTACAGTTGGGAGCGTGGCGTTCACTGGCAGCAAGGCCTGTACTTCATTAGCTGTGTCCTCTGAGCCTTCAGAGCTCCAGCTACGAGAATTTATTACTGGGCATTCAAGAAATGTAGGGGAAACTAGAACAAGAACAGAATAGAACCCAATGGATTTTTCCTTCCTTAGATTTATAAACTTAGTACTTACTGCCCTGTATCCAATATTATGTTTTGTGTTCCCTTATGTAAAAAGGATGCTTATAATCCATATGTGGTTAGCCTTTTAACTTTGATATGCATTGTCAAATCTTTTTTCTTTCATTGCTTTAAAAGCAAATGGTACTGGGACCAAGTAATTATTTTTCTTATTCTTTCATCTTAATGGAACACCTAGACCCTATGTACCCTGTTGTAAACTCCATAGTTGGAAGATTTTTCCCCCTGAATACCTAAACCATGTCGAATACACTAAGAAAAGTAATTACCTGCTCCAATATATGGTATATTCATTACACTAATGATTAAAAGCTTACCTTCTGTTTTCTAACCAGAAGACTAGATTTGTTGCAGATGAACTTAAGTTACTGAGAGCTAGCTGTTAAATTTTGGGTATTTTAGGATGAATTCAAGGCCTTTAAATTGAGGCTATACTGTTACTGTTTTTGAGAAAACACCCTTAAATGTTAACAGGTTAAAATTTCTCCAGGGCTAATAATAACTCATTCTTGGAACCTTGGTTCAAACCTGCATATCCTAACCAACAAGTATTAATCTATATTCATCTCATTAACCCATATTATAAAGGAGACTTCAGAGGCACTTCCTGTTTTAAAAAAAATTATTGATCGATTAATTTTATTGGTTGATTTTAGAGAGGGGATTCAATCTACAATCTTGGCATATTGGTGTGATACTCTAACCGAGCTACCCAGCCAGGGCCAGAGTCACTTTCAGTGTCTGTTAGTACAATGCTTATAGCTCTTTAATTTATTGTTTGAATAGCTTAGTACTTTGTATCTATAGTTTAAAATAATTTTTTTTTAATTTATTGATTTTAGTGAGAGAGGAAGGGAGAGAGAAACAGGAACATTGATTCATTCCTGTATGTACACTGACTGGGGATCAAACCAGCAACCTCTGTGCTTTGGGACGATGCTCTAACCAACCGAGCTATCCAGCCAGGGCTGTACCTATAGTTATAACAGCATCTGTATCAATGTTTTTATCTTCCTCTTATTCATAACTGCTTTATTTTATGTGGAGTATTTGTAAAAAAAATTTATACCCATTGGTCCTTACATTATGGTGCAGAAGAAAGGTTGACACTGGAGCAGATTTGTTGTTTGCTTTGCACATAAACACATAAAATATATATAGAAACACACACACACACCCATATATCACTGTAAGACAGCAAAATACACTTAGTGATTTTTTTTAGCTTTTATTTACTTAACTAGGAGCATGATCTGCTTTCCTTAGTCACAATAAACAGAGTGGCTCACAGTTACCTCATAATAACCTGCTCGTCCTGCCCTTGCTTGTTGATCTATACGTATCAAATGCCTGTGTAGAGGCAGTACTTTTGAGGTTGTATTCTCTAAAATATATTGACGGTGTATCTTTTTCAGTTAGATGGGTAGGCTTGTTTTCAATTATTTTACTAGTAGGGATGGAACATGGCAGATATTTTTGTTTCAAAACTCCATACGTTTCCTATTCCAGGTTTAATCTAGGAATAGCTGGTACATAAAACATACTGAATGTTTTTCTCTAGGTAGAAGGTACGGATGTTTGTTATTAAACTGAGGCTTGCAAGTTATGTAACTCACCTTTCTATAAATAAACTCTTAAGTTCTCTTTTGCACCTCCATTCTAACAAAAATGGGAAAATTAATCTCAGTCATTACCTCCTCCAAAATTGCATGTACGTTTGATAGGGTTTACAGAGTGCAAGATACTGAGATGCGAGAGTTGGGGATATTTTATCTTTGTTGTAGTCACTGAGAGGTCTCTCAATTCCCTACGTGATCATTGGTCTGTTACTTCACATAGGTCTCTGCAGCATTCATCTTTGTTTCTAGTTCAAAGCCTGTACACTTTTTGGACCTTGTTCGTATTACTCTTGGACAGAGAGTAATGTTCTCGACTGATTCATGGGGAAGTTGGAGAGGTTGTTACAGACTTGGCTATACAGATATTCTCTGTGCACACCACTTCTTCTCTTGCTCCATGTGGGATCTCTTGCTACTTGATCTCGAAAATATGATTTTTCACAGCTGTTCATCCCTAAAACTCCTTCTGGAATTTTTGTCAGTTCCCTTCCTTGGAAACCCTTTATTCCTCCTTTTCTGTTTACGGTATTCTTGTTCCAATTTCAGAACAACTTTCCTGTGATAATTGACTGGTCAGAGAGCATGGAAGTTTTGCTCTTGTCATATTTTCAATCTTTTTTTTTTTTAATCCTAGAGTCAAGGTTTTTGATTTTTTTTTTCATTGTGACTTGGATGTCATTGCTTCCCCAAGGTAGTAAAAATGGAATGTTCTTTTTACTTGGATTGGGGAAAATTTTAAATGCAAAGAAACGTGAGAAAGACGAAAAGACATTTATTTTATATTAGAAAAAAATATCTCACCCGGGTAGCGTGGCCGAGCGGTCTAAGGCGCTGGATTAAGAAAAAAATATCTCACCAGACCTGTATTTTTATATTGTGATACTTCTGAATACTTTGAAGCATTCTTAATTGAAAAACTTTTTAAGTGAATATAAGTTATAGAAACTCTAATTATAATTTGTATTTAGAATTCAAGATTCAGATTTAATATTTCATAGATATATACTTTGTATTTTTGCCACTTTGGAAAGTAGAGGAAGGCTGGGAGGAGAAGGAGCAAGAGGAGGAGAGAGAGGAGGAAGAAGGTTTTCTTTTCTTTTTCTTTAACTTTTCACTATGGAAAATTCCAAATGTAACAATTAGAATACAATAGTAGAATTTCTTTCCATATACTTACCACCTAGCTTCAACAACTCATGTCTAATCTTGTTTTATCTGTAATTCTACTCTTCATCCTATCCCTTCCACTGGATTATTTTAAAATTTATCCCGTTTTGATGATAAATAAGTGTCTAGCCATTCTGGTATCATTACTTAGTCCAGAATCCAAAACTCCACCCATTTCCTTATTACTTACGGTGTGCTTATTCTGCAATAGGTACTGCTAGCCTGGGATCGGCGTATATAAATGCAGTGTATACTCTTGAAGAAATTCAAATTAGATACTAGTTTGTTACACAAGGGTATAGCTTTTCATTTCTCTTTAAAACTTTTCAATATCTGCCTGACCAGGCGGTGCCGCAGTCGATAGAGCATCGGACTGGGATGCGGAGGACCGAGGTTCAAGACCCCAAGGTCACCAGCTGGAGCGCGGGCTCATCTGGTTTGAGCAAAAGCTCACCAGCTTGGACCCAAGGTCGCTGGCTCGAGCAAGGGGTTACTTGGTCTGCTGAAGGCCCACGGTCAAGGCACATACAAGAAAGCAATCAATGAACAACTAAGGTGTTGCAATGCGCAACGAAAAACTGATGATTGATGCTTCTCATCTCTCTGTTCCTGTCTGTCTGTCCCTGTCTATCCCTCTCTCTGACTCTCTCTCTGTCTCTGTAAAAAATAATAATAAAATAAAATAAAATAAAATAGTTTCTCCCCTTAGCAGCTTACCAAAGTATGCCCTGACCTCTGGATAGTTGTCCTTAGTCACCTTCTTGAATAATACTTAGGGGTTGGGGTGTGAAGGTTTATCTTGCTCTGTTCTCTACTAAGAATTTAATATAAAATTTATTTATTTAAAAAAATGACATGGTTTGGGAACAGCTGAGCCTTTTGCTTATCAGTTTTGCAATACACACCAAATTTATTTCCAAGAAGATGCTTAAGTATTAGGTAATTATTATGGTGTTCTTTTCTTCATATCATTAAAAAATCACAAGACATTATTTGTTACACTTATTGCTTGTGTTTGTGCCAAATGCCTGTCAACTATAGAAGTGTGGTTTTGTAGAACCAATAGCAAACAGATTTCACCCCTGCAAATCTGACACTTTAATACTATTTTCCCATCTCTGATGAGTAATTGACTGGCTTCAGTACCATTTCTTCTTTTCCAGCAAGTTAAGATAAGTTGTTTGCAAGTATGTGTCCTCTAAAATCTTACACTAGGTCAACTCAGTCTTCTTCATTTGTATCTGTTTCACTACGATTTAGTTCAGAGGTCCCCAAACTACGGCCCACGGGCTGCATGCGGCCCCCTGAGGCCATTTATCCGGCCCCTGCTGCACTTCCGGAAAGGGCACCTCTTTCATTGGTGGTCAGTGAGTACTGTATGTCGAGTACTGTATGTGGTGGCGCCGCAAAGCGCAGCATCGCTCACGTACAGTACTACTTCCAGTGACGCAGGACGCACATGTCACAGCTCTGGAAGCATGTCACATCACTTGTTACGGCTAGCAGTGACAAATATGGAACCGGACAGTGACCATCACATTAGCCAAAAGCAGGCCGATAGTTCCCATTGAAATACTGGTCAGTTTGTTGATTTAAATTTACTTGTTCTTTATTTTAAATATTGTATTTGTTCCCATTTTGTTTTTTTTACTTTAAAATAAGATATGTGCAGTGTGCATAGGGATTTGTTCATAGGTTTTTTTATAGTCCGGCCCTCCAATGGTCTGAGGGACAGTGAACTGGCCCCCTGTGTAAAAAGTTTGGGGACCCCTGAAGTTCTTCATGATACCTTGTGCTGGCAAAAGTGCAGTGAGGTTTGCGTTCTCAGTCACTGATAGTGAAAGTGTATAACTCTGGGAACATGCATCAAGAAATTTAAATATGTACATTCAGTTCTTTGATTCCTCTGACAGGAATGTAGCCAAAGGAATAGGATATATAGAAGTATATACACGTATCTCTGGGTGGTGGAAATTATGAAACTATTTTCTGTTTCTCATTCTTTTCTATGTGTTCCACATTTCTTTAATATTCATCTATTTTTATTTCTTCTTTTACCTTTTTCTTCTCTACTTCCCCTCAGTATTTAATTGCTTTATTTTTCTTACTGTTACTATGTGTGGAAGTAGAGAGTATATTGGAAATCTCTGTATCTTCTGCTCAGTTTTGTTGCAACTATTAAAATGGTCTAAAAATAGTCTATTTTATAATAAAATTAAGAAAATAGTATGGGACTTTAAAAAGAAGAGACCATGTTTCATTGGGATAACATTTGGTTCATAGTAGAAACTCAGTAAATCATTGTTGAATTATTACTTTACTCAGTCAAAGTAATAATACTTTGAGCAAAGTTTTCTTTTTGTATGAGAAAGTAGGTTTTTTATATTTTAAGCCTATATCTTACTGTCACCAGTGAGAGGGTTCTTGTCTCCCCCCAGTCCCTCAAGATAAAAATCAAGAAAGGAGGATTCAAAAGAAGAAAGAGATTCAAAAGAAGAGGTTTACTGAAAACAGGGTGGAGGGAAGGGCAAAGGGAGGGAGATTGATGTGTCAGGTGAATGTGCACTAAATGGGACGAGTCTCCCCAAACTGGGGTCTGGCTTCCATAGCACTGGGTTGGACTCTGCACGCAGATGCAGAGTGGATTTCTTTCCTTTCCTGGTTCCTGCGGGTTGGTATCAACCAGCACAGGCCAGAGCGGAGCTCTCCGGGGAGTGCCTGAAGAGAAACTTTAACTCATCCAGTAGAGGCTTAAAAATAACTGAGGAGCATTCCCTTCCGTTTAAGAGAGGCTCAGCCTGTCTTAAGAAAATGAAATTTTTGGATAAATGAAAGTGTTAAAAAGTATTAAAATAAAAATGTATTTTTATACCTTCCATTTATATGAAAGATTCTTTAAAAATCTTATTTGACATTTGTTTTAAACATTTCCCCCCCGTAATTATAGGAACTGCAACATATTATTATTATTTTTTGTTTATTTATTGGAGGAGACTTAAATGTCCCAAATCCTGAAAGCTAGGAAATACATTGGTGCATGAGTAAGGGAGTTTTCCCTGTTCTTAAATGTCCTCATGCTGTTACTGTATAGTTAGTTGTTTATTTCTTTTATAGTGATATATGTCATGACCAAATTCCTGCAGATATTTTTTACTGTGTATTAATTGAAGATCTTTCTTATTCCTAAGAAATTCAATCTTTTATTGTTCATTAATTATTTGAATTACCTTTCTGCATCAAATGTCATATTTTTATCTTATAAAGTAACCAGGATGGTTGTGCCTACATTTATTTTTCTATTGCATGAATTAAAGTTGTTTAAATATGTGTTCTTTTTCCTGCAGTGGTTCCCCCTGGAAGTCCTGGACCCATTACTCGGCATGGGTCCTATGACAGTCTGTCTTCTGACCACAGTGGACAGGAAGATGAAGAATGGCTTTCTCAGGTGAAACTCTGAACTGTTTGGCCTGTTAGAGTGAAAGAAAACAGGAATCCATTGTCTGTTTCTATTCTTGAATTTTAAAAATTATTTCTCTTACAGGAAAATGCATAGAATTGGGTCCTCTTTATTGAATTGCTAATAAGTAATCAATTGTTTTCCATATTAAGAATTTCTCATAAATACTGTTGCAGGGATACATACACCAATATTTTATACCCACACATATGTGTGTGTATATTAGCTTTCATACACTGCGCATATAATATACATATCTTTCTGACAATCCATTTATATCCCTTAGGACCTTAGATTTTTATATGGACACTTTGGAGTGAAATAATTATTAGCCTTGTTGGAACAGTGAAGCAATTTAACAGTCTTTGGAATTTATTTTGCGGAGCCAGCATTTATCAGGCCCATGATTAGGCAAAATTCAGCATTGTAATCTGCGCAAGTCCTGATTGTGCACTGCTGGGTGTCCTTTCCCAAGCTCACGTTTGCCACGCCCGGTGGTTTCTAGGGCATTCCTGTACCAGCCTCCACAGTCCCTTCCTCCCCTTACCAGGTGAAGCTGTCTTCATCGCAAGGGCTTTGAAAATGAAAGATACTTGGGCAGATTTCAAAATGATGAGATTACAGATGACTTAATTACAAATGCTGTTATGTCTGCTTCAAAGCTGACATCATTTGAGGAAGTTAATGACCTGTCTCAGATTACCAATCCCGCAGCTTTTCATCAGACAGCTGCCTCTGTAGAGGCCGGCTACACTTTTACTGCTTTCTCAGGAAGGGCAGCCCAAAAACTAAAGGGAATCTGGACACTGGAGAATCAAATTGTTTGTAGGTGACACATTTCATCACACCTAAAATACTCAAGGAAGCTTCCTGGAGCGGGGTCAGTGCTTCAGTTCCAGGCATATAGTGGGACACCCTTTCTTGAAGATAACACAATTAAAAAAAAAAAAAAGAAGAAAAGGTTGGCAAGGAAACCACTGTCCTTCACTTCAACTTTTCAACTAGATAAAGGGGTGATGTGTGCTGTCAGTGTGAAAGTATATACAATATGTTTGTACCACACACAACAGGACAGTGAATAGGAACATCTGGCCATCGCCCCAGTGAAATCGCACAGGCATCTGTTTACCTCTCGGCTCTGTGACACTGATGGTTTTGAGCTTAAAATACACAGAATGCTTTATCTGTGGCCTAATTTACATTGCTGAATACAACTACTTGAATCAAATCGCTGTCCTAAATCGGAGTAGTTTTCTGCTCGTGATTAGTGGGAACGTGAATATCATTCTAAGACCATGATGTTGTTTTTGCCCTTCAGGACTTACAAACACAGAGCTGCACTCTGTGAACCTCTGCAGTTATGTTTTGTTAAGAATTAATCACTGCAATCAGAGAAATGTGATTAAATATAAAGGATCTCAGGGCAAAAAGAAGGCACACGGGAAGTCAGTCGTATGAAGTGTCGGTACACAGACACGGATGTAGCAATTACAAGACATTGAGAAATAGTGTATCACCAAAGGTTTGCATATTTAGTGTCTTATTCACGCTGCTCATTTGTAAAATTATATAATACATTTGTTTTCAAGTTTTACCTAGTGTTTTCTTCTCTCTACTCTGTCTTTGACATGTTTAATATTGGCGTCATTTCCAACCCTCTTCCTGAGAGTTTGAAATTCATAAAGCATTTTAGTTTTACTGTTTTATAGCCCTTAAAATACCTGTCTCACTGTTCATGGCAGTTGAGAAAACACTCTTTTGAAGACAAATCTAGTTAGAGAGAAAACATGTAATCCTCTCTTAATTTAAAAGTGGATTATGGGGTATTTTGAGGGAAGTATAGTAAATATTGTAATACTTCATTGTGGAAATAAACAGGGCTTTGAGTGTTGAAAATTAATTTAGGTATTTTTTTTCTCTTGCATAGTTCAAGAACAGCTTCAAGTTTGTCATAAGCTTTATCCTCAGTGGAGGGATTATTTCTAATCTGTGGATATATAAATATAGTAGTCCGTGCAGGCCCACAGAATAGTAAGTACTACCTAGAATGAATGAAAAAGGTAGTCTCTAGCTGACACCCGTTATATGAGTCAGGCAGCTGGTCCTTTTATTCTCATGTGATTTTTGTTTTGTATATGTGTGGGTTTTATGTGTGTGTGTTTACATACATGTTTGTGTGTGTGCATAATACATACACACACAAATACACACACACAAAATGAAATTTTTTTTTTATGTTTGTGAAAATCTGTAGAGGGACAGAGTGAATGTCTGTTTAGGCTGTTTTTTATAATGCCTTTTGGACTGTGGGTGCCCTGTTGCTCTTTCACTTGGTTCAAATGGGTTTCTTTGAGAATGTGTTTGTGTTCAGAGACAGGATGGGGGGTTATGAAAGGCTCCCAAAGGTTATAACACATTTAATCCTAATGTGTTTCAGGTAGAGATTGTTACACACACTGGTCCCCACAGGCGTCTGTGGATGGGTCCACAGTTCCAGTTCAAAACCATCCATCCCTCAGGTCAAACCACAGTCATATCATCCAGTTCATCTGTGTTGCAGTCTCATGGTCCAAGTGATACTCCACAACCCCTTTTGGATTTTGATACAGATGACCTTGATCTCAACAGTCTCAGGTAAGAAATAGGAAGTAGGGGAGTCATTTGACTGCATTAATATATTTATTTGTAATGATCATCGTAGGCAATATTTACATTTTCCTCTTGGGCACAGTGTCATGTTGCAGAATATTGCCCTGTATTCTGTGATTCCTCATTATCGCTGGAGATCTTATGTGCGATCCCATTGTATACAGTAAGCATTTGTGTTTCAGATTATATTTCCAAACATTTAAAAGGTCATTACACTTTTTAAAGCCATCTCACTTTGTGTTGCCTCCCTCATCTTTCTAACTCGAGTCGGATGGTACCCTCCTTTCCTGAGCTTTCTGATGTTTCATCTTTCAACTGAACTACATCTGTCCTAATCCTGCCAATGTCGAATTTCAGGCTTTAAAATGGTTTTGGCTGAGAAAGTGTTGACATTAATTCAGTTATAGTTTGTCATCTATATATGTTTTATGCATCATATATATTTTTTGATCCCCACTTGTAAGAATTATAATACAAAGTTTACAAGGTATGCTTTTTGTTATTAGTTGTTTTTTTTAATACAGCTGAAAAATTTTTGACTTCTTCAGTTTTCAGGTTTGCTTTGCAGTTTAATTTTTACACCAGCATGTGCCACATTGGGGGAAAACTGACAATGAAGGGCTCAGTCAAATGCAATATAATCTCCCTTTCCTTGTCTTCTATTTTTTTTTAAAGTTCTATAATGTATCTTTATTTAAATCTAAAATAGCCCTTTGAATTTTTTCTTGAATTTTTAAAAAATTATGGAGAAATATATTGAAATTAGATGTTGGAAATATGTTTTTAGCTACTTCTTGGTCAACATTGATCATTAATCTTTATAACAAAGCAAAAGCTATTGCAGAGGTGTGGTTAGGCCTAAAGGTTTCCTCTTTAAAAATATTTCAGGTGGTTCAGGGACTAGAGCGTCATCCTGGTGTGCCAAGGTCACGAGTCCCATCCCCAGTCAGAGCACATATGAGGAGCAACCAGTGAATGCACAACTAAATGGAACACTGACTTAATGTTTCCCTCTCTTGCTCTCTTTCTCGAATCTCTGGGGAAGTTATTTTAAATTAAAAAAGAATTCATAAATTCATATAATTGAATATGTTCTCCTAATACCTTTTTTTGTGTTTTAGGTTTTGTTGTGTTCTGTTTTTTGGGGGGGTTTTTTTGTTGGTATTTTGGGGTTTTTTTAGTTTGCTTTACATTTTCTTCCATACATTATGCTTTTTTTTTTTTTTTTTTTTTTTTTTTTTGTGACAGAGACAGAGAGGGACAGATAGGGACAAACAGACAGGAAGGGGGAGAGATAAGCTTCAATTCTTCTTTGCGACACCTTAGTTGTTCATTGATTGCTTTCTCATATTTGCCTTGGGGGGAGCACAGCGGACCGAGTGACCCCTTGCTCAAGCCAGCGACTTTGGGCTCAAGCTGGTGAGCCTTGCTCAAACCAGATGAGCCTGCGCTCAAGCTGGCAACCTTGGGGTTTCGAACCTGGATGCTCCACGTCCCAGTCTGATGCTCTATCCACTGTGCCACCACCTGATATATGGTTGTTTTTTTTTCTCTCTAGCATATTTTCTTCCTGCTTTCTAAAAACTTCCCTAAGATGTCAGGCAACAGTTGACAATATAGTGGGCATTAGACCAATTTTCACTGGTACCAATTGTAAAATACGGTGTAGCTGAGATAGTGAATTCATTTTCAGAAAGTTCAAGATGCGTTAGTCCTCAGCTTAGTGAGTCAGTGCATAGTCATTCATGTTTATGACATGCAGGTACTTAGATGATAATACTGAGGCATTTGAAATAGATGGCCCATAAGACTATGTTTATTCTCTTGCTGCACTTCTCACAAGACCCTATTTCTTTTTTTCTGATGACTTATATGCTGCTATCAAACCCTGTCCCCCCCCCCCTTTTTTTTAGCAGCCCCGGCTCTGTTCCTTTGTTTTGTGACACCTCCTCCAGCTTCCTTACTTCCTCTTTCCTTTGGGCACAGTCATTCATCTGAGAGCTCTCTAATTGACTTCTTCAGACAATGCCGCTTTCCTAAAATGATTCTAGAATTTTCCTGAGGGGCTTTCCTTTCTCCTGCACTCAAGAGCCTCCCAGTTTGTTATCTAAATGACTTTGAATTATCTATGTTTGAATAGAATATTGTCTTGTTTGTTGGACACACATAAACTTTAGAAACTTTCCTGTTGGGTTGCATGCAGGCTTATACATTTCTTTCTATTGCACTTGTAAGTTATATTTTAAAATTTGAGCATTTATTTGTTTTTATTTTTATTTTATTTTGTGTGTGTGTTTCAAAAAGAAAATTTATTTTAAAAACGCCTGGGTTCAGGCAAGCTGAGACCAGCAAAGGTTGTCAGCCTAAAATTTGAGCATTTAATTAAGACCTTATCCCTGCATTAGAACACAGTGTGGATGGGAAATTCAGAATTGTTTCACATTATATTAATTTTAAATGTCCCGTTTAGTTTTATTTCCAGCCCAGCATCCAGTTAGAAATCCAGCTATTTATATTCTCATCATTCCTGTTACTGTCACTGTATCCCAGCACCTTGCCTATGTTTCTTCTACGTTTCCTGAGGCTTATGCACAGTGGCACTGTGGCTGCTGGCCTTACTTTTTTTCTTTAAATTGTAAAACTTTGTTTAGTTTTCTTTTTGTTTGTTTGTTTTTATTCAACAGACCCATGACCCTGTCCTTTACCCCATGAGTTATTGCTAAGAATTACGTGGGGCTGTGTTAGTCTGCCCTACTGTATCCTAACCAAAATGGGAAGCAGGCAGGTACGGCCTTGACTGTCATATCCATAAGGCATGGCTTACCCTTGAAGTAGCTCCTTAATGTAAAAAAATTAATGAAATACTTATTAAACTTGAGAGATAGCATAAAATAAGCTGAGATACAAAGTCTAGTTTTGCACTGAAGGTTAGCTGAGACATTAGTTATATTTTATTTTATTATTTTATGTGTTTATAAACTGGCATTTTGTGGATATGAATCAACACAACCATCAGCATATATATGTGTGTGTGTGTGTGTGTGTGTAAGAATGTTACTCTTAGCATATTCCAATTATACAATACAGTATTATCAACTATAGTCACCAGGTTATACATTATATCCTCAAACCCTGTTTGTGTTAGATAATTTACAGAACATTAAGTTTGCTTG
This sequence comes from Saccopteryx bilineata, assembly GCF_036850765.1. Lineage (NCBI taxonomy): Eukaryota > Metazoa > Chordata > Mammalia > Chiroptera > Emballonuridae > Saccopteryx > Saccopteryx bilineata. The sequence goes on along the minus strand of NC_089491.1, from coordinate 352,058,608 downwards.
GGGTGGTGAATAGGCTGTACAATATACAAATGATGTATTATAGAATTGTACACCTGAGACCTATGTGATTTTATTAACCAATGGTACCCTAATAAATTTAATAAAAAATAAATAAAAAGACACAAAAAATAAACAAAAATCAAACAAACATAAAATTCAGTGTATAATTCAGTGTTTTTTAGCATATTCAAAAACCCCATGTTTTGTTTTGTTTTTTTATAAATAAATTTTTATTAATGTTAATGGGGTGAGATCAATAAATCAGGTATATATATTCAAAGAAAACATGTCCAGGTTTTCTTGTCATTTAATTATGTTGCATACCCATCACCCAAAGTCAGATTGTCCTCCGTCACCTTCTATCTAGTTTTCTTTGTGCCCCTCCCCCTCCCCCTTCCCCTCTCCCTCCTTCCCTCCCGTGCCCCCCCTTCCCCCCACCCCCAGTAACCAGCACACTCTTGTCCATGTCTCTTAGTCTCGTTTTTATGTCCCACCAATGTATGGAATCATGTAGTTCTTGTTTTTTTCTGATTTACTTATTTCACTCCGTATAATGTTATCAAAATCCCACCATTTTGTTATAAATGATCCGATGTCATCATTTCTTATGGCTGAGTAGTATTCCATAGTGTATATGTGCCACATCTTCTTTATCTAGTCTTCTATTGAAGGGCTTTTTGGTTGTTTCTATGTCTTGGCCACTGTGAACAGTGCTGCAATGAACATGGGGCTACATGTGTCTTTATGTATCAATGAAAAACCCCAATGTTTAATTCCCGAACACTTCCATCACCTCTGCCAGTTTGTTTTTATTTTTTGTTTTTTTTTTTTTTTTTTAATAGAGACAGAGAGTCAGAGTGAGGGACAAACAGGGACAGACAGACAGGAATGGAGAAATGAGAAGCATCAATCATTAGTTCTTCGTTGAGCATTGCGACAACTTAGTTGTTCATTGATTGCTTTCTCATATGTGCCTTGACCATGGGCCTTCAGCAGACTGAGTAACCTCTTGCTTGAGCCAGCGACCTTGAGTCCAAGCTGGTGAATTTTTTTTGCTCAAACCAGATGAGCCCATGCTCAAGCTGGTGACTCGGGGTCTCGAACCTGGGTCTTCCGCATCTCAGTCCAACGCTCTATCCACTGCGCCACCGCCTGGTCAGGCGTGTTCTTTTTTTAGTATGAAAAAATTTCAAGCGTATAAATATATGTAAAGTCAAAGAGAATAATGTAATAAACCCATGTGTCTATCACCCACCTTCAACACACCATTGGCCAGTCTAGTTTTATCTGTAGCACCATCCACCCCTCATTCACAACTCTGGATTATTTAGAAACTCCACAATAAATTGAATTTAAAATGGGAAACTTATCAGCCCACCTAAGTTGTTTAGACCAGGAGGGGTCTTTACTTTGTCTCACTGACCATATCTAACAGGCTAGCTTCTTGTTTTTCTTAAAAACCAGAAAATATCTTTTGCAGAATTTTCAAATACGTAAATTGTTTCTCTTTTATCAAATTTTCTTAAGCCTTCCCATCACAGAGCTAATCAGTCTCTCCCATGAGATGATGGGGTTACCATGACCAATTTAGAAAAATCAGCTGCATTAACGAATATTGGGTCATGCACCATATTGTCCACTGGAGCAGTGTTCAGTATTTTTTATCAACATTTCCAACTTCTAGTACTAGATCAGATGGATTCTCCTTCATCTCCTTTCCATTTCTTTCTTTCATATAACAAATGCACATGTATTTAAACTGTGTTTTCAGTCACCACTCTTGCTGCGGTCCACACTAGACATTTCAGAATTCTGCCATCTGCCCTCTGGTGCTTATCAAGTTATGCTCCTCATGGCACTCTGCATGTATCATGCTCAGTCACAGATCCAAGGGTTTGCTTGTTCTAGTTCTCTGCTTAAAGGGCACTTCTTGTTCCTCTGCATACAGATTCTTCTTATTACTATATCCAGATGCAATTCCTGTTACAGCTCCCCAAAATCTTCTCGATCTGATCCGGACCATTCATTCATTCCTCCACTTCCTCACTCTGAGCTTCGTTTTCTTTTGCATCACTCGTGAATGTTCCTGTGCTGCACCATATATCCACACATAGACTTTGTATTTCATGTTTTATTTCTGCTTGTTCCTAGAATACTTGGGATACATGATTAATATTCAGCAAATATTTACTGAATAAACAAATTACCAAAATGCGTGTGTATGTTGTTATAACAAGTTTTTATTCTCCTAAATTGTTTGGTATGCTCAGATCTCTTAGTCATACAGATATTTTTGTGTCCATAATATTAATATAATGCAGCTAGAAATAGACCCGTGGTATTTATGGACTTACCATCCATAAACAATTTGAACTTGTATGTAGTAAGTTGCAGTTCTTCTGAGATTCTAATTGATTCTAACTTTTATTGAGAATTTAAGGGAGTTACTAAATTTGTGTATCTCATATTGCTGCCTTTTATAGAAGGCATTGCTAGCTATTGCACTATTTGTGAATTAAGTAAGGGATTCTCAGAACTGTTCACATGTCGCTTGCAAAACCAGTGGTCTCGGTATAAGGCATTTTGTTTCCTCTCCCATTCTACTTTATTTTTTTAAAATTAATGTCAATTTTTAAATCCCTTATTTAAAATCTATTAAATAATGTACAAAGAGAAGAGGGGGTCCAGAATGCAGAAAATGTTTGCTATACTTTAGCCTTGTGCAAGAATTAGGGAGTGCGGCTCTCCTGTTTGTCTTGTTTTAGAATGAATGGTTCTTTAATAGATTGGGCTATTCCAGCATTCCTGATTTAAGGTCTGTTTTAGCAAGCGACAGTTTTGATGCCAGTAACATATGTGAATTAAATTAAATTGCATTGCAGGATCCAGCCGGTCCGCTCTGACCCAGTCAGCATGCCAGGGTCATCCCGTCCGGTCTCTGATCGAAGGGGGATTTCCACCGTGATTGATGCTGCCTCAGGTAGAAAACCACCTCCAGAATGTTCATTGGGTAGTTCTGTGCATTTTTAATTTCTTTTCTTGCACCAAGTAAAGAATGATAATTTTTTTCCTTGATATCTCCCTCTCTTTCTCTCTCTCTCTCTCTCTGTTTAGTTTTGTTTTAGAATGTGTTTGGGTGCCTCAATATGTGTGTGTTTGTGTGTTTTTAAACAATACTATGCCTACATTTGTTGCTTAACAATGCCATGCATTTAAATATTGTTAAGGTTGGTGAATGATGCGGTGGAGTTGGCACTTGATTAAATGTAATGAACACAGTATTGAAGGCTACAGGGTTGATGACTGCTTTGCCTTTGATCTCTCAAATGTGGAGAAGCAACCTTGACAGAGAACGTAAATACAATATATGGATTCAATTTACTCAACCTGTTGAGTATCAGCATGCCTGATCTGTGGAAGGAGAGAGTCCAAATGCTAAGGCTTAAATGGTTTTATTATTGAAAGCATAAAGTTTAGAAATTCATTAACTTAACTCTAGTCTATCTATCACAGTTATTAACTACCTATCCTTGGAACCAAGCCATGAATATGTATCATTAGTACCTGAAAGTAGGTGTCTGTCTTTGTTAGGTGATAGTTGCTACATTAGTATTGTAAAACTGTTTTTCCGCCATTCCTGCCAAATATGAAACTGTTTATAATAATTTCCTCATCTCTAAATGGACTGATAAAGGAAATAAGGACAGTGATGCTTTATATGATGGTGCAGCTGTGGAGCATCTGAAGATATCATACAGCAGAGTTTCATCAAAAATGTCTCTTACAAGTAGAACTATTAAATAGTTGGCATAGTAAAACCGTTGAGTCAGAGAGGATTTTAATCTACGGCAATTTTTAAATCCCCAGAGACTGCTGATTTGATTGAGGCTTAAACTGTGAAAGAAAATGGAAACAAACACAAAACTGATTTGTGAAGGTCACTCTTCAAAGAGCAAAGCTTCTGTTTCTGATTCTGTCTCTGGGTGGATTTAAAGTTTGAAAGCTAATGGCTTTTGCACGTTTCCTTTGCTTTCTATTTTTTCCGTGTGTCTGTGGATTGCACCTTGTATCTGATTGAGCTGTCCACATGGTAGCTTCATATTTAATGTAGACTCTTACTTTAGAGGATTCATAGTTCTTCTCCAATTTAAGTTGGCAAGCACTACTGTCTCCTGAAAACAAGCATAGTAATGCGTCTCTCTATCCTTGCTTCCCTGCATTGAATGAGATTGTTGAGTCAATGACTTAAAACAATAACTCTTGTTGGAAGTGTCAGTATGAGAATGCTAACAGATCCTGCTCATCTGGTATTATCACTTACAATTGTGAATCCTGGAAATGATGTATTTTAACCTGAAGTATTTTATTCAAGATTACAGTTATTAATGTTTTAGAGTCAGGTGACTAGCTACCAATCAAGTGAAATGCATGTCAGAAAAGCAGTTAATATGTATGTTACTAAAAGTTGCCATATTCAGTGCTGTAGTGTGAGGTACGAAAATACTCCATATTTATCATGTAGCACTAAGTTTGTTTTAGCTCTTCGAAAAGTTATCTCATGCCACCAAAAGGAACTTCAGTGAACCATTAGAACCATGGTTTTGTTAAACTGTTGCAAGACGTGTTAAAGTTGATGTTTCAGTAAAGAATTAGATCTTTAACCTTGACTTACTTACATTTGGATGGAAGACACACTGTAGGAGTTTGTAGGGTGTTGTTCTGCATCTCTGAGCTCCTGCCTGAAAGCACCAATCTTTTGAGAAGAGAAAGGACTTTTTGGTGACTACTCTGTTGTTACTTTTCTTAGGACTCTTTTCATTCCAGAAAGCCATAGTGTCTTTCTGGAAGACAGCCAGAGCAATGAAATGTGTGTGCTGCTTTCTCTGACTTTGAGCTAACAAAACCCCATACGTGAGGAATTGGACTTTTAGGAATAATTCTCTACCTCTCAAATGGTTGGCATCCATTTTGTTCCACATTTTTTCAAATGAGTGAATAATGTTTTGCTGGGGAAACTTTACTTTTATCTGATAGTACCACTTGATATAACAGACTTTTCTATTGATATTTAACATGGTAGAGGCTAAATGGTTTGGATTCTTTAGAGAAAGTATATGGGAAAATTCTCATTTAGATTCTTCTGTTAAAAAGAGTCTGTCATTGGTCCCAAACCAGGAAGTACTTCTCTGATTATGACCCATTCATTGGAATCAGCTGCATATTATGAATATGCTTATCTGGAGATTTGATTACCTTTGCTTAGAGTAGGGGTCCCCAAACTATGGCCCCGCGGGCCGCATGCGGCCCCCTGAGGCCATTTATCTGGCCACCTCCGCACTTCTGGAAGGGGCACCTCTTTCATTGGTGGTCATTGAGAGGAGCACATTGACCATCTCATTAGCCAAAAGCAGACCCATAGTTCCCATTGAAATACTGGTCAGTTTGTTGATTTAAATTTACTTGTTCTTTATTTTAAATATTGTATTTGTTCCCGTTTTGTTTTTTACTTTAAAATAAGATATATGCAGCGTGCATAGGGATTTGTTCATAGTTTTTTTTTATAGTCCGGCCCTTTAATGGTCTGAGGGACTGTGAACTGGCCCCCTATCTAAAAAGTTTGGGGACCCCTGGCTTAGAGATATAACCAGTGTGGTACCTCCTCTAATGGGGCTTCCTTGCTTTATATTACCTTCAAGCAATTTGTTCAATGAATATATTATTGGTTTAACTGTTCCAGTGGCACATTTCCTAGCTATTACTCTATTTTTTTTCCTTTATTTTATTGACTTGAGAGAGGGGGAGAGAGAGAAAATCATCGATTTATTGTTCCACTTTTTTATGCATTCATTGGTTGACTCTTGTATATGCCCCTACTGGGGATTGAACCCACAACCTTAGCGCATTGGATGACACAGAAACCAACAGAGCTACCCAGTCAAGGCTATCCCTCTATTTTAGTGACGGCTCTTGCTCTTTCTGTCTCAAATAGTGGTGATATAATTATTTTTCATATAATCACTTTCCAGAGACATAGAACATAAACATTATTGTGATATGATTAAGTCTTTTGATAATTGTAACATTTTTCAAAGTGAAAATATTTTACTTAAACCTTGGTTCTGCATGTGATATTTTAGGTCTCTGTGTATTAATCTGATAATGTTATGCTGTTTAAACTAAAAGAGATCAGTAGGGTTGTGCCACTTTTGCTAAGAAACATTTTTTTCCCAATTCCTTGGTCATCTAGTATATCTAAAATACATGTTTTTAAGTTAACTTAGGCAGCTTAGGCATGACATGAACTCTATGCCTTTAAATACCTCTGAACAAGCTTTTTATTGTCTCTCTGTAAATAAGTGTATTTTAGACTCAGCAGATTTATAACTGAGTAGGTGTTCTTCCCATAACATCTTTCATCTGATCTTGGTGATTCAAACAACACTACCCTACCTAAGAATTTGAATTTAGATAATTGTGAGATGCTCCCTTTTCGACTAAGAAGAAGACCACTCTCGAAATGAACTTTATAGGATTTTATTGTTATACACAAGCTACCTAGAAAAAATGGGATTTGAAGGAATTGCTCTATTTTTCCAGTGTCCAGCTAATTAACATCAGTGTCTCTGAATTCTAGACAGTATTTCTAGACAAAGCACTGTATGGATTACTTAACTTTTTTTTTCCTCTATACATTCCTTTTAGTTAGGTAACTAACAGTTTCTTATTATTATTTGTCCTTTACAACAGGTGTCTGTCTTTTAATAAAGGTGTAGGACCCCTGATAAGAAAAAGGATAGTTGTCTGTGCCCTGTTACTTTTGCTTCTCACATTGGTAACTGTTATTCTTGTTCCAGACCTTCAAGGCTGTGCCCATTGGATTACTTAATAATAACTGTAGTTGCTTTTGAGTCACCCACAAAGGAAACCTAGAAAGATATGGTTTATCTGAAGTTTGCCGTGGTGTGTAGTTTACTGTGGAAATTGATATTTACCAATGACCTCTAAGCAACAGAAATTTAAAAACTTATATGAAGAGCAGACATCTTTGTCAAACTCTACTAAAGTGAGCATTTTATAGAGAAAAGTGTTATTAGACATTGTGGGAGCAACATTCGTGTACTTTCCTGAGGAAGGTGACAGTAGTAGAAACAAAATTGGGACAATTGATAAGTTCTTATTTTTTAGAACAGGCTTTGTTACATAAGGTATTTCCTGTTACATCAAGCATTTCTATAAAGAGGGACAATGTTGTAGACCTGGTATTTGTTGTTCTTGACTCAAGAGAAATATTACTTTTGTTGTACAATTGAAGTAATCTAAACAATGTCTATAAAATTAATTCAGGAGACAATTTTTCAGCACCCAGTTTTTTTCAGGATCAAAATAGTTTGTTTACTGAAACTAAAAAATCCAAACTGGTTTGATTTGATTGATTTTAGAATAGTTATTGTTTTCTGCTTTATATTTCTGATATTCAGTGCATCAAAGCTTTAAAAAAAAACACGTATTAGAGAAGTATGATATGTCATGCAACAAGGAGATTATTTAAGCAGTCAAATATCTGCTGACAGGAAATTCTTATAAAGGTATGCTTTGCCTTACAGAGCTTGTACTAATGCACTCCGAGAAGAATATTTCTAATGACTATATCTCCCTGAATCTAGTTGCCATTCCAATCCGAGGCAGACAGACTTAGTCACTGTATCTTAAAGCCATCAGGGACACAAGAGATGCTGGGGGTAAGACACAAAGAGATTTTTAAGAGACACTATTCATTCAGTCTGCCATGAGGAGGCCACTTAGCTCTGTGATTTTAAAACTGAAGTTGAGTGACAGAAGCCATGACATTATAATCATGGGCTTGAACTTTTGCTGAAACCTTTGACAAGTAACAACTGTGTATCTATTCTTCTGCATCCGAAAATAAAATTATGGTTTCCTTCGCAAAACTTGGTTTCACCTTTTTTTTTCTCAGGGATTTGTTTGAATTATTGCTTAAAATAATTTCTAGATACAAAGGACACAACATTTTTTAGAAATACTGAAATATTTCTTTGAATATATGATGTGATTTTCATTAATAGAGTTCCAGGTAGTTTTTGTGATTATAAGGTGTCGAAAACTGCAAGCATTCTTGTTCCGTGTGTATTCAAAGCCTTTGTGGGATCAGTAAGAGGATTATGGATGGGAATGAAATTAAAAGAAGGCTTAGTCCTGACCTGTGAACAGCCCCTCAGAAGGGGAAACGAGGTCAGACATTTTACTTTGACAGTATTTACACCTGAAACAGTAAATATTCAAACTCAGATATTAAGATTGGCTTTTTATAAATGAGGAAATTTATGCATTATTTCAATTCTTATCTAATAGAACTCCTACTGTCTGTATCAAATGAAAAATAAGTTTTAGATATTAAGAAGATAGGCAAAAGACCTGATTTGCCCATCAGGATGTCAGCACCTCTCTCTCCTGATTTAAATATTCCTCTCCTTCTTCTTTCTAATATTTATAGGATGTTAGAAGATGAAATTCAAGTTTAACAATGTGGAAAAATTTAGCTCAGCACAATTAAGCAACAAATGATTGCCCCACTTGAAGATGAAGAAACTGTAAACAGAAGTAGAAGAAGCGGTTGGGAAAGTATTTTCTGGTGACACATTGCTTCTTTGAATAAATCTTTGTGTCAACGAAAACCTTGCCTTTGCTTTCTCTCTTGCAAGCACCAAGTCCTTGTCACGACTTTAAGTCTTTACTAAGCATTTTCAGATGAAACTGATGGAATTCTCCCTACTGTTGATATACCACAGCACCACTTATTTACATGGGACTTTTTGGCTAAAAGACCCAACTTTTCTTTTCTGAACCTTTGTGACTATATCTTTAATACAAGGCTGGACTGTTTATGTAGTCTGTTGCCTGAGACTGTGGTGGCAGAGGGACAATATTGGGGGCAGTATTAGAATTTGTTTAAGTCTGAACCGGGAATTCCATTTGTCTTAGTGACATTAGTGTCAAACTGTTAGTGCCACACTATTTTAAATTGTGTCCAAGAGCCTGAGAGGCTTAGGCTTATAGGTGTCATCTATAAACGTAGAAACAAACAAAAGAGCCTCTCTCCATTGAATATGGAAGCCCAGTGAGCAATTAAGTGGCAGCCTGGGACCTCACCCGGGCAGCTAGTCGGAACCAGAGCTCATGATATTCCCCTGGATATTGTTGAAAACTGTCAGAGAAAAGCTAAAGCAAATAATCAAAGTGAAAATAATTGTTCCTGGGAAAAGTCTTGTTTTGGAAGTTAAGTGTTGTGGAAAGAATAGTGACTCGTAACTTTTGAATCATTGGTTCTCGTCTCAGCTCTGCCTGTACCTACCTGTTTGGCATATTGCTTCAAAACCCAAGGCTTTTATCCATAAAATGAGGGAATTAAAGGAGGTTATTTCCAAATTCCCTTCCAGCTTGATAAATTGATGTGTGTACTTTGGATCACCTTTGAAGAATTTTTTAAAATTAGGATATAATTTACACATAACAAACATGCACGTTATCTTAATCATACAGCTTGAATTTTTATACCCATGTAATCACCACTGAGATCAAATTAGAATATCATTATCATTCTAGAAAGTTCCCTTATGCCCCTTCCAGCCAATACTACCTTTAACCTAGAGATTACTACCCCAACTTTATCATCGTAGATTAGCCTTGTCTATACATATTGAACTTGATATAAATGGCACCACGCTAACTACTCTTTCGAGTCTGGTTCCTTTTCCTAAACTTAATACTTTAGAGTCTCATCTGGGTGTTACATGTGTCACTAGTTCATTTGTTCTTATTGCAGTGTAGTATGAATATAACACAGTTTATATATCCATTCTCTTGTTATTTTCAGTTTGGGGCTTATTATGAATAAAGCTGCTTTAAACTTTTCTGTACAGGGTAGGCATGTGTTTAGCTTTATTAGGAACTATCAAGAGAGTATTCCAGAATGACTCTACCATTTCCACCAGTGGTAGTCAACCTGGTCCCTACCACCCACTAGTGGGCATTCCAGCTTTTATGGTGGGCGGTAGCGGAGCAACCAAAGTATAAATAAAAAAGATAGATTTAACTATAGTAAGTTGTTTTATAAAGATTTATTTATTTATTTTTTTTTTTAATTTTTTTTTTTTTTTTTTAGATTTTATTTATTCATTATAGAGAGGAGAGAGAGAGAGAGAGAGAAGGGGGAGGAGCAGGAAGCATCAACTCCCATATGTGCCTTGACCAGGCAAGCCCAGGGTTTCGAACCGGCAACCTCAGTGTTTCCAGGTTGACGCTTTATCCACTGCGCCACCACAGGTCAGGCAGTTTTATAAAGATTTATTCTGCCAAACTTAGCAAAAATCCAACATAAAGTACTTGGTAAGTAATTATTATTATATGCTTTAACTTGCTGTAACTCTGCTTTATAAATTTTATAAAGTAAAGTTACTTCCCTACTTTATAAATCACCATTACTGTGGAACCGGTGGTCGGTTAGAAAATTTCACTACTAACAGAGATACAAAAGTGGCTGTAGGTATAAAAAGGTTGACTACCCCTGGTTTCCACTCTTAACAGCAATGTGTGAGCCATTCTAGGGAGTATCAGCTGTGGTTTTAATTTGCTTTTCTCTGATGAATACTGATATTGAGAACCTCGAATACAAGGTAGAGCAAGAGTAGGTTTCCAGTTGTGAGTGCATAAAACACAGTTTATTCTTATATTATTATTTACTAATTATTATATTATTTTCCATAAAAAAACTACTGGAAACCTACTTTCGCCTCACCCTGTATACTTACTGGTCATTTGAATGGCTTCTTTTGTAATGAACTTATGAAGTTTTTCACAATTTTAGTTGGGTAGGTTGTCTGTATGAAACTTTAGGAGTTCTCTAAATATTCTGGATGCAGGTCTTTTGTCAGATATTGTTAAAACATTTTCTTTCATTTTACTGCCTTTTCTCTTTCTTATTGGTGTTTTTGAGAAACAGAAGTCCAATTTTTTTCACTATTTTTCTTTTTTCTTTTTTTAATATATTTTTTAAATTTTTTTATTTATTTACTTTTTTAGATTTTATTTATTCATTTTTATTAGAGAGAGAGGAAAGAGATAGAGAGAACAGGGGGAGGAGCAGGAAGCATCAACTCCCATATGTGCCTTGACCAGGCAAGCCCAGGGTTTTGAACCGGCGACCTCAGTGTTCCAGGTTGACGCTTTATCCACTGCGCCACCACAGGTCAGGCCATATTTTTCTATTTATGTTTTGCACAAAATGTTTTCCCCTTTCAGTCTTGAAATGATGCTGCTTTTCTCTACTTATTGCATAGTTTTGGCCTTTGCATTTACATCTACAGTTCTTTTCAAATGCATTTTTTTATGATACGAGGCATGATCCAGGGTTTTCTTCAATACAGATATCCGCTTGCTCCAGCACTATTTATCCGAAGGCCATGCCTTCCTCCCAATGAAATTCACTGATGGCTTTTAAAAATAATCAGATTTCTTTTCTGGATTCTCTATTCCATTCTATTGATTTATATTTGCTTTTACACTATTGTCATACTTTTAAAATTATTGTAGCTTTTTAGTAAGTTTGAAATCTAACAGTTTAATGTCTCCACTTTTGCTTTTCATGCATATCTTAGCTATTCTAGGCTCTTGGCATTCCCATACCCATGTGTACGTACAGACCAGAGGTTCATTCTGTGGCCCATCGACCTCTGGAAGTCCCCAACACACTTCTAAGCAGTCTGTGAGCAAATGTTGTTTTTTTTTAGATTTTATTTATTGATTTTAGAGAGAGGAGAGAGACAGAGAAAGGGGAGCAAGGAGTGGGAAGCAACAGCTCGTAGTGGGTGCTTCTCATATGTTCCTTGACTGGGTAAGCTTGGGGTTTCGAACCAGTAACCTCAGCATTCCAGGTTAATGCTCCATCCACTGCGCCACCACACATCAGGCAAAATAACAACGTATTTTGATAATAATATAAAGTCATTATTTTGACCTTTTGTGAATACTGTGTTGGCATTTAGTACAGTGGGTATAGAAACAATGGTAAAGAATACTGATGGAACCTCAGTAGAGTAAAAGTAGTACCACCAAACTATACTTGCAGCTGATGCTACTTACATGTTTTAAAAAAAGCAATAATTACTTAATGTCTTTGATACAATAAAAATCATTACATTTATTACATTATAAAATTTTAAGACTTTTTTAATTTAATAAATTAATTTTATTAAATTTTGCTGCTTGTGTACTTCTTTTTAATGTTGTATATATCACAGTGCATGACAGATGTCCTGACGGAATGCACTTGTATGATGGCTGTGAGTTGACCTGGTGACTGTTTTCATGAAACACCGTTTTAACTTCAAAGAACAACTGACAAACTGTTTATTCAGACATGGGTAATTGGCAGACATTTTCCCAAAAATAAATAAAGCAAGCCAGCCATTTCAAAGAAAACAGCTGACATATTTATTACCAATGATACAATTTCAGGCTTTACTTGAAAATTATCTATTATTCACATGTATCCATCACTATCTGCTTAACAGGTTTCTAATATTTAAAAACATTTTAGATGAGCTAGATGGTGATATTAACTAGAGTGATATTTTTATATCATACAATAAAATAAATTGACATTTGGAAACTACAGTATTTTCCAAATGACCAATTTTATGATATTACAAAGTTATGTCTGGGTGATAGACTCATTCCAAGGGTAAATAAGGAAAAGGATTTTAATATAGGAGAGTACAAAAGTTAATTGATAGAGTTTCAGATATCATTGCGACTAACTTGTTAAATGTCATATTAAAGATAAAATATCCCCAGAATCTGCAAAGACTCAGAATCTGAATATGCTCCATCCTCTTCCAGTTACATGTGTGAGGAAGGCCAGCTTGTCTTCACGCCCTGCACCAAACCGCAGGTTACAGCAGATTGAATACATAAGCTGGAATGAGACTCTACATGGTGTCTATTACAACATTTTCTACCCTAAAAGTAAAAATGTCATTTACGCTAATGTATTAAGGGTGTTTTTGTTTGTTTTGTTTTAGAGAGAGAGAGAGAGACAGACAGACAGATAGACAGGAAAGGAGAGAGATGAGAAGCATCAACACATAGTTGCAGCACCTTAGTTGTTCACTGATTGCTTCTTATATGTGCCTTGACCGGGGATTGGGGGATGCAGGGGCTGTTCCATCTGAGCAAGTGACCTCTTGTTCAAACCAGCAACCTTGGAGTCGTGTCTATGATCCCTCGCTCAAGCCGGATGGGTCCTCACTTTCCTAGGCTGATGCTCTATCCACTGCGCCACTACCTAGTCAGGCTCTTGTTGTTTTTCAATGAGTTATAAATAAATATTTTCAATGTTGATAGATATAATGCACAAAAATCAAAGCTATTTGGAGTTCTCAGTTTTTAAGGTCCTGATTAAAAAATATGTTTGAAAACCACACACATATATATAGATACCTTCACACACATATACATTAAATATATATTCATTTCTACAGAAATTTTGATGAGATTTGATTATAATTTTCATTGAATCTATAAATCAAATTTGGGAGAATTGACATCTTGTAACTAGTAAATCCTCTAATAAATGAACCTCTTAGAGTTATCCATTTATTTATGCTTAATTTCTCTTAATGTTTGTTAAATTTCTCTGTAGAAATCTGAAACATTTTGTGTAATTTATTTCAATTATTTGATGTTTTACTGCTATTAGAGTGTCTTTATTTCATCTTCCAAGTTTCTAGAGTATATAAAATGTGTTATTTTTTTGTGTGTTGAACTTGTATCCAGAAACCTTTCTAAATTCATGTATTAATTCTAGTAGATTTCTTTGAATTTTCTACTATTCAATCATGTTATCTGCAAATAAAGATGGTTTTATTTCTTTCCAATCTTACACTTTTTATTTCTTCTTCTCCTTATTATACTTGCTTAGACCTTTCATACAGTGTTGACTAGAAATGATGGCATTGAACATTCTTGTCTTCTTAATGTTAGAAGGAGGGAAGTACTTAATACTTCACTATTAAGTAGTATGTTAGATAGAGGTTTTTGTATTGAAAATGTACATTCTCGACTATACTGTGTTTTTATTGGAATGAGGAAAAGAGGGACAAAATCCATAAAAGAACCAAACTGACAATCTAAAACTGAAAAATATATCTTAACTAAATCATTAGACGGGCTTAACGACTGACTGAATGCAGAAGAAGAAAGAATCAGAGATTCAAACACAAGTAAAAAATTATCAAGACAGAAGGAAATAAATCAGGGTGAGGAGTGTGGGGGTTAATATTAAACTGTCTCACATGTGTAATTGTTACATATGGACGAGAAGAAGGAGAGAATAGAGCAAAGAAAAGGCTGAGTACATTCCAATATCATTTAAAGATAACTTAAAGTTTCAGTAAACTCAGATATTCCCAGTTGGATAAACCCAAAGAAAACCATACCTAGGCCTATCAGAGTCAAACTATTGAAATCGAAAAGTCATGAAGCAATTTAATAAGCCTACGTTTCTTTGTGCAGTTCATATGAGGGTGAGGGTTTAAAGCTTTGACAAAATTAGGGTGATTTTTAAATTTCTTCAGCATGAGATCCCTGTCTCCCAACGATCTATGAGGCATCTTCAGGATTTTTTTTTTTTTTTTTTTTTGAGACAGAGAGAGAGTCAGAGAGAGGGATAGACAGGACAGACAGACAGGAACAGAGAGATGAGAAGCATCAATCATTAATTTTTTGTTGCGTGTTGCGACACCTTAGTTGTTCATTGATTGCTTTCTCATATATGCCTTGACCGTGGGCCTTCAGCAGACCGAGTAACCCCTGCCTTGAGCCAGCGACCTTGGGCTCAAGCTGGTGAGCTTTTGCTCAAACCAGATGAGCCCGCGCTCAAGCTGGCGACCTTGGTGTCTCGAACCTGGGTCTTGCGCATCCCAGTGCAACACTCTATTCACTGCGCCACCGCCTGGTCAGGATATTTGTTTTTTGAAAAGTAAAATATATTGGAAACTGGTATTTATTGATAAACATGTATGTGCCTAGCATTGTGGTAGGTGTTTTCACATGGCTCATCTCATTTAATCATATTTAATCAAGATCACAGGTCCATTTCAGAAATATTCAGAGTGAGACCTAAGACACCTAGCTCCTTATACTTAGAATTACTTAAAGTGCATTACGGTGATACCTCAGATAAGGCCAAACCCCTTTTTATCCTGCCTGATCAAATATTCATTTCACACGCTGTATGTTGAAATGAGCCACGTGGGAGTTGAAGAGAATCAACTATTCAGGTGGTGAAAATGTGTGAATGCAGCTGGCAGATGAAGTTCCAGCGTGATGAATTCCCAGACTGTCCTATTGCTTCAGGCAACAACTGACAGGCCTCACTGGTCATTGGCTTTCCATTTCTGGCATTGATAGGACTGAAAATTCTTAGTGTCACAGATACTTAAAAGCTGTCCCTGTTATAATGGATACAAACAGTGCTGGAGGGTCCTTTTTGCATAGAGATGTAATCAATATGGTCTAGGGTTCTTGACCTGAACCTATAATTATCAGGACATTATAAAGGTAGCTTGTTGTTACAGAAAATGCATATATTCAGAACTGTGAGGCTAAGTAGTGAACGGAGGGAAGAAAAATAGGGGCTTTGTCCCCCTTTCTATAATTGACAGCATTTTGAAGGCTATCATAATAATCACAGAGCAGGGTATTCTTACAAGGATTAGAACATTGTATCTATAGGATCTGGGGCACTGAAGTCTAAATCTCACCTCTGATACTATCTTGATACCCTGGAATAGTTGCGACTTTAATGTTATGCGGTGTGATTGGGATTTTTTGAATACCAGAATAGATATTTTTTTTCATTCATCCAAATACCTGGATTGGCAGTGCAGCTTAAAGAATAACACATTTGAGTTTGATCTTTACCTGGAGCTAAGTGTATGCTGAGAAATGAAATATAGTAAGCACCTAGTAATGGCACCCATGACCCATGGGCAATAGTGAGTAGAAGAAGATAGCACTGGCAGCAAGTCTTATATCACTGTTTTTAACAATGCATTTAAGTATATTTTGATTGAGATCGATGTGCCACCTGAAAATAGTAAAAATGCAGTCATCAACTGATTTAACAGTAGCCATGGCTCCTGATAGTTCTGTCAATGCTTGGCTTAAGATACCTCTGGATGGCACTCTCATTGGATTACCTTATATAGCAGGGGTCCCCAAACTACGGCCTGCGGGCCACATGCGGCCCCCTGAGGCCATTTATCCGGCCCCCGCTGCACTTCTGGAAGGGGCACCTCTTTCATTGGTGGTCAATGAAAGGAGCACATTGACCATCTCATTAGCCAAAAGCAGACCCATAGTTCCCATTGAAATACTGGTCAGTTTCTTGATTTAAATTTACTTGTTTTTTATTTTAAATATTGTATTTGTTCCCGTTTTGTTTTTTTACTTTAAAATAAGATATGTGCAGTGTGCATAGGGATTTGTTCATAGTTTTTTTTATAGTCCGGCCCTCCAACGGTCTGAGGGACAGTGAACTGGCCCCCTGTGTAAAAAGTTTGAAGACCCCTGTTATATAGGTTGCTTTGATTAAGAAGGCGAGAGTAGTGCCTTCTAACAGAGGGCTCTTTGAGAACAACGGCTGTCTCTATTTCTGCATGCCTGGTATTGGTGCCTGCTACAGAACCGGTAATATTTGTTGCACTGTTGACTTCTCATAAAAACAAGGCTTTAAATATACCATAAGGTGATTAATATTTAATAATGCTGCATCTTTTCTATCTCCATTCCCTCACTTAGACCTAGACAATGTAATCTTGACCTAGAGTCTTTTATTAGTGTTGCTCTTATGTTTATGATCACTATTCCTTTGTTTGGGCCCTTGTTAAACTATGTGATGAGTTGAAATATTTTGCAGAGCATTTCAGATCTTTTATGTTAATTTTAAAAAACACGATTATTGTTAAGTAGTATGTTTCTCACCTTTGATAACTTTTTATATAATCAGCTAATAAAAATAAAGGAATTATG
Source organism: Saccopteryx bilineata (assembly GCF_036850765.1). Taxonomy (NCBI): domain Eukaryota; kingdom Metazoa; phylum Chordata; class Mammalia; order Chiroptera; family Emballonuridae; genus Saccopteryx; species Saccopteryx bilineata. The sequence goes on along the minus strand of NC_089491.1, from coordinate 352,041,499 downwards.
ACCCTCAACTCAGTTGTGCTTTGGTCTTATTAGGCTAGCCTGGAAATGTGTGTTTCAAGGTTATCCGTCCCTACCCCCTTCAGGGCGATCCTTCATTTCACTCACTTCCTACTCAGAAGGTAGCATTTCAACCTGTACAGGTTGTTTCCTCCAGTTCGGCCAATGGCTTTTCCGTGGTGTAAGTGGTCCCCAGGCAGGTCTGAGAGTTGTGGAATCACCAGGACTGGATGCGACAGTTCCAGCACCCCCCCGAGGCGGGCTACCTTGGGATCCCCTTCCTCATTCCTGTCCATCAACAAGGACATGGATTATATTTCTATCCACTTTTTTAAAGATCAGATCTGCCTTATTTATGATTTTTATTTATTGATTTTAGAGAGAAAGGAAGGGAGAGAGTGGGAGAAACATCGATTTGTTATTCCACTTATTTATGCATTCATTGGCTGATTTTTGTATGTGCCCTGACTGGGGATCGAACCTTCAACCTTGGTATATCAGGTAGATGCTCTGGTTAGAGCTACCTGGCCAGGGCTAATTTTTTTTAATTGAATTTATTGCAATAACATTGCTTAATAAAGTTTTATAAGTTTCAGGTGTACAATTCTATAATGCATTATCTGTACATTGTATTTTGTGTCTACCACCCCAAGTCAAGTCTCCTTCCATTTTCTCCTCTCTTGAGTTAGCTTCTCATCTCCATTTCTGTCTGATTCACACACCAGGTGTCTGGCCTCGGCCTGCGTGTCGTCACAGTCTTGAGGGAGGATCCAGAGGCAAATCTCATCTTTGTCCAACTTTCTATCCTTGTTTAGACCCCAGAATTAATCAAACTGCTCACATTCTGACAAAATCCCAGTTTTTCCTGACAGATAGCTGTCAGAGGGAAGTGGGGAGAGGGGAGTGGATCAAAGAGGGTGAAGGGATTAGCCAACAACATACAGATAGAACACACAGATACAGACGACAGGGTAGCAACAGCCAGAGGGAAAGGGTGGGTGGAGGTAGGGGGTGGGGACAAGAGGGGGAAGGGGGGAAGAGACTTCGCGTGGGGCATGGGGAGTCATGATGATGCCGTGGGTAGAGGGTGATATATTGAGTGGGACACTTGAAGTCATGTTAACACAATAAATTAAAAAACAAAAACAAAAAACCAGAACTTAGTCTGGCTTAGGGCCATTCTTATGGGAAAACATACCCACATCATAGTCATCCTGATTCACAAACCCTTCCCTGTTCTTGTCGATGTCCTTCCTCCTGAGTTTCCAAAACCACACTCTCTTTCATATGCTCAAACTCCTCAGGGTGCAGAAAGGTGGCGAACTCCTCCCAAGTGACTTGGTCTGGTCACCACTGAGGTCTGTAGCTTTGAACCTTCTCTCGTTATATTGTAACATCTTTTCAAAGGTGTGATGACGTGAAGAGTCTGAAACACTGCAGGGTTTCCTAGGGAGTAAACATAAATGGGTTGTTTTCTTCCCAGGAAATTTTAGCACCTTTGGCCCAATCATCATAGCTGTATCTTTTCTGCACCTGTTTGGTCCAGGTTTTCAGCTCCTCAGTGGTGACAGAGCCGCCCCCATTCGTGTCAATTCAATGGACAGTCTTCCCCAGCCTCTCCTTCCTCCCCTCCCTCTCCAAGGAGAGCAAGTCAAAGGCCTTAGTGCCCTCCTTGCCTTGGAAGGCCTCATAGCCATTATGGAAGCTCTAGTTGTCCTGGCAGTTTGGGGTGGGATTTGGACAGCGCCCCAGCACCAGCAGCAGCGCCAGGGTGAGTCCACTGGAAGGAATGAACGAACTTTTGTCTTCTGGTCACACTAGGCTAATTTTCGGTCACACTCGGCTAATTTTCAGACATATCATTGATGGATATTTGGGGCTGTCTTGTAAGCTAGCCCATGTTAGACATGGACCCAGGATATCGGCATATGGGGATTTGACCTGACTTCCATTAAGCCAAAAAGGTTTGTGAAGAATTGCCACCATTTTGGTATTATCACTGCCTTTGAGTGACTTGTATTTATGCTCTAGGAAGCCTTAGGGGACGTGATATGTTGAGTCTGAAACCTTTTGGTGTTCTAAGAAGACTGGAAACACCACAGTTTATTCTTTAAATGCTCAGTGTAAAGATTGTAGAAAATACCAAAAGTTGCGCTTGAAACTGCAGTTGAACTCCTCAGTTAGCATTCTCTTCTTTAGATAAGTTTATATGGGTTTTTTTTTTTTTTTTCTGAAGCCGGAAACGGGGAGAGACAGACAGACTCCCGCATGCGCCCGACCGGTTTCCACCCGGCACGCCCACCAGGGGCTCTGCCCACCAGGGGGCGATGCTCTGCCCCTCCGAGGCCTCGCTCTGCCGCGACCAGAGCCACTGTAGCGCCTGGGGCAGAGGCCAAGGAGCCATTGCCAGAGCCTGGGCCATCTTTGCTCCAATGGAGCCTTGGCTGCGGGAGGGGAAACAGAGGGTAAAAGAGTCTTTCCCTGAGCATGCACACATGTGTGCATGCTCAGGGAAAGACTCTTTTACCCTCTGTCTTTGCCTAAAGAGGACACTTAACAGCATCAACAATAATCCCTTGACATTCTTTTATCAAGCTGACTTTTCCAGTGTCCAAAATTTTAGCCATGAGTGAATACCTCTAATTAGTGTTTTTATAGCCATGAAAGGTCCTCCTCATTCCTGAATCAGAGCGCTTAAGCCAGGGAGACCTTAGTAAAATTTTGGTATGGTGCCTGAAACTTTTCATTTGCCTTGAAACCTGTTCCTAATTTTACTCTTTATTCCAATACACCCCCATTGATTAAATTAATTACTTGCCCCCTCTGTTCTTAAACTTTTATTGTTGTGTTTATCACCTCATATTAAAGTGAGGTGGGAACCATTTCCCATTCTAGACCGTGAACTCATCTTTGTACTCCCCCCAGCACCTGGGAGGTTCCCACGCATATAGGCACTCAATAAATGTTAATGAATTCAACATTTCTGCGTGGAATATTGAAACCAAACTTTTGCATTTGAATAGACGCAGTTGCCTCCTAGGAGAGGAACTGAGTGGCTAGGGAACAGAAATGAGAGGACTCTTTTTCAGTATTGTATTTAGGACATGTGCATGTATTATCCATACAAAATGTAAATGAGAAAAAAAAAAATAAATGAAACACTCTGTTAACACCTAACAAATTTTGCAGAATTTGACAGGTTACTATTGCAAATTATTATCGTTTATTTGTTTATACAAATAAAGACACTAAAGTTAAGGGATGTTAAATAACTTGTCTATTGTCACATAGCTAATAGGTGGTAGAGCAAAGATATGAATCTGAAAACCTTTACTTTTTCCTGGATGTTGAATAGCATATTGGCCACAACAGCATGATTGTGTTTTTAAAATAAGTACGTAGCAGTGTGTGTATCTGACAGGAACTATCCTTATTTATTTATTTATTTATTTTAATAAATAAATTTTTATTAAATTTAATGGGGTGACATCAATAAATCAGGGTACATATATTCAAAGAAAACATGTCCAGGTTATCTTGTCATTCAATTCTGTTGCATACCCATCACCCAAAGTCAGATTGTCCTCCGTCACCCTTATTTATTCTTTACATCATGTAATTAATATGTGTGTCATAGAAGTTGCAAAAGACACCACCACCACTCTCGAGTGGCACCCCTATTTTAAGGAGCCACTGACAAGCTTGATGCAGTTTAGATGCTTGGAGACTGCTGCCTCCCTGGCTCCCCCAGATACCTCTGCAGCACACAGAGACTCTTACCCTTTCAGCAGTAAACATTTATTTTCAACTAGGAAAGCCACTATCAGGTGATGTTTTCTCAAGCTGAAAAAGGCTTTCACTAAAGCATGGTGATTGCCCAAGGTCACATTTCTTTTCCATCTACTTGTGGGAAAATGCAAACTAAAAAAAGACCAGTGTTGGAAACTCACAATATATTTAGTGGCTGGGAGATGGTGGCAAAGGGATTCTATTTCTCTCGGAAATTTTGTTAATTGCTTTTTCAAAATATGGATTAAAGCATAAAAGAAGCCCCAAAAGACCTGATTCTAAATGGACCTGACACCTTGATCTTCTGTCATGGCATAACATATGAGTGGGGATTCCCAGTGGACCTTTGTACACTATAGTATTTATTACTATAAAGATCTAAGAGTTCTTAGCTGCTTTGAAACTTGTGAGAGCTATTCAAATCCCATCAACTAGACTTGTATTTTCACATGTTAAAATAACTCTCTTTTTGTTTTCTATTTTGTTGTTGTTGTCGTTGAATAGTTTACTCAGAAATACCTTTCTACCTCAAGTTCTGAATAATAATATTTGGGTTTTCAATAAATTTAAAAAGTAAAGCTCAGATAGGAAAGTATACCTGAGAGATAAATGTTCTTGCTTTTCTTTTCTTGTCCATTTAATGCTCAGGGCCTATGGGGTCTTTAACTGGCCCATTTTATTATGCCTCTGTTTTTTCATCTGCTAAATATAAATAGTAACTAAATTTTGCCTTCTATTTGGTTGATAGGATCAGAATATGAAAAAATTAAAGTCTCTAGGATGATACTTCTTTCAGCACCTGCTATTGATGGGGGCATCTTCACTGTAGTTTAACACTAGTTTCAATAATGAACACGAAGGTTTATTTTTAACAAATGATTTAAAGAATAAATAAAGAACTTACTAAAAAAATCTCAGTGAGTACAGTACCATTATATACAAATGAGATGTTCTTGGCTGACAGAATTATTTTGAGATTGTGATCATAAAATTAATGTAGGTTAATGTAATTTTGAATTGCTTCCTTACTTAATGAAGGAAACTTAACTAGAGTATGTATTCTGTGAAAGTTACAGAATCAAAGGGAAATAAATAGGATATTTAACACATCTACTTAAATCTTGTGTTATATAGGCAGCCCGTCCAGTTTCTGTCTACATGGCAATTTTTTTTTTTTTTGACAGAAACAGAGAGAGAATCAGAGAGGGACAGATAGGGACAGACAGACAGGAGGGAAAGAGATGAGAAGCATCAATTATTAGTTGCAGCTCCTTACATGTTCATTGATTGCTTTCTCCATATGTAGCCTTGACCGTGGGCTACAGCAGAGCGAGTGACCCCTTGCTCAAACCAGAGACCTTGGCTCAAGCTGGTGAACCTTGCTCAAACCAGATGAGCCCCCACTCAAGCTGGTGACCTTGGGGTTTCAAATCTGGGTCCTCTGTGGCCCAGTCTGACACTCTATTCACTGCACCACCGCCTGGTCAGGCTACATGGTAAATTTTATATATAATGGATAATAGTGGGTTTTGGTAACATTTGATTCCTTAGGCCCTGGTCGGCAAAGTGCAGCTCGCGAGCCACATGCAGCTCTTTAGCCCCTTGAGTGTGGCTCTTCCACAAAATACACGTGCGGGTGCTACCTCGAGAAGGAATGTACCTACCTATATAGTTTAAGTTTAAAAAATTTGGCTCTCCAAAGAAATTTCAATCATTGTACTGTTGATATTTGGCTCTGTTGACTAAAGAGTTTGCCAACCACTGCCTTAGTGTATTGTGCTAAGCATTTCACATGCATTACCTTTCTTCGTGTTCACAAAAATTCTGTGAGATGAAAGTATTGTTTTAATTTACTTTTTTTAGGAATAAAGAGCACTGACTTAGAGAAATTATGTAAATTATACTAATTCCCACTTTGACAATGCCACCTGACTTTATCATGAAGATTTTTATATCAATCTTTATTAAAACATATATTTGAGAAATGCATTTTTAGAATAGATGGGTGTGTTGTAGAAGTGCACAGAACTTGTGGTCAAATGTAGGTTGATTTTTATATCTATAGCCAACCAGATCATATGACCTTGAGTCTCTTTGTCCTTAACAACTGTCTCCTATGTTGTAAAAATTAATAGATACAACATTTAGATAGCTTCTGACCACAGTTCAGGTACACAGCAAGGACTCACTAAATGTTAAGTTCACTTTTTGTTACTTTATTTCAAAATAATAATAATAGCTTATACTATATCCCAAAGTTTTTATATATTTTGCTCCTTACATTATGTTTATTTCTCATGACCACCCTATTGAGAATGACGAGCTTACTGTCCTCATTTGTAATTGAAGAAACAGACTGGAAAAGTGGTTGGCACCAGTTTGGAGGCCAGACAGTCTAATTCAGGACCTTGCATTCTTAACTAATATGTGATTTTCTTTGAGGATATTTTCTAATAGATTATATTTTGGTATTTCAGGCAATGGTCTATATCCCAGCAATTATCCCATGCTTTCTCTACCATTCAGTTCTCCCATTTTTAGATTTTGACAGTATGACAATTCCTGATCCTCATTTGATTTTTATATAGTGTTTGTTAGATTAGATGTTCAAAGACCCTTTTGACTCGAAAATCTATGATCCTATACTGTTTGGGTACATTTGTAGTATTTTAAGGCAGCTCCGACAGTCCTTTAAAAGGAAAGAAAATTTTCACTGTGGCTTAATGAGAGATATGTTTACTTCTGTACTGAAGTGAAATTAACCATTTCCTTGGGTTTTTGGTGGGGATTACAGTACAGAAATGAACTCCTCAAGCTTATCTTGGAAAAGAAGAACCTCAAAGTAGTTCTTCCCAAATGAATTTAACGTTGGTCAGATTTGTTTTTCCATGTGAGTACAGTTTGCTCAGCCTACAAAGATGAAGTAGAGCCATTTTGTTAGCCAGTGGGACACCCCTTCTCCTGAGCAGGCTGGATTGGCTGCTTGCATTTGGTTTTGACTGTCTTGATATGCCATTGTCTCTCTTTCACCCTTCTCCCCTGCTGTCTCTGTTTCTATTTCTTCCTTCTTGCTTCTAGTTTTTCATTTTGATAATTCTTTTTTTATATATATATATCTGTAAGTAAAAGACTCTTCCAAGGATGCTGAACATGCCATTATTTTTATAACTCCCCTTATATGCCCGAAAGATTTTAGCATGGCTGTAAAACGTGTCCTTGGCATAAATTTGGCATGGTTGTTATCCTGGGTGAGACTTTTCATTGGGATCATGAAGTGTTGGGGCGTTGCTGCCCTCTACTCTTCCTTCTTCAAGTATGACATTAGTGGTTTTAGCTCTTATTGACTCTTCTTTAAACTGAAGCTTTATAGCCTATTAGAGCATAGTATGGATTTTTTTTTTTTATGATATGTTGGAGGAAAGAAAAAAGTCCTCTAAAGTTACAAATGGTTTCATTTACCAAAATGACTATTTCTCTTGGAAAGTTTTGTCATTTCTTTAGCATTTCCAGGAGTTGGGTGGGCTTGCTAGCCTCCCTCCCACTCCGTCTCCCCACCCGCACTCCCATGTTGGCAGAGATGTTGGGAGCTTTAAGCATAATTCCAGGCTTCTAGGAGAGAAAGTATTGACCAAAGAGTAACCAAGACACACTTTTCTGCTCTTATTTTAAAGAAACTTTTCAGTCAAAATGGACGTAAAAACAAAATATTACAGGGTTATTTTTGACTGTCCTACTGTAAAGTGTATGACAAATGCTTTAGAATATCAGTCATTACTATTTCAAGCAGCCTTGAGGTATTGAGATCTATCCTTTTCAAATCTACACTTAATATCTGACTTCATCGTTTACCGGGGCAAATAACAGTCTCACTTACTTAGGGTCTGGGTCGGTGCTGTGAGCCCCCCTTCGGGGACACGTGGCCCCTTGTGGGAGGAGCCTCTGCATCGCCCCCGTCTGTTCCTGCTTCACTAAAGGACTTCCAGCATCTTTGTTTTTCCAAGGTATCTGAAGGCTTCAATGAGATGAAAAATACTTTCCCTCTGCATAAAAATAAACTTCTAAAACTTAGAAGTTTGGTCTTGGGTTTTGCTTATCAGAGTAGCTTTGCCCAGTACAGTAGCAGAGCCCTGTGACTGTGAGCTGCCAATGGGTAGATGAGGAGCCACCGTAGAAAGTGAAGGACTTCCTGGCCAACTAAGTAATGTCCTTTGACATGCTACCAGATTATATCATCAATCTAGAAATAGCTGAGAAGAGAGAAACCTGTGCATTTTTTTGTCCTCACAAGCTGTGTAATACATACTTCAGGTAACCTCCATGCGTTTCCTCCCTGCTGTTGGCTCAGCTGTGGCTTTTCTGGAGCCCTATCTGTACCTCCCCCCTCTTTCATCTCTCCCTTTTTATGAGAATAAAAAATAAATTGGGTGCTATTTAAATATTCCCTACTTATGTTTATTGAAAATTACCCTGCCGCAGGGCATTATAGCACTTTGAAAAACTGTCTTGTGCCAGCCCTGTTTTCCACCCACGTGGTTTACCCCAAAACCTGGATTTTGTTTTCTTCAGACCTTTAATTTCTTTAAACCAAATGATCACAGAAAAACTTAGGAGTAGGCTAGTTTCATTTGTGAGGTCTTTAATAAAAGTTAAGTGGAGTGTGGCTAGAAAACCAGACCCGTGAAAAGTGTGGCTGTGCTGACACTAGAGGAAATCTTAGACTTCTTGCTTTTGGTGTCGGGGAGAAAAAGAGAAGGGAAGGTGGAGGACCCTCTGCGCTGGCGCACTGCGGGGCAGAAAGGGAGCAAGAGAAGTTTGGTTAAGTTCATTTGCCATGTATTGGAGTTTTATTTAAAAGTTTGTCCTGCTTATATGTAGTTTATGATCTCCCTAGAATTTTTTTTTGGGGTGTGTGTGTGTGTGTGTGTGTGTGTGTGTGTGTCAGAGATAGACAGAGAGAGGGACAGACAGACAGGAAGGGAGAGAGATGAGAAGCATCAATTCTTTGTTGCAGTCCCTTAGTTGTTCATTGATTGCTTTCTCATATGTGCCATGATGGGGGGGGGCACTACAGCAGAGTGAGTGACCCCTTGTTCAAGCCAGCAACCTTGGACTTCAAGCCAGCAACTTTTGGGCTCAAGCCAGCAACCCCGTGCTCAAGCGGGTGAACCCATGCTTAAGCCGGCTGAGCCCACACACAAGCTGGCGACCTCTGAGCTTTGAACCTGGGTCCTCTGCATCCCAGTCCAACGCTTTATCCACTGCACCACTGCCTGGTCAGGCTCCCTAGAAATTTTTGAACACATAAAAGAAGTATACATAATATTGCAACACTAATTTTGTTCCACAGATATAATTCTTTTTAACATTTTGATATATAATTTCTTAATGTCTTTTATTATCAGTAGGTTTCCTTCTAGTCAATAAATATTTTTCAAAACATAGGTATTCTTTTTTTTTTGTTTCTTTTTTGTATTTTTCTGAAGTGAGATGCAAGGAGGCAGAGAGACAGACTCCTGCATTCACCCAACCGGGATCCACCCGTCATACCCACCAGGGGGCGATGCCCTACCCATCTGGGGCGTCACTCTGCCGCAATCAGAGCCATTCTAGCGCCTGAGGCAGAGGCCACAGAGGCATTCTCAGTGCCCGGGCCAACTTTGCTCCAATGGAGCCTTGGCTGTGGGAGGAGAAGAGAGAGATCAAGAGAAAGGAGAGGAGGAAGGGTGGAGAAGCAGATGGGCGCTTCTCCTGTGTGCCCTGGCCAGGAATTGAACCCAGGACTTCCACATGCTGGGCCAGCGCTCTACCATTGAGCCAAATAGCCAGGGCCAAAACATAGGTATTTTAATGCTTATTATCTTTCACTCATTTGTCTAGTCTTCTATTAAATGTTTTGGTTTCTTTCTTTTCTTTTCTTTTTTTTACTATACTAATTAGTAATAAATAAATTTCCTGTATATAAATCTTTGGTTTATATTTCCAAACATTTAAAGAAAAATTAATATCAGTCCTTCTCAAACTGTTCCAAAAATAGAAGACAAAAACATTTCCAAATTAATTTTACAAGGCCAAAACTCAACAAGGACACTATAATAATAGAAACTTAACAGGCAAATATCCTTAATGAACATATATGCAAAAATTCTCAATAAAATATTAGCAAATGAAATTCAACAGTACATGGAAAGGATCATATACTATGATCAAATGGGATTTACTGTAGGGATGCTGGGATTGTTCAACATCACCAAATCAATCATTGTGGAACACCATGTTAACGAAATGAAGGATTAAAATTATATGACCATCTCAATAGATGTAGAAAAAGCATTTGACAAAATTCAGCATTCATTTATAATGAAAAGAAAAAACCCTTTAAATAAAATGGGCATAGAGGCAACATACATATGATATTAAAGGCCGTAAGGGACAAGCCCACAGCTAAATCAGAGCCAGTGTTGAAAAGCCAAAAGATTTGCTTTATATATATATTTATTTATTTATTTATTTATTTATTTATTTTCTGAAATGAGAAGTGGGGAGGCAGAGAGACAGACTCCTGCATGTGCCCATTCGGGGTCCACCCAGCATGCCCACTAGGGGGCGATGCTCCATTGCAATCAGAGCCATTCTAGTGCCTGAGGCGGAGGCTATGGAGCCATCCTCAGCACCTGGGCCAACTTTGCACCAGTGGAGCCTTGGCTGTGGGAGGGGAAGAGAAAGATAAAGAGAAAGCAGAGGGGGAAGGATGGAGAAGCAGATGGACGCTTCTCCTGTGTGCCCTGGGTGGGAATTGAACCTGAGACTTTCACATCTGGGTTAACACTCTACCACTGAGCCAGTTGGCCAGGGCAAGCCAAAGGATTTTCTACCAATATCAAGAACAAGACAAGAATGCCTACTTTTGCCACTTTTATTCAACATAGTACTGGAAGTTCTAGCCAGAGCAATTAGTTAAGACACAGAAATAAAAGGCACTGAAACCTGAAAAGAGGAAGTACATCTGTCATTATTTGTAGTTTACATGATATTATGTGTAGAAAACACTAAAAGCTTTACCAAGATACTTTTAGAACTAACAAATTTAATAAAGTTGCAGAATACAAAGTCAATATACAAAAATTGCTTGTATTTCTATTCACTGATAAGGAACTATCACAAAGATAAACTAAGAAAACAATTTCATTTATAGTTAAATCAACAAGAATAAAATACCTAGATATAAACTTAACCAGGTAGGTGAAGGACGTGTGCACTGAAAACCATAAGGCAATGATGAAAGAAGTTGAAGAAGACACAAATGGAAAGATACTGTGTACTCCTGTTTTGGAAGATTTAATATTGTTATAATGTTCATTCTACCCAAAGTAATCTACAGATTCAATGCATTTCTTATAAAAATTCCAATGGCATTTTCACAGAAATAAGACAAAAACCATCCTAAAATTTGTGTGGAACCACAAAAGACCCAAATAGCCAAAGCCATCTTGAGGAAGAAGAACAAAGCATGGAGGCACCATGTTTCCTGATTTCCAACTATACTACAGAGCTATAGTAATCAAAATAATATTGCATAAAAGTATAGATCAATGGAATAGAATAGAGAGCCCAGAAGTAAACCCACTCATATATGGTAAATTAATTTACAATAAAGGAACCATGAATATACAATGAGGAAAGGATAATCTCTCCAATAAATGGTGCTGGGATCATTGGACCACTGTCTTAAACCTTACACACAAAAATTAACTCAAACTGGATTAAAGTCTTGAAGAAAAGACCTAAAAGCATAAAACTCCTAGAAATACAATATATATAGACAGAAAGCTCCTGGACATCTATCTTGACTGTGGTATTTTTAATTTGATACCCAAAACAAAGGCAACAAAGCTAAAAATAAGTGGAACTATATAAATATAAAAATGGAAAGGTAAACTATGGAATGGGAGAAAATGTTTTCAAATTATGTATCTGATAAGGTCTTAATATCTAGTATATATAACGAATGCATGTAACTCAGTGAAAAACAATTTTATTTTAAAAATGGGCAAAGGATTTAAAAAGACATTTTCCACAAAATATACAAATGGCCAACAGGTACAAGAACAGGTATTCAACATCACTAATCATCTGGGAAATGCAAATCAGAACCACAATGAAACCTCACCTCACACCTGTTGGAATGGCTGTCATCAAAATGAAAAAAAAATAAATAACAGGCATTGGCAAGGAAGTGAAGAAAAGGGAACCCTTGTGCAATGTAAACTGTAATTGTGGAATGTACATTGGTACAGACACTGGAAAACAGTTGGAAGTTCCTCCAAAAGTTAAACAGACTGTAGAACTACCATATGATAAATTCCACTTTTAGGTATTTACCTTAAGGAAACAAAAACAGTAACTCGAAAAGAGACCTGTACCTGCATGTTCAATGCGGCATTATTTTCAATAGCCAAGCCATGGGAACATCCTAAGTGTCACTGATGGATGAGTGAAGAAAAAGTGTATCCATATATACAGCGGAATATTATTCAGCCATAAGAAAGGAAACCCTGCCACTTGTGACAACATGGGTAGGCCTTGGTGGGCATTATGCCCTCAAGTCAGACAAATACCACATGCTCTCACAACTGGAATCTTAAGAGAAAAATAACTCCTATTGGGGAGGGGCTGAAATGGGTGAAGGTGGTCAAAGGTACCAACTTACAATTATAACATGAGCAAGTTCTGGGGATGTAATGGTGACTGTAGTTAATATAATAACACTGTATACATTGATTATTTGACAGTTGCTAAGACAGTAGATCTTGAAGTTTTCATCGTGATAAAAAATATTTGTAACTTGATGTGGTGATGGGTGTTAACTAGACTTATTGTGGTGATCGTTTCACAATATATACATCTGAAATTAATGCCATCTCGGTTATATTTCAAATTTTAAAATATAAAAGAATGGTTTAAATGGCAATTTTTCCTATATATATTATCACAAAAGGCCCTGGCCGGTTGGCTCAGCAGTAGAGCATCGGCCTGGCGTGCGGGGGACCCGGGTTCGATTCCCAGCCAGGGCACATAGGAGAAGCGCCCATTTGCTTCTCCACCCCCGCCCCCCTCCTTCCTCTCTGTCTCTCTCTTCCCCTCCCGCAGCCAAGGCTCCATTGGAGCAAAGATGGCCCGGGCGCTGGGGATGGCTCCTTGGCCTCTGCCCCAGGCGCTAGAGTGGCTCTGGTCGCGGCAGAGCGACGCCCCAGAGGGGCAGAGCATCGTCCCCTGGTGGGCAGAGCGTCGCCCCTGGTGGGCGTGCCGGGTGGATCCCGGTCGGGCGCATGCGGGAGTCTGTCTGACTGTCTCTCCCCGTTTCCAGCTTAAAAAAAAAAAAAAAATCACAAAAAAGAGAACAAGAATAAACAAGTTTTATTTATTATTTGGTTACTTTTGAGGTTGAGCATTGAAAAAATATTAATTATCCATTTATCATTACCTTCAGGAGTTTTCTTTTTAATATCTTTTTCCAACTTTTTATTTCAGCCTGTGTATATTATTATGTTTGAAAGGACTTTCTTATAGATAACATATAGTTGAGTCATGTTTTTGGTTCTCCCTGCCAATCTGTCTTTTATTTGGTGTTTGTAGATGATTTACATTGACTATAATTATTTATATGTTAGGACTTAAGTCTGCCATCTTGTTTTTTATTTTCTATTTTGTTCTCTATATTTTTTATTTCTTTATTTTTCCACCTGATTTTCTATTCAAGGGTTGCTTGAAGATTTTATAACATTCCATTTTGATGTATCTGTAGTGTTTCCTATTCCACTTTCTATAGTTTTATGAATGGTTGCTCTAGGTGTATTATATTGTACATGACATCACAGTCTGGTGTTGTCTTTTCCCAATTTCAATGAAGCCATTCCTCCCTTTACCCTCTTTTTTTATAGTATAATTATCTTAAATATTTTCTCTATAAAATTTAAACCACATCAGTGACATTTACAATTTTTGCTTTAACTCTTAAACATAACTAAAACTCAAGAGCCTAACGAAAGCCTACTTACCCATACAGTAGTTTGGTTTACATTTTCTTCCCCTTTTTTTTCCTTAAGTGAGAAGCCGGAAGCAGAGCAACAGACTCCCTGACAAGCCCCCTACCAGCCAATGCACTGCCCATCTAGTGTCGTTGCTCTGTTGCTCAGCAACTGAGCTATTTTAGCACCTGAGGCTGGGCCATTGAGCCATCCTGAGTGCCTGGGGCCAACCTGGTGCAACTGAGCCATGGCTGTGGGAGGGGAAGAGAGAGAGAAAGAGAAAGGAAAGGGAGTGAAGAAGTAGGTGTTTGCCTCTCCTATGTGCCCTGATCAGGAATCGAACCCAGGACTTCCACATGCCAGGCCGACGCTCTACCACTGAACCAAACAGCCAGGGCCTGTTAACATTTTCTTTCGTTTTTATAATGTTTGTAAGTTCCTTCTTTTACTGTGTTCTTTTTGTTGGGAGAACTTCCATTAATTGTTCTTTAGAGTAAGTCTGTGGGCAACAAAATCTCTTCTTTTTTGTTTATCTGAGGATGTCTTGATTTCCCCTTTATTTCTGAAAGATATTTTCTCTGGGTACAGGATTCAAGGTTGACAATTCCTTTCTTTCAGTACTCAAAACAATATTGTATACGCTTCTTCGAGCTTCTATGCTTTTTGAAGTGTTTTTCCCCTTCAGCTGAAGTGTCATTTTTCTCTGACTACCTTCAAGATTTATTCATGGGGTTCTTTGGGAGTATTCCATTTGGGGTTCACTCAGCTTCTTTATAGAGATTTATGTCTTGCAAATTTGGGTAGTTTTTAACTATTACTCTTTTAAAGCCCCATCTTTTTCCCTCTCCTTCCAGGCTCGTTATGACCCAATGTTAGACCATTTTTAGAATCCCACTAATCTGAGATTCTGTTAATCTTTCAGCCTATTTTCTCTATAATTTTCATATTGGGTAATTTCTGTTGTTCTTTTATAGTTTACTGATTCTTCTCCTCCACTCTGCTATTGAATACACCCACTGAATTTTTAATTTTGTTTATTATACAGTGTGTTCGTAAAGTCATGGTACACTTTTGACCAGTCACAGGAAAGCAACAAAAGACGGTAGAAATGTGAAATCTGCACCAAATAAAAAGAAAACTCTCCCAGTTTCATATCTATTTAGTGCAATTCGATATGGGCTCACACACAAATTTTTCAGGGCTCCTTAGGTAGCTATCCCGTATAGCCTCTACAGACTCGTCACTGACTGATGGCCTACCAGAACGGGGTTTCTCCACCAAACTGCCAGTTTCCTTCAACTGCTTATCCCACCGAGTAATGTTATTCCTATGTGGTGGCGCTTCGTTATAAACGCGCCAATATTCACGTTGCACTTTGGTCACGGATTCGAATTTAGCGAGCCACAGAACACACTGAACTTTCCTCTGTACCGTCCACATCTCGACTGGCATGGCCGTGGGCTGCTCCGCTGTATACACGGTGTTACATCATCATCTGCGCATGCGCACATGCTGCCACATCATCCTACAGAAACTGGGAGGGTTTTCCTTTTATTTGGTGCAGATTTCACATTTCTATTGTCTTTTGTTGCTTTCCTGTGACCGGTCAAAAGTGCACCATGACTTTACGGACACACTGTATTTTTATATTCTAGAGTTTCCACTTGATTCTTCTTTAAATCTTCTTTGCTAACAGAGTTTCTGTTTCGTTACTGAGGCTTTCTGGGTTTTTGTTTGTTTGTTTGTTTGTTTCTAGTAGGTTCATAATTGTTCTTTGAAAGATTTTTATTGTATTTTTAAAAACATTGCCAGATAATTTTATTTTTTATTTATTTATTTATTCATTCATTCATTTTAGAAAGGAGAGAGAGAGAGAGAAGGGGGGAAGAGCAGGAAGCATCAACTCCCATATGTGCCTTGACCAGGCAAGCCCAGGGTTTCGAACTGGCGACCTCAACATTTCCAGGTCGATGCTTTATCCACTGCGCCACCACAGGTCAGGCCAGCCAGATAATTTTAAATCTTTGTTATCTTAGTGTTAGTGTCCATTGATTATCTTTTTTTTAATTCTGTTTGATATCTTCCTGGTTCTCGGTATTTTGAATGATTTTCAATTGAAACCTGGGCATTTCCCTAAGATTTGGGTCTTACACCTTTTGTCTTAATTGGCTTTCTTAGGCACCACTGCTGCAGGGAAACTGGGGTGTTCTGCTAGGGTTCTGCCAGCTGGAGGTAGATGTTTGCTTGGCCAGTGTTGCCACCCAAAGTCGGGATTCTAAAGGGCAGATTTCCAGTTCCCTATTTGGTCTCCACCAACAAAGCAACAAGATGGCCTCATTCCTCCTGGGTGATGCAAAAAGCCTTGGCTTTCCCCTCAGCTTCCTCTGACAGCAACGGAGTGGGAGGAGCAGGGACACCTCTTTACTGCTGGGTGAGGGCTAGACGTCCCAGCTTCCTATTTGCTCTGCACTGACATTGCATGTGTGTATTGGAGGTGAATTACAGTGCATTTAATATTATTCCATATTGGTTTCAGGTGTACGGCACAGTAGTCAGACACTCACAAAAGTTAGGGGATATTTCAAAATGAATATGAAGGTATAAAATATCCCCTAATTGTTATGGACAATATACTTTACAAAGTGGTTCCTGCCACCCTGTATTTCAAGTACCTACTTAGCTCCATACATAGTTATTACAATATTACTTATTATATTCCCTATGCTGTAATTCACATCCACGTGACTATTCTGTAACAACCATTTGTACTTCTTAATCCCTTTACCTTTTTCACTGGGCCCCTCCACCCCACCCCACCCAGCCTCTGGTACCGTCAGTCTGTTTACTTATCTATGAGTCTGTTACTGTTTTATTTATTTATTTTATTTTTAGCTCCCACATATAAGTACAATTGTATGATATTTGTCTTTCTTTGTCTGACTTATTTCACTTAGCATAACACTCTGTAGATCCATCCATGCTGACCCAAAAGGTAATACTTTATTTATTCTTTTATGGACAAGTAGTATTCCATTGTGTATATATGCCATAACTTTTTTTTTTTAATCTACTGATTGGCATTTGGGTTGCTTCCACATCTTGGCTGTTGTCAATAATGCTGCAGTGAACATAGAGCTGGTTCTTGTTCCCAGCTGGTAGGAATTAATGTTCTCACTCCCTTCTCTGACACCACCCCAGTGGGGGTATTGGGCATCTCACTGTGATCTCACAGTGGTGGAAGTCTAGGCTCTCCATTTGGCTTTTGCTAGCCTGGGTGGTGATAGAGCCACAGTGGCCATTATTATTTTTTTCCTGGGGTGTTTTCTAGAGTATGAAAGTTTCTGCCTTGTGAGGCTGCCCGATTCCTTTCGTTAGCGAGATCAGGCTTTTGCTCAGTCTTTTTTTGTCCTTTGACATTTCCAGGTTGTTGGCTTTGTCAGCTCCAAGGCTGGGATATTTGAGGCAAAAGAAAACCTTAGCATGCATGTTCTTTTGTGTTCTGCAGGTCCTAGCTGTTCTTTGTTTTCTCCACCTTCCAGAATCTTCTTATAACACACCTTCAAGGGAACAATTTGTCCCTGATTTTTTTCAGTATCAAGAGTCAACAAACTTTTTATCTAAAGAGCCAAGATAGTAAATATTTTAGACCTTTGAAGGCCATTCTGTAATGGTATGTACATTTAAATTTAAATTTTTCATTTCTTCCTTGCTTCCTTTTACTTTACCAATATGTTAGCATATCATGTCCAGTATTACACAAGGTTACAACCAAGCTAGATCTTTTGTGTATATTAAAGTACGCTAAATTTTGCCAACACCATTTCTCTTTTTCATACATGTTACAAAAAACTGGGATGGAAAAATGCTGAATCAGTGATGGCCACCGAATGTGCCCTATGAGATGGGCTGTGTGTGTGGAGTCTTCAGTCTTGCTAAGGATGGCCACAGCTTTTCTTTTTCTTTGTTTCTCTCTCTCTCTTTTCTTTCTGGATTAATTCTTTTACAAATATAGTCTGTAGACTAGTCTCTTCTTGTTTAGCCTTACTAAATACACCTGCTGAGATCTCAAACTCAGGCTTCTCTAGAGATGGTCTTTATAGATAGAGCCGGTGATTAGCACCTAGCTCGATAAGCTGGTATCATCTCTGATACGGTAGGTGATACCTTGAGTTACTGCGTCCTTTTAGTTCCTTTGTGTTCTGAATACCTTGCAATTGAAGTTTCATTACTTAGGGATGGTAGTACACCTTCTAAAATAAAGAACCTATCCCAAAAACCAGAATTTTTTTTTTAAATTTGATAATTTTGTGTGTGTGTGTGTGTGTGTGTGTGTGTGTGACAGAGACTAAGAGAGGGACAGATAGGGACAAAAGGGAGAAAGATGAGAAGCGTCAATTCTTAGTTGCAGCTGACCTGTGGTGGCGCAGAGGATAAGGCATCGACCTGGAGCACTAAGGTCGCTAGTTCAAAACCCTGGGCTTGCCTGGTCAAGGCACATATAGGAGTTGATGCTTCCTGCTCCTACCCCCCCTTCTCTCTCTCTTTTTCTCTCTCCCCATCCCTCTAAAATGAGTAAATAAAATCTTTAAAAAAAATTCTTAGTTGTGGCATCTTAGTTGTTCGTTGATTGCTCTTTCATATGTACCTTGACTGAGGGGCTACACAGCAGAGCAAGTGACCCCTTGCTCAAGCCAGTGACCTTTGGGCTCAAGCCAGCAACCATGGAGTCATATCTGTGATTCCATGCTCAAGCCAGTGACCCTACGCTCAAGCTGGTGAGCCTGTGCTCAAACCAGATGAGCCCACACTCAAGCTGGTGACCTCAGGGTTTCTAACCTAGGTCCTCTGCATTCCAGTTCAACACTCTATCCACTGTACCACCACCTGGTCAGGCTCTTTTTTTTTTTCTTTTTCCTTTTCTTGCCTTTCTTTCTCTTTTCTTTTCTTTCTTTTTAATGATAGAGACAGACAGACCAACAGACAAGAAGGGAGAAAGATGAGAAGCATCAACTCATAGTGCAGCACTTTAGTTGTTTGTTGATTACTTCTCATATATGCCTTGACCAGGATGGGGCTCCAGCCAAACCAGTGACCACTTCCTCAAGCTGGTGAGCCCTCACTCAAGCCAAATAAGTTCATGCTCAAGTTGGCGACCTTGCGGTTTCAAAGCTGGTACCTCAGTGTTCCAGGTCCACATGCCATCCAGTGCACCACCACTAGTCAGGCCAAAGTATTTTCTTTTTCCAGGTTCTGTTGCAAACTCAGAATCTGTTGCAAACTAGTATTGAACCCAAGGATTCCCATGAGCTCTAAAATGGTGAATAATATTTGCCAAAGTTGGGACTAACATCTGAGGATCTTCCTGATACTGCTATTTGAAATTTATATTGTTTTTTTTTCCCCTAACGTGGCTTTCTTATTTCCTATTTCTTATTCCTGTTGACATTAAAAAAAAAAAAGTACGATTTTAAAATTATCTTCCAAAAGTTGACAGTTCTCATGTTTGTCAATTACTTTAATATTCTATATATTTTTCAATGTTTGCTTGCTCGCTTGTCTCTAGATACAACACTTCACACTAAGTGAGGCTGACGGTTAAGTGATGTGGAAGCCATTATCTCACCTTTGTGCTCGCAGGCTCTGGCCTCCTGCCTTTTCCTATTTCATAATAAATAGCATTAGCATTCAGGAACTTTTTAACACCTATTGAGGACAAGACTTTTCTAAGGCCCTGTAAAAGGGGATTTAAAAAATATATGACGAAAACTAACAAAATGTAATATAGAAAAAAAGAGGAGTAGGCATCAATCTTACATTCTAATTTAGATTTATAAATCTCATACAAAATACTAACAAACCAAATTGAACATTACAGTAAGAGAATCATCTACCATGCCCAAAATATGATTTATCACCTATCAGAAAAAAGTATGATTGAAATATATAAAATTAATTGGTCCAATAAGAAAATGTGATAATCTCTGTAGATGCAGAAAAGGCATTTGTTAAAATTCACCAGTTGTTTATGAGATTTATTCTGAAATATAGGAGTAGAAAGAATTCTTTAAATAAAAAGGAATACTAATCTTAAAACAAACACCAGTGCCATATTTAATGTGGAATACTATTTATATTCCTTCTACAGTCAGGATAAAGGCAATCATGCTGTGACTACTATATATAGTTACTCTGAAAACTCCAGACAATACAGTTATATATAAGACATAAAGAAGAGATATAATTATAGAATCACTTTTTGTAGACAATTTAATGTTTTGGTCTAGAAAATTGAAGAGCATCAACTTTTAAAGAAATACTGATCACATACATGGTAAATATGCAGAACATCTAAAGTATTTCAATAAATCAATAAAAACTAATTAGCTGATTTAATTCTTTAAAAATTTTTCACTTATGATAGTACCAGAAAACATAAAATACTTAAAAATGACCCTAAGAATAAATGTGGAAAGCCTACAGCAAGAAACTGAAAATATTTAGAATGATAAAAATTATTTGCATAAATTAAGTATATATCCTGTTTTTGAATAAGGAAACTAAGGAAAACTTGCAGATATTTCAACATTAATTCAGAACTTTCATTTAATCCCAATAAAAATACCAGAAGATTATATTTGAGTCTTGCTGCAATTATTCTTCGGTGCTTTTGAAAGAATAAACAGGCAAGAATTGCCGATATGATTTTTTTAACTTGGCAATAGATACGTACTTCGCAAGTTTTTTTTATGAAAAATTTCTAACTTACAGAAGGCATTTAAAGTGTAATAAAGCAGCCTTAACCAGCTAGTTCAGTTGGTTAGAGCATCATCCCCAAGTGCAGAGGTTACCAGTTTTATCCTCAGTCTGAAGGGCACATACAGGAACAGATTGATGTTCCTGTCTCTTTCTCTCCCTTCCTCTCTCTAAAATAAATAAATAAACAAACAAACAAACAAGTAAATAAAGTGTATGACAAAGCAAATACTTAAACACTGTCACTAGATTCAAAAACTGCTATCATTTTGTGATATTTGTCTACACAGAATGGAGGTTAAATAAAAAGGAAGGAACTGTGAGTCTGTTTTAAAAGTAGTATCAGATGAAGACCCAGTTCTTGACTGTAAAGCATAATTCCTCAGAAGAATTTTCTGTGCCTGATATCATTTATTTCAGGCTCTCTCTTGTCTTTAACTCCTTATTACAAAGCATGGCATCATGAACACCTAACACTCAGGTAGTGTCAACAGTTAGTAACTCATGGCCAAACTAGTTTTATATCTTACCCCCCTACCCTATCACATTATTTTAAAGCAAACTGTAGACATCATGTTGTTTGATCTACTACTATTTCAGTACCTATCTCCAAAAAATAAGTACTCTTTTTAAAAGCAAAGGATTGTCGTGCCTGAAAAAAATTATCAATAATTCTTTGATATCATATTTCCAATCCATGTTACATTTCCTGATTATCTCATTTAACGAAGTCATGTTCCAAATAAGACCCATATGTTGCAATTGACAGGTCCGATTTTCTTTTTCGTCAGAAATACTTATTATGTCTTGTGAATTTAGGGTATTCTGGGCACCTGAAAATGTATATATAGTCTCTGTTTTCAGGATGTAAGTTAAAGGTTTATAAAATTTACCTCAATTATCTTATGTGTCTTTTGATGCCATATATATCCTATCATGGACTTAGAAAGGTGAATTAAAATCTCATGCTGTTACTGTTAATATTTTTCTATATTCTGTAGTTTTGCTATATAATGTCAGTG
Organism: Saccopteryx bilineata; assembly: GCF_036850765.1. Lineage (NCBI taxonomy): Eukaryota > Metazoa > Chordata > Mammalia > Chiroptera > Emballonuridae > Saccopteryx > Saccopteryx bilineata. Next base: position 352,019,913 of record NC_089491.1, on the reverse strand, counting down.
TTGTATTACATTATGAATACATATTCATAACTGTTAAGGCTTGGCCCTGACTGGTTTGCTCAGAGGTAGAGCGTCGGCCTGGCGTGTGGAAGTCAGAGCATCACCCCCTGGTGGGCATGCCGAGTGGATCCCAGTCGGCGCATGCAGGAGTCTGTCTGCCTGCCTCCCCACCCTTCTCACTTCGGAAAAATACAAAACAAAACAAAACAAAACAAAAAATGGCTTCATTTAGAATATAATATACCTGGGTGTCCTTCTTTAACATTTCTAATTGTCCTTTTTTCCTTCCTAATGCTTTTTGTCTAATTAAGATTGTGACTGCTGCTTTTTAATTTTCCATTATAAACATAGAAGGATATAAAACTCTGTAGTTTTATGTAAGAAAAATGTAGTTATGCATATACATAATGTGTATATATGTTGTATGTGTTTTAAAGAAACTAGAAGGAAACGAACCAATACGTACATAGTACCTAACCTCTAAATGATGGGATTATAGACAGGTTTTATTTTTATCTTTAAAATTTTTCCAAAGCTTTTTTACTGTGAGCTTGTGTTACTATTATGAGGCTCAAAAAACTATTATTTTTTGTTGTTGTTGTTTTGCCTGATCGGGCAGTGGTGTAGCAGATAAAGCATTCAGACTGGGATGCAGAGAACCTAGGTTCAAATCCCTGAGATCGCCGGCTTGAGTGTGGGCTCACAAGCTTGAGTTCGAGGTCTCTGTCTTGAGTGTAGGATCATAGACAGGACCCCATGGTCGCTGGCTTGAGACCGTAGATTGCTGGCTTGAAACCCAAGGTCTCTGGCTTAATAAAGGGGTCACTCACTCTGCTGTAGCCCCCACCCCCATCAAGGCACATTTGAGAAAGCAATCAATGAAGAATTAAGGTGCTGCAACAAAGAATTGATGTTTCTAATCTCTCTCCCTTCCTGTCTTTCTGTCCCTGTCTTTGTCCCTGTCTCTTTCACACACACACACACACACACACACACACACACACACACACTCTTCTATTATTTTTTAAAAGGGAAATTTTAAAGAAAGTATGCAAAGGTAGTTTGGTTTTCTTAATGTTTTCAGCATTTTTTTTTTTTTTGCCATAGCCTAAATAATGAACTGGGGACAGTATTGAACAAAAACACCCCTACCCCATTTTTTACAAAAGACATTTTTTATTGATTTTAGAGAGAAGAGAGAGAGAGAGAGAGAGAGAGAGAGAGAGAAGGAGGTAGGAGCCGAAGTATTAACTCATATTAGTTGCTTCTCGTGTGTGCCTTGACCGGGCAAGTTCAGGGTTTCAAACTAGCGACCTCAGTATTCCAGGTCGACACTTTATCCACTGTCCCATTTTAATCAAAATAAATTAATACCCATGACTCTTCCAGTGATGTGCTTGAAATGGGGAAATTTGCTAGAAATCATTATATGTGTGAGGAAAAATTCACTAGAGTCTTCGATACGATTTGAGGACTGGGGTGGAACACGGGAGGCCTCCTGAAAATCTGTCTGACGTTCACTCAGGCTCCTCTTGGCTTGGAGCCAAATAACCCGTCAGTTGAATTTTTCTGTCCAGACACTGGCTTAAAAGAAGGTATGCTTAACTTGGAAATATCATCTCAGCTTTTGGCTGGAATAACAGTTGTAGAGCAGCTTCTTCAGATGTGATGCCGTGAGGGAGTTCTCTGAGTACATGCATTTTCACACATCTGCTAATGCACAAGCCCCAGTGTGAGCACTAGTGCTCAGGAATGTTCTGTGGATCTGAGATGATCTCCCAGGATTTGGGCAGGTCAGGACAAACATTATCTTGCTCCCATATGTTTTGTAGAATCTTGAAAGGGAAATCATATACATTTCCCTTAACTGACATGCTGCATCTTCCCACATACACCAAAAATCCTCTCAGCAAAAATAAATTCAGAAATCTGTATATATGACATTGATATATATACACATAGTTAGCATCTGCTGTCAATACAATGACATAAGTGGATGGGCTATTGGGAGTCAAATACAGTTTGCATTTATGTTTAAATGGTGTATTTCAGAAAGCAAGGCCCAACAGATAAAAACTATGAAAGACCCCACATTTTGAGTAAGGCGTAATTCTTTCTGCTCTGCATTTCCTTAGGTGCGATGTACATGGGACACAATCCCTCCTTTTCACTCCTTGCCCATTGACGGCCCTGTTCTCTCACATGAACACCTTTCCCAACAGTTTTTTGTATATGATTTATCTGATACATTCAGTATAAAAGCAACCACGGTACCCTATGAAGCTAAGAAACTCAACTATAATAATAACAGTAATGCATACTGTGTACAAAGGCCTTATCTTTTTCTTTATCTCCGCTGAGCAGTCCTGTTCCATGTGGATTTGACAGAGTAGGCACTCATCAGATGTTGACTAACCCTTTACCTAAGTCTTTTTATTCTCCAGTCTCCAGTCCTTCTAGCACAGGATAGCTATACTGCCCAGTAGCTTGGCTTCTTTTCTCTGCAAGTATAATATTAAATGTTAAATAAAGATAGCAGGTGTGGCCACTTAATGGCCCATGTGTCAGGATGGCCATTGGTTGATTCTCATTGGCACACAAGCTGATAGATTTAGCCTCACTTCCTTTTATATCACAACTAGGTCTTCATATGGGATGAACTTGAATTTGAGAAGGTGATACACCCTAGTCACCATTTGTTTTCTTGTTTTGTAAATGAGTTTTGTTCCTGCAGGGCTGTGCCTAATCGAATCAGCCTTCCCATTCTTCTCTCTGCTTCTACCTCGTTTTCAGGCTCTGAAATGTTATTTAAAACCGATACCTAGGATATATTTTTTTTTCTCCCCAACATGTGAAGAGAAGTCATATATCGTTGACCTCATTTCTTTTTTTTTTTTTCCTGTATTTTTCTGAAGAGAGAAACATGGAGGCAGAGAGACAGACTTCCGCATGTGCCCGCCTGGGATCAACCCGGCATGCCCACCAGGGGCGATGTTCTGCCTGCCTGAGGCATTGCTCTGTTGTAACTGAAGCCATTCTAGTGCCTGAGGTGGAGGCCATGGAGCCATCCTCAGTGCCTGGGCCAACTTTGCTCCAATGGAGCCTTGGCTGTGGGAGGGGAGGAGAGAGATAGAGAGAAAGGAGCAGAGGAAGGGTGGAGAAGCAGATAGGCGCTTCTCCTGTGTGCCCTGGCCAGTAATTCAGTCCGGGACATGCACATGCTGGGCTGACGCTCCACTGCTGAGCCAACCGGCCGGGGCCTGACCTCATTTCTTTTATTTTATTTTATGATTTTTTTTTTTTTTTTTACCACCAATGATTTCCTGTTGGATTATTTAGCTGGAAAAATGATTTTTATAGGGAAGTGAGACTTAAGATTCTGCTCTTCAAAGGGAAACATGGGGAGGCAATATTACAATTTAATATGTTAACAAATAATTGAATCTTTTCAGTGATGTGATTCAGCTGGTTCACACCAGTTTGGCAGAACTGAACCTAATTTTTATAGAGTACAGCGAACCAGTTGTTAAAATGGCACTTTTAATCAGAACTCTCTAAAGTGGGCACCTGCGCAGCTGCCCAATGTGGGAATCACAAATTTACATTCCTTACTTTTGTGTGTGTGTGTGTGTGTGTGTGTGTGTGTGTGTGTGTGTGTGTGTGACAGAGACAGAGGGACAGACAGGAAGGGAGAGAAATGAGAAGCATCAGTTCATCACGGCACCTTAGTTGTTCATTGATTGCTTTCTTATATGTGCCTTGACTGGGGTGGGGGGGGGTGCTATAGCAGACCAAGGGACTCCTTGCTCAAGCCAGTGACCTTGGGCTGAAGCTGGTGAACCTTGCTCAAATCAAATGAGCCCGCGCTCAAGCTGGCACTTGGATGACCTCAGGGTTTCGAACCTGGGTCCTCCGTGTTCTAGTCTGACGCTCTATCCACTGTACCACCACCTGGTCAGGCCATCTCTTACTCTTTTTTTAATGTTCATCTGCATAACAGCATATTCTAAGTGCCCATAGTAATGTTTATTCTATTGATAGGTGAAAAAAATTGCAAATAAGGATGCCAATCTCTTAAGAAGCAATATGGCCTGACCAGGCGGTGGCACAGTGGATAGAGCATCAGACTGGGATGTGGAGGACCCAGGTTCGAGACTCCGACGTCACCAGCTTGAGTGCGGGCTCATCTGGTTTGAGCAGAGCTCACCAGCTTGGACCCAAGGTCGCTGGCTTAAGCAAGGGGTTACTTGGTCTGCTGTAGCCCCGCGGTCAAGGCATATATGAGAAAGCAATCAATTAACAACTAAGGTGTCGCAATGAAAAACTATTGATTGATGCTTCTCACCTCTCTCTGTTCCTGTTGTCTGTCCTATTTATTTCTCTCTCTGACTCTCTCTCTGTCTCTGTAAATTAAAAATAAAAATAATAATAAAAAAAGAAGCAATATGGAAATATCTTAAATAACATTTTATTGTTTTTGTCAGATTTTTTTTCATTAATATTTTAAAACTTTTTTATAACATAATCTAGTTTTATGTACCTCTTTTATTGTTCTTATTTAAGTATCAAATGCATGAAATAATAAATTACCTTTTGTTGTATTTTTTTATATATACTTAAAATGGTCATTAGGACAGAGAACCAGTTGTTAAATTATTTGAATCCCACCACTGGTTCTTTTCCTGAGGTCTTGATAAACCACCAAGGTCTTGTAACTTTACTTGATCTGAATTTCTATCAATCTCTAAAGGTAGGGATTATATCTATTAACTTTCTTAGTTTATTGACCACATTTAATTCTAGAACTGTTATATCAATATTAAGATCTGTGATTCATAGAAATATTGTTATTGTTCTATCAGTTCTTATTTCATTGCATGTTGGTATTTAGGCATTATTTCTTGCATCTACTTTTTGGGGGGGGCATGGAAAAATTTATTTCTGGTATTCTAAATTTCTTTATTCTTTCTTTTTTTTTACTAATTTTCCCCATGAGTTATATTCTTGATTACATAAAAATGTTCTGTTCTAAAAGATGTGTGATTATCAGTCCTTTGAAAAAATGGTTATAGTCTATTTTCCATATATAACTCAACATCAGAGCTCTGCCTGCCAAATGATCCCAGGTGTGGGGTTGCAGCAGGTAATTTCCTGAGCTGTATGCTACAGACGATTTTCTGTGTTAGAAGATGCTATCGGCTCACCTGGCCTCTGAGTGACAGAGAAATCCTTTGTTTATTCATTTAGTAGGCAGATTAACCCTAATGAATATTGGCTTCCTGGAAATAGATACAGGTGACAATGGCAAAGTGAGGAGTGGGAAGGAGGAAGACAGATTCCCTTTTCTTTCTTCACTTATAAATAATGATGGCTTTCATTGGAGAGTGTTTTAAATCGGAAAGGAATGCAAAATATTTCCATCTAAAAGCTAGGTTTAAATAATCAACCTTTAATTTTTAGTTTTGGATGTCTCTATAAGTATATTTTTTTCAGAAGAATTAAAGATTTCCTAATTTTGGAAAAACAAGTGAAAAGTGCTTTAAATGGGAGGTTAAGTAAAAATATTCAATTAAGTGCTCCATGGTGGTTGTGCAGAATCAGTTATTTAAACTGGAAAATGCAATCCTAATAAGTCCTTGCACTCAGTTAAAAGTTTGTGAATGTAAAAAGTATATTGTTTATCAGCTTCTTCTAGCACGTGAAAGAAAAGGTGCTTTGTGCTACGTTCATTTCTCTCGTCTGTTTAGGCTTCTTCAGTGACATATTTATTTTGTTTTCTCAGGAACAAGAAAAGGACTAATATAGCTATCAGAAAATTATTCATGGAGTTATACTTTAAATTAAAATAAATTTGTAGACTTAAGCTGCTTTAAGTTCTTTGTTTTGTTAGAACTTTTCACAATATTGTTAAGAATCATTTTTTTAAATATATTAATGAATATTTGCTGTAATTCCCAACATCCTGTGATGATACAAAATGTTTGTGATTGTAACTTTCGGTTTGCTTACTGAAGGCAGGAGTATTTTACAACATTTTTCTGTGAATGGTATTGGAGATACTTTATTTCCAAGACATGGATGTATAGACACAGATGTGAAAAGCTCTTCTTAACATTTAACCAGACTTTTCCAGATCTTAGTGCTTTGATTTATTCTACACTTTCCAAAGTTTCCCCTAATGTCTTCTTTTCCATAACTCTATCCATAGCAGGAAAAGTTTAAATTCTTCCCCCTCTACCTGCTAAATGTTGAAGATAGGGTTTTCAATGATGTATTTCGTAGTTGACTATAAAAGCTCTAGAATTTCAAGGGAGAGGTGAAAGAGCAGAGTTTTACCTTTCTCTGAAGATTTAAAATTTATGGCTTTTCCTAGTGATAGAGATTCTCTTTGAATTGTGGCATGGAGAGTTCTGAATAATGTGAGAGATACATGAATAGGAGGCAGTAATAAATTCTGAATGAATCTTTGTTTTTTTCCTTAAGATTACTTATCCTTAAAACTAATGTTTCTGTAACCTTTGACTGAATACAGAAGATCCAAAGTACTTCCAAGGGTGAAAATTTTTCCTGGTCTCGTGTGTGTAATTGTATTCATTCCGTTTGTGTGGTAGATGGTGTCGAAGATGTGAGGACACCAGAGGTATTTTTGCAAATTCTTGATTTACACACCGCCTTGCCAAAATATAAAGCAAGCTTCTACTGAATTGTTAGTAATATCTATTTTCAAAGACAGGAAAAAAAGAGAAAGCAATGTATATATGTCATATTATCTTCACATAAACCACTTCCTATGTTAACTGGATTTTCCTTTCCTTTTAGTGGAAAACCAAAGGACAACAATCATTATACGATTTTGTATTTTAAGTATTTTCATAATCCAACATAAATTGGCCCACCCAAGGATTATGTCTGTCTTATAAAGATGTGTTTACATAGTCATTGGGTGAAAGATTGCAGAAGTTGAACCACTAGTTTTGAAAGTTGAGCCAGACCAGGAAAAATCAGGATACAATTTGGCACTTATGGAGACGAAATGATTTCCTTTTTAGCTGCTGATTTCTACTGGGAAATGTATCCTTGGACTGAAAATTGCATCCGGAAAAATGTTTATGTAGTGTTTTTCAAATGACTGATTATTCTTCTAACCTTTAACATGAACTGTGTCTAATTTTGGTTTCTTTTAACTCTTTCACAACTAGGGGATTTTCCTCTCTGTGGGAAAAACATTACTACCAAATATAGCTTCACTACTTTGAACACACGAATGTCTTCCATGGCAACAAGAACATAAAATATGTTACAATTTCTTCTTGAGTTAGTTTTCCAAGCAGGTGATACTGTGCTCTCAGTAACCCACCCTTGCTCACAGGCACAGTTTTGTGCTGTGGCACATCTGTACAAAGTATAGTAGTTGAGTCCACTTGCGCAGCTATATTTCCCTCTTATTTCACCACCGCCTGCACACACCAAGTAGGAGCTTCTTAACATTTTCACAGGTAATATTTGATCCATCAGTGTTCACAGATATCAGTCCGTGGCTATATTTTATTCCTTATACATTGCATGACTTTTCTGTCTAACTTATTGTCCATCACAGATGGCAGGGATCTCTTCTCCGTGCAATCCCCACTTAGGGACCTAAGTTAACTAAGACTTTACCACCGAATTATCACAGGTGACCATGGGGACAAGGAACACACACAGGTCGCTTCTGCTCACCATTCATGAGCAGTGCTAGAACTGTGTTGTCCAGTACAATAGCCACTGGCCCCATTTGGTTATCTCAATTTAAATTAACGAAAATAAAATAAAATCGGTAATTCAGTTTGCCAGTGGCACTAGCCATATTGTCAGTCTACCATATTGGACAAAACTAAATGTAGAACATTTCCATTCTCATAGGAAGTTCTGCTGGGCTATAGCTTTAAGGGGATGGGGCAGTGTGTCCAGAGATGAGGAAGAAGCAATTATTATAGATCTGTATTCTGTCTTCCATTTGGTAAATGATATTCTTGCAGCTATTCCTGAGATGCTCCAAATTTTTTTTCTTTTTTTTTTTTTTTTTTTGCAAGTAAGGGGTGTAGCGAAGGCAGGGATATAAAAGTGAGGAAAGTGATATAAATAGACACACACACACACACACACAAAAATTGCTTTTCGCAGGAAAAGGAAAACTTAAGAAGCATATACTTGAAACTAACATTTTGCCAACGGGGAGTCTTGATGTTAGATATCCATTTGAAGGAAGGATCTGCACTGCATTTACGTGGCTCTGCAGAAGATATTCAGGAAAGAAACACCACAATTCCCATTGAGCTCAGAAAATGTGATTAAGGAATTTGAATGTAATTACCCAGAGTTTGGCTTTTCTTTTAAAGAACCCATTCATTTTAGAGATTCCTTGATACTGTAAATCTGACAACTAAATCTAGTTTTTCTTGGAAGACTTCCACCAGTAATAGTGTGAGTCAAGGATGAGTACAGAAAAAAAGAAGCCCATGCCGCAAGGACAGCCAGAGCGATCTTATGTTTTGACTTAAATCAGATTTTATCTACAGCTGATATACGGAGGGGATCTTTAGTGGAATGTGCCCGGCTCTGTTGAAGATTCTTATCTTACTTGATTGGTGTACAAGCTTATTTAACTGAATGGTAGGGCCACAATAAATATATGTTCAAGCAAATCACACTGCACTTATGTCTGAACACAGTAATAGTAATAGATTTGGGAAATTTTCTGTGTTTTCAGTCAAAGTTCTCTTTCCCCATAATTGATAGGTTAGAATTCGACAGGTGAGAGACAAGACTTCACTTCCTTTCTCTTCTCAATGGTTTGTGAAAAGTCCCCAGAAAGCAAGGAACCCAGCAGAGTCTGTGACAGAAACTGTTAACTGACTTTTTTTTCTTTTTTCTTTTCTTGCTGTTTCTGCCCTATCTTGTCAAACATCTGGAAATCAGCCTGTTTGCAGTCATCTCGCAATATGATTTTGCATTTACATCATTGTGCTAGTTGTTAAAAGTTGTTTCTTCCTTTCTTCCTTCCTTTTTCTTTCTTTCTTTCTTTCTTTCTTTCTTTCTTTCTTTCTTTCTTTCTTTCTTTCTTTTCTCTCTCTCTCTCTCTCTCTCTCTCTCTCTCTCTCTTTCAGGGAAAAAAAAATCAGCAACTTTTGGTCTGTCACAAGGTCAAGTGATGATTAGTGATGCAGTCTCTCCTAAACACATGTTTAGCCCAGAAAAGTTAAGTCGGTTTCCAAAAATTTGGTAACTATTAGAGTACTTCCTAAGTCACTTCCGATGTCAAGCCTAAGGTGGAGGGGAAACAGGGCTATATTGAGTTCTCTGCAGTTTTCTACCAAAGGGACTTAATTTGGCAGCTGACCCAGCCAAGGAAACACTCACGCAATGGCAGAACTAGACAGGAAACACATTTGAAAGAGCTGTTTTGATAGCGGATCATGAGATCAGGCAAAGAGCTGTGAACTTTACATGTAGCCTCGGCCATGTAGCACTAGGCTAGCCACCTGCGGGTAGAGAATCAGAAAGGAAATTAAAGGGGGAGTGTATAACTTATATGCAGTTTGCTTTCTCCAAAGAGGCATGCGAAAAATGAGGAGATTCTTTGAAGTACAGAAACATGATTAATGGATTTAGTTGTTATTGTTTTTTGTTTTGGGTGAAACATTCCACCATCATCATTTACCTTTACTTTTATGTTGTTAACACGACTGTTAGCATAGACTGTAAGAGCCGGCCTCATCAATTCTAACCACCTTTTTATAGCTCTCAGAAGAGCTGTCTTCCAAGGAAAACACAGCACTGAGCAAAGGTTTTACTTTTGGAAGATGGACGTTTTATAATGATAGGTTTTGACAACTTGCTCTGGTTGCCATGTGTCTTGCAGGCCTGCCAGTGGGTGGGTATTTGTCAGGAATGGGGATATGTCTGATAGGGGCTGCTTATAGCAGCCAGACTTGATTTTCAACATCCAGGGCTATGAGTCCCCTTAAAGCACGCTGGAAGCAGAAGAGAGCTTGGCTGTTCTTGTGTGTAAGGTTGGCGGAAGCTTGAATGTCCTGTTTAGGGAGCTGCAGAGCCTCAGTGTTAGAGCCTTTGTTGACACCTTTCATTCTCCCAGGAACTTCTCTGTGTTCCCCCTTGTCCATATTTTGAAACCACAGTTTGATTTATTTCTCCTTAGAGCGAATCAAAGTCTGCCGACACACCATGTTTGTATCTATGACAGACTTAGTCATTTCTCACAGTAGATCATTAAATTATATCTGGTTCAATTGCAACATATAAAAGAAAGATAAAATTTATACCTGCATTTAACAAATGCTGCCAACACTTTTCTCTGGAACAAGAGTGATTCTGTTTGTTATTGTTTATAAAGGCAGGATTGTAGTCCACAGCATTACGAGCCACACTCTGCTGCTGTGGCCCAGACAGCCAGTGGGTCCCTGGTAGAGCACATGAGTGATGCCTGAACAGCATCGCTCCAGTCTTTCTAATCACGCATTTGGTAGGCACCTGAATCACCCACATTCAACTTTATTAAGTTTATATGACAACTTCTAAATTTACTATAAACACCTTTTTTATTTAAAGTACTTTCGTATGCTTTTCAAATGCTACTAACAATATTTGCATAAGCGTTTCTCTCAATTCTAATTTCTGGAGTTTCTTAAAAACCAACAATTTAAAAGAATCTTCCCAATGAATTATGAGAAACTGATCTGTTCCATTTCCTTATCATCATTCATTCTCTTATATCTAAAAGAATAATCAATACAAGCCAAGGACTCCATTTATCAGAATAACCACAAAACTGATTTTTAATTACCTCTTGCCCGGAGCACTGCAGCAGGTGTCCCCACTGGTCCCACAGATATCAGTCTCTCTGACCCTGCCCCTTCCCCCAGTTCATCCTGTAGAACTCGGATAGCATCTTCTTCATAAAATACTGCTTTTATCATGTCACTCCTGTTTACAAGAACTTTTGAGTGCATCCCATATTACAACACGAAGTCTCATTATTTTGACTAACGATTCACAATTCTAGCTATGTTTCTTTTCAAAAAATATAAAAAAATGTTTTTTGTTGATCTTTAGAGAGAGAGAGAGAAACATTGATTTGATCCCCTTTCATGCAGACACTGGTTGATTCTTGCATGTGCCCGGCATGTGCCCTGACCAGAGATCAAACCCACAACCTTGGTGTATCCGGACAACCCTCTAACCAACTAAGCTACTGTTGGACAAATAAGTTTGTAAAATCTGTATTTTCTGGTTTTGCTAACTTTTATTGTTAAAAATGGCACTGCCCACGTGAATGGCCACCTCCCAGGTGATACAGCTAGTTGCCTTTCTGCTTGGGAAGGGGCTTGGTTATGCTAATGTGTGCTGGAGGAGGGCTTTCGCGCTGAAACACTTTTTTGTTGTTGTTTTTTACAGAGACAGAGAGAGGGATAGATAAGGACTGACAGACAGGAACAGAGAGAGATGAGAAGCATCAATCATCAGTTTTTCATTGCAACACCTTAGTTGTTCATTGATTGCTTTCTCAAATGTGCCTTGCCCGCGGGCCTTCAGCAGACCGAGTAACCCCTAGCTCAAGCCACGACCTTGGGTCCAAGCTGGTGAGCTTTGCTCAAGCCAGATGAGCCTGCACTCAAGCTGGCAACCTCGGGGTGTCGAACCTGGGTCCTCCGCATCTCAGTCCGACGCTCTATCCACTGCGCCACCGCCTGGTCAGGCCCGAAAAGTTTTAAAAGGAGGAGCTAGGAGGCCATTTTGGGAGGAGACCACGTTGTTGCAGGGCAGAGAGGCCACATGGTGCTTGGAGAGAAAGCAGCAAGATGGAGATGTGCTGATGGGGAAAGGAGGTGGCTGAGGCTGGTGGGGGCTTTGATTCTAGAAAAACTCGAATGAGTCAGTAGCTTTGGGAGCCCTGAATGGAAAGGGAAGTATTTTCTCGCTGTGTGTATTTACTCACTTGCCCAGCGCAAGGCTAGAAAGGTAATGGCCCACCAGTTCTTGGCTCCGTTGTTTCATTACGAGCTATCCGAATCCAATGTGAACCTACACGGGCCAGGCAGCTGTGATGGCCGCAACTACTGGCCCTACAGCTACCCGGCCAGGTAGCCATGTTTCTGAGCCCCTGCACTTCAGTCAAATGGACCTTTTTTAGTTTATTCAGGGTCCAAGCAGTTCAGATCCTGGCTCCTAAAGTCAGTATAAAAGAACGTTTCTCCTGAGCTCTTAGAAGAGTTTTTCTTCCTAAGATCAGAGACAGAGAAAAGTTCTGGTTGAAACAGGAAAAGCAGGGGGCTGTTTTATGCAATTAGATTCAGGAAGTGTTCACTTTGATAGATTTTCATTCTTTAGTTATGTTTTATAGTTTATTTTAGTAATACTGGAGGAAACTAGTGCTTTTGTAAAGATGTAACTTTGCCTCAGGGGTAGGTGGAGCTCCTGTTTGTGAGGACAAGCTCCCTCTGTGTCAGGTGAAATGGTGACATGACATTATCATGCCATCAGCTTTCACAGACAACAAGCAATAAAATGTCAACGAAGTTGGAACAGCAGTAGGTCTTGGCTACGAGGCAGGAGTGTTGTTCTGACTGTTACAGCATCATGTATTTGGCTAAGTGTCACCCATGGTTTCTTTCTGGAGTCCATTCCGTACACACTCTGTCATAGGCAGGTAGATACAAGGTAGGTTTTAGATATGTCGTTAGAAATGTTAGCATCAATTTTGGAAGCCGTGGATTTAAGTCTCTGCTTGTTAATTTGCTCACCAGCTATGGTCTGATTGTAGGAGATGTTTGGAATCCTAGGATCTAGAGAAAACTCTGCTACTAACCAGCTAGGCTGCTTTTAGCAAATCCATTTATTCTTTTTCTTAGATTACTTATAAGATCATTTCCAGTGAAAAAAAATAGAATGTATTTATAATTTTATGACTCTAATTACGTTTAAGCAAAATAACAGTTATATCATAGACATCAGAGAATTCTCACCTGGCATGTTTTTTTTGTTTGTTTGTTTTATCACTGAAACAAGAGGTAAGGAGGAGAGTTTCTGACTTTGATTGTTTTAATTATTTTAATTAATCTACAGTTCCACTGCCTTGGCCTGAGTTTTGAATTAGGTATTAAAATCCTGAAGCTAGGGGTACAAATGACTGTTCATTAAGCAAACTCATAATCAATCTTACACTGTTAAAATGAAATTATATTCCAAACTCAGAGTTAAGTGTGAAAAAATTTGTATTTGAGATTTTAAAATAAACCCTAAGCATTGGAGTCCCAGTCTGCCTTCACTAACTTATTATTTCTACATAAAGGCCTTTCTTCCTTGAGGCCTGTGAGCCCCGGGGCCTTTTCAGCATCGTGGCCGGCCCTTCTCTGTTTTTCTTTCCCTGGGAGTGCTGATTAGTGACTTGCGGTGTGCATTCTGATTTATCGCAGACCAGAGCTGCCCCTTAGGGGCTGAGCAGAAACACTCACGAAGGAGCCCTGATTAAAAAGAGTGGTAATGAAGACAAATGCTTCAGAGGGAGTTGAGAGAAAACCAGTCCTTGGCATTCCCCACAGCTCCTCTGAGCTTTAGAAAAGGAGGTGGTGGTAGCCAAAGGAAATATTTCCCCTTTGTTGTTTATTTCTCATGGCACTGGAAACATTTTTCTTTTCCTCCTGGGTGTTCTAATTCTCACTTGTTAACTGCTTCTCATGCAGGGTTGCAATTAACCCCGGGCGGATTCCTCACCAGGCCCTCCTTCCAGTCATTCCGTCCCCAAAGAAGTTTTTAATGCTTTGACCTATAACCATTTTTAAGTTCTTCACACTTGACACTTTTACCTAATTTCTCAGATCAGTAAATCACACGTCTGGTTGTTGTTGGTGTTTTATTTCCCAATGATTTTTACTAAATTTGATGTTAGGTGCCCATAATCACTTTCCCTTCCTCTTATTTTTACAAGACAGAATACCAGCAGAAAAACAACAAATTTTCATTTACATGGTAATTTTAATCACCACTAGGTCCAATGTAAGTCCACAACTAAGGACACCGTTTCAAAACTCCTTGAGTCTAGGCGGGAACTCTGCAAATAACCATCATTGCTTGATCGGGGTCTTTGGGCCTCTGCCAAACCAGTAGTCCCTTCATCTGTGGCTTCATGAGCCATATAATCCACTGCTCTGTTCAGACCTAATCCAAAATCTATTTTCTTTCAGAAGATTCCCTAACATTGGAATTAACGCTTAGGATATAGATTATTTGTGACAGGCTTACACAATGAGTCTCTGAACTAACTACATTGAGTGATCAAAATACCACATCCTAAACACTTGAGGATGGAGAAGGAGAAAGAATTGTGGAAGCTTGAAGTATTTGGTATCAAACCATTGAGTTTGTACCTGATCCGAGGCCAGGTGCAGAGAAAGAAAGACTAGAAATAGGAGAGCCCACCCCCTGTCCCTGTCAATGAGAAGCTCCTTAGCCGCCTACATGGATTAACAGGCAAGTATCAAAGAGTCAAAGCAAAGTTCAGAAGGTGCCAGCACCCGATTCATCTGACCTACTGAAATGTTTGATTTTTGGAAGCAGGTAGCAGTTTCTGATCCAATCAAGTGGATTCCTTTTTGTGGAGAACATTTTAGTGTACTTAAGAGAATCTTCTCAAATATCCGAAAATTAAAGAAAATTTTAAATCTACTCCAAACAGGTGAACAAAGCTGATAGGAAGGTAGAAGTTATTCTGTGGCCTTTCTGGCATTTTTGAGTCTTATTTAAGGCAAATCAAAAACAAAGAAACAAGTAATAAAAACAACAACAACAAATTAGGAGCTTAATGCTTCTCAGACACAAGGGAGAATTTGAAGGTATCCCATTCTGAAGAACATGAGATTAAAGATCAACATTAAAGACTGAAGAACACTCATTGAGAGGAGACTTGGATAAAACCTTTCATACTTAGGTTGTTTCTATTGAGGTTTGGTCCCCTGAACTCTTCTGCAACTATAAAGGCAAGGTCAAGGTCTCAGTAGGCTATCTGATGTCAAGTACAAGGGTTGTAGGAAAGGTCAAAATTTGCTGCAGCTCATCTGGAAACAAATGAAGGTTTAGACTACTGGACTAATTGCTAAATTTGTAGGATTACTTCAGGAACGTGCTCCAGGGTATTAAAATTCCATGCAAATTCGAGCCATTTAACATTGCTCCCCTGTTAACTGGGGAAGAAAGACTCTTAGCAATTTCCAAGACTGAGTGAATTCCCCCTCAAGTACTAATGGACTCTTCCTGGTCTTAAATATTGGCATACTGTTCTTTATTTTTCCTGGCTTCAAACAGGCATATTAAGATTTCATGGATATCTGAATCTTTCTCTGAGTATCTGGGAACACATCAGAGAAACCAGATAGAAGAGACAGAAAAGGAAATAGGCTATTTCCGTAGCCTTTTGAAGCAAATGAAATGGAAGGCTGCTTTCTGTGACGTTCATTGGCCCACAACTGCCCGGAATCTGCTAAAGCACCACCTTTTGTTCCTTATTGTGTAATCTTTAACAAAATATTTCACAGACGTATTTAGCATGGTTTTCTCATATGTACTCCTAGGCTCCATGGAGTAGGGTTGCAAGGACTGAAGCATTGGATGACTATAAAGTAATTTGAAACTGAGGGTTATACTAATGAAGGAATCACACGCAGAAAGTGAGAGGGAGAATTGGCTTGCTTTGGAAAACAAGCATTTCCAATAGTCTGCCTCAGGCCAGAATGGCTGGCTTGTATGGTTAGCTAGGAGTCAAGTTCAGAACAAACACAGGAGCGGTTTTCATGCATTTCTTCAGAAGATGAACAGAGGGAATAGAACTTTATAATGGGATGATCAAGATCAGTAATAATAGTAAAGATTATTGATTTTTAAAAATAGGTGTTAGGGAAATTCTGTCACAAATAACCTATAATGCCTTGAAATGCATGCCCTTCTGAATGCTTCCTTTTCTCCTGTATAAATTAAAATGTTGGCTGCATTTTACAAAATGTCAATTTTCCAAAAATGTGTCTGTATATTTCTGTACCTGCAGTGTGGTCAAGGTTTCGAGCAGCCAAATGAACAGTGCAGCTCAGAAACTGTAAAAAAAAAAAAAAAAAAGTGTTAGTCGCTGTGCTCAGAACTTTATGAGTGTTATTGCATTTAATCCCTATTTTATAAATTAGGAAATTGAAGTTTTAGCAGAATGAACTCAGCTGACAGGCTGCTTAGCCAGGGCTCAGAACCAGGCCAGTCCAACTCCACATCCCTTGCTCTTCATACAAAGCCCTACTGTCTTTCTGTGTGTGTCCTCTGTCAGTCGGTCCATTTGTGTAATGTGCGCATTGGACTCTGCAATTTCTAGGTTCTTTTGGTTCTTGAATTGTAGAAAAGTATTATAAAGTTGGGGAGGGGGACTCTATTTTTGTGGGACATTTAGAGAGAAACTGAAGAAGTGATTGTATTGACATTTCAAGTTAATGACACCTAATATATACTACTATATATACCAGGCAGTACGTAATTAAATTACAAACAGATCAATTGATGCTCAAAACAATCCTTTTGACATATCTTTATTATCTAAAAATAACTATAATTATTCATAAAGAATCAACCACATCAAAGATGTAAAAGAATTGTTTGGATTTCAAATGGCTTTAGTTATCATAGAACACCATGGTGGCTCTTAAAAGTAATAAAAGATTGGAATCATGAAACAACAAGTTTTCTAAAGAATTGTTTCTCCAGATTAGTGTCTGTGTTTTTCTTATGCAGTTTTTTGAATAGAGCATTTTAAAAAACTAGTATAAGTGCTATTTTTATCTTCACAATTTGAATTCGTGTTATCAGACTTCTCTCTTGAAAATAGTTTCAGATTAAAGGTAATAAATGTGCCTAGTTTGAAGTTTCCACAGTCTGACTAGGGATAATATCAGGACTATCTGAGATAGTGAGAACACCTACCTTGTGTATCACACTTCTCATATTGACACTATGAAGTATTTGTTATTCTGTTCATTATAACAGATGACTATAACTATGTAGTTGTTTCTTAATAGCTGGTACTTTTTTGTCACTTAGCCCTAATTTGGTTAACTCAAGGACATACATTGTAGTTCTGGGGAGTTAGTTGTTTGAGGATAACTCTGCTGCAGTAATCAGATTATATTAGTGTCAAGTGCCCGCTAATTATGAAGAGATTCATATCTGCATTAGGTAAATGTCATTTCACCACAGTAGCCTGAAAAGAGCTATTTTCCCCCTTTAGTTCATATCCATCTCATATAAGCAAGATATTGACAAAATTGATGCCCAGGTCCACTTGTTCTTTAGCAGGAATAGCTAAAAGATAGTACTTCCAGAAATATGAAGAGAGAAGCCCTATTTTGTTTTGTATCTGATCAGCTAACTTGTCACCTCGAAACCCTGTGTATTCGCTAAAGCAGGGCGTGGCAAACTACTGTCACCACCCATTTATGGACAGCGCACAGGTTAAGAGTTGTTTCCACAGTTTTAAATGGTAAGGAAAAAAATTAAAAGAAGGATATTTTATTAAACCTGAAAATTATATGAAATCCAAATTTTAGTGCCCGTAAATAAAGTTTTAATGGACCACAGCCACACTCATTCATTCATATATTGTCTATGGCTACTTCCTCGCTCTGATAATGGAGATCAGTAGTTTTAACAGAAATCATATGGCCTATTGATACTTCTTCATCTCTGGCCCATTACAGAAAATATATATTTGTCGAATACTGACAATAAGATCAAGTCCAAACTCTTTCCTAACATGGCACACAAAACATTTATGATCCGGCTCCTGCATACCTGTTCCCTTCATCTTCTCCGTTTTTCTGTGGAAAACAGCCTGAGCTCTAACCATTCTGAACTACGGGAACTTCTTAGACTCAAGACATGCTTTCTACATCTCTTAAGTATTTCCCCTTGGTACTTTCTTTACATGGAATCATTCCTTTTCATTCTGAGAACCCCTGGCAGATTCCCATTTGTCTTTCAATATTGTGGCTTAAGCATCCCCTCTTCTTCCCTGCAACCCTAACATCCTGTGCTCTGCTTCCACCTTTCACTCTTTCTCTAGTCAGTAAGCTTTTGGAAGACAGATATTGTCTCTTGTTCATGATTATATTCTTAGAATAGAGTTTTCAACCTCAGCACAATTGGCATTTTGAACTGGATAATTCTTTATTGTGGGGGCCTGTCTTGTGCATTGCAGGATGTTCAGCAGTACCCCTCTATCCATTAAATACTAGTTGCCTCCCCTCCCCTAATCATGACAAAGATGTCAGCAAACATTGCCGCATGTTCCCTGGTGCATGAAATTGTCCCTATTCAAGAACCACTGCCCTAGCATCTTGCATAATCACTAACCCATAGTAGACATTGAGTAAATATGCAATTACATATTAAAAGATTTGATTCACTAAAATTTACAACTTCAGATGGATAATTTATATGATGCATTGTATCTCAAAGCTGTTTTTAATAAAGAGACTACTACTAACAGCTATTATTAATGACATTATTATTGTGGGTTTTTTATTTTTTATTTTTCTGAAGTGAAAAACGGGGAGGCAGACAGACAGACTCCTGCATGTGCCCAACCAAGATCCACCTGGCATGCCCACTAGGGGGCAATGCTCTGTCCATCTGGCACATTGCTCTGTTGCAATCGAAGCCATTCTAGCGCCTGAGGTGGAGGCCATGGAGCCATCCTCAGCGCCCTGGCCAATTTTGCTCTAATGGAGCCTTGCCTGCAAGAGGGGAAGATAGAGATAGAAAGAGGAGGAGGGATAGAGAAGCAGATTGGCGCTTCTCCTGTGTGCCCTGGCCGGGAACCGAACCCAGGACTTCTACTGGGCTGATGCTCTACCACTGAGCCAGCCAGCAAGGGCTATTGTGGGTTTTTATTTTTGTTTTTGGCCTCTCAGAATAATTGCCAGTACAATCAATTGTGTCATGTACTAGTTGATGCCAAAGATACATTATCTTACTTAATACTGACTTCAAACCTGGGAAGCTGACCTCATCTTTGTTTCTGTCTTTGTTGGTAAATGCAGACACAAAAAAGATTCAGTAATTTGTTCAAAAATCACCTAACTAGTGACTGTGTATGCAGGATAGAGGACTTGGCTCTTGTCTGGTTCCAAAACCTGTGTTCATCTCACTTAAACATGTCGCTTTCACAAGCCAGATATTAGCCACAAGAAGCCTAACTTCTTGATTAGGTGGAAATGCATTTACCTATCAAAGACAATATGTGTCTATAGCAGATATTAGCCATTTCTAAATTAGCAAGAGCATTGTTTTTGTTCAGAATGCTAAATGTATCAGTAGAACAGCCTACATGCTCTATGGACAATAGTGGGTTTTTTGTTTTGTTGTAGTTGTAGCTGTTTTGGTTAGTTTGATTTTTCTCTTTCTACTTTTTTTTTAGTCCACCCAGGGACCACATATTTCCCCCCATGGTTTTAGATCCTGAGGTGGTGGACAGTCTATTCTGAAACACTATACAAATCTAATTTTCAGCTTAAGAAAATTGACAGGTGGCATTATCAGTTCTGTCTTTCACTTTACCTTAGAGTAGTGGTTCTCAAAGTGTGCGCCAGGGAGCACTGGTGCACCCTAGAAGATTTCCAGGTGTGCCCTATGGTATTCCAGAGAAATATGTGCCTGTTGGGGACCTAAATACCAACAGGGTTTTTGGAGTTTAGATTTTGGGGGGACAGAGGTATGGGGAATTGGCTGTAAGCTGACAGTCTGCCCAACCCCCCCACCTCGCTTGCCTGATTAGGTTTCAAAAGGCTGATGAGCTGTGGTGCTGGTACACTACCCCCCCATGTTCCCCGGAAAGACTGGAGGCAAGTTTCTTCTATCCTTTATTTGGTGTAAAGTTAAGATGATATGTATGGTGGGGGTATTCTTTACTTGGTAAAATTCTTGGGTTGCCTTGGAAACATGATCAAAGATCTCATTGATTTGCTAGTGGCCCACTTTGCCCTATAAATAAAGCAAGATGTGGTTTTGGGGCATGCTTTGTTCTTGCCAGCAGCAATTACAGGGCCCTCCCGACCCCGTATTTTCTTAATTCTGCACTGTTCCCACTCGGGACCTGGAATTACTAGCTGTTCTGGTTCGTGGCATGTGCCCAGATATAAAAATAAATATAGTTACTCTATTATACCATTTCATTATGGAAATACAGCTCTTTTTGTTAACATATCATTATTATTTTTATTATTAACACATTATATTATATTTAGATAAATA
Source organism: Saccopteryx bilineata (assembly GCF_036850765.1). Taxonomy (NCBI): domain Eukaryota; kingdom Metazoa; phylum Chordata; class Mammalia; order Chiroptera; family Emballonuridae; genus Saccopteryx; species Saccopteryx bilineata. Next base: position 351,999,579 of record NC_089491.1, on the reverse strand, counting down.
CACTCAAATAAAATGGATAGATTTCTCAAAAAGAAGCGTGATATTGAAGAATCTGATTCTAGAAGTGAGAAAAAGTTAAGTGTAAATAAAATAGGACTTGAAGGCTGACGGGCAGAATTTAATTTATAGCATTTTCCATCACTTAACACTGAACAATACGATTGGATTAGAAACCCATTCATGGAAGCTTCAAGTGATTTTGGTTTAACATTAACAGAAAAAGAACTGGCAGCTTTATCCACTGATCATGGATTGATGATTAAACATAAGGAATTGTCTCTTGAAGTCTTTTGGATTTCTATAAAAGAAGAGTATATGGCAATATCTAAAAAAGCTTTGAACATTTTACTACAATTTTCAACATCCTATTTATGTGAATTAGGATTTTCTACCCTCAACACAATTAAGAGTAAAAAGTGAGGAATTCTTCAATTTATTGAAGAGGAAATGAGAGTTTGTCTTTCAAATATATGCCCAAACATTGAAGAAATCACTAGGACACATCAGGCTCATGTTTCTCATAAACACAAGAATGAAAAAACTTAACACATTCATGCTAGGACCTGCCGAATTTACTAAATCTTACTAAGAATGCATATATATATATATATATATATATATATATATATATAGATAGATAGATAACTTTTCTTTCATTTTTTTATTTTTAACCCCTCTTTTTTTTTTTTTTTTTTTTTTTGAATTTTTCTGAAGTTGGAAATGGGGAGGCAGTCAGACAGACTCCTGCATGCGCCTGACCGGGATCCACCTGGCATGCCCACCAGGGGGTGATGCTCTGCTCATCTGGGGCGTTGTTCTGCCACAATTAGAGCCACTCTAGCACCTGAGGCAGAGGCCACAGAGCCATCCTCAGCGCCCGGGCAAACTCTGCTCCAATGGAGCCTTGGCTGCGGGAGGGGAAGAGAGAGACAAAGAGGAAGGAGAGGGGGAGGGGTGGAGAAGCAGATGGGTGCTTCCCCTGTGTGCCCTGGCCAGGAATCGAACCTGGGACTCCCACACGCCAGGCTGACGCTCTACCACTGAGCCAACTGGCCAGGGCCTTATTTTTAACCCCTCTTTTTTGTGAATTCTAAAAAACATAATAAAAATAACATAAAAATGTTTTTTAATGTCAGAATAAATTTAATTTTGTTGTATTTATTTTGTTTAATTACCATAAAAGCACGCTTGGACTTTATATTTTTTTCTTTAATATTTGACTTAATTATTATAACATATTTCTCAGAAATTTGTATATAGTGCGCCTACAATTATTTGTAGGATTTTAAATGTGCCCCGACTTCAAAAAGTTTGAGAACCATTGCCTTAGAGTAACAGCACTAAAGCAAATATGACCTCTAAGACTGGTGATCTTTTGAATGGTACTGACAATAGGACTTTCTGCAGGGATGGAAATGTGCTAGCTCTGTGCTGTCCAACAAGATAGCCACATGTAGCTATGGGCACTGGAAATGTGACTCATGTAACTGAGGAATTGAAATGATTTTTTTTCTTTTCCAAGCAAGATGAGGGGAGATAGACAGACTCCTGCATGCACCTGGACTGGGATCCACCCGGCAACCCGTCTGGGGTTGATGCTTTGCCCATCTGGAGTCATGCTGACAATGGAGCTATTTTTAGCACCTGAGATGGAGGCTCCACAAAGCCATCCTCAGCTCCTGGGCTGATGCACTTGAACCAGTCCAGCCATGGCTATGGGAGGAGGAAAGAGGGAGAGAAGGGGGAGGGGGAGGAGTGGAGAAGCCAATAGTCACTTCTCCTGTGTGCCCTGACTGGGAATTTAACCCAGGACATCCATACACTGGGCCAACACTCTACCACTGAACCAACTGGCCAGGGCCTGAACTGAATTTTTTATTCTATTTTAATTAATTGAAATTTAAATAGCACCACTTTATATAGCTTTGACAAAATCACCAACCTAAGCTTAACCCCAGCAAATATATTGGGGGTCATAGACTCTGGTTTTAGATTGAATAAATTACCAGTGTTGAATACATATACAAAGTGTAGGAATATCTACTTTCACAGTACAATTTAAAAGGATACTGATATACCTCAGCAGTGTGACTTGTAGAAAGACAGAATCACTACATGGGGTTGTAAATACACTGCAGTGTTTCTTCAACATTGATGAACATCTATTAAACCATTTTGTATTTTTCTCTTAGCTTGATTGTTAAGTGATAAAATATTAATAAGTTACCCATTTAGAGGCAATATTGAGACATTGAAGAATCAAGTGAAAATGTGCTGTACTTGATGTTTTAGGTATTGAAGAATTATTGTTGGAGTAAGAGACCTTGGCTTTGTTGAAATTTTAGAGTTTTTTTTCTACTAGAACGTTTGTATTTTAGCTCTTGGTCCAAATGATGACTATATTTAGTAACTGAGCTGGGGATTAACAAAATTTTTCTTTCCTGGGTATATTGTTGAGTATTTTCAGAAGATTCAATAGTGTGGAATATTCTTTTCATACCCATAAAGTTTTAATTTTGATGATGAAAATAAAACTGGTATTAAGTTGATGATATATTCATTTCAAATACTATCCTAAATTAGCTGTAATTTTTGGCAAGTTATAGTTAAACCAGTTTCATGCCTTTGCTTGTATGTGTTTATTAAATCTTTTAGTTCTCAAAAACCGACTACTCAATTATAATAGGAACAGACATGAATTTTATTATTCTTGAAGCTTCAAGAGTTACTGCTAACTTTTTACTTACATTTATTTTACCCCAGCATTTTTTAAAATTTGATTCTTTTTTTTTAATTTTTATTTATTTATTTTAGAGAGGAGAGGGAGACAGAGAGAGAGAGAAAGAGAGAGAGAGAGAAGGGGGGGGGAGCTGGAAGCACCAACTCCCATATGTGCCTTGACCAGGCAAGCCCAGGGTTTCGAACTGGCAACCTCAGCATTTCCAGGTCGATGCTTTATCCACTGCGCCACCACAGGTCAGGCCTTTACCCCAGCATTTACCTTGTATTCATTGCTGGTGATTGAAGTTTGAAACTATACATGCACTCTCTATTTGATCTTAGCCAAGAGATCAAGAAGCTATAGATACATTCTTAAAGATTACACATTATTCTCCTTGAAGGTACATATGATCTAATCTAAAAATTTGGTCAAATTTCTTTTATGATTTTATTCATTGATTTTAGCGCAAGAGAGGAGGCGGGGTAGCAGGAAGCATCAGCTCGTTGAAGTTGCTTCTCATATGTGCCTTGACTGGGCAAGCCTGGGTTTCAAACTGGTGACCTTAGCATTCCAGGCTATGTTTTATCCACTGCACCACCACAGGTCAGGCAAATTTGGACAAATTTAAAAAAAATAAGTTTTAAGATATTTGTTTTCTTCCCCATTTCCTGCCTTGCTCCTTGGAAAGAAGTGTGATGAGATTAAAGGTGTTTGTGATCTAATTGAAAAGTTCACAAATACTGTTTCCTATATTTGTGGTTTCCCCTTACATATGCCTTCCTTCTCCAGTTTCTTACTCCACCAAGAGAAAGAGCTGACTGCTCCATTTGTATACTGTGTATATATTATGTTGGCTCAGTGGGGGCTTTGTCTATGGCAGAAACCATAATGTCCAGGATTTGGTGAGCTAATTAAGTAAAGTCCTTCAAAGAATTTTTGTGTGGACTGTTTATCAAAAAAGATGTAAGTGCTATTATTTATGGTTTCCTAGATCTCAAGTATGCAGCACAGTTTAGTGTGAGTAAATGTCACCATGCTTCATGTTCTAAGGGTACAATAAATGAAAAAAAGCCTGCTTCCTTATCCACAGAATCTGGGAATTCAGGTGATCAAGAATACAACTCTATTGCCTGACCAGGCGGTGTTGCAGTGGATAGAGCGTCAGACTGGGATGTCGAGGACCCAGGTTTGAGACCCTGAGGTCACCAGCTTGAGCGTGGGCTCATCTGGCTTGAGCCAAATAAAAAATGCTCACCAGCTTAGACCCAAGGTCGCTGGCTCAAGCAAGGGGTTACTCGGTCTGCTGAAGGCCCACGGTCAAGGCACATATGAGAAAGCAATCAATGAACAACTAAGGTGTTGCAATGAAAAACTGATGATTGATGCTTCTCATCTCTCTCCGTTCCTGTCTGTCTGTCCCTGTGTATCCCTCTCTCTGATTCTCTCTCTCTCTGTCCCTGTAAAGGAAAAAAAAAGAATACAACTCTATTGACAATAGTATAAGGCAGAGCAAGTCCTCTTTGAGTACACAGGAAGGAAAGATTAGTTCCAGCTGGGGTGATCAGAGAATGTCTGTGAAAAAAAATGCCATGTGAGCTAGAATTTGAGGAAGAGGTAGGATTTTGATAGTTAAAGATTGAGTGAAAGGGATTCCTATTGGCAAGAAACAAAAGACTAATTTGGGGGTAAATGGGAATCTGCTTTGTATATATAGGAAAGAATATAGGACGGGGAAGTTGTGGAAGACCCAACTCTCTAGGGAGGTTAGGACCAGACTGTGAAAGAAAAATGTAGGTGGAAGAGTTGGGCTGGGGGACAAGGAATGAACAGTATTTGAACTGGGTAAGTGATGCATTTAGGAAGCTTATTCTAGCCGCAGGATGGAATAAATGTGGAAAGACAAAGGAAAAGTAACCCAGATAAGTGGTTATCACAATTGGACATTTACCAACAAAGACTTGATTTGTAAAGCAACATTAAAGTTGCTAATCTTTCTTTTTTTGTTTTGTTTTTTTTGTGTGTGTGTGTGTGTTTTTTTTCCTAGAGAAATAGAACTCTGATATTTGGCCATTTAGCATAACCTTTACATAAGTTTAGAATACAAAAGAAAGAGAAAAGAATACTCATTAAAAATAATTTTTAGGGCCCTGGCTGGTTGGCTCAGTGGTAGAGCATCGACCTGGCATGCAGGAGTCCTGGGTTCAAGTCCCGGCCAGGGCGCACAGGAGAAGCACCCATCTGCTTCTCCACCCCTCCCCCTCTCCTTCCTCTTTGTGTCTCTCTTCCCCTCTGCAGCCAAGGCTCCACTGGAGCAAAGTTGGCCCGGGTGCTGAGGATGGCTTTGTGGCCTCTGCCTCAGGTGCTAGAATGGCTCTGGTTGTGACAGAGCGATGCCCCAGATGAACAGAGCGTCACCCCCTGGTGGGCATGCCGGGTGGATCCTAGTCAGGCGCATATGGGAGTCTGACTGCCTCCCCATTTCCAACTTCAGAAAAATACAAAAACAAAAAAAATTTTTAGGCCCTGGCCATCTGGTTCAGTGGTGGTAGAGCATCGGCCCAGAGTGTGGAAGTCCTGGGTCTGAGTCTCAGTAAGGGCACACAGGAGAAGTGACCATCTGCTTCTCCACTCTTCCCATCTCTCTTTCTCTCTCTGTCTCTCTCTCTTTCTTTTTCTTTCCCATAGCCATGGCTTGAATGGTTTGAGCAAGTTGGCCCCTGGCACTTAGGATGGCTCTGTGGCCTTGCCTCAAGTGCTAAAATAGCTCAGATGCTGAGCAGCGACACAGATGGGCAGAGCAGCACCCTGTAGGGGGCTTGTTGGGTGGATCCTGGTCAGGACGCATGCGGGAGTCTGTCTCTGCCTCCTTCCCTCTCATTTAATAAAATAATAATAATAACAATAATAATAATTTTAAAGCAAGATTCTAGTTTGTGATTTTTATTTTATTTATTTATTTATTTATTTATTTTCATTTTTCTGAAGCTGGAAACAGGGAGAGACAGTCAGAGAGACTCCCACATGCGCCCGACCGGGATCCACCCGGCACGCCCACCAGGGGCGACGCTCTGCCCACCAGGGGGCGATGCTCTGCCCATCCTGGGCGTCGCCATGTTGCAACCAGAGCCACTCTAGCGCCTGAGGCAGAGGCCACAGAGCCATGCCCAGCGCCCGGGCCATCTTTGCTCCAATGGAGCCTTGGCTGCGGGAGGGGAAGAGAGAGACAGAGAGGAAAGCGCGGCGGAGGGGTGGAGAAGCAAATGGGCGCTTCTCCTGTGTGCCCTGGCCGGGAATTGAACCCGGGTCCTCCGCACGCTAGGCCGACGCTCTATCGCTGAGCCAACCGGCCAGGGCTAGTTTGTGATTTTTAAATGAGTAAATAGGTATATAATGCTTGCATGAATCTTTTATATCAGTTACTTTCTATATGAATGACACTGGGCACATTGCAGACTATAATGTAGTAGTTTGATAATGCATGATTTAAGATACATTTTATCCTAATCCACAGGTGTCCTGACAAACTCATAAACATGAAGCCAAGTGACAGACCCATTACGGCCACTATTACTTTTCATTATGGATACTATCACTTCCCTTTGCTTTGCTCTGTTTGGTTCACCTGAATAGATGGGGCTGGTGCATTTGGACAAGAGAGTGAGCATTCATCCCCCTTGACCCTGGGTCCTTACACTGGTATACAAATATTAGATTCTTTAACCAAGACCCTTACTTTTGTGAATGAGACATTTGACTTTTTTAAAACGAATTGACAGTTAAAAACAGGTTGAATCACCTATGTTTTAGAGCAGGGGTCTCAAACTCGCGGCCCGCAAACTAATCCACGAAGTTCAAAATATTTTGGATAAAATTAAGTAAGCCTAGGGGCCTACTTGTATTTTTCATTTCTCTAACATCCTAGCTAGATATTAGCTTAGTTAACAGCTAATAACAGTTGTGATGCGAACTACAGTTTCTGGTCGTTTTGTGACACTGAGTAAACTGCATGTACGATTGTGCTTGTTGTACTGATTTTTTTTTGTTTTCAACTGCAGTGAGAAAAGTGTTGCATAACAGTTGCCTTTTGTAGACCTAGTGCTGCCCGCCGAATGGCTGTGATCTTGCTCTGCGGCCCACATGCTGAGTTGAGTTTGAGATCCCTGTTTTAGAGTATGAGCTTATTTACCGCCCCCATTAAAAAGTTATATTGAGATACTCAAGTTCTTAAACGAAGTTAGTTGAAGGTATAATTTCTAAAAATGAAGTATTGTTACCCTCATTTCCTTATTTACTTTATGTTTTTCACCATATACATATCCCCTCTCATTATTGATAATTCTGTGAGGTATTATAATTCCAGTTTTAGAGATGAGGGGACAGAGACTCAGAGATGTTAAGTAAGTTATCCAAGGACACATAGTAATTGGGAGAACCAAATTTACAACCAGATCTGTGTGATTGATGCTGATGTCTTAACCACTGTCCCCAGATCCTTGGATAACATCATTTCATTCAATGTTGTTTTGCTTAACATCATTTGGTTATAATGTTGATGAGAAAAAAAACAAAACATCTATCTATTCCCTGTAGGGGCCACAGTCTGTGTGGAATTTGTACATCCTCCAATGTCTGCATGGGTTTTTTCTGTTACTCCGGTTTCTTCCCACATCCCAGAAATGTCCAAGTGTGAATGAATGTGTATGAGTGTGTGTGTGTGTATGTGTGTGTGTGTGTGTGTGTGTGTGTGTGTACACTGCAGTAGAAGTGTGACCTGTATAGGGTGGACACACCTTGTGCTCTGAGCTGCTGGGATAGGCTATGGCCACCGATGACCTTGAACTGGAATAAGCAGGTCAGAAATGTATCTTACTTGTTTTTATTAATCTTTTGTAAATGTGTGTATAGCTCACATTTATTTCAATGTTTAATAGCAGAAGTATCTTGGGACTTTGTTTTAGAAGTTTGGTGATGTTTTTGTGATCTGACATATGCTGTAGGAACTTAGCTCTTGTTTATATCAGTTAGCCTATGGTAATACTGGATTCATTATACATCGTTTTGCTTATATTTGGTTTCCTAACCTATCCATGACATTGAGACATCACTGTACTTCCTTAATCACTGTGCCCCTTTCCCCCCTTTTTATTGAATTTATTGAGGTGACACTGGTTTACATAATTATATAGGTTTAATGTGCACAATATTACAGCACATCATCTGTGCACTATACTGTGTGTTCTCCACCCCAAATCAAACCTACTTCCATCACAGTTTATCCCATCTGTACCCTTCTCTTTTTTTCTTTTTAGCTAAATCCCTCCACCCTTACCCCAAACCTAGGGCCCCAACCCTCCCCTGCACCCACCAGCTGTCAGTCCATTCTCTATGAGTGTCTCTATTTTGCTTGTTAGTTCATTTTGTATGTTAGATTCCACCTATGAGTGAAATCATGTGGTACTTATTTTTCTCTGACTAGCTTATTTCACTTAGCATAATGCTCTCAAGGCTCCATGCTCTCACAAAGATAAGATTTCATTCTTTTTTATAGCCAAGTAGTATTCCACTGTGTAAATGTGCCACAGCTTTTTTATCCACTCATCCACTGATGGACACTTGGGCTGCTTTCAGGTCTTGGCTATTGTAAACAATGCTGCAGTGAGCATAGGGGGACATAATTCATGTGAATTAGGGTTTTGGATTTCTTTGGATAAATTCCCAGAAGTGGAATTGCTGGGTCTTAAAGCAGTTCCTTTTTTTTTTTTTTTTTTGTATTTTTCTGAAGCTGGAAACGGGAAGAGACAGTCAGACAGACTCCCGCATGCGCCCGACCGGGATCCACCCGGCATGCCCACCAGGGGCAACGCTCTGCCCACCAGGGGGCGATGCTCTGCCCCTCCGGGGCGTCGCTCTGCTGCGACCAGAGCCACTCTAGCGCCTGGGGCAGAGGCCAAGGAGCCATCCCCAGTGCCCGGGCCATCTTTGCTCCAATGGAGCCTTGGCTGCGGGAGGGGAAGAGAGAGACAGAGAGGAAGGAGGGGTGGGGGTGGAGAAGCAAATGGGCGCTTCTCCTATGTGCCTGGCCGGGAATCGAACCTGGGTCCCCTGCACGCCAGGCCGACGCTCTACCGCTGAGCCAACGGGCCAGGGCCAAAGCAGTTCCATTTTTAATTTTGGGGGGTAACTTCATACTGTTTACCACAGTGGATGCAGCAGTCTGCATTTTCACCAACAGTGCATGAGGGATCCCTTTTCTCCACATCCTTTCCAGCACTTGTGTTTGACAATAGCCATTCTGACAGGTGTGAAGTGGTAGCTCATTGTAGTTTTAATTTGCATTTCTCTGATGTATAGTGATGTTGAGCATCTTTTCACCTGTCTATTGGCCATCTGTATATCCTTTTTGGAGAAGTGCTATTCAGGTCTATTGCTGATTTTTTAATTGGATTGTTTGGTTTTGGTGTTGCATTTTTAAGTTAGTTACAAATTCTGGATATCATTCCCTGATCAGATATATCATTGGTAAATATGTTCCCCCATTCAGTGGGCTGTCTTTTCATTTTGTTGATGGTTCCTTTGCTATGCAAAAAGCTTTTAAGTTTGATATAGTCCTATTTGATTATTTTTCTTTGGTTTTTCTTGCCTGAAAAGATAGATGAGAAAAAATATTGCTACAAGAAATATCCAAGATTTTAGTGCCTTATTTTTTTCCTAGGATTTTTATGGGTTTGCTTCCAGCATTTAAGTCTTTAATACGTTTTGAGCTTATTTCTGTGTACAGTGTAACAAGGTGGTCTGGTTTCATCTATTTTTGTATGTATCTGTCCAATTTTCCCAACACCATTTATTGAACAGACTCTCTTTACCCCATTGTATGTTTTTGCCTCCTTTGTCAAATATTAATTAAATTTAAAGGCATGGGTTTATTTCTGGTCTGTTCTGTTCTATTGATGTAAATGTCTGTTTTTATGCCAGTACCAGGCTGTTTTTTTTGTTTTTTGTTTTTGTTTGTTTGTTTTTGTATTTTTCTGAAGCTGGAAACAGGGAGAGACAGTCAGACAGACTCCCGCATGCGCCTGACCGGGATCCACCCGGCACACCGACCAGGGGCAATGCTCTGCCCCTCCGGGGCGTCGCTCTGCCGCGACCAGAGCCACTCTAGCGCCTGGGGCAGAGGCCAAGGAGCCATCCCCAGTGCCCGGGCCATCTTTGCTCCAATGGAGCCTTGGCTGCGGGAGGGGAAGAGAGAGACAGAGAGGAAGGGGGGGTGTGGAGAAGCAAATGGGCGCTTCTCCTATGTGCCCTGGCCGGGAACCGAACCCGGGTCCGCCACACGCCAGGCCGACGCTCTACCGCTGAGCCAACCGGCCAGGGCCACCAGGCTGTTTTGATTACTGTGGCCTTGTAGTATAGTTTCGTATCAGGTAGCATGATTCCTCCAACTTTGTTCTTCTTTCTCAAAATTGCTGTGGCTATTAGGGTCTTTTGTGGTTCCATATTGATTTTTGGAATATTTGTTCTAATTCTGTGAAATATGCCATTGGTGTCTTGATAGGAATTGTATTGAATCAATAGATTGCTTTGGGTAATATGGGCATTTTAATGATGTTAATTCTTCCAATCCATGAACACAGTGTATACTTCCACTTACTTGTATCTTCTCCAGTAACTTTTTCCAGTGTCTTAAAATTTTCCAAGTACAGATCTTTTACATCCTTGGTTAAATTTACTCCTAGGTATTTTTTTTTAAGCATATGTGAATGAGATTGTTTTATTAGTTTCTCTTTCTGATAGTTCATTACCGGTGTATAAACCAGTGTGCCTTCCTCGATGCCAGATGATGTGACCCCAGTTTTGTCAACGGATAAACACTGGTCTGAAGTGAATGTTTGCATGGAGGAGTCATAGAATTTTAAGAATCAAAGGGTTTATAAAGGTCATTAGCCTTCATGTAGAACAAAAGTCCTGTATATCTGGAAAGTGTCCCTATTTAACTAGATTTATATAGTGCCTTGGATAGTAATAGTACTAGTAACAACATCCTGTTGAGGGTAAGGAGCAGGGCTTAATCATCAGAAAACATTGATTTTGTGGGTAGAGGTGAAGGCAGAATGAGGCAATCAGTTTGGAATAATGTACTTGGGAGAACTCTGCTTTTTCATGTACTGTGTCTGATTTGATGACATCTGGGATTTGGTTCAAAATCATGCAGGAGGAAGGAACTGAATGTGGAGGGGGCAGGATTGGCCATGGCTTGATGGTTGTTGGGTTGTGTAATGAATGCTGGGGTTTTATTATATTTTTCTGTCTATTTTGGTGAATGCTTAAAATTCACCATAATGGTTTTAAATTTTTATTTGAAAGTGCTGTTTTCATGATTTTATAAGTAGTTCAATTATGTATGCATTTTCTTCTGAAAAATTCTCTTAGATGTTTTAGTCAAAAGAAACATTTTTTTCCCTGCATTTGTTCGCTCTTGGAATGTTCTTCATTTCTTTTTCTGATTATTTGTTAAAGAAAGAACTTTTCCAGTGCTGATGGTGAAGTTAACTGTCAGCTGCCGATAGAGCGGCAGCATTTGTATAATTTATCTAATTTCTCTTACGAGTAACTTCTCTTTGACATTATTTTTTAACTAAAAGATTTGCTTGCATTGTTCTTGTTAGGAAAAAAAAAATCGCTAGGATGTACTTAGTAATTGGAGTCAGCTGCATTTAAGACTGTTCAGGCAGACTGTTATTTTAGCCTTCACTAGTAGGGTTTTTAACACCAGTTTGACCTTACTTTGAAACATTCTCAAAATACCATCCTTTAATATCGATTTATATCCTTTCATATTAAGGCAGAGCAAGGTCCCTAGGGAAAAAACAATGAAACTTACTTCCCACAAATACTGGAACAAAGGTAGATTTTCCGATCTTTTTTTTGTTTGTTTGTTTTAAGAAAAATAAGGAAAGACTTCGGGGAAAGTTTTCCCTTGGTTAGGACATAATGGTTGCAAATGTATTTTAAATATAGAAATGGCAGAAAGATAGGACACCTAAATTAGATGTCACCTAAATTGCCTTACACTCGTTACTGTTGCTTGAGGATTTAGACTGAATCTTCTGTTCATATCACTGTACATATCATCATATCAGATGCTTAATGAATTTGTTAGTTTCTTTTTGTGTGTGTGTGACAGAGAGAGGGACGGACAGATAGGGACAGACAGGTAGAAGGGAGACAGATGAGAAGCATCATTTCTTCTTTGCGGCACCTTAGTTGTTCATTGATTGCTTTCTCATATGTGTCTTGATTGGGGGGCTACAGCAGAGTGATTGACCCCTTGTTCAAGCAAGAGACCTTGGGCTCAAGCCAGTGACCATAGGGTCACATCTATGACCCCTTGCTCAAGCCAGCGACCTCATGCTCAAGCTGGTGAACCCGTACTCAAACCGGTGACCTTGGGGTTTCAAACCTGGGTTCTCTCCAGCCCAGTCCGACGTTCTATCCACTGTGCCACTGCCTGGTCAAGCTCAATGTATTTGTTTCTGAATGCTAAATACTGAGTTTGTATAACATTATACCATTATATTTTAGTGTAAAGCTCACATTTTATAAATATTTTTATGAAAATAAGCTTTTTTTGTTTATTCCAGAGGAGGACAGTTTCCTGATTCCTTTCTTCTCTTTGTTTTTTGCCTCTGTCCTTACTTTTTGGCCACTGGTACACTGTCATCTTGTAGAATCTCAGAGGCAGAGTAAGTTGAGGATTGTAGATACTCTTTTTTAAAAGTAGATTGATAAAACCAAAAAAAAGTTGTGTTATATTTACACAGTGGAATAGTACTCAGCTGAAAAGAGGTTCTTATCTCAAGAGCATTATGCTAAGTGAAATAAGCCTCTCAGAGAAAGACAAGTACCATATAATTTCACTTATATGTGAATCTGTTGAAAAAGATGAACTAACAAAATAGAGACACATAAATACAGAGAATAGACTGACATCTGTCAGAGGGGGTGGGGTGGAGGACTGGGTGAAAAAGGTAAAGGAATTAAGCAAAGGGAAAAAGCCTCCTAGACTCAGACCAAAGTGTAGTGATTACCACAGGGAACAGGTTGGGAGGGGGTAGAAGCGGATATGGGGGGAGACATAGTGATGACAGGAGACTTGACTCAGGGTGGTGAACACGCAATACAATATATTCAATACAAACGATGTATTATAGAACTGTATACTGGAAACCTATATACATTTATTAATGTCATCCCAATATATTCTTAAAAAAAAAAAAGTAGATTGAGAGAGGGTTCTAGCATTCTCAGGACTTGAATTCTTTGAAGACTTAATGACCATCAAATCCATATAAGGCAATTGGACTCCCTCCCATCTCTTCTGAGCCTTCAGCATGTGTCTTGATGCCATAGATCCAGCGCCTGGAAGGCCTGAAACCTTCTAGGCAGTACCTCATACTGGTTCTCATGCTGTGTATGGAAATGGAGCAAGTGTTTTATGATGAACTGTTGCTCCAGGCAGCCCTACATCTTCTGGTGACGCAGAGTCCTCAGGCACCCAGTAAGTGGTCCTTTTTCAGTTTAAAATGCTGGCCGACTTTATTCAGGCTCTTTTTCGAAATGCTTGGTCTAATATTCTTCAGAAAATAATAAAATCTGTGAAAGATTAAAATTTTATAATGGTTGATCCTCAATAGCTAAAAAAAAAAAATTCACCCTCTAACAACACAGCCATTCTCTCCATGTTCTTAAGTTGTTAAATTTGCTTTAACCCTTTATTCTCTTCACTTCTCCATGTCAGCTATCGTGGTTGTTTTCAAACTGCTGAGGAAGCTAAAGGTTAATGATAATTTCTTACTAAGTTGATTTACATCAAAGAATAACTTCATATAGATTAACAGAAATAATAATACGGGTAAAATTTCCAGACCAGGATCATTACAGCATTCTGAGTAGGCCCTCAGTGACAAATGGCTGTTAAACCTGTTGGGCTCACCAGCATAAGGTTTAAAACATAAAACTATCAAAGTGCTTAAATTTTTCTTTCTGGGTCTTTATCAGAAATATTCATTCGGACCATAACAACTGTTAGAACAAGATAACAACTCCAGGCCAGCTGTCAAATGTTTACCATTATCAAAACCCTCCCTGGAGGGAGACGCAACTTTGGCTCGCCTCACCGGCAGTAATTTAATTTTTCCTTCATTCTGACTCGGAAATGGCAGCATTTTTCAAAGCTTCCTCCCACTGATGGCTGAAATTTTCCTTGTGAAATGATTTCCACCAGTCTTGAATCTTTCTTGTTTCTGCCGTCTTCACCTTTGCTGATGGTTCTGCAACTCATCACCAGCTATGCAAACTGACAGTTCACATCCTGGGGCAGCAGCGGGGTCTGGCCTGCAGAAAGGAGCAGCCTGACCAAATTTACGCTCACAAGATCTCTTAATTCACAAAAGCATTTGCTCTAGTTCCTGTTCTCTGCTGCAGGGGCTATGGAGCGGGAGTGGGGGTTGGGGCAGGACCATTGGGAGAATGTTCTGAAGAGAAGAGAGGCTCTCTTCACACTCTACTGAGTACACAGACTCTGGAGATGAAAAACAGACGGAGGGAGGCATTTCCAGCCATCTTGCTGATCTGTGTGGGAGTTCATTGAACTGTACAGCATAGCACCAGACCCTTGTGTCATTTAATGTTACTTTTTAAAATTGTTCTTAAATGTTCAGCACAAATATCCCTCCCACCCCCCTTTTTTCATTTAAGTTGACAAAGAATATAAAAATTAAAAAGAAATAAACAGAGCTGTTTTGCAATGAGGATGACCAGAAATTGCTGTCCTCTCTGGAGAGTTCTGTTTAATATGAAAGTCCTCTTAACAAGAGTGGACAGAGGAAGTTTTAGGTTTGATTTGAACTACATGTACATGACATATTTCATTTTTTTCCTTCCCTCACAAATTTCACCCCAGGCCACTTGTTTGCAAAAACCTCCAAACCTTCCCTGGCTGCTTCTGAGATACTCCTGGAATTTGAGGTTGCCTTTTATCTCCTTGGTAGAGACATATTTTTGTCCTTTCTGTGCAGCCCCTGGACTCCTCTACAGAGGACTCGTGTCCCCACGCACCGTCTACCCGGGACAGACAGTAGCGCAGGACTGTTTCGCAGCGCAAGGTCACTTAGGTACTTTGTGTACCAGTTTGAGTCAGTCTGAAAATTGCTTTCGAATACAAAGTGTTTAAAATGCCTGACCTTTCAGGTGTATTTCTATCCACTCCCTCCCCAGATGTCTAAAACTACCTAATCAAATTGGTAGGTTGTTTTCATGGCTTTGAACGTGGAGCTATAATTAAAGTGAAAATGATAGAATCCTGAACTAGAGAGGCATATTTGAATTCCAGGCTCTGCTCTTCCACTGACTGTGTTCTTCAGTTTCTTTCCCTGTAACTCTTGCAATCACAGTAAAAGGATAGAATTATGGGGGATAACCCAATCAAGTCCCTAATTTGGATCCCACTAATTCAGAATGTGTGATTACACTGAATTAAGGTTGCTCTTTGCACTGTCTGTAATGTTTGTCATGAAAATTGGTATTTTAAACAATATTTCAGAGGAGAGCATTCATTTCCTAAAGAAAACAAAAGCTTGCAAACACTTTTACTCATACAGTTAGTTGTATAAGACTTTCCTAATTACAGGTGTTTCTTATATCAAAATAGATAAAACAGATGTCTG
The DNA here is from genome assembly GCF_036850765.1 of Saccopteryx bilineata. Taxonomy (NCBI): domain Eukaryota; kingdom Metazoa; phylum Chordata; class Mammalia; order Chiroptera; family Emballonuridae; genus Saccopteryx; species Saccopteryx bilineata. The sequence continues at coordinate 351,984,135 of NC_089491.1, read as the reverse complement.
CCTCTCAACGGGTATTCTTAAGTATAACTCACCTGTTTCCTGGTTTGAGACTGGCCAATTCCCTAATTGCCTGAATGAAATGTATTTTTTTTTATCATCTCGTAAATATGTTTTTTAACTTTCTGGGGTGATATTGGTTAATAACATTGTATGCATTTTAAGTGTAAAATTCTATAATACTTAATCTGTTTATTGCATTGTGTGCTCACCACTCATAGTCGGAGACTTCTTCCGTCACCATATATTTGACCCCCTTAACCCTCTTTAGCTTTCCCCCACACCTCTGCCCCTCCGGTAACCAGAGACTATTGTCTTCACGTTTGTTGGTTTTGTTTCTGTTTTATATCGCACATATGTGTGAAATCACATGGTTCTTGTCAAAGAGGTATTTTTATTCTCAACAATGCTCTGGAATATACACTTGAGGAGCTTACATGTTGGAAGCAAATTCCAAAGCAAGGTGGTAGACGCTCAGTCCCACAGGAAGCGGTAGGCAAAGTATGTGCCATGGGCATTTTAAATCAGTAGAGATATCCGGAAAGTTTTGCAAACATGGACATATATGTTGTTTTCTTAACCTTCCGAACACACACACACACACACACACACACACACACACACACACACACGAGGAAGTTTTTTTATTGTTTCCAGAGCTTGATATAGTCTCTGCTGCATAAACTATATGAAACCCCCTTCAACTGATTTATTTGGTATAGTAGTTCTCAGTACCTGCCTTCTATTGAGTATGATGTACAAACATTTTGTGCCAGACAGTGTTCTAAACTGTTTTAACCCATTCACAGAGGACTCGGCATTCCGATGCTCTGACAGCCGTGTGTAAGTGGCGGGGGCTGCAGCAAGCTACCTGCCCTGAAGGTGGCTCCCCCCCCACCCCCCGCCCCATGGTGCCACTGCAGAATGTGGGCTTCGCGTTGCCAGACCTTCCTTTTATTCAAGGGAGACAGGAAATTCACATTTTTATTGCTATTTTTTAATTTTTAAAGCAGTACCAGCCATATAGTATAGAAGCTGGTTACTTTTACATTATATATTGAAGCCCACTCGATCCTCAGAGAGCCCCTTTCGGAGAGGTACAATTTTTTGTACTTTCCCACTTGCAACACAGCTAATAAGTAGCAAGAGTGGAATTCTACCCCAGGTCTGATTCATTCCAAAACCTGCGTGTTCCTGTTCTCCCTCCGCTCTCCCCTGGACTTGTGGGAGTGGAGCTGGTGCTAATATGGGCAGAAAAGTGCTGTTTGGTTAAAGCGAGGCCCTTAACCAAATTATCACACCGCATTGTACTGTACTGTAGAGTGTTGTCTTCCCGAGAACAGTTATTTATGGCTTTGGGAGGAATTAATTATAACATGAAGTTATTGGTGGCTGTAAATATCAAACAAAAGCTCTGTTGCCTTTGCTGCAGATTTTTCCAACCTCATGGTACTTCTAGAAAAGCTACCCAAATACCCTAAGTTGGTTGTCGAGTTCTTCAGGTTTCACTAAGAGTGGCAAAAGTATTAGTGGCAATTTTACAAGGCCTGACCTTGTCAGAGAGAGGAGAAACCCGTACTTCTCAGGATCTACTAAATATTTAATCACTTAAAAAAAATTTCTAAAATGAACTTTGTTGCCTGAAGGAGTTAACACACTTCCACAAACCCACCTTCAGCTGGTAAGATCAGGCCCATTATTACTATTATATACAGCTGTAAAAAGCTGGTTACATCGCATAAATTGCATTGAAACACTTAGGCCACAGGATTACTCAAGAAGAATTGTATTGCTTGTTCAGTCATATATTTTGATCTTTATTGCTCGTAGTTTATTCTCATGAGAGTCGGGGATTAGCCTTGCTTTTAATGTAAAAAGTGTATCTATGAGGGTAGAAATATAAAATGGATATAGATTTTTAACGGCAACTTTGGTTCTTAGCATTAATTTTACATGCATTTTTCATTCTGAACTTTTAAACAGTTTGGAAAAACATATGAGAGATTTGTGAACAGGGGCAAGAGAGGGTCAAATGTATCAAATCCTGGGATTCCAGCAAATGTAGGATTTGTGGAAGAGCAGAGAAGCACACATGTGTGGGGAATGTAAATTAAAATAAAACCTCACTTCGTGCAGAGTAGGAGATGTGCGTGCACTTTGCTACGGCAAATTCTGAGGTGTTTGTCTTCTTAATAAATTAACCAAATATTAAAGTAAACATTAGTTTTTATCAGGTTGCATTATTTTTTTCCTCTGTGGATGAAAGTGTTTCAGGAAAAATCATAAAAGAATCTATGGTAGCTCAGAGAGGTTAAACTCAACAGTTGTTTCCTTTGAAGTTCCTGGCCATGAGGTTAATTGCCAAAACTGCTTGTGGAAAAGGTGGTAACAATTTAACAAGACTGTACAACTGCAGAGACTTAGATGAATATCAGGTGTTTGCAGATGTTTTTTCCTAACAGGAAAGGGGGTGGGAAGGAGAGGAGGAACAGAATGAAAAACAGGAGAAGAGAGAGGCCTGAATAAAGTCCCAACTAAACAGCCAATAATTCTTTGTTTGCTTAGCCAATCATCCTGTAATTGGCCAGGAGGTTAATAGGAGTCTATTGATTGGTCAGGAGGAGTGCTTACCGTGGCTGTTTTTACAGTATGCTCCCAGACAGGAGGCTGCAATTACTGGAGCACTCATTCCCACTCTTTAGGGCCATTGCTGCACTGATTTATGAAACCTGATCAGGTTGCTGTTGGCAATTTATGTTTTAAGTGTTGCCTTCTGGGTCTTTGCTGCTTATGGGTTGGTGTGCTATTTCTCATCATTTATTGTGGTCATTTGAATAGGTAAGCTTATTTATGACTTATTGAAGTAGGAATACATTAAAAATAACCACCACCCACGTGGACTGAGAAAGTGGGAACAATCAAACAAGAAGTATGATAGAGCCCTACTTGCTCTAGAAGTAGAAAGTCTGCTACCAGTGTAACATTTACAATAGATCAAGAAATAAACTAAGTAGTCCTTCTGCTGCCTTTAAGAGACCTGTTTCTCCACTCTCCTCATTAATTCTCACTTATTGATTTCACTTGGATCTCCTCTGTATCACTTCTATTAGATTTGGTCCCTGATATTTTAGAGTTAAGGAAACTGAGGCCCGTTTGAAATGTTTTTAGCCATGCAGACTGCTTCTGGGGCTTGTGACAGGGCTCTTCTGTCTTAACCCATCCTGACCTGGCCCTGACCTTAGCTTTATTAATAAGGTACTTACCTCACAGTTCCATTTCTCACTCGCTAAACTTGACTATAAATCTCCCATTACTCAAGATCTTGGTTTTCCCCCATTGCTCAAACCTTCTTTTGTAGTTCTGAGTTCCCTGGGAGCCCTGTTGAAGGAAAGTAAATCTCTCCTGATGATAAGGCCCTTGAGCCATAGGTTTCGGTGTAGCCACATTGATCAATTGGATTTCACCTACATTCCCACTTGTCACTTAAGGCTATGTGACCACAACTACTACTACTTCTTCCTATCTCTCCTGTTTATTTTTATTTATTTATTTTTTAGCAAGAGTGAAAGAAACAGAGAAATGAGAAGCATCAACTTGTAGTTGTGTTACTTCAATTGTTCATTGATTGTTTCTTATATGTGCCTCGACTGGGGGTGGGGGGGCTCAAGCTGGGGACCTCAGCACCCCAGCTTGATGCTCTATCGTAATGCTGGTGGGCAAGGCTAGGCAGGTTCACATTGGATCTAGGCAGATGGTAGAGAAACTGCAGAGCTGAAAAGCGTTGGGCCATTTGGTTTAATCAAGTCTCACAACAGCAGACAAGCACACAGGTGGGGAAAACTGCTTCTCAGGCATACAAACAGCAAGAATGGACCATCATAGTGGTGAGCAGGCAATCCACAATCCCCAACTCTCTTAGTAAACACCCATAGCCTTATACAGGCCGTACACACGTGCGCTGCTACGCACCTGCACTCCAATCAGGCAAAGTGCTCGCAGCCGGTACACCAGCAAGCAAGTCTGACAGCTGCCCCACATCTATCGACTGCACTACCACCATCAGGCTCTCCCACTTTTTAAATTTTACTACTACTACTATTACTAATACTTTAAAAAACAATAACAACCACCAAAAAAAAAACCCTGTTAAGGACTTTTGCAAATCCTTTCATTGCTTCCAAAAATGTCCATCAATCCGCGTCCACATTCTAACAGACTGCTGTATTCCAGGCCCTCTTGCAAGTGCTGTGGATACAGGGTGATGATAGTAGACCACAATTGTGCCTAGTGACAGTGGTCCGGAAAACATAGGGGACATTCATTCCTAAGACCCGCTGAACTTTATGGCAGAAGTGTGGCAAGCACCAACCCTCTCCCCCAAACTGACAGCACAAGAAGGGCTAGGATCCTGTGTGCCAACGGGAAGTGGCATCATGACAAGAAGTGGAGTGGTTGTGGTGGGTAGACCAAGTTGATTTTTTCAAGAAAGACTAAATCTACAAAGGAGGTGGTGCTGAGGTTTGAAAGCATTGAGCCCAGCTGCAGTCTCTGAGAATGCTGGCTAACAAAAGATGGCCAGCATTGTGAACTGGGAGCAGATAAGAGAAAGGGCCAAGTGATCGAGTTCTAAGCTTTTTGTTTCATTTCATTATGAAGAGTGTAAAATCTTGAGGTTATGTTTTAAAAAAGAACAACAAAAACAACCTACCCCAATAATTTTTCAGATGCTTGGTCATTTTCCTTTTGGAGAAGAAGGTGTCCCCTACTTTGGTGGATACAGTTCCCTCTACAAAGCAGTGCAAGATAAGATTTTCGCACCTGAGGCAAAGGATGTACAAACAGCCTCTATAAGATTTTTTTTTTTCTTATAAGGGAACCACTTATTGAACCTTGTTATTTGTGCTGTCTGGATATCTCAGGAGATAATGGCTTTCCTTCTTCCTTCTGTTAAAATTGTTCTTCTATCGTGCTGTTGTAACTCACAATTTTTCTCATTCTCTTGAGCTCAGTAGAGCTCAAAAAAACCTTAAAGGTTTTCTTTCCTCTCTGTCGTTGTCACATGTACATGGAACTGTCTTCCTCTTCCTGTTGCTTCTGCAAATGAGTGGCTTTTTCTGCCCTGCCTGCTCATTACCTCACTCTAGTAGTCTGTTCTGATTCCGAATCCATCTTTTATGAGAATGAAAGTCTTGTCAACTATTCTAGCTAACCTATTGTTACCATAATATTATCATGTAGGAGAGTGTCAATCTGACCTCTCAGAGTGGTAATTATGGATCAAGTAAAGCAAAATGTCAATAGCTAAAGTTCCTGTAGAGCCGTCTGCCATCAGTTCCCCTAGACTTTGAGAATATCACGCCTGTCTTTCTTCCTGGTTCACATCTAGGTAAGGTTACCCTTTCTGTTTTCTTGCTATGTTATTGTTTTTATTATTAATATCAGAGGGAAACAGATGACTATGTGCTTAAAGGATCTGACCTCATTCCCCACCCCCAATATAATTTGATATCTCCTATTTATTTAATTTGAATTCACAAGAGAAAGTAACTTTGTACTTTTAGATAGACTGATATGTTCTTTAGTCTTTGCTTTTATTTATTTAAATTTTTTCCTTTTTATTGAATTTATTCAATGGTGTGACACTAGGTAACAAAATTATACAGGTTTCAGTTCTACAACACATCATCTGTACACTGTAGTGTGTGTTCACCACTCCAAGTCAAGACTCCTTCCACCACCATTTATTCCCCCTACACCCTCCCCATACCCTCCACCACCACCCCATACCCTCCACCACCACCCATACCCTCCACCACCACCCATACCCCTCACCACCACCCCATACCCTCCACCACCACCCATACCCCCCACCACCACCCCATACCTTCCACCACCACCCCATACCCTCCACCACCACCCCATACCCTCCACCACCACCCATACTCTCCACCACCACCCCATACTCTCTACCGTCCCCCGGGAATCACCACACTGTTGTCTATGTAGTCTTGTATTTTTGGTCCTTAAGCTAAAAATATCAGGTCCCCAGATGAAGGTTCCTGAAATGCATACTCTCTACCATTGTATACCCTTATAATCCTTGTAGTGGTTTATTGTTTTCCTGTTTTCTGCTAAACTTCACTGTTTACCTCATTATTAACTTTTATGTCAGAACTCAATAGCATTTATAAGATTCTTTACACAGATGTCTGAACTTTTATCTTCCCGTTTATGGGTAGACTCTTCTACTGTTTTCAAAAGGAATTAACCAAAAAGCAACAACAACAACAAAAAATTGAACAATCCATGTTCTGAAACTAGACAGTGTAAAGGTCTCATAGTTGTAGTATCCTTCCATTGTTGGTAAAGGAATTGTGAAATAGAAGAATAAACAGACCACAACCCCCCCCTTTTTTTTTTACAGAGACAGAGAGAGAGTCAGAGAGAGGGATAGATAGGGACAGACAGACAAGAACGAAGAGAGATGAGAAGCATCAATCATTAGTTTTTCGTTGTGACACCTTAGTTGTTCATTGATTGCTTTCTCATATGTGCCTTGACCATGGGCTACAGCAGACCAAGTAACCCCTTGCTCAAGCCAGTGACCTTGGGGTCAAGCTGGTGAGCTTTTGCTCAAACCAGATGAGCCCGCGCTCAAACTGGCGACCTCGCATCCCAGTCCGACGCTCTATCCACTGTGCCACCGCCTGGTCAGGCCACAACTCATTTTTTTTAATAGAAGGGAAGCAAAAGGGCTAAGTAAGCATGGTGTTCATCCCCTAGGATCACTTTGTTCTCTTGAAGGTCCTTTTCTTTAGATGTTTGTCCCACTGACTTCCTTTAGTTTTGTTTTATTATGGTTTGAGCCAGCCATGCCCTTTGCTGGATGACCATGTATAAAAAGGGGAGGGAGAGAAGAAGGGAGGAGAAAGGACAGAGAAAAAGAAAATGTATATAATAAAGCAGAAATGATAAGAATTGGGAAAAATGCAATAATTGGAGATATAACTACTAATAAAATGTTGGGTGTTGACTCAGCCATGACACGTTCACCTCTTTGAGAGAGCTCAGAGAGATTTTCTCATCAAAATTCTGGGATTTTGTTTTTATAGTTCTGGGACAAAACTGCCAGGTTGGTGGTGAGAACAGCAGCAGGTGTTAGACTGGTAGAGTCAGACCAGACCTTCATTCACCAATGTCAGTAGTTGAGTTCTGGCTGGGAAAGAATTCAGAGCCAAGACTCAAAATATATGAGAAAGTTTTTGTAGAAAGTTACAGAGGTAGAAGTGAGTTGTAGAAAAGATAGGCTTGGGAAATAAGTTTTCAGAAGCAAATGAAGGGTTCTTGGAGCTTAGGAGAGGAAAAGGTAAAGGTAACACCCCTGGGGGGAAGAAGGAGGGGGAGGAAGATCTGGACGCCAGAGGAGGACCCAGGAGAGGATCGCCATAGAATATTCATCAGCTTTCCAGATGTGTCCTTTCAGAGTCAGGCTCTCCACTGATTGGCTGACACCAAGGCATTGGGTCATTAGTCAATGCAGCTGGTCCTGAGGTTGGCCATGGCGTCACTTGTCTGGTTTTGCTGCTTTTCTGGACCTGGAGCTGCAATACAACTGAGGCCAAGTTGTATTTGATACTGATCAGAATCTCACTGTTCTGGAGGCTTAATGCTTAGGGGCTGTCCTCTGGCCCCCTTGTTTGTTTCACCTCAGGATCTATACCACATGACTAGCAACATGCTAGGGGAGAACAGGTTAAGGGAGGATCTGAACCACGGGACCAGCTAGGGAAGAAGGTGACCCTTGGGGGAGCTCCAAGTTTTCCCAGTGTTGCCCGTTGCTAGGTACCCTGTAGCTTTCTGCCCTGGTGACCTTCCTACCTGACCTATCATCCTTGCTCTGCTCATGTCTGTCTAACTGCCTACACTACACCACCGCCAACTTTAATAATCCTTTTTTCTTGGAAGGTATTTTGGATTTATTGACTGGTTAAGCTGAATGGATCTTGAAAAATACATCAGGAAAACACATTTATCTTTTTGAAAACATATACACATCAAGGTGTTACTGATCTTCAAGAGCAACCAAAAATTCTTTTCTAGCAAATAGATTTGTATTTGTATTTTGTTTATAGGAAAGTGTAAGTAAACAGAAATTATTCTCAAACAAATGTTGAACAAAGTTAAAGGGAAAAAATAAGAGAAGGAGTACTACTATTTATTGAGGAGCACTCAAATTAGACCACAAAAATTAATTGTGATTAACTAATCTAGGTACTGGAAAGTGCAAAACACTTGGCATTCTTGTCTCAAGGAGCTTTTAAAAAAAAATTGTTGTTGAATATATTGGGGTGACATTGGTTAATAAAATTATACAGGTTTCAGGTGTATAATTCTATAATAAATCATCTGTATATTGTATTGTGTGTTCATTACGCCATAATATTTTAAGAAACTAAAATATGATGGTTTAATCACCAGAATATTGTTTAATGTAGCCTGACAAGGTGGTGGCGCAGTGGATAGAGTATTGGACTGGGACGTGGAGGACACAGTTTCGAAACCCCAAGGTCACCAGCTTAAGCCCAAGGTCACTGACTTGAGCAAGGGTCACTCAGTCTGCTGAACACCCCCCGCCCCCAGTCAAGGCACATATGAGAAAGCAATCAATGAACAACTAAGGTGCTGCAATGAAAAATTGATGCTTTAATCTCGATCCCTTCCTGTCTCTCTGTCCCTATCCCTCTCTGTCTCTATCATAAGGAGGAATAAAGAATATTGTTTAATGTAAAAAGGAATAAAGTTTATGAATAAAGGTACTGGCGCCAAATATATGTAAGTTTGAAATATTCTTTTTTTTTTTTTGTATTTTTCTGAAGCTGGAAATGGGGAGAGACAGTCAGACAGACTCCTGCATGCGCCTGACCGGGATCCACCCGGCACGCCCACCAGGGGTGACGCTCTGCCCCTCCGGGGCGTCGCTCTGTTGCGACCAGAGCCATTCTAGCGCCTGGGGCAGAGGCCAAGGAGCCATCCCCAGCGCCCGGGCCATCTTTGCTCCAATGGAGCCTTGGCTGCGGGAGGGGAAGAGAGAGACAGAGAGGAAGGAGGGGGGGGTGGAGAAGCAAATGGGCGCTTCTCCTATGTGCCCTGGCCGGGAATCGAACCCGGGTCCCCTGCACGCCAGGCTGACGCTCTACCGCTGAGCCAACTGGCCAGGGCCTGAAATATTCTTTTGATTGAATGCAACTGTTTTTGTTTTGGTTTGGTTTGTAAAAGACAAAATAAGTCATTTCAGGCATGTGTTTCTCTGTGCACTTTTCCTCGAAATTGTCTTTTGAGTTTGGAAAAGTGATTAATAAACAATAACAAGAATTTATTTTATTTATTAATTTTTTTAATTTTAGAGACAGAGGAAGGAAGAGAGAGAAAGGGGGAAGCATCCTTTGTTGCTCCACTTACTTATGCATTTATTGTTTGACTTTTGTATGTGCCCTGACTGGGAATCAAACCTACAACCTTGGTGTATAGGGACTACACTCTGAATGAACTATCTGGCCAAGGCCCAGAGGACTTATTGAGACATTTCAGGCACCATGGAAGGTTTTTGTGCATGGTTCATTTGTGTAAGATGATCTCAACAAATTTATTTTACTATACAATGAAAAAAAAGTGTAAGAAGCTTACAAATGATAAAAAATGTCTCTCAATTAGCAATAATCGTGCTTTAAATAAACCCCACTGGCTATGATGCTGCCACTGCATGTAGTTCAAAAAATGTTTCTCCATCCTAGAGCATGGATTAAAGAAACTTTGACAGAGTAAAATATTAATAAACATACAGTTTGATACAAATTTTGGTGAAAGATAAATAGTATTGGGTCAACTAAAATGAATATTTATAAGAAATAAATAGTATTGGGTCAACTAAATTGAATATTTATAAGAAAACTTGAATTGGGGCAATAAATAAGTCCTTAGGCTTTGGTGGCATCATAAAGTATTTGTGCTATATTCTTGGTGATTTATTGCTCTATCAACTGAGGTGAGCATTTCTGTTCAGAAATGGATTATTCACACTTAAATCTTGTGTTCTTTATTTAATTAAGTTTAAATTACAGGTTAAGAGTGGTGCCCCCCACCAAAAAAAACCCAGAACAGCCACAGAAACAGTGTAATATGTAACTTAAATCTTAATTTAAATTTGCCACCCGAGGCTGAGTTTTGACATCTGTCTAGGGGCAAACACCTCTGGTATTTGTCAATAAGCAACAGAAAAATATTGGCTTTCAGATAACAGGCGACAGTCCTGCACGCGAGAATGTTCAAATGACTTCAGCTCTTTCCAGCTTCATTGTGTCAAGCTGGCGGATCACATATGGCATTATGGAAATCAGCAAATGAAAACCATATTGATCAGCATCGAGAGCAAATGTAAAAAAGGTGGTCTCGAGGAGGAGCCCAGGAGAAGAATGCTTTTCTGGTCAACCTGATAGGCCCTTGTTAAGGCCTTTTAATCATTTATTAACGTAACCCGCCTCCTTCCCTTTCCACTCAGATTACCTCAGCCGCAGACGATCCTGCTCCATTTATCTTTTAATGTTTCCTTTATTTAATTTATTTTTAAGCTCTAAGTTATACTCTTATTTCAGAATTGAGTTTTACTTTTCATGGGATTGTTTTAAGTGACTTAAATGACTTTTCCCAACAAGCTCACCAGGCATTCAGAGGAAGAAAAGCATTTGCTGAGAGTCACCTAATTTACTTGGGGTGCGCCACAGCCTAAAAGCAGAGGCACAGAGACAGGCGGCCAGACACATGAAAATAGAATGAAAGAGAAAAGGAAAAAGAAGGAAGGAAAAACTGGAGATGTTTCTATACCTAAATCTCTGTTTAAGTTTTGGGTCCATGTTTCAATTTTAAGGTCTTCCCCCCACACACACACAGTTTGGAGTTTAGCCTAGTAAAACTACTTCAAGTCTACAACCCAGAATCTCAGTCACCTTGTTTTCCCCTCTTCCTTCTGCTGTGGCTTCAGTAGGAAGTAGATGTTTTCTTCTGTCTTGTTTTTTGAGAGGAAAATGAGAGTGATCTTCAGTCTGCCTAGCGAGCCTGGTTTGTGGAGGGTGCTGTTTTCCTGGGCGTCCTTCTCCTGGAAGGCAGCTCAGGTCCTGTAGGCTTGCTGCCTCCCCTAAATTGCATCCAAACCGAGGTCTGCACGGGTTGCCTCTCTGCCCACCTCTTCCCTCCCAACTTCTGCCTCCCCTTATGTTGTGTCCAGGTTCATCATTTGGTAAGAAATTTCAAAGGTGTGTTTTCATAGGGAACTGCGTCCTTCTGTAGTTGATAAGTAACCTGTGGATATGAGTCTTTGGAATATTAATTAGCATCTTACAATAATTGTTTCTATCTTGCTTTGGGGTATAAATTCCTCCTAAAAGATTCCCACCAACAAAACAAACCTGAAACACAGTGCATATGCCTGAAACTGGTGATTACAAATCAACTCTATGATGGACTCTTTCCTGCGTTATGTAGGTAATTGCCAAAAACTGAATATTTGCGCTTTTTGCTTCCCTTTTCAAACTACTTTAAAACACACACACACACACACACACACACACACACACACACCCCTTCTTCAACATTGAACAATTGAAGTATCACTTTCCTATAAATTTAATTTTAGATTCTGAAATAGATATTCATTAACAGCAAAAAGTGCAGTTAATCCCTGGGTGCTGTGGGTGATCAAATCATTGAACTTTCTTTCTGCTCTGGACTCCCTGTCTGTGGCCGTTTGGCCTGATTATGTCTATCTTTACTTTCCTATGTTTTCTTAGCTTTCCTGTGCATTTGGAGGTACTATTTCTGATTGATTTAGATATCAAAGGATGCACAATGTCTAGATCTAATTTATATAACTGGAATCAGGGATTTTAATTTATTTTGGTTTTCCCTTGATACTCCAAAGAGACCTTAGCATTTGGAGGGGAGGGAAACCATGTATAAAATCTATTTTATCTTTTCTTCTTTCTGTGTACTCATTGATGTCTCAGTGCTTTTCGTCATAGACTCACATTGCTCTCCCGCTTTGCTTTCTGTGTGCTCTGCATCCAACAGTGTAGGCGTGCTATCTGTTCAAGACTTCCTCTCCCTGTTTGTTTCAGAAGAGCAGAACATGAAGCAGTGAGTGAGTGGACTATGCAGAAACGCTCTCCCTCTCCGACTCTTTTTCCCCCTCTCCCTCCCTCCCTCTTTTTTCCACTCTTCCCACTCCTTCTCCTCCCCTCTTCCTCATTCTTTCTCTTTCTCTCTCTCTCTCTCTCTCTCTCCCCTCATTCCCAATGGGAGTGTTGTTTATAGAGCATTATAATTTATAACTGAAGAGAGTGGATTTAATTTCAGTGGAGAGGCTCGCCAGCAGGGCGCCAGCCTGCAATCATATGAATCAGCAAGCTGCAAACTCTATTGAATGGAAAGTATTATCGCTGGCCACAAACGGACACTGTTTCTCCTAAACAACTCCCTTGGTGCAGGAAGACCTTGTCTTCATTCATCTATTTTACATATCTACTTCTGTTTTAATTTTGCCATTTCCTAAAAGTGTTTTTCTCTTTAGATTGCAACTTTTCTCTAACTACCTTTATTTCCTGATCCAGCACTGGAAACTGCTATTGTATATTTCTGGCTGATTTGATATTTCTTCTGTCTCCATCCTTACCATGTATGACTTCAGTTCTCTCTTCGCTTCTCCTGCTTGTATTTAAGTCATTTTTTAAAAATGGGAGTCATTAAACATGCAAACAAGATTGTGATGAACCATTAGCATTAATATTGTAAAAATGCTAGTCAGTTTTGATCACCTAAACTTTTATTTAATCATAGATATTTTGTTTATACTCAGATTTGTTTTTCTACATTCATGGAAAGATTTATTTTCTTGTCCTTCAGACATCTGGAAGGTGATTTCTTATTCCTTTCATGACCCATCAAATGTCTTGTAACGTTAATACCTGTACCTTTAGGCCAACTTTTTCAGTCATTTTTTACAGAGAGTGCTAGAATACGTACATGACATTTTTTGTGGGTGGTGTTTGTTTTCATCTAGCATCGGCTGCTTTCATGTAGTTAAGTGAAATCTCAGTCATTTTAGAAAGTCAGACCTACCAAGCTGGTACCTTTTGCAAACATATTTTACTGAATTCATGTAGCTATTATAAGTGTTGGTGATTTTGGTAGTGAAAATTTACGATTAGAGATATTACATTAATATTTCATCAGATATCAGACAATCTTCATCCAGACTTAAATAATTTCAACACTCACGTCTTAACAGTGAAATTCAAGCTGCGCAAATACCTGGCTGGCTGATACTGATACTTGCTTAAAGGGAGGAAGGGACAGTGCAGGAAGCTGCAGTAAAGGAATTGTTTAGACAGCGGGGGCAAAGCCTAACTAGTCTGACTACATTTGTTTAGAGTAAAGGTCTCATAAGCTTAAAAAATACTAACAAATACAGAGGTTAACAAATAACAAAATTGCTGAAAACTCGGAAATATGATACAAAATTCATGTTTTATTGTCAGAAAAGCATTTTTTTGTGTTGTAGATAATAAGGTGAAATTATATATCAGCTTGCATAGTTTCTTGACACAATTTCACATCAACAAATCAAAATACATGTAACCATAATTTTTCTCATTTAAAGCACAAACTTATGAATCCGTATCTATTCATAAATTTTCTCCTTTGAAGCCTAATAATAGAGTTATAGTCTTCACTGTCTTATCTAGGATTTTTTTTTGCCTTTGATTACTCAATAAGAATTACATATAGGACTAGAAAATCAATATGTTTCCTTCTGCTTAATTTCCAGATTGAATGTTGCTACGGTTTAGTATCAGACAAGGAATACCTAGTGTCAGTTTAGAGAGGTTTCATTTGGTTTCGTTTTAAATTCCTGGTGGTGGTAGTTGTTACTTTTAACAACAATTAGCTGTCAACTAAGGTAAAATTTCTTATCACTCTGTTTTTTTGTTTTGTTTTGTTTTGTTTTGTTTTGTTTCTCAAGCAGTGGTATGTGAAATGAGGAAGAAAATTGGAAGGTGATCGCAGGTGAATGTATGCTTAAATCCTTTTATTCCTGACTTCAAACCAGTTGCTAAGCCAACTCATGATGTGTGGATTTTTGTTGAATTAAGATTAGACAAAGTACAGGCAGCTCTGTAATGAATACCCTGATACAGAAATCTCCTGCATTTTTAGCATCCTTGAAGAGGAGGGAGAACCATATTGAAGCGCAAACATTTGAGTAAGGTTGAAATGACTCAACAATAGTGAAAAGGTTCTTGGCTTCATTTGATTCTTTTCAGAGCAGGCAAAGGGAGAGCCTTTGTCTTTTTTCTTGAGTCCTGTGGGCTTATTTATTGTGTTTTTTGTTTGTTGTATTTTGACCTAAAAGATGTTCCCCTTTCTACCTGTAATGTAACGTAAGGTCAAGACAAGCATGGTTTTTTTGTTCCTTAATCTGACTATTCCTATTTTTAAAAAAAATATACCATAAGAACTCTCAGAACCCAATCTAGAATATACAAATTCTATTTGCCTGTCTATTATAAGCAAAGGATTCATTTCTTTAAATTAGTATCCATAGTTAAATTAATTTCTTTGAAAGTTTTCTGCAAATTAGCAAAAATTGAAGTAGAAGAAAATATGTTAGTTATCTATGATTCAAATAAAAATATATATTGAAAATAGAATCATCTATAAATACATTTGTCTAAAATTTTTCTATTCTACTAGATTCAAAAATATAATTGAAGAGCCGGAAAGTACAGTTCACTAAAACATTGCTTTTTATAGCCTAAAACAGGGTTGGTGGTTTTTTAAATTTTTGTTTTGGTTTAGGTTTTTTTTTCTTTTTGCACAATGCTTGCACATTACAGTGACCTGACTTCTTAACAAGTTATCTGATTCCTTGATCAGAAAAACTTTATTAAAGAGTAGATTTAAAAATTATTACTTGGTGACCTTGTGGAAGTTCCTACCCTGGTCGTATAGGGAATATGTTACATTTATGTAATTGCTATTGGCTTCCTTGACTGTTCATATCTAGAGTTTCCAAGCGTTGTTTTAATAAAACACGTTCAGGCATCGAAGCCGACAGCTATGTTTCCCCTCCCTGTAACTCTGCTTTTGGACCCTGTGCTTGGCCGACTTAGCAAAGCTTAAAAGTCAGCTGCATCAGCGTGAGCCAACTCTACTTTGACTGGGGGCAGTTGATACACCATTTGTTTTCTTTTCTAAATATTACAAAAGTTGTACTTTGCATTTACTAGGGCTTTTTAAAAATCATTGCTTTGGGCAAAATGTTTACCTTTTTTTTTTTAAAGCCTATACCTCCAACATATATATATTTTAAAAAGGCCATGGCTTTATTACTGAGTGTGGTGGATAACACTGTGGTTGCTCCAGTTAAAATCGTGACCTTGGTGGGGGATGGGGAAAGGCCCTGCTGGTGGCTGCTTTCCTCACTTTGGAGCTTTGATGTGTTCCTGCAACTGATATAAATGCACAGGAGTTCAGGGAGAGGCAGCTGGCTGGCAGCGACAGATTAAAATATTTCTGACCCACAAAAGTAACCAAATGCCCATATTTCTTCATTTAACATAATTAATACCTTGTATTTCCACTGACTTTGATAAAGTGGCCTTCCTCCTCCCACCCCAACCCTCTTCCTTCTGTCAACTTTGGGAAGATGGCAAGAGATCTATAGTTAAAATACTCTACAGATGATGAAGGATAGCATGTCTTAAAAAAGCTAACATCAAAAGTCTCAATTAGGTTGCTGCCTAGCAGGAAGCTTATAACCACATTAAAATGGAAAAGTTATTTCATTTTTAGTATACTGTATTTCAGCAGCAAGGGTTGCAATCTAAGAACAAAATGAAACGTTTTGGTTTGGCTGTCAAGTGAATCCACATTTTGTTACAAATGTGTAATTACAGGAAATACATGAAATAAAAAGTGTTAAACATTTCTTATTAAATATTGTTAAAGAGGAATTTGGTGTACTTGGAATTTAGAAAAAGCCGGGGGTGGATATCGGTCATGTTACAGGGTCTACTTGTTGCATTTAATTTGAAGCAGTTGTCCTTATTTCATTATCAGAGAACAGTGTTTTTCAGTTTATTCTTTATAAGACAGAGATAGTCACACCAAATATGCCTATAGGTTTAGGCCATATTTGATTGATCTCATGTGATTATATCTGTCTTTTTTTCCTTCATTTAGTGCCATGGTGTACACATTTCTGAGTGAAAAGACAGACGATGTCTTTATTTGAAACAAACTGAGTAATGGTTGAGCAAGCCATCTGGAAAGGTGATGTCAGTGGGCAAGGGTGGTTGCTGGTGAGTGTAGTCGGCCCCCCCTTCCCCCCAACACATACATCAGCCTCCACAAATCCAGTTTCATGGTGCCTGAGTCACTGTCTGGTTGGTTGAACTCATTCTGCTCAGCTGATATTTAACTAGTAGCCTGTTTTGGAAAAGTTATCAGTGCTGCCTTCCCTTGTCCTTCACAAGCATGATTGCTGGACAGGGATAAACTGTGCTGATCTGCCATGATGGATTGCATTTAGTTCTATTACCCTCTCATAGGGGTAAAAGGCACACATTTAGTGCTGTGACTAAATTGGATTCCTTACACTAAGAAATCCTAAATTTGTGCTCACAAACCAGATAAATGTAGAGCCAGTGTACATTTACAGGCCCATTGTAGATCTGGGTGATAGAAAACATACCGAGTTTGGGCTGTATGTGGATGGTGTTACTACCCCAGATGATATGTGTATAATCCTTGCCCCACTTAAGTAAAAATTGGAGGTGTCTTATTGGGAAATGTCCTGGGTAAATAAACGGACTGTAATTTGTGTATGGGTCCCATAAATAGGGGAAGCGCGTGAATTTGCTGACTCTCAGTGAGATGGGTGGGCGGGCATCACGTCCAGAGGCAGGGCTCTCATTGGCAGGGCAGAAGTGCTCCTGACAGTTGCGTTTCTTTTTATTAGCCACAAATAGATGTTCATATGCCTTTGCTTCCACAGAAAGGGGCTTTTTCTCACATCCTACGGCTGCAGAGAAAGGACAGCTACACAGCCCATATTTGGCCGTGTCCCGACAGAATGCCTCCCTCCCTTCCCCTGCTGCAGCCGTGGAGGTGGAGTCGGGAGACCAGGAAGATCTCAGCAATAGACCTTGTCGGTACGGGTCACTGAGTTGTTTGGACTCTGCATTTATTTTAGCAGACTTCTCTGATAGTTTTTGCAGTTTTCAGCTTTTTGTTGTTGAAAACAAAAATAATAAGTAAACCAGTTCAGGGACATATTTCTCTTTCTGAACCCGATTGCCTGCCGTTTGTCGTTGTCCACTCCCCCTGGGGCGGTGGAGCCAGGTCTCCAGTCCAGGCTGGAACCTGAGGCGCTCGCTGCTCCTGGCCGAAGATGAGAAAGAACAGGGTATTACTTACACTCTTAGTGCTCCTGCCTTTTCTTAGTGAGGCAGTCAAGAGAACCAACACGGAGTTAGAATGTTTCATTAAAAATTATATACGTACATATCTTGTTCAACTTTTATATATACATATTTCTGGACCTTTAATCTTACTTTGTGAAAGATCAAGGCAACATTCTGTTCACACTCATTCAACAAATTTTGGTTGAACACCATTATATTGTTCAATACAATAGTGAATACCTACAATGTATTTACCAGAGTAGATAGGTGGTGTTCCTATTAAATGAGTGGAACACTGTGGCAGAAATGATTAAAAATCATTGACTAAGACATTTCTTCTGCATTAAAACTTAGGAGATCAGTTCTTCTCAACTATCGGGAGATGGAATAGTTTCTTTTATCCTAGCATTTGACCATGATATTTTAGGTTTAAAGGAATAGATATATATGATAATATGTTATTCTAATGCAGAGCTGCCCAGATTCTTAGGTTACAGTTTTCATTCCAGAGTCCTTTCTGGAATATAGGTTAAGAATATTTCATTGCGATAATATTCCATTTATTTAAGAGTCAAAGAAACAAATAAATAAAACTAAAATAAACTGAATATTTAATTGATGGAACCATATTTTTTAGGCACCGAAATTGATGATAGGGACATGACTTTTTTTTTATTGTTGGAGACATCAATATTAGGAGATTTGCCATGAAAGTTTCCACCCATTGGGTTTTTAATCCTTTTGATGCCCTTCCCTCTTCTTATAGTTTCTTTAGTTATCTGATATGTTTGAGAAGAAGCCCTTTTGGGGCCCAGATTGTTTAAATTAGAGACTTCTCCCAAAGGAAGCCCTGAGATCCAAAGCAATTAGAACAAACTCTAAGAACTCAGGTGCTATTCAGAAAATAATTTACTCTTACTGTTCACCATTATTTAGCTTGACCACACCTACTTCTGGGGGCATTTATGTGATTTTTAAAAAATTCTGATTTATAAAGAACTTTCACTTATATCTCTGCAATCCATGAAAGAACTCAGACAGTAATTATTTATTTTATATTCTATAGTTGAGGATATTGAGCATAGAGATATTAAGTAATTTCTACTTAGTGACTAAGTGTGAGAGCTAGCAGTTCAGCTGAGGTTCTGTAAACCCAAATACTGTCTTTCTAGCATGTCACACTGCCTCATTCTTTGTGATGGAAATGATCATAGCTGAAGCTGGTAATTGCTACTTGGGCTTCTCGGCGAACAAAGGAAACTGAGTCTCTTGGTAAATTTTCCCCTTCATTGCCAGTTTAGGAGAGGCACGCGCTCAGTTCCTTTTCATCCTTGCAAAACAAAACACCTTTCCTAGAAGCTCCTTGTTGGTTATCAACAAGCTTGGGTTCTTTCATGGCATATTTTTGTCCTATAAAGAAGCTTATATAACTGATAGCTTCATCAGTCTTTCCTCCCAACAACTTCTAGTTAAACAGCAATTTGTGATAGGGTCTTAAAATGCTAGTATACCAGCCCTCTGAGCATTTTCTTATTTTGTGAAACACATTTTGATCCTTACTGTGTTCTTAGCCATGTAGAAGATGAGAAAACTTTGTTTCTTTCTCCATCCAAGGAGCTTTGGTTCGGAAGGATGAATGCCTTTTTTTTTTTTCTTAAAGTGAGAAGTGGGGAGGCAGAGAGACAGACTCCCACATGCACCTGACCCAGATCTACCTGGCAAGCCCACTAGGGGGCAATGCTCTGCCCATCTGGGGCATTGCTCCATTGCAACTGGAGCCATTCTAGCGCCTGAGGCAGAGGCCATGGAGCCATCCTCAGCGCCCCAGTTAACTTTGCTCCAGTGGAGCCTTGGCTGCAGGAAGAGGAGAGACAGATAGAGAGAAAGGAGAGGGGGAAGGGCAGAGAAGCAGATGGGCGCTTCTCCTGTGTGCCCTGGCTGGGAATTGAACCTGGGACTCTCACACACTGGACTGATACTTTACCACTGAGCCAAGCAGCCAGGGCCAAGGCATGAATGCATTTGAAGTGTTTAAAAGATGAAGAAATACCACAAGGCCTTATATTATCATTTGCAAAGTTAATGATACAGATAGTAAATGCTTGGTATTCAGGGAAGAGCAAATCATAGTCTTAAAATTGTAACATTTATAAAATCCTTATCTAGTCCTACCACCTTAAGAGTAGGTGAAACTCAGCAAAATTAATATACCAGTTTAAATATTTTCTTCAAAATATTGCCATTATCTAGACTTCAAATTCAGATCTTTTCTTTGCTAGTCCTTTGCCTAAGCTAGTCTCTCTCCTGACCTCTAAACACTTAGATTTGAGAGAGAAATGAAATTTCACCATCAGGATTTTTTAGCTTTTCTATGTCATGTCTACAATCTGGAAGATCTTAATGACTCATAAACATCAATTCCATATCTGTTTATACCTATCATGTGGAGATGTTTTGTCACTTGAGCCTTTTCTGTTTCTCCCTTCTCTCTTTTTCTTTTTTGTATTTTTCTGAAGCTGGAAATGGGGAGGCAGTCAGACAGACTCCTGCATGCGCCCGACTGGGATCCACCCGGCACGCCCACCAGGGGGCGATGCTCTGCCCATCCAGGGCATCACTCTGTCGTGACCAGAGCCACTCTAGCGCCTGGGGCAGAGGCCAAGGAGCCATCCCCAGCGCCCAGGCCATCTTTTGCTCCAATGGAGCCTTGGCTGCGAGAGGGGAAGAGAGAGAGGAAGGAGAGGGGGAGGGGTGGAGAAGCAGATGGGCGCTTCTCCTGTGTGCCCTGGCTGGGAATAGAACCCGGGACTTCCACACACCAGGCCGACACTCTACCACTGAGCCAACCGGCCAGGGAGTAGTATAATTTCTAACCGCCCACCAGTTCCACAGTAATGGTGATTTATAAAGTAGGGAAGTAACTTTACTTTATAAAATTTATAAAGCAGAGTTACAGCAAGTTAAAGCATATAATAATTACTTACCAAGTACTTTATGTCAGATTTTTGCTATGTTTGGCAGAATAAATCTTTATAAAACAACTTACTATAGTTAAATCTCCCTTTTTATTTATACTTTGGTTGCTCCGCTACCGCCCACCATGAAAGCTGTAATGCCCACTAGTGGGCGGTAGGGACCAGGTTGACTAGCACTGCTCTACACCCTCTCCAACACTTGTTATTACCTGTATTATTGATAATAGCCAATCTAACAGGTGTGAGGTGGTATCTCATTGTAGTTTTGATTTGCATTTCTTGAGTAGCCAGTGAAGATGAGCATCTTTTCACATACCTGTTGGCCCTTTGTATGTCCTCTTGGGAGAAGTGTCTGTTCAGGTCCTCTCACCATTTTTCATTTGGATTGTTTGCTTGTTTGTTGCTGAACTTTGTGAGTTCTTTATATATTTTGGATGTTAACCTCTATTGTTTGCAAATATCATCTCCCATTTAGTTGGCTGCCTATTTTGTTGTCAGTTTCTCTTGCTGTGTAGAAGCTTTTTAGTTTGAAACAGTCCCATTTACTTATTTTTTGTCTTTACTTTCCTTGCCTTTGGGGTTAAATTCATGAATTGTTCTCTCCGGCCAAGGTCCATGAGCTTAATACCTGTTTTCTTCTGTGTAATTTATTGTTTTCGATCTTATATTTAGGTCTTTGATCCATTTTGAATTAATTTTTGTGCAAGAGGACAAACTGTAATCAAGTTTCATTCTTTTGCATGTGACTTTCTAATTTTCCCAGCACCATTTATTGAAGAGGCTTTTTTTTCTTCATTGTGTGTTTTTCTCTCCTTTGTTGAAGATGATCTGTCCATATATATGTGATTTTTTTTTCTCCCTTCTCCTACATATTGTATTTAGCATTTAATCACCAAATGGCAAAATGGTTTGACATAATTTTGTGTATAAAAATATAAAAGGCAATCAAATAAAATTTAATTTAGTTTGAACAGTGACTTGAATCATTTATAACTGCATGGAGATTAGGTTACAATTTTCTCACCTTATTCAAATGTTTATCTCTGATTTTTCTCCTGCCAAAGTCTAGAATTCCAAAGTGTCTTTCCTCAGTAATTTAATTAGGCCACAAGTTTGAGGCTAATGATGGATCCGAAAATGTATGATATGCTTGAGAGATCAAGACTGCAAATTTATTACTGTTGTAGCAAAGGTTGGCAAATGTGGGAGAGGGAGCAGGTACCGCCCTGTGCTGCAGGATCTGAGTCAGTGATCAAGGTCAGCCTCAGTTCATTAACCACTTCTGGGGACCTACAGTCATTGTAAATATAACTTCTCATGCCTTATATTCTAAGTACAATATATTGAATAGTACGGTTTTTGGAATGACTTTTGTTTACTTCAGTTAATGTCCTGAAGTAATATATGATCTTGAAAGAGCTAGGGAAGTGTAAGCTGGTTTCTGATCATTTTGCCTCACTAGTTTCCTAGTGCTCCCAAATGGAGATCTTACCCCTCAGGATAATGTATGAATATCCATGTTGCCATCCGCAGGTATAGTAGGCAGGAGCCTGCTCTTAACCTAAACTTCTAAAACCATCATCCATTTTAAGGAGCAGTGTACCAGGATTCCCACTGTGCTCTCAGCTAACAAACTGTTAAAAATTGGAATGTATTCCTTTTTAGTTCTTAAGACCTTGCAATCAAGAAATGTGTTTCTGCAGCCATTGTATTGTAATACACACTTCATTTCTATGTTTAGAGGATATACATTGTTTTGCTCATAAATTTTTAATAAACCTGCTTTTAGATGGCTTTGTATTTTGCTTGAAGCAAAATGGTAAATCACTTTAAACTTAACAATTTTTATGAAATCTAGAATGAAGGTACAATCTTATGTGTCCAGTCCTTTACACAGAAGTATAACAACTTAGTTTGGAGTTTTGCACATGGATAACTTAACTGTGCTATGAGACAGTATTGTTTTATTTAAGAATTCCTCAGTGTACAGTGATACCTTGGTTTTTGTCAATAATCAGTCAGAAAACAATTGGCAAAATCCAAAACCGACGAAAACCGAGACAATTATTTCTATATGAATCAATGTAAATCCAATTACTGTATGCAGTAATCACTTACATGTAATTGTAGTATTAGCACTTGCAATCAATAAAAAAAAGCACAAAACTGTGGAAAACAATGAAATTGTTTGGCTAGACATGCGGGGTAATGCTCACACAACGAGAAACGGTGCCACATGGAGCAGGAGAACTCATGCAGTGTCCTTTGTTTTCACAAAATTAGCAACAAGGTCACATGGGCATGTTGACATAATCCAATACAAATTTTTCCTTGAAAAAATAGATGAAAACTGAAACCAACAATAACCAAAGTCAATGAAAACTGAGGTATTACTGTACTTTATAGTCTCTTAATACAACCTTTATAAATAAACACAAAATCAGCCCTGGCCAGATAGTTCAGTTAGTTAGAGCATCATACATCCTGATATGCAAAGGTTGTGAGTTCAATTCCTGATCAGGGCACATACAGAAACAGATTGATGTTTCTGTTTCTCTCTCCCAGGAGAGTCATCTACAAATATGAAAGGGAACAAGCATTGGGACTCAGTGGAACGTAGGGCTGTTCCCACCAGCCAAAGTGGAAAATCTCATAACTTATAGGCAAATGGAGCAAACACTCAGAAGTTTTATGCCTCTACAGTGGAAAAAATTAATCCTAGACTCCACTGCCTAACGAAGCTTAAAAGCAAGACCGAAGGCACATCATAATCAAATTACTCATAGACAGTGATAAAGAGAAAAACATTTTTTACACTATATATGAAGTGGTGTAATATTTTCTAAAGGTAGACTTTGATAAATTACAAACTATATGATATTAACTCTAAAGCAACCACTAATATACTAAATATTTATATAGCTAATAAGCCAACAAATTAGATTAAATAGAATCCTAATAGCATTTCATTAATCCAAAGGAAGTTAGGAGGAAGAAAAAGAAAACAAAAACTATACTACGGACAAATAGAAAACATAGCAAGATGGTAGACTGAAACACAACCATATAAAAAATCACATTAAATATAAATGGCCTAACAGTGAATGACAGAACTTGTCGGATTGGATAAAAAAGACTCAATTATATACATATGTTGCCTACAAGAAACCCATGAAAATATAAAAACACAAATAGAATAAAAGTAAAGGGGTGGAAATGACAATATAGTATACTAACATTAATAAAAATAACCAGCAATGTTTATATTAATAGAAAAAATAGACTTCAAAAGAAAGAAAATTATTACTCTAAAATAAGAGGTCATTCATAATGTTAAGGGTATTAATTCAGAAAGAGGACCTATTAAGTCTAAATATTTACATGCCTGATTGCAGAGCTTCAAAACATATGAAACAAAAAATGAAATGCAAGCAGAATTAGGCAAATACGGTATTGTTGAACATTCACCATCCATGTGTCAATAATTAAAAGAAGAGTAGGCAGAGAATCATCAAGGATTTAGAAGACTTGACTAACACTAATAAACAACTTAATATAGATGACATATGTATACTGTATATACAAATATACATAAACCTCCCATCCCCTGCAGAATCATCTTCATTTTGAGTGCACACAAAATATCTACTATGACAATCCATATTCTGGATCATAATGCAAGCCTCAAGAATTTTAAAGGATTTAAATCATACAAAATATGGTGGGGTTTTTTGTTGTTATTTTTTTTTCTGGGGAGTAAAAGTTGTTTTTTTTTACTTTAAATTTTATTTAGAAAATTAACTTCAACAGGGTGACATTGATCAATAAGAATATGTAGGTTTCAAGTAAACATTTCTATAGCATTTAAACTGTTCATTATGTTGTATACCAGGCATCCCCAAACTACGGCCTGTGGGCCGCATGCAGCCCCCTGAGGCCATTTATCCGGCCCCCTGCCGCACTTCTGGAAAGGGCACCTCTTTCACTGGTGGTCAGGAGCACTGTATGTGGCAGCCCTCCAACGGTCTGAGGGACAGTGAACTGGCCCCCTGTGTAAAAAGTTTGGGGACCCCTGTATACCCATCACCTAAGGTCAAATCATTTTCTGTTATCTTATATTTGTCCCTCTTCTACCCTTCCCCCCATCCCACATCATCCCCCTCCCTCACGCCCTCTTCTCCGTGGTAACCACTTTACTTTTATCTTTGTCTGTGAGTCTCAGTTTTATATCCCACCTATGTGTAGAATCATGGTCCATCCATGTTGTCATAAATGTCACTGTGTCATCATTTCTTACAGCTGAGTAGTATCCCATTGTATATATGTACCACAACTTCTTTATCCAATCTTCTATCATGGGATACTTTGGTTGTTTCCATGTTTTGGCCACTGTGAATAATTCTGTGATGAACATGGGGGTGAATGTGTCTTTACATACCAATGTTTTTGAGTTTTGGGGGTAGATACTCAGTAGAGGGATTGCTGGGTCATATGGTAATTCTATTTTTAATTTTTTGAGGAACCACCATACTTTCTTCCACAATGGTTGTACTAATTTGCATTTCCCACCAGCAGTGAATGAGGGTTTCTTCTCTACACCAGGGTTAGTCAACCTTTTTATACCTACTGCCTAGTTTTGTATCTCTGTTAGTAGTATAATTTTCTTTTTCTTTTTCTTTTTTGTATTTTTCTGAAGCTGGAAATGGGGAGGCAGTCAGACAGACTCCTGCATGCGCCCGACTGGGATCCACCCGGCACGCCCACCAGGGGGCGATGCTCTGCCCATCCAGGGCATCACTCTGTCGTGACCAGAGCCACTCTAGCGCCTGGGGCAGAGGCCAAGGAGCCATCCCCAGCGCCCAGGCCATCTTTTGCTCCAATGGAGCCTTGGCTGCGAGAGGGGAAGAGAGACAGAGAGGAAGGAGAGGGGGAGGGGTGGAGAAGCAGATGGGCGCTTCTCCTGTGTGCCCTGGCTGGGAATAGAACCCGGGACTTCCGCACACCAGGCCGACACTCTACCACTGAGCCAACTGGCCAGGGAGTAGTATAATTTCTAACCGCCCACCAGTTCCACAGTAATGGTGATTTATAAAGTAGGGAAATAACTTTACTTTATAAAATTTATAAAGCAGAGTTACAGCAAGTTAAAGCATATAATAATTACTTACCAAGTACTTTATGTCAGATTTTTGCTATGTTTGGCAGAATAAATCTTTATAAAACAACTTACTATAGTTAAATCTCCCTTTTTATTTATACTTTGGTTGCTCCGCTACCGCCCACCATGAAAGCTGTAATGCCCACTAGTGGGCGGTAGGGACCAGGTTGACTAGCACTGCTCTACACCCTCTCCAACACTTGTTATTACCTGTATTATTGATAATAGCCAATCTAACAGGTGTGAGGTGGTATCTCATTGTAGTTTTGATTTGCATTTCTTGAGTAGCTAATGAAGATGAGCATCTTTTCACATACCTGTTGGCCCTTTGTATGTCCTCTTGGGAGAAGTGTCTGTTCAGATCCTCTCACCATTTTTTTTTTTTTTTTTTAATTTTATTTATTCATTTTAGAGAGGAGAGAGAAAGGGACAGAGAGAGACAGAGGAGAGAGGGACAGAGAGAGAAGGTGGGAAGGAGCTGGAAGCATCAACTCCCATATGTGCCTTGACCAGGCAAGCCCAGGGTTTTGAACTGGCGACCTCAGCATTTCCAGGTCGACGCTTTAACCACTGCGCCACCACAGGTCAGGCATAAGGATTTTTTTTTTTTTCTTTATTCATTTTTAAAGAGGAGAGAGAGAGGGAGAGAGAGAGAGAGAAGGCGGGAGGAGCTGGAAGTATCAACTCCCATATGTGCCTTGACCAGGCAAGCCCAGGGTTTTGAACCGGCGACCTCAGCATTTCCAGGTCGATGCGTTATCCACTGTGCCACCACAGGTCAAGCTAACCATTTTTCATTTGGATTGTTTGCTTGTTTGTTGCTGAACTTTGTGAGTTCTTTATATATTTTGGATGTTAACCTCTATTGTTTGCAAATATCATCTCCCATTTAGTTGGCTGCCTATTTTGTTGTCAGTTTCTCTTGCTGTGTAGAAGCTTTTTAGTTTGAAACAGTCCCATTTACTTATTTTTTGTCTTTACTTTCCTTGCCTTTGGGGTTAAATTCATGAATTGTTCTCTCCGGCCAAGGTCCATGAGCTTAATACCTGTTTTCTTCTGTGTAATTTATTGTTTTCGATCTTATATTTAGGTCTTTGATCCATTTTGAATTAATTTTTGTGCAAGAGGACAAACTGTAATCAAGTTTCATTCTTTTGCATGTGACTTTCTAATTTTCCCAGCACCATTTATTGAAGAGGCTTTTTTTTTCTTCATTGTGTGTTTTTCTCTCCTTTGTTGAAGATGATCTGTCCATATATATGTGATTTTTTTTCTGAGCTCTCAATTCTGTTCCATTGGTCTCTATGTCTGTTTTTCTGCCAGTGCCATGCTATTTTGATTATTATGGCTCTATAGTATAATTTGAAGTCAGGTAGTGTGATACTTTTAACTTCATTCTTTTTCCACAGGATTGCTTTGGCTTTTTGGAGTTTTTTATGGTTCCAAACAAACCTGGTAATTTTTTGTACTATTTTTTTTAAAAATGAGATTGGGATTTTGATGGGGATTGCATTAAATTTTTATATGTGAAATGGACATTTTACCAATGTTGAGTCTTCCAATCCATGAACATGGAATATTTTTCCATTTCATTGTGTCTTTTTCAATTTCTTTCAATAATGTTTTTTAGTTTTCAGTATATAGGTCTTTCACATCCTTGTTAAGTTTATTCCTAGGTATTTTTGTTGTTGTTGTTGCCATTGTAAAAGGGATTTTTTTTTTAGTTCATTTTCTGATGTTTCATTGGTAGCGTATAGGAAAGCAGTGGAATTTTGATTATTGATTTTATATCCTGTGACTTTACTGTATTGGTTTATTGTTTCTAATAGTTTTTTGGTGGAGTCTTGGGGTTTTATATCTCCAGGGTCGTGTTATCTGCAAAAAGTGATACCTTTACTTTATCTTTCCTTATATGAATGCCTTTTATGTCTTTCTCTTGCCAGAGCGCTCTGGATAAAACTTCCAGAACTATGTTGAATAAGAGTGGATAGAGGCCCTGGCCGGTTGGCTCAGTGGTAGAGCATCAGCCTGGCGTGCGGAAGTCCTGGGTTCGATTCCCGGCCGGGGCACACAGGAGAAGCGCCCATCTGCTTCTCCACCCCTCCCCCTCTCCTTCCTCTCTGTCTCTCTCTTCCCCTCCCGCAGCCAAGGCTCCATTGGAGCAAAGATGGCCTGGGCGCTGAAGGTGGCTCTGTGGCCTCTACCTCAGGCGCTGGAATGGCTCTGGTCGCAACAGAGTGACACCCTGGATGGGCAGAGCATTGCCCCCTGGTGGGCATGCCGGGTGGATCCCGGTCAGGCACATGCGGGAGTCTGTCTGACTGCCTCCCCGTTTCCAGATTCAGAAAAATGCAAAAAAAAAAAAAAAAAAAAGAGTGGATAGAGTGGGCAGCCTTGTCTTGTTCCTGATTTTAGAGGAAATGCCTATATTTTTTTTACCATTTAGTATGATATTAGCTGCTGGTTGGTCATATATGGCCTTTATTAGGTTGAGGTACTTTCCTTCTATTCTGATTTTACTGAGTGTTTTTAAAAAGGAATTGTTGTATCTTATTGAAAGCCTTTTCTGTATCTATTAATAGGATCATATGATTTTTGTTCTTTGTTTTGTTGATGTGGTGTATTATGTTGATTGATTTCTGTATGTTGAACCATCCTTGTACTCCTGGAATGAATCCCACTTAATCATGATGCATTATTTTTTTAATGTGTTGTTGTATTTGATTTGCTAGTATTTTGTTTAGGATTTTTGCATCCGTATTCATTTTGAATTGTATTCATCAATTCAATGCAGGTATTGGTCTGTAGTTTTCTTTTTTGGTGTTGCCCTTGCCAGGTTTTGGCATGAGGATTATATTGGCCTCATAAAATGTGTTGGGGAGAATACTTCTTCTTTTGTTTTTTGGAAGATTTTGAGAAGGATAGGTACCAAATCTTTGAATGTTTGGTAGAATTCACTACTGTAGCCATCTCAAAATGTGTTCTTTGAAGACACTGCAATTAAATTAGAAATCAATAACCACAGGATATTTGGTAAAATGCCCAAATATGTATTTGGAAATACTTCTAAATAAATCATGGATTTAAGAAGAAATAAAAATAATTTGGAACTGAGTGAAAATTAAGACACAACATACCAAAATTTGTGAGATGTAGCTCTTCCTAGGCCAGTGCTCATCAAGGAGAAAGCAGTGTTCAGTTCAAGCACCAAGATCATGAAGGCCAATGGGGAGAAGCTGGATGTGTTCAAGTGTGACATCTCCCAAGCTCTGCTGGAGGTAGAGATGAACTTGGCCCTCAAGGACCAGCTACAAGAGTTGAACATCATAGCAGCCAAAAAATTGAAGTTGGTGACAGTCGGAAAGCTATTATAATAATCTTTGTTCCTGTTCTTCAACTAAAGTCCTTCCAGAAAATCTAAGTCTGTCTGTTATGCCAGTTGGAGAAAAAGTTCAGTAGGAAGCAGTTGTCTTTATCATTCATAGGAGAATTCTGCTTAAGCCAACCTGAAAAAGCCATATGGAAAATAAAAGCATCCCAGGAGCTACACTCTGACAGCCGTGCACTATGTGGTCCAGGAGGACTTGGTTTTTCCAAATGAAATTGTAAGCAAGAGAATCCACATGAAACTGGATAAAGCCAGTTCATAAGGTTCATTTAGATAAATAAAGGCCAGCAGAACAATGTGGGACACAAGGTTGAAACATTTTTTTGGTGTCTATAAGAAGTTTGTGGGCAGGGATATTAATTTTAAATGCCAGTTTCAGTTGTAAACGAAGTAACTAAATAAAATGTTGTCTCAGTAAAGAAAGGAGGAAAGAAAATGTGGATGCATTAAAGCAGCACTTAGAGGGATATTTATAGCACTAAAAAGCCTACAGTATTAGAAAAGAAGAAAGATCTCAAATCAATGATTTCAGCTCCTATCTTAACAAGCTAGAGTAAGAATCAAAGTGGAAATCAATGAAATGAAAACGTAAAAATAGAGAAAAATGAATGTTTAGCTTCTTAGTTTCAACACAAAAAGTATGGTTCCTAAAAGAAAAAAAATGATAAATTGGACTTTAAGAACATCTTTTCATATAATGATACTATTAATGGAATGTTGTATTCTGGAAGAAAATATTAATAGAAGCCACACATTGGGAGAAAATATATTTAAACCACCTAGCTGATAAAGGACTCTTATCCAGAATATATAAATATATAAAAACTCAATAATAAGGAAACAAAACAACCAAATAAAAATTGGGCAAGTGCCTGACCAGGCGGTGGCGCAGTGGATAGAGCATTGGACTGGGATGTGGAGGACCCGGCGTTCGAACGCCGGCTCATCTGACTTGAGCAAAAAAAGCAAACCAGCTTGGACGCAAGGTCGCTGGCTTGAGCAAGGGGTTACTTGGTCTGCTGAAGGCCCGTGGTCAAGGCACATATGAGAAAGCAATCAATGAACAACTAAGGTGTTGCAAACAAAAAACTGATGATTGATGCTTCTCATCTCTCTCTCCAATCCTGTCTGTCTGTCCCTATCTATCCTTCTCTCTGACTCTCTCTCTGTCCCTGTTAAAAAAAAAAAAAAATTGGGCAAGTGGTTTGAATAGATTTCACTGAAGAAGAAATACAGATGGCAGATAAGCACATGCAAAGATGTTCAATGTCATTAGTCATTAGGGAATTATGAATTAAAACCATAATGAGATATCACTACATACTTAATAGATTATCAAATATTAAAAATATTGTCCATACCAAGTTTTGGCAAGGACATACAACACCCAAAGCTCTCACACACTACTGTTGGAAATATAGAATCATACAAACAATTTGCCAGTTTCTTAAAACATTATTTATTTACCTACCATATGACCTAGCCATTCCATTCCTAATTATTTAACCAGGAGGAATGAAAGTATGTGTCTATTACAAAGACTCATACATCACAATTTATCTCTAGCTCTTTTTGTAGTAGCCAAGAACTGGAAACAACTCAAATGTCTATTGACAAATAAATAAATTGCTGTCCATCCTTAAAATGGAATATGACTATGCAATAGAAAGGAATGAATTTTTGATAAATGCCATGATATAAGTGGATCTCAAAGTAATCAAATAAAAGGAAGCAGGCCAAATAAATACATACTATATGGTTTTATTTATGTATATAAAATTGTAGAAAATCCTAAGAAATCTATGATAATAGAAAGCTAGTAAATGGTCTCCTACACATAGAGGTGGGATGAGGGGCATTGAAGATGCTTTTTTTTTCTTTTTTCTTTTTTTTTTCTTTTTTCCGAAGCTGGAAACAGGGAGGCAGTCAGACTCCCGCATGCGCCCGACTGGGATCCACCTGGCATGCCCACCAGGGGGTGATGCTCTGCCCCTCTGGGGCGTCACTCTGTTGCATCCAGAGCCATTCTGGCGCCTGAGGCAGAGGCCACAGAGCCATCCTCAGCGCCCGGGCCATCCTTGCTCCAATGGAGCCTCGGCTGCGGGAGGGGAAGAGACAGAGAGGAAGGAAGGGGGAGGGGTGGAGAAGCAGATGGGCCCTTCTCCTGTGTGCCCTGGCTGGAAATCGAACCTGGAACTCCTGCACGCCAGGTCGACGCTCTACCGCTGAACCAACCAGCCAGGGCCAGAAGATGCTTTTAACAGTAGTGGACATGTTTCATTATTTTGATTAGGGTGATGGTTTCATGGGTGTATACATATGTCAAAACATCAAATTTTACACATTAAATAGGCATAGTTTATTGTATATCATTTAAACTGTTGAATTCTCAAGGATGGCAGCATATACCCTTATTCTAAATTCTGTTCAGCAATGCTAGTTTGAGATATTTGGTTTATTATTTTTTTTTCTGAAGCCGGAAACAGGGAGAGACAGTCAGACTCCTGCATGCGCCCGACCGGGATCCACCCGGCACGCCCACCAGGGGGCGACGCTCTGCCCCTCTGGGGCGTCGCTCTGTTGCGACCAGAGCCACTCTAGCGCCTGGGGCAAAGGCCGCGGAGCCATCCCCAGCGCCCGGGCCATCGGAGCCTCGGCTGCAGGAGGGGAAGAGAGAGACACAGAGGAAGGAGAGGGGGAGGGGTGGAGAAGCAGATGGGCGCTTCTCCTGTGTGCCCTGGCCGGGAATCAAACCCTGGACTTCTGCACGCCAGGCTGATGCTCTACCACTGAGCCAACCGGCCAGGGCCGAGATATTTGGTTTAGTGTTCCAACTAATCCAGTAAGTTTTTCACCTGGAAATTAAGCATTATCTAGCCATTGTTCCTACCTTATTTTCAAATCCATCACTATTTAAAGAGAAAATCAAATCTAAGGCATTGTGATTCTGTACTAAACCAATAGAATGAATATATTACACAAGAACATGCGTACCAGCTACCAGATGGATAATCTTTCGTCAGATGTTTTTATGTCCTAAAATAACCTAGATACTTCTATCTTTGAATGTTTAAGTTAGTGTTTTGCTTTTGGACTCTCAAATACAGACTTAAATCCTAGCCAATTTAAAAAATTACCTCCCAAATTGATAGGTTCTGTCTCCTGACTGTTTGATGGGCTATACACCTTGGCCTGCCATCTTACTCCATAGAAGTCCTGCATGGACATTATATTTTGAAATTTGTATTACAAAGTCTTTTATCCTTTTATTAGTTTAGTACTTTAAGCCTTAGACATAAGAAAGAAGACTATCAGTGAAAATCAATTGAAATGCAGTTAGATAAAGATCTGTTGTACTGGGCAGAAGGCTTAGTTGCAGCACAATATAATCAATTAGGACCCTCCAGCTGCATACAGAGTTTTACCCAGCCAATCACTTTTCACACGTTTCCTCCATTAGCTTGACTAGATTTCTTTTTTTTTTTTTAATGTGAATTATGATGAATGAGATTGTTGTTATGAATATAGAGATGGGTCATTACCCTACAGAAACCAGACTGTGCTGGCGATTAGGCCTTTCTGCTCCTGCTATCAATAAAATATAAATTTATCTGTCTCAAAGTATAATTGGGAAGCTGTAGTCATTGTTATCTAATTTCTTTAACAATGTTATAATCGTAAATTGTTTTTGTTCATCTGGGTAATTTACATAACTTTTAAATTAGTTGGGAGAGTGAAGGAATATAATTTATCAAATAGCGGTGCGAAATTTTTATGGCTTAAAATCAAATAAATATCCCTCAGGGATTAGTACCCCCAACTTAATAACCTGGGGATAGCCCTTCAAGATATCAAAAAGTAGAAGTAATAAGTAAAGCTGACATACCCCACACGAGGATGCTGGGGGTTTGCAAAGTAATGAGCATTAGCTTATTTCCGAAGTCCTGTCGTTGTTAAATTGTAAACATTATGTGACTGACTGTTTTCCCTGGGCTGGTGTTGGGGAATTCAAGGTGGAGAAAGGAGTTGTTGTTTGGTTTAATGCACTAAGTGACTGGGTTGCATTACTGGTAAAATGTGCCAACCAGCCTAACATTAATAGGTTTTGGGGGGGAGGGGTCAATGCTTAGAATAGTGTCTCCACAGGAGTAGATTAGTAGAGAAGGTTCTGCTGTAAACCATTCAATTGTAATCAAATTGGGTCTTTTTGTTGTTGTTATTGTTCTTAAAATAGCTTTGGTTTTGGCTTGTTTTTGTTATTTTTTAACTTTTTCCTATTCTTGCCTCCTATTGTCACAAAGGATGGCTTTTCCCCCACCTTCTCTCTTTAATATAGTGCCTACAACATTTGGCCCTCACAAATATCAGTACATGGATAGAAAAATTTCATTGTCTGCAAGTGTGAATAATTTTAACATTAAGAAGAAAAGTGGGTCCTGACCAGGCAGTGGCACAGTGGATAGAGCATCGGATTGGGATGCGGAGGACCCAGGTTTGAGACCCCGAGGTCGCCAGCTTGAGTGCGGGCTCATCTGGTTTGAGCAAAAAAGCTCACCAGGTTGGACCCAAGGTCGCTGGCTCGAGCAAGGGGTACCCGGTCTGTTGTAGCCCCATGGTCAAGGCACATATGAGAAATCAATAATTGAACAACTAAGGTGTCATAACGAAAAACTGATGATTGATGCTTCTCATCTCTTTCCGTTCCTGTATGTCTGTCCCTATCTATCCCTCTCTCTGACTCTCTCTCTCTGTCTTTTAAAAAAAAAGAAGAAGAAAAGTGGGAACTGTTGCCTGATTGTGGTTGATACCAATGGGAACTCTAGTAGAGATGCTGTTCTTGGAAGCATCAAGTTAAAGCAGGCCAGCCTTTGAGGTTCAGTGATGAAAAGACCTCTGTGTTTTGTGCCGTGAGGGTGGAACAGGAGTGCTCAGTGCTAGAAGAGTTAATAAACACCAAAAGCTCTGCTCATCTTGTAGCTTTAGTAAGCTTTAATCTGTAAGCTTGATTACCACCTAACCCTCTATCTCTTCCCTCCCCCTGCAAGCACTGCAGGGCTTTATGGTGATATTAGTGGCATTTTGCCCAACTTTGACTTTGGGGAAATCATTCTACAAGAAAGAAAAGAGGAAAGACAGGATCTGTCTGCTGTGTGAGATCATTAACACAAGAATAACCTTATGAGGGACAGAGGGCAACAGGGAATGTCTGTCCTTACTAGAAAATTGCAGGGGAAATGTCACTGTTCTTTTCTTACATCCCAACTTGTTCCAGCCCTAGTGGCATCCATCATCTAGAGCTCACTTTCAGCAGCATAGTCAGTCGTATATCATAGAGATCCCTTTGTATTTGCTATGGTATTTCATAAAAATGTGTTTGCAAGCTGTAGTTATCTGGGATTTTTTTGTAGAGAACATACTCGTGCAGTGTTGCTATAAAATTAGTTTCTTATTGCAAATATTCTAGTGTCTGAGACCAAATTTAGTGCTCCGTCTGGCCAAATACCATTCAGTCATTAGTGTAGGCGACTTGTTGTGAAGGACTCTGATTAAAAGCTCAGAGAAGCCCTTGTACATTTTTATCTTAATCCCAAAAGCTTTACAACATTCTCCTTTTCTAATGAATAGTCTAAGAAGATATATATTATTTCATTTTTTAAAAATCTTGAAAGATAAACCAAGAAAAAATGATTATGGCCACAGAGAAGAGATTACACTATTCAGCCAACAAGCGGTAATGAGTAAATACCAAGCCAATATATTGTTAAACTGGGAGCCATTGGACAGAAATAACGTGGCTTTTAAATTTGATCCTGTGTTGTCATAGGATGTGAGAGAAACGAAAAGTTGTCACTTGTTTCCAGCATATCCTAGAGTTGATTGTTAGGTAACCTGAAGAATTGGTGTGCCTTGTAAGTATGAGGAAACAACTCCGGGAGACTATGATACAAGTGATGATCTTTGCTAGTAAGTCCTGGCTGACCCTCGCTACCTTTATCAGAGAGCATTTGTCCCATGCCGTGTGTCTGGGCCATGGAACAGAAAGCAGCAGTTCAAATTCACAGGTGGCTTTGCCTGCGTCCGGCTTTGTTATTTAGACATAAAATAAAATGATAAGTAAATAGATGACTATGGAGAACCCATGGGTAGAATATAAGTTCCATAAGGCTGGGCCTTGTCTTCCATCATTGAATTCCCAGCAGTTGGAACAGTCCCTGCCAGAAAAATGGCAATTTTATATAAAATTTTAATTAAGTAATTCCATGACTGGTGAGGAACAAGAGATGATTAGATCCTGGTTGGAGCCCATAGTTATAGGTGGTATTATCTCTGAACATTTACTCAACCATTTATTGACCAATACACCCAGAAGCAATCTTTTGTGTACTAACACAGCCCAAAGCTTAAATATTTCAATTATTCTCCTATGGTGGTCTGAAGTAATTTCTTTTCTCTTTGGAAAAGAAAAAATTGGTGAATTGGTATTTCTTTCTGAGTTGCCGGATGATGACACAGCCGGGAGTTAACAGTATGAATTTGGTGAAGGCAGTCTTACCGTTGTCCGACTGAGATCAAGTTACTCAAGTCGTGTTATTTGCTCAGTCAGAGGGGACCCACTGTGGTATAGACCAATGGTCCCCAACCCCCAGGCCGCGGACTGGTACCGGTCTGTGGGCCATTTGGTACCGGTCCGCAGAAAAAGAATAAATAACTTACATTATTTCCATTTTATTTATATTTAAGTCTGAACAATGTTTTATTTTTAAAAAATGACCAGATTCCTTCTGTTACATCCGTCTAAGACTCACTCTTGATGCTTGTCTCAGGCACGTGATACATTTATCTGTCCCACCCTAAAGGCCGGTCTGTGAAAATATTTTCTGACATTAAACTGGTCCGTGGCTCAAAAAAGGTTGGGGACCACTGGTATAGACAGAGAGTTGAGGAGATGTCTTGAGAAATGAATGAAACGTAAAATTTGAAAAAAGTTTTGGGGTTGTTGAGAAATATAAAAGGATATACAGAGTGAGGTATGAAGTAGAAGGCTAACGAGGGAAAGGACTGATGCTCAGTTAATTGGCTTCCTTATCACCTTCAAGAATGAAACCCTGCTTCCACCCCCAGCCCTCGGCAGCCATTGGGCTGATTGCTGTCTGTGTATTTTTGGTCTTTTCTAGGTGTTTTATGTAAATGATTCATACACTATGTAGTCTTTTGATTCTGGCATGATGACAGTGTTTTTAAGGTTTGTTCATGTTGTAGAATGTATCAGTACTTTGTTCCTTTTATTTAGAGGATTTTATTTTATTTTTTTTAATTTTAATTAAATATATTGGGGTAACATTGGTGAATAAAAAAATATAGGCTTCAAGTGTGTAACTCTATGATACATCATCTGTATATTGTATTGTGTATTTACCACCCAAAGTCAGATCTCCTTCCATCACCATATATTTGACCCCCGTTACCGTTTACTGTCCCCCCACCCACACATACACTTCCCTTCCCTCTGGTAGCCACCATAGTGTTGTCTGTGTCTTAGGAATCTTTGTGGCTGTGGACCCTTTCATTTTAGCTGTTTTGGCCTTTATCTTGGCTTGAATTTCTGGGCTCTGTGCCAAATATCAACTTCCACTGTTATTTTCAGTGTTTTTTTAGAGGGGTAGGTTTTTGTTGTTAATGAACTAACTTTTTCTGTGTGTTCATACTGGTTGTAACTTTTTGAAGAAAATGTTTCCTTAATAGAAAAACCTTCTTTCAAGGACCTCCTACTCCTTTCCTTAAGTACTGAATAAAATTTGAAAAATTTTGCTATGGCCCTGGCCAGTTGGCTTAGTGGCAGAACATTGGCCCGGTGTGTGGATGTCCCAGGTTTGATTCCCAGTCAGGACACACATAAGTGACCATATGCTTCTCCACTCCTCCCCCTCTCTCTTTTTTCTCTCTCTCTTTTTCCATCCTGCAGCCAGGCTTAGTTGAATCAAGTTGGCCCCGGGCACTGAGGATGGCTTCATGGCCTCATCTCAGGCGCTGAAATAGCTTGGTTGTTGAGCAACAGAGCAACACCCCAGATGGCTAGAGCATTGCCTGGTAGGGGGCTTAATAAATCCTGGTTGGGGCACATGCAGGAGTTTGTCTTTTTGCCTCTCTGCTTCTCACTTAAGGAAAAAAAATTTTTGCTATGACAGTTTTCCATAAAGAAATTCTCTTCCATTTTAAAATTTATATAGTTCCTTGCTTTAAAAAAAAAAAACACATTCTTTTAAAATTTGTTATTTCACTTGTCAATTGCCAAGGTGTCCACTATAAGAGAATTTATTGTCAAGAGCTCATAAGCACAAAGTCCTAAACCAGGTTAATATGTGTGGTTTTAAGACAAATGTGTTTTCAATATGTTGTTCCAAATAAGTAAGAAGTTTCTCCTTATCTATGTAGTTCAAAATAAATATATTATTTTAATTTAATTATGTTGATAATATATTTTAATTCGGAATGATGTTTCAAGCTAACTATCATATAGCAAACTTATAAACAGGCCATAAATATGTTTATTATTTTTCTACATGAGGTTTGCTGAGATTAATAATAATTAAAAAGTAATTTACCCCTGGGAAATCACAGGTAAAGTTATACAAAATTAATTCTAAATGGGGTCATAAATCTCAAGTGAGCTAAAACTGTAAAGCTTTAAAAAAAAAGAAGCATATTTCTTTGTTCTTAAATTAAGCACAGATTTTTAGATAGAATTCAAAACCTTGAACCAATAAAAATTATTGATATGTTGGACTAAATAAAAATTTTTAAATATTTGCTCTTGGAAAACCACTATTACAAAAATGAAAGGGCAAGCCGCAGACTGGAAGAAAGTCTTTGCAGAACATACAGAGTTGATCCTCTTATTCCCTACTTCTGTGAATTCACCTAGTCACTAAAATTTATTTGTAACCCCAAATCAATACTCACTCGCCATGCTTTGGTGGGCAGACATGGGTAGAGCTGCAAAAAATTTCTAGTGCCTGACACGCACTTTCCCAACTGCCTTTGAACGAGGTAGCACTTACTCTGTCTTCTTGTTTCAGCTTTCATAAACACGTCTTTTTGTGATCTATTTAGTGTTGCTTTTTTTTCTGCAATTTTTCTTGGTGATTTCACTGTTTAAAATGACTGAGCATAGTGCTGAAGTGTGGTCCAGTGTTCCTAAGTACAGGAAGGCTGTGATGTGTCTTATAGAGAAAATGTGTGTCCCGTAAGCTTAGTTCAGGGATAAGTTAGAATGCTTCTGGCTGTGGGTGTGCAACGTTGAAGAACCAACAATAGGGTGCATGCAGAAAAAGAGGAAATTCACTGATCAGTACTCTGGAAAATGCTGGAGTATGTGACAAAGCTATATGAAATACAGAAAAGCGGTTAAATTTAGAAGATGACAACTGATAAAAATTGTAGTGGACAGTATGCTTCTCGGCTAGTGCTAGCTGGCTTGCACATTTCAAGAGATAACACAGCATGAAAAATGCTAAATTTGCAATTAAGGCAGGTTCTGCAGATCAGGAGGTTGTAGAATAATCTTTAAAGTATCTGCTAAGTGTTAGAAAAAGGTGGATGAGCAGGTTTTCAATGTGTTTTGAGACTAGTTTTCCTGTATGTATGTATGTATGTATGTATGTATGTATGTATGTATTTTTTTCTTCTTTTCCAAGTGAGAAGAGGGGAGATAGGGAGACAGACTCCTCCATACTCCTTGACAAGGATCCACCCAGCAACCCCTGTCTGGGGTCGATGCTCTGCCCATCTGGAGCTAATGCTCACAACGGAGCTGTTTTTAGCACCTGAGGCGGAGGCTCCAGAGAGCCAACCTCAGTGCCCGGGCCAATGCGCTCAAATCAAGACATGGTTGTGAGAGAAGAAGAGAGAGAAAGAGAAGGAAGGAAGAGGCAGGAGAAGCAGATGGTTGCTTCTCCTGTATGCCCTGACGAGGAATCAAACTTGGGACTTCCACTTGCTGGGCTGACACTGTACCACTTAGCCAACTGACCATGGCCAAGACTAGTTTTCATTGTTGATGAGACATTGGCAAATGAACCATATAATGTAATTTGTATTTTATATGACAAGAATGTTGTGACCAGAGGCTCAAAGGAACCTTACTCTTTTTTTTTTCCCTAGGAAATTTCAGTATTCACCAATTCATTATTTATAATGACTTTATAGAACCTAAGTATCACAAATAACACATATTGACTATTTGATAAAGAAATCATGTGCAAATTATGGAAAGAATTCTTATAACTTAATAATGAGGAAACTAACTCATTTGAACAGACACCAGACACCTAACCAACAAAAATAAAAAAGTAACGAGTAATTATATGACAAAATGCTCTGACATCAGTCATCGGAGAAATGATACTCTACAAGAATGGCTAAAATAGCCCTTGCCAGTCATTTGGTGGATAGAGAACTGGCCCAGTGTATGAATATCCAGGGTTTGATTCCCCATCAGGGTACACAGGAGAAGTGACCATATACTTCTCTTCCTCTCCCTCTCCCCTTTCTCTCCCTTTTCCCCTCCCACAGCCAGTGGCTCCATTGGTTTGAGCATGGCCCTGGGCACTGAGGGAATGGCTCCTTGGGAGTGCATTAGCCCCAGGTGCTAAAAATAGCTTGGTATACAAGCATGGGTCAGATGGGGTTGCCAGATGGATCCCAATCTAGGTGAGAACCTGCCTCACTCTCTCCCCCCCCCTCACCTAAAAAAAAAAGAAAAGAAAAGAAAGAAAGAGAGAGAGAATGAGAGAGGAAGAAGGAAGGAAAGAGGAAGGGAAGGAGGGAGGGAGGGAGGAAGGAAAAAAGAATGGCTAAAATTTTAATGACTAATAATACTAAGTGATGAGGATGTGGAGAAAAATGTGGGACCCTTACAAATTATTGCTAGAAATGCAAAATGCTATAGCCACTTTGTAAAACCAGTTTGGTAGTTTCTTATAAAGTTAAACATACATCTACCATATGATTTCATCATTCCACTCATAGGTATTTACCCAAGAGAGGTGAAAACATATGTTTATACAAAGACTTGTACTTAAATGTTCATTGCAACTTAATTCACAATAGTCAAACTTTTTTCTTTTTTTAAGCAGTATATGAGAAATTTTATTGTTCCAAATCCTTCTCAACACTCATTATTTTTAGTCTTTTAAATTTTAGCCAAGCTGGTGGAAATGTATCGCTAGCTAGCACTGTGGTTTTATTGGCCTATTCTTTCTTTTTTTAAATTTTTATTAATTTTTAATTTATTGTGTTTACATGGATTCAAGTGTCTAACTGAATATAACTCCCTCACAATAGCCAAACTCTTGAAACAAACCAAACATCCATCAGTTGGTGAAGGGATAAAAAAAAATTGTGTTAGATCCCTACTTAGCAATACAGGGAAAGGGACTGCTGGTTGGTACACACAATAACATGGATGAATCGCAAAAGTACTATGCTAAGTGAAAAAAGACAGACATAAAACACTACATATTATGTGACCCATTTATATGAAGTTTTAGAAAAGGCAAAAACTATAGAGATAGAATGCAGATCAGTGATTGCCAGGAGCCAGGAGTTCGGGAAAAGGAATTGACTTCCAAGGGACATGAGCAACTTTTTGTGGTGATATATGTT
This sequence comes from Saccopteryx bilineata, assembly GCF_036850765.1. Lineage (NCBI taxonomy): Eukaryota > Metazoa > Chordata > Mammalia > Chiroptera > Emballonuridae > Saccopteryx > Saccopteryx bilineata. Next base: position 351,943,437 of record NC_089491.1, on the reverse strand, counting down.
CTATATCTTATTTGTGGTGATGGTTACACACGAAAATCTTCATCAGACCCACACATAAAATGGGTCAGTTTAATTGAAGGTAAATAAATGCCCCCTATAAAGCTATTTAAAACAACAAAACTCCTTAGCAAAATATGTAAGACCTAACATAATAAAACTTGTGCCTACTATTTCAACTTAAAAAAAAGAGTTTTATTATATTTGAATGTATATAAGCCTTTAACACAACAAAGAGCCATTTAAGCCAGTAATTAAAATTTTTCTTTCTTTGAATGGCAATAGGCTAACAGTTTAAATACTTATCCATATTCTAATATGTTCTTCCCTTCCATGACCATCCTGTGACCTCTCAAAACAAAAGTTGGAGATCGGAAGTAACTAACTGACAATTACAGTGGTTGATACACTCCAGTTTAAATAGAAGTGTCCTTGGTTAAAATATGGTTCATTCATAGGTCAAACTGTCCTTATTTCCTTTAATTGAATTAAGATAGACAAATGAGAGATGTGTGCAAGACAGAAAAAAAATCCTTTCACATATCACGGTTATCCTCCCTCTGAGTGTAAAACAAATCAATTAAAAGCATGTCAAAGCATCTTTTACTCTTGACCAACTTGAAAGCTTTGTAAAAATAAAAATTTGAGTGAAAGCTGGAGAAAATCTTAGCTGGTTATTTTTTACAGTTAAACAATTTAATTTTATCTCTGAGAATGGTGGATTATATGATTTCATATGCTCTTGTTTGCCTACAAATTACAAGTTTGTGATAAAAAGCCTTAATTTTTCATTTCATCTTCAAGGTGGAAATACCTAATTATAACAAAATACAAGATATCAGACAATATACAATGCACAGTTGTGCACACACAATTTGGTCTCATCTGTTCCTTTACTTGGGGAGAGTTATGGGGAGTAGGAATGAGGTTGAAATACAATTTTTATTTTTCTTCCTAATAGTCAGCTATTTTGAAAAATGTAGTGTCCCTGTTCTTCCTATTTCATTAAATTATTATTTGTACTATATCTTGCATGTGAATTCATTCACATTCAGTGAAATATCCTGTGTATTAAGCTGTATTTCATTAAATTTAGTCATGTGTTCCTGTAGTTCCTATAGCAACTATATACTGCTTACTTAGAGCCTGCTTCCTGTTTGTGATTCACATCTCTTCATTATTAAATATGTGTTTTCCTGCTTTCTCAGTTTTATCATAGATACGCTCATAATTTGTTATGTGTTCATTTTAATTTTTGTTTTATTTTTACCAGGTTCGAAATTCAAAATATACAAAAGAGAACATTGTGAAAAACCTTTCTTCTACACTTAGCCCCAGCCACCTAATTTCTCTCTTTGAAGCAAAGCCAACAATATTATCAGTTTCTTTATCCTTCCAGAAATATTTTGTGCAATCTATACTGGAGGTGGGATGCGATGGAAATGGACCTTATTTATAAACAGTGGGTTTCAAAATTTCAAAAACATTAACTTGCTATGACTTTCTACATGTTGATTTTTTTTTTTTTTTTAGTAGAATCAACTTGCCAACATCCACCAAATCCAAGACTTAAACACATTATCAGGGACATCAAGATAGACCCTTTACTACAAGATTTTAAGAACTTACTCAAAATATTCTGGCTTTTAGTGTTTCCTTTCTCTGGACTTCATGTCTATGATATGTTCTAAGCTAGAATTCTGGTGTGTGTAGACTACATCAGAGAATTACAGTGAGTATGGATTATTGAATAGTGCTGATCACCACCAGTGCATCTACCCATGTGGTTTTCCCCTTACTTTAACAAATTTCCTTCGCAAATTCCCAAGAGCTGATTATAATAATAATTTTACTTTCCTTCTTCCATACTAAATAAATAAACAAAAATTAAAAAAACATAGGACAGGAAACTAAAATCCAGAAAAATATTCACAAACATGTTTAGGATTATTTATTGATGGCTTTGCTCATTGGCAGTATAAAGTGTGTGTCACTTGTCATTAGCAGTAACAATTTCAGCACGTTATGTTCTCTTTTTATTTACTCTGGTGGCAACATGTTTCTGAACAGGGCCATTGGCTGTGGGTCAAGAGGTTAGTCTTTGAGGTTAAGAGTGGATGGGGTCATTTGCTATTAACCTAAGATTAGCAGCTAAGGTTTTTTTTCCCTTTTTTTTTTCCTTTTTAGCAGATTTCCTCCTGTTTGTGTAATACACCAAATTAATCTTGCTCAATTTTAGAAGAATTTCTTCTTTCTGATCCAAATTTTTTAATTTAAATTTTTATAATCAACAATTCAATATGTTTACCTGAAACTTATGTACCCTTATTGGTTAATATTATCCCATTAAATTTAATTTTCTAAATAAAAATTTAAAAAATTTGTAAAGATTTTTTTTCCTATCCAGATCTCTTCCTAGCCCCATTTCTAAGTCCATGAAGCAATGTGAACATTTGTGAAGATTTAAAATTTTCTTTTCTTTAGCATCCATTTCCCAATGTACAAATGTTATTTTCTCTACTTTTGAGGTTTTTATCCCTCCACATATGTACATATCGAACCTAACAAATCCACAGAAAAAGTTTAGGATTTCAGTGATGCATTCTCCCTTGAGACGGCCTTTCTCTTTGCTATCCTTGATATTAAACAGGGTCCAACTCCTAAACTAGCAAGTTTTATTGTTGCTGTTTAACTTTAGGGATTTATTTGTTGCCCTGATATCTGAAATCTTCTTTTTCTATCTACTGTTCAGCAAAACAGAATCACCTGTGAGAATGTAGTTGCATTAGTCATTGTCTAACAAGTATTCTGTGGCATTTCCCCCTTAGAATTTCCACACAAGTCCTAGTTTATATCGTAGTATAAACCACAGTCTGCTAGGTTGATGCTAGATCTTTTATACCATAGTTGTTTCTCTTATATCCTGGCCCATTTGATTCCTAGAAAGAGATTTCTTGCCTTTATAATGTTTTATTGCTATTGGTGATTTGCTTTCTTTCTTCCTATAACCTTAGCAATAGGTATTAGCCTGTGAATAAGCATATAGTGCAGGCGTGGCCAACAGTTTTTGCCTCTGGGCCAGATTAGAAAGAAAACCTTTTTCACGGGCCAGATGAGATATTAAAATTTAAAAATGTTAAATACAAAAATGATACGTTTAAGTAAACAACATTTTATTATGTACTTTGTTTATGAATAAATGTGAGTGAAAAAAATTTTAACATAAAATATTTTAATAAAAATATATTTAATAAAAATATAATCACATACCTTATAAATATTTAAACTGCATTATAATCAATTGAAACAATATTTAATTAATAGAATGAGCACTTGAAGGGGTTATATCGCCAATAAAATAATTATTTCGTTTTACAAACAGCCAGGACACGTTTTCAGTTATCAACTGCAGCTATTGTCTATGTGCTACAGTGCTACTTGATTCAGCACGAATTGCTTGACCTTGGGTGCACACTGGCAAACTCCGCCTAAAAGAATGTGGGTTTCACATCGTCACTAAACGTCAGAGAGTTCGTATTGAGTACAGACGAGTACAAAAGTTGGAAATCTTTATAATGGAATTTTTTTTTTATTCATTTGAGAGAGAGAGAGAGAGAGAGAGAGAGGAGAGGAGAGACAGAGAGAGAGAAGGGGGGGAGGAGCTGGAAGCATCAACTCCCATATGTGCCTTGACCAGGCAAGCCCAGGGTTTCGAACCGGCGACCTCAGCATTTCCAGGTCGATGCTTTATCCACTGCGCCACCACAGGTCAGGCTATAATAGAATTTTTTTAAAAAATAAAGAAGTATTGCGAATCCATTCGACCAATTATTGGAAGTTAACCTTAGATTAGTCACACACAGAATTCTTTTCCACGTATCACTATCTTCTTAAATATCTCGATTTCCAATAATCAAAGATGCTTCCGCTTCTGAGTTTCTGAGATTTTAAAGTAGTGGAGAATATTAAAAATTTAATCACGGGCCCTATAAACTCATTACATGGGCCAGATCCAGCCTGCGGGCCGTATGTTGGCCATGCTTGATATAGTGAATATATTATGGGTGCAAGATACAACAAACAAGGAAAGATCCTTAATGCAGACTTATCAGAGTGCAGTGTTGACCTTGATGGGTGAAAAGGAGAGGAAAGTGCTTGACCAGGTGATAGCACAGTGAATATTACGTGGGCCTGGGATCCTGAGGACCCAGGTTCAAACCCCAAGGTCCCCGCACAGGGTTGCCAGATTGAGTGTGTGGTCATAGACATGACCCCATGATCACTGGCTTGAGTCCAAGGTCTTTGGCTTGAGCAAGAAGTCACTCGCTCTGCTGAAGCCCCCTAGTCAAGGCACATATAAGAAAGCAGTCAATGAACAACGAAGATGCCACAATGAAGAATTGGTGCTTCTCATCTCTCTCCCTTCCAGCCTGTCTGTCTCTCAATCTCTCTCGCTTAAAAAGAAGAGAGGAAAATGTTGGCCATGCTTGATATAGTGAATATATTATGGGTGCAAAATACAACAAACAAGGAAAGGTCCTTAATGCAGACTTATCAGAGTGCAGTGTTGACCTTGATGGTCTGCATACATTTTAAGCATATGCATAAAAATTTCAAATATATTAAACCTATGATAATAGACTAAAAATCAACTGTATTTCTAATAATATTATCCTATAAAGAATAGCAAACTTCATCGTATATGGGCTTTGTTGCTAAGTTCCCTTACATGATTGGAGCTGAGGTAGGGAGAGCCTATTGAAAGACAGCTTTCTACAGATATGGCACCCAAGATTAGGAGGTGTTGATTTGGTAGCAGTACGGGCAGAGAATACAGCATAATTGAGGATACAGAGGCAAGAAAAGCCATGGTATATTCAAAGGGTTCAAAAGGAGAAATTGCTTGTTGCCATAATTGAAATTCCTAGACTGGGAATTTTAAGAGACAAACCCAGAACAGTGTGTGTGTTAGTGAGGAGTTTGGACTTTATCTTGTTAGGAATGGAGAAGGATTTTAAGCAGAAGAGGAGTGATAGTGTCAGGAGTGCATTTTAAACATGATTTGATAGCTGTAGATAAGGAAGATTTGAAGGAAGCACAAGACCAGGGTTAGGGAGACCACTTATAGTGTTGACCTGACCTAGGGCAGTGGTAAATAGAAATGAAAGAAGAATAGAGAGTGGTAGAAAATTAAGAAATGTTCAAGAGTAAAAATGTTCAGGCATGGTGATTGTATATCAGGCATAAGGGAGAGAGAAGAGCTTAATATGAATCCCAATATTTAAGTTTGTGCTAACTGAATGGGAGAGGAGATAATAGGAGAGAAACAATTTAATAGGGTACTTAATTCTTTAAGAAAAATTTATTGGTTGATTTTTGAGAGAGAGGAAGGGAGCAAGAGAGAGAGAAAGAAAGAAACATCAATTTGTTGTACCTCTTATTTATGCATTAACTGGTTGATTCTTGTATGTGCCCTGACGAGAAATCGAACCCTCATCTTGGTGCATCTTGGCGTATTGGGACACTGCTCTAACCAACTGAGCTACCTGGCTGGGGCAGGAAATGTGATACTTTTCATTGTAGAAATGTTGAAATTGATGTACCTATGAGACAACTGAGGCAGACCATCTGGCCTTAAGTAAAAATTTGGGAGTTATCAGTAGTATAGATGAAAGAGGAAGTGGATGGAGTGAGAAAAATAGTGGGTCAAGGGCAGACCCTGCAAATCAGCCAAATATTACAGGCCTGCAAAGGATGATTTGTTCAGAAGGAGCTGTCAAAGAATCAACACTAGAACTCAGAAAGTACAGTGCCACAAGAAGTCCTGGTGATAAAGGAGGCCAAATATATGGTGATGAAAGATGGTTTGGCTTTTGGTGATGGGCACACAATGCAATCAATATACAGATCATGCATCATAGAGATGTACACCTGAAACCTATATGATCCTATTAAGCAATGTCATCCCAATAAATGTAATTAAAAATAAAAAGAAGTCACGGTGGGGTAGGGATGGGGATTTCAATTAGCAGTATCATTAAATACAATGGTCCTAGATGATAAGGATAGAAATATACATTGGCTTGTCCTGGCCAGATAGCTTGGTTGGTTAGAGCATTGTCCTGAAGCACGGAGGTTGCTGGTTCGATCCCAAATCAGGGCACATACATGCACAGATTGATGTTCCTGTCTCTCTTTTGCTCTCTTCCTTCCTCTCTCTAAAATAAATAAAATAAAAAGAAATATACATTAGCTCTAGCAATTAGGCAATCATTAGAGGCATTAGCAAGAATAGTGTGAATATAGCAGTAAAGATGAGAACCTCACTACTACTAATTATGGATCAAATAGAAATGAGTAGGAGGTAAGACAATTGAACAAGGGCTATGTCTTCTTTGATGTCATTTTCAAAAGTGGATTTTTCTTGGCCCTGGCCGGTTGGCTCAGTGGTAGAGCGTCGGCCTGGTGTGCAGGAGTCCCGGGTTCGATTCCCGGCCAGGGCACACAGGAGAAGCGCTCATCTGCTTCTCCACCCCTCCCCCTCTCCTTCCTCTCTGTCTCTCTCTTCCCCTCCCGCAGCCAAGGCTCCATTGGAGCAAAGACGGCCTGGACGCTGAGGATGGCTCTGTGGCCTCTGCCTCAGGCACTAGAATGGCTCTGGATGCAACAGAGCGATGCCCCAGAGGGGCAGAGCATCGCCCCCTGGTGGGCATGCCACATGGATCCTGGTCTGGCGCATGCGGGAGTCTGTCTGACTGCCTCCCCGTTTCCAGCTTCGGAAAAATGCAAAAAAAAAAAAGTGGATTTTTCTTTAAAACTTAAGCATATATACAGTCTGAAAAGAAATGTGCAGAATTGAGGGATGAATTAGGCATAGAAGAGAGATCAGATGACTGACAGAGCAAGATCCCAAGCAATGGGTGTGAGACCTTGAAAAGAAGAAAGGAGAGTTCAGGTTTATGTAATAGGAAGAAAAAGCTCTAGATGGGTGAGGATTTTTTTTTTCAATTACAGTTGACATTCAATATTACTTTATATTAGTTTCAGGTGTACAGCTTAGTGGTTAAAACAATTACATAATTTTATGGCATGATTCCCCCGATAATTCTAGTAAGATGGGGATGTATTTGCATTTATAGACAGCTGAGGGACTCAGGTGGTTGACCTGAACCTCATATGATTTCCCTTCTCTTGCCTTAAGAGTAATTAATTCCTGGCCCTGGCCAGTTGGCTCAGCAGTAGAGCATTGACTTGGCATGTCGGAGTTCGGATTTAATTCCCAGTCAGGGCATACAGGAGAAGCAACCATCTACTCCACCCCATCCCCCTCCCTCTTCTCTCTCTCTCTTTCTCTCTCTCTCTCTCTCTCTTCTCCTCACACACCCATGGCTCAAATGGTTTGAGCATGCTGACCCCAAGTGCTGAGGATGGTTCCTTGGCTTCGCCTCAGGCACTGAAATAGCTCAGTTGCTGAGCAAGGGAGCAGCTGCCCCAGATGGGCAGAGCTTAGCCCTGTAGGGGGCTTGCCAGGTGGATCCTGGTTGGGGCATATGCAGTAATCTGTATTTCTGCCTCCCTGCCTCTCATTTAATAAAAAGAAAAAAAAGAGTAATTGATTTCTCCAACGTTCTCTTAATTTTACTCTTTGCAGAGAGATTCATACATTGTCCTGTAACAATAAACATTTTAATACCATAGCTATCAAAATTAAAATGTAAATTAGCCATTAACATACTTGTAGAGTTAATGTTTTGATGTTATCTTTCACTTCTATGTATATGAGTACATATATTTTTTAAGTGTCTGTCTATGTAGTCTGTAATTTATTCAAACAATCTCATGTTAATTGATACTGTTGTTTGCTCTTTTGTTTTGCTGTTATTGGCTTGGTTTTTTGGTTTCTGGTTTTATAAACAATGAATTCCTTGTACATTAAGCTCCAGTTATATTATTTTTTCCTCAGGATAATTTCTAAATGTAGAATTTCTGACCCATTGACTCTGTATTCTTTTAGAGCTTTAGGTGTATATGGGCCAAATCACCTTCTAAATGGATTGTCGGGTTTCCCCTGCCGTGTAAGTTTTAAGAGAATGATTTCTCATTACTCTTAACTCTCTTAACCCTGCCTGTTTGCAACCCAATATCCAAAAGTGATAGCTTTTGCTTTAAATTTGCATTTCTTTGACGTTGAGTATTTTTATTTGTTTTGATCTTTCAAAGAGAATATATTTTATTGGAGTGTTTTCCACTCATTACTTAAATAAAAATATTAAAAAATTAATTACAATTATGATTATACATGATAAAAAAATCATTTGAGCATAACTTTTCAGCATGGCTATGTGTATAAGTATCTGTGATATAAATTAGACCCTTTTGGCTTAGAGGAAATCAAAGGGTCATTAACTTAGAGACCACAAAAATGTTGGTTAGGGGAACGCTTTCAGTAAAGATGATGTTTTAAATCTATACCTTGATGATAAACTATTGGAAAAATGAAAGAAAAAAGAAAGGAAAGAAAATCTAGAAAATGTGGCTAAGCTAAAAAAGTAACACAGACATCTTCATGGACCAAAGTTGGAACAGAAATGCAAGGGGCTAAGAGGTGGAGACTATGGATGTTAGTGTCTGAGAGATGGCTCAGGTGGCTGGGAGTTAGGCTTCTGCAGAGTGCTCCACTTGCAGCCAGGTAGTGTCCTCAGAAGGATACTAAAGCTGCTGCTGACTGCTACCAAGAGGCCTAAGTGAAACTGCACGCATAGGGAGGTGGAAAGGCAAAGACAGCTTTCGGAACGGAGCTAAGCTATCCAATGATTCATTTTCTGATTTGGATTTTCCCCAATATTACCAAGAATTGGATCCTCTAATTGTACAATATAAAGCCAGATTCTGGACTGGAGTTTTAGGGATTCTATGGTGGCAGCAGTGACAAGAAAAATAGACAGTAGAGTCAGAAAATAGGAGATGAATTCATGCAGATGAAAGGAAAATACTAGAACGAATGAGGGGAAAAAAAACTCACCTATATTTCAGATCCTCAAAAGAATACAGGAATGGCTTCAGCCTGACCTGTGGTGGAGCAGTGGATAAAGCGTCAGCCTGGAAACACAGAGGTCGCCAGTTTGAATCCCTGGGCCTGCCTGGTCAAGGCACATATGGGAGTTGATGCTTCCTGCTCCTCCTCCCTCCTCTCTCTCTCTCCTCTCTAAAATGAATAAATTAAAAAAAAAAAAAAAGAATACAGGAATGGCTTTATAAAACAAATTATAAAACCAAAGCCAGCAGAAATAAAACAAAACAAGAATAAATGGCTATGAAAAATATTCACTTCAAAATATTAGCAGTAAAATAATGACATTACAATTTTAAAACTTGGTAACAGTTTTAAACTGTATTTTTGAAGAGTATTTCTCAGAAAGCAGTCCAGAGAGATAAAAATGTGAAATAGTTAAGATACAAGTTTAGACTTCAGTATAGAGTTCTAACATAATTAGAATGACTTAAGAAGTGACATTTAAGGTTCTGGCCAGTTGGCTCAGTGGTAGAGCGTCGGCCTGGCATGTAGGAGTCCCAGGTTTGATTCCCGACCAGGGCACACAGGAGAAGTGCCCATCTGCTTCTCCACCCCTCTCCCTCTCCTTCCTCTCTGTCTCTCTCTTCCCCTCCCCCAGCCGAGGCTCCATTGGAGCAAAGATGGCCTGGGCGCTGAGGGTGGCTCTGTGGCCTCTGCCTCAGGCACTGGAATGGCTCTGGATGCAACAGAGCGACGCCCCAGATGGGCAGAGCATCGCTCCCTGGTGGGCATGCTGGGTGGATCCCAGTCGGGTGCATGCGGGAATCTGTCTGACTGCCTCCCCGTTTCCAGCTTCAGAAAAATGCAAAAAAAAAAAAAAAAAAAAAGGAAGTGACATTTACATAAGAGAATTGAAGAGATTTAGTGTTCAGCAGAATGTTCAGCCAAATAGGCATACATTCATATCTACATACTTTATAGTAAAATTAAAGACCATTGATTTTTTGTTTGTTTTAAGTAAGAGTAGGGGAGATACAGAGACCAGACTTCCACATGCACCTGACCAGGATCCGCCTGGCAACCCCCATCTGGGGCCAATGCTCTCCTCATCTGGGGCCACTTACAGCTGAACTATTTTTAGTGCCTGAAGTGGAGGCTCTGCAGAGCCATCCTCAGCACTCGGGGCCAACATGCTTGAATCAATTGAGCTATGGCTGTGGGAGCAGAAGAGAGAGAGAGAAAAAATGGGGAAGAGGAAGGGTGGATAAGCAGATGGTTGCCTCTCCTGTGTGCCCTGACTGGGAATCAAACCCAGTACTTCCACACCCTGCATCAAGGCTCTACTACTGAGCCAACTGGCCAGAGCCAAAGACCATTGATTTTTAAAAAGCTCACAGAGGAAAAGACATATTGTCTACATCAATATGAAGATTAGATAGATAGTAGAATTCTATTTGGTGACATTAATTAATACCAGAAGGCAATAGAGTAATACCCCAAAGTGCTGAGCAAAAGTAATTCTTAAATTATAATTTTATACCCAGCTAAAATTATCATTCAGTACTTTCACACAGTTGTAACAGTTTACCACTGCCTTGCTCAAAAAAAAAAAAAAATCTTTTAAATATATGCTTCACCATGAAAGTGTATATACAAGGGGAAATAATGACATGCAAGATACAGAATTATGTTGGTAATTAACTTTGAATGTCATAAAAATAACAAAATAATAGTTATAGTTTATTTGTATGGACCTAAAACCCCAGACTCTAATGACAAGGAAGATGGGATAGCTGTTGGCAATTAAAGCATATTTAGGACAAATATTGTGATATTGAGTAATTTAGGAAAATATATAGTTACATACAGTATAATAAAAATTAAGGCTAAATCATTAATAAAAATGTAATCTATAGCTTCCAAACATAGAAAAAAAGTGACTACAGAAAACTATCAGTGCAAGAGAAGGCAGGAGTGAACAGATCATGCAAAATAAAATGGTAGAAATAAGCCTCAGTATATCATAATCAAAATAAATATAAAAGACAAGGAATATAATATTGAATTTTTTAAAAATCTAATTAGCCCTGGCCAGTTGGCTCAGTGGCAGAGCATTGGCCCAGTGTGTGGATTTCCCAGGTTCAATTCCTGGTCAGGGCACACAGGAAAAGTGCCCATCTGCTTCTCTACTCCTCCCCCCTCTTGCTTCTTTCCCCCGCTTCTTTCTCTTCTCCTCCTGCAGCCACGGCTCAATTAGAGCAAGTTGGCCCTGATGCTGAAGGTGGCTCCATGGCCTCCGCCTCAGGGACTAAGAAGAGCTCAGTTACTGAGCAGCAGAGCAACGCCCCAGAGGTGCAGAGCATTGCCTCCTAGTGGACTTTCCGGGTTGATCCCGGTTGGGGTGCATGCAGGAGTGTGTCTCCACCTCCCCTCCTCTCACTGAATTTAAAAAAATAATCTAATTTTATTGTGCTTGAGAAAAAATGTATATCTGGAGATTGTGCCATTAGCTTGTACCAATGGTTTGAAATTTTCAGTCAGAATAGGCTTTGTACAACAAATGGTTTCCTTTTCTTCATTTATTAAAAATATATTTGCTTCAGAGAAAGCAAATATTGCCTTGTAATGTCACAGATTTTGTCATTAGTTAATCATAGTTCATAGAAGCTTCATAGATCCCATCAGTTAATTTCCCCTGCACTTGAAATTTGCATTGTGCTAAAGCTGATTGAAATTCTGAGCTCCCTTTAAAGCAATCCCAGATCTCAAGCTCCTGAGGATTTCTAAAAGATACACTTAGTATGTGACACTTAAATTCATAGGCTAAATTTCCTTTTTTGTCCCCAAGACTGAAAATGCCTATGTCAGGAAATATTTTTTTCTTTCCATCTCCCAGCTTTCCTGTTCCCTGTTTGTGAACTGTTCTGTTCTGACTTCTGAGATCGGATTCACATTGTAATTACAGTTATGTGCAGTGTCTCCTTCTGCCGAAGCCAGCCAGCCTGCAGGCTTGGAGAGGGAAGGAGAAAACCTAACACAGGGATTTTTTTGACAAGCTATCTTGCTATTTTCCCTTTGCAATTAGACTCTAAGTAATAATCTGTTGGTAATGACTGAGTGAATGACCCTGTGAATTATCAAGTATTACAAAGCTTCAGTTTTAGTAGGTATATCAATTTAAACATTAATGATTCATTTCTTTTTAATTAAAATTCTTGGTTCTCCACGTATGCCATTTGTGCTTATGGACACAAGGACTTAATACAGTATGAAAGTTGTAAAAATTTTCTGCTTAGTCTCTTATTCCCATTTAATTGCAGATGAAATATTGGTTGTTCAGGTTAAATTGTCCTTAAGGGATTATTGTTCCCATTTCTGTAGGCTCCCCCTCCCCCAACTGGTCTCTCCCTAAGAATATTTCTAAACTTTCTAGTTCACTAGGACTAGGGTTATTCACAGATTAAACATAAATTTATTTTGGTTGGTAAAGAGCATAAGAAAAGATCACACTGTCTCTCTAGGAATGATTATTTATAAGCTATAGTAATCATTAAAAGCCCAAACTGATTTTTTATCTTTTTATCCTGTTAAGGTACAAGGGTGAAATTTTTAAAATTTATGCACATCAGCATCAGAAGCATCTGTACATATTTTAAAAACTGAAAATCCAGCTTCTTTATACCTCTCACATGACTGTGGAGACAGTTGCCTCTGCAGCTCTCTCCGAGAGAACTTTTCGGGCTCATATATGTACAAGGGGAAACATTTGTTGCTGCTGATAAATTCTTGGTCTAGCTGAAATGACTGCAGTCTGAGAGAAGCTATTCCATAACACAATGAATCTCAGAATTTATTTTTTCAACTGATACTTCCAGCTCTGGATTCTGTGACATTTGCCCAAAGGGAAACACCGGTCCCTTGGATTACACTGTGCACCCATTGTCTGAACTGTCACAGCAACAGCGCGTAAAGCTGTTTGCATAGCGTGCTAACTCTATCAGGGTCAGTTCCAGTCTGTGGCCGCTAAAAATGAAAACCATGCCCCAACCGGGACAAGAGCAGGGTCAACAGCTGGCAAAGGATATGGCAATCATTTATATAAATATGCTTTCTCAAGCCCACAAAAACAAAAAACCCCAACCTAACAGCTGGGAAGGGTTGGAAGTAGCCCCAAGGCTGGTTAGTCCCCTTCCAGATGGGGAGGTTAGACTGGGGCTAGCCAGACTGCTCCACATAGACTTCCGATTCGCATTAGAAATGAAAAGAGGAGAGGAAAGGGAAAAGGAAGAAAGGCTACAAGCATGACTGCTCTGTTTTTCACCTAACTTAATCAAATAAGTGAAGACTTTTTGAGACGGAAGTCTTCCATTTATTGGTATTCACGCTCTGTTTTTTCTGTTTATCATAGTGTCTGATACACTTCTTAACTGCTTAAACAGAAAGCATATATGCTCTAAACTACAGTTTATATATAATGTCATGGTTATTTGTAGACAGATTGAAGAAGCGATCTCAGATTTATGTCCTGTTTACATCTTCCAAACACTTATGTAGAGCATTCAATGCTAGAGAAGATAATAATTGTGGTGTTGGCTCACTCCCAGAACTTTATCCAAGGGATAGAGTTCATATTTGTAATTTGATTTACTTTATAATACGTCGTTATTGCACATCTAATATATCCAACAGAATAACGAATACCATTTTCCTGAGTTCATCTTAAGGTTGCATTCCATGAGAAAAAGTATTATTTTTATAACCTGTTGATGCAACAAGAGCCAAAAGGTGGAGCGTGTATGACTTTCAAACTCTTCCAGAGTGACAGTGAAATCAAAGACACCACAGTGATGACGAAAATTTTGCTCTCATTATTTAGAAATGTGCAGCCTTCTCCTGATAATGGAAAGTTTTGCTGAAGCCAAATTGAATGGCAAGCAGCACTTTCCTCCTCTCCAGCCTTTGATTTGCTTAAGGGACTGCTTACATAATGAATACATTTTTTTTTTTTTTTTAAAGGTGTAGGATGAGCTCATGAGACTGGAATCCATAAAGAGACACAAATTAGGATCTCTTGCCAAAATGGAGACATTGTCTTAAAGAACATACTGGTCTGACACAGAAGTTAACGCACTTTCCTTCTTGTAATGATCGGTGAGAAACAAACATTTTAGCTTTCCTCCTAAAGTGTCATAACTAGAAGGAACGTTAGTGATCATCTCTGATACCTCCTCTCTTCCCACCAGAGCAGTAGAGATTGCAGAGGTACACTGTGCAGCTGGAGGAGGCCGTGGTCTCCTAATCAGGTGTGTGTTTTCTAACTGCATACATCCTAAGAACCCTGTCCCGAGGACAATCACCTCTAAGCCAAGCTGCCTAGAGACCTGCAGAAGACCTGTGATTGGTGCTCTCTGCTGATCCCAGATACAGTCTAATTTACTATATGATTGTACTTCCCACTTGACTTTGTTCTATGGCCCTATAGTATCAAAGCCAGTGTTGCTCAGGCATCAACATTTTATTAGATAGTCTGATGGTGTCTAGATTATGTATTAGTCAGATATTTCTCTAGATAAGTAATAAATGAGGGTGTTCAGAGTTAAGAATCTATCCCAGCCCTGGCTACCTTTCTCTCTTCCCCTCCCACAGCCATGGCTTGAATGAGGAAGTTGGCCCAGGGCACTGAGGATGGCTCCATGGCCTCTGCCTCAGGCGCTAGAATGGCTCCGTTGAGGAGCAGAACATCAGCCCCAAACAGGGCTTGCTGGGTAGATCCCAGTTGTGACACATGAGGGAGTTTGTCTCTCCACCTCCCTGCCTCTCACTTGATTTAAACAAACAAACAAACAAACAAAATCTCTCCCCTTTATCTATGTAATACTAGACTTGAAACATTTTGAGGACAAGAAAACTAGGCCTTATTTATGCTTGTATCCACTGTCTTGCATAGATAGTATCTAATAAATGTTTTATAATGTGAAATTAAAGTGCAGGAAATGCTGATTTTGAGATCATTTACTCATTTAAATGTTTTCTTGCACAATATCTGCATTCTGGGTGGAGGCACTTTTTCTTATTAATTTACATACTAGAGCAGCTGTGTTTTGTAGGCAAGTGAAAGTATGACAGAGGTGTAGGTTACTTTTGCTACTCCTGTTGTCTTTTCTTTTACAGGTCTTTTGTTTGTTTGTTTGTTTGTTTGTGGGCACTTGCTTTTGGTTAATCTGTTTGATTTTTTAAAATCTGTTTGATTTTAATATACTGTTCAATTTGTCTCAAAGATTTTCTTAGCATCTATCTACAAACATTAAGTGAAAAAGCAAGACGGAGGCTTAGAGAGAGGTGTGCTCAGAATTTAAGAACTAGTGGTTTAATTTCCTGATTCTGAGAGTACATGTTTCCTTAGATTGATGCAGATTAGTTGAACATAATTTGAAGTTTGAAAGGTGCATGTTTCTAGAGCTTTTAAGATAATGATACTTAGAAATCACTGATTCTTCCCTGATGACTAATGTCTTTATGTTTATAAGCTCTAAAGACTTTTAATATATTTTACCATAGGCTGATTACTAATAATATATGACCAAAACAAACATTTTCTCTATCTCATAATTCTTTGTAAAAAAAAAAGTACTCAGTAAAGACTATCTATCCTTCCTGAATTTTGTTAAAGCAGCTCTGTATCTTATTTTTATTTTTTTTAAAAAACAACAAATAAAAACTTTCCCGATCCATAATACATTATGGTTTGCTGGGATGTACCAGCTAGGTATTTCTTCGTCCATTTCTTCTCCCTCTTTTAGCCATTTGTATATTGTATACAACCACATAATATATATGTTTATATCTTTTCTATTTTATAGAATTTATATGATGCCAGCCAGCTTTACTCTTTCCTCTCCGCACTGCCACAGCTCTGCCTACTTCCCTGTCAAACATTAGAAAATCAGGAGGAAAGCAGCACAGTATGACAAAAAGGGCATCTTGACATTGTACTCGTCGCAACCTTCCTCTCTGAGTTTAACAGCAAAATGTTACGTATCACAACCAAATTTAGGGCGTAATTGACACCATTTTTTTAGGTGTATGTATGTGAGATTCAATGTGATTATCTGATGATATATATTTTTCCTTCTAATTTGTGGCCTGACTGATGATTGCTGAAGAGTTAGGACCAGGATTATAACTATGATGAACAAGTCAAAAGAAACAGTTTCAGGGTGGACCACTTTGATTTTATTTATTTATTTATTTATTTATTTATTTATTTTTATTCATTTTAAAGAGGAGAGAGAAAGGGAGAGAGAGAGACAGAGAGAGAAAGTGGGGAGGAGCTGGAAGCATCAACTCCGATATGTGCCTTGTCCAGGCAAGCCGAGGGTTTCGAACCGGCGACCTCAGCATTTCCAGGTTGACGCTTTATCCACTGCGCCACCACAGGTCTGGACCATTTTGACTTTAAACAGTGAATGCGCAGAGTAATGAATTACTAATAGTAGAGCTCCTTTCTCAGCAGTGACAGACTAATTTTGATGGGGTCTCTATGACCTTTCTAAGTGTATTCATGCCAGTATTGTTGTCCTAAGCATTAGATCTTATCTATCCCTTTTCAAAAAGTCCTGTAAAGTTAGTTGCTTAAAAATACCTGGAAACATCCTTCTAGACCTCCACCTTACTTCAGGGCCCCAGGGTCATAACCTCTTAACCTTACAGGTTATAGGTCTCTTGCTTTTTGATCTTTCTTGGTTCCTTCGCTTTTTTGCCTACTTCCTCCACAACATTCAAGCCTTGTTATGTAAGGAAATTGGAAACACCAATTTTGGATGAGATAAGAGTTACCCTCTCTTCCACAATCATGCAAAAAGCTGATTTTAAATAGAAACATGCTTGGGGAAAAAAAATTAACAAAACGAACAACAGCATTCTGTTTAAGGCAGTTTGAAGCAGAGCCCCTTCGTTATCTTACCTTCTTTTAAAAATATAAGTAAATAAATAAATAAGTAAAACTTAGAACTTACTGTTGACTTAATGATAAAATATTTATTTAGGTCATAGCACAACTGGCTTAAGACATCAGAGCCTGAGTGGTTTGATTAAATGAGAAGTAGATTAATACAGTGAGTTAGCTTATTCTGGACCTACTGGTTAGTATGCTATTGATAATAGTAACAACATTCATGTGTTACTTAGTGTTACAGAGCATAATATTTATTATTTTATAGCCATATCAACTTCATGAGAGAGATTATCTTTATTTCACAGTAGAGGAATCTGAGCTTTAGAAAAGGTCCTTGGCTAGCCCCAGGCCAGATTGAAAATTCACAGTGGAGCTGGAATGGAGTGTTCACCTCCAGGGTCCAACATTCCTACTGGGAGGCTTTACCAGGGGAGGAGGTTTCTTCTGATTCTCTGTTAGGGTGGTGGACAATGTCTTCAGTTGTTTGGCTGACTGGCTGGCTCTCTCATTATATTCATATTTATTTGTTATTTTCTTCTGTTTCAGCCAATATTTGTTGTTGTTTTTTGGGGTTGTTTTTTTTTGTTTTGTTTTGTTTTTTTGTCTTTTGGTTGTTTTGCTACACCTGTAGAGCCAGGTACAGTCAGACCAAATTTATAATTCTTCAAATGAAGAAACTTCTCTGAGCCTAATAATTGAGTGCTGAAATTCCAAATAGAATTGGAAAATGCACTTTTTTGATAGAATATCTCTCGCAACCCATGCTTCAACTTAAGAATATCCCCATTTGTAAGGCCAGTGGCTGTGGCCAAGAAGATTTGCATTGGATTCGGGCAGACGGTAAAGGGACTGTCGAGCTGGAGGATGGTGGGCCATTCCATTTATTAGAGTCTCACAGCGGTGGGTGGACTAGCAAGCTGGCAGGGAAAAACTGCTTCCCTCTCTCCTTCAGGACTCCCTGGGCTTGGTGGGGAACTCCATCTCTGGCAAACAGTGGCCCCTCCCAGTGGCAGCAGGCAGTCTCCAGTCTGCCGCCCTGAGGGCAAGCACCTGCAGCCTTCCATAGACTATACACACATGGTGCTGCCCCGTGCTCATGCACCAATCAGGCAAAGTGCAAGCAAACAAGCCTAACACACTTGTTATACACTTGTTTGCCCAACACCAATGGAAAGAAAATAAAAAACCTTTCACACAGGATTTTAAAGCCAAGTGAGAAGCTCTGAGTCGGTTTTAGCAGGACAGGTGTTGTCTTTGATTCTTACTTAGGAAGTACAGTTTACCCATCCACCAGACAGCTAGAGGACAAATGGTAAAAAATTATAGGTCATCATTCACTAGTCTTTTAATCTTAATAAAATTATGAGATCTTGCTTAAATAAAGAAAACAACCATAGAAAAACCTAAGATACATTTTAACCCAAACCTAAAAATCAAACAGTGACATCACTATTTCTTATCACATGTAAAGTACTTGATATTCACAAATATCTACTAGTTGCAAAAGCAGGCCAAAGGGGCCTACCGATGGTGATCATGCTTCTGTCTCATAGTAGTCACCTACTTGTCTGACTCACAACAGTACTCAAATGTGTGTGTGTGTTTGCTCGGAATTTATTTTTATTTTATCTTACTTGCCAGCTGAATAAGGGGGCAAAGAATGTAATGTGGAAACCATCCGTTTCCCCTGGAGAAAGGAGCCAAGAGGAATTCCTTAAGCCGAGAACATGAGCTGTGAGCAACATGTTAAATAGCGAAATATCCAAAGTTTGAATCAAGCCTATTTATTTCGGGAGGTACATGCTCTTCTTGAAGCTGAAAGGAGTCCTCTGACTGAGACTGTAACATGTGGTGCTGGAGGAAGTGAGCCCTGAAGCCCCAGAGGGTTAGTGTCCGGGCTGTGGTCAGTGGTGAGAGTGGTGTGCTTCCCTTTATAAAGTACGTCCCGCGTTCAATCTAGAAAGAGCCGTGACTTTAAAGAAAGGCTTCAATGAAATGAAGGGAGTGGTTGCTCATTTTTTAGTACTTTTTATGTGTCAGACACCATTCTAGGTACTTTAAAAAATATCACATTTAGTTCTATCAACATTCCTAGTAGGTAGTGATTATTATCCCCATTTTGCAGAGCAGGAAACTGATGATATCTGAAATGACTGGACCAGTCTAATACAGCTAATGAGATTGAGTTTAGGATTTGATCCCAGATCTGACTCCAAAGCCCAGTGCTTTTCTCTGTTTCCTAAAAGCGCTACTCCAAGCATTGACTGGAACTCTCAATAGCAGTTGATCGGCCTTAGGATTTTCCTTGTTTTTTTTTTTTTTTTTGCTCTAGGCTGTCTGGGCTAATTACTCCATTAGTTAGCATAAGAATGTAGTGGGCCCAAAATCTTGTTTGATCTTTGGATAGACCAAGTTAATTTTTTACAAAGCAAAGCTGAGAATTATATGGCAACACCATGGGCCTGCCATCGTGACAGAGGTGTGAGAGATGAGCTAAGAGTGTGTCTGACTCAAAGCCAGCCCAGAAAAACAACTCAAAAGGACATCTTCTGTTGTTCTCACATGGCCTGAGTATTCAAAAGGAATAGAAAGTAATGCATCACTTCTAGAAATAAACAGCCTGAATAACTTAAAACTAAGAAGCTTTTCAACAGTGAAGCTGACTCTTCCATATCTGTCCTGTTTCGATTTAGGTAATCAAGATCCTGCATCCCCCCTTTCCCAATAAGTTTATAATTAAATTATCAGCATTGTGACTAAGGTGGTCTTGGTCATCTGTTGTGAAGCAGGGCTCACGTTAAATTATGTGTAATAATTAGCTGGAGAAGTTTGCTAATGCATGTGTTCAAAAAATTTTTTTTTACATCTTCTAGATCCAGAAAGGAAGAATTTTTCTTACAATTTCAAGATTCATTCATTCATTCATTCTTTTCCTTTCCCTCCCTCCCTTCCTTCCTTCTTTCCTTCCTGTGTATCTTGGTCACTTATTGGCTGTAATCATTGGGTACATGTTTTTTGTCTGTTCACCTTGTCTTTTTTTCATTCAATATTTGAAAAATAAACATTTTCATCTATTACTATATTTTTCATTTTAAGAAAAATTTCAAGTCATTAATAGTTATCCTTCATTCATCCCGTAGTTTAAGTGCATAGTAGTAACATTCTCTGTGTGGGCAGATTGAGTTTGGTATAGAGAAAAAATATGCAGTTTTACAAAATCATTTTTGGAGGAAAAGTTAATGAAAGGAACCAAAGGCAAATCCAGGAGAAGACCTCGCTGCCTGAGCAGCTGAGGAGAGCTTCCCGGGGGCCTCTGCCTTCTCTCTCCCTTAGCAGTTCTGCATTAGAACTTTTATTTTATTTTCTTTTTTGCCTTCCTAACTTTTGGCAGGCAATGTAGCACAGGAGAGAGAGTTTATGAAGAACTTAACAGTTTCCACATTGTCATCTGTGTAAAATCACAAAAGGAATAATTAACAGATGTATCGTCGATAGCAAGGGAGGCTAGTGATCAACAAGGGCTTGGAAAAAAGGATATTTCAAACTTCATGGAAACATTCAGCTGCATATTTTGCCTTCTGTTCTTCTTTGTAAACTTTGTTTCCGGGTTGAGTGTGATTCTTTCTTTCCAGCTGGAACGTTGAGCTTTGTCCTTAGGACTGAAGGCTCCAGCAGTGTCACTCTATGGAGGACGTTTCCGCTGTACTGGTGTCCTCACCTTGGCGCTCAGAGAGGACAGTCCGCACTGCCCCGTGGCCCAGCAGCGCTCATTAAATGTGCAGCCATCAGAGCTCTGAAGTGACAGAGGGGAAAGGGCAGAGAGTGGAGCCGAGAGAGCATTCGAAGGGGGTTCAAGCTGGGAACAGTGTCCGGCCCCCTTCTTTCACAGCTGGGGTTTTGGCTGCTTGTCCCTCGGGTTGTTCAGCATGGTGACCTTGGTTGCCTGTGATTTACTAACTGTTTTACAAACATTTCCTCACTCTGGGAGGTTTGATGTCCTCTTCATCCTCCTCAGCTCACCAGAATCACTCAGTGCCTGAGCCAAACCTGCCTTTGTTTACAACTTTTCCGGAAATTTTCTCAGAGGGGGGGAAAACCCTCCCTTGCTCTTCCAGTGTTTTATTTTTAAGTCAACACTTCCCCCAAGTTTATTTGTGCTCAAGCAAATTCTCCTACAAGGTATTGCTCTATATTCAAATGGGAATTGCTACATTTCTATAAATAGACTGAAGGTCATGTGAACAAGTTCAGAAAAATCTAGATATCAGATTTTTACTGGACCTTTACATTTAGTTCACTATTTTTTGAAACTAATATTCCATGTTTGGATTTGTCTTTTTTTCCCACATTCATATTAGCCTGACCATTATGTGAAACACTGAATTTGGGAAACGCTGAGTGGAATCTTTTAAAACTAAAATACCCATGTTAAAAATAACAAAATTTGTTGTTGCTCCATTACTGTAACTTTCTTAAAAAGAGAGATTATGCCCCTTACGTTAAGTATTTCTAGAATATCATTCATTACCTTTGAAATCACAGGGCCGGCCACGGCTATTTTCTTTAAAATTTGATTTCCATTGCATTGGTAAGTCTTTATGTTGAACATAATGCCTTGAAAGTTATTAAACATCAAGAATCATTTGAAGAAAATTAAAGGGTGATAGCATAAAAAAAAAATTGGAAGTCTTAATTCCATATGAAACCAAATGCTAACTTTTGGTTCACACTAAGAAGAAATTAAGTAGGAAGTTCTGACAAATCTGAAGTAGATTACCCCTATCCATTCATTCTCCTGGCCCGTTGTTAATATGGAGACAGAGTTATAAGACTCTCTTATGAAAAAGTGACATTCTTTGGAACTTATCTGTTTGGGAAATACAAGATGTATTATTTTTCTCTTTTCTACCTGTCCAAAAAAACCCAAAAATGTTGAAACCAAATGAAAAAAACCCCCAAATAGGTATTACTTCTTCCCTCCTTTTGTCTTTTAGAGCCAGAACAGACAGCTTATATTCTAAATTGGATACAGCCAAAGACCAGTTTCCTGATAAAATGTGTTTTAGGAAGGAAAAATTGTTTTATTTCAACAAATCCAGCTGCACTTTCTGGTGGGCCTCCCACACTGTCAACATCAATAGCATTTATTTGTTGACCAACAGAAGACCACCATAACGAAGTATTTCCATTTCTGCATATTTCTAAGTCTCCGGGAAAGATAGCTGTTAAGAGAGCTAGTATGAAGGAAATGGCAAACAAACACCATAGGTGATCCTGTGTGACATTCAGGAACTATTGCAGACTTCCAGTGCTCAAGACCGTCTCCTCAGCCATAATGTCATTGACCTTGACATGCTCAGAACAAATTGGTCTTTGTGATTGCTACCACATGCTGCAGTGCCTTCTAACTCTGCCATTGGTCTAGAGGGAAGGAGGCAGGGGAAATGGCCCTTCGTCGGAGAATATGCTTCTTTTATGTTCTTTTTAGACCCTTGCTTAGCATGCTTTCCCACTCTGAATCGTCTTTAAGTGGCTGATTTAAAGTTGCCTAAGCTTTGCAGGAACTGTGGAGTATACCTAGTTTTACCCAAGTACTTAACAGTCTTTATATTCTTGGGGTGTGAGCTGTTTAAGGAGCGAGTTTTAGAAGAAAGCCCTCATACTCAGGAAGCTAATTTTTGCTCCAAAGCTCTACACTGTCTGTACTCAATCAGACCAGTAAAATTGGAGCTTTTAATGAAGAAATAGTGATAGCTCTTCTTGAATTATAATTCTCTTTCACTTAAGTAGGTTTTTCATTTACCTGGGGAACACAGGTTCTAGCCAGTAAAAGTGTGTGCAGACTTCTCAGTTTCTAGCACTGTAGTTATAGGCGCTTAATAAATGTTGAGTGAATGATTGAGTGAATCCTGCACAATTCAAGATGTGTAGGGCAAGCTATAATCTTGGCAAAAGCTTACTTAACACAATCAAAGCATTGCCTCTAAAATTAGATTTTAAATGGTACCTTTGATTTTTAGCCTAAAATTGATACATTCACTTTTATGATGTACACCTTGTTATATACACAGAGTGTGGCTAGCCAACATGTTCGGGGTTCCTAGGGCAGGCTTTATGCATTGTGTCCACAGTGTTCCACATGCTCTGATCAGAGCTGACTGGGTGATTCCTGAGTGCTGGGAATAAATGTCTTTATGTTGAACAATCAGTAGCATCATGTTTTATCTTGGTGTGTATGTATATGTATATAATGCTAGTTCTTTTGTGGCTCTGTGAATAGCTATAATATTAACTAAAACTACATTTTTATGGTAGAAAATTGTGGGAAGGTCTTCAGCTATGAATGTACCAATTTCTCCTTCGATTCTATCTAGTTATGTTTTTTGTACTTGAAGAATTCTGTTTAGATACAAAATTTGAAAGAACAGAAGTCTTAGGGGAACAACTGACAAGCTACAGCAAGAGTATGTTTTTCGAATCTCTCTTTATTTGAAGGGGTAGGTTGTTCTTAGCACTTTTCCCACATTTGCTGCGCATAAACTCTGCAGTGTGCCAAAGAGAGCAGACATGTTCCTTAAACTTTTATCTGTTGCATGAACAAAAGGACAGAAATTCAGGCATTCCCTCATACTTATATTTTCTGCTCTTCAGCCTGTGTTTTTCTCTCACCAATTTATGTTAATAGATAGTGTCTCCTTGTCAGTACATATTGGATATAGAGATCTACCTATTCTTTTTACTGCCTGCCTGTTCATAATAATGGATATATCTAGAGACAGATGTGTATTAATTCATTTACCATAGCTTTAGGATATACCGTATTTTTCGCTCCATAAGATGCACTTTTTTCCCCAAAAAAGTGGAGGGAAAAATGCCCATGCATCTTACGGAGTGAAAAATATGGTATTTTATTAAATATTTTAACACACCTTTGGTTCAGAATATTTCTTTTCTTATTTTACTCCTTAAAACCCTAGATGTGTCTAATGGTCAGGTGCGTCTTATGGAAGGAAAAGTATGGTAGGTATTGATAGATGAGGTTACTGAGTTAAAGAAAGGTTACAAACGTGTCCCAGGTGACACAGTAGAAGCTACAGCTAGATTCAAGCCAAGATTCTCTGGCTCCTTAACCAGTGCTCCTAATCACCGAGCCCTTTCTAATAGTAATCTAGCATATGGAGGTATTACAATTTAGTTCACTGCTCCCTACAGAGGTTCCTTTAAGAATTCTTACTTTTACAAGCAATGCTGCAGTGAACATCTTTGTGCGTATTTCCTGTGCACTGCATAGCCCCTGAAAAGCATGGGTGTTAAGTGCCCTCTCCACCATTACCACTCCACGCTGTTCCTGTGTTGTTGCATTACCCAGGAGAGCAGAAAATCGGCCCTCTCACAGGGCTCAGGGAAGTTCACCTGGCACAGGCTCTGTTTTTCAGAGTGTCCTCGGAGCTTTAAGATGAGAACTAAGACAGGAATCATGTATGTTCATATTTGTGTCCTGTTGGGTGAGGAGGCAGTGGTTTTGTCTTTGTTTTACCAGGATTTCCTTAGGAACATGGCTGAAAACAGTGGCTTTGTAAAATTATCTGGAAGAGCCTTGTATTTAAGTAGAACCAGGAAAGAAAAGTATTGATAGTATTATTAATCTTACTTTCATATAAGAACCTGAAGGGAGGAAAATAAAAAAACTTAGGAGATAATATTATTGCTTCTTTATTTTTAACTGTTATCTTTAAGGTATTTAATAATGATACTAAGAAGTAGGGCTACTTTTAAAGTCCTTTTTAAGAAAATATCCAACCACAGATGCAGTAACTTATAAAGACTTGGGACATTTAGGAACTCAAACACAAGTTAAAAAAAAAAAAAAAGCCTCTCTGAAAATGGGGTAGAAATAACCTGTTTTCACCTATAATTTTACCTCTTACCTACCATAGCTTAATAAATGACTCATTTAATATTTTAGAAAATGGTCTTTAAAGTTTTTATTGACTTCCATGTAGGATTTCAAATCTAAATTCAAAATGGGAAGGTTTCATGACTCTCAGACTTTCCAGAGGTTGGCAGTTTCCTTCTCCACTTCCCTGTGCTTGGTGTTTAGTTATAGTGTCACCTACCTGGATATATTTGACTTTTCACTATATTTCCTTTTTTTCTGAAGCTGTGCTCTCTTCTCCTTCCAGGAACAAGAGAATTTTCTCTTGGTGCTCTACTAACACCTTGGTAAATGCTCTGACTCAGCCTGACTTTGAATCCATAGGTTCGTTTTCTAACATTATTAATGATTAATACTGAAGTCCCAGTGTAAAGAAATGTGATAGTTTCATCAGAAGGCTGAGACAGTCAGCTTCATGAAAAGTGCTTTTGTTTTAGGATGTTTCTTATCTTCAGCTTGAGTTTAACTAGAATCTCATCAGCCTTGTGGATGTTTTAAAAGGGAAGGAGGAACAAAGGACTCGGTCCCCCTAAATGCTAACATCAGAGACTCCCCCTTTATAGATCTTTTGGGTCTGTGCTTTGTGACGAAAGCAGGTACCCATGTTGTTGATGCTCCCCAGAGAGAGCCTCAGACACATTTTTTGTTCCCAAACAGAATTAGAAGGAAAAAAGTCTGCTTAGCTGTCTTTTCCTGTTTAAAATACAGCTGCCCCCAAAACAGAGCCGTCGTCAGCTCACCAGTGCTCTCTGCAAACTCGTGGTTCAAATCTATGATATAAGTGGTGTGGAGTGGTTCTGTTGCTAAGAGAAAAGTGCTAAAAAAAAAAGGGGGGGGTGTTGTATCTCTTGTATAACTCAGATCCTTTGGGTATTTAATGTATACTTTCAACAAAGGACACTCAGAATTATACCTCTGGTTCAAAATTGCTTAAATGTTGAAACATATGGTCTCATGTTCCCTTCGTTAGGAAACAAGCAGCTGTTCTCAGGCTGCCAAATCCAAGCACACGTCCACTGTGTGGAAGAGCGAATCTGAAGTGCTTCAGCGAAAACAGAAAAGCTGTTTCTGCTGAAGAAGAAGAAAAAAAGACAAGGAAAGGGCCACCCCGAAACAGCAGCGGGTGGGAAAAAAAAAACCAGTCCTGTTGTGATCATGTCTTTTCCCTGGCTTGCTCCGTGTGGACTGCGGGGCAGGAGTGGCTCTGGGGATGTCCCCATTAAAGAAGAGTTGTAGGCATTGTCGTTGTCTCCTGTGGGCAAGTATCATGTGGTCATCTCAGTTACAGTGATTATTTTAATAAAATGCAATTATCTGAATAATTAATTTATTTGGCTACTTTACTGTGTCCTCCATTCACAGAGGCCAAAATGCCAAAGATCAAGTGGATTGAGAGAGAATAGGAAAAGTCTCGTTATAAAGGCAAAGGGAGGAGGGAACAGAAGAAATAGTTGGAATTTCAGTGCAGTGGTTTCTATTTATCCGAAATGTCAAGGGCAGTGTAAAATGTATTTTTAAAATGTGTTTCTGTATGGTTTGTGCCCATTCTTGGCATGGCTGTGGCTCTACAGAGACCATTGTTCTTTGAGGAGTATGAGGGGGTGTCTTTGTCCAAAGTGACAAAAAGAAGACTTGGAAGACTGGGCTTCCTTTGTTCCTGTGTGGTGCTGTAAAATTTGGTTTGAAATTAGGACCTCAGGGAAGGACCTTCAATAGAGAGCTTTCATTTCCTGCCAGCATTTTAATCACGCTGAGGTTTAAAGTGGATGGCCGGCCCGCATAATGGCCCTATGTTTAATAGAACAGCTCGTATCTGGAAGGCCAGTTAAAGGATCTGTCATCTGCCCAATATTCGTCTTTTCTGTTTCCTGTCCATTTACGAAGATCGCCCACCCTTTTTAGGTGGCTTCTCTGGATTATTTGTAGGAGAGGCTGCTGCCACTGCTTCTTAGAAAGGCTGAGCAGAAACCCAGCTGAATGTGGTCCCGTCTTCTGTCTGTGCAGGAAGGTCTGAAGATTGCCTTAATCAGACATGAAATTCCCCAGGTTTGGGAGCTGATTTCCCCCCTTTCAGAGAGGAAGTATAGGAAAATTTCACAGCTTGAGAGACCATGAGGACAGTCATAATTGATCCCTGTTGTAGGAGGAATATTAGCACCTACAGACCTGATATCATTGCCATGGAAGTTAATGTCACCCCATCTGACAGAGCAGCAGTTTACCCCCTGGGAGGCAAAGCCACCTGGTGGATTGGATCTTGTTGTGTCATGAGGAAATTTGTAGTTTAAGTGGTAGAGTGCCTTTTTAACTCTGAAGGCTTTCATTAGAACTTTTTAGAAATTTACCTTTACAGTTTATTAAGTGACAGCTGGAACTCCTAAAGGAGTCAAATTTGAAGTAGGTAGTAAAAAACAAGTATTCTGAGTTTCTTTTATTATTTATTCATTTATTATTATGTTTCTAAGTGAGAAGAAGGAAGATAGAGAAACATACTAATGCATGCACCCCAATTGAGATCCACCCAGAAACCCCTGTCTGGGGCCAATGCTGTGCCCATCTGGGGCCATGATTCAACTGAGCTATTTTTAGCACCTGAGGTGGAGGCACCAGGGAGCCATTCTCAGCTCCTGGGGCTGATGCACTTGAACCAATCAAGCCATAGCTGTGGGAGGGAGAGAGAGAGAGAAAGAGGAGGGTGAGGGTAGAGAAGAAGATGTTTTTCTCTCCTATGTGCCCTGACTGGGAATTGAACCCGGGACATCCACACACTGAGTCAGTGCTCTACCACTGAGCCAAACGGCCAGGGCCAAAGTATTCTGAATTTCTTCCCTGGTTCCTACCAGGAGTAACAGTATCAGTGAAAGCCTTGGATTCACTAAATTCTAATCTAAGACCTGTCACTGAAATTATTCTGTGGCTTGGCATTAAGCACGGAACTCTCCCTATGTGGGGCAGTGGGGCAATTTCAGGGGTAGCCGTGAAGTGGGGCCACAGTGTTTCCCTGACTCGGGGTTATAGTAATGAACAAGGAGTGAAAGGGAAGGGGCATTTTCAGCTACTAACACACTGTCCCATCTTGGACTCAGGAGTGCCACAGATAAAACAGGGACCCACTTTCACAGGGCATTTTCTTTTTTGCACGTAGGTGTGGGTTTCGGGGGGAAGCGAAGGAATGTGTCAGCCCTGTTCAACAGGAACTAAAAGGCTTCTCTCTCCAGAGATGAGGGCAGTGAGTGGGAGCCTCCGGGCCCATAGCCTTCTCTGAGCCAGAGTCCTGGCCTGGGTGAAGGAAGGGGGAAAGGCCTTAGGGCAGGGATGAGATGAATGAAGTACAGTATTTTCACTTCTTCAGAAGACATGAAATGACATTCAGGTTCTAAACAAAACAAAACAAAAACAACCATTTCCGGAACCAGCTCCTTTTCCCTTTTCCCTCTCTAGTCAGCAGTCATCGTCTGCCTCATTCATGACAGCCCAAGTGGCTCTCCTTACGGGACTGTGCTTCCTTATGACTAGAAGACTTTTCAAACAAGGATTTAAACATCCACGGCACTTTCCTGTACCTTTGAGACCCAGCGTCCCACTGGGTCCTGTCTGACCTCTTTCATCATGTCTCTAGCTGCAGATTTCTTAACTGCCCAATTTGAGCCCTTTTGAGTCAGCCTCCCTTGGATGCATAGCTGTTTGAAAGCTGATGTAAAGTGAGTGTTGCTTCAAGTAAGAGCTATGGGCTGAGAAGAACGCTCTCCAGGGCAGCAGAGGCGGACACATAAGGTAGACAGCTCTCCCGAGGCTGGTTCTGCAGCTGTGCATTGGTCTAGTAGGAATTATGCATCATTAGGCTCAGGATCTTTTCTTTGTATCCAGGTCGTTTCTCCGTCAAAACATGCTTCTGACATTTCAGCCAGGGAATCACCATTGTACTTCTACCAGTCCGTTCCCACACACAAAATATTATGACTCAAATTACCACTCAACAGGCTCCTCTCAAGGTCTAGAGTGTGTTTACTGGGCAAAAATTCTCAGGCATAAATTTGGAGGGAAAGCTGCCCACCCGAGCAGGGCCTTCACATAAAGTTAATATTGTCAAGGCTCTGACTAGAATCTGTTTCATTCACTGCTGCGTTTGCTGTGTGGGTGTCCCCACAATGTGGGAACCTCATTTCATTGAAGAATCTGAATATTTTGTAAGGATGTGAAGAGTTGCAAATAATCTTTTCTGGAAGGCTGTGAGGAGGAACAAAGCAGCTAATGTTAGAAAGAACTGGTACATTATTGTTTTCTGTCATCTGTAAATCTCAATAGGAATATTTTACACTTGACAAATTTATATCCTCGACTTGTTGTTCCTTAAAGACTACCCATATCCTGTTTACGAAAAGCATACCTGTGAAAACATCTGTTCCATTAGAAGGATATTCTCTTTTGAAGCACAAGTAGTTTTAAAATAAAATGGTATATGTAATAAACTCCTAAATTCTTTGTCTATAGCAAAGAATTTGTGTATGCCTTCAAGGAGCTATCTGAAGTCTGCTACATTAGCAAAAGACAGGCATCGGATAAGTTCATATACATACACTGGTTTTATATAATACTGCTCACAAAAATTAGGGAATATTTCAAAAATGAATATGAAACTATAAAATATCCCCTAATTTTTGTGAGCAGTATATTACCTGAATATATCAAAATTATATTATATATAATAGTATAAAAATAATATAGGTATAAATATATAAACATGATATATATGTATATAAAATATAAATATGCATGTATAATCAAGTCAGTGGAGTTAGCCAGGATGCCTTCATTTTTGCCTTGTTTTAGGGCGGCAGTGAGATTATACCAGCCTTAATTATAACCAAGGCAATTATTAGGCTCACATGTGGTAGCTTCCAATTTTTATTTCTTAGCCTCTCTCTGAAATTCCCACTAGAAAATGAAGTGACCTTTGTGGAGATCCCATTTTAGGCAATACCATCTGGTTAGCACTGGTTCTGTGGGCTCCCTTGGGAAATGCTGCCTATATCTCTGTATTCTTCTTGTCTTTCCTTCCAAAAAGAGCCTTTCCTGAGCGTTGTCCCTTATTTAGTTAATTCCCATTTTACTATGTTGTATGAAAAAGCTTTGATGTTTGGGAACTTAATCCCAAGCAGTCAGTTAACTTCTTGGAGTCGGGACCCAGGTCACACTTTTCCTGTGTTCCTTAGAACCTAACAAACTGTTCGCTGCATAAATAGGTGATAGTTTTCTTTCTTTGTTTGTGATCCATAAATTTTCCATTTGAGCAAAGTAAAGCAGGAAGAGAATTTTATTATTTGTTTAGTTGACAGGAAATTTGATGCAAAAGTAGTACAATAACCACCTTACCTCAAGTTCCTGGAAGAATTCTCTCCTGTTACCACTCTTTCGCGTTGTATAGTTCATCGCTTTTCCTGGCTTTTAACTGTCTTCGGTTTATGTCTTTTTTTTTTTTTTTAATCGCAATTGTTTTTGAAAGTGGTGAAAGAATGATGAAGGGTAAATGGACACGCAGACAAACAGGTAGACATTTGCGCCAAAAACTGGATTAGGATTCATGAATTTTGAGTTTCCTGGATGTGCTTTAGTACACCATGAAGACCAAACTATAGCAGCCCCCAGTATGCGAGACTTGAATGAGATATTAAACTCTGCCTGCCTTCTGCTGCTTTGTAATTGTCTTAGAAAGGTCTGTAGTGATGTAGCACATAAAGGATGGGGAAGGAGTTCTGGCAGCCAAGTGCTTCCTACCGCAGACGGCAAGGGAACAATGGTGGCGAGTAGGTTAGAGACCCTCACTTCACAGGAGGACTGGTTTCTGAGTTTACTCTAACTGCAGGAATACTCTGATGGTAGTATTTCTTGGAATTAACATTGGCTTTCCTGTCAGTTCTGAAAGCTAACTAGTCAAAAGGATATGCTCTGACTGTGTGAATGTATCGTACAGATGTATCCAGCAATAACAAGTTTGTTTTTGGTTTCATCTCAGAAAACTTGTTACCACTTGCGTATATTTAATGTACAAGCGTACCTTCTAAGAAATATATCCTGCGTATCTCTGTACCCACTGCATATCTATACTCTCTAGACTAAGTTTAAGGAACAAATCAGGATCACTCTCAATAGCTGGAGCAGATAAGCAAGAAATATTACCAGCATTCATCTTACATTTGGTCTGTTATCATTTTTCTTAATCTACTGCTTGGCTTGAACTAATTTTTTTTCTGATCGGGGGGCTAGCTTCTTGAGAATGGAGAACAAGGATACATCTCATCTACGCCTCATGCTTCAACTGTTTTGAGAGGGAAACAAATCTCTTTTGAAACTCATTGGTTAGTGAAAATACTGTAGGAATCATTGGCATCATAGTGCTTTGTTGATTCTCCTTGCTGTGGATGAGGAATCTGGAGGTCTGTGTTTTTCTCTGTCTCTGTTACTAACTAGCTCTCTGTCCTCTGGCGCTTCAGGTCTCTAACTACTACTATTCCTGACCTCCCCCTAAGTCACCTCTGGTAATAATAACTCTATTGATATATCACTTGAGAAATACACACCACATTTGAATGTAAGTCTCTGAAGACTTTCATGCAATGCTCCCTCTGCACGGAGTGGGAACAAATGTCCATTATAATGCTGACTCTAGAATAAAGAGGAACATATTTTTACATGTTTTACATGTTTACATTTTTAAAGCTACTTGAGCTCACATTAAAATTGTTAAAATTAACAGAAATGTGGCAGATTACCATTAAGCCTCTCCCAAATTCCATCTCTTTCATATTCACGTCCTTCATTTGCTCAGCCCTCAGTTCCTGATAGCCAGGCTCCGGTAGCTGTGGACATCCACAACTCGTGGTGCAGTGGGTCTCAGCCGTGGCTTCACATCGAAATTCCGTGGAGACCTTTTATAAATCCCTCTGTCCAGGCCACACTCAGAGCAGATGAGGCCAGAGTGCAGACATCAGTATTTTTCAAACTTTCCAGATGATTCCTGCGTGCAACCGAATTTGAAAACCTCTATCTTAGTTGGGTCGCTTTGCTTTTCAGAATGTAACATGTAAGTCCACCTTTCTAATAATTTTTTTTTTAATAGCCTGACCTGTGGTGGCGCAGTGGATAAAGCGTTGACCTGGAATGCTGAGGTCACCGGTTTGAACCCCAGTCAAGGCACATACAGGAAGCAACTACTCTGACTTGAAGCTTTCAGCTTCTCTCTGCTCTTTCTTTTTCTCCTCTCCTCTCTCTCTCAAAATCAGTAGATAAAATCTGGAGGAAAAAAAAGTTAAAAAAAATAATTATATATGTTGGTTCTTTTTCAGTAGTAGATCTCTTTTTCAGAACATCTTTTTTTTTTTTTTTTTTTTTTTTACAGAGACAGAGAGAGAGTCAGAGAGAGGGATAGACAGGGACAGACAGACAGGAACGGCGAGAGAAGAAGCATCAATCATTAGTTTTTCGTTGTGCGTTGCGACTTCTTAGTTGTTCATTGATTGCTTTCTCATATGTGCCTTGACCGCGGGCCTTCAGCAGACTGAGTAACCCCTTGC
Source organism: Saccopteryx bilineata (assembly GCF_036850765.1). Classification (NCBI taxonomy): domain Eukaryota; kingdom Metazoa; phylum Chordata; class Mammalia; order Chiroptera; family Emballonuridae; genus Saccopteryx; species Saccopteryx bilineata. The sequence continues at coordinate 351,910,966 of NC_089491.1, read as the reverse complement.
TGGAGCCAGCGACCCTGGGTCCAAGCTGGTGAACTTTTTGCTCAAGCCAGATGAGCCCGTGCTCAAGCTGGCGACCTCGGGGTCTCGAACCTGGGTCCTTCCACATCCCAGTCCAACGCTCTATCCACTGCGCCACCGCCTGATCAGGCCTCAGAACATCTTGATGAATATTTCACTATTTTATTTCATACCAGTCTCTCTGATAGCCATTTCCCTTACTTTGGAGGTATAGAGGTATAGCATCATTTCAGATGAGATAGCACAACATGAATCTTCTAGTCCTGTGTTCCTAAGATTAAATGCTAACCTAGAAGGGAGATTCCTTAGTGCATCATGGGATGCCCAGAAACTGAGCATGGCCTAAGGCACATGAGTAGACCTAGGGTGGTGTTGATTTGTGTTTGTTTACAACAGAAGCTGCTACTCTTTGGATTTATGTCACCATTTTATCAGATTTGCCTTAACTCAAGTATACAAAGTATGGAAGGGAAAGTTTTGTTCTTCCAGATTTGGCTTTACTGAGAACAGAAATTTTAAGGTAAAAAAAAAAAGTCTGCAAAAGGAGGTTCCGAATTAAGACACATTTAAGATGATAGCATATGTTATACCTACGAACTTGGCAAGTCAGTGAATATCTGTTGACTTGATGCTGTTCCACAAAGATACAGAAGTGAAACGTGCATCTGTTCACAAAGCACCTCAGCACACTCGTGCAGGTTTTCCTTCCTCTGAATTCCAGATCCTTGGCCCACAAAGTAGTTTGCCTGCCATGTGTTGCTTAAACTTAGCACTGGCTTTAAAGTATTCTTTGGCTTTTGCGATAGTGAAAAAAATTTGGATTTCTAAAAAGAATAGATTCTTTTCCCACCTGAATGATTTCTAGTTGTTCTTGCAATAGATTGTAAGCATTTGGCAAGCATGTTGTGATTCAGAAATCACTGTAGCTTAGTTTGGCTTGCTGTAGTAATGTAAGTGATAGGAAACCTTTCATGAAAAACAGACAAACAGGAACTGAGGGCAGAAATGCTTATTTCCCTGTCGTGGTTATTTGGAGCCAGTGAACAGACACAGAAGCGAAGGGCATGTTCCCCATATCTGGGCACACTCCAGAAGTCCTTATTTTTATTTCAGGTTAGGCTTTACGGACCCGATATCATTCGGCAGATTCCTCTGACTTGTTGGTTTGCTTGAGAAATATTTTTCTTGGTCATGTAGTGTCTCATACTTCTCTAAGCCTTTTTTACTCTCCACCTCAAACTGACTTAAAAAGAAATCCTAATGCCAGGCACAAAATAAATTACAAAAGAAAGTGTCAGAACTTCCTCTAAAATAGTTTTGGTTACTGAGTTTATTGCTCCCCTGAGAGGCCTTTCTGCTTTTGAATGAACGCTGCTATAACTGGCCACTACTAATTTGTGTGGACTGGTTACGGCCAGAATCCTTGGGATTGTCTGGTCGTCTCCAAGCTGTTCTCTATTTAATATCACTGTGCTCACATTCTATGCTGTCACAATCCTGATCGAGCCACAAGGACTGAGGTGGTTAAAAGAAGACATGCTAAACGCTGAATGGTGAGAAATTACACTGAGCACCTCAGGAGCTGGCTGCACTGACTTTCCCAGTCTGAAGTCCCCTCCCTCAGGCTGCTGTGAGCTCATTATCACAGTGATTAGAGGCATTCCAAAGGTTAAGTAATAACACTCCTTTCCCTAGTGGAAAGACTAGAGCCTGAATTCTTCGATCGCTGGAATTACTTTAGATATTTCTCTTTTCTCCCATCCAAATGGAAAATGCCCAGACCCCATTCTGTCTGTCCTCTGTGATCTGTGTTAGAACCAGAGAAAAGGACCCCAAGACCAGCGTAGCCTTGGCTTCCGGTAAATTTCATGGACATGTAGCTAGCTGTCCTAGGACCCTGCCTGTGAACCTGCGATGAGTAGTCGCATCTGCACTGTAATCACTTTATTAATGCTTCCTTCTCCTAAGCAGTCAGAGTGCGGTTATCTGCATGATCACTGTGATTCAAGTGGCCTGATGTTTGTTCTTAGACAAGCAGGACATCCAGCTGGAGGCTGAGCATCTCCATTCCATTCCGCTGTCAGCTCTGTGCGGAAGTAGCCACTTATTCCTTTCCTATCTCATCACGTGACTTTGCAGGCCTCAGTCTGCTGCAGGGTCAGGGACGCAGCAAGCCTGCCCATAGTTTGCCCAGGTCCCATTTCCATGTGTGCCAGTTTAATTTCCAGTGATGCCCATTTCACCCTCACAAGTATACAGCTTGGACTTCACCTGCTCATCTCCCCGTGTTCAAGTTAGGGGAGCCGGGGAGCCAAAGGAAAGAGCCACTAAGTGGAGTGATAGTAGGATCCGTGCTTCAAAATGATCAGAATTAACCAGCATAACCTGTTGTTTGCAACTTGAATCCAAAAAGTCGCGAAATTTCTTCTTTATGTTTTCTGACTGAGAAAGGCACTCTGGAAGTAGAATTCTGGTCTCTGTCACTAATGTTTTCAGAGGCAATCAGACACAGAACAGTGAAGAATGAAGTCAGGCAGGGGCTATGTAGCCTTTTCAATAAAATTTGACTCTTCTTCCCCAGGGATAAAGTGGGTAGCTGATGATGGACCAAGGTATCTGCCCAACAGACAACCTCTGAGAAAAGAACCTTATCCAGAAATCCTATGCCTCAAGTAGTGCCCAATGGTGCCCTGAAGAGGAACATTCTAGTAATTGCTTTCTGGGCACATTTTCTAGGGAGTGGCGAGAGTTGAGCCATGTATGTAGTGTCAGGACTTTTGGGCCTGATCTCAACATGAAGGCCTTTCTCTCCCCAAGGTGATCCATTGGTTTGGTATCCATGTGCCCACATTACTGGTGCCGCCAGCTCAGGGAGTTTATGAAATTTTGATGTAGAAATCAGGTTGTTGCTTATCTTGTACCTTCTTGCTCATAGTATTGACAGTACCACTGAATTGCTGGAGGCAGATAGCATCTCAGCATCACTGTGCTATTTCAGCTCTCTGCTGCTGACAACATCAGAAGTGTTTTAACAGGGTTTTAATGGGCAGCCTCTGTAGCTCCTTGGAGGGTTGCAAATAGCTGCCGTGAGAAACCCTCTCCGCTGCTCTGGGCTGACATGCCCTCTCTTCTCTTCCAGCTGCTGCTTGTTTAGATGGCCGCCTTCCTGGTGACAAGCACTTCTTATTTGGGCTGAACAGTACTAGGACTTGAATTCCAGAGATGAGATTGTGTAATACAAAAAAGGAAAGGTCTCCTAAGGACATTTTCTTCCCATCCTGTTGGGGCAGGAAAAATAAGTCGGGTTGTGGAGGGGGCGGGCAAGAGAGAGGGTCTAACCAGGAATAAGTGTGCCATTCCCAGAACCTTTCAGAGAAAATTCCTAGTGTGTCGTTAAAACTCGAGGGTTCTCACTGGATGCAGTCGCAAGAATCTATTTGGGGAAGGCTGTGGCCAGAGCCCCTGTTTTCTAGCTTTCCCACATTGTAGAGCTTTATGTCATGGCTAACACGCACACGGAAAGGGAAGGTACCTTTCCACACAGGAAACAGTTTCTGATGATTTTGTGATAGCCTGGGATTTTCTCTACTGTTATGAAAAGTATCTTAAGAGTTAGAGTGCAGTGAATTAACACCACTTCATCTGCTTTGGGTCTATAACTTGATTTTCAGATGTAACAAAGTGAGTGAGTTCTCTGTGAGTAACTTAAAACCTCAAATCTTAGGATGAAAGGGGATGGGTATTCATTTTTAGAATCCTCTTTCCTAAGACAATGATGTAGTGAATGAAGTGGGCAAAAGATATTATATTGACCTCACAGCTATGGTAACAAAGACAGTTCTCGATATCTGTTTTTATGGTCAACAGGGGACCCAAAAGGGAACTGGTGATAAGAATGGAAGGGGAAAAAAAGGTGGCTAAACCATTCAAGTTTTTTTGTTTTGTTTTGTTTTTTGTTATTGTTGTTGTTTTTGTGTGTGTGTATGTGACAGAGAGACGGATAGATAGGGACAGACAGGCAGGAAAGGAGAGAGATGAGAAGCATCAATTCTTTGTTGTGGCACCTTAGTTGTTCATTGATTGCTTTCTCATACGTGCCTTGACCAGGGGGCTACAGCAGACCGAGTAACCCCTTGCTCAAGCCAGCAACCTTGGGTCCAAGCTGGTGAGCCTTGCTCAAACCAGATGAGCCTGCGCTCATGCTGGCGACCTTAGGGTTTCAAACCTGGGTCCTCCACGTCCCAGTCCGATGCTCTATCCATTGTGCCACCGCTTGGTCAGGCCCGTTGAAGTTTTTAGTGTGATATAGGAACTCAGTTAAATCTGGAGGGCTTCCCTAAGGAACACATGTCTGCGTTCCACTTAGAAAGTATAGTTCACCAAGACATTGAAACAACCTAAGTGTCCTATGATTAATGATTAGATAAAGAAGATATGCTACAGGTTCTGGCTGGGTAGCTCAGTTGGTTAGAGCGGTGTCCCCCATACACCAAAGTGGCAGAGTTGATTCCTGGTAGCACATACAAGAATCAACTAGTGAATGCATAAGGAAGTGGTACAACAAATCTATGTTTCTCTGTCTCCCTTCCTCCCTCTCTCTTGCAAAAGTCAACAAATTTTTACAAATCATGTTTAAGAAGATGTGATACATATATACAATGGCATACTACTCAGCCATAAGAAAAGTTAAAATACTGCCATTTGCGACAACATGGATGGATCTTGAGAATATCATGCTAAGTAAGATAAGTTAAACAGAAAAAGACAAAAACCATATTTCACTCATGTGGGATGTAAAGCAGAAAGCAAGCAAGCAACCAACCAACCAACCTACCGAGACACAAACAACAGAAGGGTAGTTACCAGAAGGGAAGGGAGGTAAGTTTATGGTGATGGAAGGAGACTAGACTTTGGCTGCTAAGCACACAATGCAACATATAAATGCTGTATTATAGAATTGGACACTTGAAACTTATATGTTATTAACCAATATCATCCCATTAAACTTCATAAAACAAACAAAAAAGTGTAGTTCATACTAGGATCGCAGTGTTGGAAGGATCAGTGCAGACATCAGCTGCTGTAATTGTTTCTCACTATCGGTTTTCCTTCTCAGGGGCATAGAGACAGTAGGTTGCAGGCTTTTTTTTTTTTTTTTTTTTTTTTATGTAAGAAGCTCTTAGACCACATCCTTCTAATGTCAGAGAGAGACAGCCTTCGCTTCGCTTCACTCCAGGCCCCGCCTGCTTAGAATCCGTCTTTATCATTATCACCCTCCACAGCTTTTTTTCAGGCTGCCTGAGAAAAATCTCCTATCAGACACTTAAGGCCATTTCACAGCCTTTTCTTCTCAAACCCAACTGATAGTCCTAGGTTATCATCTGTCCTTCAGAGATTTAAAGATTCTTAACTTCTTGTCACCAGCAGAGTCATGACTTTAGCTATTAAGGGATAAATCTGATTATCAAGGTTGGAAGGAAGGAAAGCCAGCACACCTCGGCGTCAGACACGGAGTCCTGGGCGGGCCTGCCGGCTTCCCTCTGCTTCCTCACAGCGGGGACCCCTGCAGCTGCGGCTGCGCTGCCACCATCGGCACTGCTACCCCGGCTAAGAGCACGCTAAAAAAGGCTTTATTAGATGTGCCTGTGTTTGGGGTCTCCTGCAAGGCACTGAATAAAGAAAACTGCAGGAGCTCTACAGAACAGAGAGGAAAACCCGCAAGAACATGGCCAGTAGGAGAAGGTAATGGTGAAGCGTTTGAAGCCTGGAGTTAGGAAGCTAACTAACCACATCACTAACTAGCAAATGCATTTCCCTCCCTCTGCCTCAGCTTCCTCGTTTATAACGTGAACATTATTTTGAGAATTATAACCCACTTATAAGACTGTTGAGGATTAAATAAGATTTTGCATTATAGCACAGTGCTCAGCACATGGTTAAGTGCTCAGTTAAACGGGCCAATATCACTATTTCTGTTAAATATACTCGTGCCTGGTGCTCAAAGTGTGTGTGTGTGTGTGTGTGTGTATAATCCCTCCCTTCACATATGTTAAAAGTGCCTAATTTTAGGGAATTCGTTAGCTGTTATAGTGACATAGATGCAGGTATAGAGGACAGACGGTGGCAGAATAAAATAAGAACACCATGACATGAAAGAACCGTGGGAGCTGCAATAAACAATAAAAATAAGGACTTAGCATAAACCTTTGAGAGAAAGAGCGTCCCTGGGCTTGTCAAACCATAAGCTTCAGTGTTGAGCACCCATGCTCTCTCTCACAGCCTGAAATGAAGAAACCGCGGCTTGACTACCATCATGGTCTCGGACGGTCCTTCCTTCTCCCGGCCTCAGTTGCCTGTGTAACATGGGAGAGCTGGAATAGATGGTCCCCAGGGTAGCTCTGGTCTAAATTGTGTAAGTCTGATGAAAACAAAAAGGGCAGTAGCACCTCTCTTTTCACCATTGCTCAGCTCTCCTGTCCAGGAAGGAAAGGTGTGTTGGGAAGCTGCCCTCATAGACCTTTCTGTAAAAAGATCCTGCCTTCTGTGTCTGCTCCTTACCAATAAGATGACATGGTTAACTTGTTCTTCCTTATGGCTGCTTGGGTGAGTCACATCATGGGGTGAGTGGGAATGTTTTATTCCTTGGCCTTTTATCTTTGTTCACTGACCAGGGGCCTTGGTCACGGAGGGCCCTGGCTGCAAGGCAACACAGGCTGACTCCTGTGCCTGTTGGCTTTTGGGTCTTGCTTTGAAGTTGCCTTGTGCCCCAGGCAGCCACTGTGAGCCTCAGGCAGCCGCCTGGAGTAAATCATTTGCTGCTCCCATGCATGTGATTCCTTCTACTTCCACATTCGCTCCTCTCGGAAAGGCGGGAAGGTGATGTGTTAGCTGCAGACAACCTAGGTCCCCTCGTTGACAGGACAGCTCCACACTGGACTGTTCTCATTTCCCAGTTTGCCTGTTCCCAAGTCCAGTAGTTTAATTCTTCAAATTGGAGGAATGCTAGCATATCTTCCCTCTTCTTAATCCTACCTGCAGGTGGTAATTGTGGAATGTATTTTCTGCACTCTGTGTGTGTGTGTGTGTGTGTGTGTGTGTGTGTATTTTTCTGAAGTTAGAAGCAGGGAGTCAGTCAGACAGATTCCTGCATGCACTCAACCAGGATCCACCCAGCATGCCCACCAGGGGGCGATGCTCTGCCCATCTCGGGCGTTGCTCCATTGCAACCAGAGCCATTCTAGTGCCTGAGGCGGAGGCTGAGGAGCCATCCTCAGTGCCGGGCCAACTTTTTTCCAATGGAACCTTGGCTGCAGGAGGGGAAGAGAGAGAGAGAAAGGAAGGAGAGGGAGGAAGGGTGGAGAAGCATATGGGTGCCTCTCCTGTGTGCCTGACCTGGAATCAAACCTGAGACTTCCACACACCAGGCCGATGCTCTACTGCTGAGCCAAGCGGCCAGGGCCCACATATTTTGCTTTCAATTTGACCAATTCAGAGCTTGTTTATAAATATAAAGATTCAAAACAATTAAAAACTCAATGGAGACATTTCTAATCAGTTCCTGGAGGGTTTGCCAGCTCCCTGACCTGTCTGTCACTCTCCTTTCTGCCCTGGGGCCTATCTCTTTCTGTGTTCATGCTTTCCTTATTTTGTACACCACCAGCCAATATCTAGCTAAAAGATGTCTTTAGGCATGAGTTATTATAAAGGGCTCCATAGAATCTTTTCATGATGTAAAGTTCAAAAAATTTAAAACTAGCGGTTAGTATTCAACTTGAAAGGGGGAATATCTCGATTTCTTAGAACCCCATACGGAGCAATTTCTGTCTGCATCCCAGAGGGCCTTTGAGAAGGGGCCATGTAATGAAAGACTCAGCTCAAGCTTTTTCAGAACAGCTGATCTCCTAAACCTGGGTTTCTGGTGGTGAGTGGAGTTGTCGCTGCAGATGTCAGCCAGGCAGTAAGTGGAGCTAGAACTCTGTTATTACAGCCTGGTCATGTCTGAAGGGCACTCACCAAGTATCATCCCGGTTTAGGATTTGAATAGAAGAAGGTTGATGAGAGTGCCGTGGTCACCTTTCAGTTCCTTTCCACCACCTCCAGTGGACGGCAGAAATGCATTGGCTTTATATTAAATTGATAGCCCACCTTCCCTCCTGTACTTGACTAGAAGCCTATTGAGGATGAGTACACCTGTGACTGTAGAGTGATACCAGAGGGTACAGGTCAGAGGGAAGGGAAATCAGTTTGGGCTTGGAGTTCAGGAAGGGCTTCAGGGAAGAGGTATCGTTTGAGCCAAGTTTTGTTATGTAGAAATAGGAAAGGAAAGTCCAGGCCCAGATGGGCAGAGCATCACTCCTGAAGGGGGCTTGCCAGGTGGATCCCGTTGGAGTGCATGCAGGAGTCTGTTTCTCTATCTCCCCTCCTCTTACTTAAAAGAAAAAAAGAAAGAAAAGTCAGGTAGACTAGAGTGTAGGGCCGTGATAGCGAACCTTTTTATTAAAACCGCCCATTTTTGCAGTGCTGGTCAACCTGCTGGACCGCCCACTAGTGGGCAGGAGGGACCAGGTTGACCAGCACTGCAAAAGTGGGTGGTTTTTATAAAAAGGTTCGCCATCACAGGTGTAGGGCTTTGAATACTTGGCTATGTTTCCTATATTTCTGGAGTCAATTGGTCAGTCGGGATTGGAACATTACTTCCACCCACTTCTTACTTCTGTGACCTTTGGCATATCTGTTCTTATCATCTCTGTTCTTCAGGATTCTGGTCTATAACAGTTAGCTGGTGAAATGAATTTTAATATGTTTTATTTAACCCAGTATATCTAAATGCCATTTCAAGCTCTAATCAATATAAAAATTATTAATTTTTTACAGTATTATTTTATTTTATGTTACAATTTTTTCCATGCTAAGTGCTCAACATATGCTATGTATTTTATACTTTCAGCACCTCTCACTTAAGACTAGCCATCTTTCGAATGCTCAGCCACACACCAGCTGCAGTCTCTGTGTAGGATCCAGCCTATACTCTACTCGCCTTTGTTTTTATGAACACCAAGGGAGAACCTTAGAATTGAACTCAAAAGTCATTCCATGCTGATAGCCATAGCTACGACTTACAGATGTTTTTGACATGCCAGAAGAAGTTAATACAAATAAACTGTGTTCTCGGTCAGCCACAAGAGATTTGTTAGCGATAATAGAGAATGAAGGCAATCGCTGGTAGCACGTCCATCCTGGTGGATGTGAGTCTTAGTCCAGCATTTTTCTGGAGATATAAAACTCATTATCCCTTTTAATCTTTCCTGACCAAGGCTGCCTTTGCATTCAGGTGTAACAGCTGTGGAAGAACACAGATTATGTGCTAGATATAATGGCGACCCTTTTTCACTTAATGAGTGGCTGTCTGAATTCCCAGCACTGATCTTATTCCAGTTCCATCTGAAGTTTACCTTTTACATTTGTGTTGGTTTCAGCCAGTGGCCACAGTGTCAAAGGTCATGAACTTGTACACTTCCTCCCCAAAGATTCACTGTATCAGTAACAGTTTGTTAGGACCCTTCTAGATTAATTTCTTTAATTTTGCTGCCATTCGTTCATCAAATCATAAAGCCTTTTTTCTTCTTTCAAATAGATGACAAGGAGATGATAATGAAGGAAAAGAATGGAATTCATCTGCGTCTTAATTATCCTAGTTTTAAGTTCATCTATAAGTGTGTCTTTAAGCTAGTAATTGAAACCAGGTCCTTAAATCTCTTTGGATCAAGGAGCAATACTAAGCCCAGAATATCTTATCCATACAATCCAGAAACATTTATGTGTGCTTGTACTTCATATAGATGGAATCAGTTTACTCTCCCAGCGTTTTCTGCCACCTAAGTCCTCAGTGCGGCCCAGAAGGGCGATGAAGGGGATATTTATTCCTGTTTCAATGGCTGCAACCGAGAAAGGGAAGAGGGGAGCTCAATTATTAGCGATTGCTCAGAGGATCTATTTTCTTTACATAGGGTATAATGGAGACTACCCATATGTTTTCAACCCCTTTATATAGGTTATGGTTACTCTGTAAGTATGCCAATGTTATACTGTTAGCCAGGATGGGTAGAGTTTAGCTAGACCAGTTTGCCATCTATGGCTAGAGGAATTAACTGAATGAGTTCTCAGACTGTTCTAGAGGGGTACATGTTTCAAACTTAAACCTAGAGAGGCTTAGTGGTTCCTCATACTCCTTGCTCACAGGCTGCTCTGAGAAGTTATTGAAATTTATGACTCCTCTCCAGATAAAAATGTGCAAACACTTACACACACACAAAGCTGCATATGCTTTCACGGGGTTCAGGACCCCTCTGAAATCCATCCCTGTATCCCAGATTAAGATAATTCATTTAACCTCTGTGGGTAAGTGTTAGTCACTCATGCTATTATAATTTAAGCATGTCTTGCAGACCAAAAACTATAATCGAGGACAGAAGAACCCTAGGGACTGTGGGAGATTTGAGAAAGAAAGGGCTTTAGCTTTGGTGGGCATGTGAGTTTGCCATTGAATAAGGTAAGATGAGCAGGTAGAAGAGAGAGCCAGTCCTGCCTGGATGCAGGGGAGACCTTATGTGCCCTGAGGTCACATGGCTGAGAGAAGGGCTGGGAGCCAAGAAAGAAGGAATCAGGCCAAGGTCCTGGGGTTGTGCCAGTCAGTCAGGATAGAGCTCATTGGCCTAAGCTCAGGACAGTTCTTGCACCTCTGAGGCGGGCATTCAGAATCAGAAACCTGTACTTGGGAAACATGGCTCTTTATGCAGTTTATATTTTCTATAGTGATTTTCTTCTGCTCTCCCCACGGTTTTATGTAAAATTTTCACAAAGATCAAACCTAGAAAGGGAGTTTTGCAAATACATCCCTGAGCTTTATAAAGAGAAGAAGAGCTCCTGCAATGGGGTTAAAGCACTGTCCTCTGACCCCTTCATGAGGGGACCCCCAAGGGGGTTCTAGACCCCCTCCCACCTGGAAAATTCTCAGGTCAGATTTTCAGCCCTGAGGAGTTCTGCATTTTGTTTTAGCTAAACTTGCTGCTTCCTTGACACTCATTTCTGCATAGTCTTGCTTTACCGCCTGCCCCCCCCCCCATAGAAATGGTAGTAGGACATTTCTCATGTTGAAAAGTGTGACTCCTGTTTGTGGGACCTGACTCTCAGTTGAAGTCTTGAACCATTTGAGACGGGAAAATATCGTTTTGCTCTGAGATTCTTTTAAGCACCAGTTGGGTTGAGAAATTATCGAGGAGACTGTAGTAGACACATTGAAATCTTCAACCAGAGGAGCTGCCTAAACAGGAAACCATCGTTTATAGTATATTTCTAAAGGATTTGAAAGCACTAAAGTAAAAGGTCCAATAAGTACAATATTTTCCAAAATCAGTGAATGTTATCCTAAAGAATGAAAGCTGTCACCTTTAAAGACCAACTTTCTGTATCTAAACACAGTGACTCTTCTTTTCGGCCACCCTAGTCTAAGTGCTCTACCACGTTCCCGTGCTCCTAGAGCTGCTCCATTCAGGTAACTTCCACATGTCGCTTATATGTCCCCCTCACCCAATCCCAGAGACACAATCTTTTCTTGAAGCTAGGATTTTTATATTAAAATGAGTGTTATTATTATATATTCTTCCACATGTCTGTGTTTGTTTTGATATATAAATCATTTGCCTATCAAATTAATTTTTTTTCCTGAAATTTTCAAACAAAATAGCTTTTCCCCTGGCCTGACACTACATAACCCCAGAAATACTGCAATAGCACAAACCCTGATAGTTGTATTTTTTTTTAATTGCTCTCTTCTGTTCCCATTTTACAGATAAGAAACAGGTTTTTTAAAGTTCAGGCATTTGCTCAGGGTCATAGACTCACAAACTGGCAAAGTGCCTGTTCCTAATCCATGTCTTTTTTAAGTTACAAATCTATAGCACAGCCTGACCAGGCGGTGGCACAGTAGATAGAGCATCAGACTGGGACACAGAGGACCCAGGTTCAAAACCCTGAGGTCGCTGGCTTGAGCGCAGGCTTATCTGGTTGGAACAAGGGGTCACTCGCTCTGCTGTAGCCCCCCTCCCCTCCCCGTCAAGGCACATAGGAGAAAGCAATCAATGGACAACTAAGGTGCCACAACAAAGAATTGATGCTTCTTATCTCTTTCCCTTCCTGTCTCTCTGTCCCTATCTGTCCCTCTCTCTGTCTCTCTGTCTTTGTCACACACAAAAAAATCTATAGCACAAAATGATGTGGGCATTAATGAGTCTTCAAAAGAAATAAGGTGGGCTTACCAAAATCCCACAAAGTTCATCGTTCTGTGTTATTCGTGTGCAGTGTGCTTAGTTCCCCAGAGCGCTTGGAAACAAATAATTTTGGATAAATATGTGGATCTTATTGTCCTTGTAGACTCTGGCAATAATGTTTCATCACTAGAGACTTTTAGCAAATAGAGGGAATAGGGCGCTAATTTCCCTCAAAACCATTCTCTGGTGAGGGCTAAAGGTTTCTTTCATGGACAGAAACCCGTCTCAATTAGGAACGTCGGTTGTCTGTGTGGCAGCTTGGTAGACCCTTGAATGGGACTCATTTCTGGGCCCGGGTGTGAGTGCTGTCCCGAAAACCATCCTCCCAGGGAAGCAAATCTGGGTTTTCTCCTGAGGTTCCAGGACCCATTTTCTTTTTCTTCAAAGGAAAAAGACAGCCAAATGGTGGGGAATTCTTTGCAGGGCCTGCTTCATTCTCAGTTGTTCTCTCTTCTCCATTGCTGCTTTACTTCCCAGTCCTGCATCTATTTAGCAGGCCAGAGCAGCTAGCCTGAGCTATCACTGTAAGGTACAAAATGATGTGGCCTGCATCGGTTTGGAACTTCTCGGAATTTGCTTCTGTTTGACTGTATTTCCAGATGGAAGCATGTGCTCTTAAGTGTTTGTTTTAGGCCTCTAAGAAGTCAGTCCTTTGCAATGATCTGTAGCTAGACTGCTGTCCCTTGGGACTAACCTATGTGACTAATTGGAGTGGAAGTGTGATCAACTTTGTCAACACTTAACAAGGAGCTAAAAATACTTCTTCTTTGTGTTTGTTTGTTTTCCTCCATATTATCTAGCAGGACCCTTTGAGGGATAAGGGGAAGGACGTGGTGGGGATCGGAGCTGGCTGGGAAGGCTCTGAATGCCCAAGTTTCATTTCAGAAGCTTCACACCTTTGAGCCCCAGGGACAAGTTTTGACCCCTGGCTTTTACAGGTTTTGTTGTAAAATCCGAGCTTCCCAGAACACTACTTGGCTAATGGCTTTTGCAGAAGTGATTTTACAACTCAAGATGGCCATCAACCAGGCTTATCTTCATTCATATCTTCAGATCTAAAAATGATTGTTAATTTGACTTATTTTTTCTAGTTAAATATTTCTAAAAAGGGTTTCTCTTTAGGTTGCAGTCTTTTGATCAAAACACAGTAAAAAGAGGGCTCCCCGAAAAAGTGGAGCAAAACAGACATGGTTGGAGATGAAGGGGATGTCGAAGTGGAAGGCTGCAGGGGGAGTCTTGTCTTTACCCTGTCCTCCTCTCACGGAGGGACCTTGGGTCAGTCACAGTGTCCCTGTCCTATGTTTTTTTTTTCAACTTTGAAATGAAAGGATTGGACCAGCTCTTTGGTTTTCAAGATCTCCCTCTTAAACCCTCCTCCCCAACAGCAGGATCTTGTTTCTAACGAAACTTGATACAGAACCCCAATATATAAAACAGTCGTGAGTGAAGATGTTTCATTAATGGAGGGTACAGGGGAAATCCTTCTCTGGCCCTAGAGGCACTTCTACTTCATTGATCTTACATTAATGTTTCAAATTGATTCTAGAGAGAGAGGAAGGGAGAGAGAGAAAGAGAGAAACATTGATTTGTTGTTCAGCTTATGTATGCATTCACTGGTTGATTCATCTATGTGCCCTGGCTGGGGACCCACAACCTTGGTGTATATGGACAGTGCTCTAACCAACTGAGCTATCTGGCCAGAGCTATTTGATCTTTCTTTAAGAGTCCTTCTAGCTGTGGCATTCTGTAATTCTAATTAATGTGAATTGAACTTTATTAAAATCAGTGGTTTTTTTCATGCAGTACCCACATAAAGGAGGGGGGAAATGGTCTTAAATTACAGTATGATTTAAGTTAGTAGAAGATATAATTCATTGATATTAAAGACAAGTACAGGTCTAAACATCAAACTGGTAGAAGTTGTGGAAATTCACAACAGAAAGCCTCCTCCTTTGCCCCAGAACACATGCTGCAAGAACACAAGAGCCAGAAAATGATAAACCTTCGATCAATCAGTAAGACCTCACTTCCTAAGTATTTCCCACTGAGAACTAAAGGACATCCCTCTCTTTTTCCTTCTTCTCCTCTCTCAGATTCTAGCTAGATTACTGCAATTTGGAATTCTGGCCTTCAAAGGGTGTTTCGGTTCCCTCCATCCCTCTCTCTAACCAGAGCCAGCCCAGAAGTATTCTCATTTCTACCTGTCATCGCAGCTAATACCTTGCAGATTCAATACCAAACTGTTGTACAGGATTAAATTCTGAGCCTTCCAGGAAAAATTTTCAGAAAGTGTCCTTTGCTGTTGTTAATTGCAAAATAAACAGATCTCCTTCCCCGGGGGTGGACTTTCCTTCTCCTATGGTGGGCTTCCCTCTAGCAGTGCAGGGGCCGCTGGGGACCAGCCCGATTTGCACCTCCGATTTCAGACCAGCTTAGAGTGCCCACTTCTGTTCCTCAGTTTGCATTATTTCTCCAACCCCCTTACTGGCAGCTGGTCATTCTGGCCTTTTCTGAGCCATGTGTGGCCGGCAGTTTTCCCACAGACTGTTAGACATATACATTTAAGTCAGGATTTCTCCCCTCAAAATAATTAACAGCAAATACTGTTCAGCCTTTTCTGTCATCCAGGCTCTGCCCTAAACACTTTCAGTGTGTTAACTCATTGGGACTCTTGAAGAATAGCCAGACAAGGCCTAGGTGATGGGACAGGTACAGGGTTTCCAGAATCCTCCTTGGCTAGTTATAGCCAAATGACTTGCAGGCAGGCTAGCCAGACAGATCCCACATGAGTGTCCTTCAATTAAAACATACAATTTTGAGAATTTGGGCTTTTTTTTTTTTTTAACAAACAAATGAGCCACCTGAGTTGCTTATGTATGAAATGATTGTCTGGCAGGTAGAGTTATTATTGCTCTATTACGTTAAAAATGATTAACAAGGACTTAATTTCACTCCAAACAGATTGTGTCAAAGCGATTGGGTGCTGCAGAAATACAGTGAAATATGAGAATTTTGAGCCTTTAGCAGAGGCTGAGCTAGAGACCCCAGTCAGCCCTACCCTTTTCTAAACAGCCTCAGCCATGAAACTTTCTTGACCTTTTCACCTTTAAACTTTGTTTGAACTTGAAAAGAAGACTTTTGAATTATTAAAAAAAAAGGAAAAAAGAAAGACAGGAGAAAAAAATGGTTGGGGGAGGCTGTGGAGGAGATGTGGAGACTGAGGGAAAGGACTGATTATATGTTAGCGTAACAGTAATAGTAGGAAAATAATCCTCCTCTTGTGTATGAGTTTCTGCTACTGGGAGCCACAGGGTAATCAGCTCACATGACATACCCAGAGGCTAATGCTAGCCTGTGCTCTTTTTTAACATAGTCAAACAAAGGCTGATTATCCAAACAAGAATTTGGACTGCAGCAGTCGGACCCGGTAAATTATAGTTAGTAAAACTTGGCGCCTTAAGAGCCGGCAATGTTACAATTGCAAGCTGGGTCTTCGTTTGCCAGGCAGCCTCACCAAACAATAAAACCAGAGGGTTTTTTTTTTTTTTTTTTTTTTATCTCCGTAGGACTTAGCTTTAACTCCTTGGACGCAAAGAGAAAAGTGCCAACTTTCACAGCTCGGCCTCCTGGCAACCCTCTGCCTCCCATCCCGCCAGACTTAAGGAGGCAGTGGCCTTTCCCAGTTGTTTCATAGAGAGGTGGGAGGGTGTGGGCCCGTTGTTCATTTTCTTAGCTCTCATACTAGAGAGTTAATGATGGTTATTCATTTATTCCTTTAATCCACATTTATTAAATGCTGCTATGGACAAAGCCCTGTGCTAGATACTCTACTAATGTACAAATGGGTATAATGGATGACATAAAATAGTTATCAAAGGTTACACAATTTTATGAGTAATTAGTGAAGGGGGGATGGGGTAGATAAACAAAGGCTTATTGGAGAAGGTATCATTGAACTTGGACAGAAGGTAGGCTTGAATCTTTCAGGGTGGCTCTGGAGGTGATTTTATGCAGAGGGAACAGCACAAAGGAAAGAGGCAGGAAGGTTGGATAGTGACTATGAAGGGAAGTAGTGGAAAAAACTGAATGTAGACAGAGAATGCCAGCCCTGGGGAGTGGCCTTTATTGGCAAATCAAGAAACTAATAAAAATTATCTTTAGCTTTTACATCGCTCTCTTTAATAATAATAAATTAACATACTGGAAGTTCAGTATCTGTTGGGACATTGAATCCCCATAAAAATTCTTTTAAAAAAATGTCTATTCAGAGAAACTATGTAACTGAGTTCAGAGAAACTGAGTAACTTTCCTAAGATGACACAGCCCATTAAGTGGCAGAGCCAAGATTCAAACCAAGACTGACTATATAGATCCCTAGCTCATAACCACTTTCCTGTTCTATTCTCTGTGCCTTTTAAATTTGCTGATGATCATAATGCAGAATTGATAAGGCATATTTTATATGGAGGCAAGAAACTTGATTCTAATGGAAGATCACTATTCTTGAATTAGATGTTTATAGACTTACTTTATGTGAATGATCTTTATATTGGAGATCAGTATACAGTTATGATGATCACCACTCTGGGTTGGTTTAAGCATACAGGTCTTAATAAGTTCATTTGAACAAGAGTATTTCTTTCTGCCCTGGCCTGGTAGCCAGGGTTGCAGGTTCGATCCCTAGTCAGAGCACATAGAAGAATTAACCAGTGAATGCATGAATAAATGGAACAACAAATCTCTCTCTCTCTCAAATCAATAAATAAAAACTTAAAAAAAAAAAAAAAAAGAGTATTTCTTCTTGGCCAGTTCCATCACAATGAGACGACCTGCTTCCATAGTTACTCTGACAGTGACGTGCAGTAGTACAGAGCTGACTTGGGTAGTGCAGGTCTTACAGGCATTTATGACATTGCCTTTCTGAGAAACACATTCGGTACCATTAGTCTATGGCGCCCACTTCCCGCTTTCCACGGGGCATCTTCACCGTATCCTTATCCTCTGCTGACCCTGCCACCGTCTTGTTTTCTTTCCTGTCCTCTTTGATATACTCTGTTATTGTAAGCCAGGCTGTGGCTTCTGGGAGGGGTGATTGGCAGGGTCAGTCAGACATAAGCACTGAAATGTGTGTCCCAGAGGTGGAAGCCAGATTTCCTCTCAGTGCCCAGAGGCCAACTCCTGTGATAGCTTTGTGGCTAGAAATAGCAACAATTGAAATGGATATTGCAGATAGTCCAGACAAGCAAATAAGAAATCCAAATGCTTGGGTACTTCAGCTTTTTAAATTTATTAGTGGATGTTTTAGACAATAGAAGCGATATAGCATATCTGTGTGTCAATTTTTCCTATGTATGGCATTTAGGTTGGGTTTACAGCTCCTAAGGGAAGATTAGGTGCTGATTTAGTGAGTTTATTTTTGAAAAGCAAAGCTAGAATGAATAAAATAGCAGGTTAACACATTATAGATAGTGGGACTCCATTAGCACCAATATCATTATTTAGCTTGGGTTCAAACAAATTCTCTGCATAGTGAATTTGGAGAGGATATTCCAGCGTGAAGGGCATTACCATCAAGCCTAGTTATGGACCTAGATGAAAGCCTGGGCTTGAAGTAGTACTGACTATAGCTTTACATATTTTCGGAGGGTTTTATTTGTTTGCTTTGTCTTTTCATTCAATTTGCAAGGCCTTGGGCAGATAGCTCTGAAACCTTTGGGAAAACTTGAAATTCTAGAAATAAGCTTTCTCTAGCTTATCTTTTGGAAATAATGATGAGCAATTTTTCCTTTCTGACATTAATTATTTGCATTTTGTCAGTGGCTCTAAAATTAATATAAAAATGGAATTTCATTTACTTTGGGCGATCGTGTTTCAATGTGTTAATGTTTCAGGAGTGGCGGAGGAGAACATGCTCCTGGTAAGATCTAGATCATGCTAAAAGTATTAAACTTGGCTTCTGGAGATTAGGTTTCCCTACTTAAAATTAAGAACCCAAAGATTTTAATCAAGATAATCTTAAAATGTCTTAAGGTGCAACTTATTCTGGAGGTGATACCACTTGGAATAGTAAAGACCAAAGGAGAAAATGTGAGTTAATGTTTACTCTTTTATTACTATTTTAATCAAATGGCTTTACAACTTGACCTTTTAAATGTGAATATTTTTTTTTTAAAAGAACACTCAGGTATGTGAAGCCATAACTGCTGTGTTGGAAGTTCACAAGCCTAAGTCTTACAACTGAGTTTTAAATATAAATATGAGAGACAGATAGAAATGGAGAGAGATGGGAAGCATCAACTCGTTGCATCACTTTAGTTGTTCATTGATTGCTTCTCATATGTGCCTTGACCGGGTTGGGGGGTGCTAGCCAAGCCAGTGATCCCTTGCTCAAGGTAGCAACCTTGGACTTCAAGCCAGTGACCATTGAGCTTAAGCCAGTGAACATGGGATCATGTCTATGATCCCACGCTCAAGCTGGTGACTCTGCACTCAAGCCAGTGACCTCGGGGTTTCAAACCTGTGTCCTCAACATTCTATCCACTGTGCCACTACCAGTCAGGCTATGGTAAAAATACTTCAATTGGAGTTTTCTGTGTGGGCAGCTACATTGTTGTGGTAACATGTATGTTGGTGTAGGTAAAAGCATCTTTTGGATGTTTGGGTACTATAACCATGTCACCTCAAGTAATAATAATGACGATGATAATGGCAGGGGCTACTATTTTTTGAATGCCTACTCTGTGATAGGCATGCATACAGGCACTTTATATGCATAATTTCTTATCCTCACAACTATCCTGCCAAGTAGAATAGTATCTTTATTTTACAGATAAGAGAAGTAAGCCTAAGAGAAGAATTTCTCTGACTCCAAAGTCCATGTTCTTTCTACTACACCATGATAGTAAAAGGAATAAATTGTAGCTGATACTTATTTAAAACTTCCCAGTTTTACCACACATGCCCTGAGAAGTTCAAAATAGATCAACAGACTCAACTCTCTTACCTATGTCATTGAGTCCTATGAGTGAAAGGCTCATTTCTTCTAAATTAAACTCAAACACACTGAAGTATATCTTAACTAAATCTTTCCCCCAAAAGAAGCATTCTTAAAAGGCAGTGGGAGTAGTTATTCTTAAAATTATTTTGATGAATTCAAGAGCAAAAATAAGTTAGGCATTTGATTAGTTTTCAGTATGCCACTCTTCCTTGGGAATTTTCCATTGGGCACAAAAGAAACCATGCCGTGAGAAATCTGCTCCTTCTCCCTCAGCCCTCACGCCCCGCCCCATCTCTCACCCTTCAAAATAATCCAACCAATGACAATCCAATTAGGCTTGGGGGAGGGGGGCTCAATACAGTTAACACACTGAATCCGTAGATTTGACATTAGAGGTTTGACTCTTTGAAAGTGACTCTGAAAGTCAATGAGGAATTTGCTATTATTACTGATTAGCATGTTAGTATATAGGAGCCATTGACAAAGCTAGCGAGTCAGCTTGTTTGACCACCCAGTTCCTGCATCTATCTTACTTTGGCTCTGTTGTTCTCTACTTGTTGTCTCATGTTGTAATTTAAAACACACACACACACTCATGCACACACCCCCCCCCCCCAATATAGTGATCCCTTTGTGCTAATGATGGAAGAGAAAGTAAATAAACCTAATAAAATAATATTCTTAGGTAAAAACCCATTCAAAAATTATACTTTCCCTTCCTACTAATGGCATTTAACATATACATGTTTAAAAAAATGTTTTAAGAGATTTGCCAAAAAACATATATGCATAACACACACATATATAAAGACAACAGGGTAGCAATAGCCAGAGGGAAAACGGGGGTGGAGATAGAGGGAGTGAGTCAAAGCAGGGAAAGTGGGGAGGAAAGGGACTTGGCATGGGGCACGGGGGTACATGATGCCGTGTGTAGATGGTGTTTTATTGAGTGGGACACTTGAAACCTTGTCAACACAATAAATTAAAAAATAAATAAAAGCCCTGGCCTGATAGTCTGTTAATTAGAGTGTCGTCCCAAGTGCAGAGCTTGCCAGTTTGATCCCCAGTCAGGGCACGTACAGAAACAGATTGATGTTCCTATCTCTCTCTCTATGTCTTCCTTATTCTCTCACTAAATCAATCAATACAAAATTTAAAAATAATAATAAAATAACTAAAATAAAAAAATTGAATAAATGCTTAATTTTTTCTAAGAAACCTAAGCACCTTCATAATAATGGAATAAGATTCAGGATGTGTGTGTTTTAATTAAAGGAGAATGGTTTCCCAGTGATAAGTATATCCAGGACCAGAATGGCTCTTGTTATCCAACAAAAAGAAGCCACGAACATGAAGAAGACAGTATAGATACCAGAATTAGACCTTTTTTTAAAAGTCTAACCAGCTTTACATACGGCCTGGTTAGCCCTTTCACAAATCACTATACCTTAAAACACATAAATGTATTTGTAGTGGTGTTTTAATAACCTTCACTTCTATTTTGAACCCAGTCCATATTTGGAAACTGTTGCTAGGCCCAGCCCCCAGCCCCCCTCTTTTTATATTTGATGTTTTAGATGTGACAAGAACTTCCTCACTGTCCAGCCTGTGACGTGTAGACCCTTCATCCAATGAGAAGGGTGTCACTGAATGCAAATTATTGCAAAGGGCTGTGGAAGAACCTGTAGTTACGATCTCATGGACACAAAGAGCCTGGAATTCGGGAAGCTAAAAGGAGGGTTCGCGTTCAAACCCTCCTTTCTGCCAATCAGCCTACTTTGTGCAGAGGGTTCATCTCCTTCTTTTGAACCATCATTGAGCAGAAGGAATAGCACTGATCAACACTTTTATGAACCAATCCCAATTTCTTCCAAACCGATTTTTGAGAGCTTCATATATAATCTCATACAATGGATGCAGATTCTTCCATCATTGGCTGTATCAGGATTTATTTTGCCAATTCTTTAGAAGGTAGTGTCTTTAAAAGACAAAGAAATAGGCTTTCAATGGTTAAAAAAAAAAAAAAGCTAAGGAAAGTCCATTAAGTCTGTGGAAAGGACATGAGCAAGGGAATGAGTTTGGAAACAGTGACCAGAAGTTACCAAAAATATGTCATAACAGAATAACAATAGGTAAAATTTAGATGATTTTACTTTAATGTTAAAATTGCCTAATGATCACAGACTTCATTTACTTGACATTTGACAAACTGGGTTATACAGGGAAGGACCAAAGTTTTTTAAGACAACTAGAATCACATGCAGGTTGTGATTTCACTATTCATCTTTCTAAATGCTGTACAATTGGCTAATTCTAGGCAGTATTTAAGGAAATATTATTGATCTGTATAAAGATTGAAAATATTGTTCTTAAACAATCTGATGTGAAACAGTTTTTCTGTCTGGTAGAAAATTTTATATGCACAAATCAAAGTTGTAGAAGTACGTCTCTGACTACTATTCAGTGGGTTCAGTTGGTAGGCTTCATCGTAACAACTGAACGTTTGGCCATCATAAAGAAATAGTTCTGAAAGGAACAGCTAAATTTAATGCAGTACTTATTTTTAATGGCAATGAAGTCTCATTGAAAGAAAAAACAAGAGATTGTTCCTCTCATTTCCTAATGCAAAGCCGTGAGGACTGTGGAGCTAGCTGATGGGGCAGCTCTTCAGGGTCTAGAGACCTAGTCTCAGTGGACTCAATTTAACATTAAAGCTGGGAGGCCTCTTCCTTTGACATGTGAATGAAAGTGGACCTCTAGGGTTTCAAGTGATCTGCACAGTGGTTGAAAGGGCTGACACTTAGAGCACCCCGATTTGGTCTGCCTCATAGACTGACCAGGGATTCTTTTCTGTCCTGCCACAGCCCTATACCTGTCATTACTCCACACTTGATCTGTTTAAGGTAGCATTCTGGAGGTGGTTGAGTCTGGAATAGGTTTAGCTACGGGAGCAGGGAGGGCAAATATAGGTTAACAGTTGTGAGTACGTAAAGCAGAGTTTAATCTTGTATTATTACTTACTAATTATTGTTCTAGTTTCCATACAAACAACTGTAAACCTACTTTGGCCGCAGCCTGCAGATTGAAATCGGTCCCTGGGTCTCTCCCTCCACTTCTGAAATTATGTAATGGTTCTAAGAGTCCTGGGGGTCAGGGGGTGAACTAACTATTGGGATAGCATATCCAGTAGCATTTTGGACATGGCTTACCTGGCATGGCCTCACTGGGGCCTCTGTACCTGAATTATACCTGTTGTTGTAATCCTTTCTCATGGCTGGCAATACAATTTCCTTTTTCTTTTTAAAAATGAGTGTGGCTAGTTTTGCTTTTGAATGTGTGTGTAGAATAACCTAACTGACAAGCAATCATGAAGTTCCCTTTGAGCCTGATGTTATCCCATCAGTTGGAGACCGATTTGGGTTAATTTGTTTTTCCATATAGTTTCTAGTGGGAAAAATGCATTGCTTTGGTGCTGAAATTAACCTGATTGAAAAATCTTCGACGTTGTCATTTTCCAGTGGCTCAAAAAGTTATTTCCCAAGTGTTTAATTTTTTAAGTACCATGTATATTAATTTAACTGCTACTTTCTGACATTCATCATTCTGTGAAGAATTATTAATTTCATGCACTGAACATATTTTTATTTATACTCCAAATTCCATCCAATGTAGAGTTACTTAACTTTGAAGATAGGCAACTTTGATAAAGATGAAATTTTTAAAAACTTGAACCATTGATTTCCTAAATATCTTCACATTTTTTATAGTAGTCTATGATATATCTTTCAGAAAGAAACACTTAAGGACTAATGCGATCTACAGGAACTGTTCAATCAGAAACAATGAGTGAAGAGGTCACTTGTCAAGAACATATTGTTTGAAATACTTACATTTAAGGGTTTCCAGTCTTTGAGATATCAAGTTCTTCCATGAAAAATATGAACTGCATTGGGCTTCTGAATTCTGTACAGTATATCACGATTTTTGTTCTTGGGGCTAAAGATAGAAAGTAAAATAAAATGTTCTTTGTCCATTTAGTTATCCTTGACTCCATGAAATTCTCTAAAGTAATTACTGGTGACCACAATACCACCTACCAGCAAGAGCAGCATTGACCCTGTGCCAACTGCCTTATTGCTGACCACAGCTGCTCTTGACTAGAGCAGATGTTTCTCCTTTTCCCTTGCCAGTAAAATTTTATTGAGCAGTTTGGCAAACACAGAACAATATACTCTGCCTGATGAGCAGCCAGAGATCTTAGCCACCTTATGCAATAAGGTTGAATTTCTCCTCTCTAGCATGGGCCCCCTCTCCTACATTCCACACATCTTACATCCCAGGCCTTGGGACTTGTAAACTACACTCCTCTTGGGTTTGCTTCCCTCCCCACCCATTTAATCTTCTCAAAGAAAATAATGTTGGAAGAGCAACCGCATTTGTGGTCGCAACTTGCTGCTTTAGAAGGCCATCACATTGGAACTTCGCTCCTACCAGTTGTGGCTTTGCAAGAAGGTGGTAGGGGAGTTTGTTGGGATGTTTTGTTAGGATGCCTTTCTGAATTTTTCCACATCTCTTTGGTTTGGATGTTGACTTGGAAATCTCCGTGGAATCAGCTTCTTTGTGGAGAGCTTCCTGCCTTCCTGTGCACTTCTTGAATCCTTTCCCCACAAGGGCAGCCAAGGAAACATCTTCTGATCCCACCTCTGCACCTATCAGGACGGCACCGTAGCTGAGTCTGAACATTTGAAGCACTTTAAAGGCTTGTTTTTGCTTTTGAGTTGGAATGGATGATTTAATACAATTTCTCTCTGTGTTCCTTGTCCAAATGTAAAGGAATGGTTTTCTAGTTATGGCTGATATTACTTTAAAAAATAAAAAGGAAATCTAAAGGACTACTCCCTTAGTGGTTGCAGCCTATTCCCCAGGACCTTTCAGAGAAAACCATTCATTCTAAAGATGAGGGCGGTGGAGGGTCTAAGCCCCAGCCTGGCATGGATTCCCACAGCGCCTTGGGCCTAGGGAGGGCAGGTGAAATACAAGATCAGAGGGCAAAGGCCAGACGGCAAGCATTCGCCTGCCTGTGCTTCCTCAGCAGGGAGGAAGTAGCAGTGACCTGAGTCCCTCGGTGGTCATTTCAGGAGTGTGTCATTGTGGAATTTATCTAGCCAGCTTTGTGGCAGATGACCAATTCTGATAGCCTGATTTTAAGGCTCCTAACACACATGATACCAGGACTTCATTGAATATTCTATTGAGTCCATATTAGGATACATTAGGACAAGGTGAGTGACAACTTTAGATCTATAGGTCAAGAAGTTTGAAGTAGTATGTTTACTTTTAATACTTTAAAGCACTTGGGGTGATTTAAAGTAGTAGTATATTCTGAAATGCTTATAACAAAACTTTACTTCTTCTTAAAGAGAACTTGTTCAGATTAATGTATATTTCCCTACTTCCGCTACTACTCCTGAAAACATTTTATTTTTAAAATAAGAACATTGAAAGAATTATCAGCCCTACTAGACTGGGTATTTGGCTCAGGACGGGGTGTGTGTTTTTTTTTTTAATGTTCCCAGAGCAGAGCACTCCTCAAACTAGGATGAGAAAAGCTAATTTTAATCCTCCAAAGGCTTACATGCTAGCACAAAAGGTCATGAAACACACCCAAAAACTCTACTGCTGCAATCTTAAGGGGTGAGATCTCCACAGCAGAATGGACTCTGGGTCTAGTATCCCAACATGGAATTGTGTCCCTGGCTAAAGAAATGATTTGTTTTAGGAGCACCAGTTAATATAACACTACTGAATGGAAGAGCTGCTCCTTAACCTGTCTGTCTGTTTGTGTTGTCTCAAAAGAGAATAATTTAGAAGTGGTTGTAAAATGATGGTAGAAATGTTTAAGTAATTGTTCTCTGCCCAATATTTTTATAAGTTCCGCCCACGAATCTGTGATCTGTCAAAAGGAAGAGGACTTGCTGTATTGAGTTGATAGACTGCATGAAATACAAAAATGTGATGACCTAATTTTATAAAGCTTTGTTTTGAGCTGATTTTTTTAGGGTCTTAAAATGTCACTTGCCTTAAAGATAAGAATCAGAAACTGAGTGAGGCAGGCTTGAAGGGGGTCGAAAAACAAGTTACTGAATAACAGCAGCCATTGTAGAAACAGAGAAGGCTTTTCTATAGGGAAGGTCTTCTCCTTGAGTTTGATGATTGGAAGTTTCAGGAAAGTTCATACCCTGGGCCCAGTAGAGAAATTTGTGTCATGGTGGTATGCAGTGAGAACCCATTGTTACTAGTTCATTTATCTTCCTCAGCACATATGTGAAGTAAAAGGTGATTGGAGGGTAGGGAAGGAAACCCAATTTAAAATTTAAGTTTTAATCACTTTAAAGGAAAGGAGTAGATTTGCAAACAAGTGCTCATCATACAATGTGAATTCTGATATATTGTGAAAGTAGGAGCCATAGGAAGAATTCTCAATATAGTGCCAGTTTTGATGGCAAGAGAACTGAGGGGAAGGCTTAGTGTCCATAAAAAATCGCTTTAGAAATTAAGGTTGTGACTGAATACTGCTCTGTACTGTATCAAGCTATAATGTCCAGTGAGTCATTAAGGCTTTAGGGAAACACTGGAGACATCATAAGAAACATTTGGGTTAATGTTTGAGATAAGGAAGATGACTATCTCTAAAAGGAAACTGGAATTTAAGGGCACAGGCTCCCATTTTTGGACAAATACAGGGAGTTCCTTATAGTGATGCTTTCTTTCCTTACAATAGAAATGGGTGGTGAAGAGTAAAGATGGAGAACTAGAAACCAGGCTGCTAAGCTCACCTTGGCCAAGAGAACTGGGGCAAGTTATTGCCCATCTCGGCTTCAGCTTCCTCACCTGAAAATGAGTGATGAATCACATCATCTCTATGGGCCCTTCTGGCCCCAGGAGTCTGTGAATCTCATTTTTAAACATTACCCAACAATGGATAATCCTGGAAAGGCTTTATCATTTGGGGCTGCTGTTGTGGTACTTCACATCCCAGGGCGTACTTCATGCTTGGACCACTCAGGAGACCAATGCCCAATTCTGCCATTTCCTCCTAGTCGGTAATTCAGATAGTCAAACCTCCTCCTCCCCCAGCCCTGCCCCCAAGAAACTCAGAAAGGTCATTTCATTTCCTGTAAGCCTGTGATTCAGTCTTATGTCAGTGACCTAGGAGCTGAGCGCTGTTTGGCCAACTGGAAGGTGGGACAACGGAGGCCTTGGCCCCTATAGTCTCTGTCAAGTGACCTGGGCTTCCAGGGATTTTTCAGCCTTGTGACAAGCTGGAGGAGAGTCTACTCCCTCGGTTCACTTCCAGCCTGATTCTAATGAATTTCGGATTTCTTGCTGGAAAAAAAAAAAAAAAAAGACTGGATCCTGGTATGTCCAAGACTCTGCCCTTGAAACGTCTGGGTTGATGACTGATATGTGAGTCTCTTGGGACAGGGCTGTACAGTTGAGAAAAGTAGCAAGAGCATCAGATCTCGGGAGGTCATCTGGCCCCCATAAAAAAGCAATAGCAACTGGGAAAAGGCTAGACTGCTAGGTTCCCAGCTATATTGGATTATTAGACAAAGCTACCCACTCCATCTCTGTTTATAGAACTCATTCTCAGGAACAAGTGTTTTATAGTGAGGTGGAGGTTGTTAAGAAGCTATTTATAATGAAGATCTCAAATATGTGGACCCTCTATCAAGCTTGATCTAAAGGAACGTTGCATGGGTGGCAGTTCAGGAAAAAAAGGGAGAAAAGGATAAGAAAAAAAAAACTAATAAAAATAGCTGAGATCACTCAACAGTTATCAAGAAACAGATACTACAGTTTTATAACACTGAGTACTAAAAGTATATGCACTCTTAAAAGGCAATTAAAACGTATGCTCTGAAACTATAAAACATTTTCTTTTCATCTGCAACATAGAGGGCAGATTACAACACATTAATAACGTTTTGTTTAGAGTTCAGTTTCTGATGGTTTCCAAATGTAGTCTGTGTAGATTAACCAGAAGGAGTCCAGTTCCCTTTTTTAAGAGCGCTTGTAAAGGAAAGCAATGTGGTAAGATTGTTATGAAAAGAGAGTGTATTTAGGAAATAGCACTTAGCAGGGTCTCTCTGAATGGCTGCCAGGTCAGGAAGCTGAAGTGCAAGGCTTGGCCCTTATTCAGGCCCCCCCCCCCCACCCAAGTTCCAGCTCCTTGACCACACAGTACGTCAGGAACATGTCATAAGCCAGTCGGGAAGACTCAGCCCCGCCCATGGGGCAGCTTGGCACGCTGCTTTCACATAACCCAGGGCTCCAGAGGGGCCTGAGGCAGGCATTCCAGGGCCACGGGAACATGCAATTTTTTAAAATAGAAATGAAGAACTAAAAAAAAAGAAAGAAAGAAAAGAAAATGCCTGGGAATCAAACTGTTGCTGAGTCCTTAGGAAACATGGCCCCTCATGGAGAATGTCAGAACTGAGAAGACCTTAGGTTATTGCATCCTCTGACCCTTGTCTTATAGACAAGGAAATTGGCCAGCCTACAACAACAGTGGCAGACTTAGTAGTGGAATTCGAATCTCTCAGCCCTCAGTCTGCTAAACCCACTGGCTTCTGGGCCTCAGTGGGCTAAGGCTTCTATCTTAGGAGCCCTACCCTGTCCTTAGTGTTCTGTACTGCCTGGAGCCCTGTGAACCCCCTCCCTCTGGGATTTTGGCCATCCGGTGATTTATGTTATACTCTTTGTTCCTGCTAGTTGCCTTCTTGCTCTGTGTCTGAGCCTCAGCTTCCTCATCTGCATAATGAGATGATGCCAGTGTTTAGTCCTCATCAGGACTGACTGAATAAGTAAACATATGTAACAGCAACAGTGCCTGACCTTTAGGAAGGTCTGGCTCACTGATGTTAGCTATTATTATCGTTAATAATAGCATTTATTTGGCGTTATTATTATCATTCGTGTTGTCATTATTAATAATACTGTTGTTTCTACAGTTGTTATATCAACAGTTATCCTCAGGCATTGAGGCTTGGGTGAATGGGGTCTCAGCTCTGTCACTAACAGACCATCACAAGGGCAGAATAAAGGGGATGACACGTCATGCCTACCTCTGGCCAGCGGTTCGTAAACCCCCGCTGCCGCAGTCCGGGAGGAGCAGAGGGTGAGGCGTGTGCTGTTGCTGTGCTTGTGGGACAGGCGCTGCTCTTCTAACTCATTATGTCCTTTCGGTCGAAGGGATTTAGAAATGATTAATTATATATTATAGCTCGGTCTTCTCAGTTTACATGTCAGAAAACTGAGGCTCAGAGAGAGAAAATGCTTTGCCTGCATCTTGCCACCCTATTTGCAGAATTGACTGGAGCACTTCTCTTTATACACAGGAGCGAATCTGGAGGGGAAGGAGCCTTAAGATAATGCCCTTCAAGACCTAAACCCTTGACCCTTTCTTCAAAATCAGGCCCCCTGCAACCCTATCTAAAACCCCAGTTGATAACCTTATTCCTTAGTTAGCATGGAGACAACCCTGAGGAAAAATTCAAGAGAGCCAACCCTTTCCTTTGGTATTATTAGAGAACAATCCCCTGTAAAAATTAAGCAGATGTTTGTTTTTTTATGTAAAACCTTGAACAGCTTTAACCCCTTTGGGCAGCTACTGTACTGCCTCACCCACAGCAGAGTCCTTTGAGGCCTCACATGATAGGACTTTCAGCTTGATTTTAAAACTTTGACAAGCACATTTCTCTGCTCAACACAAGGCTCTCTGGTTTAGAAAGTAAAATTACCATCATAGTTTATGCCTAATTGTCCTTCCCTTGAGCTTTTTATCGCTCCTTTTCCCTTGTATCAAATCAGTTTCCTGTTTTTCTGAAATGTTTGATCAAGTAGTTGGTAAGATTAGAAAATTTAACTCTACTGCTTTATTTATTTATTTATTTTTGTATTTTTCTGAAGCTGGAAATGGGGAGGCAGTCAGACAGACTCCCGCATGCGCCCGACCAGGATCCACCTGGCACGCCCACCAGGGGGCGATGTTCTGCCCATCCAGGGCATCGCTCTGTCGCGACCAGAGCCACTCTAGTGCCTGGGGCAAAGGCCAAGGAGCCATCCCCAGCGCCCGGGCCATCTTTTGCTCCAATGGAGCCTCGGCTGCGGGAGGGGAAGAGAGAGAGAGGAAGGAGAGGGGGAGGGATGGAGAAGCAGATGAGTGCCTCTCCTGTGTGCCCTGGCCGGGAATCGAACCCGGGACTTCCGCACGCCAGGCCGACGCTCTACCACTGAGCCAACCGGCCAGGGCTCTACTGCTTTAAATAGTGGATAAGTATAGTATTTGGTTGCTACAAAGGTCCTGCATACTTATCAAGAACAAAGAGCTACGACATCAACCATTATTTACCTGGAAAAATCAACCGTAAATCCATCCCAACCTTCCAGGAGTACATTTTAGCTTTCTCCTTTTAAGATTTCAAGTTCTGGTATTGCCTGGTTACATTAAAACAGCCCTGCTGTGTCATCCTACTCTCTGTCCTTCTCATCCCTTCCTCTTTGGGACTCTCTTTGCATTCATGAAACTAGATTGGTTCTGAAGGCGTTAAAGCAGATTTTCAAAGAGCTGTCATTGTCATAGCAAGAGCACAATGTCTTATTGAAGTTTCAGATTTTGCTTGGTTTGGAGCTCACCGGAGATTGGAACCAGTTCTCCCTCGTCATCTCTACCACAGAATTGGATGAAAATATCAAAGTGTTCCCTTCTCTGGTGCTTGTCCAAAATACCCTTTTCAACTCATCACATTCCCAGTTTTCCAAAGAGTAAAACCAAAGCTCAAGAGGTAACTACTCCACTCAAGTTCACCTTACAAGGTAAAGAGAGAGCTTGGACGAGTGTACCCACGTTTCTTTCCCTTACAGCCTCCAAAACACCTCCGGAATATACCTTCTTTAGTTTCCACATCCCACTTTTCTGTATTTCTTCTTAGTTTGACAATGCTTTCAATGGGCAGAGATTTCTGAATGTCATCAGTACCCGTAAGTCTACTCATCCTTCTCGGGAACCGCCGAGGACAGTCCTTGTTCCCGGTGCTGTGAGTGTGAGCCCTGCTATCAGAGTAGACTTGGCTTTGTGCTTCTATCTCAGTAGTTAGGTTAAGTGCAATGTATGTATTGAATGACACTTTTCAATTGGAATACTCCTTCTTTTGAAGGCTTTTATAAACACTTTTTTGCTTGACTATACTATGTGTAGGGTTTGAGGAAGAAAGCTGTCCTGACAGAGCTGCTCACGTGGAGAACCTTACAGCTTTCTTTGCTCTGAGCTATTTGTAGTCAAGTCCTGGCAGTTTGTTCAGATGTTCAGTAATACCTAATAAAAGAATAAGTAGATGGGGTTTGACTCGAAGGAGGTTGGGGCCTTGATGGTTCTTCTCACCGAATTACTCTACACAACTTGGCTCCTAGGCTCGGGAAGGGAGACACCACATTATCCTTCTTCCACTAAAAAGTAAGGCCAATCAAACTGAGAGATTACTTTCTGATATTCCAAGTCACAAGTACATCATCTTTGTTTTCTGTTTTTGATCTTTTTTTGCAGTTAGTAAATATTTCCCACCCACTGTCAACCTCTACTGGTAGTCATAGGGTGAATGTGCCAATGGCTCATTACAGAATTGATGCTTTCTTTTTAACATGCAAGTACTTTGTTTCTTTTTTTCTTTTTTCTACTAAGTGGGAGGCTAGGAGGCAGAGAGATCGACTCCCACATGCACCCTGACTAGCATCTACCTGGCAAGCCCCCTACTGGGCGATGCTCTGCCCATCTGGGGCCATTATTTCATTGCAACTGAAGCCATTTTTTTAGTGCTTGAGCGGAGGCCATGGAGCCATCCTCAGCGCCCACGGCCAACTAGCTTGAGCCAACTGAGCCATGGCTGCATGAGAGGGAGAGAGAGAGAGTGAAAGAGAGAGAAGGGGGAAGGGTGGAGAAGGAGATACTCGCCTCTCCTGTGTGCCTTGACTGGGAATCGAACCGGGTACTTCCCCACTCCAGGCTGATGCTCTACCACTGAGCCAACCAGCCAGGGCTGCTAGTGCTATGTTTCAAAGTGACCTTGAGCTAGATTAGACTACATGGGGTCATCAAGCATTCCAACTTAAAGCCAAGAAGTAGTTTCTTTTTTTGTTGATTTTTAAAAATGTAATGTCTTTCTCCATGGCATGGTATACACCCAAGGCTGATGTCTACATCTTACCTTTAAAACTATTGAAGTCTTGGGCCAGGGAGGGATGAGTGGGATACACAGGTGAAGAAGAGACAGAGCCACACCAAACAAACAAACAAACAAACAAAAACACACACAAAAAAATTTCAAAAGGGACCTACAGGTTTTAGGATTGTTTGTATCCCGTGGCACAGGAACCTGAAATAACCTCCTCAGCCTCAACCCAACCAGTGCGGATAGTCTCTGAGCCCCCTGCGAGGAAGGGCGGGCTCGTGCCTGCACAGAGTATGTCTGAGAAACTCCAGGGGCGAACTCAGGTTTTGTCCGAGGCATTTTCTTTACTAAATCAAGAATTTTGGATTTTTTAAAAAAAATTTGCCCTGGGGCCCTGGCCGGTTGGCTCAGCGGTAGAGCATCGGCCTAGCGTGCGGAGGACCCGGGTTCGATTCCCGGCCAGGGCACATAGGAAAAGCGCCCGTTTGCTTCTCCACCCCTCGGCCGCGCTTTCCTCTCTGTCTCTCTCTTCCCCTCCCGCAGCCAAGGCTCCATTGGAGCAAAGATGGCCCGGGCGCTGGGCATGGCTCTGTGGCCTCTGCCTCAGGCGCTAGAGTGGCTCTGGTCGCAATATGGCGACGCCCAGGATGGGCAGAGCATCGCCCCCTGGGGGGCAGAGCACCGCCCCTGGTGGGCGTGCCGGGTGGATCCCGGTCGGGCGCATGCGGGAGTCTGTCTGACTGTCTCTCCCTATTTCCAGCTTCAGAAAAAAAAAAAAAAAAAAAAAAAAAATTTGCCCTGGCTGGTTGGCTCAGTGGTGGAGCGTCGGCCTGGCGTGCAGAAGTCCCGGGTTCGATTCCCAGCCAGGGCACACAGGAGAAGCGCCCATCTGCTTCTCCACCCCTCCCCCTCTCCTTCCTCTCTGTCTCTCTCTTCCCCTCCCTCAGCGAGGCTCCATTGGAGCAAAGATGGCCCGGGCGCTGGGGATGGCTCCTTGGCCTCTGCCCCAGGCGCTAGAGTGGCTCTGGTCGTGGCAGAGCGACGCCCCCTGGTGGGCAGAGTGTCGCCCCTGGTGGGCGTGCCGGGTGGATCCCGGTCGGGCGCATGCGGGAGTCTGTCTGACTGTCTCTCCCCGTTTCTAGCTTCAGAAAAATACAAAAAAAAAAAAAATTACATTCTGCTTGATACTTATAGAGCATTTCTACCCACATCATATTCTTTAAAACTGAAACCTGTGAGATTTGTATTGTTATCCCAATTTCGTCAGTTAACACTTCACATTGCTAATAAAGGGTGGAACTTTGGCATTCAACCCATGTCCTTGGCCATTTCTTCAACAATACTTTTTACCACGTTACTTTCCTTTGAATGGAATATTTCAGTGACCCAGGAGATTATTTATCCCAAAACAGCAAATATTTTGATCACGCCAAAATAGTTTTCTCATGAAAAACTTAAATGATGTGTTGCTGCCTTCAAATAATGGAAATTTTAAATTCATTAATTTCTTGTTAAAGGTAACAGTGTAGTGGGAAGAACATGGAATTTGAGGACAAATAATTCGAAATAATAAGACTCTCTTCTGCAGTAAAATGTGGGAACTTTATTTAGCCTGGTTTTTATTCTATACCAGTGGTTCTCAACCTGTGGGTCGCAACCCCGGCCGGGGGGATGACCCCCCCGCCAGGGTTGCGACCCACAGGTTAAGAACCGCTGTTCTTTTTTTTTCTTCTTTTTTTCTTTATTCATTTTTAAAGAGGAGAGAGAGAGGGAGAGAGAGAGAGACAGAGAGAGAGAAGGAGGGAGGAGCTGGAAGCATCAACTCCCATATGTGCCTTGACCAGGCAAGCCCAGGGTTTCGAACCGGCGACCTCAGCATTTCCAGGTCAATGCATTATCCACTGCGCCACCACAGTTCAGGTGAGAACCGCTGTTCTATACAAACATGATTTGCATGTCACCTCAAAGGAGTCTAATGAGCCTAAATGAAATGGCACAGCATTCATAATAATAAACTGGCCGTGGCTGATTGGCTTAGTGGATAGAGTGTTGGCCGGTATGTGGATTTGATTCTCAGTCAGGATACACATGAGAGCGATCATCTGCTTCTCTCCTCCCTCCCTCTCCCCTTCTCTGCCTCTTCCCCTCCTGTGACCAGTGGCTCGGCTGGTCTGAACGTGGGCTGTGTTCGCTGAGGACTGCTCAGTTGGTTGGTCCAAACACTGGTCCCAAATGTTGGTTGCTGGGTGGATCCCAGTCAGGTCACTTGCAGAAGTCTGTCTCTCTATACCCCTCCTCTCACATAAATACATAAATTTATACATATATAATACATACATATATGCATAAACTGAAGTCTCCTTCCCATTTCACTTTGGTTCAAACCAATCTTTTCTACCCTACCTCCCACCTCTTCCTTAGATGAACCATTGCTCACGCCTGATTTAATTATTTATCATCTCTTGAATAAGCTTCTACCTTATCACCTTTATATTTTTGTCCCCTGCCATGGAAAAGTCCTCCTATTAACACTACTGTCCTTTCACCAACTCCACTTTAGCCACCTGCAGAATTTCTACACATTTTTCAAGGGTTTGATCAAGTACCAGCCCTCTGCATAGCCTTTTCTGATTGTTCCCATCATAAATTGTCTCTCTTTGATTGTTTACATCTCTAATAATCACAGCCCTCGTGTGGCGCTTACCATGGTTTGTCTTATGTTGTTTTTAGTTATATATCTTGATTATCTTTTTTTCAGACTTTAAACTCATGTAGAAAGAGGGTCACTTCTTGCCTGTAGATAATGTGATACGCGGCATGGTTACTGGGAAGTTGCATGGTATGGTCAAAAGAACATAAATTTTAGAGGCAGGCTTACTCGGGATTGTATCCTGGGTCTCCCCTTTTTTTTCCTAGCTCTTGGCCCTTAAACAAGTTACTCCACCCTCCGAACGTCTGTCAAATGTAGACCATCCTATCTACTTCAGGGGATTAATGTATGGACTAAATGAAATAATACTTTAGAGTGCCTGCCATGGAATAGGTACTTAATAAATGTTAGATTCTTTCCCTTGATTGTAATAAAAAATAGATTAAGTAGGATGAGACTCACCCTTGTGCTATGATTTCCTAAACAAAGGATTTCTTCATAATTTTAGTAGATTCATCTAATGTCATAGTTTATCTGGAAAGCCAGGCGTTACTCTGTGGAAGAATCACACCCAGGACACAAGCTGAATATTGACAACTGGCTACTCCATCCCATCCCAGCATATGGATTTGTATTTGTAATTCCCCCTAGATAAGATTTCCCCAGCCCTCTTAATTTTATTAATCCATTCTAAACTGACAGATGTGGTGAGCCTTGAGCTCCTGGGGATTCTTATTTCATTCTGATTAAAAGATGAGTTTCCTTCTTAAACCCAAGGGTCTAAGTATACCCTGCCCTTCTCTCCTAAACAGCTTATTGGATGTCAGAAGGAAACTAGTTATCCTACATCGGATACAAAGGAAGCTTTCTAGTACTTGAGTCCCTTCTAAAATGTTTCCTTCTGGGTTTCAGAAGAGCAGGGCATGGAGATGGGTGAGAAGCAGTAGCTGGGACTTTGGAGTTGCTTAGTAAATAGTAGTCTGAGCTTCACTTTTTATTTACTTTTTTTTTTTTTTAGTGTTATTATTATTTTGGAAGAGGCTAAGGGGTAGTAAGCAGAACTCATAGAACTAATCTATGTTGATCTCTCTTCTTCTCAAGGGCACACAGAATTTGAGAACATTGAAGTTTAGTCAGATAATGACCCAGAGTTATGGAACAATGTCCTGGTATGGTTTGTGCATTAACACTTTGAGGAGTACGAACATTCACGTACATCTTTGTGCCTCCTGACCATCCAGAGTACGATCATACATGTTTAAGGCAACATTAAAAAAAGGCAAATGTATGTTCTTCTTGTTTCCCTAAATTGGTTGTCAAACAAACATGATTTTAAGTTAATAAAACTGTCCCTGGAACTAATTTTATTTCTTGAAAAAAAAAACACACACAAAAAACCCCCTCATTCCCAGGGGTCAGTGAGCATGAAAAAAACTTACTACTCAAAAATTTTATTAGAGTCCAGCTCTGGCTTTACTAGGATAGCAATTGTCAGTTCCCATCCACAGAGGTTGAGAACATCAGCTTGCCTGTTTAGCACTGGAGAAGCTGAGGTTGCCTTAGTCGTGGCCCATTCTTGGGTTATTGGCTACTATGTTAAGTGCTACACCAGAAAGCAAGTTGGTCAGCATAAGAATTTTAATGAAGCCTTTGAGTTTTCCACCCACGGGATCTGGCTCTCTTGTTGTTGTTGGTTTTTTTCCCCCTTTCATCAGCCTACCTCCAAGAAGAGGCTCATGTTCTTTCCCAGGGCACCGGCCTTAAGAGTGGGCAATTGTCCATTGCTGGCCTGGGACAATCATATTGGAGATCTCCCTGGACACCAGACACTTGCTATCACTCTGCTCTCCTGTTGGCTGATCCTTCTAGTGCTTTTAGGGGTACCTGAGGTCATCTTTTTCCCTAGAGGCTGTCACTGTGTGGCACCTTTACTGACTAGAACCATGGATTGCTTGCAAGTACTTTGGACAGGCAGTACCTACCACTTATTGAACTGCTCTGTGAGGTAAGCATAGTGCAGGCTGCTTAACATAGATTGTCATAAATCCTACCAACAACCCTTTAAGGTAAGTACTGTTTTACCCATTTTACAGATAAGTATTGGAGAAGTTAAATAACTTACCCAAGTTACTATATGTTAAGCCAAGACTTAACTTTGGAGCCCTATTTTCCCACTATTTACAGAAAGCTCAAAATAGTCCTGAAACTCTGAAATCACTGTGGTATTTCACACTAACATTACCAGAAATTCCCAGGACATTAATGCATTGATCAGAGTTGAATGTACAGAGGCATTAGCCAATTTCAAAACAGTAGATGCCTACCTACCATTTTACAAGAAAACCCAGGGAAATCCAAGTACATTGGACAAATTTGAATTGAAAAATCTTAAGTTAAAAAAAAAAATTTTATTTTAAGGTCATCTGTTTATCCTGACACGAGGTCTATGGAAAATGAGGGAGCTGGCATCACGTTTCTGAACTATGCAATTTTACAATGGGAACGTGTTATAAAACGCCTCACCACGGTTGTTTTCCTTGGGATTTAGGGCGAGAGACATGAAGGCTGACAACTCTCTTCCTGTTATAGGTCAGAGCTTCAAGGAACTCTGTAATCTTCCCACCAGCTTTACTCTCTCCTGGAACTCACGGGTAAAATTAGATGCTGGCTGGACTTCAGTAGTTGAGTTTGAAAGCTTTCGGGGGCCGAGTCAGACAACTGCAGCCACGGCTTTCTCACAGTCCCGCTTTGTGCAGACCAGCACCGTTCGGTAAACTGATGAGGGCCCGCCAATCCTGCCCTAGAGCGCCATTAATAACAATGCCCATGGGAGCAGGAGAAAATTATCTTTGTGTGGTTAATCTTGGAAACAGGATAAGGTTTATCTTCCTTTTACCAGGATGCTACACTGACCTCTTGATGTTGCTCTACTCTGTGCATACTGCTCAAGTTCTTTAAAAAAAGAAAACAAAACAATAAAAAAAACTATACGAGGATTTAGATACTCTTAAATTGAAATTCTGTTGTACACATTCTGACTGACTCTAGGAGACAAACATGGTGAAAAGGGTGTGGGAAGAAATCATTTAGAGAATGAGAGCTCTCCCAAAGCAGAGTTGAACGCATTTATCTAATTTGACACATTTTGCCTGGGAGTCATAGAAAGAGACCGAGGTGCCCCTTCAGGCCAGAGACTAAAACCAGACTCAAAAGGCCAGCCCATTAGGGAAGTCCCTCCCCGCGGACCGGGTGCGCAGGGAAGGGAGGTTAGATGGCAGTTACTAAACACTGAATCAAGAGTGTATTCAGAGGGGCTGCTGCCCAGGAAAATCCCCCTCCCAGACTTAGCTGGGCAGGGGACAGTTAAGGAAAAGGAGCTCTGCTTATTCTCGGCTGCAGGATGCTACCCCCTAACCCTTTATAAGTCAGCCTTGCTTGATTACTCCTTTTAATTCAAGACTCAAAACAGCTTGTAAAGTTGTTTTTTTTTTTATCATTCCTTTCCAGATTGTGTGGGCCACACTGTAGCACACGCATTCCCTCTGTCCACATCTGTTTTCCAACCTCATTACTCTTCTGTTATTACATTCATTTAAAAAAAAAAAAAAGGAGAGAGCGAGCTGTTTATTTCTTTCAACATGTTTTCCCGCATTTTCAAAAGCCAAAATGGTAAATTATGTGATGTTTGTTGTGACCATCTCCACAACTCTGGTATTTGAAATGATAATTTCTTATATAGGAATTGGTTGAACCTTATTGTTTAAGTTAGGCTATAATCAAGCCAAGGCTCACCACTCATATAATGCTGTGTCAGTGTAGACTGTGATCGTCAAGTCTTGTCATTTCTGTATTAGAATGTTACATTACACTCTCCAGGGCACATGGTAGTAACATGACTTCTTTTTGACTAATGTGACATATGAGCACTTTAATTTGAGTAGTATTATTTAAAGGTAAATGGAAGCTGAGAGGCATACCTTTTTAGGACATATAGTAGTTTTACTTAGTGAAGGGAATGCTAAGAGAAAGAGAGAAAGATGCCCATTAACAGCACTTCTACTCCATGTTGTATGGAAATACTAGCCAATGCAATGAAGTAAGAACAAGCAATAAGAAATGTGTGAATTGGAAAGAAAGGAACATAGCGAACGTACTTACATATGATATGATTTGCTACGTAGAAAATCCAAGAGAATCAGCAAACCGTTAAAATTATAATAATAAGGGTTTAACTGGGTTGCTGGGTACAGAAATTGGTGGTAGTGGTGTTCCTATATGCCAGCCATAACCAATTAGAGAAAAGTTCCTATTTGCAATAGCAATCAAAAGCTCAAAGAAGCCAGGAATAATCCTTAGAAAAGATACACAAAACATTTATAGAAAAGTTACAAGTAAATCAAAGGGAAGAAAGAAGACCTAAATAAATGGATATGACATGTTCATGGTTTAAAAGACTCAATATATTAAAAATTGTCAATTATCCTCCAATTAATAGAGAAATTCAATGAAATTTTAATCAGAATAGGTTTTGAGTGAGTCTGGTAGGAATCCAAGGGCACACAAAAGTGTTTACTGAAGAGACTTACTGAAGGGCCTGTTTACGAAGGTTTGGACAATGCTTAGGGAAACTAAGAAACCAATAGCAAGAAGCCTTTAGCACCCCTGGACCTAGTTCAGGCCTTCAGCAAGGGCTGAATCAGCGGCCGGAACTTAGAGCATGCAGGAGCTATAGTTTTAGGAGAAGCACTCCAACAGGCCTTTGGTAGGGGAGCAGGTGGTAGTAAACTCGAGGCAGGACCGATCTTTCTTCTTGTCTTCATTCTCCTGCTTTTGACTCACTGGCTGAATTCAGGATGAAGGGACGCTCAGTTGATGCTGCCCATCTGGAGGACAGACTCACGGGGACAGAGCAATGTGGAGGAGAGTGGAAAGCGGATCTGAAGGAGCAATCAGAGTATCCAGGACAGGTTTCTTCAATAAAAATTTTCAAAGTGAACTTCATGTGGAAAGACCAAAGGGTCGAAAACAGCAAAGTACAATTTTGGAGAACAACAGACCTATTATGATTTTTATTAGAATCTTATTTAATTTCTGTGCTGCCAGATATTAAAATGCATTATAAACTATAATAAGACAGAATGAAATTATTACAGAAATAGACAGAGGAACAGAGTCCACATGGATGTAGGACCCTGAACTACACTAGAGAGAGCATTACAGATTAGTACTGTAAGATGGACTAGTCACTAAATTGTGCTGGGACAGACATAGGAAAATTTTAGTACTTCATATTAGGATAGCAAAACTTAAAAACTTTTACCACAGTTGTTGGCAAGATCGTGGAAACTCACACACTGATGGTAGACATATAAATTGGTGTAACCATTTTAGAAGGTAATTTGTAATGTTCAGTAAAGTTGCACAGATTCTAGAGCCAGACTACTTCTCATCGAAAAATAGAGATAACATAATCCTTATAAGGTTATTGTGAAAAGTAAGTAAGTTAATATGTATAGACCACTTAGAACAATGTTTGGCACAAAATAAGCACTATTTATTTATTTTATTTTTGAAAGAGAGAGATAGACAGACAGACAGACAGACAGAAGGGAAAGAGAGTGAGGGTGAGAAGCACCAACTTGTAGCTGCAATCATGTTAGTTGTGCATTGATTGCTTCTCATAAGTGCATTGACCAGGACCTAGCTATTGTCCCCTTGCTCAAGCCAGTGACCTTGGGCTTTTCATGCCAGCACCTTTTGGGCTCAAGCTGGTGAGCTTTGGGATTGTGTGGACAATTCTCCCACTTAAGCCACTGACCCCGTGCTGATGAGTCCACTCTTAGAGCCAGCGACCTTGGGGCTTTGAACTTGTGATCTCATGTTCCACGTAGATGCTTTATTCACTGTGTCACCTCTGGTCAGGCAAGATACGCACTATGTAAGTGTCAGTTTTCATGATTATTTCTAGGATCCTGCAGTTCCTCCTCTAGATAGTTAATCCATAGAAAGTTCTGACTTGTATAAAAGAAAACTCATACAATAATCTTCATTGCAAATAAACAAAAGAATCAATTTTTTAAAAAAATTGTATCTTCATTAGAGTAGAAATGCAAGAACTACAGCAGCATGCAGTGACATACATGTTAAGAACATGTTAGGAAGAAAACATTGCAGAGGAATCGGAATAGTGCAGTATCGGGATGGAAGGAGAAATGGGATTGGAGAATGGCACACAGAGATTTCAGTGATAATACTTTATGTTCTTGAAAATATTTTCTTTTTTGTTTTGTTTTTTGTTTTTTGTTTTTTTTGTATTTTTCTGAAGCTGGAAACGGGGAGAGACAGTCAGACAGACTCCCGCATGTGCCCGACTGGGATCCACCCGGCACGCCCACCAGGGGTGACGCTCTGCCCACCAGGGGGCGATGCTCTGCCCCTCTGGGGCATCGCTATGCCGCGACCAGAGCCACTCTAGCGCCTGGGGCAGAGGCCAAGGAGCCATCCCCAGCGCCCGGGCCATCTTTGCTCCAATGGAGCCTTGGCTGTGGGAGGGGAAGAGAGATACAGAGAGGAAGGAGGGGTGGGGGTGGAGAAGCAAATGGACGCTTCTCCTATGTGCCCTGGCCAGGAATCGAACCCGGGTCCCCCGCACGCCAGGCCGATGCTCTACCGCTGAGCCAACCAGCCAGGGCGAAAATATTTTCTTAAAATCTGAACCAAAAAGAGCCCTAAGCAGTAAGTAATGGTCAGGTTTTAAAAATATGAAAGAGATATTAGAAGTACAATAGAAAGAAACTGTCTTGTAGCAGGAAGGTATCATCTTTGAAGGCAGACACCCTGGGTTCCATTCTGCCTTTTTTTTTTTAATGAGCTATATAACCTTATATAAGTTACTTAACATTAGTTAACCTCAATAGGATATTTTGAAGATTAAGTGAGATACTGTTAATAGCATAGCCCAGTACCTGATAAATAATAGACAGTTGTTCCATTCTTTCCCACTTGTACAAGGAAGAAAAAAAATCTAATCAACATTTTCCTTGGAAAATGTGTTGGACCAAATTTCTGCTTCTGTAGACCTGCTTTCTACAATCCTGTCTTGGCTTCGGTTGATGTTGACTTTAAGTAAGGTTTGCCAATTCATACCTTAATTTATTGAAACAAGCTCATTTGATAAAGAAATGACAGCAAGATTTCACTGCACAAAATCATTATTTCTCTTTCCCATCCAGTAGTGGATTTCCCAGTGTTGGGGTGTGCAGTGCTGTCATAAGCTTTAAGTAAGAAAGAGCAAATGATCATTGTCCTCCCCTTTATCCTTAAAAAAATCTCTATTTTATTTTTGTAATACATATTTGTGAACTTACACCTTCTCTTGCTAACTGAGCTGGAGAATAGTGAGTCTTTTCCTCCATTCTAGAGAAATACCTTTATTTTTTGAAAGCCCAGTGTCAACTTTCATGGATACTACACTGTTTCGCTCCTCTTCTCTAACGAGTTGCTGTTTGATTATTGTTTTTATAAAGTTATGAAATCCATATAAAAGCCCCCTAGTCAGGGTTAGTTTCAACATTGGGAAACTTGTCTTCACTTTTATTAAAATTATATCTACTCTAGGCAGATCGACCCCTTTTGATCATTAACAAGCGATTTGATGTTTTTTCATATGAACACTTCTGTAACAACCAAGATAGCAAATTAAGGATTGTGGTTTGGGAGTGGATCTCATTTTTACTTTGAAATTTAGGGAGTCAGATATGACATTCAGTGCTAAAAAGAGAAGGTATGCAATAGGTAAAGGAGAGGAGGGGGAGAGAAAGGGAGCCCTATGCCTGTTAGTGGACAAAGAAGATGACTGATGTGTGGATTTTAAAGGAGATCTTCTTTCTTGCATGTTGCATG
The DNA here is from genome assembly GCF_036850765.1 of Saccopteryx bilineata. Lineage (NCBI taxonomy): Eukaryota > Metazoa > Chordata > Mammalia > Chiroptera > Emballonuridae > Saccopteryx > Saccopteryx bilineata. The sequence continues at coordinate 351,868,846 of NC_089491.1, read as the reverse complement.
CTTGTCACAAGGAAACTAGCTGTGAGCAATGCCATTTAAGGAAAGGTCTGGGAAAGAATTAGTTTCCAAAGGAAAGTGTGAGCAGCACCTTGAGCTTGAATGATTTAACACTAAATTAAGAGCTGGTATCTGAGAAGCTATATCTAAGGGTGGAGTGGTGAAACAAGAGGCCTAGGAAAATTTTCCTGTCTAGTGTCCCCAGGGTGTAGCAAGATGACCTTGCACGTAGATACTCTTTTCTGAAACTGACATATTTAGGAAATCTCTGAAAAGATCTAATGGCTACAATAAGTCTGATTTACTGCCCTTTGCACCTTGTTGTGAAGTCCATCCCATGCGTGTTAGATATTTTCTGTAATCTAAGCCTATTTAGTCTGTTTTCTCCCACTTTGTAAACACCCTTCTTCCATAGTTGCAAATGTCTCCACCGTTATTTGTTTCAATTTGTAAATTGCACAAAGGCTAGAATAAACAGTGTCCTCCCACACGCACACCATCTTCCCAGGCCAGATATTAACTATCTCCCCGCCAGAGATCCATTCACATGGGAACACTCCATATTTTCTTTATAAAGCCAGAATTCCAAAAGCAAGGATTTTTTCTTCTTGTCCCCTCTCTACTAGGATAGGAAAGTTAATTTTTAAATTGCCACAGTTGTTGGTAACTTGAAAGATAATAAGTACTGATATCAAGGTTTTTATTTCTTCAGAAACGTAAACAAGAGATAAACTGGTCACTCCAAATTACTCAGGGCCCTTACCAATGACTATAAGGGTAGAGACCATGTCTTACTCATTTTCAAATTCCCAACCTTTAGCCGTGGTTGATGAGTAGTGAGTGAGTGAGTGAGTGAGTAAATAAATGAATGAATGCCAAGTGTTATCCTTGGCAAGACGCATGGGATGCCCACAGGCTTGCAGTCTGATTCTGGACTCAAGGAGGGTGGAGACAAGGAGGTGAAACATGGAATTTTCCAACATAGCCAGGAAGGACTGTGTAAGAAAGAACTATTTGACCTGAAACATGACCACAGAGCGGAAGACTCTGCTCTCTTTTGTTTCGTTCCCTTCTGCGTCCACGAGCCTGTCCTTAGGTCCGTGTATGCTCAGAGCTCGCTGAAAACCCAACACCCCCAGCCCCCCAAAAAACTAGGTCATGTATCTCTTGAATATTTAACATCATGTCCTACATCTTGTGCCTGGAGAGAAACTGTTCCTCACTTATAATGTCACTCAGGCCACCGATCTCCCGTCACTCAGTGAAGACACAGGATCCCTTGTCATATTTGATCTTGGGGACAGTTACCACCTTTACTTGTTCTGCCCTACCTGTTTGCATTTATTTATTCATTCACTTATTCATTCAGTACTCATTGCTATGCAGATATGAAAAGAAATAAGACATAGACTGTATCTTTAAGGCATATCCTCGTTCCAATCAGGAAGATAAGATTATATAGTAAATGACAGCATTGTCTGTCTTTCTACCCCTCTCCTTTTGTATCACCACCACATTTTTTGGTTTTCTTTTGCTTTCCCTTTACCAGATTCAAATTATAATTCATTATTTCTGGTGTAAAAAAACACACACACACACACATAACATAAAATTTACCACCATCTTAACTGTTCTTAAGTGCACGGTATAGAACACTTCCTGCATATATTGTGCAACAGAACTCTAGATTTCTTTTGTATCTTGCAAAACTGAAACTGCATTCCCATTTAAGAACTCCCATTTCGCCCTCCCTCTCCAGCCCCCTGGAAACCACATTCTGCTTTCTGTTTCTGAGTTTGACTGCTTTGGATCTTCAAATAAGTGGAATCCTGCAGTATGTATCCTTTTTAAAGTGTATGTTTTTATAGACTTAATTTTTTAGAGAAGTTTTAGGTCCACAGAAAAACTGAAAAGATGGTACAAAGAGCTCCCATATATGCCCTGTTCCAACAAAAATGTTCAACCTCCCCCATCACCATCCCACCCCAGAGTGATACCATTGAGAATAACATAGATCGCACAGGTTTTGATCATAGAAGCAGAACCACTGGTATAGAATAAGGGATTCATTATGGGGACTGGACCTCTGTGTGACCTGATACGACTGCGGTAGCTGTTGAAGGAGCCTGGTGCCTTTGAGTCTCCTGGTGTGCCTGTGTACAGATCAGGGCTGATGCTGGGAAGAAACCTCACCGTGCAGTGGCAGGGGAGAGGATCGACTCGGACCCTCGTGGCACACTGGCCCCCATGTCTGTTTCTCAGTGCGATTAGCCTTGATAAGTGGGTATATCCTGCAGCAGGAGCTGGCACCCTTCACTGCAGAGCTGCACATGCACTTGGCCCAGGACTCTGAGAGTCTGAGGGACCGTATCTGGTGAGAGCTGGCAGGTACCCAGGCTTGTAGGCTGGCCAGCACATTAGCAACAGCACATATAAGCTGTCGCAGTGCCGAAGGCCCGACATTTTACCTACAGAGTGTAATTATTGCTGCTGTGTCTCCACCTTCTAAATCTTGCATAAATGTTTCTTATAGCCAGCCCTAACTCATAATCATACAGGGAAGGAAATGTAGTGAAATGGAGTTCTACCTTAGCCAAGTTGCTTCCGTACAAAGCCACCATAACACTTAATCGTTTTTTAGGAACAAACCCTTATAAGAGGCAACTCGTTCACCAAGGATGCAGAATTTAAGAAATACAAAAATCACTTGTATTTCTATACAGTAGTCATGTACAAAGCAAAACAGAGACTAAGGAAGGAATCCCATTTATTTTATAGTAGCATCAAAAAATTAAAATATTTAGAAATAAATTTAACAAAAGAAGTGTGACTTTATACTCTGAAAAATACAAAGTGTTGAACAGAATTATAGAAGACCTAAATAAATGGAAAGACATCTTATGTTATGGATTAAAAGACAATGTTAAGATGACAATACTCCCAAAATGATCTACATTAACCAATGAAATCCTTATAAAATCCCAGCCTATTTATTTGCAGAAATTGACAGGGTGGCCCTACAATTCATATATAGATTCAAGGCATGAAGATCAGACAAAACAATGTTGAGGAAGAAAGACAAAGTTATAGGCTTCAATTTTCCCATTTTAAAATTTATGAAGTTACAGTAATCAAGACACTGTAGTGGAATAAGGATAGACATGTAGATGAATGGACTAGAACTGAGAGTCCAGGGGTAAACCCTCACATTTATGGTCAGTTAATTTTCAACAGGATGCCAAGACAGCTTTTTGGGAGAAGAATAGTTTTTCAACAAATGGTGATGGGACAGTTATATCATATATTAACATGACAAAGAGCACCATATATAAAATTCACCTCAAAATGAATCAAAGAGCTAAAACATGAATATAAGAGCTAAAGCTGTAAAACTCTTAGAAGAAAACATAAGTGTAAATATTGTAACCTTGGATTTGGCGATGGTTTCTGAGATATGATACCAAAAACACAAAATGAAAAATAGAGAAGCTGGACATCATTAAAATTTTTAATTTCTGTGCTTCAAAGTGCAATATTGCAAAAGTAAAAAGGTGATTGACTGACAGAATAGAAGAAGAATTTTGCAAATTATGTATCTGATAAGGGACTCGTATCTAGACTAAGTAACTATTACAACTCAATATAAAATAGGCAATTTAACTCATTTTTAAAATGGGCAAAGGCCCTGGCTGTGTAGCTCAGTGGATAGAGTGTTGTCCCAACATAGTGAGGTTGCAGATTTGATACCCGGTCAGGGCACATATGAGAAGCAGTCAATGAGTGCACAACTAAGTGGAACAATGAGTTCATGCTTCTCTCTTTCTCTCTCTCTCTCTCTCTCTCTCTCAAATCAATGGGGGGAAATTTTTTTTTTTTTTAATGGGCAAAGGATATGAATAGACAGTTCTCCAAAGAAGATATACAAATGGCCAATAACAACATGAAAAGAAAAGATGCTCAACATTATTAACTGTCAGGGAAATACAACTCAAAACCACAATGAAATACCACTCTTCACCCATTAGGATGGCTATAGTAAAAAGACATAGTAAATAGTGATATGTAGAGAAACTGGAATCTTTATACACTACCTTTAGAAATGTAACAAGTGCAGCTTCATTGGCAAATTGTCCGGCAGGTCCTCAAATAGTTAAATACAGTTACAGTATGATCCGGCAATTGTATACCCTGGTATATACTCAAGAAAAATGAAGATATGTCCACATGAAAGCTTGTACACAAATGTCCATGGCAGCATTAATCCCAGATAATAATTACTAGACATTAATAGCCAAGAAGTAGAGACAATTATCAACTGATTAATGGATATAGCCAAAGTAATTGAAAGTAGGTACTCAGATTCTTGTATGCCATTATTCACAATGACTAAAAAAAGGAAACAACCAGTAACGGTCAGCAGATTAACGGATAAACAAAATATAGTATGTCCATACAATGGGATATTATTCAGCCATAAAAAGGAGCGAAGTTATTTTATACGTGCTACAACATAGACGAATCTTGAAAACATTTGTGACTGAAAGAAGCAAGTCACAAAAGTCCACGCATTGTATTATTCCATTTATATGAAATTTCCAGAGTAGGCAAATCTAGAGAGACAGAACGTAGATTAGTGATTGCCTAGGGCTGGGGATATAGGACGTTTGGGAGGTAATAGCTAAGAAGTACAGGGTTTCTTTTTGGAGTAATTAAAATCTTATTATTATAGATTGTGGTGATAGTTGCACACTCTGTACTAAAAACTGTTGAATTATACCCTTTAAATGGGTGAAATATATACTAAGTGAACAGTTTCTCAGTGGAGCTGTTGTGTTTTAAAAAGAGAAGCAAACTAGGACTGACACACATAACGGACTAGAAGCTTTGGCTTAATTCTTCTTTTTTCCTCAGTGATTCTCTTTGTGGGGAAATGAGTGAACAGATAGGGAGTTCTGTTCTTTATCATGTGGGTTCTTCTTGGATGCCAGCTTCTGCCTAGCCTGTTGTGGCTAACAGATTCACTAGGCAATGTTAGTATTTTGCGGACTTCTCCCTGGGGCTTTGCAGAGGATATTTTGAGAAAATTTTCAGATTTGATGTTGATGTGGCCCAATGTCTGTTCATTGGTCCCCATCGATGCCATTGGGATGAGCATATGTTACTTTTGACCTTAATCCCGTGGAGGACACAGAGTTGTTCAGTCCATCTTGGTACAGACCACAAACCATGTTTAAAATGGTGGCCCAAGCCATTGGCCCTCCATGGTGAAGTGGCACTGATCCCTCTGCTTGAGTTAAAAAAAAAAAAAGAAAGAAAGGAAGAAAAAGCCAGGCAGGTAACCGCAAGCCACACTGGGCTCGTGCCCCAGGCTGGCTGGGTGACTCCCACCATGGGAGCTTTGCTAAGCCTCCCTTGGCTCACCCTTTGTCCCTCTCCCAGTCTTTCTCTACATTAACTATTTAGCTTGGCTCCAAATGATGAGTACTTCTTTTTAGTTAAATGGTCATCGCTGGGGTAAGTCTCCCTTCACTGTCAACGGAACTCAAGAAATCCTCTGTTTCATTGAAGAGTAGAGGTGTTAGGGATCACAGTGTTCTTATAGACCCAGCTCCCTGCTTGACACTTGAGTACTCTGGATATCCAGAGAAAGTCAGTTATATGTTTGTTAAAGTTCAGGAGGCTGTCAGATGCCACTGAATCTGCGAAGTTGTATGAGCAAAATACATACTTAATTGCTTTTAATCGACATAGCCTGGGGGCAGAGCAGTCACTGGTGTATCTTTGGAAGGCAATGTGCGGTAGTTGGCATGGTAGGAAGAATATGTAATTTGGAATCAAGGGATCTAGGTTTGAGTCACAGCTCTGCCAATTTAAGATACTGCATCTGGAGTGAGTAACTTAAGTTTTTGGCGCTTCAGTGTACAGATCTATGTAACAGGAAGGCATCAAAGTACCTTCCTGGGAATGTATAAAGATTTGATGAAATGATGGATAAAAAAAAGCTTCTTATAACTTGGAACAAAAGATGTAGTCACATGAAAGGTTGGTACTGGGTGTGTGTGTGTTTTTATGTATGTACCCAGCAAGAGGTGGCCCTGTCAAGTACACTCTTGTGACAGATTACCATTTACATGGGCAGTACCAGAGCCAAGGGTTCTGCCAGCTTTCTTCAACATGCCTGCTCCTTTGGGCAGGAAAAGTGAAGCCATATGGGTATATCTGGACCTTTAAGAGATCAAAGGTTTTCTCCAGTAGGTCCCTACTCATTGACCGATTTTATTCCCATGGTATCTCCACTTTTTGAATAGGTAATACATACCATGCATTAAAACAGAAAATTTGGCAAAAAAACGTATATAGTGAAAAGCCTCCTGGCCCATGTCCTATGTGTTGGTCCGAGGATATTCTGTGCCCATACAAACATCCTTTTTCTTTAAACATCAAAAGGATGCCTAACTATGCACATTCACCTGTACTTTAGTTTTATCATATGTCAATATAGCTTGGAGAAGTGTTTTTTTTTTAAGTATTTATGTAATTTTTTATTATTTTTAGATACAACCTCATTTTTCATTATAGGGGTTTACTGTCATTTACTTAGAAACTCTGTTGTTGGATGCAAATCCTTTTCAAACTTTTGTCGTTATAAACAATGCTACAATAAATATTCTTTTACGTCTTCTAGCATTTGTGTAATTTGTTTTTAGCAGTAAAACCCACAAGCTAAAGGGTATGTATTGTAATTTTCTTAGCTAATGCCAAATTTTCCATCATAATTGTTATACAAATTTGTGGTCCCACTAACAATATATGAGAGTGATCGTTTCTCCATACCTTTCCAGGACAGCATGTTATTCGATTTTCTGAGTTTTGCCTATCAGGTGGATTCAATGTGATATTTCATTGTCATTTTAATTTGCAATTGTCTTAGACTGACATTGAGCATCTTTTCTCATATTTAAATTCCATATTTTTGCCTGACCTGTGGTGGCGCAGTGGTTAAAGCGTCGACCTGGAAATGCTGAGGTCGCTGGTTCGAAACCCTGGGCTTGCCTGGTCAAGGCACATATGGGAGTTGATGCTTCCAGCTCCTCCCCTTTCTCTCTCTCTCTCTGTCTCTCTCTCCTCTCTCTCTCTCTCTCTCTCCTCTCTAAAAATGAATAAATAAATAAATAAATGTATCTTAAAAAAAAATTAAAAAAAAAAAACTAAAAAAAAAAAAATTCCATATTTTTAAAACTCTCTGTTCATGTTCTTTGCTCATTTTTCTATGGTTATTGGGTTATTAGTCTTATTCACATTGATTTGGAGAAGCTTTCTTCATACTGAACAAATTAGCATTTTGTCATATGTATTATAAACATTTTTCCCAGTTTGTCACTCTTTTAACATATTTGTGATACTCTTGCCACATATTTTAAATTTTTATGTGTTTAAATTTATCAGTAGTTTTTAATGGTTTATGAGGTTTGCCTCATACTTTATAATAACTTGCTCTCCTTTATTGATTAAAAAGATGTTTTTATAATAAGCTTTACTTTTTTCTATTACTTGCTCTTTACCAGAAGGTTGCACACATAAAAATGCTCAAGAATTCTTTTCCTAATCAGCTATTTCAATGTAGACTGTTTCATGTAGTAGAAGAAACACTGAATTTTGATTCAGATGACCTCATTGATTAACTTTGACATAGACATTTCAGCTATCGACTGTGTACCCATCTGTCTCTTAGGTTTTTGTGAATATCTAATAAGGGCAAATGAAATAATATATGAGAAAGTGATTTTTAAATTGTAAAAGATATTTGGGATGATTTCTCAGTGAACACATTCATTTAACTTTTCTTAGGGATTTACCTCAAGGTTAGAGCATTGGAGCATGCATCCATGCTTTTATTATTTTTCTCCCTAATTGGTCTCAGGTTTGAAATAAAATGTGTCTCTAGACAAAGCAAACCTCATAAATGTGAAATTTCCTTTATTGCTTCTTTGGGAATATCTTGCCAATGTGAAGTCTTGACTGAGCCTCCTGGTTAGGAGCTGAAAATGGGGTGGGGGAGGAATTGGACCTTGAGTGAGAAGTTCTCCCTAAGTGTTCTGATTAGTAATTTCTTTTTTTTTGTTTTGTTTTTTTTTGTTTGTTTGTTTTTTGTTTTGTTTTTTTCTTTTTTCTGAAGCTGGAAACGGGGAGAGACAGTCAGACAGACTCCCGCATGCGCCCGACCGGGATCCACCCGGCACGCCCACCAGGGGCGACGCTCTGCCCACCAGGGGGCGACGCTCTGCCCATCCTGGGCGTCACCATATTGCGACCAGAGCCACTCTAGCGCCTGAGGTAGAGGCCACAGAGCCATCCCCAGCGCCCGGGCCATCTTTGCTCCAATGGAGCCTTGGCTGCGGGAGGGGAAGAGAGAGACAGAGAGGAAAGTGCGGCGGAGGGGTGGAGAAGCAAATGGGCGCTTCTCCTGTGTGCCCTGGCCGGGAATCGAACCCGGGTCCTCCGCACGCTAGGCCGACGCTCTACCGCTGAGCCAACCGGCCAGGGCCTAGTAATTTCTAAGAGTTGGATGGTTGGGAAAAGTGGGCAGGGCATTTGGTTAATAATCAAGGACAGAGAAGCTAGTTCATCTGAGTTGTGCTAAAAGAGTTCAAAGGCAAAATCTTTTGGGAACTAGAGTTGGTTTACTCTTAGACAGATGTGACTTCCTGTGTCGGCAAGGGAAAATTCCCTAGCTTGACCTAGGAAGGCTTCTAAGCACATGATAAATGATCAAGTTATAAAAAAAATTATGTTTTACCCTTGTTAATAAAATAAAAGAGCTGGTTTGAATGTAAAAGGGGGAAGCCTGTCAGCACAGAGTACTGTAGACCAAACCTTTCTAGAAGTTTCTATACCTCAGTCTGAGAAGAATTGAATACTATTATTTTTGTTTCCATTACGGTTTAATGAGTTTGTCAAGTTACATCATCCCTTGATCTACCTAAAACAGTGATTCTCAAAGTGTGCACCAGGTGCACTGGTGCACCCTAGAAGATTTCCAAGTGCGCCCTTTGGTATTCCAGAGAAATATGTGCCTGTTGAGGACCAAAAAACCAACGGTTTTTGGAGTTTAGATTTTGGGGGGACAGAGGTGTGGAGAATTGGCTGGAAGCTGACAGTCTGCACAACCCCACACTTCACTTGCCTGATTAGGTTGCAAAGGCTGTTAAGCTGTGGTGCTGGATTGTTTACACAACCCCCCATGTTCCCTGGAAAGACTGGAGGCAAGTTTCTTCTGTCCTTTGTTTGGTGTAAAGTTAAGATGATATGTATGGTGGGGGTCTTCTGCACTCAACATAATTAAGAGTAAAAAGAGAGGAATTATTCAATGTATTGACAAGGAAATGAGAGTTTACCTTTCAAATATATGCCCAAACATTGAAGAAATCACTAGGACACATCAGGTTCATGTTTCTTATAAATACAAGAATGAAAAAACTTAACACATTCGTGCCAGGACCTGCCAAATTTACTAAATCTTACTAAGAATGTATCTATATATATAAAAAGGTAACTTTTTGTTGGTTTTTTTATTTTTGAACCCCTCTTTTTTACGAATTCTAAAAAGCATAACTCAAAAAAATGTAACATAAAAATTTTTTTTTTCTTTCATTTTTCTGAAGCTGGAAACAGGGAGAGACAGTCAGACAGACTCCCGCATGCGCCCGACCGGGATCCACCCGGCACGCCCACCAGGGGGCGATGCTCTGCCCATCCTGGGCGTCGCCATGTTGCATCCAGAGCCATTCTAGCGCCTGAGGCAGAGGCCACAGAGCCATCCCCAGCGCCCGGGCCATCTTTGCTCCAATGGAACCTTGGCTGCGGGAGGGGAAGAGAGAGACAGAGAGGAAAGTGCGGCGGAGGGGTGGAGAAGCAAATGGGCGCTTCTCCTGTGTGCCCTGGCCGGGAATCGAACCTGGGTCCTCCGCATGCTAGGCCGATGCTCTACCGCTGAGCCAACCGGCCAGGGCAAAAATGTTTTTTATTTTTTATTTATTTATTCATTTTTTTTATTCTTTATTTATTTATTCATTTTAGAGAGGAGAGAGAGACAGAGAGAGACAGAGAGGAGAGAGAGATAGGGGGGAGGAGCTGGAAGCATCAACTCCCATATGTGCCTTGACCAGGCAAGCCCAGGGTTTCGAACCGGTGACCTCAGCATTTCCAGGTCGACGCTTTATCCACTGCGCCACCACAGGTCAGGCCCAAAAATGTTTTTTAAATGTCAGAATAAATTTAATTTTGTCATATTTATTTCATTTAATTACCATAAAAGCATGCATGGACTTTATATTTTTTCTTTAATATTTGACTTAATTATTATAACATATTTCTTAGAAATTTGTATATAGTGCACCTACAATTATGTGTAGGATTTTAAATGCGCCCCTACTTCAAAAAGTTTGAGAACCACTGACCTAAAATGTGAATTTTTAAACACTTTTTATTGAGTTAAATTTTTCATAAGTGAACTGTAGTGCTGTTGTCATACTAGAAGTTGTGATGTTGATGTCCCATCAGGGTCATAAAGCCGTCAGGGTCTCTGCTGGGAGAGCCCCTACACCCCTGCTACCCAATAAAGTGAGGAGGGGGTTTTGTTTTGCACCGTTCTGTGCTGAAAGCAAGTGGGCCTTCAGGACGTGTAGTGCTGCTTCCTAGTCTTTTCAGATTTTACCATTTTGTTTGTTCCTTTTGATACGAATGGGACCACTTGTGCTGGAAGAGCACCAGTGAACCTAATCAGTCTTGCTTTCCTACGGTTGATCCAGGCAGTTGCTAGGCACCCACTCCATGCCAGGTACGTTATACCGTATTTGTTTCATTCTGTCTCTGCCCCTAGTTTGGAAGAGGTGGAAGGGACTGAGGGACAGTCAAGTGAATTTAGAGGGGATGAAGTTTAAAAAGTCAATTGCCTTTCAACGATTAGAACCTGAGAACTCTAGTTCAGTTAGAACTTGACCCCACTCACCTGGGCAGCTTTGACTGTCCCTTTGGTATGATGATCGGAAGCTCGGTTGCTCTCTGCTCCTTCTGGGCTCCTGGACTTCTCTGTGCAGCCCACAGCTATGTTTCTTTCCTCTGCTTTTTTCTTCTTTCTCTGGCTGAGCTTTGGACGATGCTGTTCAGGCTTTACTGTACTGGCTTTTCCATCTGCCTGGGCATTCATTTGTCCTGTAAGGCCATGCTGATTGTTGTCAATATGGAGAGGAGGAACCTTCAGATGAGCCAGCCATCAGAGTCTCCGCTGGGAGAGCCCCTACACCCCTGCTAGTCAATAAAGTGAGGAGGGGATTTGCCCAGTCCTGGCAAGGCCAGGCATAGCAGAGTGGCCTCCCCAGAAAGGGCAGCAGACACTTCCTGGCACCTAGTCACTGGATGATGGGTGAGTGACATTCTCGAGTCATTGTCACCAAACCACCTACCCTGAAACTGCCCATCACTCCAGTACACCAGGGACCACGTGAACCAGAGAAATAACAAGGATCTGCCCGGAACTGAGTTGGGCTTCTTTGCTTTCCCATCTTCCCAGGTTGAGGTTTATCTCGCTAAAATACAGAAAAGGAAGAGAAACAAATATACTATTGAGTAGGTGCAACCGAGAGAACCCAGTGCTACCTGTCCAGCCCAGAGGAGCCCCCAGGTCTCCATAGTGCTTATCTCTGCTTTCTGCTGGTGGCCGACAAGTGTCAGATACACTTTCTAGGCCCCCAAGGGAGGAGCTCTGAGTGCTTGGTTCCATTTCCCCGTAGGCTCTAGACCAGACTTGGGGATTGACTCAGTGAAAATGTTTACTTCTCTAATTAAGCAGAATGAAGGTCTGGACTCAAACTGTCCTGGGCTGCAGCTAGGCATAATTGAGATGCATGGGCTTTGTGTAAATAATGTACTTCTAATTGGCTTTGATTAAGTGCAAATTAGGCTCACACTTCACTCCAGTGTGATTTACATTCCTACACCCTTTACTAACTGAAGTAGTGTGGGTGGCCCATAAGGCTTGTTTATCAGGGGTGGGGAGACAGCTGGGCGCTGGGGAGCTGCACTTTCCAAAGCTGAGGAGCCAGCAGCTGAGGAGCAGAGAGACACCGGTTCTGAGCTCTTCCCGCTTCTGTGCGCTACACTGGGCGAATCAGTGTAGTCCTCTAAATTCTCGGCTCCACCATTTACTTGAGAAGCTTGTCTTTTAAAAAAAACAAACCAGTAAATACTGGAGTTGGCCTTGTGGAAACTGAGACCTACCACCAGCCCAGGCTTTGGCTGTCAGAATATTGTGGCACCTTTGTTAGTCATTGACCAGAAATGTTTCTAAAAGGAAACAACTGGTGGGAAGTTTTTTCCAAAGAGTTCCCAGTGTGTGGGTGTGAGTCACCAGACTGCTACCAAGTGCTTAACTCCACGTTCATCTTCTTCTGGGATTGCTTGGCTGTGTTAGAAGGGAAGATCTTTGCAATTGGTTCTTGGTGAGCCTGGATGGGGGATGTGCCACCCTTGTGCTTGCTCATAAATTCTCTGAATCTGCATTCGAAAGTCATCATGAGGAGGTGAAGTTGCAGTGGTCAGGTTTGGCTCCTGGGCCTGTGAAGTCGGCCCTGTGGCAAGGCCTCTGGGGAGTGTGAGCTAGTCAGTGGGTCACCAGAGGGGGACTGGACAGGGTGTTTATGACCCTTAGGCATTGAAAACAGTTGGACCTAGAAGGGGTTTCTCCAGATTTCCTCACATTAGCTTTCCACGGCTTGGTGCTGGGACCCAGAAAAATAACATGCCAAAATAGGGATTTTCCCACTGCGAGCCCTGACAGCGTGCCGGGATCTGTGGGAACGCTGTTAAGAAGTGTGACGTGTTAGTTAACGACTCACCTCGCAGCCCTGAGCATCACAGAGAGACTCCTTCTACATGTCACCTTCTGAGAAGGTTGGACAGTAAATATGTTTGGTATCTAAACTCTGCCCCGGGCTGACTCGAGTGAGAAGGCAGCACGTTTAGATGAGTTACAGAAGTCCTGGCTTGAGAAGGAAAGAGAGAGAGAGAGCTCTTCAGGCCCTTTAAACGACATGCACTCATTTGTTAATTCAGCAAATGTTTGCGGGCCACCTACTGAGCTAGACGCTGGAAATGTGACTCAGAATAGATGGACTCTACCCCAAAAGAGCTCTATCTAGTTGAGGAACGATCCGCATAGGACTAAATTACAACCAAATGTGGCAGAAATAAGGAAGCATATGGTGGCGGCTGTCATGGGGAAAATTGTCTGCCATCCACATTGGTTCAGAGCAGCTTGGAGTCAGCTTGAGGGCCACGTGCTGTTCCAAAAAAGTGTACTTGTTAGGCCTTTCCCTTGAGCGGGACCAGCACGAACTTCTGAAGGAAAAAAAAAGGCAGCAATAACAACAACAACAATAATTAAGAACAGTTGTTCAGTGCATGCTGTGTGCCAGGTACTGCTCATTCTAAAGGCTTTTGATCTCTCTCAATCGAAACTTCACAGCATTACATAGGTACGGTTATTATTCCTATTTTAAGAAGAGTAAACTAAAGCTTGGATTTGAAGTCACTTGCCAAAGATAGGAACCAGGACTCAAACTCAGGCCTGACATTTCCACAGCCTAGCTCATAACCGCTCTGACGCTTCATCAAGGGGCAGGGGCAGAGGGCGAGCAGCAAGCCCCCGTTCTGCTGCTGACTTTCCCACCAGCGGCCCGTAAGCTCTCGGGCAAGTTGCTCCCTGCCTCTGCCTCAGTTCCCTCTCTAGACCCACCATCAAGTGAGGCATTCAGCCCACTTCTTGAGTGACAGAAAACACACAGGCTGCGGCTAGGGAAAGAGTAAGTAAGGTCTTTTAGTGCTTGCTGTTGCTCCTGTCAGTTGTGAATTTTGTGACCTTGACTTTCCATCTCCAGCCCTCAAGTAAGTGATATTGATCGTTGTCAGCCTTCTTGACCTGTGCACTTGATTCTAGAAAGCCTCTTAAAGTAGGGCTCTGTATCTTTCTTTGTTAGGAGTGACCCAGGCAGCAGGAGCCCAAGGTTATTGAGTACAAAGGCTTTGTCCCAGGGCCACCTCCGCTACTGACCGTCCTTGCTTTAGATCAGCACATACTTTCCGCTTCAGATCCCCTGCCAGGCCCTGTGGGTACATGCAATGCTCTGATCTTTTAAAAGATACAATTCAGCTCAGACCTTGCCTCTGCCACGTTCTCCTTCACTGCTGGTGGGTTAGGAGTACTTCCTTGTCTGGGTTATAGAGACGAGGAACCAAGCCTGAGGCAACCACAACATAGGGCCTACCGGAGGGGACCTACCGGAGTGGGCCTACTGCCTATTGGCCTATCGCTTCAAGCAGCAGCGCACCCAGCCCTGGGCAGATGCTGTACTGAGAACCAGCAGTCTTGCTCAGGCCCAGGTGCTGGCTCATGTTTTGCAGGTACCTTGCTGTTAAAGGGAGCCTTGAACCAGAAGATTTCGGATTTAGAGGATCGAGGTAGATGGTGAGGAAATATGCTCATAGTGCTTATCAACCAACGACACGTTTGACATTACTAGGGTCAGCTTCACAGCAACAATCCCTTAGTCCCTTGCATGCCAGAAGGACCCACTGCCACCAAGGCCCAGCTGCCCTTTCTGTGCACATTTCCTCTGGGGCGGGCCCCTCCCACCCCTTCGTCCACTTGTTGGAACAGCTTGTGTCAGACTCTTCATGTTGTCTGATCCTTCTAATCAGGTCCTGGAACTTTGAGTTACAGTTCCGAGTACTAAGCGTCACATGGGAGAGAATGCAGCCACGGTGACTCGGCTGGCTCCCTCCAAGTGGGAGGTGGCGGTGTTGCCCAGTACCTGCTCAGTGACTCTCGGAAAGGGGCTTCTCTTCTGACCATTTGCAAACATCTTCCGATGAACCCAGTGTGACTTTCAGCTTCTTTTTGGCTGTTTGCTTATAATTTCCCAACGTCAGACATAGATGTTTACCTCCATGTGCATTACTGCAATGTGAAACCACTCTGTCCCCTGAAAGCAAATAAACGGGCTTTAGTGAGTGTGCTGTCAGCGGGCAGCTAAAGGGTTAAAAGTTTTAGCAGGCAGACTGGCCAGCAGGAGTTAGTGGTGTGGAGAAAGAGGGACGCCAGGCTGTCTCTAAACTTTTTGGCCCTCCCCAAGTACAGAGATGAAGGAAGAGCCTCTATAAATCACTGGAGATTAGAGACCCTGTTCTTGCCGACTCCGCAGGGTTGCACTGCTTAATGTCAAAGCCTCACGTATTACTTTAACAGCACTCCTTTTCTTTATTAAATCCACTTTGAAATAAAATTTAAAGAAAAAAAAAAAGATGATCATTCCAGTAAGGGGGAGAAGGCTAAAAGGATTTAGAAAGTATCTGCTAGGTTACATTACAGAGACTAATAACTGTTTAGGGAGTAAGGAACATTTTTGCACCATCTTAAGCCATAAAAATGAAAAGATGTATAAAGGTCTGTTCTTTTCAAATCAATTTGTTAGAACGTTTATTTTGCCCCGGTCTCCTGCCTTCAATGAGTGAGCTACAGAATCTGGGAACAGAAGGTGTGAGTGCTAATGACCAAAAGGTCTGGGAACACGCTTTTAACACAGTTGTGCAGAAAGTAGTGTGTTTAACGTGTGTGTGTGTGTGTGTGTGTGTGTGTGTGTGTGTGAAGGGAACGTGGCAGGGGCTGAAATTCTACTTTTATACTTAAAAGAAAAAATGCACACTTTGACTATAGTCCCATTGGAGGCCGAGACTGAGCTTATCTCCTTCATCTGACTTTAATGAAGACATATTTTAAGCAGCTGCACCCATGTCAAATGTCATATTTTGGCTCAAAACGTCTACCTTCTGAGTGGGAGGTTTCTCAAAACGAAAAAGTGAGTAGTGATTATAAACTAATTGGGGAGCTCTAGGCAAAAGTCTGTTTGTCACAAAATCTATTACACTATTTTTCTCTGCTTTTTAAATATTTTTCGTCATTAGAAAAGGAAGAATGCATCAGTTTAAATAAAATGCTTAGCATCCGGTAAAAACAACACACCCAAAGCAATGTGACCTAAAATATTAAATCATCAGTGATAGCATTTATTTTATACTTTCAGAGAGATCTCACGATAAAGAAAAGCTGCAGAGAATCAGGGGACTTCTAATTTATTTACTGTCCATTAGAGCTTCAAGCTTTTTTTCTGTTGTTTTTTGGGGTTTTTTTGTTTTTTTTTTTTTTTTTTTTTTTTTTTATTGTTAAATGGCCATTACTTAACTAGAATTATTTTAAGAAGGTAAGATTCTCTCATTAAAAGCCCAGCAAAAAGCTTTCAAAATCTTGGAAACAAATGTCATCAAGGAGAGACTTTCTCAGTTGGCCAAATTTTGGCCAACCACCCACAAGCCAAATCCATTTTGTTTTCAGAGTTTCATTTGTTTATTCAGCAAACATTTCCTGAACGACTACTACATTCCAGGCGTGTTACTGGCTGCTAGTGACAAAAAGCTGACTAACCTGGACTCCCACTCTTGAGAAGTGTGCAGTCCTAAATGGAAATCTAAAAGCACAGATTAAATAGAAAGTAGGTGTGAAACCTTAAAATCAAAGGCCACTTTTAAATGTTGTTCTACTGGATGGTGGGAAGGAAACGATGCTTTCTTTCTGTAGATCCCAGGCGGTGGCTTGGAGGGGGACGGTGACATTTGAGATGGGCAAGGAACCCTCTTCAAGCTGACTCCTAGATTGGTACGGTGGTGTTTCCGTCAGCATTCTGCAGTTTGGAAGGAGTTCACACCTTTCAAATATGGTTCATATTTGCCAGGAGGGGGAAAACAAAAACAAAAACATGGTTTGTTTTGCTGCGCTTCCCATCCAAAAGCTGACAAGCCCCAGCTTTGATTCTGACAAGCAGCTTGAAGGTGTCACCTCTGCAGGCTCCTGACGCAGTGAATCGCCGTTCTTCATTTATGGCCTTCTGTGCTTCGTGCATGCTTTCATGTGTTTAGGACGGTTGCCCAGATTTAAAGTAGCAGCTCTTAAAATAGTTGGAAATGGTTGTGGAGCTCAGGTTTGGCTGAAATGGGCTTGGTGTTGCCTGTGTGTGAGTGTGTGTTTGTGTGTGCACGTTTTCAAGCCCGTGTGCATGCTCGTGCTGCAGTCAGTCACTGCAGGGGCAGTTTACACAGGGGTCCATTGTGACCAGAAAAGAAAAGGCATGTAGGTTGAGGAGGAAGAGGGAGGGAGGGGTGCATCTAGTGATCCTAGAACAGTTGCTCAGTCCAGCATTTAGTGTTTTATTAGGAGAGAACAACTCTATAAAAGGAACAAGAGGTTCAATCATTATAGAGTGGGGCGACAGGAGGCAGCTGCCAGCATGACTTTGAAACCCCTTTCAGATCCTAAAAGAGTTGCCACATATAACGTGCTGCAGCTGCTGGGATCATTTAGGAGAAATGCAGAACTTGGCACCCACGCACCCCTCCAGAGGTTAGGATTCTACGAGCACCCCATGTTTTCTTTAGATGAGTTCCAAACCCACCTACCCCCCCACACACACACACACACACTTTCCTTCTTTGCCATTGAACCTTCTCACAGCAGTTCTTGTAGTTTTCTTTGCATTTTTTTTTCCAGGTCGCTTTACAGAGAATTAAGAGAAAAGGACAGTTCCTTAGTTTGATTGAAAGAAACTGGGGCTGGGGGGCTCCCGCATACTTGGGAACTGAGTAGGTGAGGCCAGGCGGGGAGAAGACAGAGGGTCCCCTTGTTGCGCCCGTATTTAGGCTTGCTGAATGAGTTACAATGGCCTTGCAAACCATCGCTTATGTGATGTCATGCGAATAACAAAGTATGTGGATTTCATTTTTTAAAATCTGCCTAGGGATGTCTGTTTTTCATCAGTACATACAGAATATTTCTAAGTTGAACCCTCGGTGATTAAAAATCTCCAATTAAGTCATAGAAACTTAAGCAATAACCTGTGATCATATATGCCAGAAAAATAATCATTTATGGGGAGTTATTTTTGACAAATGTAGTATTTGTTATATGGATAATGCTTTTGATAAAGATTTCTCAAAGTGGCCCCGGCCAGTTGGCTCAGTGGTAGAGCGTCAGCCCGGCATGCGGATATCCTGGGTTTGATTTCTAGTCAGGGTACACAAGAGAAGTGCCCATCTGCTTCTCCACCCCTCCCCTTCTTCTCTCTCCTCTCTTCCTACCCCCTGCAGCCATGGCTCAATTGTAGAGAGTTGGCCCCAGGCACTGAGGATGGCTCCATGGCTTCTGCCTCAGGTGCTAAAAAGAGCTCAGTTGCTGAGCAACGGAGCAATGCCCCAGATGGGCAGAGCATCGCCCCCTAATGGGCTTGCCAGGTATATCCTGGATAGGGCGCATGCGAGAGCTATCTCTCTGCCTCTTCTCTGCTCACTGAATTGAAAAAAAATAATTTCTCAAAGGACAAATGCCAATTACAAATGCCAATTAGAAGTCCTTCAGACTGGAAATCTCAATTATAATTTGAGAAAATCCCTTATCTTTTCAATCCAGGAAATTCTGATAACTTCTTTTCCCTTTTACCTTTCGTACTCCAAATTAGAAAGCATTCTCGCTCTTAACTGGGAAGAACATGTATCTCTCAGCTATGTTAAGATAGAGAAAAATGTTAACCATTCACTTAAGCTTCTTGACTAATTTTTAAGATGATAAAAGTGGAGCTCAGAGAACTCCTGTAGAAGAAAACAGGACAAGGTCGTCTTACTCTGTCATACCCTGAACAAGCATTTCTAAAACATCAAGCCACAACCCACCTGTACCTGCCAGGCGACCGGGGATCACCAATGGTCAAATACGAAAGAGAAAAGACCGTGTTGCTGGTGAGATGGTATGAGGAACGACATATGGTCATCAGTATAAACTCCAGTGTGGGCAGCTGGATTCAGGAGATCTACTAGAAGTAGCAACTCATTTTGTTGTGTCTGTGGTCAAAGGAGTCTAATAATAGAGGAGCACATTTCAGCCTTTTATCTTCCAGTCCCCCAAATAAGTCATTATTAAAAGGAAAAGAATTATGTAGAAGCAATGTGTGGCTATCATTAAATTCACAATGGAATACTCATGTTTGAAAAGAGATCTTTAAATGTAACTCTCTTCTGTTTTCATTCTGGGCCCGCAGGTAGTTAGTACACTGTCATGTCCCACACTCACAGGTCCTTGACCTCTTCATTTGAGGTACTGAGAACTTCTCACCAGCCTGTGAAGAATCACCCATCCTAGATACCTTTAAATGTTTGATTAAGCCATACAAGGAGAGAGCAAAGTTTAGCTATCCACAGCATGGCATTTGGGATTCCTTTTGTTGTTTGAAAGTGCTGTACTGGTAGTCTGAGTTCAGGAAGCCTGAGGAGGGATAAGAAATAGAAAGTTTTTTATTGAATGCTGTTTGAACACACTGCTTCCCCTGTTGGTGGGCAAATTGGCTTTGAAAGGCCCTGAGTCATTAACCCTGTTGAATTGTAGGCCTGGGCTGGGTGGCAGAGACGCCTGATCCCATTGGGTACTCTTCTGTTCCTATATTAGTCAGAATTCTCCAGACAGTGTCATTGAAACACAGTGTGGCAGCCCCATTTCTTCCTGCCAGGCTCCGCCCTCTCTGTTCCTGGGACTCACCTGCATTTGATGCTGACGAGCAAGGAGAGAAACGCAGTCTTTTCCAGTTTCTCTGCAGATGTCTGGTTCGTTTTTCTTTCTTTCTTTCTTCCTTCCTTTCTTCCTTTCTTTCTTTCTTTTCTCTTCTTTTTTTTTCTTTCTTTCTTTCCTTCTCTCTCTCTCTCTCTCTCTCTCTCTCTCTCTGTGTCTCTCTCTCTCTTTCGCTCTCTTTTATGTCAGAGACAGAGAGAGGGATAGATAGGGACAGACAGACAGGAAGAGAGAGAGATGAGAAGCATCAGATCTTCATTGTGGCTCCTTAGTTGAGTTCACTGATTGCTTTCTCATATGTGCCTTGACTGGGGGGCTCCAGCAAAGCGAGTGACCCCTTGCTCAAGCCAGCAACCTTGGGCTCAAGCTAGTGACCTTTGGGCTCAAGCCAGCAACCCCGCACTCAAGCCAGAGACCTTGGGGATTTGAACCTGGGTCCTCTGCATCCGAGTCCGAAGCTCTATCTACCGTGCCACTGACTGGTCAGGCTCTGGTTCATTTCTTACTCTTGAGGTCTTTTGCCCCTGAGACGGTTCTCTCTGCTCCTATTGTACGTTCAGTATGGCAGGTCAGTTAAGCATTTTAGGCCCTTTAGTAATTCAGCAAACAAGACTGCCTCTACCCACATGACCAAGGCCACTGATGACATCACTGCTCAAGATCAGGGCCGACAGGAAGGTCTTGGTGTCACTTTGTGTGGAGGAGACAAGCCAAGAAGCCCAGCTTCTAAATAGCCCCTGCTGGGTGATGAAGTCTTGATTGGGGAATGCACTCCCTGGCCCCCCAGACTTATCTCTAAACCTTGGGGGGGCACGCTCCCTAATAAGCTGCCTGAGATGGACGGACCAGACATGGAGCTCCCTCTAAGTGAGTCAGAACATCTGGAGTGATTGTGCTGGATTATGAGGCAGCCCTGCTAGAAGCCCCTTTCTTCTGTCCCCAAACTGAATTCTCAAGTGAAGTGGTTTATAAGAAGCAGGTGATGGCGGCAAGGAGGTGTCGGTGATGGAGACTTCTGCCAGAGAACAGTCTGGCTCCTGGGGGGGAAGGAGCAGAGACCCTCTATCTCAGAAACTAACAATGCCCGGCATTCTCTCCAAGGCAGAGGGGAGGCAGCGTCTTTTGGAAGGGTAGCTGTCTCTCTGTGTCTGAGACAGTGGAGGGAGCTGCTTTTTTAAGGCAGTGGCTTCCAGGTGAAGGTCCTTTCGTCCAGTTTTTTACATGCTATGGGACAGCCTATTTCTGATACCACTCAGTTCAGTACTGGTCTTAGTGAGATATCTGTTGTGGCCCTTTGAAATTTCCAAAGGTCATCACCATTTTAAACATACCGGTTGATCAAATAGCTCCTGACCTGGCCTAAGAGAGAATCATGAGAAGTTTCTCTTTCTTCTCTGAAAATGAGGTGTATTTGTTTTTGTTTTTCTTTCGCCTAGGGACACAGACTCTAAACCATTATCATCATCATATGAGCAAAATATATCTCCCTCCACCACTCCCTTCTTTGCCCAATCAGATTAAACAGCCTTAGCAACCAGAGGTCGTTTGGATTCTCCAAGTCTTTGTGGTTAACTTTAGTTAGACTTTAAGACAATCTGATAAGACAACTGTTGGTAAGATCAGTGAAGGCCAGTAGCATGATCACTATCATTTCATGGTTCCTGATGGTTCCAAGCAGGCAGTTGTGTTATTGTTCCAAGCTTTAGGTCTGTGGGGAGACTATTCTTTCTGATTCGATCTCACTTTTGAAAAGGCGATTTGGATAAAGGGACCTGAAACCAGGGGGCTTCTGTGCGAGCCATGGTACTGAGGTCACCTTCCCCTGAGGCTCTCATTCCCCAGCCTGTATCCTTTCCCTCCCCTTTGCAGTTACTGCTGCGCCTCTATAGCACAGGTGTGTTTACTAGAACATGTTTCAGCCATTTTGTTTGGTTTATCCATCTATCCAAAAAATTTATTAAGCACCAACCATGTGCCAGGGGAACCTTCTTGAAGCAATGATTGCTTGAACCAAATCTTGAAGGAATAGTGGGAATTAGCCAGGCGGCAGTGAAGAGGGCACCATGTGGACAAAGCCCATAGACAAGAGAGGTCAGAGCGCAAAGAGAGCTTTGCTTGGTTCAGGAAGGCCAAGATACGGGGCATAAGTAGGAGACAAGGTGGGAGAGAGAGAAGGCTGAGCAAGGAGTTGAGGTGTCATGGTAAGAGAGCCTGAAGGTATTGGGGAGCTCCCATGGAATTCTAAGCAAGGCAATATGATCAGATATGTGTTTCAGAGAAACCTCTTTGGTGACATGTAGAAAATGGATTGAAACGGGAGTGAGACTGGATCCAGGACAGCCATCAGGTAGACACTAACTGTATCACTCTCAATGGTGAGTGACAAATGTCTGAAGTAAGGTAGTGGTAGTGAGAATGAGAGGAGGTGTAAATGAGATAAAGTTCAGGGGCTCCAGAAGGGTTAATGACATACTGTATCCAAAATGTATAGAGAAGGTGGTCTCTAGGGTGATTATTCAAGGTCTGGTTAGGCAACTGAGTAGAAGGCTGTCTGATTCATAGAGAAAGAAGGTGGAGATTGAGTAGAGCAGATATGTTTACTTTGTAGCATGCTGGATGGAGTTTAGGAGCCCAAAGTCATACTCCTTGACTCTCTCTTTCTTGGCTTGGTCTGCCTCACCATCCTTGGTCATTTGTTTGTGTATGCGTGTGCAGGAGGGGGGGAGAGAGGGGGCATGTGGAAACTCTCAATGTCCAAGAGAAGTTAGCATAAAGCCTCCTGTTGAGATTATTTCCCCAATTTGACCAGATGTTTAAACAAATTAACAAATGATTAAAGCGGCAGTCAGCAAAGACCTAGGCCCCTGTAGGGCTAGGCAAAGGAGCAAGGCTACAGAGGAAGCCAAACCCAGGTGTTCGTGCTGGAAAGGTCGGTGTGAGGTGGGTCCCAGTGGTTGGTGGACAGAGGTGAAACAGGGTGAGCCGCGTCTGCCAGAGCAGATGAAATAGGGAGTCTAGAAGAATCACAGATGTTTGTGTTCATTCTGCAAGTTACTGCTGCTCAGTGGCCAGGCTTTCGAGGATGTTTTATTCTGCCCATTGTTAGTAATATATTCACACTTTTCTCAATAGTCAAGTGTTTCATCGCTTAAAAAAAAACTGTTTCTGAATAGTCCGGAGAGCATAATATCAAAGAAGGCCTGTTGGGCAGCATTTGCCATTGCGAGCACGCAGATCAGTCGCCTGGAGACCGGGCGGCTCTCTCCAGCTTCATCGGTAGCTCACTATGGAGCCTTGAGCCACTCACTTACCCTCTCTGGACCTTAGCTCTCTGCTCCAGACAGTGAAGGAATGTAGCCTAACAGGTTTCTAGGATCACTTTGAGCACTATTATTCTATGTGGGTGTCCATTTCTAATGTGAAAAGGCCACAAGTCTTGCTTAGAATGGCAGATTCTTCTTCATCACCAAAGACACAGGCCTGGACCTCAGAATACTTCAGTAAATTGTACTTCCCAGCACACTCTGGGCCTGGCATGCGGCAGGGCTGGAAAACTGCCACAGAGACACTCACAGCAGCCCTTAACCCATCAGGGTTCATTTAGAATGTCAGGCTTAAAGATCAACTACCCACACCACCCCCAAAAAGTCAGCTTCCTAGCTAGCCTCAGCTAGAACCTGCATTTCTTATTGATCCTCAAATAAAAATAAAATGAAGAGACCATTGAGCTCTAGTATGTGGAAACTCTCCCAAGTGTCCTGTCCATGCTAACATGGGCTCGCCTCAGCAGATTCATTCTCCATTGAGTTTAAATTCTAGCTCAAATCCTCTACCCTGAGGCCCTGGCCGGTTGGCTCAGCGGTAGAGCGTCGGCCTAGCGTGCGGAGGACCCGGGTTCGATTCCCGGCCAGGGCACATAGGAGAAGCGCCCATTTGCTTCTCCACCCCTCCGCCGCGCCTTCCTCTCTGTCTCTCTCTTCCCCTCCTGCAGCCAAGGCTCCATTGGAGCAAAGATGGCCCGGGCGCTGGGGATGGCTCTGTGGCCTCTGCCCCAGGCGCTAGAGTGGCTCTGGTCGCAACATGGCGACACCCAGGAGGGTCGCAATATGGCGACGCCCAGGATGGGCAGAGCATCGCCCCCTGGTGGGCAGAGCGTCGCCCCCTGGTGGGCGTGCCGGGTGGATCCCGGTCGGGCGCATGCGGGAGTCTGTCTGACTGTCTCTCCCTGTTTCCAGCTTCAGAAAAATGCAAAAAAAAAAAAAAAAAAAAATCCTCTACCCTGAGAATAACGATGAAAGAAAGCATCGATGACTAGCCACTGCCTTTCCAAAAGACTCCCCAAAGGGAGTCAGATCCAGGGCCTCCCGGGGGATGTCCCTCAGCCGATGAGGTGGACGCATGCTCCTTCCATTTCTGTGTCTCGGGCTGCATTCCCCCACCTCCCAGTCACCCCTTCTCTAGGAACGGATCTCAGGGCCCCCAAAAGCAGGCTACCCTCCAGTTAAAAGTACTCACCTATCGGCCCTGGCCGGTTGGCTCAGCGGTAGAGCGTCGGCCTGGCGTGTAGAAGTCTCAGGTTTGATTCCCAGCCAGGGCACATAGGAGAAACACCCATTTGCTTCTCCATCCCCCCCCCCCCTTCCTCTCTGTCTCTATCTTCCCCTCCTGCAGCCAAGGCTCCATTGGAGTAAAGATGGCCCAGGCGCTGGGGATGGCTCCTTGGCCTCTGCCCCAGGCGCCAGAGTGGCTCTGGTTGCGGCAGAGCGACGCCCCGGAGGGGCAGAGCATCGCCTCCTGGTGGGCAGAGCGTCGCCCCTGGTGGGCGTGCGGGGTGGATCCCGGTCAGGCGCATGCGGGAGTCTGACTGTCTCTCCCCGTTTCCAGCTTCAGAAAAATACAAAAAAAAAAAAAAAAAGTACTCACCTATCATAATGTAACACATTGTAAAAGATGAGATTCTGGTGAGACTTGGCATACATATTTAACTTCATTCATTCATGACAACTTCATGGAAATCTTCAGAAGGCTTGTTGTTCTTTACCAAAAGAATCTCATTAATATTTGTAACACTTCTGTAGGGCTGTTAACATGTATCAAAATATTTCTTTCATACTCACACACACACATATCAGAGATCCAGAGAGGTTCAGTTTCTTGCCTATGGTCACACAGCAAGTGAGTGATCAGCAAAGATGAAGAGCAGTCCAGGTGTTAATGAGACTGAAATGTTTTGGCTGTGACAGAATCAGTCAGCCTAAAGATGTTGGCCCTAAGACGGGAGTGCAGTGTAGCCTGCATGTCCCATTGCTATCCCATGAGAACTGTATTTTCTACTCTCCTGAATTTTATTATGACAGGTTTTAAAAAATGATTTAAATTTTATGTGTATGTATGTGCATGAAAATATGTAGCTGCTCACAGATACATATAGAGAAGATGAAAGAGGAAAATGGACAACTTATAATTACAGATATTTTTGTTCATCTGGTATCCAGATGATCTCCCTTGATTCTGACAGTTTTGACAAATCAGTTTATTAAAATTGTAAATGTAACCCAGAGCTGTTTAGTACAGTACTAAGCAGAAGGTGCTTTCCCCTCACATTATATTTTGCTGGTGCATTATGAGAAGTAGGTAGGGCTTACACTTACAGGACAAAAGTCTGTCTTCCGTGAGAAAGATGTAACTTGCCACACACATTCTCTGTTGGTTTCACTGTCCCAAGACCCTAAGGGTATTTTCATAGAGCTTTGACCTTGATCGGGCACAGAGATGCCTGGTCCCATGTCCCCTCCTCCTCTCATTTTCTCCACCCCACCCCAATTCCATCCCTTCAGCTTCAGTTTTCTAAAGAGAAAAATTGCAAAGAGAACCCTTTTGCTCTAATATCTCAGAAGGATTGTTCAGGTGACATTAGGGGCTGGAAATCATCAGGAAGGCAATTCAAATTTGGGTATGTCAACCCACTGTGCTTAAGTAACACGTTTTCACTACAAGCGCTTCAGAAAAATGTGCAGTGGCCAAAAGCACTAGCATGGGAAGGCAAGATGGAAGTAGTGAGTGCTGTTGTAAACAGAGAGAATATGTGTACAAAAAGTGGAACTCTATACAGTCACTGTAAATAGGGAAAAGAATACCTTTTCCATCAACAAGCATAGAAAACCCAGAAAGTTTTTTATTTCATATCTGAGTGGCTTCAGTTAACAGTCTCTTCTCACTCTGATCTTATCCCTCCAGCTTTCTCTTCCCCATCACCTCTAGTCTCTGCCCAGAAGTCATTTGTAAATAAGCTCATATATTGGTGACATGGCATCTTAATCTCTCTGCCATGGTAACCTGGTTAATGCCTATGGACTTCTTCCTAGAATATTTTTTAATGTGTAAAACATAATTATTAAAATATTTTCTATGCCCACAAATTTATAATATAATAATGCATACCTATTTTTAACATATTAAATAACCAGAACTAATCAGTACTACAATTTCAAAGTCATAATGTGTGTACAACAGAGATCAGCAAACTACTGCCTACAGTCCGTTTTTGTAAATAAAGTGGGGTTTTTTTGGGTTTTTTTTTTTGGCAGAGACAGAGAGAGGGACAGATAGGGACAGACAGACAGGAAGGAAGAGAGATGAGAAACATCAATTCTTCATTGCGGTTCCTTAGTTGTTTATTGATTGATTTCTCATATGTGCCTTGACCACCAGGGCCACAGCAGACTGAGTGACCCCTTGCTCGAGCCAGCGACCTTGGGCTCAAGCTGGTGAGCCTTGCTCAGACCAGATGAGCCCGCGCTCAAGCTGGCGACCTCGGGGTCTCGAACCTGGGTCCTCCACATCCCAGTCCGACGCTCTATTCACTGCGCCACCGCCTGGTCAGGCCATTTTTGTAAATAAAGTTTTATTGGAACACAGCTGTGCTCATTTATTTACATATCATCTCCACCCGCTTTCTTGCTTCAGCAGCAATGTAAAAGAGTTGGACTCAAAGGCAAAAATATTTACCATCAAGCCCTTTACAAAAAAAGTTTCCCGATCCCTGATATAAATTGCAGCAACAGTAATTGCAATAAAGATGCTGATTTCTATTGGTGATAGTCACAGTTACTGTTGACTCTTTCCTACATTCATAATTGATATAGTGATAAATTTCAGTTAGAGGTTAGTGTAAATATAGGTGAAATTTTTTTTCCATCCAACTCCACTGGCCACCTGATTCTATCCATTGATCTCAGGGACACATGGATGCTGGATTAGTGATCTCTGAATGTAATTACAATCTAAAGGACCTTTCAGCAGAAAGAAATAATGAGTGTGTATGTGTGCACGCATGCGTGAGAGAGACAGATAGAGAGAGGAACAGACAGGAAGAGAGAGAGATGAGAAGCATCAATTCTTCGTTGCGGCACCTTAGTTGTTCATTGACTGCTTTCTCATATGTGCCTTGACCAGGGGGCTACAGCAGACCGAGTGACCTTTTGCTCAAGCCAGCGACTTTGGGCTCAAGCCTTTGAGCCTTGCTCAAACCAGATGAGCCCATGCTCAAGCTGGCGACCTCGAGGTTTCGAACCTGGGTCCTCCATGTCCCAGTCTGACGCTCTATCCACTGCACCACCGCCTGGTGAGGCAGAAATAATTTTTTTACAGCAAGAAAAATCTGCTTCCTTTCCACCCCTCTCACAAATTTGCATGTTGCAATTTCATATTTTCATGTAAGGGATTTTTAAGTGGTAAGTGAAAAAGAAGCCAGATAATTTCTAGAATTAGATAAATCAGAGCCACTTTAGGCTCTTTATTAGCATCCTGCGATGGTAATACCACACAGCGTCTTGTTGGCGAAATGTTATTTCTGTCAGCTATTCTTAACAAATTTGAGGTTCTCTGCACAATTAGCTCATTACCAGGGCCCCATCCCATTCTTTCCTTACCAGGAAGAAGAATCGAGTCGGAAGCTCCCCCTCCCCTCCCACTGGTTTTTCCAGTTCTCTCTGGCATAAAGCTTGCCTTTTCTCATCTTGTCTTGTAATGTGACTTCAAGACACTCCATGGGATCTGACTTGGCCATTTATGTGGCTATGATGTCCTATTCCCGAGAGACAGTTTTCAAGTATTCAGCAATAACTCATGTCCACTTAATGTGAAAATTGGTGCCATCTAATAGAATCTTCAACATGCTAACCACACCATTCCAATAATGAAATGCAAATTTTTCTTCTTCTTTAGTATTGTCATTTTTAGACTCTTGAGGAATGGACTATTCTCTTTATTATGACTTGGGAACGGAAATAAAGATGCAGAGTTTTCTTACACAAATTTTAAACAGTCTCCTTACCTAGAGCCCTAAGCTATTGTATCTAATCCTCACAACAGACTCAGAAAGTCCATAACATTGTTATTTCCATTTTAATGCTAATGAAACTAAGCTATAGAGAGTTTAGGTTACATTTGTTTCTGGCAGGGGCGCAGAATGCACATATTTCCCCCGGCTTTAAGAGAAAAGACATAGTTTATATGACTCTTTATTTATAGGCTCAGCTATGGACCCTCGGTGTATTTTTATCGAAGAGAATCCCGTAGTCGCTCAAACTGTAGAAAAGCAGTGAAATGGAATAGTTCTGACTGTAGACTCTGAGGATATAGGATCTAGTTCACTTTTTAAGTCTCTCATCTGTGCATGAAGGGCTTTGGGAGAGAGGACCAGCTGCAAGGCCCCATCCAGTGCCACACAATCAATGGTGGTTCTAGGATATTCAAAGCAAAGGATGGTGGAAGAAGCCTAATGTGTCTGAGCTCCCCAGTCTGCCTGTCGTGTTGACCATTAAAGGCAAGGGCTCGCCCAGCGATGGGACCCCTGAGCCGAATCAGCCAGCGCTGCAGCTATCATCGTGTGTGCTGAACAGCTCTGCTGATACAGCAAAACTAGGATAGTATTGATTTTTCGAGTAATATTTGAGTGTCATCTTACTGGGACAAAATGAAGAGGATTTATAGGGAAGCAGAGCTGTACACTGCTGCCTAGAAAAAAAAGATAGTCCCTCCTCTATAAGAATGGGGAAAGAATATAAACAGGACCTATGTGTGGGGACACAGCAGCAGCCTGGAGCTTCTGAACCGCCAGAGAAACGTCCTGTGGTGAGAAGGAACACACGGGCTGCACCGAGCAATCAGTGCCGGGGGTTTCATGGTTCGAATGCTGATCTGTATGCAGCCCCATCTCTGCTTGGCCTCCAGGATGGAGATTTGAACTGACAGCCTTACCACCTGTTGTTAATTGGACTTTGGTGCTTTCTATTCCTGCTGTCATTGCTCATTATTGTCCTTGACTTCTTTATAGATGGGCGGGGCAGTGGGGAGTGACCAGCCCCCAGGAGGAGGGCCCAGGTGCTCACCCTCTCTGCCATTGCCTGTCTCTGGCAATGTGTGGACTGAGGCAGAATTAGTGTTTCCCATCTCTTTTGTCCCCACTACAGAGCACTTACCACACACCAGGCTGTTGTTCTCTGCCAATGTTTCTGACTCCTCCCGGAGTGATGGAGGCCATCTTTGTGATCCCAGCACCAAATTCCGTGCCTGGCACTTCATGGGTATCCAGTAATATTTGTTGGCTGGCTGGAGGAAGAGCAGGCATAATTTCCCAGCCTGACCATCCTAACCAGGCTCTGTGTTGATCAGAGCTTGTAGCACTGCCACTGACTTTGTCAACAACACTAGAAATATGGCGGTCATCCTCACCACAGTCTCCTTCTCCACACAAACAAAGCAATGATTCCTGCTGATTTTTTTCTCTTAAAGTCCTCAAGTATGTCCTTCCTCCTTTTCATTCCTGTTGCCACTACCTGGTTCATTGCCTAATTACCTGGTCATCCTCTCTTCACTTCTCTGCCCTGTGAAGCTCTGGCCTTGTCACTACCCCGTCTAAAGTCTGTCAGAGGCTCGCTGTTGGCCCAGGGCGAAAAGCCCAGGCTTCTTAGCATGGCCTACCAAGCCTTTCCTTCACAAGGCTACCTCTGCACCCACGGTTCTGACCACTTCCTGCCTTAAAGTTTATGCTTCAGCATCACTGGGATTCTTATAGTTTCCCATGAGTCATAGTATTTGATGCCTGGAACATCCCTCTCACTTTTGCTTTTTGTATTCTTAGTCATACTACAGACTCAGCATATATGTTGCTGCTTCTAGAAAGCCTCATCTAAAGGAAGGTCAGACGGACAGACAGACAGATGGCTGGAGGGAGGGAGTAAGGGAGGGGAGGTGGGTTACATCTCCTCTGGGCTTTCTTAAAACTCTGTCCATACCTCAGGTACCTGATACAAATAGACACTTCCATAGGGTGTTGCTTCCAAAACGTCTGTCAGTTGCCTAATATTCTCAGATTCTCTCCATTTTCCTGCATGATATTTTGCTAAAGTCTTTATTCATATTAGGATAAAAGTAACAGTTAAATGTGACCCCTGTTAGGAGGATTATAATTTTTATAGGCCCTGCTCCTCTAAAGATGGAACAATGGTTCTAGTCAGTGAACGAGGAAACGTCTCTTGGGGTTGTCAGATGACCTCAGGGGCTTATGAAGAACTGACACAGCACTCAGCTGGGTGAGTAGTTTCCTTCCTACTCAGTGTGGTGTGAACAGTGCAGAGGTGGGAGAGCACCAGTCACCCCTGTGAAGTGGAGCAGTGAGCTGAAAGCAGCGCTGAGCCCAGCCAGAAGGAAAAGCCTGGCTTACTAGAAAGAGTGCGGGCTTTGAAAGATTGACAAGACGTGGGTTCAAATCTATCAGTTGGCACTTTTCCTGTGTAAACTTGAGCAAGTTCCTTAAACACCCTCCTCATCTGTTAAACGTGCATAATACATTACACACCAAATTAAATGAGGCAATGGATGTTATATGCTTAGAAGTGTCACTGACACATAATAGGTGATCAATAATGATGCCTGCTTTTGTCATGATTGCCCGTCTCAGTCCCATCAGGAAGAGGTCATTCTGCAGTGAAAATGAAGTAACTCTTGCCCTGGCTGGATGGCTCGGTTGGTTACAACAATGGTCCCCAACCTTTTTTGGGCCACAGACTGGTTTAATGTCAAAAAATATATATTTCACGGACCGGCCTTTAGGGTGGGACGGATAAATGTATCACGTGACCAAGACACAAGCATCAAGAGTGAGTTTTAGATGGATGTAACAGAGAGAATCTGGTCATTTTTTAAAAATAAAACATCGTTCAGACTTAAATATAAATAAAACGGAAATAATGTAAGTTATTTATTCTTTCTCTGCAGACCAGTACCAAATGGCCCATGGACTGGAACCGGTTCGCGGCCCGGGGGTTGGGGACCACTGGGTTAGAGCATCGGCCTGATATGTAAAAGGTTGCTGGTTCGATCCCTGGTCAGGGCACATTCAGAAACATATAGATGTTTCTGTCCTTCTCTCTATCTCTCTTTTTTTTTTTTTTTTTTTAAGAAAACTATGTAACTCTTAAGGTGCATGTGCTTCCCTCTTGCTTCACTGAATTTGGCCCAAGTTTGCCTCAATGCCCTTAACCAGAACGCTGGGTACCTTCTGACTTGGGAGGCCTCAAATAGCCTGGTTTGTGTTTCCATTTTTCAAGCAGTTGATGAGAACATGAGAAAGCCCCAATTCCCATTTGTGGAGAAATAGCACAGTATCTAAAGTGTG
This sequence comes from Saccopteryx bilineata, assembly GCF_036850765.1. Lineage (NCBI taxonomy): Eukaryota > Metazoa > Chordata > Mammalia > Chiroptera > Emballonuridae > Saccopteryx > Saccopteryx bilineata. The sequence continues at coordinate 351,837,452 of NC_089491.1, read as the reverse complement.
ATTGCCGTGTCCTGGGTTCTCTGTGGGGTGGCTGTGTGATCCTGGGTGCTCCCCTCAGTGTCTCTGCCCCTGAGTTGTGAGGATCCAGTGAGGTTAACATACATATGGAACTCTCTATGGGAAGAGGTGCTTTACTGTTATCTTATGGACATTTTGCTTACTTACAATTAAAGTACTTTGGTACTATCATAGTGGTTTAGTTATAATTATTTAGTAACCAAACTTTAGCCTTAAATAAGCTATATGAGATTAGCAGGCTTTGTTTTGTTTTGTTTTAAATGAAAACTCACCTTAAGAATTGGAATACAGGCCCTGGCCGGTTGGCTCAGCAGTAGAGCATTGGCCAGTATATGGGAGGCCCGGGTTTGATTCCTGGTCAAGGCACACAGGAGAAGCTCCTATCTGCTTCTCCACTCCTCCTTCCCTCCCTCTCTCTTGCCCACCCACCACAGCCATGACTCGAATAAGCAAGTTGGGCCCCGGCACTGAGGATGGCCCTGTGGCCTCACCTCAGGCACTAAAATAGCTCAGTTGCCAGCAACAGAGCAGCGGCCCCAGATGGGCAGAACATCAGCCCCAGACGGGTGGATTCCGGTGGAGGTGCATGCAGGAGTCTGTCTCTCCGTCGCCGTGCCTCTCAGTTGATTGGAAAAAAAAAAAAAAAGGAAGAAGAATTGGAACATAATCAGTGTTTCCAAATATTAATTTTCCAAATTAACTCAATGAGCTCTTTTCTTTCAAATATTTCTTTGAAACGAAGCCCCTAGATCATCATGCTTTTTATCATCTCTCAGTGGAACTCTGGATTTCTCCCCAGGCTTGAGTAGAATGGTTGTTTCTAACTGTCTTCTTTCCTGGCATCAGCTCTTTCTAGGAACAGCTCTGGGTCTTGAGGCCAATGGGGCTCTCAAGCCTCCGGGTCAGTTTCCCCAGCTTTTGTGACTCTCTCAAAGGTCTGACAGTGTTCGTCAGAGGGTCATTCCTGCTGAGTCCTTGTGGTTTGGTTTTATTTATTTTTTCACTCCTTTCCCCACAGTCACTGAATCAGAGGAGCAGGGCTGAGGTGAGGCCGTAGCACAGGGTCAGGCGTGGGCTGGCACTTGCTGAACGTTGGTTCCCGGCCTACAGTCATGAAGAGCACGCTGCATTCTGCCTCAGCCGCCTAATTCCTCTGGGTCTGTTCCCAGAAGGAAAATTTTCTGTCTGTCTTTAGTTTGCTTTTTAGGGGAACAAAATATACAACCTCTAATTTTGCCTTTTTTTTCCCCCTCTACTTTTACTAGCGTTTACTTGAGTTTTACTCAAGTTCTTTGAGAGTAATCTCAGAGAAGCAGCCAACCAACCCTTGCCTTCCCCTGTTGCATTTCCCACAGCTCTGAGTATAAGAAATGTTGAACTAACTTCCTCTAGCCTCTACTAAACATGTTGGCGGCACCTTTTAATTTTTTTCCTCAGTTTTACTGTGATATAATTGACATGTCATATTGTATAAGTATAAGGTGTACAGTCTAATGATTTGATACATGCCTGTGTTGTGAAATGATTGTCACAGTGAGATTAGTTAACGTACATCACCTCACCTCATTACAATTACTCCCTTCTATAAGAGCTTTTAAGATCTACTCTCTCAGCAACTTTCAATTACACAATATAGTATTGTTAACTATAGTCATCATGTTTACATTACTAAATGGCCCCTTTTAAACTTCATCTTCTATTTGGGACTTACTCATGTAAAATAGTGATGATGCCAATCTTCCTCGATGGAATTTTGTCCAAAAAAAATTAGTAATCAGAAACGAAGGAACTATATAAATCCCTGAAGCAACAGAGAGGCCTCTGATTTCACATCCCCCAGTGGTCTGCGTTGGGTTACATTTTCCTTTTTGCAAACCGTGTTCTAGAAGGGGTTATGTTCCTGACTAAAGACTTAATGGCCAACCTGCTGGAAAATGACCAAATTGAAAGTATTTTCTTTCAACTTTTAACTCATTTTTTGGGAATACCTTTTATTCGGCACTCCTACATGTCGTGGTGCATAGCACAGCATCCAATGTGTGGTTACACGTGTAACATGGTTCTGTGCACAACTCCAGATGAAGTACCTTCATGCTGTCGAGACTTAGTTTCCAAACACGAGTTACATTGGTCAGATAAAGAACGTATTTCATCCAGTTACCATCTTTTATCTAGTTAGCTGTGTGTGGGCCTCCTAAAATGGGGCCTGGGAACCAGAGTCAGAAACCAGATTGGCCAGGCGGCGAAGTTTATGCATCGCATTGCTATAAACAGCAGTGTGGGTACCACTGGCCGAGCCCTGCGAGCATGGCTGAGTATGCGGGGACTCCCAGTGTTGTTGTTTATGCCATTGGGTAAATATTTCCACTCGAGCCCTCAGCTAGCTGATGGCATTTCATTTTACAGCCCATCATGATTATAGGAACCAACCCCAGGAAAACATCAACAACCCTTATAAACCATAGTGTTGGAAGATGAATGTGACCTTGGAGACCTTCCTTCCATCCATCTCCCATCCCCTCACACCCTCCTCTCCACCCCCTTTAGTGTTCAGTGAATATCTTGAGCCAAAGTGGTTGCCATGGCTCTTGGGTCAAAAGGAGGATATTTGGAGGGATTTTTCTAAACACACAGATATAAATGTTGAGAAATAGGAGTCTTCAAAAGTAGGAGTCATACACAGACCTCAGCCCTTCGCAGTGAGTAAGACAAAAGGCAGCGTGATCTATAAATACGGTAAAGTGAGTTCAAATGAGTATCGCGTTGGGGGCAGGGGAGACACCAAGCACGCCTTCTACTCCCTCTAAACACAGCCTCAGAAGACATTTTCCATTTTTGAACAAGGAAACAACAATTACATTTTAAGTTGCATTGGTTAAGAACAGAAAAATATAACTTGGCACAAGTTCCCATACTGGCTTTTCGAACGGGTTGCTCTGTAACACCACACTAAGTCTGTTTTCTATCAGTGGTTCCTAGCCAGCTTATTAAACAGATTTATACAATGAAAGAATCTAATAACAGAAACATTCACCTCCTTTATTACTTGGCATTATTTATGGTTTGGGGTTTTTTTTTTCAGCTACTTTTTTTGTGCACTGGAATCTGGCAACATTATACTTATAAAGTTTGTGTACCAAAGTCTAATAAGCATTGGGGCAGAAGTATAGGTGTCCCTCCATCCGGCCCTGTGGACTCCGCCGGCGGAGACGCCGAGGACCCGTCTGTCCCATCCTCTCAGCGTTTTCAGCATGGAATGCTGTTCCCTTTTAAAGTCCATGATTCTTAACCCAAACAAGGGTGGGTTGCCGTGCCCCCTGCCCCATAAGGAGTAAGGCTTCTTTTAGCCCTGAGTTTAGCGACAGAAGAAATAAATAACCTTAGCCTGTGTGGGAATGTTTGTAGGGGAATTAGATTTTTTTTTACTGATTTGCAACTACCTCTCGAAATTATCAACATGGGAAAAATATCCAGAATCATCTTTTCTCCTCCTCATTCATTCCAGGATAATGAGGGTTGACAGAGAGGTAGTGGAAATATTTTGAGAGAACCGGTGTGCAGAGATAAATACTAAACTCTATAGCATCACTCTCCAAATTGCCCCTTTCAGGAGAGGTGGCAGGGAGCCCCTGAGAGGGACCTAGCCAGACCTGAAGTGTGTATCACCTGGGCTGGGGCGTGGCCAGTGTGGCCCCGACCCCTCGCTGCCTCGCTCACCCTCTGCTTCCCCGTTTTCATCGTATTATAAGAGAATATTTTGGTGGGGTTTTTTCCTGATAAAGAACAGTCTCCATTTCAAGTAGGTGTTGCCCACTCTACCCGAAAGCATCCCCCTCCCAAGGAAAAGACATATGAAGGCAGTCTGAGCAGCGTGAACTGGAAACGTGAGCCCTCCGGGAGGTGGTCTGGGTTGTGAAGCTGCCGCTGTGGGAAAGTGGTGGCCTGTTTGGGGTTTATGGGTTGAAGAGGAAGGAGAAGATGACAAGGGGGAAGCTGGGAGCCTCCCGTGAATCTACACACCCTTGTAAGAAGCAGCCCGTGAAGTCCAGTGGGGATTTGGAAAAGGAAGCCATGAACACTAGCAAATGAGAACCCTGGTGGTTAAAGATGAAGGTATAAAATTAAGGGAAAGCTTATGCTTAAAACAGTTTTCCTTATAAAAACGACAGTATTTAGGTTACACCTTAAGAAGGAAGCCATATCCCAACCATGTGGCAAGAATTAGTCATTGCCATTCATAGGGTTATTAATAATAAATATAAGAATTCAGATGTTAATGAACCTAGTTCTGGTTCTCAGTTATCTGTGGAACTTGCCATGAATTTGCTGGGTGAATGGATCAAAGAGATCCCATTTCTTCCTCCTAGATTTCCAGCCCTCTCTCTCTACTCTACAGACACATGAGCTTCCATCTCTCTGACCCACCAGTCTGTATTTTGAAGGGTCTTCTGAATAATCTGGAATGAGACCAACTTAGAACGCTCAAATCTCTCTCTGGACTGTATGTGAACCATCTCTCAGAAGCCAATATTTACCCTGAACCCAGGCATTAAGCTAAGCTGCGAACCAAAAATTAGGATGTGAGAGACATGAAGAGGAAGAAGCCTCCATGCCCTCCCCTCCAAGAGCCAAGTCACATTCTGTCTAAACAGATCGTTCTGGTGGCAAACACTGAGAGAAAAAGGGACCCCAGTTCTGTTGGCCTGTGTGTGTGTGTGGGGGGGAGGCAGCTGGGAGGAAGGCAGAATGAAGAAGAGGGGAAGATTGTTCCACATGGCTTCTGAGGATTTTCTAGATCACTTGGGGCAGTTTAGCTCAGCAGATGAGAACACGGAGTCTAGAGTAGTAGCTGGAACTTCAGTTCCCAGCTCTGCCTCTTCTAGCAGTATGACCTTGGGCAAGTTACTTACCCTCTCTGTGCCTCAGTTTCTTCATCCATAAAATAGTTTACCTACATCCTAAGGCTGTGAGGATCAATGAGGTAACATTTGCAAAACACTTAAAGTACTGCCTGCCCACCACACAAAAAATACTGCCTGGCAGTAAATGCCATATAAATATTAGTTATTGTTATTTTCACATATTTTGATTGAATATATAAATATGATATATGTATATCCTCTTTTCTTATTTGAGCTCATACTCTGTGGAGAGCCTATTTGCTCTACAGATCGGCACATACAGAGATTTATCTAATGACATTAATTTAAAAACAGCTTTCTTCAGAGAGATTTTATAACCAACCCCATCCAAGATTACAGATTCTATGTGGTAGCACCTCTCCAAGACTGGCTCTTACGGTGGTCGATGGTTTTACATGCTTAAAAGTCCACACTTGGGATCTCTATTCAGGGCTATTTGATTTGTCAAAATTTTAGATATTTGTTTTTTAAATCCTCATTAGGACCATATTAGTCACTGTTTGGAGAAATCAGTATACACTAATTTCTAGGCTGCTTGAAGAACTTGTAGGTAAATTGCTGCTTTTAAATCTCCCAGAAATCAAGGCAGAAACAACTTGGCATCCTATGTTTAAAGACACATTTTTTAAGTTGTGTTGGGGGAAATAGATCACTTCACAATTCAACCCTGTAATACTTGTACTTCTTTAGATTGTTGTGGTTTCTGGGAATTCTGTTAGATTCAAAACGGAGATCTTTTCATCTCTTGCTCTTTAAATGTGGGGTCATCATTAAGAGGTGTTCTCCCAGAATCTCACCCCCTAGGAACGTAGCTTCAGATCCCAGTCCAGGATTCTGTAATTTCTGGTTACTTGGTGTATGTGTAGGGTCTCCATTAGACTGGTCTGTCCAAGGAAACAGAAGGACACAAGGAGGAAGGTGGTGTCAGCCCAGATGGGCTGCCAGTTCTCCCACAGGCAGATGCCTTGTGTAATTCACATCTGGTACTTAAGAGGCTGGAGTGTTGGCACACCCCAAAATGACACTGACCAAGGCCATGTTGTTGGGGTAATTGGACTTTCAAGATGAACTCCCTGAACAATCTCACCACTGTGGCTGGCACAAACAGGCTTTTCTTTAGCAGCAGACATCCATGTCTTCTTGCTCCAACTTTTTTTTCTTGAACAAACATATGTATTGTGGCCAGTGCAAGGAAAATCCCACTCATCAATTTGTTCTGAGTTGTTTCTGTCCTGGAACAATAGTCCAGTGTACCAGAAGCCCTTAAAAATCTGGTTTCCATGCCCAAGTCTAGTTTTGTGAATCTCCTTGGAAGACCCAAAGGCCAGGAAGCCATTGGTATTCCTGAAGGACCTCCTTCCGCCATCAGTGACATCACTGGCTTTGGATCTGATTGGCTTCTCTTTCCATTGTCAGAACAGTGAGCTTCAGCAAGAGCTTGAGGGTCAGCACTGAACTGATTAGGAAATGTCCTCAAATCAAAGAGCTCTCTAAGTGCCTTTCTCTTAATTACTTCAGAGGGCACCGCCAAGGACTCAGGTAGAAGCAATGTGTCTTTGATCACCACCGACGAGTAAACAAGCTCTTTCCAGTGCTGTGTACAAGGCGAGGCGCTTCACATCTCCAATCTCATCAGTCTCCTCACAACCCTGTGAGGCTTCTAAGCACTGAGTCCCCGTGGATTTGTTGAGAAGCCTGCTCTGTGTTAGGCATGGACTCCATAACGATGAACAAATCAGAAAGTCTCTGCACTCCCGGAGTTTGCCCTTGAGCAGTAGGAGCTTTATTTCCCTGGCAGCGCTGTTATTTCCATCGAGGAGGAAACCGAGGTTCAAAGAATCATTCCTTTCTTCAGGCGCTACAGCTCGGAAAGGTAGAGCCACAATTCAGACGCCTGTCTGACACCGAAGACGGTCGCTCCACTGTGCCATACTGCCTTCCTCCAGGAAGCTTACTCTGTGGTTCCACTTAAAATATGAGGAAACATCTGGAATATTCGTTTTCAGCCACATTTCAAACACAGAAAGTGGAGCCTAAGGAATAGCCCCATTGGCTCCTCACTGAGCGTGGGTAAGAGTAGGAAAGAACTGCTGATCTCAAGCATTTGGTTACCAGAATAACCCCACAGGAGAGGCCCGGCTGAACTGGGATTCGTGCGGGCCAGACAGTGCAGGGGATTTATTTGCAAAGTCGGAGGACAGGACTTGGACTCGGGTCCAGCTCTGCATCCTCCCTCGAGTCCCGCCCGCTGAAGAGGTGCAGCATCTGGACGAGGACTTCCCGCCCGGCCAAGCTGCACAGCGCCGAGGCAGTTAACGATTAAACAAGAAGCAGCCTTTGGCTCCAGACCTAATGGTTTGGGTTCCAGGGCACAGGATAAAAATATACAGCTGGGAAGGCAAGCTCCCAATTAAGTGGATGAGCTCGAGCAAGAGATGTTTCAATACAGTGTCGCCAGTGACCACACGCGGGCTCGCTGTCTCCTCAGACGGCCCCACTCTCCCCGCCCCATACTTAGCGTTGGCTCCGGAATCCTGTGGGGGACGTCCGTTGGCAGCACACAGCCTTTTTCTCTTTTCCATTCAAAGAAAAACTAGCTTTGCCTTTTGCCCAGCGATTTATCTTACTTGTCGTCTCAGAAGAGTAGAATGTCAGAACTGGAAGGGTCCTGAGAGATCCTCTAGGCCAGTTCAGTTCCCTGGCTTAATGCTGTGGAAACTGAGGCCCAAACAGGGGAAGTGACCTGAGCAAAGTCACTTTGTCGGCTATGTGAGTGGCAGGAAGGAGATTGACATTTAGGGCGCCTGATGTCCATATCAGTGTGTACCCACCCACATGTGTACTGAACCGGCACCATTTGGCAGCCTGCCAGTCACACTTTTTTCCTTTCTCCCCACACATGAGAGTGCTCAGCCCTCCCCTTGTTTCACAGGAAAGAACACTAAGGCAGAGGATGTAAGCAGTGCCCACGGAACTGACAAGAACAGATGCCAGACAGGGAACCACAGGATCCCAACTCACAGGCCTGGGCCTTCACCACCTGACCACATTCCCTCTCTAAGAACATGTGGGAGGACCAAATTTGGCCTCCTCTGAGCTCCAAGCCTGCAGCAGCCCTCCAAATGGCTCTGCAGTTCCTGGCTTTCTCTTGCCGTTGACTTTCCCCTCTACTGCTGCCTGGGACAACCTTACAACTACAGTGACTTTGAGTCTTGCCAAGACAAGCCCAATAGTTACTTTCAGACTCAAGTTCTTGCCAAGCCTGAAATAGTAATTGCCTAAAGGATTCCAAAAAGCCGGGCTTTATCTGCAGCCGAGAGCCCGTAAATCAAAACACAGGTCTTATCTCTTTATTCTCTCTTCTCCGTTGTGTGGTCTCCTACATGAAAAATGTGACCTAATTGCCCAAAACAGCTGGCCTGATGTTTAATTATTTCAGCTTGCTAACCTGATATTCTGGGCCAATAAATCGTGCACAGGGAGCGGATAACTCTCTGTACAGACCGTCCTCGTCCAGGTTTCCTTTGTGAGAAATGTTGATTTCAGCCACCAGAGGGAATTCCAGATTTGAACGCTATTAGCAATAACCATTTTTGTCTGATGTTGGAACTCCTCTGCACCTATCTGAGGAAGTTTGCTTAGAAAATGCCTTTAATCCTCTCCCAAACATTCCAGGGGTGTGCCCTCTGCACTCCTTGTCTGAGGCCCAGGAGAGCCTGTGGAACAGGCTCAAGTCTGACTCTCCACCTTGGTGCCTGGACTCCCTACTCAGAGTCACTGGTAATGATAGAGTCGGGAGGACAAGTCAGTGACCTCCGATGATTCTCCCTGACCCAGAGCACTCTCCAGCCTCACCCCTCCACTCTCCCCTGGATTCTGACCAGGCCAAACAGCTTCTAGTTCCCTGACCTCTGCCTCATGTCTCTTTGTCTTTGCTCAAATAAGTCCCTGTGATGTCCCCTTACTTAGTCCCTCGCCTCACCTCCTCTTTCCGTCCATCTGCCAGATGCCAGCTGTTTCTCCATCAAGAGTCACTTCAAGTGGCAACAACTTTGCACCACCACCTTCTCCTCCAGCCCTTGGTAGGCTCAGGGGTTCCCTTGGCTACCTGCCCTGTTCACCTGTCTGTTCTCTGTCTCACTGAACGTCGGGAGCAGGGCTTTATCTTTCCATTCGTGATTGCCTTGTGCTTTCAGTCATGTCCCGTATAGCAAGCAGGTGCTTAACAGAGGTGTGCTGAACGGGAGCTGTATTTTGAGAGAAAGCCTGAGATGTCATCCTTAGAACAGCAGAAGATATGATAATGGAGCTGTATGTATTTAGTACCTGAAAAAAAGACAGAAAGGAGAGAGGGAGACAGAAAGGAGAAAGAGAAAACAAATAGAAAGCAGCTTTCTGAAGGGGGTGGCCCCTTTCTCTTCTTCGTCAAACACCTGCTCAGGCTTACATGTAAGCTTTGTGCATGGTGCCCCGTTCCTCCGGGTAATATACAACAGTTTTTGCCATTTAGGTTTATTAAATTAACAGTTTCAAACCCAAATTATGCGTAGCTGTTTCCTCCTAAGGAATTCCTTACCTGTGTGATCGATTGTGCAAGCAGCTGACTCCAGCCAGTGCCAGCCTTTGTGAGACCACTCCTGGCTGGGCCAGGGCTCCTTTGTCACGTCCGCCGCTGGTGAGACCATTAGGTTTGGGAGACTCATATACAATTCTGAAATGGGTTTAGCATTGTATCAAAAAATTGATTTCACTGCTTTATTTTTTCTAAAAATTTCAGATTTCCTAAGTATAGTATCTTCTCTCTAAATTTAAGATATTTATATATTATGTCCAATAACTGATATTGTATTTAGTAAATTTCCCCCCAAGTATTTTGACTGATGGATGCATTTTCTTGCCAGATTTATTTATTTATTTTACGTGAGAAGAGGGGAGATAGAGAAACAGACTCCCTTATGCGCGCCAAACTGGGATCGGGATCCACCCAGCAACCCTGTCTGGGGCCAATGCTCGCATCAACTGAGCTATCCTCAGTGCCCACGGCTGATGCTCAAACCAGTCGAGCCACTGGCTGCGGAAGAGAAAGAAAGAAGGGGGAGAGAGAGGAGAAGAGAAGCAGATGGTCGCTTCTCATGTGTGCCCTGGCAGAGGATTGAACCTGAGATGTCCACACGCCAGGCCAACACTCTGTCCACTGAGCAAACCGGCCAGGGCTTGTTGCCAGACTTTTAAGAAGCCTTTGCTCCCTGTCTTCCTGCCACCAGCTCAGGACAAAGCCAATGGGCCAGAGAGAGAGGGGATTCTTCTCCAGAGCCCACCCAGGGTTGCCATATATAACAGGATGTCATAAAACAGTGTAAAGGCGACAATGCCTACGTAATAGGTCGTATGCTTTTATTAATTCAGCAAAAAGCCTTTCTCAAACACCTGTTTATTTGTGGGTCTGTGCTGAGAGTTAAGCCTTATGAAGTAGACAGTTCCTGGTGTTCTGTCTGTGGACCAGGGAGGTACCACTCCTGGCATCGTGGAGTGATGGGGACCTTAGGAATGGCCCTGTGCAGACATCTGGGCTGGCAGAGTAGTGGCCGCATTAGGGGTCGTTGGCAGTGGGGCCTCGATTGCACAGTGGGAATCCAGCCAGACTCTTGGGTGGGGCCTGGGAGTAGTGATTGACAGGGTCTTGTTCCCTGACAACCAAAACTAATCAAGGCAGGAATCAATGCACAACTTGGTGGACTTGTCCTTGGGGATAAGACACAAGCCAGGATATTAGAATAGAGGCACAGTAGGGGAACCAGCCAGGTGGTCTGCCCTGGACAGGGGGGCTTGATGCTGACTCTCCTCCCTGCCACTCACCCGAGGTCAAACTTGGAAGAAAAACCTAGGTGAGGTCTGTGGGTGGGGATGAGCCAGGAGGAGCATGCCAGCTTGCTCTGAGACCGGAATGCCCTAACTGAGCCGGCTCTGCAGGCCTGACATGTCAAACCAAGTGGCCAAGGGACAGCAAAGGCCGTCTGTGCACTGCAGGCACCCCAGGATGTGCAGGAAGCTGCCAGAGCTCGGCCCTGCCCCTCTGTTCCTCTCTTTCCACAGTCATACTGGGGATCGGGCCCCTGGCTGGAAGGGACTAGAACCTGCTGAAAAATGCCAAGGATAATTTCCCTGCTGGTGGAATCAGTCCTTTGTTTAAGAAAATGGCAGTGGCCAGATGTTAGCAAAGTTTCTGCAGGTGAATTCTGCCTCTTTGTTTGAAGCAGGAGTTGAGTTCAGAATTGACTGACTTTTCTAAACTGGAACCTCCCTGCTCAGGCTTCAGGGTGTGCAATGTCTTATCCCCCCCGCTCCTCGGTGGCATCTGGGCAGCAGCCATCTCCTCTCTTCCTGTCCTGTTGTAGCAAACTAGAGTCTTTCTTGAACTCCCCCCTCCCAGGGGCAGCACCAGCTCCCTTTCCTCTTGTCCTCAGCAGCCACCCCCCGCCCCTCGCCGCTGAATGGCGGATGCGGCCATATCTCAGTGTCCTGTGGCATTAACGAGGGATGGACAGCTTAATAACACATTGAACCGCAAACAGACGAAAGGTTACTTCCCATATTTCTCCCCACCCTGCGGCGAAGCAGCAGCCTGGGTGGGGTTTCTGAAGACCATGCCTGCTCTGAGGACGTGGGCTATTTCCAGCCAGAATGTCCACCTGCAGCTTTCTGCTAGCGTTAGCAGTTTCAGCTCCCATATTAGAGTCCAGCTGGAGTGCCTTTGATGTTGGTCCCATAATGTTAAATGTTAACTATAGTTTCTGTTGGCCCTCGCGGGGGAGTGCATTCCTTCTGCTGGTATGATAATAGCCACAGTTATGTTGGCTGTGTTCTAGCTGACCACCTCAGCAATTGCTCTCTCCTGTAGTGCCGTGGAAAGAGCTGTGTACCACCTATCACGGAACTTGGGTTTGGACCTAGTTCTGCAGGAAGCCATGTGACCTTGAGCAAGTCCGTTCTCTTCTCTGATCCTCATTTTCCTGCTCTGTGAAATGATGAGGAAGGGCTAGTAGATCGCTCAAGCCCTTCCACCTCTATGTCTGAAATTCCAGGATTTGAAGAATGCAGTTACCCTCAACTCTCTCCCCTGCCTCAGGCCTACTTCCCTGCCCCACAGTTCCTTCCCATGTGCGTACCCCCGTCGTTAGCCGTGATCCGGGAACACTAGTAGTATGTGAGAACCCAGGGTCATGCTGACCATTTGAACTTGAACTCCACCGAAAGCTTTTTATTCTAATAAAAAGGCACCATATTGGCGGCATGACACCCCCTACATCAAACTCTATCATATTAAGGAAACCTTAGAATTCAGATCTGCAGTCGGGCCTAATAATTTACAATTCTGCTGGGATTAGTATAAGGAATAATTATATCTATTTATTTATTCCACTGTCAGAATGTTGACGCTAGGTTTTCATATTGTCTCTGTCACTAAAGATTATAATTAAATAACATGTCAAATGTATTGATCATATTCTTATAAATTTGCCTGTTACAGTGTGGAGGCCTTTTGTTGTTACAGTATATCACAAGATTAAATTCAAAAGTTTGCCAGGCCATCTAGGTCTGTTTAAGAGACCTTTTGTTTTTCCTTCTTAATAAACCACAAATTTCTGATGGCTTGTCATTTTGATGTTGACAAAATTACTTCTCTTTCCTCTCTAGTTCAGTACTGTATCTCTTTTAGCCTTCAATCAGACAAAATAGCTGTAATTCCATTACAACAAAAAGTAGTCTATATCTTTAAAGGTAGATTTTAAATGATTCTTTCTTTCTTTCTCTGTTTCTTTCTTTTTTTTTTAAGTGAGAGGAGGGGAGGTAGAGAGACAGACTCCCGCATGTGCCCCATCCAGGATCCACCTGGCAACCCTTGTCTGGGGCCAATGATCAGGCCAGTCAAGCTATCCTCAGCACCTGAGGCTGATGCTCAGACCAACTGAGCTATACTCAGTGCCTGAGGCCAACACTTGGACCAGTCGAGCCACTAGCTGTGAGAGGGGAAAAGGGAGAGAAAGGGGAGAGGACAGGGAAGAGAAGTAGATGGTTGCTTCTCTTGTGGGCCCTGACCTGGAATCGCGCCAGGAATGTCCATACACTGGGCCAGTGCTCTGTTTACTGAGCCAACTGCCAGGGCCTAGATGTTTTGGGTTTTTTTTCTTCATGAACTCAGTTTTCAGAGAACAGTCTATTTTTCCTATGCATTTATTATGAGAAATTTTCCCAACGAAAAAAGTATATCTTTACAATTTTTCTACTTCTTTTTCTTCCAATAACGAAATAACAAATAAGTATACATTTATTAGTCAACTACTATATTTTTCAGAGTACTAAAAATAAGAAAGACCCAGAGCAGCTGAGGAGGTAAGTTATAATAAGATGATAAATAGGCAAGATAGGAATTAAGAGAAGAGAGAGATTACTGGGTTAGCGTATGAGAAGAGGTATGGGAGCAAAGTGCGTGCAGACCTGTCCAAGAGTACAGGGGGCCCAGGACAGCAGTGTGGGACCAGGAATGAGAGACAGGCGGGAGACAGCTGAGATACGCAGGACACACCCAGTATCGCGGCTGTTCACTCTCCCGAATCATTCCAAAATGCTCTTTATGCTTTTGTTATACAAAAGCTATCCATTTCTTTTTTTTTTAAATCAAGGCCCTAGATGTTTTCCAAAAGAAGGGAAAACCTAGGTATCTTCTATGTGCTAGGCCAGGATAAAATATTAGCCACTTTTTTACATATATACTTTGCCTTATAGACCTAGAGAAATTATTGGCAAATGAAAATTAAAAGTGCATATAACATGTTTATGATATCTGCCCAGGGAAATTTCAGACATAGGGAACTGAAAAGGGGAATAAATTGAGAAAACAAGATTGTGCCCAATAACTGATATTTACTGATCTCTCATTATATGCTGACATTCTAGAGCAGTGGTTCTCAACCTGTGGGTTGCGACCCCGGCGGAGGTCGAACGACCAAAACACGGGGGTCGCCTAAAGCCATTGGAAAATTTTTTTAAATGTATAATAAATATGTATTTTCCGATGGCTTTAGGTGACCCCCGTGTTTTGGTCGTTGGACCCCCGCCGGGGTCACGACCCACAGGTTGAGAACCGCTGTTCTAGTCTTCTACAGTTTGCCTCTTGTAGTCTTTATATTAAGAACACAATATTTTTCCATTGTTAAAGCATGCTGTGATGTAGGCAGGGATTTTTACTATTAGTTTATTTTACAGATTTTTTTTTTAAAGCAGCAAGGAGAATGTAAGGTTTTTCCCTATCGTACAATTAGTAAGTAGTGAAACAGAGTGTAGAGCTCCTGTCTTCTGAATCCTTAATCTAGTGTCTTCTGGCTTCCTATCCTTTTTTCTAGTGAGCTTCACCAACATAATTAAAATGTGGTATCTCCAATTTCTATTTTTTGCTCATTTGTTTAAAGTAGGCTGTCAGTTTCCTTCTAGCATCCAGTCCTCTGGGTAGATGTGGCTTGAAATTAAATGGACACACTTCCCTAACCCAAGGAAGGCCGGAGCAGAAGATAAATAGGTGAGAGATGCCGGTTATGTCTGACTGACTCCCACACTGCCTCCCCACCCTCATCTCCCTGTAGCCATCTATCCTCTGGCTTCTTGGGAAGCTCAGGACCGTTTTAAAAGAGCTTGGTTGTGCGCCTTGGGCCAGGAAGAAATGTATGAGCAAAAGCAGTGATGGTGAGCGGCTGATGACCCTCCGGGAAGAGGCCGTTTGGCCTAGGGTGGTAGGAGGTGTTGACCAGGCAGCCCGTTCCTCCAGGAGCCATGTGGATAGCCCTGTAGGCACTAGGCTTCCTGTGCTTTCAGGGACCCTTGCTCTGCTGAGTGTCACTTAGATTGTCATTTGGGCGCTGTCATCAGGAATTCTTCACACTGAAGCAAGCCCTAGGAAGGAGGACCAGCACACTGTCCTTGTGGCTGCTCTAGTCTAGACGATGAGAATCAGCCTAGCCGAGCGTTCTCCATTGCGGCCCGGGGGCTACGGAGCCTAGCAGGTGGAGCCCTGGGGGACTGAATTTCAGGCCTTTCCACCCGTATAACCATGGGCATGCTGTGTGATATCTCCGCTGGTCACCTTAGTTTCTCCATCAGTAAAATGCGGATAACAACACCGAATCTCACTTATTTCCTCAGGTTCTTATTATGAGGCAAGAATGAGCTCATGTGTGAAGACACTTGGCTCATTCTGCAGCCCACTCCAGTGTGAGGGGCCGCCTCTGAGGGAAGGTGCTAGTCTCTGGAAGATTGTGTTTTAGGGGAGCTGCCAAACTGAGTAGTTTTTAAGCACGGAAAGAATTCTTTTCTCTCATCACTCTCGGTGAGGACCAGTCCCGCTCACCAAGGTTACGCCCATCCAAACCTTCCGCCGCCCTCTCGGGAGCGAGGCCCCAGCGCAGCCCCAGCTCAGCCCCAGCTCAGCCGCAGCGCAGCCCCAGCTCAGCCCCAGTGCAGCCCCAGTGCAGCCCCAGCGCAGCCGAAGCACAGCCCCAGCGCAGCCCCAGTTGGGCTGAGGCCTTTCTTCAGGCCTGAGGCTGGCAGCAGCATGGCCTCGCTGGGCCTCCTACTCTTCTTTCCTTTTCCCCCCTCTCCCCGGCCTTCACTTCATTGCAAACAAGTGAGTTGTGTTGGTTAGTTTTTTAATGAGGTTTTTCCAGCCTCTTGTTTTTTTGTCCTTGACCATAAAGAACTCCCAGTTACTTGAAGCTGAAAATAAAATTTGGCTAGAAGTTGAGAATATAGTCTCAGTATTGGTGTTATTTTTAAGTCTCTCTTTAAAAGAGAAAAAAAAAAAGGAGTCTCTGGGAGAAAGGGGGGATTTGTCATGGGATGAATATCTGTTTGAGTCCCCGAGAGTAAGGACTTTGCATCTTTTCCTGAAAACAAGGCGCCTGCCTTCTTTTCAGGGAGCGTTGTGGCTATTTCGATGCCTTTTGAAAGCACCACAATTAATTTGATTGAGCTGCTAAGCAGTTGGCTTTAAAAAAAAAAAAAAGGAAAAAAAAGGATAATGGTCACATGGATTTAGTATCACATGGGGAAATTTGCTGGAACCCAGCAGTCTTTCAGACAGCTGATGACCACGGGCCAGATTGTTCACTTCACAAAAGGGAGTCTTTTAAAGATGAGAAGACTTTTGTCTAGAGCTCAAACTTCCCCAGGGGAAGGACTCATTTATAACCCATTCTGATTCTTTTTTCCTCTTAAACCTCACTGGTTGGTTATGAATACATGTGGTGCACTCAGCTACCGCACGGGCCCAAGGGCATCCTCGCCCCGGCTTCCAGCCCCAGCTCTGGCACCCCAGAAAGCTCTATAGTCACAGGAGTGGCGTTGGGGTTTCTACTCTAGAAAATAAAGATATAAAAATGATAAAAGTGAATCCTTTATACCTTGGAAAATTTGTTTGTCAAAGTGATTTAAGAAATATCTTAGATATTCTCAAAATTATGAACTTAAGGGTGTTCAGGGGAGGTGATTTGAGGAAGGAATTGGTAACCAGTTCCTTCCTCCATATGGCATCTCAGTCAAAAAGTGGGTCTGTTTCCCGCGTAGGCCCCACTTCCTTCAGAGACCATTCATCACCTGGTGCAGAATCCCCAGGAAGCAGGCGGCCGTCTGCTGTGCTCCGCTGCTTGTAAGCTATCCAGCAGAAGCCGGCAGCCCTCGCTTCTCCTCAGGCCCCTTGGGCCCTGTGTGGGTTAGCTGGTTCTTTATTTTTCCTCTCTCCCAGACTACCTTTTCCATTGTCGTTTGTACACGCTTCCTGGAGAAAAATGACAACTTGTCGTCAAAGCTTGGGTAAGAGACAAGATGAGAAGTGTTAGTGGCTGAGGAGTTTGGGGCCTTTCATCATGCTCACCCTCGCTTCCAGCGGGGACCCTAGTACTTGCTCAGCAGGGTCTCCTTCCTGTGTCGCAGGGCACTCATGGAAGTCTCAGCTGCAGCACCTAGCACATAGGCCGCTCTGGCACTCTGCTCCCATCAGCCTGAGGACTCCTTCCTGTAGCTCTGTATCCCCAGTGCCTGACATGTGCTGTGCACTCCATAAGTGTTTCCATGAATGAATGCATGCATGAATGAATGAATTAGAGATGGCAATGACCTGGAATACTTATACCCAATCTTCTTCTTTGTACACATTGATAAAAGGGAAGCCCACAGCTGCTACTGTGACTTGATCATGCAGAGAAAACGGAAACTGGGATTAAATGGATATATTTATAATAAATGTATCTATTTATATATGCCTTTATAGATTACATTATATATGATCTGTACAAATAGTCTCAGCTCTAGTGTATCCTGACTCTAGTGTATGGACAGGACATATATCCTGACTCAGAGTTGGCTGTGTGTTAAGTGCACTGAACTAGCCCAGGAAGAAGGTAGCACCGAACAGTAAGGTAGGCGTCGGACTTCAGACCTCGCCAGGGACAGCTTGTATGTGACCTCAGCTAAGTTACCTCCTCTCCTTCAACTCATTTGCCTAGTTTATAAAATAAGGGTGTGATGAACTCTAACGTCTCTCCTTGGTCAAAAGTCTGATGTTCTAAGAATTTAATGAATTTTTAGAATAGTCTGAGCTTCTTGATGAGAATAAAAAAAAGGACATAAAAAAGAAGGTAGAGAGTTCCTGCAAAAGAGGTTTTTTTGTTAAAAATTCTTACCCTGAAGCCCACCTCCACTAGGGTTCCATCCGGAGCACGTTGTGCTCTTTAGAGGATGCCCTCCCCCTTCCCCCCACCAGCTGAGTGTCTGTGGGAGGCTTGGGATGTTTGTGTCTCCGAGACCACAGCACAAACCACAAGTGGCACAGTCACATTTAGGGAGCAGCAGAGCCCTGGTCTCTGTGCCAAGCGGGGTCTCTGTGTCAGACCACGAGCAGGAACTTCGCCCTCTGGACAGCACCCTGACTGGTCGTGGCTGTGGGGGCTGACACTGCCTCCACGCTGTCCCACACGTTCTCGAGCAGCCTCACTCTGCACAGCTGTAGGTCCCACTGAGGTGGGGAGGGTGACCCTCCGTCTCAGGGTGTTGGGCACTGACCAGAAGGCGGTGACGGGTCCTGGGAAGTTCCTCTCTGAGGCTTTGCTGAGCAGCGGAGTTACACACCATCCATTCTTGGTCAGTGGCAGGCACATTTCACACTGAATTCCACCCTGTGGGGCTGTGTCTAATTGGACAAATTTGAACAGCAGGCAGCATGGCCAGTGTAGCAAAGAACATTGATATATGGCCCAAGCAAGGGACTAAAATCTTAAAGTGACAGGGGTTCTTTTTCAAAAACTGACTGGCTGGATTCCAGGAGTAACAGGCCTGACTAGCAAGAGAAGGATGGGCCAACTCTACAAAGCAGGGGCTCTTTTAAGGAGGTGTTTTTGAAAAGAGTGTCTCCATTTCTGCTGGTTTCTGTGGCAAGATAAACAGCTGAGGGTGGTCCCTAGGGACTGTCATCTGGGAACCAGTCGTGCTGAATGCTTCTCCCACCGAAAAAACCCCTCACAATATCTGATTAAACCTGGCTAAAATATTCAGCAAGGAAACATTGACAGAAAAAAAAAATTAAAAATTGTGTTGTCATATATTACTGAACACCCACCATTCATTAGGTCAACATCCATCATATGTCTATTAAATGCTACTACGTATACTACTAAATGCACTATGCTTAGACAAAATGGAGCTTGTGAAGTCTATAGTCTAGGGAAAGAAAAAGACATTAATCAAGTAATCTCACAAATAAACACAATTACAAATTGTGTGAAGTGTTATGAAGGAAAAACTCCATGCACTATGAGAGCATCTGAAAGGAGTGTTTGGGGAGTTTCCCTGAGGAAGTCACATTTAAGCTAAGCTCAAAGGGGTGAGCTAAGTCAGCAAAAGGGGCAGGGACACTGGAGACAAGGGGAATAGTCAAGGTGAAAGAAGGCTTGTGTGGCTGGAGTTCAGTGCCCAGAGAAATAGCGTGGGGTGAGGCTGCGGGCCCTTGCTGCTTGTGTGAATGATTTGAGTCTTATCCTAAAAGCAATGGGAAGCATGTGTTTCAGCAGAGAGTGATATGAGCGTATTTGAATTTTGAACAGATCACTCTGGAAGATAGACTGTTACAGAAGTCCAGTAGGGGATGGTGGACTGGGTGAGGCTGGTGTGAATAACAAACCAAAGTGGACAGATACAAGTGATATCTAGGAGGTATTGAATATAATCAGTATGGAATCAGTAGGGGTGAGTCTGAGACGAGGTGATGTTCAGTGTGGTCCCCAGTTTTCTGACTTATTTTACTCTTTCTGCCTCATTCTCTGGGAGTTGCCAGTCATGTGGAGGAGACGTGGGCACGTTGAGTTTCCATGGAGATGTCAAGATGTTGACTCCACGTCTAGGGAGCTGAATCTGTGGATCTTCAGCACAGAAGAGATGATTGGGCTAGGTGTTTCCTTGGAGAAGGATGGGGAGAGAAGGATGGGAGATGATAAAAAGATGGAATAGACATCTCTCTTCCTTTAGACATCCCCAAAATCTGTTTGGAGAAGTAATAGGACTATAGTCAAGAAGATCATTTACAAATTAACTTAATAAATGTAAATGTTTGTGACTTTGAAGATGTGTGATGAGACTGGACTGAGAGGTAGATGGCAGCTAAGTAATTGTGTAGTATGTAGTGAGGAGGGAGTGGAGCAGGTAGAAAATGGGGCAGAACTGACCGAAGGACTCTTGCAGCGGTGGTGATCTGCTTACAGCAGATTGGCCGTAGGCATTGGCTTTATTTAAAGTAGGTTCAGCCTGACCAGATGGTGGTACAGTGGATAGTTGACCTGGGATGCTGAGGACCTAGGTTTGAAACCCCAAAGTTGCCAGCTTGAGCTCAGGCTCATCTGGCTTGAGCACGGGGTTGCCAGCTTAAGTGTGGGATCATAGACATGACCCCATGGTTGCTGGCTTGAGCCCAGAGATTGCTTGCTGACTTGAAGCCCAAGGTCACTGGCTTGAAGCTCAGGATCACTGGCTTGCACAAAGGGTCACTGGCTCAGCTGGAGCCCCCCAATCAAGACATGTATGAGAAAGCAATCAATGAACAATGAAGGTGCCACAACCACAAGCTCATGCTTCTCATCTCTCTCCCTTCCTGTCTTTCTGTCCCTGTCTGTCTGTCTCTGTCTTGCAAAAATAAAGTAGGTTCAGACATGGTCAGTGTAGTATAAATTGGTACACCCTTTTTGGAAGACAGTTTAGTAATAACCAATATATTTTAACAGTTCATTCTTTTTAACCTAGCAATTTATCTTCTAGGAATATATATCCTATAAAAATTTAGGTAAAAGTACTAAGGTATAGGGAACAGCACTATTGTAATAGGAAAGAAAAAAATAGTAACAAGGGTCAACCAGTAGAAGAGTGTGTAACAGTAAACTTTGGTATGTACATATCATGGAATAGCATGTACGTATTTAAAAGAACATTTTTAGGTTTTAAAACAGTTGAAAAGCTATGTGTATAATATGATTCTGTAGGGGGAAAGGTACTATCATTAGCACGACTCAGTTAATAGTGGGTAATGAGGAAGGAAAAAAAACAACCAGGGAACTTGTCACTCTTACGTGGTTTTACATAGTTAAAATATTTTGAAAACATATATTACTTTTTTTAAGACTTTACTAGCTTGACCAGACAGTGGCACATTGGATGGAAGTGTCAGTCTGGGACGCAGAAGACTTGACTTATTCATTTTAGAGAGGAGAGAGAGAGATAAGGGGAGAGAAGCAGGAAGCATCAGCTCCCATATGTGCCTTGACCAGGCAAGGTTAGGGTTTCAAACTGCCAACCTCAGCGTCCCAGGTCGATGCTTTATCCACTGTACCACCACAGGTCAGGCCATATATTACTTTTCTAATCAGAACTAACAGTAAAGACTTTTAAAAAAGACAACCCAAGGGGGCAGGAGTAGCTACTGGTCGTGGACTAGCCCCTCTGGCTGATGGTACAGAGGAGGAAAAGGGCCCCCACTCCTACTTCCGTCCAGGCCTCCTCCTCGATGCTTACCTGTGTGACTCCGCCGCGCTTGCCGGTGGGTCCTGCAAGGCCGCGCTCAAAGGCCAACCCTTCCAGGAGCAATTCCTCATTATCGAAATCGCAGTGTTGGTTTACTGAGCATGTACTTATATTAGGCACTGTTAGACACTAGAGATATAAAAGTGAATCAGATAGGGCCTCCACCCTAAAGAGCTGACTGCTGAGTGGGAGAAATCACTGACTAAACAAGCGACTGCAGGACAGAATTTAGTCTAGATGCCCTGAAGTCTCTTCCAACTTGAAAAGCCTTCATTTCAATGAAGAAGGTCTGAAATTTCTGGCTTCTTTTCACAGGTTGGGAGGAAGGCTCCCTGAGCAGTTTCCTACTTTCCCAGGTATTTACTCCTGAGTTGGCCTGGGCGCCCAAATGCAGGCCTTAGTTCACTGGGCAGCCGGCTGCTCCCTTGCGTGGAAGTTTTATGGAGGAGGCAGACACGTGAATCCGTGGCCAGTTGCCTGGGTTGATGACCTGATAGCTTCTCAGACCTCAGCCCCTGAGAGAGTCCTTCACCCTGCCTGCTCATCCCGCAGTAACACCCACCCGTGGGCACACAGGGACTCCTAAAATGCCCAGAGGACGCTCAGGAGGAGCAGTGCAATCCCAGCACTCTCCCTTTGCTGATGGCATGAGGGCAAATTCCTTTCCCTCTCTGGGCCTCAGTTTCCTCATTTGCAAAATCGCCAGATGGTGTTGAGTGGCCACTGCTACCTTTGACAGCCTACAATCATGGTGAAACAATTCTGCCATCTCCCTGATGGCTCAGGTGAAGCCACCTTTCTCTCTTGGTTAGGAGGGTGCTCTGTTGTCCCGTTCTGTCGGGAGTATTGACCACAGGCGCCAGGCACCTAGTAGGTGTTCAACACATACTTGTTTTTGACGACCTACTGCAGGTGCTGGATGTAGTGGAAGCTTGTAAGACTTTGTCCTGCCTTCCAGGAACTTACAACATTTTCTGAAAGGCAAGAGAAATATTGGTGAAACAGTAGCAAACCCCCCCCCCAACACACACACACACACACACACACACACACACCCTCAGTACAGAGGGATAGAGCGATGGAGGTGGTGGAGGCTGGGAGTGAGAAGGAGCTTCTTTGGCTAGTCAGTGTCCAAAGGTCCCTGCTAATCTTAAGAAAACTTGCCCTTTTATAAGGCACGTGGGGAACCCCCTGGCTTGTTTCACTTCAGGAAATCCTACTCTCTGACTCTGTTTCTGACAGGGTACGAACACCAGAGCTTCTGAAATTTCCTCAAGAGTGGGGGAGGGATGCCTGACCTGTGGTGGTGCAGTGGAGAAGATGTCAACCTGGAATGCTGAGGTTTCTGGTTCGAATCCCTGGGCTTGCCCTGTCAAGGCACACACGAGAAGCAACTATGAGTTGATGTTTTTTCCCTTTCCCTCCCCCTCACCTTTCTCTCTCTCTCTCTCTCTCTCTCTCTCTCTCTCTGAAATGAGTAAATAAAAACAACAACAAAATTTTTTTGAAGAGTTTGCTAGGAGTGGGGGAGGGTTGGGAAGTAGCCAGGGTTCCTTTCCCTGGATTTGAGAATACCCTTACCACCTACCTTGGCAGAAAGAGAAGATCCAAATAAATATAACCCTAGCCTGACCAGGCGGTGGCACAGTGGATAGAGCATTGGACTGGGACTTGGAGGACCCAAGTTTGAGACCCCAAGAGTGCAGGCTCATCCGGCTTGAGCACGCAGGGTCTCAGGCTTGAGCGTGGGATCATAGACATGACCCCATGGTCGCTGGCTTGAGCCCAAAGGTCATTGGCTTGAAGTCCAAGGTTGCTGGCTAGAGCCCAAGGTCACTGGCTTGAACAAGGGGTTACTCGGTCTGCTGTAGCCCCCAGGTCAAGACACATATGAGAAAGCAGTCAATGAACAAGCTGCAATGAAGAATTGATGCTTCTCATCTCTCTCCCTGTATGTCTGTCCCTATCTGTCCCTCTCTCTGATTCTTTCACTGTCTGTGAAGGGGGAAAATAAATATGTATGTATCTCCCTTATATCCTGTTCCTGGGGTAAAAGAAAGTGAAAGAGGAATTCTTACCAGGAAAACCATGAACAAAGAACACATTTTGGTGCCATTTTGTCCTTCCCGTCTGGTGTGGCTGGCGGGGGCGCACTCGGCACACAGCAGGTGTAGCGCCTGTGCTCCCTGGCCTGGAGCAGCTGCCCTTCTGAACCCGTCACTGGAGCTGACAACAGCTTTATCTGCCCACAATTGAGCCCATGATGGGTTTGGGTGGTGTCCTTTCTTTGGTTTATACCAAACCGGCCTTTTCCATGTATCATCCTGTGCTGGTCTGTCTCTTTTGCATGTTGGGCTAATCTTCTCCATATGCATGTCTGGTTTGGCATGTGCATCCTGACCTCCTGTGAGTGGGGCATGGCCGCTCCAGACAACTGTGGAGAGCTGCCACCCAGCCGCCAGGCTCTGGAGCTGGGCCGTTGGCTGGCTCTCTGGAGAAGGCAGTCTTTTTTAGGCCTCTTTCTCTTTCTAGAAAGAGAAAGATACCCAGATGGGCTGCTCTGTGGAGTTTAGTGGGGCGTGAGAAGGTGTTCTTTGAACAGCTACCGCCCAGTGACTCACCTGGAGCAGAGTCTCGGGTTTGCCAAGCTGTTGGCCAGGCAGCGTGTGGCTCTCAGGCAGGGAGCCTGCTAGGCCTTGAACTTGCTGCTCTGACTACCAACACCCCTCGTCGTCTTCGTTCACCACCCCAGAGATCAGCTTCCTTCCCCAGCAGGGCTGTCCCTTGCTCACCATGTTGCCTAGAGAGGCAGGTAGATGGATGATAGACTTGGTGGCTGTAGGTTGAGAGGAGGGGAACTCTGGACAGCAGAAAGGAACCTCATGTGAAGAGTATGTTACAGTTTTACAGAGTTCTTTCAAATTCATTAGTTTTGTTAATCCAACAACCACCCTGCGGAATAGGAATTACTCTTCCTGAGGCGAAGGGAAGGCATGTGGCAAGTAAGAGGCCAGGACTCTATCTTGGCTTCCTGATCCCAAGTTCAGTGCTTTTTTTGAAATACCGCCCTCCCCAAACTTCACAGCTGTAGCCTAATGGCTCCTCAAGCCCTTAGACCCCATCAGGTGCTTCCTAGGGGCTCTTTCTTTCTCCCCCCGTGCTACCCTCGGTTTGTCTCTGGACCTTGGTTGGCCTATGGGAAGCCAGTGTGTGCACAGAAATGAAATCCCTGGAAATCCTTGGGATAGGAACAAGTTCAGTTACTGCACAGGAAGCAGCTGGCCCTCTGACTCTATCAGCCACTGCTGCTATGGTTGTTGCTTGTGGAAAAGCTTCATCTTCAGAGGGGTTAGTGCCCAGCCACGAGCTCTGCCTGTAGTCTTCAGAGGGTACCAGACTCATCAGGCAGTAATTGTTCATGACCTCAAACCAGGCCCAGGACAAAATAAAGGCATTTGGTGAGCCAGGCACTCCTCTGCGTCTTCATCACCAATAGCATAGCTTCTTCTCAGCCTGCACTCTGCTGCCTCAGCCCTAACCTAGCCTGTGCAGACCACACAATACATGCCAGCCCTTCTTCCCTGAGCCCAAGAGCCCCCTTCTTGCCCATTAGACTAGCTATACAGCTTTATCAAGTTCCTAAACCTTTCTGATCCTTTGTTTCCCTGATTAACATGTGTCGGGATATATGCATATATTCATCCATTCATTCACTTGATGTTAATTCAACATATAATTTGACGGGCCCCCAAGATTCAGAGTCTATGGCCCCAAGCCCTAGAGATTCAGAAAGGTAATCAGTGACAATCACTGCCCTCCAGATGTTCATAGTCCAACAAGGAAGACAGATGTGTGAACAGATGATCATGCCTCCCAGCTCATGTCAAAGCTGTCTCACTGAAAGCTGTTGTGAGAAGGAGAACATAGGGATCGTTCCTGAGAAGTCATGATAAGCATATAGGAGACAAGGGTGAGCTGGATGACCTTGGGCAGGTTATATAACTTCTCTTAGCCTCAGTTTCCTTATTTATAAAATGGGGTGATAATGCCTGTATTACAGAGTTTTATTGTAAGAACACAGGAGGTATTCAGGCATTGACCCAATGCCTTACACATAATGTCACATAAGAGAGTGAAGGAGCTACAAAGAATATTGAAATGTAATTTTTGGAAAAAATAAGTGTCCCAGAGACAGGACAGCTCATTAAAACAACATCTGGTATTTATTAGTGCCCAGTAAAGGACACACCTGTCTATGGGCCTTGGCCCAGAAACCGAGGCTGGGAGCTCTGCTGCAGTATGGGCTTCCTGAGCAGACGTTGGTCTTTGGGTAGAAAGAGTCTGAAACAGCATCCAGCGCAGGGCCTCTGTCAGGCAAGAACAAAGGTCTGATGGCCCTGCTGCCATTGTTACCCAGGGATACGTCGCAAGGGCCAAAGGGCTCTTCCCCAGGCACATCAGCACATCCTTGCCTCCTTCAGAGCCTTCCATCATGTTTGACCCATTTCTTTTTCTCATCAAGTCGATGCAGGCAAACCTCCCTGAGGAGGCCCTGTTTTAGTCAAGTCTTCTTCCATGAAAATCCTCAGGCTTTGTGTGTGCTCTGTAAATTCAAAGCAGCAAATTCCTCCCAGGTGTGGGGAGGGGGCTTTCCTCTCTGCCCCGCCTGCGGAGCCGGCTCTCCAGGGCTGATTTACAATGTGTCCTCAGTCAAAACAGCTGACTTTTTGGGACTACCTCTCTCACCCAAAACAGATGTTTCTGCCCTTTTTCCTTAACCTTGTGAGATACTGTATAAGCAGATTAGACTGCTATTCTTTGCCAGTTATGCAAGAGATACCCTACACTATGAGAAATGCAAAGATGCAAGGTGTAGGGATCATCCAAGCAGCCATGTTCCCTCATAGTAATGTTGACACATGGAAGGATGTTTAATTAAATGAGTATTTGCCTTCTGGGCCTCAGTTTCCTCATCTGAAAAATACAAGTAGTAATAATACCTCACAAAGCTCTTGTTAAGGTTTAAACAATGCGCTAACAGAAAGTGGACTGGTGGTTTCCAAAGGGGAGGCCGGTTGGAGGACTGGGAGAAAGCGATGAAGGGGATGAGGATGTACAGATTGGCAGTCACAAAACAGTCCCGGGGTGGAAAGGACAGCATAGGAAATATAGTCACTAATATTGTAATAATTGCCATATATGGTGCCAGGTGATTGTAGGTTCATCAGGGGGATTACCTAGTAAGTTAAATAATGTCCAATCACTAGGTTGTACACCTGAAACTAATACAATATTATATGTCAAATGAAATTGAAAAATAAAAAAATTATTTAAAGTTAAAAAAAAAATAACCTGACCAGGCGGTGGCGCAGTGGATAGAGCATCGGACTGGGATGCAGAGGACCCAGATTCGAGACCCTGAGGTCTCCAGCTTAAGCGCGGGCTCATCGGGTTTGAGCAAAAAGCTCACCAGCTTGGACCCAAGGTCGCTGGCTTGAGCAAGAGATTACTTGGTCTGCTGTAGCCCCACGGTCCAGGCACATATGAGAAAGCAATCAATGAACAACTGAAGTGCCACAATGAAAAACTGATGATTGATGCTTCTCATCTCTCTCCGTTCCTGTCTGTCTGTCCCTATCTATCCCTCTCTCTGACTCTCTCTTTGTCTCTGCAAATAAAAAATAAAGTAATAATAATAATAATAATAATAATGTGATGCCTAGTAATAGTACCAGTTGAGTACTGGATATTTCCATATACTTTACACTATGTAAAGTATATGATTGTATACCTGAAACCAATACAAAATAATATTGAAAGTGAAAAAAACTATGAGTCTAGATGTCCCCAGCACAAACTAGGTGCTCAGTACATGGCAGTTCTCATTCATATTTGCTCTCAGCTATCAAACACTTATTGAGGGCTTCCTATGGACGAGACACTGCAGTGGGCCCTGGGGATACCATAATGGAGAGACCCAGGCAATCAGGAAGCTATTAGCCCGGTCTAGGAGGGGAAACAGACATTAAACAAATAATTGCATAAATAAATATGTAATTACAAATCTTCCTGATCTTGCTCTCTAGGGACCGAGGCATCTTGCGTCAAGACGGTTTTGGGTGGAGGAGAGAGATGGCTGTATTTCTAGGCTGGTAAGGCTGGCTAGGTGCAGAAGTAGAGAGGCTGGGGTCTTCCAAGTCTGACTCCTTTTCTCCAGTTATAGGACTCTGAGCACTGACCGCAGGATGTCCCTCTGCCATTGCTCCTTCAGGGCTGCTGCAGGCTCAAGAGTAGCAGAGAGACAGGGTCCCTGTGAACCTGCTGTCCCAGAGAGCACCTACCTTGATTTTTGGCCAGGGCTACACTCTCCTCTGGATGCTGAGTTCTCTGAGAAATGCCTTTTTAGCATTGAGGATTCATAGCACTTCATAGGGACTAGAAGAAAGGGAGAAAAAGCAACTTCGGCCTGGATTTCCTACTCAGAAATCCACAAACGTTAGTCTGGCCAGAGTCCAGCCTGGAGAGTGGGCACCTGAGAGGGCACCGCCTAGCCTGGCAGCTGTGGCAACCAGATTGACACTGTCTCCAGCCCTCACCCCAGAGTGCTGCCCAGACTTTCCAGGAGCCCACTCTGCTGGTGTCCTCTACGCCTTCTGCTCAGATGTAGGGCTCCTCGACATTCCTCGTGCTAGTGGAGCTCCAGAGGCCCGACCCCAACGGTGCAGCCCTGGATCAAGCCTTGCTAAACTCCCAGCTCCCTGGTTTGCAAAGCAAACTTCAGCCTTGTACTATTTACCTTGGCAAGTCCAGGACCAGATTGATGATCTGTAAAGTGGATTTGTTATTTGGCTGTTTGCTTTGGCAGCTCTTGAAAGCGCTTTGCTGATTACAGTCCCAGATGTCACTGCATACATTACCCTGCTCTATAACGGGGCTTTGAACACTTTAATTTGAACTACAAATACTATTAAGCTTTTTGCACCTCTCCTGCCTTTAGTTCTTAGATATTAAATATCAGAATCGACAGCCTGCATTCCCTTAGGCGTCTTTCCCATTGTCTTTGTCAGCCTCCTCCCATAGAGAGCTTCCGGCTTTCCTCACATTCTCTGTGGGTCTTAGAAACCTATGCCTACCCCCCAGCCCAGCCACCCCGGCAGCAAGCAGCCTTGCCGGTTTTTCCCTAACAGGTAATCCGGCTTTCCAGTTTGGACGTCTGACGCATTCACTCATTGCCCGCTTCCCCACTGCTTGTCCTGAGTCCTTTGCACCGGGTGCTCCACTTTGTCCACCCACAAGGATGTTCCTCTTTCCATTTATTGTTTGTTTTAATGTTACAGACAGCATTCTTGTGGGAAAGCTGGATTTAGGGCTTGAATGTGTCATGTCACTTTGCCCATAGAGGACAAGCGAAAAGGGCCCAACGTCACACAAGAAAGTCAGTGGCAGAAGCAGGCATAACTTGACGCTTTCCCAGTCCAAAGCCTGGAATTGCTGCCTGGGCTCCCTTCTCTATTTAAAATCACCTCCCCCGAGTGGAGTGGGGAGCAGGGTGATGGCAGTGCTTTTAAAGGGGGGCAGTTGCTGGTTCATATATCTTTGGGGGTTATTGGTGGAGAGCGCCAGTGTTCCTGGCTAATGGTGAGGTATATGACGCTGTGTTCTTCTAGGTAATTACTTCTTCCTGTTGTAAATAAACCATTAGCCAGGTCCTCTCCTCAGGAAGCAATTTAAGGCCCAGGGGAGGTAGCCGGAGAAGCCAGCCCGCCGCCTCCTGGATGGGGGGCTCAGCCCCGCCCAGCGCCCTCGGCCCTGGGCCCTGGTCTTCCCCTTTGGCTTGACTGTGCTCCGTCATCCTTCTGCCAAGCTCCTGACAGGCTTCCCTGGGTCTTTGACTTGCCAGACTGCGTATGAACTGCCTCTGTTTTTGTTACTCTCCAAAGAAAATGACTATTTCTAGTCCACTTAAACTGAAAACTCGGCGGCGGGGGGGGGGGGGGGGGGGGGGGGGGGGGGGGGGGGGTCATTCTTGTTATTTTTTCCATTTTCTTTTTTTGCTCTCCCTCCTTAAAGGTCATTTTCTTTGGTCCACTCCCTCCCCTCGGGCCTTGCATATCCACAGGGTTCTTAGCTGAAGCCTTTCAGCATTTCACAGGGCTTTAGAGACCAAAAGGTCTCTCTAGCATCAACAACTGGTGGTGTGCCACTGTGTTATTTCTGTTGCTTCTCATACCTGCCCTGCCAGGAAGACGATGCTAGCCCCACGTTATTTTATTTTATTTTTATTGATTGATTTTAGAAAGAGAGGGAGGGAAAGAGAGAGAGAGAGAGATAAGAACTTTGATCTGTTCTTGTATGTGCCCTGACCAGGGATCAAACCTGCAACCTCTGGGTTCTAGCCCCACTTTAGAGTTGAGGAAATCAAGGCTCACTGGAGGTTCATCCAGTGTCAGCCAGCCACAGTAGGGCTGAGACTGAAGCAGCCAGGTCTGTGCGACGCCAACGCTGATCCTCCGTGCTGCGCTGGGGCTGCTCGCTGCTAGCGTTCCATCCCTCCTTCCATCCGAGCTCTGAGTTCTGATTAATGAACTCCAGGATCCCTGCTGTGTCGCAAACACCTCAAAGGCAGGTTGAATGTCACACTTCATTTTGTATCCTGGTGACTAGTACTGGACCTGGCTTATTTTAGGTGCCCAGTAAATGTTTGTTGGTTGCATAACCAGAATTCCACAGAAGTGGTTCTGATTTGAAGCGACGGCGGCCAGTCTCAGGCCGGGGTTGGGGGACGGGCAGGCGAGCAGGTGGTGGGAGCTCTCAACGTTGAAATATTTCAGTCGAAGAAGCTAATTCACTTTCTGAGTTTACTTTAGGAATAGAGATTATTGCAGTATTTTTGGCCACCACTCTCAAATTCTTCCAAACCTTTACTATAATAAGCAAATTGAGCAGATGAAGGACCTAGCTAACTGCCAAGTGGTGTTCTGAGCTGTGTAAAGTCCTCAGTTGTGGAAGGCCCGGGTGGCTTTTCTCCTCCCCCCCCCCCATAAAAGATTGTGTGGGCTCTGTGAACTTCTCTGCTTTTTTTAGCTCTTCCTGTTTTATTGTGTTTGAAGTATCTTTGTGGTGACCTGTTGGGGTAGGATTCTTCCATATGGAAGTGTTTCTTTAACTTTTTAATCATTTCTTTGGGAAGTGGAGGGATGGGGGAGCAGATGTTTCCCTGGCGTTGTTTGCTGAGTGGAGGTCGGGGCTGGGGGGCTGTGAGTCAGGCGGCCGCAGGAGAAGCCAGCCCGCCCGGCGGCCCCAGTGGCTCTGGAGAGCGGGCCTGTGTGGGAGTGGGGCCTCTTGCCCTCACCCTGATTAATGCCTTTTCCATTTCCCAGGAAGAGTACGTTTTCCCCTGTGACACCGAGAAAAGTTATTTTGTGTGTGTGTGTGTGTGTGTTTTTTTTCAGTGTCCCAAGGCAAATCCTTATCAGTCCACAAATGGGAAGCCTGTCTGGTGCCCTTACCAAAAAAAAAAAAAAGGAAAAATAACAAATAAAACAAACCCTGTTTCTCTCCTCCGTGGCAGCCACGTCCCTCTTTCTACTTGGTTTCTCAGCGAGCCAAAGCTTAACATCTTGGTTAAAAAAAAAAGTTGGAAAAACCCATCTGATTGTCCCATTTTCTCATGTTCTTTTGGACTCTGTTCCTCAGGAGGCAGCGTGTGACCTCCTGGGAAGGTTCTGTGGAGGCGGTGGGAGCCGGCGGCTGGCAGTCAAGGAGCACAGCCCGCAGCCGGGTACTGATTCCAGCAGTGGCGGTGGCCCCTTGCCCTGCCCTGTTTCACCACCTTGCCCCCAGTGCCCCAACTCCTTCAGTCCCCAGGGCACCCCCACAAGGCAATGAGGAAAAGGCTTAGGTCCGTGAGTGAGAGCCCCAGGCCCCGGCACAGTCAGACAGACCCAGGTCACAGGACGCAGAGGAAAGTGGGGAGGGAGAGCCCGAAGGTCTTCCCTGGGCTCCTTATCCTCCTATGACGGGGCCACGGCCTTGCAGGGAACCCTGGGAGTGTCGACACTTAGAGGCTGAGGAAGTGAGTGAAGGAGTCAGCAAAAGAGACCGAGAAGTAGCAGCTAGAGAAACAAGAGGAGAGCCGGGTGAGCATGGCGTCTTGGAAACCATGGGAAGCTATTGTATGTCAGATGCACATGTGGCCCGCTGCCAGGTCAGGCTGGATGATAACAGAAATGGCTGTGAGACTTAGAGGTGTGATGGCCACCGTTGTCGGAAGAGCAGCTTCAGTGGCGAGGTGGGGGCACCACCCTGATTGGAGTGCATTCACAGAGAGAAGGGGAGGAGTGAAATTGTAAGCACCGAGTTTTAAGGGAAGGGGATATGTGGGGTGGTACCTAGAGGAGGATGTGGGGTCAAGGGGGCCTTTCTTTTTTTAATAGAATAAAATTTTTATTTATTTATTTACTTATTTTTTACAGAGACAGAGAGTGAGTCAGAGAGAGGGATAGACAGGGACAGACAGACAGGAACGGAGAGAGATGAGAAGCATCAATCATTAGTTTTTCATTGCACGTTGCAATACCTTAGTTGTTCATTGATTGCTTTCTCATATGTGCCTTGACCATGGGCCTTCAGCAGACCAAGTAACCCCTTGCTGGAGCCAGCAGCCTTGGGCTCAAGCTGGTGAGCTTTTCCTCAAATCAGATGAGCCCGCACTCAAGCTGGCGACCTCGGGGTCTCGAACCTGGGTCCTCTGCATCCCAGTCCAATGCTCTATCCACTGCGCCACCGCCTGGTCAGGCTTTTTTAATAGAATAAATACTAACATAATGATGACAAGAGGGTATGGGGTCTAGGGCACAGCTGGAGGGATTGGCCTTGGTAGGGGGAGGGGAAAGGGAATGCACTCAGAATCAGGTGGGTGGTAGATGCATCAGCAGTATGTTCAGTTCTGTTCTCTTCGCTTCAGTTTACCTGGTGCAGTAGTAAGTCCTCAGTGGAATGTGGGAATAGTGGAGAAGGTACTGGAAGTTTGAAGCTAGAGGAGCAATAGGAAGTCATCCTGTAGGGGTGGAGAGCAAGCGGACTGAGGCAGTATGATTGGAGGGCAGCATTAATGGCCCACTCGGAGTTAGTAATCACAAATGTTAAAGTAAGGCTGGTTAGCGTGGTGTGTTTTTTCCCCAGCTACATGTAATCACATGGGGACAGGAGTGGGCAGAGTTGAGTTCAACAAGGTTGCGGTTTCACCAGGATAATAATCTATCACAGGGGAAGAGGGGCTCTGGCATGGAGGGTGGGGCGAGGAATTGATTTATCAATTGCTTATGGTGGGAGAGAGGACACATGTGGGGCAAGATCATGGTCTCCAGACCTTGGTGGGCTCAAAGGATTGTTAGAGTTGATGGTCAGGCTGAAATATATATATATATATAAAAATATGTATATTTAAGTGCGAGGTGGGAGGCAGAAAGACAGACTCCCATATGTGCTCTGGCTGGGATCCACCTGGCAAGCCCCCTCCAGATGATGCTCTGCCCATCTGGGGATGTTGCTCCATTGCTTGGCAATGGGGCTATTTTAGCACCTGAGGTGAGGCCATAGAGCCATCTCAGCACCCAGGGCCAACTAGCTCCAGCCAAGCCACAGCTGTGCTAGAGAGAAAGAAAGAGAGAGAGAAAGGAGAGGAGGGGGAGGGGTGGAGAATCAGAAGATCGCTTCTCCTCTGTGTCCTGACCAGGAGTCAAACCTGGGACTTCCACACGCCAGGCCGACCCTCTACCACTGAGCCAACAGGCCAGGGCCTAGGCTGAAATTTCTGTTACTGAGATCAGGATGGTGTTTGAGACTTTTGTTAATTATATCAAAGGGATGCCCGCAGCCATGAGTGGCGAAGAGAAGGTGGAAGAGTGCTAGGATTGAGGGGTTCCAGAAGTGGGAGGGAGGCCAGGATATTGGAAAATGTGAGGTGTGACAGGACTCGTGCTGGAGAGAGTGGCGGTGGATCAGGAGCTAACGTCTCTGAAGAGTAAGGGGTGTGATTGGGAGGGAACTGGACAAGCATGGGCAGTATGGTTTGGTGACAAAGAAGAGAAGTCTGCATCTGTGAGGACAAGAAGGATATCAGCTCTCTCCAGAGTCTAAGGGCTGTGGGAGAGAAACCAGCCACTGGAGAGGACAGCAGGGCAGACATTGTCCTCAGAGGAGATCCTGTATTTCTCAAAATATGTCATTGTAGAATTTACAAAGAGAGGCCCTGACTGGTTGGCTCAGTGGTGGAGCGTCAGCCAGCTTGTGGATGTCCCAGGTTTGATTCTCTGGTCAGCATACACAGAAGAAAAGCAACCATCTGCTTCTCCACCCCTCCCAGTCCCCTTCTCTCTCTCTCCTCCCCTCCTGCAGCCATGGCTTAAGTGGTCTGAGCAAAAGTTGACCTTGGGTGCTGAGGGTGGCTCCCTGGCCTCGGCCTCAGGTGCTGAGATAGCTCGGTTGCCCAGCAATGGAGCTGCTGCCCAGCCAGGCAAAGTTTTTCCTGTTAGGGGCTTGCCGAGTGGATCCGGTCAGGGCGCATGCGGGAGTCTGTCTCTGCCTCCCCGCCTCTCACTTAATAAAAATAAATAAATAAAAAGAATTTATAGAGAGAAGAAATACACATTCACTTCCTACTGTATTTGATTCTCTCAACCACCCTTCAAGTAGGGAGGGCGGATATCTTATGTTCCTTTTGGACATGAGGGCGCTGTAGCTTAGAGGTGGGGTATCAATGCGGGGACTCAGCTGCTGGTGGTGGACCCAGGCCTCTGCCTCCAAGCCCTGTGCGCTTCCGTCGCCTCCTCCTGCCTGCCTGCAGGAGGCTGCGTCCTTCCACAGAATCCCTGAAAACCCACTGGGTCCGAAGTTGCAGCTCTTGTCACGCTGCCTCCACAGTGCGTGATTCAGCACCAAAGACAGGCTCGGGGAAGAGAGAACATTTGGTCTATTCTCTGCCCTCTAGATCCACCTAGATATGAAGACCACCCTTGGTGACATCCAGAATATCTTACACTTAGCAACCAGTAGTGGAACACAAGTGGGCATTCCCTCTAAGAGGTGATTTGGATAACTATTTTTGAATGGAAATAATATTAGTTTTAAGGACTTCAAGTGTCTAAGACCATGCCGAGGCCCTGGCGATTCAGGACTCGGTTCTGAAGGCTGTTTCCTCCTGGGTTCTCAGGCACTGAGAGCGGGAGGCATGGTGGTTCAGGAATCTCCCAGCTGCCAAGTTAGCCCATCCCCTCCTCACTGGGCCAGCCACTCACATAGACAGAGAGCCCGGGCCTCAAGCTGGTCTCAGCCGTTCACTTACTCAGCAAGCGTGTGTGGTCACATATGACAGTCCTGGGCATGCCAAGATGAACACTACACTACAGAAATAAGTGCAGTGAGGCGCTAGAGGTTTCTATCAATGCATGGTATGGAGAGAATTTCTTTTAAGGGAAAATGAGACTATTCCTCCACACTCTAGAAAGTAACCTCTTCTTAGCTGCCTCATCCTGGTTCTCTAGCATGCCAGGCCACTGAGGTGGATTGACTCATGGAGGGTTGGCACCAGTCTAACTGAACAAACTGGAGGGCGTGGGGCACCCTGTTTGCCTGCCCCCTCAGCTCTCTGCGCCGGGGTCCTTCATGAGCACGTTGGCCAAGGGGGCACACTGCCTCAGACAAGGGCAGAGATCTGGTCATTTCTGTAGCAACAGGAAGTGCCTCAGAGTTACCTTGGGGGCTTTTTAAAGATACAGATGCCCAGGTCTTAATCTGCTGCGGAAACTCAGATTACCATTTAGAACAGGACTTGCCCCTCCAAATATCTGAAAAGCCCCCTAGCTGGTGGTAATGTGCAGCCCAGCCGAGAAGCCTGGTCGAGGAACTATATGCAGAGGTCTGTGCCAGGCAGCTGCATGGCCGCCTCACCAACACCCCACTGCCATCCTTCTCCCAGGTCTAAGTGCGATCACATCTCTCTCCTGACTGCTCCCTTCTCAATATTACCATCCAGAAACTTGAGATTATCCTCAGCCTAAGTCAGAAGCAGCTTAATTCCTCGGAAAGCAGTGCCAGTTGGGCATTATGCCTGGAACGGGAGAAGCAAACCTGTGGCAGTGTTCTTTGCTCAGGTCAGCTCTGCAGCCTCTGTGGGGCACCCTCTCTGTCTGCCCCGCCTCCCTCCTTTCTTTGCCAGTGCTTTGCTTTGTCTGGTGCCTGGTTGGTGAAGTCAGCTCATTCCCAAAGGACTGGGGGCCTGACTGGATGCGGGCTTGGATAGAATTGGCCAGATGAGATCTGGTCGGCAAGAAGGTCCTGGATGGGCTAAGAGAGGCGAGTGGCAGTAATGAGATCAGAACGCAGGAGATGAGAGCCTGGAGCCTGGAAAGCAGGCTGAGGGTGCTGGCCAGGCCCGCACTGAGCTCCAGTGCGAGAGAGCGCTGCAGCTGAGTCTGAGTCCCAGAGGAGTCGGAACATGTGAACCCTTGTTACTTAGAGGAACCTGAGTTTACCTGCCTGCATCGTCCTTTGACATTATAGCCTGTATGGCCAGTAGGCACGGCCACCATCACAACCGCCTGGCCCATGCAGGTTCACATTTGATTTGGACAGACGGTAATGAAACAATGGAGCCAAGAACTGGTGGGCCATTAGCTTTAATCCTAGCTTGTACCCGATGGGCAAGAAATACACACAGTGGGAAAACACTTCCCTTTCCATTCAGGGCTCACAAAGCCACTGACTTAACCAAGTTTCCTAGAATCAAAGGTTTCTACCTTGCCAGCCTTATTCACCTCTGTTCCCATCTCCTTCTCTCTGCACAAACTGGCTTCTCCTTCAGCACTCCACCATCTTGGCTGCTCCTTTCCTCCATGTGGCCTTTCTCTGCTCTCCTTGCAATGCTAATCTCAGGAACCGAAAAGAGAGCAAGCCCCGGTCTGCCCCACTTTATAGTGTAGAAATCAAAACCTTTAATCCAATATACAAATAAGGAAGTCTCTGATAGAAAGTCACTTATCTGAAGCATAAATGGGATTCCTCATGAGAGTGCACCACCCCACATCATGCAACAGTCAAGGGTGTGGGGGAAAGCTTAGTGTTGAGAAGATCTTAGTATTAAAAGAGTGGGAAAGGCTTAGTCTTAAAACTAAGCCTTAGGCTATAACGACCCTGCCTGCTTACAGCCTGTCCCCCACACCCAATGCAAACTATAACCGAGCAAACATATATATCATATTTACAAACTTATTTGACCAACATAGCCCCTTGGCCTTAAAGGGCCAGCCTCCTTCCAGTTGCTCCTACTGTATCAGTGACATGGGCCTCTTCATCCAAGACCCTGTACTAAGAGTTGGAGCTGTTGCATTGTGAAACCTACAGCATCAACTCCTGGTCTTCCTGTTGAAACACATTCCCTCTTAGGGCCAGCGTCCTCTTCACCAAGACTCTTTCCTCTGGGCACGATATTCATGTTCTGTCCAAATCTGAAATCCCTGATTCTCTCCAATTAGTGGGGAGACATTAGAGAAGATGGGGCTTAAGTTTTGAGGACCCCACAGAGAATAAGATAAGGGATATCTCTGCCCTAGTGGGGCTTATATTCTAGAAGAGGAAGCAGACAAGCCAGCAATTCCCTTGAAGTGTA
The DNA here is from genome assembly GCF_036850765.1 of Saccopteryx bilineata. Taxonomy (NCBI): domain Eukaryota; kingdom Metazoa; phylum Chordata; class Mammalia; order Chiroptera; family Emballonuridae; genus Saccopteryx; species Saccopteryx bilineata. The sequence continues at coordinate 351,800,738 of NC_089491.1, read as the reverse complement.
GGTTTGGGGCGCTCTGCTCTGGGAGCACAGGCCAGGGGCACCTGACCTGATCTAGGGGTGGGGGAGGGACAGCTTCCCAGAAGTTTTGTTTAAGCTGTCATCAGGCCTGAGCAAGGCAAAGGTGTAAAGGCCCAGAGGTGAAAGGGAGCACCCAGCATTGGAGGAGTGAGTGGGGGAGGGGCCTGGAAATGGAGGCGGGAGTGGGAGAAGTGGGCCTGGAGCCACGAGTGGGGCCTGGTCATCTGGGAACCTGGCAACTATGGCAGAGCTGTGATGTCACTCTAGCACCTTGTTTATCACTGTGGACAGGTATTTTCTGGCCCTTTGGGATGACTCTGAAAAAGACACACACACACACCCCCACACACACACATGTGTGCAGTTCTCACTGAAAGGATTGCTGCTCTGTCCCTCTTCATTCGGAGGCAGCACAGGGTGATCTGGACTATGACCCACCGCCTGAGGCAAGGGCTCACTGGGCTGTTGTAATCATCTTTTCCTTCCACCTTAGGATGCCACTCAGCCTCTCGCGGCACCAGCTATCTGATGAAGAGTAGAAGTGACAAGGGCAAAATCAAAAACCCTCCAGAATGTATTCAGTGGGAAACTAAAGGTGGGAAGAGCTGTTCTGTGGTTCCCAGCCGACACCCCCTGTCCTGCTTTCTCTCGTCAGAGGGGACTTCTCTCCCACTATGCCTGGCTGGCTGGCAGGGCGATTATTCAGGGGCTGTGCTGCATGCTTGTCACTCCCACACTGGGTCACTTTTAAGATGCATGGACTTCTGAATCTTTAAAAGAAAGAACTGAAAGGAAATCCCAAAGGCGGTTAGTTGGCAGTCATCGGCTGAGAATGAGGGAGAGAGTTGTGACAGGTTTGGGGAGCTTGAGAAGTGGGGGAATACAGGAAGGAACTGACCAGGAACAAATGGAAAAGAAAAAAGAAAAAACGGTGAGGAGCAGGGAGGGCCTGGCTGATAAATTTGTCATGGTGCCAGTTGACAGAAGCACGGGGTTTTCTCCAGGCTGGCTCAGCAGCCGGGAGTAGGGACCGAGGTTTCCGATGGCTGGGTGATCATCCTGGCTGCGCCCGGCAAAGCAGCCATGGCAGACAGACCAGGAGGAGCGGTGCTGGGAGGTTGGTGAGGGTATTATTGGACCTATGAACCCCAAACGCCGGGATGGATGGTGAAAAAGCGTCACCAGGAGGAAGCCAGTGGATTGCAATAACAGGGAGGGCTCGGGGGGCTTCCTCGGTAAGAATAAGGAATTGAGAAATAGACAAGTAGGTAGTTTTATGATTAAAGTGTGGGATTTCTTGCTTAAAATACTGAAAGTGCTTACTGCAAGTTCCAGGTGAGTGAGTTGCTGGAATGAAGGTGAAAGTCATTGGTGTGTGTGGAGGTCAATGAATTACAAGGCCGAGGATGTTGGTTCGGTCATGCACCTGAGCACCTCACCTTCCCAGCACTTAGCAGTTCCTGCTGTTGAGAAGGTGACAGTGGTGTGGCGCCACGATCCTCTCTGAAGTCACACGAATGACAGGATGGGGAGCACTGTTCCCAGCGGATTTTGTGTGTTCTGAGCTTCTCTCCTGATTGATAATTCCTTCGGAAGAGGTGATGTAATTCACAAAGAACATTTGTATTCCCTTGTAGAAGAAAGTACTTCCTTTTATTGTCAGAGCACTTTAGCATGATTGAAATATCAAGGAGAATACTTTTTTCACATGCCTGAAAGGAATATTATATGAGATGTCTAAAATCCCAGCCCAGGGTCCTGCTCTTTTGGCCTAATGTCAAGTGTCTACACCTCAGCTTCTTTCTGAAACAGAACTCACAGGGTCATCGTGAGGATCGGTGGGGCATCGGTGCCTTTAAGCATTTACTGCGTGCCAGGCACTATGCTGAACATACTTGTTTAAACCTTAATATTTTTATTATTCCCATTTTATAGGTGTATAAACTGAACCAGAAGAGCTAACTAATTTACCCAACGTTATGCAACTATTAAGTGACAGCAAAGAGGCCCTAAAGCCTGAGCTACTGCCTCTGTTAGGCTCTCTGAGTGCAAAAGGAGGCAAAACACTCACAGTGCTAAGTTGAGAAGACATCAAAACAAACCACATTGCCCTGGCCGGATAGCTTGGTTGGTTAAAGCATCAACCTGAAGAGTAGAGGCTGCTGGTTCAATCCCCAGTCAGGGCACATACAGGAATAAATAGATATTCCTGTTTTTCTCTCTCTATGAAATCAATAAAGTAAACATTAAAAAAAAAAAAAAACAGACCATATTGTCACAGTCCCCTACACACCATGTGAGAGGGTGTTCAGGTGCCATAAGGATGCAACAGAGGGACATCCCCTGGCGAGGTGACTCCAGGAAGGCTTCCCAGAGGGGCTTGAACTTGAGTCTGCTGCAGAAGGTAGCTTGTCTGGTCAGTGCTCACCTCTTGTCTTGTTGGTTTGAAATGTGGCAGCTCCTTGTCCTTTCCCTGTATCCTGTTTTGCCCCTTGGGGCTACAAAACAAACAAACAAAAACCACATCTATTTTCTTTTTCACAAAATTGCACTTTAAATTTTTGAGTTCTGGAGTCGCAGCTGTAGCACTCTTCTCTCCAGGTTAAACAGCCTCCGTGGGTTCCCTCTCTTCTTTCATTCCTGCTCAGTGCTAAAACGGAGGCGCTGTACTATGCAGTTAGGCTACAGAGATTAAAAAAAGAAGTAAAAGCAGGTGCTTTCCTCCAGAAACTTAGAGTTTCCTGGGAAAGGTAAACCAGAAAGTACTTTATGGCCCTTTTTTTTTTTTTTTTTTTTTTTTTTTTTTGTATTTTTCTGAAGCTGGAAATGGGGAGAGACAATCAGACAGACTCCCGCATGCGCCCGACCGGGATCCACCCGGCACACCCACCAGGGGGACCATGCTCTGCCCACCAGGAGGTGATGCTCTGCCCCTCCGGGGCGTCGCTCTATTGCAACCAGAGCCACTCTAGCGCCTGGGGCAGAGGCCAAGGAGCCATCCCCAGCGCCCAGGCCATCTTTGCTTCAATGGAGCCTCGCTGCGGGAGGGGAAGAGAGAGACAGAGAGGAAGGAGAGGGGGAGGGGTGGAGAAGCAGATGGGCACTTCTCCTATGTGCCCTGGCTGGGAATCGAACCTGGGACCCCTGCACGCCAGGCCGACGCTCTACCACTGAGCCAACCGGCCAGGGTTTATGGCCTTTTTGTAGTCTGCCTCCTTTACGAAAATGCCGAGCACCCAGCAGAGTGGCTGGGTCATGGACCATAATAGATGCTCTGTAAGAGTCTGTTGTTGCATTGACTACACCATGATGCTAAACTCAGCGTGTTATGGGAGCCAACTGAAGACCCAAGTCAGACCCAGAAGGAGAGCGGTCATCTTCCCTAGCTGATCTGAGTCTTCAAGGATGAATAGGACTTCACCAGGGAAGAAGTACATTCCAGGCAGAGGGACCAGCAGAGGCACAGGGGCACGGTGTGAGATGAGGCATGGTGTGTGGAGTCGGAAGAGCTGGCTGGGGTCAGATGATAGACAGTCATGATAAGAAGATTGGGCTTTATCCTGAAGACAGATGAGTGCAATATTCAGGTTTGCACTGCAAAAAAGGTCACTCTGGTGGCACTAAGAAGGATGAAATGAAGGGAAGCTATATTAAGTGGCAGAAAGACCAGTTTGAAGATGGTTGGAATAATCCCAGTGAGAGCTGATGAGGGCCTAAGCCCAGTGCCTATGGAGAGTAGGGACGGTGGGTTGAGAAAGTGAAATCCACAGGACTTCCTGATGAGCTAGATGTGAGTGTGTAGAGTCTGGCTGGGGCCACTGTGGAGTCAGTGTTGCCGTTCACTTTAGGTAAAGGATAGGGAAGGACAAACAAATTTTGGAGAAGTGAGGTAATGGATTGGTTTGGGACACATTGAGTTGGAGGTGCCTTCTAACCTCCAAGTGAAGATGTTTGGTCTGACGCAGATGGATTGGAGGCCAGGAGAAAACTGAGTTAAAAGTGCAGTTTGGCAAGTCAGTAGCATGTAGGTGGTAGTTGTAACCAAGAGTGTGGATGAGCTCACCCAGGCAAATTACACAGAGAAAGTAGAGAAGAGGTTTAAGAGTAGAACCCTCAGAAGCACCAAAATGTGAGGAGCAGAAGGAGCAAAGTGAGGCCTTGGAAAGACTTGAAGGTGGTCGGAGCGGGAAGAGAAAAACCAGGGGAAACCATGGAAGGGTGAGAATGAGAATAGTCAGCAATTTCCCAATGCAGTCAGCTTTCCTCTATAGCTGCTGGGTTGCCATGGGCACCACGTGGTTATACATAAGCTACCATGATCATGGGAGAATAGTCACATGCTTTATCAATAGAGAGATTTTTAATTTTTTTATTTACTGATTTGAGAGAGAGAGGAAGGTAAAGAGAGAAAGAAACATTGATCCATTGTTCCAACAGCATTCATTGGTTGAATCTTGTATGTGCCCTGACTGGGTTTGGAACTCGCAACATTGGCGTAAGGGGATGATGCTCTAGCTAGCTGAGCTACTTACTTAAGGCTGGATGTGAGGATGTGCTGCTCTAGAGCAGCGATTCCCAAAATCCCTGGGTAAGAATCTCAAACATCTTCCCAGAACCATTGAAATATCTTGGGGACAGGCTTGCTGAAAGTGCCAGGGGTCTGAGAAAAGAGCCTGAGGACCTATTTGTTTAATAAGCACCCAGATGATGTTTCTCACTAGAGAAATCTGGGGACGATGTACCAGACCAGAAGCTGTTCCATAGTAACCTGGGGACTCTTTCTGATGGCACAAGTCACCCCCTACACACGGTTAGGTTTCAACTTAAAGTTCTGGAAGGTCCCTTAGTTATGAGCCACTGTAACTGGTAGGACTCCTCTGATGTGTGGGCGTGGAAAGGCTAACCCACTGATCTAAAATAGAGTTGCTGAGCAACTGTCTCAGTATTTGGGAATCTAGTGGAAATCTGGCAGTTAGACAGATAATAATTGGTCCAGTGCCCCTTCTCTGACAGTGTTAGGACTGGAGCGTCCTCACTGTCCTCTGCTGTAGACGGTCTGACCGCCCATGCCATGTCGTGGAATAATGGACCTGAATGTAACCCAACATTAAAAAAATACCATATGTTAAAAAGCTGACTATTAAAGTGTAGAAGAGATGCCCTATATAGACCAAAAAGACATTAATGTGAAGGCAGGAGCTGGTTCTACTCGTTTATATGTTTAAGACCTGGTACTGCCTGACCTGTGGTGGCGCAGTGGATAAAGTGTCGACCTGGAAATGCTGAGGTCGCCAGTTCGAAACCCTGGGCTTGCCTGGTCAAGGCACATATGGGAGTTGATGCTTCCAGCTCCTCCCCACTTCTCTCTCTCTGTTTCTCTCTCTCCCCCTCTCTCTCCTCTCTAAAAATGAATAAATAAAATAAAAAAAAATTAAAAAAATTAAGACCTGGTACTGCTCAGTGTCTCCAGCAGGGAAATTCGTGCACTATGCTGAATACATCTATCCTCAGGAGCAATTTTGTAAATAAGGCCTTTGTCTCTACCAAAGATATTTACCGAGCACAGAAGTGGATCCCAGGGCCTGTGCCCCTTGTGTGAAATTGCATATCTGTGAAATTCAAACGTTAACATTAATGAGTAGTCAAGATAAATAATCTTTACTAAACAATTAGCTTTAGGACATTATCTTTCTTGGATAGAGATATTAATTACACTTATTTTGATATTTTCGGGAGAAGGTTCAGCAGGGTGACTCTAAGGAGCAACCCCCTTTGCAGTTCTTTTAGAATGAGAGGTTGGAGGAGGGTGCTGCCTGGAGGAAGGAGGGAGGTGAGAAACGTCTTTCCCATCTCCCTGTCAGACCTGTGATACAGGCTTCAGATCAAACTATAGCTAAGGTTTGCTCTTTTATCCATCCATTCACTCCATAACATTTATGGGGCACCTCTTAGGTGGCAAGATCTGTGCTGTAGGCTCTTGGTTCTTCTATATCTGTGGACAGCAGAATACCTTCGGGGTGAACCCCGTGTGATGGGAAAGGCGGTGGCAGTTGAGTACCTTGTGCTCAAAGCTACCATAAAGGCCTTATTGGCGACTTCACATTCCCGGTCCAGAAATGAGCAGAGTGCTGAGCTTTTTAGCCTTTCCCACTCCTCCGGAAGCCCAACTCCTTGACCATTCTCCATATGCCTCACAGATTCTGGAGGGAAGTGGTGAAAGCACCAACCTAAGGCCATCTGGCTTCTAAGAATAAAATCAGTATGTGACATACAGTTTACACATTACAGTCTTGATGATTCTATCACATACATTGCCATTTGAAGTTCAGCATAGTTTTGAGAATAACCGATAACTAGCAGTAATAACAAGAGTTATTCTTCTTCTTTCACAGTGGAGAAAACTAGCAGTGACTTGCACAAGGTCACACAGCCAGAACATACCAGAGCCATAACAGCAGTCAGTTTTCCACTCTTTTTTTTTTTTTTTTTAAAGAGAGTCTTTTTTTTTAAAATTTTATTTATTCATTTTTAGAGAGAAGAGAGAGAGGGAGAGAGAGAAACAGAGAGAGAGAAGGGAGGAGGAGCTGGAAGCATCAACTCCCATATGTGCCTTGACCAGGCAAGCCCAGGGTTTCGAACCGGTAACCTCAGCATTTCCAGGTTGACGCTTCATCCACTGCGCCACCACAAGTCAGGCAGTTTTCCACTCTTAACCGAGTGCTCCTTCTACCAACAGAGAGCTCAGTGACCTGTAACCACCTCATCTGTCCAAAGGCTCTGCCCCACCCCCATCTCTCTTTAAAAAATAAGAGATATGAAGGTGCTAAATGAAGAGAAAAGATTGCATCTAGATTCAAAGGGTACAAGTTGCTGCTGCTGAGCCTTGAAGGTAGACACCTTGGGTGGGGGCGGGAGGGGTTAGAAAGAGGAGGGATGGCTCACCCGATAAAGGAGACCACCACCCATTTTGGATCTTGACTGTAGGCGAGTCCCTTCCTACACTAGAAGGTTATAGAACTCATATCCAGGCCCTTTTGTTTTAAAGAGAGGCCCCGAAAGGGTTAATGACTTTCCCAGGAGAACGTTGGTGAATTTGTAAGTTTATGGAGCTGTTTGGTAGGTGTTTCTGCAACAAACACAGCTTGGTTTTTATTTATTTACTTTTCTTTTTTTTTTTTTAACAGTCTATGGGGTATGAGAAAGCTATATCTAGGAGCTTCTCAACCCTAAAGGCAGTTCTTAAACACAGATGAAACACTACAAGAACTTAATTCTTTCCTTCAGCTGTTAACCAAGCTCAAGGTTAGATGACAGGTCCATGTCTGTCTGACACCGTAACATGAGGTCTCCAGACCCCTCCTGGAGACCCCGAGGTGCCTTGGCTCCCCCCCCCCCTTGTAGATGACTCTGGTCTTCCTCTAATCCATTATACCCTAGGTCCAAAGATTAAAAGAGGTTTCTGCACAAACACACAAGCACGCCCATTCTGGGCTGACTCTATAAACCTGCTTCTTGCGCCTGACCAGGCAGTGGCGCAGTGGATAGAGCATTGGATTGGAATGTGGAGGACCCAGGTTCGAGTCTCCGAGGTCGCCAGCTTAAGCACGGGCTCATCTGGTATGAGCAAGGCTCACCAGCTTGAGCCCAAGGTTGCTGGCTCGAGCAAGGGGTCACTAGGTCTGCTGTAGCCTCCCAGTCAAGGAACATATGAGAAAGCAATCAATGGACAACTAAGGAACCGCAACGAAGAATTGATGTTTCTCATCTCTCCCTTCCTGTCTGTCTGTCCCTATCTGTCCCTCTCACTGACTCTGTCTCTGCCAAAAAAAAAAAACAAAAAAAACCCTGCTCCTTGCATGAGTGTAGCAGAAACAAAATATATTGCTTCCTCCTCACAGTAGGGATTGGCATTTCTTACATAGGAACAGGGTAGAGGAGGCTCTTTTGGCCTTTTTGAACTTCCTTCTCAGCTAAGGAAATGAATAACATCCTGATTGGCCTCAGTGGAGTACGAGTCAGGGGAGTCCTGGCCCCACGCTCCAGCCGAGGCCTAGGAATTGCTTTACCCACAGGCGCCAAACTTGGCACACAAAGAGACCAACAAGCGGAGGGAAATCGTTGCCAGATTAACACAGTTATTTGGGCATTTTCACACTTACTAATGAAGTGGCCATTTTACAAGGCTGAGCTGAGTCCCCTCCAAGGCAGGCAGGGATTCCCAGCCCCCTCCTGGAAGCAGCTGGGCGGAGGGGAGAGTGAGAGAGCCCGTGCCCTGGCCCACCCTGTGCAGCCGGCAGGCGAGGCCCCCGGTGCCTGCACTCCCACTTGGCTCCTGGACTGTTCACAGGAGGTATGAACTGTTTGCTTAATAGAGTGTTAACCCCAGCCCCTAGAACTTGTGTTAACACTTAACACAAGACTGGAGCTGAGGGGAGGCTAGGGGACCGGCAGCTGAGGGCAGCTGAGGGCTGACCAGCTCTCAGGAGTGGGGAGGGAGGAGGAAAGGAAGGGCAGGAGGCAGTTGAACGGCAGTTGGATAAAGTTTCTGGATGTGACCCTGGCTGGTTGCTCAGTTGGTTAGGGCGTTGTCCCGAAGCACAGAGGTTGCCACCAGTTTGATCCCCAGTCAGGGCACTTATAGGAACAGATCTATGTTTCTGTCTCTCTCTCTCCCCCTCTTTCTCTCTCTCTCAAATCAATTAAAACATTTTTTTAAAGTTTCTGGATGTGATAGACTCAGGACTGACTGGCCAGACCAAGGCCTCTGCTCCTGCCTCTGTCACAGGCCATGTCTGTCCCCTCCCTGGGCTTCAGTTTCCTTGTCTTTAAATGAGTAGCTAGAACCAGATACACTTAAAGGGACCAACAGCTGGAAAATGCCTTGGGGACAGGACCAGGTGAGGAGTGTCGGCAGCAGTCGCCAAGGTCAATGTGTGCGCGGATCCCCGGGGATCTGAAGTAAATGCGGTTTCTGTATATGAAGTCTTGAGCAGGGCCTGAGATCGGGAGGCTCCCGGGGGCCCTGGTCTGGGGCACACACTTTGAGTAACAAAGGTGCAGAGCAGAGCGCAGGACTGGGTTCCCCGGCTAAGCCGCCTGCACTTACTTCCTTGGCTCTGAAAAGGGGACTGCTCTTTGCTCCTTGCAGGATTGCTGTATGGATTAGGGGCCGCCTGTGAAGGCACCTTGGGTAAAGCAGTGTGCAGCAAGCGATTACCGCCATTGTTAAGATTTCTATGCCTCCCCCTTAGCCCCTGCCGTGTGTTCCCGCAGCTTCTCAACCTGTCCCGCCATCCTCCCTGGTGTCCATGCCTGGGCTTCTGAGTCCATATGACCAGCCAAGGCTGAACAAATACTTTGACCTGGCAAGGCAGGAAATGACGGTTCCCAGGCACCGCACTCACTCAGATGTAGAACAAGCTCTCAATACACCTGTGAGATAAGTTCAAGTGACACCACGCTGAGCTGCAACCCACCCTCCCTGGGCCACAGGACCAGGAAACGGCGACAGTCAGCGAAGGCCCTCAGGGACAGGGGCAGGCTCCAGTCAAGTTTTGGACAAGGTCAACCCCCCTCTGCACCGGCCTCAGGTGACCATGGTAATGTCTCTGTAGTGTGTTCATTTGTTCACTGAACAGCTTCCCAGAAACGCAGTGGCTGAGCTAAGTCATTTACCCACCCTGAGCCTCAGTAGTTCTGTCTGGGCTCTACCACCACTGTCCTGCCTCGGTACACATTGCTATAATTCCCACAATCAAAATGAAATCTGTGAAAATATGCAGGGATTCTGTGAGACCCTGTGAGGCTCTGCCTTTCACGAGAGATCTCCTGCTCTAGGGGCATTGACTCGCTGCCCCTCCGTGAGGAATATCCTCGCCTTGGTGTTTGTGCTGAGACCACCTCCCTAAGGCGGAGTGCCCACCACGTCACTCCTCCACAGCTGAGGGAAACGTCCCCCACCACCCCGGCCCCAGTGCCTGTCCCCCGTTTTCCCAACAGTGCTGTTTCTCACCTTGTTCTCAGGCCCTGAGGCCGTGGACTGGCTGGACAGTCCCACTCTAAGGGCCTGGAAAGTGGAGATCCCGTTATGTAACACACCCGTGTCAGAATAGCAGGCCAGGCCGGTTGTCATTCCAAGACCCCTGTGGCTGAAAATCTGGTTCACATTTGCCCCTTAGAGTGAGAGCTCATGGTGTTTGATGGCAGAGACTGGCGGACGGCTGACCACACACTGCAAATGGAAATGCTTATTGCCCAAGCGAGGAGCACCACGTCAAAGCCCACACAGGTGGCGCCCAAAATAACAAAACCAAAAATGGTCATGGTGTCAAACCAGTCAACTCCAGGACAGGCAGGCCCTCGCAGTACTCTCCTCAGCACTGGGGCGCCCCCCGCTTTCCTTCCCCACAGCTGCTGCTCCCTGGGCTCAGAGGAGCAAATAACCTGAGGAGTCACTTTGTCCGCCCATCCCTGAGGCCAGCAGGGGCCGAGGCTGCAAAGTTGGGGCCTCCAGACATCTCTGCCAGCCCAGGAAGCAGAGAGGTCTCATCTGAGGAAATGCAGATACTTAGGGAGGATCAAAAATAACCCCAAAGGACAAGCCATGCATGTCTGTGTGAATATTGGATTTCACATCTGAAATCTAGTCGTGATAAAGCTGATGGTTTTGAAACATCTTCTTTAATTAATAGAAACAGGACTTCTTAGCCTACCCCCCCCCCCATTTCAGACTTCAAAGTTCTCCTTCATTGAGAACCTCAGATTTGGTTTGTTTGTGGAATACTGAAGTCTCTTTTAAGACAAACACAGGATTTTATTTGGGTTGTTTCCCCCACTCCCTTACAGCCCAACAACAAGAGCCACTTGGAAATTCTGGACTAGGAAGACTAAGCTGAAAACCCCTTTACTGATACTGTAGCCGTATTTTCAAAATCAAAATTCAGCATGCATTTTTATGGGGAAAGTACAGGATTTGGAGCCAGATGAACCTAGAATCAGAATCCTGACTATATATGACTATTGTCGTCTTGAGCAAAAGTTTTAACTTCTCTCTGCCTCAGTTTCTTGATCTGTAAAATGGGGCTATTAGCCCCAGCTTCGTGGACTTGTTGGGGTGGTTTCTGTGAGGTAATGCATATAGAGTGGCTCTGCCTAGCACAAAATAGACACTCAACAAATGTGAGCTCTTGCCTTTCCTGATAACGTGATCTGATCACAGAAGTAATTATTTGGAATTGGAACCGTCCTAGAAAACCCAGTTTGTGTTCTTACTTGTCTTGACAGATACTGTTCCATGAAGATTTTCCATTCGAGGAATTGTTACTGTTCCGAGGATACAGCTTGTCCAGTAGTGTATTCTGACCTTGTAGGAATCCTGTAACAGAGTACTGGGTGTTAAGTTTTCTCTCCATCCGCAGCAGAAGGCCAGAGCATCCTGAAGGGAATGTTTGCATTGCAGTCTAGCGGCAAGAGGACTGTTCCCTTCCCACTTGGAGGGGGAGAAATCTTGACTGTGCCAGGTTTAAAGCGGAGCAGGAGAGGGTCTCTAGGATCCTGTCTGGGAATGCCAGTGTCAGCCTGACTTGGAAAGCTCTGCTGTTTGAGGCACCTCCGGTCTGAATGTGGAGCTGGTAGAAATTCTCCTGCTGGGACCTGCAATGATGGCTGAACTTCTGGGCTCCCAGGCAAAAGGCAGGGGCCCTGCTTGATGACCTAATAAAGTGTGAGGAGCTCAGACCTTCCTTGACAATCATGAAAGGGTCCCCTGAGAAACGGTGCTCTGTTAAACCAAAGGGTAATAGAGATATGGGGGACGAAGGCAGCAGGCAAAAAAGGACTTGATTTAAAAGTCGACTCCTTCCAGAGTTGTTCTTTGGCCCTGTCTGATCTGATGTATGAAATTTGTAAGGAGGTGGAATTGTTTGTGACATTTTTCACGCAAGTTGGTGTACATTCCTGATACAAACGAAAAGGAAATATGTCAGATGTACACAGGGATGAGTCAACATCGCGTGCAGCCAGCCACGGCCACTGGGAGAAGAGTCAGGTGAGGCCCGTGGAGCTGCAGACTCACCTGCCCCGTGCTGAGTCGGGCACAGGGCTCAACAGGGAGACAGCTGAGCAAAGTCAGGCCCTGCCTCAAATGCTTCTGCCCCGGGCTTACTGTCCAGGACCCCACAAGAGTGTATCTGTCACGGTATTTGCTTTCTCTGTGCTTTTCCTTAACGTTTGTTTGTTTTGTTTTATACTGATTATAGAATTTTCAGGAAACTTATAGAGAGGAATAAACAAAAGAGTCCCATATAACTCAGCTACCCAGAGGCAACCATGGTTAATAACATTTTGTTGTGAGTCATTTAAAATGGTTTTTTTTTTGTTTCCTTGACGTTGTTTGTTGATACAAACTGTACCAGTTTGTTTTGCTTTTTTAATTTAACACTCTCTCTAAAAGTCTCCTCTGTTATAAGCATCACTTTTCATGACCGCCTAATATTCCACAGCTAGAATGAAGTATAATTTATTTAACAAATTCCCTATTGTAAGGCTATGTCAAAGTGGCAGTGAACATCTATGCATGAAGGTTTGTTGGCATCTTAGATTATTTACTTGGACTAGATTTCTGGAAGTAACTGGCCTTCCGAGGTCAGTAGTGAGCTTTTTTTTTTTTTGAAGGCTCTGAATACACATTGCCAAATTGTCCTTTAGATAGAATTTAGGGAACTGAAATGTTTTACCCCACCCTATGTGGGGAGCTCAGGGAATATAAGGGACCTAACCTCAGAGCTAAGAGGCCACTTCTCCTGCTCTGCTGTGCCCCCTGCAGGCATCCTCAGAGGAGTGGGAGACGCATCCCCACTTAGATATAGAGACTCCACATCAGAGGCCCTTGCCTCTGACACAGAACCACTCAGCTCTAATGCATTCTTGCCCAGACGAGGAGCTGATGAAACTGTTCCTCACCCAGTGTTGCTCTTCTAGCTGCTTGTCATCTAGCCCAGTGGTCCCCAACCCCCGGGCCATGGACTGGTAGCGGTCTGTGGACCATTTGGTACCAGTCCGCAGAGAAAGAATAAATAACTTACATTATTTCCGTTTTATTTATATTTAAGTCTGAACAATGTTTTATTTTTTAAAAATGACCAGATTCCCTCTGTTACATCTGTCTAAGACTCACTCTTGACACTTGTCTCGGTCACGTGATACATTTATCCATCCCACCCTAAAGGCCGGTCCATGAAAATATTTTCTGACATTAAACCGGTTCGTGGCCCAAAAAAGGTTGGGGACCACTGATCTAGCCTAGGGGTGTCCCCAGTCACTTTCTTATTTTTCTTTTTTTTTTAATCTTTTTTTTTAAACTTTGTTCATTTTTTTTTTTTTTAGAGAGGAGAGAAAAAAAGAGAGAGAGAGAGAAGGGGGGAGGAGCAGGAAGCATCAACTCCCATATGTGCCTTGACCAGGCAAGCCCAGGGTTTTGAACCAGCAACCTCAGCGTTCCAGATCGATGCTTTATCCTCTGTGCCATCACAGGTCAGGCCTTTCTTCACTTTCTAATCCTTTCACAGAATCCCAGGCTCCTGGGAAGACCTGCTCACAAAGTCCCCAGGCAGTGCCCTGTGTTTGAGGGGCCTGTGCGGTTTCACAAAGCACTCCTTCATGTCCTCTCTGAGGGAGTGTTCACAACAGCCCTAGAAAGCAAATATTTGTCTCTGTTTTACAGGTGTGCTGTTTTCCTGTGGCTGCTGTAGTAAATTCCCACAAACTCGCTAACTTAACACAACAGAAATGTATTCTCTCATAGTTCTGGAGGCCAGAATTTCACAGTGAAGGTGTTGGCAGGGTCAGGCTCCCTCCAAAGGCTCCAGGGGAAATTTCTTCCTTGCTTTTTCCAGCTTCTGGTAGCTCCTGGTGTTCCAAGGCCTGTCACATCCTAAGTCCAGTTTCTGCCTCTGTTTTTGCTCTATGTCTAGGGCAGGGGTCCCCAAACTACGGCCCGCAGGCCGCATGCGGCCCCCTGAGGCCATTTATCCGGCCCCCGCCACACTTCCGGAAGGGGCACCTCCTTCATTGGTGGTCAGTGAGAGGAGCATAGTTCCCATTGAAATACTGGTCAGTTTGTTGATTTAAATTTACTTGTTCTTTATTTTAAATATTGTATTTGTTCCCGTTTTGGTTTTTTACTTTAAAATAAGATATGTGCAGTGTGCATAGGGATTTGTTCATAGTTTTTTTTATAGCCCGGCCCTCCAACCGTCTGAGGGACAGTGAACTGGCCCCCTGTGTAAAAAGTTTGGGGACCCCTGGTCTAGGGTCTGTCTCTCCTTTCTCTTATAAGGATAGCAGTCATCAGATTTAGGACTCACCCTAAAACTAGGATGCTCTCATCTTGAGACCCTTAATTACATCTGCAAAGACCCTATTTGCAAATAGGGCACTTCCAAGGGTGGGTATATTCTTTAAGGAGACTCCACTTAACCCACGACAGTGGGTGAGGAAACCAAGGTCCAAAGAAGCTAAATGACTTTCCCAATGTCATACAGCGAGACGGTAGCAGGAGATGGCATCTGAACCCAGGTCTTTTGCTTACCATATGCCTTTAATTAAGTAAAAAACCCCCACAACTTTTCTTATACTCTTATGGTATGACTGCTTGACTGTTATCTGGTTCATAGAAAATGAAAGTTGGTACAGTTTACCCTAAGATACATCACACATGTTTCACCATTACCCTGTTAGTGTATTATTGTTAATTGCATTGAAACTATTAGCCCCAATGTAATCAACCCCTTATGTGGGAGTCACTCATTTATTCTCCATGTGGTAAGTGGGGAAATTAAGGCCCAGAGTAACCAGAAAAGTTAATGGGAGAATTCCAGTCATAACCTAGATGTCTTGGTGGATAATCATCATTCTAATCTTTAGTGTATGAATTGTGAAAACTTTCAAAATGATGACTCTGTGTTAAATTGCAAAGAAGTTCTTGGTGTCTCTCAATTACTGTTGAACTCTTCTTCCCTGGCTCAGAACCCTTTGATATGTTGGCCACACATGGCTGTCTATTCATGGCTGATAAACAATGAATAATCCCTTCCCACCAGTGGGCCTGAGGGCCTGTGAGAACAGATGTGCATGACATTACCACATCTGGAAAGTCAGCATCTGCTGGCTTGCCAACATTAGCATTTTCTTCTTTGCTTTCTCTTCCTTCTGAACTAGAATAGTAGATCCTTTAAAAAGGACCTAACCCCACAATCCAAACCCCAGAGCCAAATTGATGAATAGAGGACAAATATGGTACCTTGTCTCAAGTTGAGTAGACATTAGGTCATCGGAGTCATAAAAGAGTGCCGGGGTCTAGGCCCCTTTGCACTACATGCTGTCTGTGCACGTGGGATTATGGTTATCTTAAGAACCTCCCTAAAGCCTGACCAGGCGGTGGCGCAGTAGATAGAGCATCGGCCTGGGATGCGGAGGACCCAGGTTCGAGACCCCGAGGTAGCCAGCTTGAGCGCGGGCTTATCTGGTTTGACCAAAAAGCTCACCAGCTTCAACCCAAGGTTGCTGGCTCAAACAAGGGGTTACTCAGTCTGCTGAAGGCCCACGGTCAAGGCACATATGAGAAAGCAATCAATGAATAACTAAGGTATTGCAATGAGCAACGAAAAACTAGTGATTTACACTTCTCATTTCTCCGTTCCTGTCTGTCTGTCCCTGTCTATCCCTCTCTCTGACTCTGTTTCTGTAAAAAAAAAAAAAAAAAAAAAGAACCTCCCTAAAGAACCAAGGAGGATCTATGGGTTCCTCATTTCCTCACCCTCCCACAGTGAGCCACTTTGTTAGTCATGACATAGTATATACTGAGGTAGTGAAGTGTGCCTGCGGCCATATCCCACAGCCCATATCCCACAGCCAGGTAAAACTGGTGTCCCCAGCCTCTGCTCATGAGAACCAGCCTGTAGGGTAAAGAAGGGAGCTCTCCCCACGGCCCCAGCTTCGAGCTCCGTTTGGAGAGCTAGTTTACAGAGCAGGCAAGGAGGTTCTCCCATGGTTGCTTTCCTCATGCCTGGGATCATTTCTTAGTTACCGCAGACATCATTCCTATCGTGAGCTCCCACCTGGAAGGGCTTATGTCTTGAAAAACATCATTTACCTACAAGTTTTGCTTCTTGTTACCTGGCCTTCCTGGTGGCTGGAAATTTGATCGACAGGCTCCCATCAAGTCCGAACCCTGGACTGAACCTAATTGATGCAAAACGGAGGCTGTGCCACTGTCTCCTAAATAGCATGGGTGTGATTAGACACTATCAGCTCAGAGGAACATCCATCTACCCTGTGCCACCTCCACCCTCTGGGCTTCCTCACCCCTCAACAATAGTAAACAAAAGACAGAGCACGTGTGCGCCGTGCAGCCCCAGGAGCTGCCAGCTTACCAGCTGTCACGGCAAGCCTTCAGTGGGTATGTGAAACCCGATAACCTGACCCATTTCTCCTCTGGGGACCGTGTAATGTGGGATGCCAAGCTGGGAAGCAGGATTCAGGAAGCTTACCTGTGTGACATTGGCTTTCTGTACCATCCAAGGCAGATTGTTTGGGTTCTTCCAATACCCGGAGTCCCAATCTAAAATAAGTGCACAGAAGGCAGTAGGATGATATTGTGACATTGCTTTCTGCTCACGTAGAATCTCCTTCCTTCCTCTTATTTAATTTTAGCTCCCTTTTCTGCCTGTCTCCATTCCTTCCAATCCTGGCCCTCGGTGTTTCGGCTCCAGGACCACACCCAATGGGTATTGACTCTAAAGTGATAAATGTCTCAGATGGTCATAATCAGTCAATAAACAAACATGTTTTGAGCAACCACAGAGTACAAAGCCCTGTGCTTGTTACGGATGTATGGATTATGAGGGAGTCCAGGCCTCAGGGAGTTTCTAACTAGGTTGGAGAGCGGATCATGAGAATAACGTAAGGCAGTATGGGAGTAACGCCAGGGGACTGCTCTCATTAACCTGGGTCCAAGGATGGGCTTCAGAGGCCTCCATAAACACCCCAGAATTACTTACATAATTTTATCTATAGAAACACACATTCTTGGGGTCAGTTCATAGCTTTCATCAGCTTTATTGCAGAAGGTAAAGAACCTTTTATACAGTCAGACTCTGTGAAAGAACACTTGTTATAACCTGGATAGTCACTCAGGGTCCCACAGGCTGGGAAGCAACCCCAAGGGCAAGGATTCCCAGGAGGCATCTGGGAAGGCCATTGCACTGAGAACCAGAGACCTTAAATTACGTCACCTCTCAGCCTCAGTATAATGTGCAACTGCGCAATGGTGATAATTGTAGCTTCCCAGAGTTCGTGAAGGACCAGGAGCTCTTTTTTTTTTTTTTTTTTTTTTTTTTTTTTTTTTTTTTTGTGGCTCCTTTGTATCCTCATACCTCAATGCAGTGCTTGACTCATATCATAGTGGACACTAATCAATTTTTGATGAATGCATAAGTGAACTGAAATAATAAATGTGAGAGGGCTTTGTAAATAGCAGAGCGTTCCTTCAGCAAAAGGTTTTTGTTGCTAAGTACGTATATCTTTGTGCAGACAGCCTGCACTAAGTGTCTTCTCCCCTTGAAACTGACCCTTCCCTTGTAATGGGACTCAAAGGGCCAGCCCATCTGATGGAGTGTCTCTGGGCTGGCCAGATGAATGATAGCTGTGCCGACAACACTGACAAGATATGCAGTTGCCTGAGAGCCCAGCGGTGACCTCACTCTCCAACGGCTTGGCCTCTCAACCCCAGCCCTTGCTGGCACACCTGCAGCCCTTCTCTCACCCTGGGCCTGGGGGCTCTGTGAGATTGGCCAGTGCAGGGGTGGAAGGCCAGGCCAGGAAGCGGGCATTGCAGAGCCTCTGCCAGGACTCCTAGCACAAGACGCAAGACCACTAATTATATCTTTTCTGTGACTTCTCGAGATGGTAGAAACGATCAAATGCTCCTTTGCGGAGCAGTCTTTGTATCCCCAGCCTCCTACCCACTGATGGGTTCCTGTCAGCACCCATACTGAAGGAGAACAGATTTTCTAGCAGTGGTTTTTCTCCTGTGGGCCATCCAGTAGCAGCATGACTCATCAACATTACCACGATCCTCTGAAGAACCTGGACTGGTTGGAAGTGGGAAGGATTTTTTAAAGGCATTGGTTGAAGGTGACAAGAGTTCTCAGAACAAGTTAGGGAAGACAGGTGATTTCTCCGTCTAACAGTTCTCCACTACATGGGCAGCTCCGGGGAGCGGAGCTGACAGAATAAGCTCCAAGCTGAGAATTAGGAGCCTGTGATCCAGATCTTCCACTTGGAGACTGAGCTTCAGAAACTAGAGTGCTGCCTGTATCAGCTCTCAGGATCACTGTGATGGTGAAAATGTATGACGGTGCTCCGAGTAGCACAGTTACATGTAGTTACTATTCACATGTATGTGAGCTCACCCATGACGTGCAGAGCCCTCACTATGCGCCTGGTCCTCTTACATTTACCGAATGCTATCCTCACATCAGCCCTACAGGACTGTATTGCTTTTCCATTTTTATGGATGAGAAATCAGAGGCTCAGAAAGGTAAAGAACTTGACCAGAGCCATGCAGCTAGTACGGGTTAAAGCCTGTGTATTTGAATCCAGGTCTATTTCCATTTCTCCACTAGCTCATGATTCTTTTCTCCTGTATACCATTGCTTTGTCTCAAAATTATTGCAGATGCCTCTGGCCTTTACCACCTGTGGTGGACCAGGCCCTCCTTCTCACCTGAACCCTTCTTGTTATGACATCTTGCAGGATTTTTTTTGTTTGCTTACTGATGTTTGGCTTCCGATGTTCCTCTTGGCCCTCCTATGAGCCTACCCGCCCTGACCACTAAGCACAGTGTGAACCAACACTAATTGAGCCCCTTTCTGGAAGCAGGCATCCTGCTCTTCTGAACTGAGGAAAAGAAGGGCCATTCCCTCCCTTCCCCAGGCTCTGGGACATCTCTGATTCCAGAAAGCAGCCACCTCAGTCCTGAATGGACAGGACGCCCATATTTTATTGTTCATCCCCTCTTCGGGAAGTCACCAAGTGTAGATTTCCCAGGCAGAGCCTTCACAGAACGATGATGCTATAGATCTTGGTCTTGTCAACTAAGCATGGGGCAGCGATTGGGAGCATGGACTCCCAAAAGGAGCCTTCCCTTATCTCTTCCCTGGTTGGGGACAAGGCAAAGAGTTATTAGTTCCACTTCAGAGATAGAAAAAGTAGATAGAGCGGGCTTGCCTAACATCACTTAGTGAGTGGGTCATAGGATCAAAAACTTAGGCCGTCGGTCCCCATGTGTCCTTGGGGACGGGGTACCTCTGGGCTGTTGCCAGTGCTGGCTGAGTGTTGGCTCTGGGCTTGGCACTGCCAGTGCGTGACTCCAGCACAGAGCAGACCCTTGGAGGGCGGACACTCAGGGCACCCCACCCCCACTGCCCAGCACCTCACTCCCAGACCACATCCTGACCCTGCTGGGTGGAGGGAGAAGGTGAGACCGGGCATCTCCCCACTTTGGTGTTCTACCTGAAAAGCTGACCCCCCACGCCCAGCCGCCATGGCGGGCCTCTTCTCAGGGGCATGCATTTACAGATGCTGCCGCCCTCCCAGCACCAGGAACCTACCCCACAATTAGGCAAGAGATAAATCAAAGCCCAAGTTGGCTGATGACATTCAGGAGCCAGTGGTGACCCTTGCCACACATATAAATCCCAGCGGGCTGGCCAAGGGCCTTTGTCTGGTCAGGAGAGCTCGGGATTATCTGGCCCTCTTTGCTGATGTATGGAGTCACAGGCTGTCGGAGTGTTTACTAACGGTTATCACCTCAGTGCTTGGGCCATTATCAGAGGCAGGGCCGCCTGCCGGGCCTGGGGCTCGCACCCTCTCTATTACCACCTGTCATTGGCAGAGAGTGTGGGCTGATGCTGCCCAGTCCCAGCTGCCGAGGGAAGATAGTTTCTGACTGCTGATCAAAGAAGAGAAGCAAGGCCTGATAAAGAGTGTGTGTTGCGTGTACTTTTAACTTGGGGAAACATTGGCATTTGCATTTTTCCCCCATCTTCCTGATGCTGGCAGGAACCAAGCCCAATAAATGCAGTGGATTCGGTTACCTAATCGCTGGGGAAATGGTATGTGCTTAAAGCAACAGAGCATGACTGTAATCTCCTTCCAAGAGAGAGTAGATGAAATAAGCTTTCACAGAAGACTTGCTGTATAATAAAGTAGAATAATTTAAATGGAGACTTTGAAGTGATCTTGCGAGTAAAACCTAACTCTGGCATTCAGCAGAGCGCCACGTATGTTTTGGAATTTTGAAGCAGCTTCAGATTAAGGGAAGATCTTTGCTAAAGATGCTGTCACCCAACTGTTGCTGACATCTCCCGAAACTGTGCCGTGATTGTGCAGTCCTCGGGAGGCTGGGAAACTGGAGCGATGGAACTGAATGAGTTCTACACTGAGCATCGGAGATCTGAGTTCTTTTTTTTTTTTTTCAATGACAGTTTACATTCAGTATTTTTTGTGTTCATTTCAGGTGTACAGCCTAGTGGTTAGACAGTCCTCTCTGTGACAAAGTCTTCCCCCCCCCGATAGTTCCAGTACCTGCGTGGCACCGTACATATCTGTAGTTAATACATTGTAATTACAGAGATCAGAGCTCATGAACCAAGCCTGCCACAACTGTGCTGTTGTACTTTGGGCCACAAGTTTTCTGGAGTTCGAATGTAAATCGAGGAGGTGTGGCAGAGGTTATAGGGTGTAGTGGTCTAGAAAGTTCTTTTTAAAGTGTAAGCTTTATAATCCCTGTTTGAAATGAATTGTAAGAGGGAGCCCTATGGTATCAAATGGAGAAAAGGGGAGGTGTTTTGGTTGAACCTGGGATGGAGGTTCCCTGCCCTTGACCTAGTTCCTGAACAGTCCCTGAAGACTTCCGAAGTACCCTATAGCTACTCAGAAAACAGTTGAAAAACTACGCGCCCGACCACGTGGCAGTGGCGTCCTAGAGGTCTGCACTCTGGCCAGTGGCACAGGCTGGTTTTTCCTGCCCTCCACGCTCGTGTTGGGTAGTATTCTCTCCTTCATCCCTCCTGTGGAAGAGCTAAACTGGGCCCTGGGTGGGGCAGGTCGTTGGCGCTGGGTAGACAGAAAGAATAGCCTCTGACAGTGTGGACTCAGTCTCCGATGTCCCCTGTGTGCTGCTGCAGGTACCTTGGACCGGAGTGTGACCCTGCTGGAGGTGTGTGGGAGCTGGCCCGAGGGCTTCGGGCTCCGGCACATGTCCTCCATGGAGCACACCGAGGAGGGCCTGCGGGAGCGGCTTGCCGACGCCATGGCCGAGTCGCCCAGCCGGGACGTCGTGGGATCCGGAACAGGTAAAGGTGCCACCACACTCCTAGCCTGACTTGGTTACAACTGGCGCCTGCTGATATGAAGCTTCTTTGGTGGAAGAGGGTGTTTGTTTCTTTTACCATTTGTTTCTTTAGTTAGCACTCTGATTGCCATCCATTTTGGGAGTTTCTAGTAATGGGAAACCCTATGTAAAGGGGAGTTCCCAGCAGAACTGACCCCTCCTCGGGGGAATAATGGCATACAAAAGTGTTGTAATAAACACGATTGTGTTCTGCAAGTGGCTCCCAGGAGGACACCTTGTCCAGGGAAAGGGACAACCTTGGAGTCGCTGAGGATTTCAGCAGCCCTGAGGCACTTCTGTCATGTTGGAGGCTTTAGGGATGGGCAAGTACTGGAGGGGGGGGCTGCCGCCTGGGGAGGAACAAGCACAAAGCAGGCAGAGACGATTCGAGCCGCCAGAAGGCTTCCTCGTATGCCGCCTTTCACCCTTGGCTCTGAGAGGATCCAGCAGCGGGTGCCTGGGGCGGCTTTTCCCATCCATAGAGCAGTCAGAAGACATCCTTAGATGATGGGTGAGCCCTGCCCCAGCAAACAGGTGCACACGTGCACGCACGCACACCTGCATGTGCATGCACGCGCAGAGCATGCACTTAGGAAAGACCTCTTCATCTCCACAGTTACGGTACAGCCTGCTCTCTTCTTCCCAAAGCCCCTCTTCCGTCTAGATACCTCTGCTGTTAGTGACTGATCTAGCCCGGTTTTTATGCTTGAGAAAGACTGTCCCACAGGCTTCTCCCCGCTTTCCAAGGTCAGCAGGAACTCTGCTGGGTTGAGCAGATCCTGGCTGCAGGCCCTCCTGCTCTCGCTCGTGTTTATTGTGAACGGCCCCACCCCTGTTCCGTGTGCCTCCCTGGAAGGAGGATCCCAGACTGGAGAACCTTACAAGCCTGCGGCAGGAATCAGGACCAGCTAGACGTAGAGAGTCAAGCGTTGCAGCAGGACTTGAAATGCCTGACATTATCACACAGTCTCACTCCCCGGCGGATCCTCTTGGACCCTGTTAGGGTTTTTTAAAGACCTTAACAGTAGGCTTTCCCTTCTCTTCTTCCCCATCCCATTTAGCCCCTGTGTTCCTACACTAAGGATTTAGAGACACTGTACTCACCTCTGTCCCCACAGTGCTAGCTTTGTGCCTGCCCATGGTGCTTGTGTCCTTGACAAACAAACAGAATGGATGCAAGAGAGGGAGAGAAGCTGTTGAGCTGGAGGTACAAAAGTGCTTTGTCAGGCCACTGGAGACAACCATTTTTTTTTTGGGGGGGGGGGTTTGTGTGTGTATTTTTCTGAAGCTGGAAACGGGGAGAGACAGACAGACTCCCACATGCGCCCGACTGAGATCCACCCGGCATGCCCACCAAGGGCGATGCTCTGCCCACCAGGGGGCGATGCTCTGCCCCTCCGGGGCGTTGCTCTGCCGCGACCAGAGCCACTCTAGCACCTGGGGCAGAGGCCAAGGAGCCATCCCCAGTGCCCGGGCCATCCCCGCTCCAATGGAGCCTTGGCTGCGGGAGGGGAAGAGAAAGACAGAGAGGAAGGAGGGGGGGGTGGAGAAGCAAATGGGTGCTTCTCCTATGTGCCCTGGCCGGGAATCGAACCCGGGTCCCCTGCACGCCAGGCCGACGCTCTACCTCTGAGCCAACCGGCCAGGGCCTGGAGACAACCATTTTTGAGGGCCAGCCCCCCACCCCTTCCACCTGGAAGGAAAGCGATGTGGACCTTGGAAGCTGCTGCAGCCATGGCCCCCTCCCCCGCGCATATGTGTGCACAGACACGTGCACACCATCACTCTCCCCATCAGAAAGCTCTCCAGCTTGTGCATAGTAGGTCATCATGCCATTGTTCTCCCACCTGGATCCACAGATGAGGAGCAGCCCTGCTAATTACTGGGGCTGTCACCATTTTCCTTGGAAGCTGGCCAAGGCAAGGAAAACTTTTCCCTTTCTGAACCTCACTTGGAGCACAGCCTTTTCCTGCATCCCTGGAGCCCGGGGGTCACTGGACTCCCTGCCCAGGAGCCGCCCTCCCAGGGGATAGGGCAGCGCTCGCTCAGCTGTCCTCTGAAGCCTCTTGGAGCCCTCAGCGTCATCCAGCGAGCAGACCTGAAGGTGCCCTCAGTCAGGGCTGGGGACTTCAGCCTGGCACAGTTAGTAACCTGAATAAGACTGGCAGCAATTCATCTGCCAGACAGCTGAGGGATTCAGGAGGGACTCTGTGGCCTTAAGTAGGTTTGTGAAATTAAAAAAAAAAAAATGAGAGAGGAAATTAAAACTGCACGATCCATGGGTCAAAAAAGAGGAGATGCCCTTTCTGAGCAGAGGTATTTTATTTTCCTCCCCAACAGTCATCGAAAGGGGTCACTTATGACTATAGTAAATGTCTATTTTATCTTTTTTAAAAACTCTGCCTCGGTTTTAAGGGCCAGCAAGTAAAGCAGGAATTATGGGAGTGAACCTGTCTCCCTCTGCCATTGTGAAAATCGCTTTCCACATTAGTGTCAGCCTGGTGGTGCAGCCCGTGGTCTGGAAAGGGTGCCAGGCACCCCCCATGCCAGCGTCAGCTTGCTGTCCGGAGACAGCCAGGGAAATACAGTGCATCATGGGTGAGAATTCCCAGCAAGTCACCCTTGGCCCATAGCAGCCTCTCGGTCTCTCTTTCACCCCCAACCCTGCTTCTCTAGGTGGCTCATAGGATAGGATGATATCCAGTGCCCTGTTACATACCCGGGGGCACCAGAAATGACAAGTCCATGTAGTGTCTTACAGGAGGCACTTTGTTTAGTATAGTCACCAGGACTGCTGGCCTCTTATCAAGATATGAATGGAGCATGCTCTCTTGACCCCCTGATACTGCAGCCCAGTATACAGCATGCCTCACTACTCTACAGGTTTAGCTGGAGGTGTGCTGGTAAATATTTAACACCCAGCTCTCGAAAGGGAAACAGGAAAGCCCTGATTTGTAGCATTTGGGGATTTCCAGAGTGTAAAATCATAATTTCAAGCTATCAACATAATGTCAATCGTCTAGCAGAATTCTAGAGAATGTGCTATCAGCTTACAGACTTATTAATTACTCCAGCACCCCACTGGTAAGCTGTACCATAGGGCAAATCAGTTCTCCCCCAGTATATAGCAAAACCTTTCCTTTTCTTGAGTGTGTGAAGGAGGGGGTGGGGGTCAGATCAACAGGTAGGGAGAGAGATGAGAAGCATTAATTTGTAGTTGCAGTACTTTAATTACTCATTATTTGCTTTCTCATATGTGCCTTGATCTGGAGGGGAGGGGTTTCAGCCAAGCCAGTTGGGTTCAAGCCAGCAACCTTTGGGCTCAAGCCAATGACCATGGGGTCGTGTCTATGATACCAGGCTCAAGCCGGCAACCCTGCACTCAAGCTGGTGAGCCCGTGGGCAAGCCAGATGAGACCATCCTCAAACTGGCAACCTCAGGGTTTTCAAACCTGGGTCCTCTGTGTCCCTGGGTGATGCTCTATTCACTGCACACCACCTGGCCAGGTGCAAAAACTTTTCAAACCTCACTATTCAGAGTGATCTGTGACCCCACACCGCCATCCAGACCCGCTTGCTGACTACACATGCAGAATCTCAGGCCCCACGCCACCTGACTGAATCAGCACCTGCATTTAACAGGACCTTTTATATAACATTTTTAAAAGATTTTATTTATTCATTTTTATAGAGAGGAGAGAGAGAATGAGAGAGAAAGAGAGAAGGGGAGGAGCAGGAAGCATCAACTCCCATAGGTGCCTTGACTAGGCAAGCCCGGGATTTTGAACCAGTGACCTCAGCATTCCAGGTCAATGCTTTATCCACTGTGCCACCACAGGTCAGGCTAACAAGATCTTTATGCACGTTAAAGTTGGAGAAAGTCTGTTTTTTTTTGGGGGGGGGGTTTGTATTTTTCTGAAGCTAGAAACGGGGAGAGACAGTCAGACAGACTCCCGCATGCGCCCGACCAGGATCCAACCGGCACGCCCACCAGGGGGCGAGCTCTGCCCACCAGGGGGCGATGCTCTGCCCCTCCGGGGCATCGCTCTTTCGCGACCAGAGCCACTCTAGCGCCTGGGGCAGAGGCCAAGGAGCCATCCCCAACACCCGGGCCATGTTTGCTCCAATGGAGCCTCGGCTGCGGGAGAGGAAGAGAGAGACAGAGAGGAAGGAGAGGGGGAGGGGTGGAGAAGCAGATGTGCGCTTCCCCTGTGTGCCCTGGCCGGGAATTGAACCCAGGACTCCTGCACGCCAGGCCGACGCTCTACCACTGAGCCAACCAGCCAGGGCCCGGAAAAGGTCTGTTTTAAAACACGGTTAACGTATGAGGCAGGTGTTAGTTCTTGCTTCCACAAGGGCTTCTGACCAGTTGTCTAATTAGATCACATGTGCGATTTGCAAGTCCAGCTCTAAAATAACCGGCTGGATTGCTTTCCTGCTAATATCATCACACCCCCTTGCCCCTGTTTACGCTTCCATTATCCTCATTCAGCAGAAGTCCAAATTGAGGTCAGTCTAACTCTGCTCATACATGTAGGTTGCTGAGGAAAACCACCAATTGTTCAGATTGGCGCCTCTACAAACGTATGGTCTCTCCTCTCCGGGGAGCCCTGGCAGACCTTCTCTATTTTCCTACTGCCCTCTCCCTCTAGTCTCGGTTCACCCCATCTTTTGCAGCAGAAACCAGAGCCGAGAACAGTGTCTGGCACGTGGTGGGTGTACAGTAACCCCAGAATGAATGAATTCTACATTCAACCTCGGTGTTAGCCGTTCTCACAGCCCCTGCTGAGTGCTGTGGCTTGTAGCCTATTTTCATTCTCTTAGAAATGTTCTCCAGACCTCTGGACCCCTAAGAGTTAGTATTTTATTTATTTATTTTTTCATATTGTTGCTAATGATTTAGTATGACTTAAATACTATTTAGTATGATAGGTACATTGGCTCAGTTCTTAAAATCAACCTCTGTCCTTCTTCCTGGGCACTGTTTCAAACTGCCCATTCCCAAATCTCTCACCCCACCCCCTGTCTGAGTCTCAGGAAACGGTGGTCATCATTAGAGAAACCTGTTAACTTCCTGCACTCAGCCCCTACACGTCCCTGAACAACCTTCCCCTCCCCTGAGTGCCCTGCCCCAGACCGCCCAACCACAACAGCCACTCACTGGTTTACCCCAATGCCGGCCCTGTGAGCCACACCCTGTGACCTCGAAGGGCTTGTTTCTACACTTTTCTACTTTTATTTCTGCCTCCGGCTACTTCTCAGTTCCTATTCTGGGTTCTCCTTCTCTGTTGCCCTGCAGTGTATTTCTCCAGGCCCTAGGCTGGCCCTCTTCTTCTCCCTCCGTACAGGCCAGTCTCTGCTACTGTGGCCTCAAATACCAGCTACAAACTGATAACTTCCAAATAATCCGCCAGTTATCTTCTCTCTCATGGTCTCTAGAATCATCTAGACAGTCACCTGATGACATCCCCACATCTCTACAAACTGAACTCCTCTCCCTGAGCCCTGTCCTTCTCCCAGGTTCACCCCATCTCATCGTGTGCAGAGCCTTCCGTGACCAGCTGCTGCCCTCTCTCCGGACCCCTCTCTCGTGGCTCTGCGCAGGCGCGGGCCAGCTGAGCTCCCGAGGGTCTCTGAGCACACGTGCTCTCCCTACCTGCCAGGCCTCCGCACTTGCTTCGCCCTCCGCCTGGAGTGCCGTCCCCACAGCCCCGCCCCTCTCCATCACTCCCCCTCAGAATAACTTGACTAATTCCTGCTTAGCAGACATTCCTTTCAAAATTGCCTTTTCTAGAAAAATAGAAGTTTTAAAATAAGCAGAGCATTTACTTTTTCCAGTTGTTTTCTGTCTAGGTAAAGATGTAACCTAATACCAAAAAGATTTAAAAAAAAAAAATACCTGGATACAGATTAAATACATTTTCTCTTTAGACTTTAACTCTTTCCATTACTATTGATCTAAACCTTGTCTTTCTTTTTTGCTTTCTCTCACATCCAATAGCAAGAGCCCCATGCCTAAGTCGCAGGTCCTGATCAGCTGTTTAAAGAATTCCTGACACCTCTGTCTCAAGCCGCCTCCTTTGGCTGCTGTTAACTCATTTTTTAAAAGATTTTTATTTATTTATTCATTTTTACAGAGGAAAGAGAGATTGGGGGGGGGGGAGAAGCAGGAAGCATCAGTTCCCATATGTGCCTTGACCAGGCAAGCCCAGGGTTTTGAACCAGCGACCTCAGCGTTCCAGGTTGACGCTTTATCCACTGCGCAACCACAGGCCAGGCTATTGTTAACTCTTAAGAGCTCACTAAGTCACTTTTCAAGGTCAAAAGTGACCATCTCTTCCCCGTGACTGTGGCTTCCTGTAGTCCTGGAAACGCCGGTTCATTCTTCTTTACCATCATGGCACCAACAGCAGAAAAGAGGCATCCTCTTTTTTGTCTCTTCTCTTTAGCAGGTGCTGTTCTAGCCCAGGGGCACTTACTCTTAGGGATTCTACTGTGAGCTCAATCTTGACCTCCTACCTTCTGTCAGAAAGACATTGATTGCCTTACCCAAATATATAAAATTTCACAAAATGATATTCTAAGCAGTGCATTCTAGTACTTTCCATTTTATTTCAGTTTTATGAAATGTGGTCATGACCCACTGAACTGATTTCACAGTCCATTGGTGACTTGACAGTTACAGTTTGGAAACCAATACTCTAGTTTATTCTGCTAAGCCCTCTGAGTTTTCCTGTATGTGTATTAATTACTCAGCAGAAAAGGCTGTAAGATTATTTCAACTAAAGGTCTTCCAAATTCTTCTGTCAGAAACTTATTTTACTTATTGAAAGGGCTGTGAATATTTTTTCCTTTTTAATAGGAAAAGCACATTTTTAACATTATGCAGTTTTTAAATGGTCAAGATTTATAAGTTAGTTAGCAAATGTCTGTTGCTTGCTCATGGTCTGCAAGAGATGAGCTAACAGCACTGTGTGTGTGTGTGTGTGTGTGCGTGCGCGCGCGCACACACGCACGTGCACTAATAACATCTTCTGTTTCAGGACTGCAGGAATGAAGCTCTCAATAAATGTTAGCTCTCAGTACTGGAAGTGACCAGATGTATGTCCCAAAGCAAATAACCTATGTGGGGACCCTCTTTCCTACCTCTAGACTAGCTCTTCCAGTGGTCCTGGGGACTCCTTCTTGCCCCCCTGTGGAGGGCTGGGGGCATTTTCATGCTCAGGCTACATTTCCAGTAGGGGTTCCCATCTCCAGGTACCACATGATCAGGTGACAACCACTGCAAGCATCAGGGCAGTGAATTAATGCTCTCGTCTTTTAGACATCCCTACTGTCAGGCAAACACGGTCATCCAAGCAACGTAGCCCGTCACTTAGGTCTCTTTCCTGTTTTACCAAAGTGGGCCCTCGAATGTGCCTTCCTCTGCAGCACCTTGCAAAGCACTCCTCGTCTTCTCAGTGGGCCTCACCATCTGTCCAGGTGGCAGCGGGCAGACTGTGTGCAAGCACCTCCGTCTGCCTCCACACCGGGCAGAAGGTCTGCAGGAGGAGAAAGGTGGGTTTCTGCCCTCAGAGAGAGTGAAGTCCTGGAGGCGGCAGCAGTGCTGACCGGGGGTCAGCTTCTCCCTGGCCGCCTGCTGAGGGGGTGCCAGCTAAGGGAGTTGGGCCAAGCAGAAACCCAGATTGGTCCCTGCCACAGGCCATGCTCTTTCCGGGATCTGAACACGAAAGTACAAACTGCCCAGTAACAGATGCCATGATGGCTGAGGGTGGGAGGACGGAGTAAGTCCCAGCAGCACGAGAGCACCTAGACGTAGAGCCCAGTGCCACCCGCAGGCCACAGCACCCCTGCTTGGGGTGGAAGGGAGCAGCCGCTCCTGGGGAAAGGGGTAGCATTGCTGGGGTTGCTATTTGTGTCTCAGTTCAGTGTCAGATTGCCTGCTCCTAGCAGCTCGCCATGGGGAGGGAAGGCCAGATCTGAGAGTCCTAGCAGTTCCCAGCACCCAGCTGTGGCCATTGGGAAGAATGTTTTGTGTTTCTTTTTAGTGGCGTTTAGAAGTCCTCATCAGGAAATGAGGGAAGCCTGTGACCTTGGGCAGGTTTCTTTCCCTTTCTCGGTTCCATTTCTAACACCATGGGACAGGAAAACCAGTACACCTAGTCAGTGTTTACCTACTACACCTACTACGTCCCGGCCACTGTACCTCTGTACTAAGCACCTGATACATGTCATCTCATCCATTCCTCTCAACGGTATAATAATGGCCACCACCTCCCAAATGGCTTCTATGCTTTGGGCATATCCTATCAGTCTCACCTAGTCAAAAGGGCGTATTAATTACTTTTACCCTTTATTCAAAATAGGAGGGGACCCCAGAAGAGGAAGGGGCTCTCACTTTTAGGGCCTGCTCTGATGATTGTCCCATTTCCCTACTCACAATGTACCCAGGCCCACATAAGACAGCCCCCGCTCTTCACCGTGATATTTCAAGTCTCTTCCAGGCCTTCCTCACCTTCCTTTCCAACCGTATCTCCCACTTCCCCTTCCACAGTAAGCCTTATCCATATTTCACCACCACCACCTTCATGCAGGCATACTCACTTGTCATCTCCAGTACGTGCCCTGCTCACCTGGCTCTGTTAAAGTACCTGCTGCCTCCCCTCTGTGCAGTCACCTTTTTAGACCAAGCTCCGCTGTGAAGCTTTCTCTGACCATGCAGCCAAAGGCCCTCTCTGTCTCCTCTGAGCTTCTGCATCACCTACTCTCTGGACACTCGGCCCCAGACAAATAGCATCTCTTCCCCTTCCCATTAACTAGCAGTGGCTGGTTCCCTCCTCCATGCCGCTGGGGGAGGGCTCAGCTCTGGTGGTCCCTCAGCCCCTCCCTCAGACATACTGCCTATGCTATGTACTTAACCCAATTCCAGTTCCTTGGATCAAGTCCAGTTCATCTTTGTTACCTCTAACCATCAGCCTTCTCCATGCCCAGCATCCAGCACTGGGATGAGAACCAAGCTGAGTCCCATTAATGTTTGTTGAATGACTGGATGGGATTTTGTGGCTCCTAAGAGGTAAATGAAAGCCAACCAGAGCAATGGGGAAAATTATTGTGTTTAAAAGACATGTTTGCGACTCTCTGACAAGTTCTCAAATCTGATTCAAGATACTTTCTCTCTCTCTTTTTCCCTTTCTCCTCTGCACATTTTGTAGTTGCCCAAAGTCTACTTTGAACTCTTTAACCAAAATATTCTGATTTCTGTCAACAAAGGAGGAAGTACCAGTGTGACTTCACTGGTGAACCTTCAGAGTCCCCTCTCCAGGTGTCACCCCAACAGAGAAACAGGAATTCCCGTGGAAAATGTGGAGACTTAGATAAAAGGGTTGGGGAGGGCAGTGGGACCCCCAGATAAGGGCCCTTTTCTGAAGGTATTAACGTAGGTAAATGGTTAACGAAGGGGAGGATTACTCTCTGTTCTTCCTCCTCTGCCAGAGAATTCACCTTTAACCATTGACCTTTCTGTGAGGTGTGAGATCTGAACAAAGTTGAACGCAGTCATGGGTGGTTAAATAAAATACCCATCATTCACTTCTGCCCCTGCCTCAGAAGATGGGCTGAGGTATGCGGACCACCCCCAGTTCTGGTGGCTGATAACAGAGGCAAGACACACATATACATGGAAACAAAAGTTGGAAGCAACCCCCTGCCCCGTAGGAATCCAGAGCCTCAGCTTTAGAGCAAAGGCACACACCACACCGAGAGAGCCACGATGTGCCAGTCCACTCGCACTCAACAGGAGGGGGCGTTTCTGAGCACCCACACCGGAATCAACTGTCCAGCCCCTGACACTGGGTGATTTCTTCCTGTCCGCTTTTTCCCTATCCCACCCCTGCCCCCAGGGGCCTGCAGGCCCACTGCGTAAAACATTTTTTAATTTACTGCCACAATCCCGCAACACCAGGCTTCACAGACCTCCCGCGATTCCCCCCACATATGTTTTATGTAGTGTAGGTCCGTAGCCCGTGAGCCCACCCCTCCGTATGCCTAATTGAGTTTGGGGAGGCCGGCATCCAGTTGCTCCATTTGTTTAGGACGACTTTTTCCATTCCGGCCCCCCCCCCCGCCCCCACCCCCGTGCTCGTTTTACTGGCACGTTCCCATCATCTCCAGGCTCCAGTTGGTCAGGACCAGCGTGACATCTCCACTTTGATGTGTGTTGACTGGTGCAGGCCTTAGGGGTCGTGGGGGAAGCTAAGCCTACCAGCTCCTCCACTTCCATCCGGGCATGGGCTGGGTTCTTGGAAGGCTTGGAGAGTCTTTGGTTTCATACTTTATTCATCCCCTGAGCCACTAAGAGCTGAATATGAGCATACAGTTCATGCATTTGAGCACGTCTCCGTGGTCCTTGTTTAAGCAGCCCAGCCGCACTGCCAAACAGCTTTGAACTTCAGGCTCGGTTTCTACAATACATCCAAGAGGTGGAAGAAAACCTGAGGGGCTGGCTACCCAGGATGCTGGCCCTACTTCCACACCCTTCCCTGCTCCCTGCCCTGGGCTGGGCTGCAGGCGGGCGCTCAGGAGGCAGGAGTGGGAGGAGGACTAGAGGGGTGACACCAGGTTAGCCCGGTGAGAAATATGCAAATCCCTCGCTGTGCTGTGCTGGGATGACCGTGAACACGCCTGCAGAGCTCAGGCGGGATCCCCTGCACCCAGCCCTTACTGCTCTCTTCCAGCTCCATGTTGTGATCCCCTGTAAAGAAATATTTTATATTTTAAAGATTTTATTCATTGATTTTAGAGAGAGAAGAGAGGGAGAAAGGTGGGGAGGGGGGAAGGGCAGCAGGAAGCATCAACTCATAATAGTTGCCTCTCATATGTGCCCTGACCTGGCAAGCCAGGGGTTTCGAACCGGTGACCCCGGTATTCCAGGTCAACACTTGATCCACTGCACCACCATAGGTCAGGCAAAATATTTTATTTTTAATGCAGACACAGCCCTTGATGTAGCAGTAAAAAACACCACCTCTAAGAGACACGTGGCTGTCCAGTGTGTTGGTATGTGACTTCCTGTCCTTGCCACCAGCAAAAGCTTTGTCCCACTGCTCTTTGTCCCTGAAGAGGTTGCCTCCCGACCCCCGACGCCCAGGCCTTAGGAGGCATTGGAGTGGGGGCGAGAGGTCAGCGCAGACAGGAGACACCTCCTGGCAGTGGGACTGACTGGTTTGGGATGGGAGTAGTTGCTGTTCTTCACCCAACAAGAGTTTCTTTGAGAATCTCAGTCCCTGCCCCCCACTTTTAAGATGGAAGTCAAATTTTCGGATTCTGCTGTGCAGAGCAGAGAGGTCACTAGGCTCTAATGCACTTACCATTGACTGCCCCTCTTGTAGTGCGTCTATTAGTGAGTAATTTGATTTGTACCTATTCATTTGCAGTCCCTGCAGGAGCCTGGAGCTGGCCCCTAGTATAATTGGTGCTGTCTCTATTTTTACATCATTAGATTAGCCCCGACTCCTGGCCACTTGTTGTCTGCGCTTGTCTGTCCATTTATACAACCTAATGTAACACAAAATTCATTACTGATCACATTACTTTCAACTCTGAAGCCAGCCTTGTGATAAACATTTGGTTAACCCCTTCCTACCCATGGGACAGCTGACAGAACAAATGCACTTCCACTCGACAGGCAAATCAATATCTTAATACACCAAAGTGGAATTGCATTTCTAGATTTGTTATTCCTCCTGGAGGAGCAAATGGAAAGGCTCTTCTGAGCTGGCTGAATTGAATAATGAATAGGGCCCCGGCACCAGCAGCCAGTCTGCGCACAGAGCACAAAGGCACACCCGGCCTCCGCCAGCATTTCCATCTGGACAGGCGGCACCGCGGCCACTAATTGAGGCCAGTGCTCCTCTCCCCGCCACAGGGTGTGTGTTGGAGGGCACAGGCTGGGACCCCGACGGGGGCAACGGAGACGTTGACCTCACCACCGCCATTCTCTTTGCTAGACTTGGCCTCTAGGACAACCGGACCGAGAACTGGATTACTTTCCTTAAAACTTCCTTTACTGAGAGGAGGTACCAAACACATGGGCCTGGCAGTAATGCCACTAAGAAATTAAATTAAATCCATGACTAAGCTAAAGTTTACCATTTGGAACCAGGTACACAAAATGATTGCTATTCAGAGCCAGGTCAGTGATGCTGGGATTGGTGGGTTCACACCAGCGTGCGTGTGCGTGTGCGTGTGCATGTGCTCGGGCCTGGGTGGGCGTTCTGTGGCACAGAAGTGCCATGTGCACTGCCTGATGTGGTCCTAGCTCTGGTGAGGATGCTGGTGCTCAGTATGGGAGACTCTGGCACGGCAGCTGGTCAAGATTCTTAAAGGGACCCCCACACAGCTCTATTTAATCTAGAAGATTCCCCCTGCACCCTCGTCCTCCCCTCCCCAGCCGCCGTTTGTCTCTGGGTGGCATCCACACCCCCTATAAGTCATTAACTCGCAGGACAGTTTGCTTCTAAAGGGAAAATATCCTGACTTATTAAGAAACTCCCATAAAGCTGGCACTACAATAATTAGAAAACTAGGCATAGAGGAAGCAGAATGGAACCCATTACCATGAAAGCCATAAATCCCGAAGTAAAAAGAAGCCATAAACTGAAGATACCCAGTTGGGAATGGAAGCTGGAAAAAGTGGCCAGTCTAGGGGATGTTCTGGAGGCTGAGAGGAGGCACAAGCCTCCCTTCTGGCGAGCAAGGCTCCCTGCCCCTCCTCGCAGGGCCACACCTGGGCCCCTGCTGCCTGTGAACTGGGTCAGAGTCCTGAAAGGCCAGAAAGGACCGGCAACCCTGCAAGACGCAGGGCCCGAGGGATTGCTCGAGAGGGCTCGGGCGCTGCTCCTGGCCTTCTCCTCCGTTCCTCCAGCATTTCTCAGGCCTCCCCTCCTAGGTTTGTGTGTGTGTGGGGGGGGGCTGCAAGGTGAGATGGTGCGAGGTGCAGGGGGGTTGCCTCAACCCACCCTGACTGTGGGAACCTCCATTTCCCACCGAAGGGCCATAGAGCTGGGCGATAGGCTCCAGAACTGTAACTCTGAGTGCTTTCTGCAATGGGGGGCTTCAAAGAGGGGAGGGATCCTGGCTGGGTGTCACAGGTGCCTCACATCTAGGCAGTGGAAGGAGGACACTGGTGTCACTGCGAGAGCCAGGGTGCAGCAGCTGTCTCCTCAGGCCACTCGCCTCCCCGCACACACACCCCCAAGCTACCGTGC
Source organism: Saccopteryx bilineata (assembly GCF_036850765.1). Taxonomy (NCBI): domain Eukaryota; kingdom Metazoa; phylum Chordata; class Mammalia; order Chiroptera; family Emballonuridae; genus Saccopteryx; species Saccopteryx bilineata. The sequence continues at coordinate 351,766,001 of NC_089491.1, read as the reverse complement.
ACTGACTTGCTCAGCCGTGAGCCTGCTGTTTTGGCCTCAGCTGTTAATCCTCTCAGGTGGGTAAGTGGGACCGTGGGGGCGTGGGGCTCTGTGTGTCCCACACTGGGCCCCAGCATCGGCCCTAGAAAACAGGTCAGAGTACGGGCCGTGGCCTTTGCAGAGTAGGACAGACTGGTGACAGGGAGGACAGTGTGTCGGCTGGTGGAATGAGAGACTTTGATTTCTTAACCTTGATGGAAAGTGGGGAAAGCCACATCTTACCAAACTCTTCCGCTGCATCGCAGGGAATTTAATTACGTTTGGCCATTCGAATGAGAACCAGATGTGGCTCTGTCCCGTCAGGCCGGCAGCGTCTCTCCTGGGGGCTGCAGACCCCTGTGCTGTCTCGAAGCCCCGGAGGGCAGCTCAGGAAGGCCCGCCTGGCAGCTGGGTGGGGCCGTCCGAGCTTCGAGACTGGACTTGAGGAAATGGGCAGGCCAAGGCCAGCTGCCAGACACCTGGCTCCACGGGACAGTTTCCAAGCCTGTCTCCTCATAGCTGTGCTGAGTGGGCGTTTGTGGGGCCCTCACTGACACCCAGCCCCGCCCCAGCTGCAGAAACACACAAAGCAGTCATAGCACAGCACCTGGCCAGGCGTTTTCTATCACCAAAGACCGAGTGCCAGGCTGCCCGGCCCCAAGTCCACCTTAGATGGCATCTGCTGAAGCTCCACCCCCAGCGTGGTGCCAAGGCCCTGGAGCTAGAAAGGGCACCCTGGGTGAGGAGCACGTCTCCAGGGGCCTCAGCCTGCCTATGCGCCAGAGACGGCAAAGCTGGTTTTCTAACCAGGACGCCGCTGCGATCACAGGGTCTTTACACGTGTTCCATGCGTGTTCTGCTTCTTAAAGCTCCTTCGCAGCGCTTTCTCTGGAGAGCCTCACACACCCAGGCGGCTGCCAGAGCAGCCCCTCCCTCAGGCCTGACAGACGATGAAGCAGATGAGAAGTGAAGTGACTTGCCCAGGTCATTCAGCACGTCTGCCGCAGGACTGGGGCTCCCGCGAGTTCCCCGCCTCCTACCAGAGTCCTCCCCCTCCTCGCCATCCACAGGGAGTTTCGGCTCACGGCTGCTCCTGCATCTGGCTGATCTTAACCATGGCTTCAGCCAGAGTTATCAAATACCTCAGAACCAGGGAAACGTGAGCCAGGTCTGCTCAGCCTCTGTATCCGCACGTGTAATGTGTTGTGACAGGATATACTCTGCCTTGGTCGGGACTTAAAGTCATACTGATAAAGTGGCATTGAGAAGGTCATTGCACTGGGGGTGCTGTTCGAAGTCGTCCGGGTGGGTGATCCTGCCTCTTCTCCTTTGAAGCCAGGACTTGGAGGGCTTGGGTAACGTGGGCTTTCTGGGAGTGCCGTGTGGCAGCATTTCTGGTTCGAGTCTTTCCCTGCCCGGGATTGGTATCACGTCATAGCTGTCGTAGGAGGTACCTGGGAAGTGGCTCCAGCCTCAGCCAGGCCAGCATGCCCTCTCTTGAGTACCCTGCCTGTGGTCACTGCTCGTCCGCTGCTCAAAGGCTGTGAAGGAACTGAGCTGGGCAGTGAGTTGCTCTGCCTGGAACTCAAATGCTCTGTTCCTACTCCTAACACACACACACACACACACACACACGCACACGCACACGCACACACACAGTCAGGTCCAATGGAGAGGGACAGGGGTGCAGGGCAGACCATAGGGTCTTGGCCTCATTCTGCGGCGTTCTGGGTCTCAGTACCTGTGGGGGTCAGGAACAAGAGCTTCGCCAGGGGGAAAGAAAGCACATTTGTGGGAGCTCTGTGGGTTGAAAGAGACTCCAGCCAGGAAGGAAGGCGCATGTCGCAGGAAGGCTATGGGACTCGGGCCAGGCATGCGCTCCCAGAAACAACCAGGCTGTGTGTGCAGTGAGACCACCAGAAGTTGGTGGCATCAGTGGCCGGGCCTTGTGCTCGGGCACAGGTGTTACTCCCAGGGATAACCAGGCTGGGGCTGGCCCTGCTTCTCACCTGCTCCCAGCGCCCACCAGTCCCATCAGGGTTCCTGTGGTCTGAATGTGGGGGAGCCTTTTCATCCTCAGCTCCTCTGCCTCCAGAAACTGCTCTCCTTCCTCCCACAAATTTGCCTGGGAAGGGAACAGAACCACCTCCTCGCCTTCAATCTTCCCTAGCCCTCCGTGAGGACAGGGACGATCCCTGGTCTGTTGGCATTTTGTGGCAAGTGTGCAGCCTGAGGCGGCCCTGCAGGGCAGTTGTGGAGAAGGGTGGGCTGGGTGTGGCCCCCCCTGCAGGCTGCCTCCCCTTTAAATGCTGCCCTTTCAACCTCCTAAAAAGTGTGCCCTGGGGCTTCTAGAAGCCTTCAATCTCCGTCTCCATGAACAGACCTCTGCCTCCTGCCTTGCAGGAGAGACTGGTAGCTTCCAGGCCCAGGACCTGTGTAAGACAAGCAGCCCAGAGCTGCGTCCACCAGGGCTACCTCCTAGTTGGCACCTGGGCCATCTATCCTGGTTCAGCACAAGGAAGGTGCCAGTCCTGCTGAGCCAGGCAGAATGCATGCCAGCCCCCACCTCCTTAGCCCTTCTCTCTGCAAGGCCCAGTTTGCAGTTGGTCCCAGGCCCTGTTGGCAGGCCCCTTGCTGACAAAGTTCATTGCCTACGGCAGACCCCATTGGGATCCATCTGCTGAACTTGCAGCAGTCCTGTGGTGCCCGGGTCTCCTCTCCACGTATTCAAAACAGGGAGGACGCGGAAAATCCCTACCCTCCTGGTCAGAGGACCCCACCCCCACCTGACTGCCTAGCCAAGAACGCTCACAGCAGAAGGGGACTGGAACTGTCTCTGTTTTCAAACCTCCTCTCAGCCAGGCGCTGGGCAAGACGGAGCAGTTTGGCTGGCTGCTGTGGACCCTGGGACCACTGACTCCCCTGGGGTACCGCTGAGCCCAACCCAAGTCAGGGGTTTAACCACAGGCTCTGCTGACGGGAGAACTGAGAGGTGGATGCAGGAGGGAAAAATCGATGCACGTCAACAGGGTTGGAAATTTATTTTCCAGCTTAGAAGAGGGTATCTACAAAGAGGCAAGGAGGGAAATAAAAAGCTATAAACACATATCTGCCATCTTCCTCTGCAGGCCATTTCTTGATTAAAAAGAATCTTTTGCAAGGTCCAATGGAGGGCAAGCCGGCGGGGGCCTGGATGGAAGAGACACCTGCTGGGGAGGGCAGGTAGAGAGGGACCCTGAGGTCCAATGCAGGGCAAGCCAGCGGGGGCCTGGATGGAAGAGACACCTGCTGGGGAGGGCAGGTAGAGAGGGACCCTGAGGTCCAATGGATAGGCACAATCGCTAAACAATTGCAATGGTAACAGAACTCACATTTGCTAACTGGAAGCGTTATTCAGCTTAATTCTTACAACCACGCCAGGAAACAGACCTTGTTACCCTCACATGCAGGAAACTGAGGCACTGAGATATTGAGTAACTTGCTTCAAGTCTCCCAAGTGGTAGGGGGCTGGAGCTTGTGCTCTTATCCACTCGGCTAAACTGCCTCCTCAACCTGGGCAGACCCTGTCCCCTCTCCCTTCTCAGGCCCCTGACAGGGATGGGGCATTCTCCCTTCTTACTGCCCAAGTGGGCGGGCTGTGTGTGCAGGGTGACGGGGCCCTGAGGTCTAATCCTACACCCACCAGGCCACTTGGGTGGTTAGCTTGGGACTGAGGTGTGCGGCTGCAGCCAGGGCCCAATAAAAGTGCTCTGCTAATCCCTTTAATGAGCAACACCGTGAGGCTCATGGAGCAGGGCTGGCTGGAGCCCTGAGCACCCCTGAGGCTGGGCAGTAGGAGCTGCTCCTTTTGTGGTGAGGGAAGTGCCAGAGCTGCCTAGAGGTTGAACCAGGGGCCCCAAGGACCCTCCTCCCAAACACACACACACTCACACAGCACTGCTCCGTGGACCCTGGTACGCCCCAGAAACAGGCCCCCCTCTGAGTCCTGGGACTTGGGTTCTCCACCGTGCACCCCCAAGCAGAGTCTCTGGCCATCTGTTCCTATCGCCATCCAGCCTGGAAGAGGCCTGGAGGTCAAGCCCAAAGTAAGACTTCACTTCTGACCCTCATGACACACTGAGGTCTCCTGCTCACCTGGGCTCACCCACTTAGGTCCTGTGTCTTCAGCGTTTCATCTCCTCCCCAGGGAATTGAATAATCAAGACCATGGTGCTTAGTAAGTGACTGATTTATGAAAAGAGGCCTCCACTCAGTCTGTCCTAAAAGCCCTTGCCTTGCAGGTGTAGGGTGGCCTCCAGGGAGGGAAGGGTCTGTACCCAGGGGGGAAGAGAGCCCCCAGGATGAAGCCGCCTTGGGGACCAGCACTGCAGAGGGAAGGGCCACCTTCCGACTCAGGTGAAGGAAGCCCTGTGTGTTGCTGCTGCCTTTGCAAAGGGGCCGCGCTGTCCCGCTGACGGCGGAGGGAACTACCTCAGAGAGGCTCCCTCGTTCCAATGGCCCAGCCCAGGAGCGGGGCCATGTGTGTGGGCACCTGCTCCCACCTCCTCGCCCAGACTGAGAATGACTCCTCCCTGGTCAGCCTTGGCATATATGCCCAGGTAATCAGGGTCGCTTCTTAACAAGGTCAGCTTCCTCTCTGACACCTTTGAATTTTGCCAGACTCCATGCAGATAGAACAGAGCAGCAGCATGAGGAGGTAGCTTCTTTGTTCCTTTGCTTATTTGATGAGAGCCAAAGCTCTTTCTTTTTAGTTGCTGCTCATGCCATAGTCCCCCTGCCCCTGTGGCTTGCCTGCCTTGGCCCGTGGCATAGCAGGCCCATTTCCAGTGAGAGTCAGTGGGAATGCTGCACAGAGCCAGTGTGGCGGCCTTGGGAGCCAGTCTTAGCGATGCCTGGAGTGACCCTGGGGTCTGCCCCAGCAGTGCTGCCTCTCACGGGGACTGCGGACCCAGGGCCGACTGCTTCCTACTCCAGCTTGGTCTCTCTGTCTGCAAGGTGGGAAGACCAGCACCCCCCTCCCAGATGCCCAGGATTACTGGAGGATGTGAGGTCACAGTAAGGTTACCTTCTGTCTGAGTTCAGCCACTTACCTGGGGGTGTTCCCCATCCTCTACCTCGCTCTGAGGCCTGGGGAGCAGCATCTTTCACAGCTAGCTTTTTTCTACCGGCCAGAATCAACATACTTTTCCTGAGCGGGGAGGCGTCCGGGATGCTTCCTCAGTCCCCACCTGCGGCCCTGGCAGCTGTCTGGTGGGCCTTCCCTACAGTCCACCTCAGCTGCAGGAGAGCTGCTCAGACCTGGGGGTCTCGGGAGTAGGGGAGGAGGGAGGCAGCCAGAAGCTGGGCCACTGAGTCAAACATCCAAAGTCATCCCTGAAAACTGCAGCCCGTCTCTGTCTCTCTGCCTCTCCTGGCAACCCAGCTGCATGGGGCGCCATCCGGCACTGCATGGGCCAGCAGCTCCTCTCCCCTTCCCACAGCTGCTCCTCCGTGCGGCTCTTCTCCGCACCCCCTCGCTGAAGGGGGTTTCGGCTCTGTCACAACAGTTCCATCACTGAGACACCCCCAAGTCTGATTGGTCCTCCACCCCCGACACATGCATGTCACCATCCTCCTTGACTGCAGAATTCTGCCGCAAGCTTCCCTCCGCCCGGTGTGACACCCCACACTCTGTATGCCTCCACCTGCTTGCAGGGATCCGTGTACTTCTTGATCGTTGTCCATATCTTTTCCAAAAAGATTCCTCAATGCTTTTCTTTTCACAAGGGAAAAAAAAAGGAAAAAAAAAACAATGCCAACATCCCAGCGTCCGTGAGCAACCCAACAGTAACAAAGCAGGTGTTCGGGATGGAGGAAGGTAAGGCCACACATTTCCGTTTGCCACTTGCTGCTAGGGCTGGGCGGCTGGGATGACTCGAAGCGGGGGGCATGTGTGCACCCCTCCACTTCCACACGCTCATTGTTCGGTCTCGGTGAAAAGAAGAGAAGGGGGTTTGACAGAAGGCACATGGGAGAGTGGCCAGGACCAGCCAGCCCCTGGTTCTTTTACTAGTAGTTTATGCTGAACAAACCTCACCTTCCCTTACAACATCACTCACTCATCCATTCCAGAAATGTTTTCTGCACACCAGCTATGTGCCAGGCCCCGTGGTTGGCACGCAGCAGGCCCCGAGGGGCTTTCCACCGGATGGGGACATACGTGTGAGCAGACAGTGCGCAGCATGTTAGAGGGCCTGGGGCAGGAGCCAGTCCAGAAAGCCTCTGCCAGGGCGACAGGGCGGGCTTACAGAGCGGGGTCCCTGTGCGAAGCAAGGGAAGATGAGCAGGCGTTCTGGGGGCCGAAGGGGCCTGGAAAGGGCTTTTCGGTTAGAGGGAGTGTCATGAGCATGGGGCCCGGGGCCTAAAACAGCCTGGAGAGTTCTCAAAACTGCTCAAGTTCATTACTTTGGTTCCTCAAATTCAGTGACAAGTAACAGTGGTCTGGGGGCAAGTCATAGACCTTTTTATAGTGCTGAGGGAGTTAGCCCTCATCCTGGGGACTGTTAGGGGTCGAAGGTTTTTAAGCGAAGGAAAAGCAAGATGAGTTTTGTGCTGTAGACAGACCACTCTGGCTTTGGTGTGGAGGTGAGTTGGAGGGGGGGGCGGGTCTAGAGGTCAGGAGATCAATGGGGAGCTCTTAAAGTTATCCAGGTGAGAAGTGCAGGGCTGCCCAGGCAGTGGCAGTGGGAATGAGAGGAGAGAAGAGGCTGGGGAGACTCACGGGAGATAAATTCAGAAGAGCTGGTCACCCTGGGACATGGGGCAAGGGAGAAGCCTGGCTGCCTCCATCTTACCCAGGCCTAATTGGTGAAGAGAAAATGGGACCAGGGCAGCTCAGGCTACACCTGGCCCCCAAGAGCAGCAAACTCATCTTGTCCCTTCACTGTCACATAATGGGCTGAGGTGTGTGCGCAGACTTGTGGGGTTGCGGTGGGCATGTGCCAAGGGGCAGTCGGGGTGCCGTGCTTGGACCTGGGCTCCGGTCTCCTCAGCTTCCTTGGCAGTGTGGATGTGTCGGTACTTTGCACCAAGAACGTTGGGCCTGTTCCCCCGCTCTGGAAAGGGGCCAACCTTCCCCATTCTAGTGGCCTTTCCTGCTCCTTCATCTGGGGCTTTCTTCCTTGGCCTGGTATCCAGAGCCTAAGGAAGCCCCTGCTTTTCTTGCTACTTACTGCTAGTGCTCCTCTCTCCTGCCCTCCTGGCCCTGCTGTCAGCGCCCCCTAGTGCCAGGATGGCCATGTATGAGGGCAAGGGCCTCTAAAATCAAATGGGGGCCTCAGAGTCTCTCAGAAACTCCTCTGCTTGCTTGAGGGCAAAAGGGATGGAGTGAGCTTTCTTGGAGTCTGAAGCTTCCATATAGAAACCCCAGGGTCTATTCTTTGCTTTCCCGTCCTCACCCTCTCTTGGCACAGGACCTGTCACTACCAAATTAGGGTGAGGCTGAAAAGGGGGCGAGGAAGAATTGAGTCCACACGGTAACCTTGTTTCCTGTCCGTATCCAGATAACTTTCTTATCCCAGGATCAGGCCCAACGGGGCAGCCAGTGCCTCTTGGAGATCAGGGACCATGATCGGGCCCGCAGCCTGTGTCCACAGCCCCTCCTTTGCATGCCCCCATCTGCCAAGAGAAGTTCTGGTGTCGGGGTGTATACCCTTGCAGGTGTGGCTGGTGCAGCCTGAGTGCCCCAGGAGGGTGGCAAGACTCCCCCAACCCCTTCCTGTGGCTGCTATTGGGCAGCCTCAGTGCTTCGGGGACAGCCTGCAGCACGTGGGGATCGGTGGTTAGTTCCTGAGCGGCTGGTAGTGGCCGTCCAGGAGCAAAGGGCATGACCCATCCCCTAACCAAAGCCAGCTGTGCTGCGTGCGTGCGTGCACGTGTGTGTGTGTGTGTGTGTGTGTGTGTGTGTGTGTGGCGGCAGCAGGGGGCTGGGAGAGGGCGCAGGCTGCAGGTAAAGGTCTCAAGCCAGACCAGATAGGTGGAACATTTGAACACACCTTGCTGATTCAAATGACTGCTTTGAGGTCCTGAGCTTCCGAAGTGGGCAAGTGAGACCCCCTCAGTCCAAGATGGGAGTACCTTGGAGAAAGAGCAGTGCGGGTCTGGGTTTGGGGCAGACTCCGAGAATCTGCCTGGCGGTGTATGTGACCACAACTCAGAGCCCGCTTCGAGGCACTGAGAGGGGATAGGAACTTGCTACTTTCAAAAAAACACACGAAGAAATTCCTCTTTCCTTGCATTCAGCATCCAAGGATGTCTATTCGCAGCCTACCACCCTAGCACCTGTCTCGGGTCAAGAGACGGTTGGGCAGCTAGTAAGGTGCCCCAGCTGAGTGAGATGAGACCAGTTGCTGTGTCCAAAATGGCAGCACGGCTGTGGCAGACGGGCCGGGGGAGAGGTGGAGGAGGGTCGGGAGCTGGGGCCGGGGGAAAGGTGGAGGAGGGTCAGGAGCCGCCCTGCCTGCTTCCCAGGCTGACCCAGCATGTGCATCGTGGGGGGCCTCCTGGGGACCCTGGGGCTGAGAAGGAAGAAAGGAAGCACTCCAGGCAAGTGGGCCCCCTCAAATAGGCATTCCCTCCTGCAGGGACACAGGACACCTCGCAGGAGATGCCGAAGGCGAACGGAGCCTGGCCAGCAGGCGGACGGTGTGGGTAGAATGAGTGCGCCAGTGTGTGGCTACGCCAGGCCGGGAGCTCTGTGGCCGGAGGAGGGGGGGGGGGACAGACCAGGCAGAGCAGCTGCACTCCTCGTGCCCCAGCTTCTCCCTTCCTGCCTGACCTGAGACCCAGGGCAGGGACCGCTCAGGGAGTTGGGGAGCGTGCTACGCGAGGATGTGTGCGGGCGTGAGCACATGTCCACAGTGTGGTCCAGACAAGTCATCAGGGTGGCCGTACTTCCGGCCTAAAGAGGTCCCCACAATAGGGAACACCTGGAACCTGTCAGCCAAGGGAGCTCCTCCCTCCTCCGCTGAGCCCGTGACCCGAGCTGCCACCTGTCCTATCTGGGGAGCATGTGGGGATCCCCCTGCAGAAGGCTATAAATAAATGGACCCAGATGGGTGCCTCCAGACAGGCAGCCCAGATCCCCTCCCCAGACTGCACTCTGACCGGGCCTGGCCCTCTCCTTGTCTTGCAGAACTACAGCGAGAGGGAAGCATCGAGACTCTGAGTAACAGCTCAGGTTCCACCAGTGGCAGCATCCCAAGAAACTTCGATGGCTACCGATCTCCGCTGCCCACCAATGAGAGTCAGCCCCTCAGCCTCTTCCCTACCGGCTTCTCGTAGGTACCAGCCACCTGCTTCTGGCTGGCCGGCCCACTCACCTGCCGGAGGAAGGAGAAGCCTCGCTCTGGCCCTCCCCTTCAGTCTCTGCTTCTCTTCCTCCAACCACCTTCCCCAAGCTTAGTGACAAAAGCCACCCACCCTCCCTGGATTGAGAAGAGACGCTTCTCCAAGCACCTCGGTGTACTCTGACGCCCGTCAGCAGGGCTGTGGCCGAAAGAGACTGCAGACGCCCCGTTCCCTCCTCTGTTTGCACATGATGTCCTGCGTCGGATCCGCTTTTGTATTTTCTATCCATACCCACAGGGGCCTGCGTGGGGAGAGAGTGGGAGGCTTGGCCAGGCATTTTGGGCCAGCCCCAGCCCACTCGTGGCTGTGGTATACAATGCCTGGCTTCCCTTGGTCAAACTCCCTCGGGAGTGAGGCCAGAGTATTAGGGAAGGAGGAAGAAAGGAGAAGCCCCCTTCCTCTTTTCTTTCCCCTTTGGCTCATGGAAAGGATTTGTCTTTCTTGCCTATAAGCCCTTTTACCCTGGTCCTGAACTGTTCAGTGAAGGAAACCGTGCTTACCGAGGCCTTGTCAAAAAGTGCACGTCTTGTCTAATAAATCATGCTGCAGTTGGTGTCCATCCCTCCGTTGCTGGGGTCAGGGTCCTCTCCAGGCACCGAGCAGAGTCCTGTGGGCCTGACCATGTGTCCCTGCTCCCAACACCCGTTACCCTGACATGTACAACTGAGGAGTCATCATCGAGGGGATAGGAAGGAAAAGGAGAATGTTTGCTTTGGAATTTGGGTGAGGTCTGATTTAAACCCAATCTCCAACCTTCCTGACTGTTTTAGAGCCAATGAGTTCTGGGGCCACCACAGGCCCAAGACTCCCTGGCAGCGGCAGTTAGGGCCAGTCAGGTCCTTGGCACGCGCTGGTGGGCTGCTCTGGGAAGGAGAGTAGTGAAGGCTCTGGCTTTATCTTCAGGGAAGGCACCTGTAATTGTCTCTCTTCTCAAGCTCAGAAGGTGTAGGGTGCAGTTGAACGTTGTTCTCTCAGGAAACCTGGCTGGAACCATTGTCTCCCTTCCCCTCAATTCTGGACCTAAAGTGATGGGCAGGAAGGAGACAGGAACAGAGGGAGCAAAAGGGGGTGTTGAGCAGGAAGGGGTATAATGCTAGCCCTAGTCCCCACTTCCCTGAGACCCCAGAGAAGCCTGGGAGGATCAAAGGAAACCACTGAGCCAGGTGTGGTTTGGGATGAAGTTTAATGCAACAGCTATAGTGGAACTGAGTTCACAAACAAGCAGGCCTTCCCACCCAAATGTCCAGCGGGAGCCCGGGCGGCTCCTGGAGCCCTGGCACCTGAGAAGAGATCTAATCTTCAGTTCCCTCCGCCTGATCAGTTGCGCATGTTAGAAGAAGGGGGACCTGAGTCACACTAGGTTCTGCAGGCTGTGTACGTGGCCCTGCACAGGGTGGCTGAAGCCAGTCCCTCCTGCCTGGGAACCTGCAGGGTGAGAAATCACATGGCAGAGTAAGGCATGCTGGCAGGTCAGGAGGCCTGGGCACAGCCAGTGGTGGCTGCTGGGGGAGCAGCAGCTTTTCCCCATTTCAGCTGAATTGGAGACATTGATGTGCCCAGCAAAGCTCTCCCCCCATCCCCACCAGAGCAGTGTTTCAGTCAAAGGGGGATGGGAGAAGGGGTAGCTCGAGCTGCCTGTGCATACTACCCAAGGACTGGCTCCCTGGGGATGAGTCCAGAGCTCTAGGAAGGGTGAGCCCCTCCGAACTCACCCTAAGGCACGGGGATGGGGCAAAGATGGAGATTCAGGAGCTCTCTCCTACCATGCAGGGAACCGGCTGGCAGCTTAGAGTCAGAAGTCCTCCCTGGCTCAGCCCTTTCCCTCCAGGGGGTGCAAAACAGCTGTGGCCGCCTCCAGTCAGGGAAAGTGGTGGGTGTAGGGCTGGACTTGCCGGCTGAGCTTGCAGGACAATCTGGTTATTCATCTGCTCACAGCCAGGGCAACTGAGTGTGTGGGGGGAGGGGGAGGATAAGAGAGGCCAGATAAGCTGGCCCCATGGCGGCTGCCACTGGAGCTCGGGTTATCAGAGAGGCCTTGGGCCTGGCCTCCGACTAATTGGGGAGGTTATGGACCATGCCACAGCCTGTAATCAGCTGGAAGTGAGAGCTGGGCCCCAGGGTGGGGGACCTTACTGCCCACAACAACCAGCCTCCCATCCTTTAGAGATAACACTCAGGGCAGTCTCTGCCTCTCTCCAGTAGACCTCCACGATGGCATCACCTAGAAGGCCATCAGAACATGCATCTAATTGTGGCCTGACCTTTTGACCTTGAGGAAGCATTGTGACCTCCCTGATTGTCACAGCAGTACCTGCTCAACAAGCAAATCACTATGGGTGTTCTCTCAGTTTGATGGAGGAAAAATATCGTCATGTCTTCGAGGAGGCTGACGGAAGCTCGGGTGGCTCAAGAAGGGAAGGCATTGTCTGGGGTTGATTTGAGAAAGGGCCCAATGGTCACAAGGCAAATTCTGGTGCACAAGCACTCTGACAAGTACCAGTGTCTGCTCCTCTGGAAGCAGGCGGAGGCCAGAGCAGGCAGCTGCCAGTCTGGGATTGGAAATGGTTTCTCAGTGCTGATTTTTCTGATTTTCAGATGTGAGAACCTCTAAACTAGAAGATACCTAAAAGTACTATTTGGTCCTCATTTCGCAGAGAAGCCTGAGCCCCAGAGAAAACCAGGGCCTTGCCCAAGGTCATGAAGTGACACAGCCTCTCTGCTCCTTGCTGCCTTCCATGCCCTGGCCAGTTAGTTCCCTTGAGAGTCATTCTGTGCTGACCTGTGTCTCCTCAAGAATCAAATCTCTGAATTCACTCACCTCCTCCCCTAGCCCTAGGAGCTCCTGCCCCTGACTGACTCTGAAGCTGCTTCGTTGCCCCTGTGTAATGGTGAAGGCAGCCCCCTTCCTGTAGACGGAGAGCTGGAAACTAGGGGCAGAGGGAGTGAGCATCTTTTATGTCTTGTATTCAAAGCAAGGTCCCAGCCTGAGGGTGGCGCCCTGGAGTCTCAGAGTTGCCTTTCTGTATGAGCAGGGGTAGCTACCAGGATAGTGGTGACACTGGCACCTTCTAAGGAGTGGATTCGACCTTGCTGCCTTTCAAAATCCTAGGGTCTTTGCCACTGGCAGCTGTGTAGCCTGGGCAAATTACTGCACCGCTGGGCTTCAGAGTCCTCCTCTTAAAGGAGGGGGAGGGGAGCATGTCCTGCGAATAGGAGCAATAAGGCCAAAGAAGGCAAAGAGGAAGCTGCAGGTCAGAAGGCCAAAAGGTTGGTTCCAGGCGGGGAGGCTAATCTGACAGGCCAGGTAGCTCTCCTGCGGGGAGAGAGAGGGCGGGTGCCTCGCAGTTGGAGCCCGGATTCTGGTGCGCTGTCGGTGGGGCTGCTGCAGGTATCCCGGCCCGCTCCCTGCGAAAGCGTTTCCAAAAGCGAATCAAGAGCCTAATGAGCACTCAGCGCAGACCAGCCCCGCCCTTTCTGGGCAGGTGGGCTGGTCCTAGGGGTCCTGCTGCACTTTGCCCCCTTTCTCAGGCCACAGGCAGCGTGGCCTGTTCACACTGCTGCGATCCCAGACACCCACGATGTCACATCCGTGCACGTCCACACACACGCAGGTTCACAGATGTGCATCTCACTTTTGCCGACTCCGGATGCCAATCAGCTGCGACCCGCGGACCTCGACCCCAGAGCGCGAATAGTTTGGAGCTCCCACGGTTATGGGATCCCAAAAACTCTGGAAAAGTAGTCCAAATCTGGCGGGGCACGCCGTCGGTTGCCGGCTCAGGTGCAGAGTAAGGCCAGGTCTGTCCCGGGCCACATTGGCGAGGCTGGTATGTCGCCTTCACATCAGACTGGAAGATTGGAGACTGGGCCACACAGGCTGTGGCTCTTCAGACACTAACCCGGACCGAGCCAGAAGAAGTGGCCCCGCCACCTGTCCCGGCTTAAGGCCGGGGCCACACGCTGTCGGGAAGAGGTTGCGCTCACGCTCTCCGCGCGCCCCCCGGCCCCATCCCAGACACTTGGCCCGACCCTGCACCGGGTAATTGGGTCGGGAGGGAGGCGACGGGCGGGCGGCGACTCCAGAGAGACTACGCGCCTGTCAGCCGCAATTTGTCTAAGTGGACGGGACAGGCCGGGCCGCTGCGGGCTGGGGTCATCGAGGCCGCGGCCCTCACTCCAGCCAGACCGGGACCGCGGGGGAGCCAGCCTCGGCCGCTAAACGGGCCTCCCTGGCGCCAAGGCTCCGGGAGGTGCGGGTCCGGCCTGGAACCCGGGATGGGAAGCAACTCTGTGAATATCCGCCCCCTCCCCCCCTACACACAACACGCTAAGACCGAGACTGCACCTCCACTGCTGGTTAATGACATGCATAGGGCCACACACATCACCCGAGCTTAGCCTGAGCACACTCATACAACTGTGCACTTATACCAACCTCTCGCCAGTACCCGATGCACGTCTCCTCTGCCACAGGACCATACATTCTCCAGCCATCCCTGCAGGCTCATGCAGATCCACGCCCAGTCACACACACCAAAGACACAGTGGGGGACCAACCCAGGGAAGGTTCTAGCAATAGCCTTTGACCCCCCCACAAAAGGTTATGAGGTCAAGGACCGACAGGCAGCCCAGCCAGACTCCAGACCGCGGCACCACCTGGCCCAGGCCGCGCTTGTGGGATTTCCTTATTGCGAGAAGCGCTGAACGTACTGAGTGCGTGCAACGGACAGGAGGTAGGGCTGCCCGCGCCGGCCCGACGCCTGGGCCCAGGAGGGCTTAGGAGAGGGGGGGTGGGAGGGGCGGCTGAGCGCGCGTCCCCCGCCCGTCTGCGAAGCCCGGCCGATGCGAAGTGACAGGGGCCGGAGCTTTGTTGTGGAGCCTCGGCCGCCTGGCGCCAGCCGCCCCCGCCCGAGCCCTCCCCCTCCAGCCCTGGGCTGCTCGCAAGGCGCCCCCCGGGGCCTCTTAAAGAGACAAGCACGCTCAGCCCTGGGGACCCCCCAGAGGCGCCTGTTCCCGTGACGCGGAAGAGGGGTAGACCCAGGTGGGGGAGGGGCCGATCCTGAGCCTCCCCTGCTCTGGTTTTCGATGAGCCAAGAATATTCCTCACTGCTGGCGAGTTGTGACTGGGGGGACGGGGGGGGGGGGGGGGGGGGGGGGGGGATGGATTCAGAATCTTGAGAGTGGCTGCAGCAGAACCTCGGGTCCATTGGGGACGGCAGGACAGGTTAGATGGTGGGGGCCTGGCCAAGAAAGAGCCTGTGGCCGCCGGATGGCAGGTCCGAGGTCCAGTTCCAGTGGCCAGTTGAGGTTGAGGTCCCCAAATGCAGCCGCTGCACCGTCGCCACCGGGTTTCTTGGGCAAATAGCTCAGGCCAGCGTGTATCAAACTCTCTCCAGGGGTTCAGGCCTTGAACTCCTGGACCACCTACGGACTTTCCCCAGGAAAATGTCCAAATTGCACACAGTTAGGTGTGCACATATTCTTACAAGTACGAAAGTACGTGTGCACACACGACTTTGCAAATGTATTCACGGGTTTTCAGGTCCTTACTTGGATTCCCGGCTAAGGAATGCTGCCCTGGCTATTATCTGGTACCCTCACCGATTGTGCAAACCTGTCCACACACATCCTTCCCTGAGGGGCCGCATCCTGCCTGAGATAGAGCCCTCGGGGCTTTTCCTGTGCAAAGCTGCAACGGATCTTGTCCCGGCCGCATAGACTGCACAGTGCAGAGGCGAAGATTCGTTCTGGACAGAGAGAAGGCAGTGAGGAGCGACCCATTCAAGAGCGAGGTCGTGGAGAAAAAAAAAAAAAAAACCCTGTGGGAACGGTGCCCATTTGAATGCTGGGTTGGACAATTACGACAGCTCCAGGGCCCGATCGGAAAAAATAGAAAAATGGTTGCGGAGGTCAAACAACTCCGCCTGTCCCGAACCCCAAGTGCCCAGTGTGATCAGGCTTTAACATTCCAGATTCGAGCGCGCAGCGACAAGGCGCCTTGAGACTGCGTGTGGGGAGCGGCTGAGCGGGGTTGCCTGGGGCACTGTCGGGTGTGGGCTGTGCACGCTCACCCCGCGGGCACTGGGCCCACACCCGCCGAACTCACACGCACTTGCTTTGATTGTGCGGGCAGGAGTGTCACCCACGTCTAGTGAGAGGTCCGTCTTGTTCGGTACACGACTGCCAGGAATCAGTCTAAGTGTCGGCGCCCCAGCCAGATTCAAGGCAGGTGTGTGGTCGCTTCATTCTCTAAGAGCGTGCCTTAAGTTGCCGCTCCTGCTGCGCAAAGAGGGCACCACCACACAGGGCGTAACACACACGCGCGCACACACACACACATTGACAGGGGTGGGGGAATACTGGGGCTGCCGGAAAACGAAGACTGGATGAGGAAAGTGGGTTCAACCATGGGGGGCGTTGTTCAACCACAGGTGCGCAAGACATTCCGACCCCACCGCTGAGCACTGCTGAACTTGGGAGACCTGCGCTTGCTAGCGCTGGAAACTCGAGGAAAGTGGTGGAAGCTGAAGGAGGCTGCCTGCATTTAGAATGAGGGAGACTTATGTCTCCGGTACCGGGTGTGGCGAAAATTCGTTGGGTTGCGGGTCAAGAATCTTGGGGACCGGTATCGGCCTGCGCGGTGCCGCCTTATGCTCGGCGAAAGGTGTGTTCCCTTCCTGGCCCCCAGGACCCTCTCTCCTGGCTTTCGGAGGGCTCAGGGCTGGGTCGGGATGCGGACAGATACTAAGTGGAGTTCAGGTCTTGACCGGGACTCCAGGTTTCTCCTGAGTCTTACGGTGAGGGGCGGCACCGGCTAGGGGGTTCCAGCGTTTCCCGAGTGCAAGGCCGCGAGTCCCGCTCCCGCCCACGCCAGCCCCATCAGGGCTCTGCCACGGCTCCACTCACCAGCTCCGGCCACCTGGGTTCCGCTCCGGGACCTCGGCCGCCGCGCCTCCCGATTCGCCCGCCCACCGGCCTCTCATTCCAGCACCAGCAGCCTCCCTCCGGAGTGCAGGGGCCCCGGGCGGCGCCGTGGCCGGGAGCGGAGTCGGAGGCCAAGCTAGGGCGCAGGCCAGAGCGGCCGGGCGGCCCGGCGCAGGGGAAGGAGGGCGACCCCTCTCCTCTCCGGGGCCGTGTCAATGCTTTGTACTGGGGACCGGCGTGCGGCTGGGGGTCCTTCCCCAGGGCCCTAAGACCCGGGCGCCCCCAACCTCAGGCCCATTCAGCCGGTTGGGTCGGCCAGCCGCGCTTCCCCGTCCGGGCGCAAGCAGCCTCAGGCACCGGCGCGGGGTGGGGGCCGGGGCAGGGGGAGGGGTCTCGGGGCCCGCTGGCCCGTCATTGGTTAATATTTTATTCTGTTGACATGTTTTCTTACTGCTGAGGCTTCCGACACCTTCTCCCTGGCCCCCCCTCCCGACCGGAGCTTGGCCTGAGCTGTCAAAACCCCGCCCCCGGAGACCCACAATTGGTCCAAAAAGCGTAAAATCAGCAATCAAGGGGGGCCTGGCTCGTTAGCGCAGGGGATCCGAGCAGGGCAGGACATGTGAGATAGTCACAGTTTTCCAGAGATCACGACAAGATCTAACCAGTCGCGCGTGGTCCCCGGCGCCGGAGCGAGCCAGCCCAGCCCAGCCCCGCGCAGAGCCCCCGCCACCCCCGCTCTCAGAACCCCGCGCCCCTCGCCGTGCGCCAGACCGGGAGCCGGGAGGAGCCGCCGCCGCGCTTGCTACCCGGGTCGCCCTTCCTCCTCGCGCGCCGCCGCCCGGGCCGGGGGTCCGAGCCCCGCGCCCCCGGCCCCGGCCCCCGGGTGCCTGGGCCGGATGTCCCGATGAGAGAGCCGGCGCTGGCGGCCAGCGCCATGGCTTACCATCCGTTCCACGCGCCACGGCCGGCCGACTTCCCCATGTCCGCCTTCCTGGCGGCGGCGCAGCCCTCCTTCTTCCCGGCGCTCGCACTGCCGCCGGGCGCGCTGGCCAAGCCTCTGCCTGACCCGGGCCTGGCGGGGGCGGCGGCCGCAGCGGCAGCGGCCGCAGCGGCGGCCGAGGCGGGGCTGCACGTCTCGGCACTCGGCCCGCACCCGCCCGCCGCGCATCTGCGCTCGCTTAAGAGCCTGGAGCCCGAGGACGAGGTGGAGGACGACCCCAAGGTGACGCTGGAAGCCAAAGAGCTGTGGGACCAGTTCCACAAGCTGGGCACGGAGATGGTCATCACCAAGTCCGGGAGGTAGGGCGGCCGGCTGGACCGAGGGCGCACGCGTGGGAGGGCAGGGGGACCCGACCGCGCCGAGCCCACAACTCCCGGCTCCAGGTTCCGGCCCCGCGCCAGGCTTAGCTCCCTCAGACAACCAAATTACTTTTCTCATTTGATACGAGCGATATTTTAAGAACGAACACATCAAAGTCTCCCAAATGGAATAAAACGAAAACATGCTCCTAGATAATAGTTCCAACTGTTCTGAGTCCCGAAACCGAGGAGGCCCCGCGGCACGACCCTGGCGGGGCTCGAAGGTCTCGGTTGCAACTTCTTAGCCCCGCGGCCTTGCTCTCCTGCCTCCCGGTCTGGCGTGGAGCTCCAGGGAGAGCCACCGTCTCCTGGCCTTTCTTCCGACCCTGGATCGTAGAATGGGACCCGCACCCCCGCTAAACCCAAGCTGGTCCGCTGGTTCCCGAGGGCCGCTCGGTTCCCGGCGGCGAGCGCGGAGGGGGCCCAGCCGCAGCCCTGACCCGGCTGGGAGCCTCGTCCCGGCCTAGGAGCAAGGACCTCCAGACACACACACACCGCCCCAGGACTTAAAGCCAAACGAAAACTACAGTGCCCAAACCCTCCCCCCTTCGAGGCAGCCACCCAGCCACCGGGAGTTAAGGCCTCAGGCTCGTCCTCTTTCCCTGAACTTTAGGGTCAGGATCCTTGTCCGGTACTGTAACCTAGTTCTCCAAACTGAATTTATTTCTGAGAGATTCTGTCCTAAGTAGGTATACCCTGAACGAATTTCGGGGAGATTCAACAGAAGTGGGTATACTATTAGAGGGTCTTGATTTCTTTCCTGGACATTGGCTTTCATCTCAAATGAGGTGAAAGAGGGTCAGCAGATCTGAGCACAGGGCCATCGAAGTTTTATAATGAGAGATCTGACAGACAGAAAGGGTATTTCCTAGGAGTAACAACCACAGGTGGGGTCTCCCAGGCAGCAATAAGGGGGCAGAACAGCGACCACAGGGAAACACAGATGGGGAAGCTTCAGGCAGTGGTGTGTTGAGGGGAGGGGAGGGCACATAGACATAAAGCTGGGTCCCTTTCTCTTCTTTGTAGGCGGATGTTTCCTCCATTCAAGGTGCGAGTCAGCGGTCTGGACAAGAAGGCCAAATACATCCTGCTGATGGACATTGTGGCCGCTGATGATTGCCGGTATAAATTCCATAATTCGCGCTGGATGGTGGCCGGTAAGGCCGATCCGGAGATGCCCAAACGCATGTACATCCACCCGGACAGCCCGGCCACGGGAGAGCAGTGGATGGCCAAGCCTGTGGCCTTCCACAAGCTGAAGCTGACTAACAACATCTCCGACAAACACGGTTTTGTGAGTGTGGGGCAGGCTTGGGGGTGGGAGGCCGGAGAGTGCGCACTTAGGCAGCATTGCAGCGCAGGGTTGAAGAGTGGGACAGGGGGATTCCCCAGAGGGAAGCGCTGGCAGAGTCCCCAGAGTGCCCCTGCCCAGGTCACCGCCTTGTGGCTTACGCCCGACCGCTGGGCCTCGGCCCAGTGGGTTCTGCTCTGTAAGCCTGGGGAATGGCAGAGTAAGGGCAAGTTATAGGCTGCTCACAATCTCGGCTTGGGTCGGGCCTTGGAAAAGCCCTTTCTGGCGACCAGTGGGATGCAGGTGTGGCTGGGACTCCGTCGTGCAGTCGCTGGTCTTGAGCTTGGAAGACCTGACCACAACCTCCGTTTTTCTTCACCCTTCCCCAAGGCCTGTGTCCCTCAACCCAACTTAAAAGATTTAAAAGTTAAACCAGCCCCTCTACATCCTCTCTGAGACTCCCTTTCCTCCTCCAAGCAGATGCCAGACCAGGAGGAGGGAGTTTGGGGGTTCTCTCCGTTTCTACCAGAGTCAGGACCCCAGTGAACGGGAAGGGGCAGTTTACAGAAGGAAAGGGGTTGCCTACTCGAAGTTAGGGCAGTCTGTGAGCCCCTTGAAGTTCCCAATCTCTCCGTGGGTTAACTAGGACTTAGCAATGAGTCCTGGGACAGAGGTTAAGAGTAGAGTTGTGGAGGATTTTTATTTTGTTTTATTTCTATTTTCAACCGGGGTAATTTTTTTTAATGGAGTGCAAGAGTGAGAAACTGTGATAAAGAAAATTGAAAGGGTAACAGAATTAAAAGAAAAAGAAGTGAGAAAAAGAGCAGGGAAGACACGAGAAAATAACAAGGGGGGGGTGGAGGAGTAGGGAAAGCAGAACCATGTGAAAGACAGAAATGGAAAGAGGTCGGTTCCCCAGAGAGCAAAAATGCTCCGGCCAAAGGCTGAGGGCTGCCAGCTGACCCGCGCCCTTCCGACAGACCATCCTGAACTCTATGCACAAGTACCAACCGCGCTTCCACATTGTGCGAGCCAACGACATCTTGAAGCTGCCCTACAGCACCTTCCGCACCTACGTGTTCCCGGAGACCGACTTCATCGCGGTCACTGCCTACCAGAACGACAAGGTGCGCGGGAGGGCGGCGGGCCCAGCCCCTGCACCGACGCCCCTACACACGTGCAGCTCCAACCCTCCACTCACATCCGTTCGCAGCTCCCGGCAACCACCCTGCTCCCTCACAGCCCACTCCGGAGCACAGTCTCTCATCTGTAAGCGCAGCACCCACCGAAATCCATCCGTTAGGCTCCCTCCCAAGTCCAGGACACGTACACACAGGCTCCCTGGGGCGCGCAACAGCTGGACACTCTTGGGATTGGGGATGTTTACTTAGCAATTAGCAGAGACTCAGGGCGCGCTGACAATTTTACATTTCATTTGTTTAAATCTTGGCTCAAGGATGGGAATTTAAATGAAGAGAGGGCTCCTGAGGCAATCTGCCCAGGCTCTCCGATGCTAGGAACTCCAGCTAGGAACCTGGGGCCCAGTTTTCACTCTCCCCGGGGGAGCCAAATGTCGGGACAGGTGACACAGCCCTCAAAGCGACCCCCTTTGGGCCATTCCTCCAGGCCCTGGACCTCTGGAGAGGTGCTTCAAGACAAGACTTTCCCTTCAAGCCAAAGGGCTTTTTCTGTTTCCTGCCGTTTAACATCTTCTCTTTAAAGGGACAAAGCACCACCCCCATTAAGTCCGTCCCCACGTGTACTACTCTTCCGTGAATGAGAATGTCCAAGTGTCCTGATGGTCCTTCTGTCTTTGTGAACCGATGTGTACGCTCAAATATGCGTGCACCATTTGGGGCGCCCTAGATATGTGTGGAGGCGTGTTGACTCGTTTGTTCTGTGGGCACTTGTTTTTGTCTGTGTGTACTTGAGTGTGAGCGGGCCTGTCAGTGTGACTTGTCTTTTATATGTTTACGGACCTGGGACCTGCGTGTGCTCGGCTGTCTCTGTGCGGTCTGCTCAGGTGCCCCATTCGTGTGCGTGCTGGGGCCTGTACGCATGCTTGGGCAGATTGCTATTCTGTGCGCACAGTTCTGGTCCTGTGTATGCACTTTGAGAGATCTGCCTCCAGGACTTTGGAGGAGAGACTGTCGCTTTTCTGGAGGCATGGCTGCTGGCCTCACCTCGCCTATGGGCTTAGAGTTGCCCATCGCAGGCAGGAGGGTACCAAGTGGACACTGCGGGCTCTCCTGTGGGCGGGCAGCTGTTTACCTCGGCGTGCCTCAGGCCAGGCTGGTTGAGCTGCACCCTGACCTGGAGCCTCCCCCTCGGTTCCCGCAGATCACGCAGCTGAAGATCGACAACAACCCGTTTGCCAAGGGATTCCGGGACACCGGCAACGGCAGGAGGGAGAAAAGGTAAGGGAAGAGCGGACCACTCTGCGAAGAGGGCCTGGGGGAGCAGGTCGTGAGGGTAGAGGCGCGCTCCCTTCAAACCCGCTCCCTCCGTTCCTCCAGGAAGCAGCTGACTCTGCCTTCTCTGCGCTTGTACGAAGAACACTGCAAGCCGGAACGCGACGGTGCGGAGTCGGACGCCTCGTCTTGCGACCCTCCCCCCGCACGGGAGCCTCCACCGTCCCCGGGGGTAGCGCCTAGTCCCCTTCGCCTGCACCGGACCAGAGGTGAGGGCCGGGCGGTCGGACCGTGGGTGGGGAAGGGGGAAGGGAGGGTCTCCTCAGCGCCTTGGCTGACTCTTGGCTCAGCGTCAGGCTAACCTTAAGGCCCGGGGAAGCATCAGCAGTGTGCCTGGGATGGAGCTTCCAGTCAGGATGCTCCCCACCCCGTGGGAACGGTCCGATCGGTCTGGTCCGTAGCCAGAAGATCCGGCTGGACTCCGAGCTCGGTTCCTGCTGCTGTGTGACTCTGGCAGTAAAGGAACCTCCACAGGGCTCACTGTCCCCCACTGTGTATAGGTCTTGGGTTGGGTAACCTGCCACTGCCCCTTGCCCGACAGGGGATCCCGAGACCTTCGACTAGCCCTCCCCGACGGCAGGCCTTTCCAAATCTTTCCGACCGCCCCGGACACCAGTAGAGCCTCCCGAAGGTCTCTTCTCGGGTCCCTATAATTCCACACGGCCTCTCCTCCCTGCAGCCGAGGATAAATCGTTCACCGCAGACAGCGACCCAGAACCCGAGAGGCTGAGCGAGGAGCGCACCGGCCCGGCGCTAGGCCGCAGCCCGGCCCTGGATGGCAGCAGCCCCCCTCGCTTGACCGAACCCGAGCGCTCCCGGGAGCGGCGCAGCCCGGAGAGGGGCAAAGAGCCCGCGGAGAGCGGTGGGGACGGCCCGTTTGGTCTGCGGAGCCTAGAGAAGGAGCGGGCTGAAGCCCGGCGGAAGGACGATGGGCGCAAGGAGGCGGGTGAGGGCAAGGAGCCCAGCCTGGCACCACTGGTGGTACAGACAGACAGTGCTTCCCCTCTGGGCGCCGGCCACCTCCCGGGACTGGCTTTCTCCGGCCATCTGCACGGGCAGCAGTTTTTCGGGCCACTGGGGGCCGGCCAGCCGCTCTTTCTGCACCCGGGACAGTTTGCCATGGGCCCTGGAGCCTTCTCTGCCATGGGCATGGGCCACCTGCTGGCCTCGGTAGCAGGCGGCGGTGGCAATGGCGGAGGCGGCGGCCCCGGGACTACCACCGGGCTAGACGCAGGCGGGCTGGGTCCCGCGGTCAGTGCAGCGAGCACCGCCGCGCCCTTCCCGTTCCACCTCTCCCAGCACATGCTGGCATCTCAGGTAAGGCCTGTGATCTGGTGGCATCACCATGGAGGGAGGAAGAACAATGTGGATGGCTGGGCACAGGGTTTAAGCGCGCCAAAGGCGCTCTGAGATAATGGCAGGCAAGGATTCCTTCCTGCGGAGACCTGATGGGACACCTAGGTTCAGGGATACTAAGACCATAGGGCCAGGGTCTGAACAGGACAATCAGTCTGACTCCTGTCAGACCTTGGGCAAGGCCCTGACCCTCTCTAGGCGTCTTTCAGTCCCTATAACCAGAACATAGAATGAGGCACCCACTGGATTCTTCCTGCTCGGACAAACTGGGGCTGCCCCTGGCTTTGGGAAGTCCACTTTCCTGGCCTCAGGACATGTTGCTTGAGACTAAAGACCCTTCGCTCACTATCAGTCCCTGAAAGGCCAAGGGGGCTGGACAAAGGAGTAGGACATTTTGCAATGTTTTTCTGGACAATTGATCACCAAAATGACCCACCTCCAAATGCCTTTTTCAGGCCCCCCAGGAAGTCCTCTGACCTGGCAAAGGACTTCCCCCATTTTGGGTCTCCGAACTCCCCCAGCCACACATCTCAGGGAAAAGGAGCTCCGCTCCCCAGCCTCAGGTTGAAATCCTGAGCTCCCAGGGGAGAGGTTATTAAACTGTGGCCGGCAGCAAAATAAGGAGATCGGATGGGGAGAGCGGCCTCTTTGGTTGCTTGGGTGGAATATTCCCTGTGGAAAGATTTGGATTCTCTTCATTCATTTTCTTCCCTCTGAGGTTTCTGGCAAATTGAACCCTTGAGATCGTATCTTACGGGAAGGAAAATAGGAATTCAGGTCTGAGACGGCTCTTTTCGTTCAGAAGCAAATATTTTTTAAAGTGGGGGAGGAGATTCTGAAATAGGTTTTAAACAGAGCTTAATGGGGGTATGTGGAGTGAGTGTTTGGTTTTGGAGGCACTAACATCACATATCTAGGTCTCTGAGCTGGCAGGGAAGCTTCTGGAAAGTGGAGTTCAGGACCTGGAGGTGGAATCTGATTCTGTATGAATGTCTCCTCCCTAGACAATTTCTGGTGATGAGCATGGGTATCAAAGAGATCATAGGGATGACACAGCTTGCACACACAGCCTGGTCAACAGGTACAAGGCCAGGGTGAGAGTTCCTAACACTCAGGAAGCATCCCTTGGTATACTGCTAGTGGTTGAGTACCCAAGCCAGGGTAGCCCACCCCTGGCCATCAGGTAGAGCCAAATCCTGGGAGATCTGATGCCTCGCTCTTTCCTCCCAACTTGAGATGCCAGGTCTGAATGCCCAGTAGGGCTTGACCTTCTAGGAAGGATATTTTTTCATTTCTGACTAAGCTACTTTTTTTTCTCCCTGCCTGAGCCAGGCCTGAGTCTCCCTAAAAGCCCAGCACAGTCGGCTTCCTGCCCTCCTCCCCATACCCACATACTCTGGGGAGTGAGCCATTATTTCAAAGGTCAGATAATCCAAAAGTCGGGCCTCATGGACTCAGGCGGTGTTTACCCAAGGTTTACTGGCTACTGTGCTCTCCACAGGCAAAGACTACATTCCTTCCTCAGCTGCCACTGAGGGGCCGCCAGGAGTTCTTTATAGAATATTCAGTTTATAAACTGATTGGCATGTGCCCTTCTCCTGGCCCAGGCAGAGACCTCTGAGCAGGTGGGCAGGCAGAGGGAGGATTTACAAAGCTCCTCTCTCCTGCCTGTGCTTCCTCAGACTTTGGGGCACCTGCAGATAGAAGGGCTGGGGAGGACACTGTTCTAGGCGAGCAGAGCCTCCCAAGACAGCCTGAGCTGCCAGCTTGCCACCTGGCCCTATGCCTGCCCTGTGCCCTCCCTCTGGGCCTTTGGCTATGCTAGTTCAACCAGCTGGAATGTCCTTCCCCTTACTCCTACTGGCACAGAGCTTAATGGTGCCAGGCCTTTGTGTTAACCTGAAGTGAGCTCCTTTTCTAACTAGGTTAGGCCACAGGCGTACTGGCTCATGCCTACCTGTGCTGCTTGGGGTTATAGTTATGTGAGCTCTGGTCTTCTATTCCTAAAATTGTAGGGCAAGGAGTTTTAGTTGTAGTACCACCCCAGCACCCCCCTCACCCCCAGGAACACCTCAGGCCTGATGCCTAACCCTTGTGTTGTTCTGTTTTGTTTTGTTTTCCAGGGAATCCCAATGCCCACTTTCGGAGGCCTCTTCCCCTACCCCTACACCTACATGGCAGCCGCTGCGGCAGCCGCCTCCGCTCTGCCGGCCACCAGTGCTGCAGCTGCAGCCGCTGCTGCAGCTGGTTCCCTCTCCCGGAGCCCCTTTCTGGGCAGTGCCCGGCCCCGTCTGCGCTTCAGCCCCTACCAGATCCCTGTCACCATCCCGCCTAGCACTAGTCTCCTCACCACTGGGCTGGCAGCAGCGGAGGGCTCCAAGGCTGCAGGCGGCAACAGTCGGGAGCCCAGCCCGCTGCCCGAGCTGGCTCTCCGTAAAGTGGGTGCCCCTCCCCGTGGTGCCCTCTCGCCCAGCGGCTCAGCCAAAGAGGCGGCCAGTGAACTGCAAAGCATTCAGAGACTGGTGAGTGGGCTGGAGAGCCAGCGAGCCCTCTCCCCCGGCAGGGAGTCTCCCAAGTGAGGGGGCTGCCCAGCTGCTCCGCTGCCACGCTGGCCTCCCGGGATGCCAGCCCCTGCTACTTGGGACCTGTACAGCACAGAATGGGTATTTATTTAAATAAAACAGCAAAAGCGGGCGGAAGCAGCCAGAATAGAGCCCTGACCAGCCAGCTGGGGCCTGGGACACCTCCCTGGGCCTCACAAGGAATCCCACTCTCGGGATCACAGTCAACTTGGAGCCCCTAGACTCAGTCTGGGTTTGCTCCAGTGTCAAGGTGGCATCGTTCCGGGGGCATGTTCGGGTCCTCCATCGCTGTGGGGAGACCTCATCGCCAGCCTAGCAGCCTCTTCAGGAGCCAGAAGGTGCAGGGATTAGGGGTGGGAACTTCAGAGGGAGCCCCAGAGGCCCTCGCCTCCTCCCTGGACCGCCTGATTGTCTGGGATGAGGGATGCTGGCGTTGGGGAAGACAAGTCAGTGTAGACTTGAGATGGGAGAGACCTGAGCCCTGTTCTTTTAGTCCTCCCGATCCCTTTCCCCAAGAGACAGGCGCCCTTCCACCCCTGAATCAGCGGAGGGAGTGGTACTTCTGCCTTGAGTCCCCAGGGGGGAAAAAAGATATTTATGAAATAAATGGTAATTTGTGTAAATAAGCTTTAAGATTCCCAGAATATGCAAATTGGTATTAATTTATTCAAAGGTGTACATTGCTGTGTACATAATATTTAGAGATTAACTCATAGCTTTTAATTTTTTTTCCATTTTACATGAGCATCTATATTGTACAGGGCTGGCGGGGGGTGTCCTTGGCTGCAGGAGAAGGCCCCGACTCCCGGAGGAGCTCCCCACCCCGTCAGCCCCTCGGCCCCTCCGCCCGGGCTTTGCTCGCCTGGTTCGCGGGCTCCACCTCAGGTTTTCACTTTTCGCTCCGGAGCGAGACGAAAAAAAAAAAACAAGAAAAAAAAAAAAACGAGAGAAAACAATAAAACGCTACAATGCGAAATGAACGGCGCTGTGCGCTCTGTGGGCTGCGCGGGGCTGGGGTGCAGCAAACGCGCTAGGAGGGGCTGAAGGCGGGGACAAAGGTTGGGCGCCCCTGGCGCGGCAGCAGCTGCACCCTGGGGGCGTCAGGCGGCTGGGGCAGCGGGCGGAGCTGCGAAGCCGGGCGGCGCCGGCGCGGGCCACGGGCTGGGCTAGGAGGCGCCGAGCCGCCTCGAGCCCCTCGAGCCTCCCGCGTTTCCAGCGCGTGCCGCGTCCCAGGCCGGAGACCGGGCTCCCTCTGCTGGCCACTCACCTCTGTCCGCAGCTCGAGCCACGCCGCGGACTCCCGGCTCCCTTTCTGGGGCACACTCATAGAAACAGGCCCTTTTAGAGCATCTGGGTAGGTAGGGCCAGTAAAGTGTGTGATCCTTCTCTTCCCTCAGAGGAGGGTAGTGGCGTTGTCCCCCAACTACCGCAGACCCTAGAATTCGTTTCCATCTTTCTGTCTCCTGAGCCTCAGAAAGAAACATTCTGTGTCAGGGCTGTTGGTTAGAGTGGCAAAGTCTAGCCTGAAAGTTCTCCCGGGAAACTTACCTGAATCTCTCTTGCAACTATGGGGAGTGTGGGTCAATGAGCTATTCCTTTCCCGCCTGGATTTCCTCCTGTAGAATAATGAGCTCGGCTGGGGATTTCTTTGGGTGACCCATTGTATCAGTCTCCATTAGGCCTGTCCTTCACCAAGGTCCACTCCTACAAGGACAACTGCCTAATGCTCCCGCCCTGTGAGCTGGCCAGGGCAGCATCTTCTCCTCTTCATCCAGCCAAAAGGGGTAGTCCCAGGGGGAGTAGATGGGCAGTGATTCCCTGAACCCTAGGTCTCTAAGTCTCTGAGCCCCTCCACCTTCTTCCCAGTCTCTCTGCCCCCCCATTTTGTTTGTTGTTGTGACTTTGTTATTATTTTTACATTCAATATTATTTTCTATTAGTTTCAGGTGTACAGCATAGTGGTTAAATAGTCATACTTTACAAAGTGTTCCTCCCATATTTCAAGTACTCACCTGGCACCATGCATAGTTATTACGATATTATTGGCTGTATTCCTTCCCCATGCTGTACTTTATGTCCACGTGACTATTTTCTTACTACTAATTTGTACTTCTTAATCCCTTCATCATTTTCACCCAGTGCCCCAACCCCCCTTCCCTTTGGCAACCATCAGTCTGATCTCTTTATCTATGAGTCCCAGTTCTCTCCTCTTTAAGCCTTAGGGATCCGTGATGCCCTGGTCAAGTAGGCTGTCCACCTTGAGACTTTGGCGGGCGGGAGGCACTGGTCCTCAAATCACCAGGGACACCAGGGACGGTGATATGGAGAAAGGGTGGAGGTGGAATTAGTATCCAGGCCACCAAGTTCCCAGGACAACTTCCTGGGCCAACACATTTGCAAGGAAAGATATCTATGCCGGTTCTTCCAGGGAGGGAGCTGGCTCTGGCCATGATGAATTTGGCGAGGGTCTCGACCAGTGCACGAGTGGGAGGGCATAGGAGACTGTCCCAGACCCCAGAGGGTGGGCTCCAGCTTCCCTGCCTGTGACCTTCAGGCGGATGGAACAGGGAAAGGTCAGTACAA
Source organism: Saccopteryx bilineata (assembly GCF_036850765.1). Lineage (NCBI taxonomy): Eukaryota > Metazoa > Chordata > Mammalia > Chiroptera > Emballonuridae > Saccopteryx > Saccopteryx bilineata. The sequence goes on along the minus strand of NC_089491.1, from coordinate 351,738,030 downwards.
GAACGGGTCGGGGCAGAGAGACTCCTTTCTCAGCTCAAATAGAATCCTTCGTCGATAATGTACTTATTCGATGGGGCTTTGAAGTAGAAACGCCTCTAAGATTTAAAGAGCAGAAAGGAGCGCCTTCTTTTCTTCCCGTTTCCTACTGGTAGAACGTCGAGGAGAAGGAGTCGGGAAGAGGCAGTGAGTTCACAGCAGCCTGCGGAACGTGCTGCTAACACCAGGGGGCAGCACTGGTACCGTGGGAGGAGCCGCGGGAGGAGCTGCGGGCACAGGGGGAACCTGAAGATGGTCGCTGCAAAAATGGAGCTGGCCTGAATCGTGGGCGAGCACCGTTTGGAGTGGAGTGGTCGCCGGGGCGTCGAGAGGCCCCGGGTCCCGAGCGCAGTTTGAAAACTCGTCCCCTTTTATCCGCTATCCCGCTGCACACTCCCGGAGTTGCCTGCGAAGCGCTCCACTGGGTCCCAGCTGCGAGTTTGAGTTCCGCTACCGGAACCGCCCGGCCGATTGCAGGGCCTAGTCCCAGACAAAGGCCTGGTCGCTCCCTGGCCCAATTATGCCATTCGCCTTTAAGCCCTCTTTGTTCCTCGGTTCGCCAGTTAGCCCAGGCTCCCCGCGTCCTGCTGCGCCGGTGCCCCAAGGCCTCCTTAACCCTTCAGAGCCTGGCACCAGAGACCCTGGATGGCAGAATCGCTGTCGCGCGGACGTGTGTGGAGCGTATGTTTGGGGGCGATAGAGACTGACGGGTCGCTGAGGCTTGGTGACTTGATGCGTCGCTGCGGGGCCCTGTGCTTTGGAACTGTGCGGTCTGAGAGGGAACTGTGCATATAGGTGTGGGATTATGACTGATTTACAGGGACCTTGGAGACTGGAGCTGTGGTGTGGGGGCTCCATAAAACCCCTAGCGGCTAGGAAGCAAGGATTTCGAGATACAGGGGGCCTCATTCCTCTTAGGTTAAAATGAGTGCCCTGAGCCCTCAAGCCGTTCCTTCCTCTCACCCCCCCATCCCCCACTGTTGAGGCGGAGGGAATCCGAAGCATCACTACCGTGGCCCTGCCCTATGTGAAGGGTGGAGAACTGGGGTCCACCTCCACAGCCTACCGCGAACTCAGACGTAGGGCACCCCCCGGAACCAGAAGGGCGTGTTCAGTTTGGTGACACCCAGGACACTCACAGGTGAATGCCCCAGCTCGAGCCCGCTTCCCCCCGACCCCCCATTTTCCGGGTATAGGACAGTTCAAGAGACAGAGTCTCTCTGAGAGCGGTGTTTAAACTCAGCCCGCTTCTCTCCCCCCGCCCCCATTTGGGAAATATTCCAAATCCAATCTCACTCTCCTCCTTCGCGGTCCTCGACCTCAACATTTGGAGCATCGGTTGGGCAGGCAGGGCCAGCGAGTTGCTGAGCGCCCCGTGCTATAGGGACCGGGCAGCAGAGGGGAGGCCCGTGCGCGCGGGGGGAGAGGGGCAAAGGGAAAGGATCCTGAGCTCTGGTTGCTCTCTGGGAACCCTCCCGAGAGTGCCTTTGGGAGTGCAGCCTGGTCATCACTGAATGCCTTAATACCTCTGTCCGAACGCGTCTGAGACTTTGCAAAGGCCAGATCCGCATGGGCTTCCCACAGCGGATGGCCCCCGCTCTTTTCCCCGCCCCTCCTCTTGAGACCTTCCCCGGCTCCAGCCAGGAACTAACCTTGGGGCTGTCCGCGGGCCGCGGCAACTCCTCATGTGCCCACGAGATGGCGCTCCAGGCCAGAGGCGGGCGGTGGCCCGACAGGCCTCCAGGGAGAGAGCCGGAGGTGGACAGAGAGAACAACCGCCAGATGGGCAGAGAGACAAACCCACAGACTGACTTAGATCCAGGACCAGGGACCGCACAGGCAGCGAGAGACGGAGGAGCTCCCGGAGCCCGAATGGGGCTCTGGACGGGGTTGCAGACACGTGGACGGGAACGCCCGAGGCTCAGGGTTGGGGCTTCTTCTCTCCTTCTGCTGCCCTGCGGTGCCAACACCCCGACCTTCGACCTGTGAGCCCCAGCTGCAAACTCCGACCGCTTTCGGAGTGCTAGGCTGGGCTTGGGGCTCTGGCAGTCCCTGTCAGAGCAGGGGGCCGCCTGATGCTGGCCTTCCTGGCTTCTCAGAAGTGGGGTTATGGGCTTACATCTGCCGGCTCACTCAGCGGTGTGGGGTGTGGGGATAGGAGGCTGGGCGGCTGGGCGGCTGGGCGGTCCACCTTACTCCAGTCCTTCACCTCCCTACCCCAGTCTTCAAGGTCGAGCATGGGAGGGGAGGGTGGGTGGGGGCTAGAGGTTGGGCCCCCTGGGCCGAGCCCTGTGGCCCTGCGCACTGGGGGTCCAGCCTCTGGATTCCATAGACCCTAGGTGCCAGAAGCCCCGGGGAGGCTTGGGATCTGCATTCCAGTGGGAGGCGGTGGGGAATGGGGAGCCCTGAGAAACTCTCCCTCCGGTTAAAAGCCACCAGGGCCTGGGTCATGTTTGAAGCCCACATGGCCCGATGCCAGTTTGGGGGTGAGGTTTGGAAGCCTGATTCCAGCTGACTATTAAGGTTCCCAGAGATCTCCGTTATCTCTAACTAAAGGCACACAGCTAGAAAGCAGCCCCGCGCACTGCAGCTCCTGTTCTTACTGCTGCCACAGTCGTCAGCTTTGCTCTGTGAACCCAGCCAGGTGTCTTCCCTGCACCCGCTTCCAGCTCTTTTCCCTTCGATGTACAGCACAGGGTAGGATCAAATGTTTGGTAATTTAGTAGTTACCTATGCATCTGTCTACTGCTGAAGCACGGGAGGTAGGTACAGGTCAAGCTTTGGCTCTAGCTGTGTGATGTCGAACGTGACTTTCTTCTCTGGGCACCAGAATCCTAGTTTGGACTAAAATCAAATTGATCTGTGGGTGACCAGGTTACGTTGGTTCGGTCCCCAGTGATCCTCAGCTGCAACTTCTTCAGGTAAGAGGCAGGGAACTCTACTTTCAGTTAAGGTTTGAGGAACCCAAGCTTGGGGTCGAGGCACAGAGTCATCCACAGACCTGGGTTGTTGGGGAATGGCCAGAGTGCTGGTGGTCAGGATGAATTCACAAGTGGAAAATCACATTCCAGGTCCTGAAACCCTTAGGGAACTGGCTGGCTCCCACTGCCTCCACTCCTTGTGGATGTGTTCACCCCCTCCCCCAAGCAAACTACAGGAGAGGCACAGGCTGGTGACTTTGGTACCCAGCACCACAGTCTGTTGACTAATTGTGACTTCTTCCCAAAGAGAGAAGGGGATCCTGATGGCCCCATGGAGACATTCAGGCCCCGTGTCTAAGGGTGCCCCCAGACCTGGGGTACTCAGTAGGCTAATTTCTTATCTGTGTGGAAGGCTTAGTGGTGTGGAAAGCACTTTCACATGCAGGCTCTCACTGAGCCCTCACTGGCAAGGTGTGGATACCCCCTTCCCAGATGATGACATTGAAGTTCAAAGAAATAAAGTGCCTCAGGCCATCCGGTAAATAAGGGGAGAGCTCTTTCACAATCTCATGGGCCTGTTCCTTGCAAATGTTAGCTGATGAAGTGATAGTGGGTGAGAGTCAGCCTCACAGCTGGGAAAGGGCAAGGGCCTGGCCAGGGCCCTGGCAGGGCCAGGAGGCGTTCCCGTGGAAGAAGCAGCCAGAGCCAGCCTAAGTCTGGGAGACCAGGGAAAGGGTTGCCTCCTCAAGTCTTGTCAGCCCAGCAAGGCCTGCTGGGGACCTCTGGTTGGGGGAGGGGCTTCTATGCAGCAGGGGTGTTGAAGGGTTACCTGAGATGTCACGTGGCAAGTGCTTAGCTCAGGCACAGATCATGTTTGCTCTCTTTATTAATGATTTCCATCCCAAAGAGAACATGACACCCTCTGGCCCCACAGCACCTTTCCTCAGCCTCCCCTGAGGATCTGTGGAACACCTACTGTGCGCCTAACTCTGAGCATACATTTTCTCATTTAATTCTCGGCATTGGGTCTGATTATCCCCATTTTACAGAGGGGAAAACCAAGGCTCAGACCTGCCCGAGATCATACAGTTGCTAAGAAGCAGATCATGGGTCACACTACAGTCTGCCGACCCCAAGCCTGCGCTCTTTCCTGGATCCCTTAGGGTTCCTGCTCTATAGCCCTGGGGCATCCTAGTCCCACTAGGCACTTGGCCCAGGGGCAGGCTCTTGTGGGACTGGTTCTTACTTAGGCCTGGACTGGCTGGTTGGTTCCTTCAACCTGCCCCAACTTGGGTCTTATTCCCCTCTTAGAGGGCTGTCTACCCTCCCAGCCTCTCACACCCACACTGTCCCAGTGTGCCCCCAGCCCTCTGGTTTTGATATTGATATCTCACATTCTGAGAAGCCATTTAATTCTGAACAAGGCTCCCAGCGGGCCACCCTACCACTTACACACAGACACCCACATACAGACTCACCCATAGACCTACATGCATGCATGTACGTGGAGACCCAACCTAGTATGTTAATACCCACCCACACAAAGACATACAAATATACATACATGGACCACCCCTTATACATAGGCACTCCCTTTTCAACCACATACAAACACAGAGACACACAGTCATGTGCACAGTACAGAGAAACGCTCAGAAACACAAATGCACACAGACACACTGTCCCAAGTTTGCTGGGGCTAACCCCTTCCCACCCTACTCCTCTGCATCGCTACATTTCCACTGGGAGGAGATATGCTTGTTTAAGATCTCTGTCTCCTAGGAGGTTATTGGCTCTCTCATGGCAGGGCTGGTGTCTGTTTTGGTATTTCTGGGTGCCCAGACCTAAAATTGCTTAACACATGGCAAAGGTGCAAAAAACATTTGCTGAATGAATGAATGAATGAATGAACTGCTTCCTTCAGCACAGCCCACACCTGGTCCCTTCAGAATACAGCCCAGGCCCTGGACCAGAGCCCCTGCGCCAGGTCCCCTTGGAGGCGCTGCAAGAAGCCCCTGAGGGCCAAGTACCATAGTCCCAACCAAAGAGGCTCCCTCTCTCTCCTGAGGAACTGCGGCCCAGGGAGGGCAAATATCTTGCTTGAGAACTTGCCTCTGCAGAAGCATCCAGGTTGGTTGTGTCTAAATGTTTGTGTCCTCCCAAAATTCATATTGAAACCTAAACCCCAGGGAGATGGTATTAGGAGGTGGCACGTTTAGGTGGCACATAGGTCATGAGGACAGAGCCCTCATGAATGGGATTTAGTAGTTATTGAGACCCCCCTCTATAAGGGTAGAAGGAGGCATCTATGGTCTGGAAGGAAGAGGGTCCTCACCCGGCTGGCACCCAGCCTCCAGAACTGTGATAAATAAATGTCTGTTGTTTATAAGGGTCCCAACAGTCCAAACAGACTGAGGGCCATGCACAGCCTGGCCATCCTACTCCTCAGTCCCTGCTCTCCGGAAGTTCTGGGTGAGTCGCTGGACTCTGGTGTCCTCTGGCCTCTCAGCCTTTGCTGTCACTGAGCCCTGCCTTGAGTAACAGTCTTGTCCCCTTCCCCCCTGCCCCCAGCTGCAGGGCAGGCCTTTCCACCTAGGACCATTGGGAACCTCCCTGCACATCTACCCACCGACCTCACTTTCCAGCTAAGACTCCCTGAACAGCAGAGGAGAGGCGGTGACGGCTGCCTTGTTAAAGCCCTCCAAGGGCTCCTTGTGCCCTCGGAGCCAAGTCCAGACGCCTCAGCCTGGCTGTGGGGCCGGTGTGCATCCTGCCCACTACCTCGCCAACCCCAGGTCTCCACCCCCACCATCCACCTGCCCAAGTGCTTAGGTTAATCTTGCTGACCTTGCCTTGGGGTCACACTCAAACACTCTTCCCTCAGTGTGGCAGCTCTTTCTGTCTTCCTTCAAAACTCAGCCCATTGGCTTCTTGTCCAGGAAGCATCCCCCCAGGCCTTTCCCTTCTGAATAAGGACTTTATATCATACATGTCATTTTGTAGCTAGTATTCAATGAATATGTGAGTTGGTAAATGACTTTACCCTTCTCCCATTGCATCTTTAAAATGGAGATAATAATAGTGCCTCGCTCACGGGGTTGTTTGAAGATTAAACGAGATGCTGTTTATAAGAGTTCCTGGCTCAGTAAGCGTGGGTTTCTGCCCCTCCTGAGGAGGTCTTGCCCATGTGGAGGAGCCTGGAGGGGCATTAGGATGCAGGCCTGGGGGCCACCTGGGCAGGGAGAATTCTCCTCTGCACTGGGCAGCACCTGAGCCCACCAGAGCTGGGTGGCCCCTCCTGCCCTGGAGGCCAGTGAAGGCCAAGGGGACCCTAGCGTCTTGAGTAACAAGCTGCCAAGTCTCTGAGCCTAGGGAACCTGGCTTACCCGTGGAGACTTAGGCTAGGGGGTGGCCTGAGGGGCCTGTGTGTTGGGGTGTCTGCAGCTGAGGACATAGTCCCCACAGACAACTGAACTTATGCTGAAGAATCCTGAGGGCAATGAACCCAGTGCACATGCCCACTCATGGAGCCTCCTTTCTCTTCTGAGGAACCCAGGCCCAAGGATAAGGGGTTTCCTGCTGGAAGGTGGGTGGCAGGTGATCTGGGTCAGTGTTGCCTGTGAGCTGCCGCGGTGACTCCCTCTGGCCACTAGGTGGGGATCTGGAGTTGTTCTGCCCTGGAGCCTGGGGCTCTGGCTTCCTCCTGGAGCCCCTGGCCCTCTTGCCTCAGGCCTGCTTCAGGTCAGGGGTTCCTAGCCTGCTTGGCTGCTGCCTCTGGGACATCCAGGCCTGCTCTCTGTGCCTCCATTCTAATTTATGACTAGGCCCTGCTACCAGACAAGGACACAGCAGGAAGTGAATAAGAGCTCGGACTTTGTGCAGCCAGAGAGACCTGAGTTCAGATCCCAGCTGCATCTCGGACTCTGTGGCTTTGACCCTTGAGCCTCAAGTGTCCTCATCTTTAAAATAGACTCGTGTTTACCTATTCCAGAAAGGACAAGGGGACATGTGGCCGCCCCAAGTGCCACAAGGAACAGTGAGAACGGGAAGTGTTCTGATTGCTCCTACTCAGGTATGACAGGCTGTAATGCCGGTGGCCGAGGCCAGGCAGGTTCACACTGGATTCGGGCAGACGGTAGAGAAGCTGTGGAGCCTGAAAGTGTGGGGCCATACCTGTTTATTGGAGGCTTGCAAAGACAGGCGAGCAAATAACAAAAGGGAAAGAGCTAATAAACAAAGGAAAATCTGCTATTTGTAGTAAGGACTAGGGAGCAAGGAAAGCCGCACCTCACGGTGGCGGTGGCAGGAGAGCGATCTGGGAGGGTCGCCACCCAGGGGAAGCACCTCTAGCCTCACACAGGCTATGCACACATGCGTCTGCCAAGTGCTTGCAGCTGGTAAACTCACGGGCAAGCCTAACACAGCTACCCCACACAAGCTGACCCAGGCATCCCCATTTGGTCTCATCCAACACTCCCCTAAAACTTGCTCTTGGGGTTCTGTGAAGTCCCAAGGAGGCGTGGCCCAGCCCCTCTCTCAGGTGCCCACAGACAGACAGGGTTTAGAACGTGGTGGGTCCACAAGGAAGCTTTGGGCTGTTCAACCTCTAAGACAGGAAAACCCCTTATCCCTTCTTCCTGGAATGCTCGTTGCCCCTCCTCTCTTGTCCCTCTAAATCAGGGATCCTCAAACTACGACCCCACGTGCCGCATGCGGCCCCCTGAGGCCATTTATCCGGCCCTGCCGCACTTCCGGAAGGGGCACCTCTTTCATTGGTGGTCAGTGAGAGGAGCACATTGACCATCTCATTAGCCAAAAGCAGGCCCATAGTTCCCATTGAAATACTGGTCAGTTTGTTGATTTAAATTTACTTGTTCTTTATTTTAAATATTGTATTTGTTCCCATTTTGTTTTTTTACTTTAAAATAAGATATGTGCAGTATGCATAGGGATTTATTCATAGTTTCTTTTATAGTCCGGCCCTCCAACGCTCTGAGGGACAGTGAACTGGCCCCCTGTGTAAAAAGTTTGGGGACCCCTGCTCTAAATGCTTCATTATTTTCTAAGGCTCAAGTCAAACGTCCTTCACTTCATCATGCCTAACCTGGCTCCTCCTCCCTCCAGTCCTGGGCTTCCACAGTCCTGCGGAGTCTCTGTCTGCTGGCGCTGGCTCATGGATCAGAGTATTTTGGCTGAGTCCAGGCACAGAGGAGATGCTTAATGCACTACAAGAACATTGCTCGAATATGAGGAAACTTCATAGAGAGAAAGCCACAAAAGACGAGAGGACATTTCAAAGGCTCAGGGGAGGGTATCTAGGCTGTATAGGGAAGTGGGCACCATCCTTGGTTCAAGAAAATTGTGAGCTCTGCTCAGGGCAAGCAGCTCTGACAGGAAGGCAGGTCCAGGCGGGTGGAGGCGGCCGGGAGACCTGAGAAGGAGAGGAACTGATTCCTCAGATGGCCTCCTCGGAGCCCCAGATCTAAAACCTACCTGGCCACATGGTGGAGTAGGGCTTGGGACTAATCCAGCCTCTCTCTGGGGGCCCCTGGAACTATCTTTGTGCCCTCTCTGCTCAGCGACCGCCTTGAGGGCAAACAGTGGACCCAAACCCTGTGATGGAGCTGGGAGGTCAGGAGGGCAGTCTGTAATTCTTTCCCTGGCTCAGTTTTCCAGGGGGAGTGTTGAAGGAGCTTGGACTGTGGGGCTGGCCGCACCTGACTTCCAACCAGCTCTGATGGCACTCAGCTTTGTCATCTTGGGCAAATGGCTTGTAATGCCGGTGGCCAAGGCCTGGTAGGTCCACATTGGACTCGGGCAGACAGTAGAAAACTGTGGAGCCGGAAAGGGTTGGGCCATTCCGTTTAATAGAGTCTCACAACAGCAGACAAGCACACAGGCAAGGGAAACCGCCTCTCAGGCAAACAAACAGCAAAATGGCCCCTCACAGTGGCGGGCAGGCAATCTGCCATCCGCAATCCCCGAGCACAACCACCCATAGCCTCATACAGGTCATACACACGTGGTGCTGCCATGTGCTCACATATAATTAGGCAAAGTGCTTACACCTGGTAACCCCACACGCAAGCCTAACACAGCTGCCCCACATTCCACCCCTTTAGGGTTGCTCGCTTCACAATCTATGTGACATCAGAGACTACAGCAACAGCAAAAGTTACACAATAATTACAAAGGTGTCCTTCACAATGTCTCCCTGAGCACTTTGCCCAAGGTGGAAATTGGTGGCCCTTCTCTAGCCTCCTACTCCACGGTAGGTGGGAGGGCCCGCATATTCCAGGGCTGTGTCCATGAAAACCTTAAGTGTCCTTGGTGCATCTCCAACTGGATAAGAGCAGCTTCCCAGGGCAGGAGGGCCTCCACCGGAGCTGCCCCCCCACCAGGTCTCTCACAGTACTGTCCTCAAGCGATGTGTCCATCCATCAAGGGAGCCGGTACCCACCTCCGGTCTCAGTCCAAGAGTCAGTCCATAATAGACAGCCCAGCCGTCTGTGCAAATCACCAAGGTAAAGGTCCATTGCAGGCAACCAGCCATACAGCTCTTTATTAATGGATCTCAGCCTTTTCCATAGCGCTCTGTCCATTGCCACAAGCCCCATCCAAACCCCTCAGCAAGCTCATAGGGCCTGCCAGGGTCAAACACATTCAAGGCCTGTGTCGCCTTAACAGTTCCCTTAGCTGCTGCTGCTGCTGTAAAAAAGCACCTATTACCTTCTAATGCCAACACCTGCTGCACAGGGACCAGTGGGTTGCCAATTTCACATGGAGCCCACCCCTGTTGGACGGGTCCCTTGCTCTTCCTCCTATTCAAACTGGGACAACGGGTCTTGGGGATCCTGTAACCTGAACGCCAGCCATTTTCCTGGCAGATGCCAGGGCCAACCGCTTCCCCTGCGTTTTCAGCGGCTGGAACCTCTGTTCTGACTCAAGGTGCTGCCAAAGCTCCAACAAGACTTTATTAGGCTTGCCATCTACTTTCTCCCTACCTACCCTAGTCATAATCAAATCTACCTACATCTGTGTTCGGGTAACTTTCACAGGCCCATTCCTCTTGCTAGTGTGGGGGCGGGGGGGAGGCAGCATAGGCAGCAGCCCTCACAGCCTTAAGGCCCATGTTCTGGAGAGCATGATACTATCTACTCCTGTGTCCCACAGCCACACCAAGCAGGCTGCCAGTGGCTTGGTGGATTTCTGCTTGAATTTCACCCCCAACTCCATCAGCTCTGCCTGGGTCTAGGGCAGCACCACAGAGTGCTCCACTGGGGAGGAGGCTGTGGCTGCCCCTGAGGGACTCTTGGCTGCTGGGTCTTTACCTTCTTTGTGACCACTGGCTGGGCTCTGAGTCTGCAAATGGCAGTTGCAGCCTGAGCCTCCCCCTCAGAAAAGGAGGAGTTGGAAACACCTGCTCCTGCCAACTCAGAGCCACTCCACTGGTAGGAATGCAGCTCCGTCTTCTGTGCCTGCTTTGGCTCCTGCAGCTGCCGGTTCTCAGCCTGAAGCTGACTCTCGAGTTCCTGAACCTCCAACGTTCAGCTTCCAGGGAAAACTGCAACTCACAAACCTGTAACTCTTTGTCCAGAGACTGCTCCAGTTCCAGGTGCCGTTGGCACTCAGCCTGCACCTCACACCGCAACTCTGGACTGGTCAGCCTCCTTCTCCTGCGCTCACTCCAGTTACACTGTCGTTGGTGCTCAGTATGCAGCTCATCCTGGAGCTTTCGACCTTGCTCAGCTTCTTGCACAGAGCTCTTGATTTCTTCTCACAGGATTGTAAAAAACACCCAGCCCACAGTCCCCACCAGGAAAGCCACTGGGAACAGCCACTCCTCTGTTCCACCCTTCAAAGGTGTTGGTGGCTCCATACCAATCTGCTCCGAATCCTGCCGACTATGCCAGATGTAATGCCAGTGGCTGAGGCCAGGCAGGTTCACATTGGATTTAGGCAAACGATAGAAAAACTAGAGCTGAAAGGGTCGAGCCATTCAGTTTAATAGAGACTCACAATGGCAGACAAGCACACAGGCAGGGGAAACTGCCTCTCAGGCAAACAAACAGCAAAACGGCATCTCACAGTGGTGGGCAGGCAATCCCTGTATCCGCAATCCCCCTGAGCACAAGCACCCTTTGCCTTATACAGGCCATACTCATGTGGCGCTGCCATGTGCTCACAGACCAATCCGGTAAAGTGCTTACACCTGGTAACCCCGCGAGCCAGTCTAACACTGCTGCCCCACACTGGGTCAGATGATAACTGTTTACCTTTGGAGGAACCGTCGAATTTTTTTCCAAAGTGGCTGTACCATTTTACCTCCCCTCAGTAATCCTTGCCATTTCTTGAACATGCCAGGCAAGCTCCTACTCTCTCCTCAACTTCTCTCTTAGAGAGGCCATCGTTGGCCATCCTTTGTGACATAGTAACTCACCTTTACCTACTCCCGTCTTCCTTCCTCTGGTCATTGTCATCATAGTTAACATCTGACATACTATGTATTGTTATTTTCTTGTAGTCTCTGTCACTAGAAAGTGAGCTTTGTTTTGTTCATTGTTGCGTCGTGATTCTTACCACAGTGCCAGGCACACAGCACCTGCTCAATATGTAGTTGCTGAGTGACATGAATGAAGACATGGAAGGGCTGTGCTGGGCACGCAGAGATGGCAGGGGTGTCCCAGTGTCACTGAGGTCCCTGCTGGTGCGTTTCTCCACCTGTCAGCCTGTCGAGTCAGACCATTCATGTTCTCACTCTCACCAGCCAGGGTGAGGAGGAACTCAGCCTGTTCCCTAAGCAAGGCAGAAGTTGAGAGAAACAAGTTTGTCAGCCATGCTGTCCTCACAAAAGGCCCAGCTGTTGAGTCAGACACCACTTATAGACCAGGCAACAGTTTAGTCAAAGGGCTTGAAAGGTGGCCGTCGGAGAGGGCTTAGAAACGACCTCACTGCCCTGCATCGGTCCTGTCGGTCCCCCTTCAGGACTCAGTCCGTCTGACACTGGCTCTGACAGCTGTCTGACAGGAGTGGATCGATCTCTCCCAGGCCAGGGATGAGGGACAGCCTGTCCCAGCTGCATCACCAGCCCTGTGGGTCTTTCATGGCTTTGCCTCAGCTGGCCTCCAGGTACTCAGTCAGGAATCCTTCAGGGATGAGGGACAGAAACCAGCTCAGGCTGAGGTAAAAGAGCAGGTCATTGGGTTGTGTGATACTTGGAGGAGCAGGGGGTGGGGGCAGCTGGCCTTCAGAGTGCTAGGGCCGGGACACAACTGTCCCTGGGCTCTCTCAAGCTCCGCCTCTCTCGCTCCTGTTCTGTGTATGCTATGTCATTCTCTCCATGGCAGATGGGCTTCCTCATGGGACAGGGGGCTTGGCCACCGGCAGCTGTGGTTACAGAAATCCAGCTTAGTGGCCCAGAAGGAAAGGAAACAGCCCTCCTGTTCCCCCCAGAACAACCCAGGAAACCCTCTGATTGGCCAGTGGGGACCACATGCTCACTTCTCTCAGAACCCAAACCAACAGACCATTCCTGCCCTCCACTGTTGTCCATATGGTTACACCAGGAAACCGGGCTTGTTGGTCTCCCAGAAAATGCTCGCAAAGAGCAATACAATTTCTTTCATCCACACACTGCCCTGCAGAAAGACATACTGGTCAGGGCTCTTTTGGTTCCTAATGACAGAAGCCCAGCTCAAAGTACATAGCTGAGCCAAAGAGAGGGAATTTATTGCTCACATAATTGATCAAAGCAGGAGTGGACGTTGGCATAGCTGGGCCCAGGGAGTGAAATTAGTCCAGGCTGTGTCTCATTAGCTCCCACTCTTAACCTGCTTCTTCTCCATATCGGCTGGGCTCTTGGGCATGTTCTCTCCAAACAGCAGGAAAGGTGCCAAAGGCAGCTGAGGCCCAAGCAGCCTTTACAGCCGTCAACCCCAGGAGAAGAGAGAGTCCTCTCTTTATATAGAGAGCAAACTACAAGGGGAGACTGACTGGTTTCTATGATGGTCAGATATCTACTCAGTGAACAGGGAAGGGCAACTGTAATTGGCCAGGGCAGGTCACACGCCCAGCCCTGTAGCAAGAGGATGGTGCAGAGCTGTGAGGCTGGTGCTACCAGAACTGGGAAGAGGCAGATAGATTGCCTATGGTCAGATGTAGTCAGTATCATTTTCCTATTTTACAGATTAGGAAGCAGAGGTTTGGAAAGATTAGGTAACTCACCAGGATCATTAAGCTGAAGACACAGCTGGGATTCAAACCTATGTCTGTCAGTTGTTCCCAGAACATCACCCTTTCTCCTTTTAAAACATCACTTGAAGAAGTATTAATAGATTCCTTCTGACAGCCGTCATTCCCAGCCCCCTTGTGGCAGCTGTCACAGAGAGGATGCCTTGGGAGGAGGGGTAGCCACACTCTCAGACAAGATCTTTTATAAGCCCTGATCCATGGTTGGAAGGGTCTCTGAGGTCCCTGATTCCTGTCGCTGTTCTGACTCAGTGGTCCATCACCTGGCCTCTGTTTGAATGCTGTCCCTGTCAGGGAACTCACCATCTCACAAGGTAGGCATCTTGTTCCAGATTTGAACTGGTCTAATGGTTAGAAAACATCACCAATGTTTAGGAAAAGGGAAATTTGGATTGCCTACTGATCACTTGTCTTCATTCATCTGTAGAAAGGCTTTTACTTTGCAAGTGGAAGAGGATAGAGAAAGGTAGAGGGGGCCATACAAAAATTTGAAAGTTATTATGCCTTCCCTTCTTCCATCCTAGTCATTTCCCTGATTTCCTCAACTGCTCTCCACTAATGAGGTTTATTCACTATATATATTATTCTGTCCCTGGCAATAGCATCTATGGTCTCAAGAGCCCTCTAGAAAAACATGGGTCTCAGTAGGCAGAGCACTGGAGACAGGGGCCTCTCTCCTCCTGCACTGGTTTGTTTATTTATTTATTTATTGACAGAGACAGAGAGAGACAGAGAGGGACAGAGAGGATCAGACAGGCAATAAGGGAGAGAGATGAGAAGCATCAGTTCTTCATTGCAGCACCTTAGTTTCTCATTGATTGCTTTCTCATATGTGCCTTGACTGGGGGGGGCTATAACAGACCAAGTAGTGACCCCTTGCTCTAGCCAGTGACCTTGGGCTCAAGCTGGTGAGCCTTGTTCAAACCAGATGAGCCCACGCTCAAGCTGGTGAACTCAGGGTTTCGAACCTGGGTCCTCTGCATCCCAGTTATCCACTGTGCCACCGCCTGGTCAGGCCTGCACTGGCTTAAATAGAGCCCAACATCAATTGTTTATCTGTAGCCACAAAGCACGGTTGGCTCAAGTTGATTCTATGGGGTCTGCTTTTAGCCAGAAACACTCTCCACTGTAGACATGTGACACTGATTTTTAAAAAATCAAAGGTGATGGGTCAATTGTGTGTGTGTGTTTTTTTTTTGCAAAAATGTAAAAATCCAGCCTAAAATTTATATAGAATTTCAAGGAAACTTAAATAGCCAAAAAGAATCTTAAAAAGAACAAGATTAATTTTTCCCCAATTTCAAAACATACTACAAAACTTCAGTAATCAAAACAGTGCGGTATTGGCATTAGGATAGACATATAGACCAATGGAATAAGATTGAGAGCCCAGAAATAAATCCTCACATCTATGGTTGATTTTCCACAAAGGTGCCTAGGCTATTTAATGAGGAAAGAACAGTCTTCAACAAGTGGTGCTGGGAAAACTGGATATCCACATACAACCCCCCCAAAAAAAACAACAACAAAACACCAAGTTAGACTCATACCATATATAAAAATTAACTCAAAATGGATCAAAGACCTAAATTCCATAGTTCAAACTATAAACCTCTTAGAAAAAATCACAGGGAAAAATCTTCATGACCTTAAATTAGTCAATGGTTTCTTAAATATGATATCACAAACACAAGAGAGAAAAGAAAAAATAGATAAATTAGACCAGAAAATTAAATACTTTTGTGCCACAAAATACACTATCAAGAGAATGAAGAAAAAAAAAGCAACAACTAACAATAAAAAAGTTTGCAAATCACATATCTGGTAAGGGTTTTATATCCAGAATATATAAGGAACTTGTACAACTCAAGAGTGAGACAAAATACCCAATTAAAAAATGAGCAAAGGAGCTTGAATAACATTTATGCAAAGGCATATAAATAAACAATAAATGCATGAATATATGATCAACATTAATAGTCATTAGGGAAATGAAAATTAAAATCACAATTAGATACCACTTCAAATCTACTAGGGTGAATAGAACTTTGATAAAAACAAAACCAAGTGTTGGTAAGGATGTGGAAAAATTGGGAATGTAAAATGATGCAGCCACTGTGTAAAACAGTTTGGCAGCTCCTCAAAAAGCTAAACAGAATTACCATATGACCCAGCAATTCCACTCCTAGGTATATACCCTTAAGATCTGAAAACAGGAACTCAAACAGATCCTAGTACACCAATGCTCATTGCAGTATTATTCGTAATTGTCAAAAGGTAAATACAAGCATCTACCTGGTATGTGGAAGTCCCAGGTTTGATTCCGGTCAGGGCACACAGAAGTGCCCACCTGCTTCTCTCTTCTTCCCCCCTCTCTTTTTTCTCTATCTCTTTCTTCCCTTCCCTCAGCCAAGGCTCCATTGGAACAAAGTTGCCCTGGGTGCTGAGGATGGCTGCATGGCCTCCACCTCAGGTGCTAGAACAGGGGTTGGGAACCTTTTTGGCTGAGAGAGCCATGAACGCCACGTATTTTAAAATGTAATTCCATGAGAGCCATACAATATGTTTAACACTAAATACAAGTAAATATGTGCATTTTATGTAAGACCAATGCTTTTAAAGTACAATAAGTCTCTGAATTCTTTTTAATAAAGTTGTTATGCTGTTGCTAACCAATGATGAATAAAGTACTTCTTACCATTAATGCTACTTCTGGTGCTGCATGGTTTTGCTAATGGCTTTGTAGTCTAGTCGATACGTGGTGAGGTTAAGTTTCATGCAGGCGTTGAGACTTCCATCCGTTAAACATGATCATAGGTTGGTCTTAACGTTCTTTAGATGTGAGAAAGACTGCTCACATGCATACATAGAGCCAAACATTGTCAGTGCAGCAATACTCTCATGCTGCAGTGTGTGGTATGTGGTGGGAAGCACGTTCCAAATTTTGACAATCTGCTGGTCCGCGGGTTGAAGTTTTTTCATTTCTTCCCAATTGTGTTTGCTCGCCAACTCTGCTTGCTGTCGTGCAAGTCTTTCCAAATCTTCATTTAGTGACTTGAACTTATTCACCCACATGTCTGAGGCCTTCAGGTCAGCAGCTTGTAGCTCAAAATCTCTGACGGAGACACTGGGGATGTAACTCAGGTCGGCGCTGTCCACTGCACACTTGTGTGGATGGGTGATGAACTTAAAAAGACAAGTGTGCTCATGAAATTCTCCAAGCACGCTTTGAATGACTGCAGGAGATTAGATGTGAAGCCCACTAGCTGCTGGAGATCAAGATGTTGAGCAGGGCCACTTGCTGTGCATGCATCTTTAAACTGTCCCAGTTTTTCAAAGTGTAGTAAACTACCTGTTTCAATGACAGCGATGAGGAGTTCCAGCTTGTTTTCAAATGCAAACACTGCTTGTTGAAGGGATAAGACTGCACTTCCAATGCCTTGCATTTTCACATTGAGCTGGTTCAGATGTTCAGTCATGTCCATGAGATAGTAGAACTTCAGGAGCCACTCAGTGTTAGCTAACTCAGGATGCTCAACGTTTTTCATTTCAAGAAAAGTCCGAATTTCGCTCAGGCAAGCCGCGAAATGGCTGAGCACCTTCTCTCTTGACAACCAATGCACATTGCTGTGCAGAAGCAGACCAGGATAATTATTCCCAACTTCATCCAGCAGTGTTTTAAACTGGTGATCATTTAAAGCTCGGGCAACAATAAAGTTGACCACCTGAATGACCAGCGACATTACCTCACCAAGCTGCTCACCACACATCTGAGCACAAAGCACCTCCTGATGTAGGATGCAGTTAAAACTTAGGATGGGTCTCTTTTCATGTTCACAAAGAAGCGCTACGAATTTTCTGTTTTTCCCCACCATGCACAGGGCACCATCAGTACACACCAAAATAAGTTTATTCATTGGTAGATTTTTTTCTTTAGCAAACTCAGTGAAAGGCTTGAATAAATCCTCCCCTCTTGTTGTCTCTTTCATAGGCAGAACAGCAAGACTTTTCTCATGTAGTGTGTCACCAACAGCATACCTTTCAATCAGGCTGAACTGGGATAAATGGCTTATGTCTGTTGACTCATCCAAAGCGAGAGAAAAGAATGGTGCTGCATTTATGTCCTTCACTTGTGTTGACTCAATTTGATTTGCCATCATGATGGTACAATTGTGAACAGTTCTTGTCGACAGAGGCATGTCTTTTATTTGTTTGATTATCTTGTCTTTATCCGAAAAGTCGTCAAAAAGTTCATTGGCAACATCAAGCATAAATGTTTTGGCATACTCTCCATCTGTGAATGGCTTTCCATTTCTCACATTTGCTAAAGCACCAGCAAAGCTAGCCAAATTCCAGTCACCTTGTTGGGTCTAAACATGGAGTTGCTGCACAGTAGCTCTTGACATGCTTTCTTCCTGCTGTCCCCCACTGGATATTTCGGTGCAAATGTAATATGGTGTGTGTCAAAGTGCCGCTTTATATTTGACCATTTCCTTGTTGCAATTTTATCATTGTATATTAGACACACTGCAAAACCTGCTCTCTCCACAAAGGCGAATTCCTCTGTCCATTTCTGCTAAAAAGTATGATACTCCTCATCTTTTTTTCTTTTAGCTATCTTCTTCATCAAAAGGGTTTCTGCAATTAGCTAGCTGACTACTTGATTAAAAGGAGGAAAGTTTACTTCCTGACCTCACAACAACCTGTTATGCATTACCCAATAAAAATTTGGTGTTGTCCTGGAGGACAGCTGTGATTGGCTCCAGCCACCTGCAACCATGAACATGAGCGGTAGGAAATGAATGGATTGTAATACATGAGAATGTTTTATATTTTTAACGTTATTTTTTTTAATTAAAGATTTGTCTGCGAGCCAGATGCAGCCATCAAAAGAGCCACATCTGGCTCGTGAGCCATAGGTTCTTGACCCCTGTGCTAGAATGTCTCTGGTTGCAATGGAGCAATGGTCCAAATGGGCAGAGAATCACCCCCTAGTGGGCATGCTGGGTGGATCCTGGTCAGGCACATGCAGGAGTCTGTCTCTCTGCCTCCCCGCTTCTCACTTTGGAAAAATACAATTAAAAAAAGGTGAATACAACCCAAATACCCATCATTGGATGAATAAGTAAATAAATTGTACATACCTACAATAGAATACTATTCAGCCATGAAAAGGAATGAAGTTCTGATACATGCTACAACATGGGTAAAACTTGAAGACATTATGCTAAGTGAAACAAGTCAGACATAAACGGACAAATATTGAATGATTGCACTTATTGGAATATATAGAATAGGCAAATTTGTAGACAGAAAGTAGTTTAGACTCTAGAAGTTACTGGGAGTTGAGGGGAAGGGGAAATGAGTTATTGCTTAATGACTACAAAAGTTTCTGTTTAGGGTGATGAAAATGTTTTGGCAATAAATATTGCTGGTGGTTGCACAATGATGTGAATACACTTAATGCTGCTGGACTATATAAGTGATAAATATGGCCCATTGATTCCAAACTCTGGTCTATAGAACTATGAGAGATGTTCAAGACATCAAGTCTGTGATAAGTTGTTGCAGCAGCTCTGGGACACTCATTTATAGTCCCCCCCACCCCCATCCAAGGGGCTGTGTTCCAGGACTCCCAGTGGATGCCTGCAACTGCGCATAGTACCAAACCCTACACGTACTGTGTTTTTTTCTGTAATAAACACCTTTGATAAAGTTTAATTTATAAATCAGGCAAAAGAAGAGATTAACAACAGTAACTAATACAGGTGTCTCTCATTCTCTGAATATCTCTTTCATAAACCAAAATGGTGTAAAGCGAAGAAGCAACCATTAATTTAAAACAAAAGTCCTCTTTAGGTCTCTTTCTGTTAGCAAAAATAGATATAGTACTCATGTAGCAAGCACTTTGGTAAATGCAACCTGTTTAATGTGAGATTTCAAAAAGTGGAGGATACCTGTAACAAATGGAACACTATGCTGTAATAAAAATTACAATGTACTATAATAAAAGTTATGTGAGTGTGCACTCTCTCTCTCTGATAACCAATGTGCTGACTGAAATGGCTACTAAGTGTCAGGGCAGCACACACAGTGTTGATCCACTGGACAAAGGGATAATCACATCCCTGGCGGGATGTAGTGGGAACACGCGAGAGTTCATGATGCTACTTAGAATGGTGCACAATTTAAAACATGAATCGTGCATTTCTGAAATTTTCCATTTAATATTTTCTGACCATAGTTGACTGTGAGTACAGTAACTGAAACCATGGAAAGCAGGACTGTGGATGTGGAAGGACTACTGTTCACCTTTCTTTCCTGTTGTCCACAGACCCTGCCCAAGCTCATGCTCCCTTGGAAGCATCTGTCCATGTTCCTTTCTCCTCCTGGTAGAAATGCCCAACTCTCAGGGAAAATGACCTTGGTGTTAAGTGGGAAAAAACATGATAACTTAGTTTAAAAGTATTTCCCTTTGAGCCCTTAAAAACTTCCCCTCCCACAGTTGCATCCCAGATGAGGCCTTTATGGGGGAGTGTGGTCTGCTGGGTTCTGAGGTCCTCTGGCCTTCCTGGCTCTTCCCATTCTCTTCGGGGAACGGGGAGAGAGGAGAGGACTGGAGTATCAGGAAGAGAGTATAATCCAGGAGGCACAGGGAGAAACACTTTGAGAGACAGCCACCCTAACCCCTGGGATGAGTGACTCCCCCAATCTGAAGTGAATATTTCCCCTAGAAACAGCAATACCAGCAAAGGGAAGCAGGACATCAGCCAAACAAAGCTCTCCTGTGGAACTTAGAGCAGAGTCGCTTAGAAGGAGGGAGCTTTCGGGGCTACAGTAGTGAGTCTTAGGGTCTGAGCAGCAGCACCCCCACTCACATGGCTGAGGGCTCACCTGAGGGCGGGAGGTGGCGGGACATGGAAGCGCAGTTCTGTCAGCAAGGGTGGAAGCCGGCTGGCCACAACTGAGGCCCAGGTGTGAGCTCGGTCTTGCCCAGTTGGGGCAGAGGGGTCGCACAAAAGTGGTCAAACCCAGCTGCAGGCTGCCTGTAATCCAGCCTGAGGGGGAAGGGCAGGAGCCCCGGAAGGGGCAAAGACCCACCCTTGAGCAAGGGTGCAGGAGAGCAGCCTTGCCCCACCTGCAGCTTGTGGCCTGATGCAGGAGCCAGCTGCTCCTGCGGGGGTGGAGTGAAAGCCCAGAACAGGTGGAGTCCCACTACTGGGCACGCAGCCCCGCCCAACCCGTAGAGCCAAGGCTTGCAGCCGTCCCGTGAGTGGGATCCTCTTGCAGGGGCAGGGTGAAAGCACAGAATCAGGCGGAGACCCGCAGCTGAGCAAAGGTGCTCATCCCTGCCCTCAGGGCTGAACATAACCCCATCTGCGGGGGCAGGGCAAAGGCTGAGGCCACCGAGGCTTGTACACCCAAGCACGTGATCACAGCCACTCTCATGAAGGAGAAGTGGAAACCACAGCAACAGCCCCAGTGGCTGGCACCGGCAACTTCCATACCTGAACGCCCTAGGCAGCAGCAGCAGCAGAGGGGGTGGCAGGCCTACAGACAGACCATACCTAGGGAACACAGAGGCCACACCCAGTGGACTCCAGTGGCCAAAACCTTCTTTTACATAGACAAAATGAGAAGTCAGAGAAATGCAACACAAATTAATCAAGAGAAATCCCCAGAAAAGGACCTGAATGAGTCAGATATAACCAAATTACCAGATGCAGAGTTTAAAATAACGATTGTTAGGATGCTCAAAGACATTAGAA
Source organism: Saccopteryx bilineata (assembly GCF_036850765.1). NCBI lineage: Eukaryota > Metazoa > Chordata > Mammalia > Chiroptera > Emballonuridae > Saccopteryx > Saccopteryx bilineata. The sequence goes on along the minus strand of NC_089491.1, from coordinate 351,717,056 downwards.
CAACAATAGATGGTTATTATGAACACCTAAATAAAGAGATAGCAAATATAAAAAAGGATATTGAAATAATAAAAAAAGAATCAGTCAGAAATGACAAATACAATATCAGAAATGAAGAACACAATGGAAGGAATTAAAAGCAGGATGGATGAAGCTGAGAATTGAATCAGCGAGTTAGAGGACAAGATAAATAAAGGCACGGAAACAGAACAGAAAAAAGAAAAGAGACTCAAAAAGTCTGAGGAAACTCTAAGAGAGTTCTGTGACAACATGAAGAGAAATAACATCCGCATCATAGGGGTTCCTGAGGAAGAAGAGAAAGAACAAAAGATAGAGACTTTGTTCAAACATATCATAGCTGAAAACTTCCCTAAATTAAGGCAGGAAAACATCTCACAAGTTCAAGAAGCACAGAGAACTCCATTAAAGAGAAACCCAAAGAAATCTACACCAAGACACATCATAATTAAAATACCAAAGCTAGGTGATAAAGAGAAAATATTAAAAGCTGCTAGAGAAAAAAAGGCTATCACCTACAAAGGAGCCCCCATAAGGATGATTTCTGACTTCTCAACAGAAACACTTGAAGCCAGAAGGGAATGGCAAGAAATATTCAAAGTAATGCAGAACAAAAGCCTACAACCAAGATTACTTTATCCAGCAAGGCTATCATTTAAAATTGAAGAAGAAATAAAAAGCTTTCCAGACAAAAAAGACCAAAACAAAATAAAAAACAAAACAAACAAACAAACAAAAAAACTCAAGGAATTCACTACAACCAAACCAATGCTGCAAGAAATGCTAAGGGGCCTGTTGTAAACAGTTCAAAGGGGAAAAAGAATATAGCAAAAGAGGAATACAGTTTTAAAGAATAAAATGGCAATAAACAACTACATATCAATAATAACCTTAAATGTAAATGGATTAAATGATCTGATCAAAAGACATAGGGTAGCTAAGTGGATAAGAAAACAGGACCCATACATATGCTGTCTACAAGAGACATACCTTAAAACAAAAAATGCACATAGACTGAAGATAAAAAGAGGAAAAAAAATATTTCACGCAAATGGAAATGAAAAAAAAGCTGGGGTAACAATAGTTATATCAGACAAAATGGACTTTAAAACAAAGGCTATAGTAAGAGATAAAGAAGGTCACTACATCATGATAAAGGGAGCAATCCAACAGGAAGATATAACCGTTATAAATATCCACACACCTAATATAGGAGCACCTAAATATATAAAGCAGACTTTGATGGATTTAAAGGGTGAGATCAACAGCAATACTGTAATAGTAGGGGATTTCAATACCCCACTAACATCACTAGATAGATCCTCAAGAAAGAAAATTAACAAAGAAATAGCAGACTTAAAGGACACACTAGATCAACTCAATTTAATAGATATCTTCGGAACCTTTCACCCTAAAGCAGCAGAATATACATTCTTTTCACGTGCTCATGGTACATTCTCTAGGATAGATCACATGTTAGGGCACAAAAGCGGTCTCAACAAATTTAAGAAGATTGAAATTATATCGAGCACTTTCTCTGATCACAATGGCATTAAGCTAGAAATCAACCACAACAGAAAAACTGAAAAATACTCAAACACTTGGAAACTAAATAGCATATTATTAAATAACGAATGGGTTAACAATGAGATCAAAGAAGAAATAAAAAGATTCCTAGGAACGAACGATAATGAGCATACATCAACTCAAAATTTATGGGACACAGCAAAAGCAGTCCTGTGAGGGAAGCTCATAGCATTATAGGCATACCTTAAGAAGCTAGAAAAAGCTCAAATAAACAACTTGACCCTGCATCTAAAAAAACTAGAAAAAGAACAGCAAGTAAAGCCCAGAGCTAGTAGAAGGAAGGAAATAATAAATATCAGAGTGGAAATAAATGACATAGAGGCTAAAGAAACAATACAGAAGATCAATGAAACCAGGAGCTTGTTCTTTGAAAAGGTAAACAAGATCGATGAACCTTTAACCAGACTCGCCAAGAAAAAAAGAGAGGACTCAAATAAAATTAGAAATGAGAGGGGAGAAATAACAACTGACATAACAGAAATACAAAATATTGTAAGAAAATACTATGAAGAACTGTATGCCAAAAAACTAGACAACCTACATGAAATGGACAAATTCCTTAAAACATAATCTTCCAAAAATTAATCTGGAAGAATCAGAAAACCTAAACAGACCAATTACAACAAATGAGATCGAAACAGTTATCAAAAAACTCCCAAAGAAGAAAAGTCCTGGGCCTGATGGCTTCACAAGTGAATTCTATCAAATATTCAAAGAAGAACTAACTCCTATCCTTCTCAAGCTATTTCAAAAAATTCAAGAGGAAGGAAGACTTCCAAGCTCCTTTTATGAGGCAAGCACAATTCTGATTCTAAAACCAGGCAAAGACAACACAAAGAAAGAAAATTATAGGCCAATATCCCTGATGAATATAGATGCAAAAATCCTCAACAAAATATTAGCAAACCAGATTCAGCAATATATGAAAAAAATCATACACCATGATCAAGTGGGATTTATTCTTGGGAGGCAAGGCTGGTACAATATTTGCAAATCAATCAATGTGATTCATCACATAAACAAAAGGAAGGAGAAAACCCACATGATAATTTCAATAGATGCAGAAAAAGCATTTGATAAAATTTAGCACCCATTCATGATCAAAACTCTCAGCAAAGTGGGAATACAGGGAACATACCTCAACATGATAAAGGCCATCTATGACAAACCCACAGCCAACATCATACTCAATGGGCAAAAAATTAAAAGCAATCCCCTTAAGATCAGGAACAAAGCAGGTGTGCCCCCTTTCACGACTTTTTTTTTTTCTAAGGTTGGAAACGGGGAGGCAGTCAGACAGACTCTGGCATGCGCCTGGCACGCCCACCAGGAGGTGATGCTCTGCCCATCCGGGGCGTTGCTCTGCCGCAATCAGAGCCATTCTAGCGCCTGAGGCAGAGGCCACAGAGCCATCCTCAGCGCCTGGGCAAACCCTGCTCTACAGGAGCCTTGGCTGCAGGAGGGGAAGAGAGAGACAGAGAGGAAGGAGAGGGGGAGGGGTGGAGAAGCAGATGGGCGTTTCTCCTGTGTGCCCTGGCCGGGAATCAAACCCGGGACTCCCGCACGCCAGGCCGATGCTCTACCACTGAGCCAACCAGCCAGGGCCCTTTTCACCACTTTTATTCAACATAGTTATGGAAGTCCTAGCCATAGCAATCAGACAAGAAAAAGAAATAAAAGGCATCCAAATTGGAAAGGAAGAAGTAAAACTATCATTATTTGCAGATGATATGATATTGTATATAGAATACCCTAAAGTCTCAATCAAAAAACTACTGGACCTGATAAATGAATTCAGTAAGGTGGCAGGATATAAAATTAATACTCAGAAATCAGAGGCATTTTTATATATTAACAATGAACTGTCAGAAAGAGAAATTAAGAAAGCAATCCCCTTCACCATTGCAGCAAAAAAAATAAAGTACCTAGGAATAAATTTAACCAGGGAGATTAAAGACTTATACTTGGAAAATTATAAAACATTGATAAAAGAAATCAGGGAAGATACAAACAAGTGGAAGCATATACCGTGTTCATGGTTAGGAAAAATAAACATCATTAAAATGTCTATATTACCCAAAGCAATTTATAAATTCAATGCAATACCGATTAAAATACCAATGACTTACTTCAAAGATATAGAACACATATTCCAAAAATTTATATGGAACCAAAAGAGAACACGAATAGCTTCAGCAATAAAGTGGGAGGTATCACACTTCCGGATATCAAGTTATACTACAAGGCCATTGTACTCAAAACAGCCTGGTACTGGCATAAGAACAGGCACATAGATCAATGTAACAGAACAGAGAACCCAGAAATAAACCCACACCTTTATGGACAACTGATATTTGACAAAGGAGGTAAGAGCATACAGTGGAGTAAAGACAGCCTCTTCAACAAATGGTGTTGGGAAAATTGGACAGCTACCTGCAAAAAAATGAAACTAGACCACCAACTTACACCATTCACAAAAATAAACTCAAAATGGATAAAAGACTTAAATGTAGGCCGTGAAACCATAAGCATCTTAGAAGAAAACATAGGCAGTAAGCTCTTTGACATCTCTGTCAGCAATATATTTGCCGATTTATCTCCACAGGCAAGTGAAATAAAAGACTGGATAAACAAATGGGACTATATCAAACTAAAAAGCTTTTGCACAGCTAAAGACAATAAGAACAGAATAAAAAGACAAACTACACAATGAGAGAACATATTTGACAATATGTCTAATAAGAGTTAATAACCAAAATTTATAAAGAACTTGTAAAACTCAATACCAGGAAGACAAACAATCCAATCAAAAAATGGGCGAAAGAAATGAATAGACACTTCTCCAAAGAGGACATACAGATGGCCAATAGGCATATGAAAAAATGCTCAACATCACTAATCATTAGAGAAATGCAAATTAAAACCACAATGAGATATCACCTCACACCAGTCAGAGTGGTGCTCATCAACAAAACAACACAGACTAAGTGCTGGCGAGGATGTGGAGAAAAGGGAACCCTCCTGCACTGCTGGTGAGAAGGCAGACTGGTACAGCCACTGTGGAAAATAGTATGGAGATTCCTCAAAAAATTAAAAATCGAACTGCTTTTTGACCCAGCTATCCCACTTTTAGGAATATACCCCAAGAACTCTATAGCACTGTTTGAAAAGAAGAAATACACCCCCATGTTTATGGCAGCATTGTTCACAATAGTGAAGATCTGGAAACAACCCAAGTGTCCATCAGTAGACGAGTGGATTAAAAGGCTTTGGTACATATATACTATGGAATACTACTCAGCCATAAGAAATGATGACATCGGATCATTTACAACAACATGGATGAACCTTCATAACATTATACTGAGCGAAATAAGTAAATCAGAAAAAACTGAGAACTATATGATTCCATACATAGGTGGGACATAAAGAGAAGACTCAGAGACATGGACAAGGGTGTGGTGGTTACGAGGAGAGGGGCACAAAGAAAACCAGATAGAAGGTGACAGAGACAACTGGACTTTGGGTGATGGGAATGCAGCATAATCAAATGTCAAAATAACCTGGAGATGTTTTCGCTGAACATATGTATCCTGATTTATCAATGTCACCCCATTAAAATTAATTTAAAAAAATAAGTATAGAAATAGCCCTGGTTTTATCCAAAGTAGTACTCAGATACGACTTTAGCTAAAGCTATAGAACAGGATTTTTTTTTCCTCTCTGCCCTTCGGTTTTTAATATTTTGTTTGTTTTAATTTTGATTTGCGATCATAATCACTATTAAAATATTAGCAATCAATCCCAGAATTTTCTGATAACAAAAAAATAGCCAAATCTGGAAACAATCTGAATGCCTATCAACAGGTGACTTAATAAACAAATTGTGGTAATATCCATATAACAAAATACTACTCAGAAATAAAAACTTCTGATCTAACCACCAAAATGGATAATCTCAAAATTACTATGCTGAATAAAAGAAGCCAGACATGACAGAATACATACTGTACATTGCCATTTACATGTAATTCTAGAGAATGCAAATTAATCTACAATGACAGAAAGAAGACTAGAAGTTGCCTGGGTTTGGAGTAGAGGGACGAGTGACTGAAAAGGGACAGGAGGGGCCTCTTGGGCAGGAGAGAAACAGATTGTATCTTGATGGTGGTTGTGGTTACACCACTGTTTATGTTTGTCAGAACTCATCCAATTAATACTTTAAATGGGTGCTAGATATTGCACGTACATTATATCTCAATGAAGTTCATTAAAACAAAAGTTATGTAAACCTTTGGACCCTAAATATTGCATCTTCTACTTTAATAAAAACCGGATATGTGCCTTGCATGTGGAGAGGTCTGTTGGAGAATTTATGTAGCCTACAAAAATGTGTTGAACACTAACTCAGAGCAGGTATCTGGTTGGCATTGGGAGGTTGATAATGCGGGTTGTGCCCTCAGGAGGCCCAGGACTCGAACAGAGCTTGCCAAGTTCTCTGAGCCAGGAGCCAGGATGAAAAGACTTTGCCAAGAGCAAAGAATATGAATTTGGCTCCTCAGTGTTTCCAAACTTGCCTGAGGTGCTTGGTACAAGCATTAGAAACATCTGCACTCATCCCTGACCTACTGAGTCAGAATTGCTAAAAGGGCTGAGGAATCTTTATTTTTAACAGGTGCCCCAGGTAAATTTTCAGATCAGGTAAGTTTAGAGAAAGTGCTTGACTGGATCTCCATCAGGCATAGGTGGGCATCGTTATCCGAAGCTAATTAGAAGACTTTGAACCAGAGGGAGCAGGAAGGGTCATTCGTCTACACACCCACCTCTGGCCAAGGTGAGTCCATCTGCTTCTTTTTTCCCTCCCTTCTCAGAGCCTAGCGTCGGCCAGATGGTCCCCAGTCTAGTTAACACTCTCCTCCTTCAGACGTTCCTGACTTCTCCGTTCATCCTGGCGAAAACCCACAACAGCTCCCCGTCCCCCAATCCCACCTTCTCTCAGAAGGGTAAAGGTTTTATTAAGTGATTCTGCAAGTAGGCTCAAACATGTGAGTCCTTTGATGAAACAGTGTTTCTGCTGCCTTGGCCCAGCACTCAGTGCTAAGCTAGTGAACCTAGCAAACACGTTCCCTGTGCTGAGAAGGGTGGGTGTGACGTGGGGGACAGGGAATTCAGTCCTCTGTTCACTCAGGCCAGGGGAGACGTGGTCCCCATGGCGACAAGTACTCTCTATGCTGCAGGCAAAGCCTCAGCACAAGAGAGAGATGTGTGGTGGCCGTGGGAACACAACATTCAGGAAAGCTCTAAGCCCCAGCCAGAGATCACCCAGTACCTCAGAGTCAGTCCAAGCCCCTCCCCAGCTGGCTGGGCTCCTCCCCTGGATGCCAGGGTGCTTTCTTCTCTTCCCTACAGGAGGATAAATGTCCTCTCTTTGAGAACCTGCCATGGCAACCATATTTTAAAATCTCAAATCAGAATATGCCTGATTAAAAAAACAAAAAACTTGTAGATTGATCAATGTAAAAAGTCCTTTAAAGGTATACAAATCAAGTCACAGTTGTTACACATAGAATGCTACAGAAAAGAATGTGATCAAGGCAGACACTGTCCTGAAAAATCTAGGCCAGTGGTTCTACACAATGGGGATTCTGACCCCCAGGGGCATTTGGCACTATTTGGAGACATTTTTGGTCTTTACAACCTGGGATGGTGGTGCCCCTGGGATCTGGTGGGGAGAGGCCAGGGATGCTGCTAAACCCCCTACAATGCAGAGGACAGCCCCACCCCACCCCACGCTGTGACAAAGCATTATCCAGCCATAGATGTCAGCAGTGCCCAGGTTGGGAAACCTGGTCTAGGCTCTCTGGTGCTGACCTCTTGACCCCAGGGGGTTAGCCCTACTATTGGGATTTCCTCCTGTCTACTTTGGTCTCAGCTTTGACGCTGTTGTCAGAGGGGAGAGGCTCGGGACCCCTCAGCTCTCTGCTGCCTCTTTTGTTGGCAGTGCAAGGAGACAGCTGCCTTTGAAGACAATGGCAAGAGGCAGGCAAGGCCTGGAGTCCATACCTCCCGCGGAAGAGTGTCCAGAGCAGGGAGGGCTGCAGCGAGAGGGTGGGAGGAGCGCCGGATGTGGGAGGACCATTGGGATCGAGCTCTGGCTGCCTCTGCTTCTGACTTGGTCACTTAACCCCTGTGCCTCAGTTTCCTCAGTGCCCGTTTTGGGCACAGTTCCCGTTCTTGCTGTTCTCACAGGATGGTTGAGAGGATCAGGCAAGATGAAGGATGTGACAAGGTTTCAGAAGGCACAAAGGCCAGGCAGCAGCAATCTCCGGAGCACCAACTGTGTGTGTGGATATAGGAGTTTCCCAGGTGGCAGAGAGAATGGAGTGCGTAACCTGCGGGTGCAAACAACTGGGCATGACTGGAGCATCCCGGAGGAGGGGCTGGGGAGTGGTGGGGAACGTGGTGCTGGGCAGCTGGTAGAGCCTGCCTCTGAGGACCCCGCTTTCTTCGGTAGTGCTCGGACCAGGGGCCAGGAGCTGTACAGCTGTGCCAGAGCCCATTAGTGTGCCTGGGCCACATGCGCCATTGGAGGTCAGGGCGAGGAGCGAGGTGCTGCCCAGGTGGGTGCGATGTAGCTGGCCCAACGCAGGCTGAGGAGCAGCAGGGCCCTGGGAAGTGATGAACGCTTATACCCACAGCTGCTGTTTTGAAAGTCTTCATAGTTTTAGTTCCTTATGAGGTGGTTTTGCATCCGTTAGATACCTTCAGGCATTTGTGTCCATCTTTTCAAGGTGTTTTAAATCTGCTTTTTTAAACTTCTTATTTTTTGTAGCTACTGATCTCTATGTAGTGCAGGGGTCCCCAAACTTTTTACACAGGGGGCCAGTTCACTGTCCCTCAGACCGTTGGAGGGCCGGACTATAAAAAAAAACTATGAACAAATCCCTATGCACACTGCACATATCTTATTTTAAAGTAAAAAACCAAAACGGGAACGAATACAATATTTAAAATAAAGAATAAGTAAATTTAAATCAACAAACTGACCAGTATTTCAATGGGAACTAAGCTCCTCTCACTGACCACCAGTGAAAGAGGTGCCCCTTCCAGAAGTGCGGCAGGGGCCGGATAAATGGCCTCAGGGGGCCGCATGTGGCCTGCGGGCCGTAGTTTGGGGACCCCTGATGTAGTGTATATTAGACAAGATTGGGCACATACACGGCCGTGTGGCCATAGACATATGTTCTGTATATTAGCAAAAATTTGGAATAACTGAAATGTCTAATAATACATCACTAGCAACAAGGATTTGTGGGAAGAAACTACATTTTCACACACACATGAAAAGAAAACCATAGCCAAAGATTATGGATTAAGAGAAATTAGAAAAGTTTTGTTAAGTGGCAAAAAAGAAAATTATTCAAACCTCTAAATTCCTAAAACCACATAATTGTATATGTATGTGTTTGTATAATTTTTTCATGGAGGCAGGGGAGTATAGTGGTCATACTCGCTGCCCAGGAGTTAGAAAGGACCCCGACTGACCAACAGTGAGACCCTCGGGCTGTGCTCCTCTTCTCTCGGCTTCTGTTTCTCCATCCCATCTGTAAAAGGTGGATAAGAAGCATGGTATAGCAAAGGGACACAGGGCCCGCTGAGAGAGCAGCACCCAGGGGCCAAACTGGGACAATCTGGGAGATGAAATAAATAACATAGTGTTGGATTTTAACCAAAAGTATAAAATAAACACTTATGAGATTGTACTGATATAAATAAATGTTAAATCCCCAACTCTCACTTAAAGAAATAATAAATGTCAAATAAATAAATACATTGCGGAGAATAGATACATCTACTGTGAAGAATTCCAAGTAATATATGCAGCTATTCCTCCCTGAAGGGGGGGAGCAGAACTTCCCATTTCTGAAGTATGGGCTGTACAGTGACTTCCTCTCAACTACTGCAGTATAGGGGAGGGGGAGAAAGGAGTAGCTTCATAGTAGAAACCTGGTAAACACTAGCTTAGTCAGCTGGTCAACGTCAACATCATTAGTGATATCATCATCTTGATACCATGTTCCTTTGATAGTATGTGATGAGAAAGGTGCTTCACCTCTGAGGTCTCCCTTTCCCAAACCCAATCTAGTCCTGAGAAAAACATCAGACAAACCAATCAAAGGACATTGTGCAAAATATTTGACTAGCGCTCCTTGAAACTGTCAAGGTAATCAGAAACAAGGCAAGTCGGAGAACTGTCAAGGCCAAGAGGAACCTCAGGAGATGGGATGACTAAATGTAATGTGATATCCTAGATGGGATCCTGGAGAAGAAAAAGAACATTGGGTGAAAACCACATCATGAATGAAGTAGTGTGGGTTTCAGTTAATAATATTGTATCCGTCTGACCAGGAGGTGGTGCAGACTGGGATCCAGAGGACCCAGGTTAAAAGCCTGGAGGTTGCCAGCTTGAGCGCAGGCTCACCAGCTTGAGTGTGGGGTCACTGGCTTGAATGTGGGATTATGGACATGACCCCATGGTCGCTGGCTTGAGCCCAAAGGTTGCTGGCTTGAGCCCAAGATTGCTGGCTTAAGCAAGGGGTCACTCGCTCTGCTGTAGCCCCCAGGTCAAGGCACATTTGAGAAAACAATCAATGAACAATTAAGGTGCTGCAACAAAGAATTGATGCTTCTCATCTCCCTCCTGTCTGTCCCTCTATGTGTCTCACTGTCTCTGTCACAATAAAATAAAAAATAATATTGTATCAATATTGACCCATTAGTTGTGACAAATTTACCCTATTAATGTAAATGTTAACAACAGGGGGAATATAGTGAGCTATATGGGAAGTCTATGTACCATCTTTGCAACTTTTCTGAAAAGCTATTCTAGAGTAAAAAGTTTATTTAAAAATTAGAATAGTGTCTATATTATGTTGTTGCATTCAGTAAGGGAAATTGTGTACGTATTTAGCATACTGGCATATGGCAAATGTCTAAAGTTAGCTGATATGATCATTATCATTCCTATTTCTACTTTTAAAAAAATTAAAACAGCAATCAATACATGCTCATTATAGAACACTTACAGGTGAGCCAAAGAAAACAAAGAAGAACGTCCACAGCTGGATACCTCTGTGTATCCCTGCAGAGATGACATTAATTTTTGGTAAAACTTGGATTGCACCATACATACAATTTGTCAAGTAGCCATAATTTAGTAATATTTCTGTTGTTACAGTTCTTTACTCTTACAAGTAGTTGAAAACACAAGGAATGGACTGAATACATATTAATTAGGAAGAAAAAAAAGAGAACCCTGAAAAATCATAAAAACTTGACACCAATGCTTAACTACGCACAAAGGGTGGTCAAATGATTCATTAAAACAACCCTCATCTGAAAAGTTGATGACTGAGTCTTCTAGATCTGTTCTATTTTATAATTTTTAAAAAGTGTACTTAAAAAGTAAAGAAAAAAATGAAGAGACTCTGTCTAACCATTGACAGTGGTTCTCTCTTTTGTTTCCTTTGTACCTGCTATGATTGCTGGGTTCTCTACAAAATTGGAGATTTTACTTTAAGGCAGAAGCAACACCACAGACAACTGAACAATGGATGAGTGTTTGCACTAGTACTTTTCTTTTTTCTTGTTCTTCTTTTACCAAGTGAGAGGAGGGGAGATAGGGAGATAGACAGACTCCTGCATGTGCCCTGACTGGGATCCACCCAGCAACCCCTGTCTGGGGCTGATGCTGTGCTCATCTGGGGCCATTCTTGCAACTGAACTATTTTTAGCATCTGAGGCAGAGGCTCCACAGAGCCATCCTCAGTGCTCTGGGCCAATGCACTCGAATCAATCAAGCCATGGCTGCAGGAGGAGAAGAGAGAGAGATAGAAAGAAGGGGGGGGGGGGAGTAGAGAAGCAGATGGTAGCTTTTCCTATGTGCCCTGACTGGGAATCGAACCTAGGACTTCCACATGCTGGGCCAACGCTCTACCACTGAGCCAGCCAGCCACAGCTGCACTATTGATAGTACTTTTCAACCAACTGCCATTTTGCCTAAATCACTGGGTTTGCTGATTTGCTTTTGAGAAAATATATTTACTGTGTAGTGTCCTAAATGCTCCCCAAATATTTAATGGCCTGGATGAAGTAAATAAGTATTATTTTGCTCAATTTTCATATGAGAAAACTGAGGCCCAGAGAGGCTAAGTTGCCCAAGGTAACAATACCTGAGCTGTACGGATCCAAAGGCCAAACTGGATACCCACTGGATACCAACTGTTACCCACTGCTCCATGCTGCCGCCCCCCAGGCCCTTCTAGGACAAACTGCATGTAGCCAACAGCCTGCCCATGCTGGCAAGGAGGCAACAGTTACACTAAGCTTCATGGTTCTGGGACCTGGCATCTGGAAGCCATCAGAATCCAGAAGTCTGTGACCTTGGGAAAGTCCCTTTACTTCCTCGAGCCTCAGTTTCTTTATCTGGAAAGTGGGCATCCTTTCCACTCCTTAGGGCTGAGGTATGTGAAGTTCTTCAGAAACTGTGCTGTGTGCATGTAGACAGAAAACCAAAGGAGAGAAAGAGTTGTCATGCAAAGAAAGGTGCAGAAACAGGACTGTGAAGGCCATTGTGAAGGAGTTATCTGCAGGGGACTTGGCTTCTTGACAAGTGGGACTGGGATGAACAGGGCTTTGCTGTTAAACCTTGGAGGGCTTTAATGTCAGACAGTAGGCTGGGCGAGTTGGATGTCAGTGACAGTGGGTGAGGAGGGAAGACTGTTGAGGGGAGTCCACTGCAGGAATCCAGGACAGTGGCAGGGTTGTCTTCAGCCTCTCAGCTGGGCCTCAGGGCTCCTAAGTGAGTCTGAGACAGAGCTTCTCAGGGCAGACCCTCCGGGTGGGTGAGGGCTCCAGTGATGTGTAGGGACTAGCTGACCAGTGTTAGTCAACGTCCATGAGAGAGAAGGATGGTATAGGAGGCAAGCACTGTTGCTCTTCCCCAAAGCCAGGGAAATGGGAGTTCCAGCCTCTCTCAGTTATCCCCCCCCCAATTTCCTGTAGCCAGCCCGTTTGATCTTCCCACTGTCCAGGAAGTAGGTAAACTATTCTCTCTCCTGCACTCAGTCTGCTCTTCCAAACGTCCCTAGTGACATCTAATTGTCTCCCTTCCGAATCACTTACTTTCTCCTTAACACTCTTGCCAGTATTTTACACTGCTCGCCTCTGTGGAGGAACAGTATATAAAAAATACATAACCTGACCAGGTGGAGGCGCAGTGGATAGAGCGTCGGACTGGCATGTGGAGGACCCAGGTTTGAGACCCCGAGGTCACCAGCTTGAGCGCGGGTTCATCTGGTTTGAGCAAGGCTCACCAGCTTGAGCCCAACGTTGCTGGCTCGAGCAAGGGGTCACTTGGTCTGCTGTAGTCCCCTAGTCAAGGCACATATGAAAAATTAATCAATGAGCAACTAAGGAGCTGCAACGAAGAATTGATGTTTCTCATCTTTCTCCCTTCCTGTCTGTCTGTCCCTATCTGTCCCTCTCTCTGACTTTCTCTCTGTCTCTGCCACACACACACAAAATATATATGAATTTGATCTTAACTGAACATGAACAATAAGGGTCACAAAAATGGCTGCAGGAATGACTGAGTCATTTACTCAGGGTGGAATAAGACATCCTGCTGCAGGTTCCTCTGAAGCCAGGGAGGATTCTTACTACCTGACTGCCAGCCTAGTTAATTATTTCAGAATGTGGTGACCTTTCTTTGTTCCTAGAGGTTATGCATGAAGGACTCTTCTGTAATAGCCTCCAGCCAAAATTATTTCATAAAGTAGGTAGGATCTCAGACTGCCCCTGAAGCTCTAGAGCAGGCGTCCCCAAACTACGGCCTGCGGTCCGCATGCAGCCCCCTGAGGCCATTTATCCGGCCCCCCACCTCACTTCTGGAAGGGCCACCTCTTTCATTGGTGGTCAGTGAGAGGAGCACTGTATGTGGCGGCCCTCCAACGGTCTGAGGGACAGTGAACTGGCCCCCTGTGTAAAAAGTTTGGGGACCCCTGCTAGAGAACTCTTCCTTGTTGATGCCTACGGTGGGTGGCTGGCTGTGGAACCCAGGCTGAGGCTTCCTGGTCTGGTGTTCCTCCATGGTTTGGTGAGATTTGTACACACTCATAATTCTTTTTTCCTTAGCCTATTGCTTTAACTAGCTATTATTCTAGAATCCACGCTAATGTTTCTCTGTCTGGTGATGTTGTGTAGCTTATCATTGTGTTGATTCTTTTTCTTTATTCTACTTTTGGTTACATAAGTTCAAACCCCTTTTTATTTTGCCTTATTCTTGTTATTAATCATAATAAATTCTTCCCCAAAATCCATCTGTGAGTAATGGCAACCCTGTACTGCGCCTCCTGCACAGTACAACCTCTCCTTTGCTCTGAAAAAGTTCTTTTTCTGCCAGGGCTGCACACTCTCTTGGCCAACACTTTAACCAATTTATCTTGGGTTGCTTTGCCAGCTTCCTTATTATTTTTATCACCTTCTCCAAGATTCTGTTCTTTGTCTCCTTCTTTTCTCTTGCTATGAATTGTCCCTTAGTGTCCTCATCTACTTCTGGTATGAACCCCACCATACAATGGTGTGGGTGGAGTGCAGAGCGCATTCCTAGCAGCTGTGGCTGATGCAATGCTGTGAGAATACTCCAGCTCCCAGAAGCCTCCTGGGCACACCCAGGAAGGAAGCTCGCCCGCTATAAGGAAGTGACTTAGCGCCAACCACACAGTTCCCTAATCTTTTCAGCCATTGGCTATGAAGGACACGCTGTAACATCCTATTGGCTGAACCCATGTATATAAGCTAACTTACTTCCTGAATAAAGTGGATCTGCAGCACTGAACCTGGTCCCCAGAGTCGGGTCTTTGTGTCTCTGTCGTCCTCACCCCCGGCAGGACTTGTCCACACAATGGTGGGTTCCAAAACTTCAGCCCATACATTTCCAACTTAAGTCTCATGATTAAAACTAAACTTATCTCTGCCCCCAGTCACTGCCTCTTGTCTCACTTAGTGTCATCATGACAAGATAGGATTCTGTTGCCAAAGCTGTTGAAATGCACCAGGCTGGCTTCTGCATGAAGGGGATTTATTGACAGGACAGCACAACTCATCAACTTGAGGGAAAGGCTGAAGATCCAGGCTCAGAAATTATGGAGGCGGGAGCAGCTCTGCGGTGCTGAGCAGTAGGTGCAGGTGAGCAACCCCTTCAGAGAATGAAGACTGAAGGATACAGTATAAGAATATATCCTCTCATGTAATGCTTGTTGAATATTAAATGGGAATATCCGTCTGGGTAAGGAAAGTTGGGACCAAAGTGGATCATTCAACTCCTATCTATTCTTTCCTTTTGCCTTCATGCTCAAGATTAGAATTCCAGAAGGAGAGCATCTAACATGGTCTTGGCTGGGAGTGGGCAGAGCCCCTTCCAAACTGTACCCAATGGAAATAATTATTTTTACCAAAACTAAACTGGGGTTCTGAACCCAAAAAGGGGGAGTGGACTTTAAGGGTACAAATCACAAGTGTTAGATTCCTACCTAAGACATTCTCAACTCCGGTCTCTGACTTGCTCCACTTCTAAATACTGTTCTAATAGTTTTCCTGCCTTCACCCAAAAATCTCCCCATCCCACCACCAGCCACCTTCTACAATGCAAATCCGACCTGTCCAGCCCATCCCCTGCTAAAAACTCTACGGTTTCCCATTGCCCTTAGCTCAAATATTTTTGGGGGGCAGGCTTCAATTCAACTTACCCTCATCATATGCAGGCTGTGTAGATGTTTTATCAGCTAGCTATATGAAAAGATAAACTGGAATAATCCATGTGTTCTAAAATGAGAAAAAGCAAAAGACCAGTTTTCCTTCAAGAAAAATAAACCCACTTCAGACCTATGAAAAGGACAACAGTACTAATTTTTAAAACTTGTTATTGACTTAAAAGCCTTCAGAGTGTCAACAAAACAGCTGGAAACTTTTTATTTTCAATTACAGTGTAGTATTAAGAGCAACAATTATTTTGTATAAGCTGCATCAGGGACAAAAAGATGAGAAAACTACCATCCCCAGATAACTAATTTGTGCTGTCTTCCAACAAGAATCCGCTGTAAATATCCATGCCAGTCTACAGCCCCCCTACTGTACGAAGCAGGGACAGAAGCTACTGGAAATACCACCAGGACAGGGCTATCCAAAAACACATTCAGTAGTACTAACTATACCCAAAAAGACATTGTACAGTTTAAAAACAAATCCAACACAGCTTTACATTTAATTTTTGTTTTTCTTTAAAAGGAATGTATGTGTGCCTGGAGGTGTTAAATGTTCTATAGACAAGAAAAATAAAAACTGTGCTAGAGCCAAGTTATTCATCATCATCTTCATTTTCCTCATCTTCCTTCCTTTTCCTGCTTTTTCAGCCTTGACCACCCTCTTTTCTCTCTTTTATTTTCTTTCTTTGTTTTTCTTACATTCGCTTTCCTTTAGCTCAGTATGCAGTGGTATCCTTTGTTTTCCCTTCGGCCCAGCAGCCTTCTTGTCATCAGGCTGCTGTCACCTGCAGCTGCGTGACACTCTCATCTCCCCAGCTTCTCTGCACCATAACAAACGGATAGGCCCAGCTGTTCACCTTTGCTTTCTGGACAATACTCAGGACAAAATAAGAAGTCCCAAAGAGCCTCTTGGGTACACTGGGATACTTGAACTTTTTTTTTCTTTTTTTCTGAAGCTGGAAACGGGGAGAGACAGTCAGACAGACTCCCGCATGCGCCCGACCGGGATCCACCCGGCACGCCCACCAGGGGCCACGCTCTGCCAACCAGAGGGCAATGATCTGCCCCTCCGGGGCGTCGCTCTGCCGCGACCAGAGCCACTCTAGCGCCTGGGGCAGAGGCCAAGGAGCCATCCCCAGCACCCGGGCCATCTTAGCTCCAATGGAGCCTCGGCTGCGGGAGGGGAAGAGAGAGACAGAGAGGAAGGGGGGTAGAGAAGCAAATGGGCACTTCTCCTATGTGCCCTGGCCGGGAATCGAACCCGGGTCCCCCGCACACCAGGCCGACGCTCTACCGCTGAGCCAACCAGCCAGGGCCTACTTGAACTTTTTGTTTCCCCGTTAGGAGGGATACAAGTTTTCCTTTTTCTTTCATATACAGGCCTTGTCCACCTTTGCCACGTCTACACATTTTCCTCTCTCTTTAGCGAATGTGGTAATCCACCTGTCTGCACAGTTCTTTGAAACCTCTGAGAAGTTGACTGAGGCATGTGGGTGCTTCTTCTTGTGCTCCTCCCGGCAAGTCTGCACCAAGAATGTGTCTGATGATATCTTGCCTCTCTGCTTCTTAGGACCTCCTTTGCCCATATTTAGTTATTTTCCCTCAGCAGGGCTCAGAGTTGCCCAGAGCCTGTCTGGCCCTCACTTGCCCTGGGGCTGTCTCTGTGGGCTCAGTGTACTGCAATGGTTGTCTCGATAAAGTTATTAACACGGTTTACGAGGCCCTTCACAAACCTTACTTTTCCACAGTTTTGTTTTCCACCACGGCAGCCCCTCTGCTCCTCAAACATGTGATAAATCAGATTTTACTTTTTAATAGTCTAGGCAGTTGCTAAAGGCTGGCTGCAGCCCCCAATCCCATGCCAAAGCTGATAACCACCTATTTGTTTGGGAAAAGGGGGCTCAAATAGTCAGGGGAGATTTAGGTTAAAGATGAGGAAGGCCTTCTTGTTCCTGGGTTCTTGCAGACAAAAAGGTGAGCTGATTCAACATGTGGATTTAGCCTCTGAAGGCTTAAAAAAAAAAAAAAAGACTTTATCAGGACTGAGTTAGAGGCAGACAAATGGCCAAACTGATGCCTGGACAGGCTGCCTCTTAAGGAGGCCCATGAGGAGCAGAGGAACCACCAGAGGACTCCAGTGTCTCCAACCATGTTCCCATGGAGCTCAAGTATGTGTGGGGGAGGGGAGACGGATGAGGGAGCCCTCGCTAATTAAGCCCCTACCCATGAGCGAATGTGAGGCTAATAAGGTGGCCCCATTCCAGGGCACCTCCACACCAAGCCAGCTGGTCTGCCTGTTTATTGCCCGTATGGAGATCATTAATGCCTCCTGACACTGGGGTCACTCCTAGGGTCAATCCCTGAGCCCATTCTGCAAAACAAGGGGAAATGAACTTCCCAGCACATGTGGCTCAGGCTTGGTGGGGAGGGGGCCTCCCGTCACCCCACACCTCAGCTCTGCGATAGATCAGCACCCCAGGTTGTTGGACCCCCCAACACAATTCCTGCTTACCAAGTTGGACTCTGAGGGGAGTGGTCCCAGGGAAGGGCGAAGGGGAAGCCCTCATCTAGGTCAGGACAACCCCCACTGAGGCTGGCCCAACGGACAGACGGACACTAATCCCCTGGCGACTGGCTGGAGTGGTGTCTGGGAGCTGCAGCTGCAGCTCGACAGGGGCCGGGCTCTGGCCACAGGTGGCGGGAGGCCCAGGCCACGTGGGCGCGGGCTGCAGACACAGCTCCGCCCTCCCTCATTTCCCACTCAATGATTGGGCCCCATGCTGCTCTGGAATCCAAGATGGTGGAGGGGGGCGGGGTCCAGGCCAAGCCAAGGTGCGAATGGTGAACTCCAGGCCCTTCAAGCTGAAGGACAGTCTCAATAGCCACTCAGGCAGCTCCTGGCGGTGGCGTTGGGCCTTCCGCTGCCTCACTTCACACGTAAGTGACCAAGGCTGCTTCAGGGATCCATCTCCCGCAGCCTGTGGAAGGGCCAACGTGGGAGCAAGGAGCCCAGATGGTTCTCCCGCCAGGCCCTTACCAATGTGGGGCCTCTTCCTCAGTAATGACCAGAACTGGGAATCAGCCCCTACCTGCCCAGGAAGAAGTAGAGAAAACCCCCAACTAGCTTGGAGGAAATCGGTAGGATTATGAGGTTAATGTCAGTGCAGGCTGAGTGGCAGTTACCAAATAAATGATCCCGGGAGGACATGGCTGGGGTTAAATGAAGCCCAATAAATAAAGGCCTGTGTTCAAAGGAGAAACTTCAGAAAATGAAGGGACATGACTGTCGGGCCTAGGGACTCCTTCCTGTCTTCGCTTCTAGGGCCTGTGAATCCTAGGGGAGATAAGCTGCTGGCCCTGCCCTCCGGGACCATGCAGGCTGGGGTCTGCGTGTTCAGTGTCAGGCTGGTGTACCTCCTAGGCTTGGGGTCCCATGGGCAGCTCCATCCACCTAGCTTCCGGGGCTGAGTGAGGGAATGGAAACTTTTACTAGAGGCCTGACCATTTAACAGAGACTCAGCATGTCTCTGATTTCTTAGAGACAGAGAAAGGACCAACTGCAGCAAGAGGGGTTGAAGCTAGATGTTAGGAGGCACTTCCCAAGCATTGGCTAGATAGAGAGAGCTTATGGATCTAGATGGCAAGGAACAACAGAGGATTTTATTCTGGATGAAAGCACATTTATCCTTATCCCATTGTGCCTGGGTTAGTCAACACAGTGTTGCCAGCTGGAAAGGGCCATCAGCACCATCTTTACACAAGGAAATCTTGTGGTAGAGTCTGTTTGGTATGCTCTCCATCTCCACCATCAACGTGTGGTGGTGACTGAGCAGCCCACTCCCATGGGTTCTGCTGACTCCTCCAGTGGCCAGGATGGTGGAAGTCATTGGGAGACAGCATGATGTTCTTGGCACTGTGAAGATGGTACTATGTCTCTCTTTCGGAAGTCTAATGATGATTAAGAGAGATGATTAAAGTCTTTGGTCTCTGGGTGAGTTTTTTTTTTAATTTTTTTAAATGAATAATACAAATAGTTAAGATCTTGGGCTCTGGAGTCTTATTAAGTCCAATGACCTCTTTTCTTCCTCCAAGACCATCAGCAAGTCCTATTTATAATAATGATACTAGTGTTACCATGTGTCAGGAAGTGTTTTACACTGTTACAATAACCCTGGGGGGGGGTGCAGGGGAGGAAACCAGCTTAGGTTATGTGGCTGTAGGGCAGCATATGTTGAAGTCTGGGCACTGAAGATCCAAACTAATTGGGATCGAATCCTGACTTCATTTTCTGATTGGATGACCTTGGACAAATTACCCAACTTCTTCATCTATGAAATGGAAATTATGAGAGTACCTATCTGATAGGGTGGGAAGGTTGAAGTGAGAGAATGTATTGACAACTTTTAGAATCCTGCCAAGCACAATAAATATTAGCTTTTATTGTGAACCTTTAAAGTACTTTTTTCTGTGTTGGCACTTTATCCTTTCTACTACCTTATGAGGTGGCTATTATTATTAAATTCATTTTAAACATGTGGAAACAGGCTTAAAACCTGCTGAGGACGTCAATTCAGGTTTTTTAGATTCAAACTCCAAAGGCTTTCTGATACTCTCTCATTATTGAATTCTAATTTGTTTCAGCCCCTCATTCAAAAAAAAATCCTTGAGGATCCAAATTAACAGCCAGTTTTGGATAATCCATGCTAAGGAAGAATAAAGGGGAGAAAGAGGAGAAAAGAAAGGGGGATTTGGGTAACTAAATACTTTCTCCGACTTAACAATTGTGTTTAACCTAACTTGGCTCCCGCAGACATACCATCCTCAGTCAGACAGTAAAACAAGTGCTTATCTCTGAATTTTTACTGCAGGAACTGAAAAGAAGTTGCAGTTTAAGAACATGTCATGCAAATGGGGAAGAAAGTCTGATCTTCTTCAGGGAATCCACCTACAGCTAAGGAGTCGAGGACAGAAGGTCTAGATTGCTAGCCCTGACTACGGGAAAGCCAGATTTGATGGTCCTTTGTGTCTGTAGTGCCTCAAAGAAAAGTTATAGGAGGGATCTACCTGTGCTGTTTGGTGAATCAGTGCCCTGCCCTCAGTCCTGAGGGGGCTCAGCCCAGCCTCCTCACTGAGGTCAGGGATCAGGCCAACGCAGTCCTCAGTTCCTTCTAACTAGAAGTTCCCTAATTCTCTCTGTGGGAGAAGGCCTGGGACGCCAGGGCGAGAGGTCAGGTAAACAGACTGCATCTGTGGTATGAGGGGAAGCACCTGTCGCAGCTGCCACCTACCACCCATCCCCCGGGTTCAACCCTCCCATTTCCAGAGCCAGCTCACATCCCTGCCTCCACCTCAGTTGTCCTGAGCTTGATAATCCCAATGGGATAGAGCCTGGGGAATCACAGAACAAAGATTTGGGACTACTGGGTAGCCACAAGGGACAGGTAAATTCCCTGCTGCTTCACCCATCCTTTCCTTTTGGGGGAGCTTAATCAGTGCACACAGAATAACATGGCTGGGAAGGGAGTGTGGAGGGATTTTGCTTCCTGGACGAATGGGAAGGCGTGTGCACAGGCACAAGGACACATGCAGACACTCGGATAAGGATCTTTTGTTATGGGATCCCTAAGGACTCAGTCACTTCTGAGCTGGGACTTATGTCTCAGGAGTGTATTTGGCTGTAAGTAATGTAGACCCAGGCTAATAAAAATGTAAAGATAATAGGGTTTTCTTTCCCTCACATTGCAGGAAGCAGGCTGGCACTGGTGTACCTGATCAGTGATGGCATCAGGAACCCAGAGTCTTTTTTCCTCTGATATCCTTAGTACATTGGCCTTCATTTTTCTTGTCTCAAGGTCTCTAGAGGGGGAGAGCTTCAAGGATCTCTTCCACAGGGGAAAAGAAGACAATGTCTTCCCATTTATCAAGAAAGTAAAAAATCCCTCAACATTCCTCCCTTCCAGCCTTCCACTTAGGCCTCATTGGCCAACATTGGGTCACATGACCATTCCTAGCTACCAGGGAGGCCAGGAGAGCAGGGAAGGGGATTTCCATGTGTGTCATAGAGCAGTGGTCCTCAACCTTGGCCCTGTTCTCAGAGATTCTGACACCGTTGGTTTGCAGTAGGGTTTGACATAGGAAGTTATTAAATGCTCCAAAAACCTAGGTTAAAAAAAAATTGTAATGGCTTTTCCTATACTATGGGGCCAGCTTAAGTAGTTATCTTCAACCAAAACCACCCTAGGCTCTGGGTGAGCCATCTTTCTGCACTGACTGGGATTCTACAGCTTACCCTGCAGTCCCTGCTCCCTTTGGGTTTGATTATTAAGGTGATTAATTAGTAAGTTTGTACGTCATTCATTAGTAAATTTGCAGCTAGTAACTAGTTAGCCAATCAGGTTGACTAATAGTACAGTTAGTTGGTCTTTTCTCTTGTTTATCTGTCTGGCACATAGTAAGCATTTGATAAATATTTATTTGGGTAAATGAATGAATAAAATGGAGTGCAAATAGAATTAATATAGCATCAAATGAGATAGTAACCGTGAAACCACTTTGTAAATGGTAATATGCTGTACAGATAGATGTAAGAATAAAAATTTACATAAGAAACTACTTTAGAATGTAGGACCAGGACAAAGTTTGTTCACCCAACCCTTCACCCAAGAATTATTGTTTTCATATTTCTGAAATGGAGAGGTACCATTTGCCCTGCTGTTGATGAGCCAGATTTTGCTCTCAGTAACAGCAGCTTTGTCAACACTTAGTGATAGCACATGTTCTTCCTCCGCCTTACCTGACCCTATCTTGTTTTTCTGCTTGTACTTTTATGAGCTTATTTTGGTTATAAACCACTTAAGCCTTTTTCAGAACAAGATGGGATAAAATAAATTTTAAAAATACTTGAGAAATAACCTTTAGTAACTATGTACCACATGCCAGACATTTACATACATTAACTTAGCCAAACATCACAATAAGCTAGTAGGTTAGTATGACTGTCTTTTTATGTAAGCGTTAAAGGGCTTGCCCATGGTCACACAGCGGCTAAATGGTGAGCCGGGAGTCAGCCAGTTTTAAGACCAAGGTCAGTCTGACGTCAAACCTGAGAGGTTTTGCCTAAGCCAACCCAAGTTGGTGCGACAGATGCTTGGCTTTGGCCAATTATTTGCTTACCTAGTTGAGAGGAGTTCTGAAGTCCTCAAGTCAGTTTTGGAAAATAAGTGATCTTTTTCTTTCCTTCACAGACCTTTTTTAAATGTTTTTATTTTTTTACAGAGACAGAGAGAGAGTGATAGACAGGGACAGACAGACAGGAACAGAGAGAGATGAGAAGCATCAATCATTAGTTTTTTGTTGTGATACCTTAGTTGTTCATTGACTGCTTTCTCATACGTGCCTTGACTGTGGGCCTTCAGCAGAACAAGTAACCCCTTCCTCGAGCCAGCGACCTTGGGTCCAAGCTGGTGAGCTTTGCTCAAACCAGATGAGCCCCCCTTCCTCAAGCTGGCGACCTCAAGGTCTTGAACCTGGGTCCTCGGCATCCCAGTCCAACACTCTATCCACTGCACCACCACCTGGTCAGGCTCTTCACAGACCATTTATTAGCAAATATTATACCCCATCAATTGTCAGCTACTCTATTATTTTATGTAGCACTCAGAAGAAAACACAATAAACTGTGACACACCTTTGATTTTAAGACATATCCCAATTTTAAAGATGTCAAAATGTGAAAAATGTATGTCTTAGAATCAATGAAATAAGGTATTCCATACTAGTAACGGAGACTGTGTGTACATAACTTTCCTTTCTTTTACTGGCTTGCTGGCTGGTTTACTCTTCCTTTTCATCACCAAAACTTTGCCTGTCCTTACCATATCTCATTTCTCCATGTCATCGTGAACAAGTTGATACTGGTTTGGACTATGAATCTAAAATCCACGATTATGAGTACATGAGTCTCCAGAAAGCCTTGCACTTACAGAAAGGCTCCAGTCTAGTGTCTTTAAAGAGCTACACTAGAGGATTGCATTATGAACTTATTCCAATGACTGTCAATAAATTCTGTCTAAAATGTGGCCTAACTGTAGTCTTCCCATGGTACCTGGAGATTCACTGCCTTCCCTGTTCACCATTCCAACACAGGAGTAGGTTGGTTAGTCTGTATACTGCTTATTTACAAGGGATTTCCCTACAGGCTGTTGGAGAGGACATGGGAGGGGGCTTGGGAGCAGAGCTGAGGCGTGTCATCCAGTTCTCTGTAACACAGGAAACATGACTCCCCGGGCTCTCCTGAAACACCAGGGCCTTCCCTTTCTCCACTTCAGGAGGAGGCAGGATGCAGGGAGGATTATGCTTCTCCATCCCTCGCAGATCCAACTTCCCCTTCCCGGTTTGGGATTCCATGGGTCAAGTCAGGAAGGGAAGATGGGGTAGCAGGATCTGGTACTGCCGGGGGACAAGGGATTCTTGAGCAGTGTGCCCACCGTGAAGTTGGGTTACAGGCCGGACAGCAGCAGTTAGCTTTTCTGAGTTGGTGTTTTACAGGGTGTGGGGGAGGCACTGATGCTGGCTTTCCATTTCCTAGAGTTAGAAAAGGGACAGACCCATCCAGGGAAGGAATTTTCCCCTCCTGTTTCCCTTAACCTGATCTTGAGATCAGAACCTGGAAAGAAAAAGAGGCTGGGCACACCAGTAGAGGGTAGGATGCAGCCTACTTCTACTGAGAACCAAGGGGCTAATCTTGGAGTCCTGTTGACAGGACTCGGGGGCCTTTGGGATTAGTGGGCAGGCCGTCCTTGCCCCAGCATCCTGGTCCTGTGTTAGGCTATTGACTTGGGCGGGAGCTGAGGTTCACATGGGTCTGTGTGCTGCGGAACTGAAGGGTCCTGGGGGAGGTACAGACAGAGAGAAATAGAGGTAAGTGGAGAAAGAGGGGAGTCAGAGGCGTGCAGGGAGGTATGGGCACCTGAGGGGGCCTTACTTTCCGGGGCACAGAGGCCGGCTGGCTCCAGAGGGACTTCTTAGACTGGGGAAAGCACAGGGCTTCCTCTTCAGCTCTCTGGGACTCCGGGAGCTGCTGGCAGAGACCTGGTCCTCACCGCAGTTTCCCCGAGAGGCTCTGCCAAGCCTGGTACCTTGGAGCCTGGGCCTCTGCTCAGATTCAGAGGCTGGCGAAGAACCTCCCCATTGCCTGCACTGCTCTAAGCAGCGCCTGCCCTCACCCGTGACCTCCACGGCCGACTCCGAGGCGCGCCAGGCCGGGTCCAGCGTCTGCTACCCGCCCGGCCCCGACCAGCAGGGTCTGGCGATCGGAGAGGCCGTGCGCAGACAAGGTCGTGCCCGCCGTCGCAGCGGTACCCGGAGGCGGACAGCAGGAGCGAGCGCGGGCCGGAGCGTGTAGGTGTGAGAATGTGTGCTGGGCATGGTCGGGAGACGCAGCGCGGGGCTGCAGTGCGTGGGCTCCTGCCTACAGGGACGCGGGCTAGCGGAGGAAATGCGTGCGCGGCTGGGAGCCTGCCCGGGCAGGGTGCGCGCAGGCGGGGAGCCCGCAGCTGCGGCTCCGTGCGGGGCGGCAGTTTGGATGTGGCCCCAACCCGGGCAGGCCCCTCGGACTAGCGCCCGGTGTGCGGGCCACGCCGGGCTGGGGCGTGCCGTCCTGGATGTCGAGCCTCGGGTGGGAGCCGCGCGCACGGCCGGGCCTCTCGCCCGCTCTTCCCGCCCCTCTAATCTAAACCATGCGGGCTCCCAGTCCCCGCGGGCCAGCCAGCAGGCGCGCCGAGGGCCGCAGGGAGGGCACCCGGCTGCGCGCTGGGGGAGTGGGCGGCTCGCTCTAGGCTCCGGGTCCTGGGGCTGCGGAGTCAGGGGACCCTTGAAGCCCCCTCTACGGGGGGCTTCAGGCGCAGACTGATTGACAGCAGCGACGTCAGAAGGGGGGGCGTCCCCGCAGGGAGGGAGGGAGGAGGAGGGAGCTGAGGCCCCAAAGTGCAGCCTCGGAGATCAAGGGCCCGCTCCAGAGCCGAGATGTGACCGGCCCGAGGGCGCGGCAGGCAGTGGGATCCTGACCCAGCGGCCAGATTCGGAGCCCCGGCTGTCTGGGGCTCCTCAGACCCGAGCCTGCAGTGGACTCGGGCCACAGGCGCCTCCGCATGCGGCAGCGCAGTTAGGGTGAGTGCGGGTTCTGGCGGGGCTGGGGTGAGCTAGGCAGGCAGCACGGGGCCACCCCGAGCCTGGGGTTAGGCTGCAGCGGAGAGTAGGATAAGTACAGGGTTAGGCTGCAGGGTTGAGGAGGATAAACTGGAAAGGGGGCAAGGTAGGAGACGGGTAAGAACCTCAGGACGGTCAAGGCTACAGGCCGGCTGCGAGTAGTGCCTCGGATTTGGCTGCTGCTTCACCCAGACTCCCAGCGGTTGGACTCCAGTCCTCTCTTCCCAATGACCGGACGAATTGAATCTAGGGACCCAAGAACGACAGAGCCAGTGCCAAAGGAACAAACTTAAGCTGAGGTGGCCTTGAAATTGGTGTTTGCAGAATAAGAAAGACCAAAGAAGAGGCCCGGTTACTTGGCAGTGAATATGTGTGTATAAATGTGTGTGATGGGAACACTGGACTTCAGAGCCTTTGATAGAACAAGCTCGTCAAAATTAAAGCAAGGAGCATTATATTTAAATAATGATCAGAGACCAAGAATTATCAGAATGTGAGCAAGCAATTACCAAAGAAACAGGGCTAAGCGACATAACACAGTACTCAGGCTTTCAAACAATAATAAAATAGTCACTTTCAGAAGCAAGCAAAACTTGTAACCATAAATTTAAAAGGATCATAGACAAAGTAACTCCAAATATAAAAAACAATGTAATAAAAACCATTGTATTAAAATCAATAGCAATAGTATAAGAAATAGTAAGAG
Organism: Saccopteryx bilineata; assembly: GCF_036850765.1. Classification (NCBI taxonomy): domain Eukaryota; kingdom Metazoa; phylum Chordata; class Mammalia; order Chiroptera; family Emballonuridae; genus Saccopteryx; species Saccopteryx bilineata. Next base: position 351,690,716 of record NC_089491.1, on the reverse strand, counting down.
TGTAACAAATGATAAAAAATGTAAGGAAAATGTGAACAATAAGAAATACTATTAAGGAAAATACTAATATTAGTAGAATTGGCAGAATACTACCATAATTTATTATTGAAACTATGATGAATTATTAAAATAAATATTAACCCAAACCTTAAGAGCAATAGTAATACAAATAAAGACAGCAGGTTGAATTGTTCGAGTGATATGACAATTTATGACTAATGTATTAATAGTCCCAAGAACATTATAAATAATGGTAGAGTAATAAGAAGTATTGTACCAATGTGATGAAAAATAGAGTATTAAGAGCTACAGCAATATTACAAATTACGACAAAGGAACGAGTAATGATGTGATGAAAAATAACTAGTGAATTAAGATCTGTAGCATTATCTATAATGACAAAGTAACAAGATACTGTAACTATGCTATGAAGAATACCTGAAGTATTATGAACAATCCTAACAAAACAAACAATGCTAAGTAACAGGAAGTATTAAGTATTATAAGAATGTGAAGAAAATCACATCACTATTGAGAACAATAATAGTACAAGTTATGGTAAATAAGTTTTTGAAACTGACAAAGTTCAGAGACTGAAGAAACATTTTAGGAATAAAAATGAAAATAACGCTAGTTAACATGACCTATTGGAACACTGGGCCCTAGAATGATGGAGCACTAACAGGAAGGCAGGGGGCCCATATTTAATAACGATGAATTAATAAATCAGACCAGTATTAATAAATTAGACCATATAGAATTAACAATACAAAATGCTAGTAATTTGTGATAGGATAAATATTCTTAACGTTATTGAACCGAGCAGACTATTACTCTGATAATAAAGATAATTACAATAAAATAATTCTCCCAGTGCACGAACAATATCACCAGTAATCTAGAGTGAAAAGAAAAATTCTGGTTTTGGAAAACGAGGCGGCTAAAAGCAACGGACGCGGAGCCCGCGGAGCGTGGGGAGCCTGCCGGCCGCGCCCGCAGAGGGTCCATGAGCGGGGCGAGCGTGGGCCGCGGACTCGGGCTGGGTGCAGGACCCAGCTGTGCCGAGGGGACCGCAGGAACAACCGCTTTGGGCCAGCCAGGTGGGACGAAAAGGAAATGAGCAGGAGCTCCAGCGAGGGCGAGCTGTTAGAATTTGTCTTCCTGAAGAGGAAGACGCGCACCCGAGGAGGGGAAGGAGAGCAGGCTAAGCCCTCGCTCCTCGCTCCCGGCTCCGACTCCGGGCGGCTGATTGGCGTCAGTGGACTCCGGCACTCGGCACTGTGGGGAGCCCCGGGGTGCAAGCTGGAGGGCGCTGAGCACCACTCTGGGTGGGACAAGTGTCCCGCAGAGGACCTAGTGGCCAAGGCAGCATTGGGCCACCGCACCTGGTCCGTCCATCCCGACTAACCACATAGAGTCGAATCCAGCTTCCTGGGCCACAGCACGCAACTACCCTCGCAGCGCTGCGTCCCCGAGCCCTGGGGGCTCCTGGGTTTCCTAGTTAAGGTCCCGGAACCGCACGTGCAAGGCGGGTTCTGGCGCTGGCCATGAGGGGTAAGCCTCGCTCCACTGTCTGTGGTCTGAGGACCTGCATGGCTGGCTGCCTTATCTTTACGGGCTTTTCCCAGCCCCAGCTGGCCCTGGCCCGTTTTTATCTCCTCCGTTGCACTTGGCTTATTTACTTTAGTGAGGCCCTGGGAGCCAGTGTCTAGGCCCTGGGATGGGAGGCCAGTGGACAGGAGGGGTGAAGGGCCTGGGCCGTGGAATGCCCAGAGAGGTCCAGAGGAGAACAGAAAAAGGTAGGAGGAGAAGGGGGTAACATTCCACCACAGACATACATACAGAAAGCCCCACCAGAACTCACCCAGGTCCAGAAGGAAGGAGAAGGGTAGGGACGTGGAAAGTACAAGCAGAGATAATGCAAGTTTGCACCCATGAGGGGGGCAGGATAGGCAGGTCCTGGCCGGCTGGGCTCTCATCATGATACCCCAGGACCAGCAGGCTGGTAACTAGTCCTAGGCCCATCCAAATGGCCTGGTCCTTAGTGGGAAAGGGCCTGGGTCCCTGGTCCCAAAGCAAAGCCCTTTGGAGCTAACAGTGTGCGGGAGCCAGTGAGTATGAATGTGAGGGCACAGCTGGGGTGGCTTCTGGCTGAGCTCAGGGCCTGACACAAAACAGCCTTTGGAGAACCTGGCTACTTGGGTGACTAGGAGGCTCTGTGAGGGTGCTGTGTCTGGGTGAGAGGATTGTGTGCTACGAGGGTGACACACAGGTTTCGAGGGGAACAGGAATGTGCAGGAGCAAAAGCCTGTAGATCAGGAAGTCTCTCTCTGCTTTTTGAGAGAGGGGGTGAGGGCAGATGGGTGAACACGGGCACGAGGGGCAGCCCAGCCATAGGCCCTTTCTGCAGGTGTGGAGCCCCAGGACTTGGGTCCTGCCCTCCTGGCCTGGTTCTCCTCTTCTGTCTGCCCTGGCCCAAGAGTGAGCCTGGACTACAGTCATTAGGGAACAGCCTAAAAAGACCCAAGCCTCAGGCTCTGCTGGAGCCCAGCAGGAGGGAGGGACTGGGGGTACAGCTGGGGCAATGCCGAGGGGGCGGTCCTTCCCCCCAGACCTACTCATCACACAGCCCGACACCCTGGCCAGGCAGACCTTCCACTGCACGCAGACCCTCGGAGGTCCAGAGCCCAGAGAGGAGGCGAGGGTCCTGTCCTGGCACGTTCTCTCTCCCCCAGCTCGGCCGGGGGCGGGGTCCACGTGCATCAGGGGAGCCTCCCCACCGGTCTGAAGAGCCCCCGCCTCCCCCAGCTCGGCTCGAGAGGGCTGCGGGGGACCTCCAGCCAGTGTGGGCCTGGGCATGTGACTGGTGTGTTCCGTGCCCACAGGAGATGCTACAGGATAAGGGCCTGTCGGAGAGTGAGGAGGCCTTCCGGGCCCCGGGCCCGGCGCTCGGCGAGGCCAATGCTGCCAACGCCGCCAACGCCCCTGAGCCCGCGCTGGCCGCGCAGGTGCTCAGCGGGGCTGCACTCGGTAGCCCCCCGGGCCAGGGAGCCGACGCTGCCGCGGCCACTGCGGAGCAGGTAGGTCCGCGCCCTGCGCCCTCCGTCGGTCTGTGAGCGGGACCGCCCGCGCCTGTCAGGCCGCCGCACTGCGCGCAGGACGCGCTTCCCGGGGACCTGGCTGCACCCTGCCCAGTCTGCCTGAGGATGCTCACCTGATGGGCAGAGGCTTGCTCTGTCCGCCGTCAGTCCCTCTTCTGTTTGGGCTACTCTGGGACAGGTCCGGGAGGGGACCCCAGGGACAGTGGAGGGAGCCCAGGCCAAGTGTCCAGTTCCTACGACCCCAGGAGGCTGGGGGTGTGTGGGGGGGCCGCGGAGGAGCTCGGAGGCCACAGGAACTTCACCTGGAGGGTCGTGGTGATCACCTGATGATGACAGTGAGCGAGCGTGTCTGTGTACGCACGCCTTCGGCCTGTGCGGGTCTGCACGCAATGCTGTGGGTGCGTGCATCTGGCGGCCTCTCCTGGGTCTGTGCGTCTGCTTGCCAGCCCCTGGCTCTGCCCCGCACATGGAGTGTTTATGTTTGTGTGCCAATGGGTCATCTACCCTGGCAGGGGCGGTTTATGTGTCCTTTGCCCGCCTATCTACAGGTGCAACAGCTCTGGGAGAGGGAGTTCAGTCACTACGTTTTAAAAAATTCATTAATGGTACGGAATAATTTTGTGAAATGTAATTTTGAGGCATGAGCTCCCGGGACTAGCTGTGTTTCTGCATAGTTCTTGGGGCCTGAGTTCTCCTTTCTGAGGGTTCAGCTGGAGCTGTGGGCCAGGCCGACACAGTCCCCTTCCTTCTCATTCCTAGACCATTGAGAACATCAAGGTGGGCCTGCATGAGAAGGAGCTCTGGAAGAAGTTCCACGAGGCAGGCACAGAGATGATCATCACCAAGGCGGGCAGGTCAGCTCTGGGAGATTTACTTTGGGGAGGAGGATGGTGAGTGGGAGCAATGAAGGTCCCCGAGGGCTCCCTTAGCAGTTCTCTCAGTCTCCAGTCTGGGGGAAATGACAATCCCCCCCCCCCTTCCACCACTCTGGTCTTAGCCCCAAATCCCACCAAGCCATGTACAGGGGTGTAGGACCAGGGCTCAGAAAACTCAGGGGGCTACGCCCACTCCCTGCAAGGGAGTGTGGAGAGGGAAGGAGGAGAGGCAAAGCACTGTGTAAATGACTGCAAATAAGGATCTGGATGCTGGGGTCCCTGCTCTGGCAGTTTGGCCCCCTGGGCAGCTGCTTTGTCCTCCTTTTGGGGACTTGCAGGGTTTCTTAGGATTGCATTGATTGGAGACCTGGCAGTGCCCCTCAGCAAATGCAGGAAGGGGACTGGACCACGTTTTCCTATATCCGTAATGTTTTGGGAGCAGTGCGAACCCAAGTGTCTCATCCCTCGGGTGCTACTTTCTTTTGCCAGCCTCCCCCTCCTTGGCCAAGGGGAAGCACTGCTGAGCCCTGTGAGTGTGTTGTTTGGGGAGCAGCTCTCCGTGGCTGCCAGAGAGGGATGATTTATAAAGTGGAAACATCTTTAAAATGCGCTGGTGTCTGTGGGAGAGGACGGGGAGGAGAGGGTGAGAGGAGGAAGGTGCAGACTGCCTGGGGAAGCGAGATTCACTGGGCGGTCTGGGCGGGGCCGCAGTGTGGGTAGCGAGGAGGGTGTTATCAGGTGAAGGGCGATGGCTGTAGACAGAGAAGCTGGGAAGTTCAAGTTCAGGAACCCCCTTACCTCACATCCTCCACATACTCACACTTGATTTTGATCCTTGGGGGACAGGTTAGGTGTGAAACTGTCCCTTGGCCTGGCTGTGGGCCCGTTTAACTGGGTTTCCTGAGGACTAAGATGGTGAAGCGTCAAGGGCCCAGGGCCTGGAGTCAGACAGCAGGGGCTTCAGTTCCAGCTCAGCTACTTCCATCTGGGCAGCCCTCAGGCAAGGGTGGTCGCTGCCCCTCCCCATCCGCAGCTGTAAAATAATAGGTCCTTCGTCATACAGTTGTATGTAAAGCACTCCCACACCTCCTGCTCATGTACGCGCACAACACATGCTAGCTGTACTATTAAATAATAATGCTAATGATATTAATCATAGTTAAGAGAAATGTCTGGCGTCCATGCAGCATTTCCACCCTACTTTTTTAAAGAACTCTGTTGAACTGCGTAGACTATTCAAAGGAAACAAAAAACTGGTGGTTTGCAGTGTAGGAGAGCTGTGCTCCTTCCTGTCTGCTCACTGGCCGCCAGCCTGGCAAGGTTTCCCTTGTTTTGTTAGGGGTGGGGGTCTGGACACTTGGCCGCCCACGTGTCTAAGTCAGGGAGGTGGCCTGGCCACCAGGGTTTCTATCAGGAGTGGGAGCAGTTAGAGTCCAGGGCCTGAGTTTGCTGCTTTGGGGGGATGGGGCAGGAGGATCCATTAGGGAAGCCTGGCAGAGGGTGCACATGGAGTAGTCACTAAGGACAGTGTGGGGCCAGGTATCACAAGCCCTGCCTTTCCGTACCTGAGTGCACTTAGGCAAGGCCCTAAACTTCCTGTGGCTCAGTGCTATTAGGTAAAACAGATGGTGACTAGATCTACCTGCCATCCTTTCTTTTCCCATTACTGTGAGACTCAAACCAGGGAGCACATGAACAGTCATGAACAGTGTGTGGTAAATTGTTGAGTGGATTACAGGTGTGAAGAAGGGGGATTGATTTCTTGTGATTGCTGTGGTGGATGGAAGGAAAGAAGACAGAGCAAGACTCAGACCTTCCCTTTTTAGGCAGCAGAAATAACCTTGTCTCTAGAAAATAAATGGCCAGCCCATTCTTTGGGCATCCCTGTCCTCTGCCATTTTAAACAAAAGGCATTTGGGATTTTCCTCAGTGGGGTTTCCTCCATCTGCTTGGGTCCTCCTGCCTCCCCCCAAAACACACACACACACACACACACACACACACACACACACACACACGACTGACTTCAGGCAGACTTTTGTGCCTGATCCTTCCTAGTGGAGGCTTAGAGTTGGGCCTCAGGGAATGATATAATTTTTAAATAGTTGTGATGCTGTTGGCCAATTATGGGCTCATCACAGTCTTTCTCTGGCAGAAAGTTATCCTTGCCTAGTCCTTAAGCTTTAAAGTCACTAGCCTAATCCCCTCCCCCATACTTCTCACAGACCCATTTTCCTCCCACATAGCTGCCCACTGACTTCAGAGACCACTTTCACTGCTCTTGTCCCTGGTCCTCTCCCTCCTCAGGCCTTCCTCCCACGGCAGCCTCAGGAGGGGAGGCAGCCTGCTTTGCTTGGGCTTGTGGCTCTTCAACCTCTGTCTAGCGACCCTCCCTGTTCTCTTCTTTGTGTCTCTATCAGCAGCCTTTCTTGGACACTTCCATTTCTCAGCAGATGACCAGGATCCTTCTCCTAAACTTTGAGTCACAGATTCCTAGACTGTTAGAGCTGGACATAAATCTGACCCCAGAGAAGGGAAGGCACTTGGATCTTGTAGACAGAAGCAGAGTTAGGCACTTACCAGGTCTACACAAGCCAAGCAGATGATACTCTACCCCTAGAACAAAACCGCAACTTGGACAAATTTTCTTGATTGCTTACTTCCAGGGCCAGTTCACTGTTTTGAATGAAGGTTGTTGCTCTGCCCTAGAGATCCTGGCTGGTTAGAGGCATGATAACTGCTGCCTGGTTGATGGAAGGATGGGTCTTGGAGAAGAGGGAGCAGAATGTTCTTTTTTTTTTTTTTCCAGAGACAGAGAGAGGGATAGATAGGGACAGACAGGAAGGGCGAGAGATAAGAAGCTTCAGTTTTTTTGTTGCAGCACCTTAGTTGTTCATTGATTGCTTTTTCATATGTACCTTGACCCGGGGGGCTACAGCAGACAGAGTAACCCCTGACTCAAGCCAGCGACCTTGGGCTCATGCTGGTGAGCTATGATCAAACCAGATGAACCCGTGCTCAAGCTGGCGACCTCGGGGTCTCGAACCTGGGTCCTCCGCATCCCAGTCCAATGCTCTATCCACTGTGCCACCGCCCGGTCAGGCAGGAGCAAAATGTTCTTAAGCCAGTTTGAGACCTTGGGTCACAAGCCTCTTGCCGTAAGCCCTTAAAGGTCTGAAGGAGTGAGTCTGAATTCTTTAACAATTTTATCTGGTGACTAAAATGCCAACCACAGTATGATACATCAATTTCTGAATGCTCAGGAACCCCTGATGTCCAGTTTAAGACGTGGCCAGACCCTTCCCCAGCCAGTCTCTGTCCATCTCTGGTCCCCACAACCAGGTTTATACTGTTGACTGCAGAGAGCAGATCCCTTTCTCTGTCTCCGTATATCCCTGCCAAGCTTGATACATGTGAGAAACTGCATTTTCTCCCAAACATAGATAAAAGTGAGCTCCACAAAAATTGAAATATAAACCTCTCCCAAATGAAAATTTCCTAACTGTATGACTGCTCTACCCTAGGTCATGGTTGTGCCACCAGATAAATCTTCACTATCAGCCTTCATAGCTTGTTGAGTTCAATGTTGCTTGTGTTAGTGACAGTGAATTTGCGTTTGAAAAATGAACTACCGATGAGAACTCCTGTTGAACCTGTATTGTTTGTTATTCTGAGGCAAGGATTTGGCCTGGCTTAATCCGGGGCTTCAAAGCCAATTGCCCTCGCTCTGTATACAGAGCGTCAGAGCTCAGTGGCGCGGGTGATAAGAGAAGTAAGGGTTGAAGACACTGGGAAAGTGGGTTGGGGAGAGAGTGCTTTGATCTCTTTTTAAAGTATTTTCTGAAAGCAAAAGTCTATCAGAAGGAAATGTGTTTTTTTTATGTGTGTGTTTTTTTTAATCTAAGAGAAGCAACTGACCTTCCAAAACAGCATCCATTCCATACACTCTCACTCTGGCCCCCTACCTCAGGGAAAATAGTTCTTAAAAATGCTTTGGGTGAATTAGAAAACTGTGTGTGTGTGTGTGTGTGTGTGTGTGTGTGTGTGTGTGTGTGTAAAGTGGAAATAAATTAAACATAGCTGTGTTATTGCTCTCAGAAATCATTTGGCTCCAAAAGTTTTGGTCCCACAACAACCCCCAAACTCAGCCTTGTTTACAAGGCCCTGGCCTCTTCCCAACATGTCCAGAATTCTTCCTGAAGATTCTTAGACACTAGAGATGGAAAGATGGGTGGGGTTTTCTGTGGACCCCGGAACTTTTCCAGCAGCCTGTTCCTTTCAGACTCTGGGCTCCAGAGTTTTTCTCTTTCCATATATATACATACACACACACACACACACACACACACACACACACACACGTGTGTGTATTTATATATGTATATATAATATATGTATATATATGTGATATATACATATATAAATTTTAATGTCAATTTTATTGAAGTGGAACAGTCCTGCAGAAAAGAGAACAATTCTTAATTGTCCAGCTCTATAAACTTCCACACAGTGAACACACCCGTGTAACCACAACTCAGATAAAGAAACAGAGCATTACCAGCCCCCAGAGTCCCTCTGCGTGTCCTCCCCATCACTCCTCCCCTCAACCTCTCTCCAGACTTCTCACCCCTTCTATTTAGTTTTGTGCCTATCCAGAGGTCCCTGTTGTACCCCCACTAGGAAGTCGGAGCTGCGGTGGGTTTGGGTCTTGGGGACCCCGCTAGGTGGGAAGAATCTGGCAGGTCCCTGGGTCTGCCGTCCCCTCCCGCCTGGCGGGACGGTGGGCGGGCCGGTGGGAGCCGCAGCTGGCAGCTCTCGGGGCCCAGCTGTGACGCGCGTGTTCCTGCTCAGCAGCAAGTTTGCATGTGCGGATTTGTTGCCAAAATCAAAATGCCCCAAAACCGTTTCTCTGCGCCCCGTCCAAGGAAGCTTATCTTAGCAGTTCATTCTAAAACCATTTCCGAGTATGAAGTAGATAAAGGCTCCCGCCCCGCACTCTTTCAGAGCCTGTTTGGTGATCAGAGGCGGAGCCCCGGCTTTCATCTCCTCCCCGGGCTGGGCCGGGCGGCTTGTTTATTCCCGGCGGGGCCGCTTCCGCGCGCTGGGGACGCCCTCCTGCCCAGATGCTGGGGTCCCGGGGTCCCAGGGTCCCGGGATCCGGGGTCCGGAGCCCAAGGGGCGGGGAGCTAGAGAGCGGGAGAGGGCTCGCGGGCCCCGGGGAAGGGTGCGAGGGCCCGGGAGAGGACGGAGGGTGGGAGAGGGCTGCTGGGCGCGGGGCCGGGGCCGCGGGGCATCTGGGACGGGCGAGCAGGATTGCACACCCCTGCGGACAGGCCGGAGGGGCGGTCTGCTCAGAGTCCTCACCTCCCTTCCCGGCCGCCCTCCCCTCCTACGGAGGTGTTCCTCCTGCCGTGGGTGTTGGTTTTCAGGTACAGCTTACGTCCTAAATCACAGAGACAGCATACATCTCCCTCCACCTTCCATCGGCGTCCGCAGAGAGGACCTGCACGGTGCGGAGCCGAGGGGACGCCGGGCACGGCTCCCACCCCGGCCCCGTGCGTGGCCGGAGTCTGGCCGCCTGCCGCTGGCACCCATACCCGACCTCTGGGTTCCAACCGGAGCCACCTGGGAACCTGGGGCAGAGGCCCTGAGCGCTGGCGGGGGCCGGTGGGGAGTGGACCGGGTTTCGGGGTCACACGGGGCCTTTTCCCCACGCAGGGCAGCCCTCACCCTTCCAGAGCCCCCTAGAGGGGAAATAGTTGTGCCGGGCATCCCCACACAGTGTGTTCTCCGTAGCCTAGAGGAGTCACCAGAGTGGCCCTGACAGGGACTGAGATGTGTTTCCACGGAGACAGTGGAGCTCACCGAGCCTGAAGGGGCCTGGTAACTGTTGAACTTTCCCTTCAGATCAGATACCCGGACCCCCTCCCTGCTTCTGAGAGGAGGGACATAGTGGCCAGGGAGGCAGAGGCTAAGACAGCCCTTCCCTGCTTCCCCCAACTCCTGCAAAACCTCTCCGAGGCCGTTGTAGGCCAGGAATCTGGGCTACAGTCAGTTCCTAGGAGAAGACAGTCCATAGTGCACAAGCTCTGTGCCTTGGAGGGCTGAGCACCGGCCCTGTGCTGGCCTTCCACCAGGCACTCAGGATCGGCCTGGCCTCAGGGGCCGCAGAGGCCAACGACAGTAGGGACAGGGAGGAACGAGACCCCTCACCCTCTCAGCAGAGGTTATGAAGACTGTTCAAGTGGCAGCCAGCCATATTCGTCTGGCCCCCTTTGTGGACACTGCCCTGGGGGAAGCCATGTCTGCCCTCTGCTGTTGCCACCTGGAGCGATTACAGGGAAACGGACTAAGTGCTGGGCATTGGGACCAGGCCAGCCCCAACACAGCCAGGGCTGCCCCATTTTGTGGCTGTTTCTGAAGCAGTTACAAAATGGTGGCCTGGAGAGGACAGGATTCTTGGCCCTCCCCCAGGGAGGGGGGCGGTGAGGCAGCTGCCTCCTTCCCTCTCTTCAGCTTTAGGCCCACCAGGGGAGAGGCTGGGCCAGGAAAGAGGGTGGTGCAGGCTCCAGCTGTGCCCCCAGGCCAGGCGAGGGGGGGGGGACGGAAAGCAGGAGGCAGGATTGGGTTCCTGAGCCCTCTCACTTCCCCCGTTCCTGGAGAGGGGGTGGGGTGGACATTTGAAAATGCTTTCAATTGACATCTGAGACAAATTCTTCCACACGGTTTATAAGTCCCTAGACTTGCAGCTAGAACTTCCCTCCTCCCTCCAGGCACACACACATGCACGCACGCGTGCTCCACCTCCTGCGTGATTGCATGTGTTTGTGCACACACACGGTCACACATCTCCCACATCCCTGGCCCCTGCTACATGCTCACCACCTTTCCTCTAGCTAGAGAGAGGGTGCACAGACCAGGGCTGGGCTGGGGAGTGGAAGGAACCCTCCCGCTCAGGGTTCCTGACCTGGGCTCGCTGTAGGGTCTGCCACCTTATGGAAGTCTTGATCCCTTCTGGAAGCCTTGTCCTGTCCAGGTAAGCTGGTACCCCTGTTGACAACATGGAGGACTCCATCTGTTTGCGGTGTCTAGGACAGCTGCTCTTGAGGGTCCTTGTACTGCCGCTCAGCTGAGTGAGAGGCAGAGAACTGCCCCATGGCTTCCCTGCAGGGGTAGGTTGGCAGTCTCCCAGCTCAGGGGATTTGATTCATGTCTTCATTTAGGCTTGGATTCTCCTCTCTCTTGGGGGACACTTTTGTGGGAGACCATCTAGGAGGGATGGGGATGTCTGAATGACTGTGAGGAAGTTCCGTCTGTCCCTCTGGGGGGGGGGCATTCAGAGTCAGGGACCTGGTGACCAGGGGAGGGAGCTGTGCCCCTGCAGGTATGTGTAATGCTGTGGTGTGTGTGTATGTGCTGAGGGGTCTGGGAAACTCTTCTCTAGAATGTTCTTTGAGCCTCAGGGCCCTGGACAGTCTAAACATGGGCTGCAGAGCCTAAAAAACTTTGTCTTTTGTTGAATCCATTTTCACAGAGGCAGGTCGTCCCACGGGTCTGGGGAGAGAGAAGCGCTGTGGGGTCAGCAGTTATAGTCATACATGGACTCATTTAATCCACACAGCAACTACGAGATGTATAGTAATATCCGCGTTTTAGAGATGAAGGAACCGAGGCACAGAGAGAGCCAAGCCAGTTGCCCAAGCCCTCCTCGCTTGTCAATGCTGGGGCCAGGCTGGGCCCCAGGACAGAGTGGTTCTAGAACCCATGCTCTTCTCCAGGAGGCCCCTGGTACCCAGTTCACGTGGGCAGCCCAGTCCCGTGTTCACAGGGATTGACATCTTGACTGAACACGCCAAAGAAATCCAAGGACCTAGGAACTCTCTCCCATTCTGCCAGTTGGTTTGAGGCCTGAGGATTTCCACAGAGATATACTCCAGAGGAGACATCTCATTGATTATGGAAGTGGCTGACAGAGATGTCCAAGTCTTCTGCTCTGGCCCCCTCTAATGGCTTCCCAGAACTTTAGGTGTCCATAGACTGTGAAGGACAGAAGAGAAACTAAGGCAGGCAGGTTGGTGTTAAAATCCTCTCTCAGGGTCCTGACCAGGACTTTAGCTTCTCACAGCCTCTGGGCCTAAATCTTAGGCAATGGGGTTGGGGAGGGGGACTTCAGTCTGGGAAACCATGTAAACCCTCTTCCCAGACACACAGACTGACAGCTGCAGGGGCCCAGAGAGTGGCTAGTGCATCCCTCTGTCCTTGTGCAGGCAGAGGCTTAGGTCAGGGGGAGGTGACAGCCTCAGGCCATACAGCTCTGACCCATGCCGAGACTTCTTTTTTTTTTTTTTTTTATTAAATTTAATGCAGTGACATTGATAAATCAGGGTACATATGTTGAGAGAAAATATCTCTAGATTATTTTGACATTTGATTGTGCTGTATACCCCTCCCGCAAAGTTAAATTGTCTTCTGTCACCTTCTATCTGGTTTTCTTTGTGCCCCTCCCCTTCCCTAACCCCTCTCTCCTTCTTCACCCCCTCCTCCCTCCCCCAACCCCCCCCCCCCGCCCCTGTTGCCATCACATTCTTGTTCATGTCTCTGAGTCTCGTTTTTATGTCCCTTCTATGTATGGATTCATCTCAGTTTTTTTTCTGATTTACTTATTTCACTCCGTATAATGTTATCAAGGTCCATCCATGTTATTGTAAATGATCCGATGTCATCATTTCTTATGGCTGAGTAGTATTCCATAGTATATATGTACCAAAGTTTTTTAATCCACTCGTCCTCTGACGGACACTTGGGCTGTTTCCAGATCTTCGCTATTGTGAACAATGCTGCCACAAACTTGTATAGGGCAGTGCCTCTTCAGGCCCGCTGCCCCTTTTCCCGCGTGCCATTGCGCCCATGCTCCGTCCACACTCCACCTCCCCCTCTGGCTTCCCCCAGGAGGATGTTCCCCAGCTACAAGGTGAAAGTCACAGGCATGAACCCCAAGACCAAGTATATCCTTCTGATTGACATCGTCCCTGCCGATGACCACCGCTACAAGTTCTGTGACAACAAATGGTAAGTCACCTCATGTCACCTGCCTTCCCTGCTCTTTTCATTCACCATATCTATCACCACTGACATTTGCTCAGAGACTCGCCAGTGACTGCCCGATCTGATCTGCAGCCTCGGGAGCCTGCAGGGCAGTGCCTCGGCCGATGTCTGCACACCTGGAGCAGGCGGGGCTGGGGCCCAGGCTGCACGTGAGCTGCAGTGTCTGAGTGTTCGCTAGATTTCAGGGGTCTGTGCTCTCCCCACAAGGTGGTAGGGCGAGCAGAGACTGGGTGTATTTGGAAGCCAGGTCCTGCCAAGGGTCATGTTTCTATGATATTTCTTCTCTCTCTGGGCTGGCTGTGCTCTCCCCACAGCCCTGGACAGACAGGATTGGTGACTGTGCTGTGAGTGACCGATGAACACCAACCCCGGGTTATTTAGGCTCTGGTGGTGCTGCACGGGGAGGAGGGCGGGAGCCGTTTTCTTGGGGGTCCAGCTGCCTGCTCTGTGGCATCTCTCTCCTGCTTCTCCACTCACTTGCTCTTTCTGTGGCTTCAGTGCCTGTCCACCATCCAGAGTCAGCGGGCTGCCGCCCGGTGGTTCAATGATGGGATCCTTCGGCAAGGGGCTGGGGAGGAAACAGGCAGGTTGAAAGGCAAAACCAAACTGGGGCCATGTAAAGAAACCCCGGCTCCATTTCCTGAGGCCACCTCCTTAGTGCCCTGTCTGCCCCCAGAGCCCAGGGCAGTGCTCACGGAGGAGGGATGGAATGAATCAACGACCCCGGGATATGGGCTCCGCTGTGGCAGGTGGTGGTAGGGCGAGCAGAGACTGGGTGTATTTGGAAGCCAGGTCCTGCCAAGGGTCATGTTTCTATGATATTTCTTCTCTCTCTGGGCTGAATTAGCACTCAGAGCAGGCTCTGGCTGAGGGGACAGCTACCAATGAATTTCTTTAGAGCAAGCGTTGTTTTAGGGGCAAGAAATTCGAAAGTTGTCTAGGTCCACTGAAAAGCTCCCTCCAAATAATATAACATAACTTTTAAAAATGCTATCAGTGTTTTTCAACCTCCAGTCTGTGGACTCCTACTGGTCCACCGGGAATACTGTGCCGGTCCGTGAAAGAGTTAACCACCCCAGTGTGGCTACCAATAATACATTTGTGGTTTGCCCCTTTCCTAGTAAATAATGACATTTCTCTGTAATCGCCCTTCCTCTTTCACCCTCTTTTCTGTCCCTCACTGCTACCCCCTAAAATCCTAATTGTCAGTGTGATAGGACCAGCATCGATATTTCTTCCTTTCAGGTCTGCGGGGATTTGCTCTCAGAGAGTCGACAGGGACTCTGGGCTTCCCACGGTAATCAGCTGCTCTTTTGGCAGGATGGTGGCGGGGAAGGCGGAGCCCGCCATGCCAGGAAGGCTCTATGTCCACCCAGATTCTCCTGCCACTGGGGCCCACTGGATGCGGCAGCTGGTCTCCTTCCAGAAGCTGAAGCTGACAAACAACCACCTGGACCCGTTTGGCCATGTAAGGGCCTGAGGGCGAGGCCTGGGGTGCGGTGGGTGGGCTGGGCTCTGCAGAACCTACTCTTGGGCCCAGCTCCAGGCTTCGGTGCCAGTTGGGCCCGTTTGTGCCAGGAGGCAGGGCCCCAGTGCCACAGCTGCACGTCCTTCCCTTCACACTTACGGCTGGGTAACTTTTGGCAAGTTTTTTGGCCTTTTGGAGCCTCAGTTTCCTTGTCTAGAAAATGAAGGTGACCATACGTACTGTCCCGGCTGTGAGAATTAAACGGGAGAGTGTGCACGCAGCACCTGCACGCTGGAGGCTCTGGATAAATGGCAACTATGACAGTCATGACGGAAGGACAGGTCCGATCGCTCAGAGCTGGTGTCCCCAATGTCTTGCTGGAGCATAAGATAAGGAAACTTTCTTGAGAGAGAGTCTGATGAGGGTGAAGCCCGCCAGAGCAGGCCTCTCTCTGGCTCCCGTGTCAGCCCTGCGCCAGCCCTGCCTGGGACCTGGCTCTCGCAGAGAGACTCCGAAGCCCACAGACAGACGGACGGGTTGCCGCCACCCCACCCAGGCTGCTGGAGCTTATTCTGCCCCAGCTGCCCTGGCAGACCCACAAACAGCTTTTTATGTGGAAATTTTTAGCTCAAGTGTGTAGGGCAAACTTAAGTCTCGGGACCTGGTATTACTCGCCAGGGCACAGGCCCTGCCCCTCTAGGCTACGACGGTTATGCTGAGTGTGCGGGGCTGGGCGGGGGCCCTAGATGCAGCTTCCCAGGGTGCACAGGGAGCACTCAGGCTGTGCACAGAGCGGGTGAGCAGCCGTGGGCATGTGCAGGTACGTGCCTCCTTTATACCTCAGTTCTTTTTCTGGGGGTCTGCATGCAAATCAGAATTCTGTGACTCATATACTGCTCACAAAAATTAGGGGATATTTCAAAATGAATATGAAGCGATACAAAAAAGAAGCATTTGATTTTTTTTTATTAAACAAGAACATCAGAAAAGCAAACAACAAGTCAAAGCAAGTTGTTTGATGATGCAAATGAGATGCAAAACCAACTTTGATTTCATTGGTGAAAATGCACTATACAAAAGGCTGAAAGTACAGGAGTATCTGCATGTTCCCTGATCCCCTAAAGTTTGTGAGCAGTAGTTCCCCGTGGAAAATGCCAACAATTGCACGTCTGATCGACTGATATGTAACTAGCAAGCAGCTCTTAGTTCTCATTTTCTCAGTCTGTTCAGTTCTCTTCTCTTGGACTATAAACAAGCAACTAGCAGAATGCTCATTCAACGTAGTTAATTCCTGATTTATCTGTTTTGCAAGCAGCATGGGTTTTTCCCATGTGGGCCGGCAGGTGCTGTTGGGTGTGACAGAAATGTGCCGGTGTGCACAGAAGCAGGCGCGCGTGCAGCCCAGCCTGCCGCGGAAGCAGAGACAAGCCACTGATCCAAGGGGAAGGGTCAGCCAAGTCCCCGCCTCCCAGAGCACAGGGACTTATAACTGAGGGGAGAGGGACCTTCCAGATCTTTCTGGGCACTGTCCTGGCCAAGACTTTGTTCCCAGCCAGCTCCTCCTAGGCCTCTTCTGCTTGGCCAGGCTGTGGCACCAGACTCGGGAGGTTAATGGATGCTTCTGTGGGGGAGGCAGGGAACCTAGCTGACAGGCACGCTCACCACTGCACACACACATGCACGCTCCGTGGGACAGACCTCTGGGGTGAGCACAGAGCTTGGTGGAAGCTGAATCTTTGGGTGAGTGACCAGAGTACCTAGGGATCAATGCTCTGGTGAGATTTTTGGATGCGTAGCTCGCCATGGTGGTTGCCAGCTTCAGGGATGCCTCAGGGGACTCTTTCACATCCCTGACCCTCTGCAGAAAGTGGCAGGGGAGGAAGTCACGTGGCTAAACACCTGGGCTTTTTTAGGAATAGGAGCGAGACCTAGCCTTGGTAGACCAGCAGATTTTCTCAGCCTGGCTTGCCTCTTTAGTGGCTCTACTGGGTTCCATAGGGATTTGTCCTAACCCTGCATATAGTCTCAGGTCTGAGCTAGTAGGGCTGCTCGATGGACTAGTGATGGGGGCGCCATGCCCGCCTGGGGCTCAGCTCCCTTTGGCAATGGGGATGTTCCTTTACTGACTTCAGCTTTCTCTCCAGAGGGTAGGGCTGCAGAGCAGCTCCCTTCTTCCCTGGGCCCACACGGGGTGGCAGGGCTCAGGGAGATTATCTCAGGAACTGGGGAGCAGTCTTGGACCCATGCTTTCTGATTTCAGTTCCAGCACTCTCTCGCTTCTGCACCTGTTTCTCTGTGTTCCCAGCTTGAGCTGTCCTGTCTGCAGGTATTTGGAGCACCTCTGGAGAAGGGAGCGGCCCGTGGCCATGCAGTCAGGGGCCGTGGAGGACGGGCTCACTTCCTAGACATCTCAGGGCAAAGTAGCCCACTGGGACCTTGGCTCCTCCGCTCCTCGGCCTGTTCCCACGGGAGTGGTGAGCTCTTCAAGTCCCCCTTCCTGGCTTCTCAGGGCAGGAGGCTGGGACGGCGCCATCTCACACTGTGAACTTGCCCCAAACAAGCCCTTCCTTCTACATTTTCAGTTTTCCCTGGGAGCTTCCAAACCTCAAGTAACTTTCTCTAGCCAAATGGACTTGGGACTTTTCTCCCAGCATCGCAGGGACCTTATTTAGCAGCTGTGTCCCATTTGCAGCTTTCCCCCAGGAGTAGGGCCCAGGGCTCGGGGTCCAGGGTTCAGGGTGAGGGCTAGGGCCTGACCACGTCTCTACATGGCAGGCAGGGGTCTGGGACAGGGGCCTCTCAGACCACATGGCCACATGCTCCAAAAAGACAGGACTGGGTTCTGACTAGAAAACTCCTTGTGGACTTTTGCTGTGAGTCCAGGAAAGACCTCTGTTCTTGACGGGTAGGTTCAGGGTATGACCCCTGGGCTCTGGGAGTAAAGCCCAAGGCCGAGGGAAAGTGGGCAGAAAGGATCAGGGGAAAGGGCAGGACCACGCAGCCTCCTTGCAGCCCTGACTCAGCGTCACTTCTCTAGTTCTGGGGGCCGCGCTGGCCATCTGCCCACTGTTCCTTCCTACACGCCACCCAACCTGCGCCCCAGATGACCATGTGGTGGGAAAAGGAGATGCTTCTGGAAGTCGAGGGGCCTCACTGGGGGAGGGCAGCATCCCACGGCAGGACGTGGAGATGACTGGCGCAAAGGTCTATCTTCTCCTGCCTCAAGCTTCCCAGATCCCCAGATTCCCGAGGACGAAGGTCAGTCTATGCGCTTTGACATAAACTTGATGTTTGAATCTGTTCCAGAGGCTGAGTTCCCTGGGCTGGGGGTGTGGGCTGCAGCTCCTTGGCCACAAAGTGACACGTGCACAGTTCCCTCAATGTGCCACTTCCTTCTCTGCCACAAGCCTCTTCACCTAGTCAGTTACTCCTGACTTGGGATCCATGCTCAAATGCCACTTCTTCAGGGAGATTGTTCATGGTCCTCATGACAGGCTTTCCAAGCTTTGTACACCTTCCTGTCCTCGTACTTACTACATTGAGTTCTATACTTCTCTGTCAAATTTGTTTTTGAACAGGAAATACATTCACATGGTTTATTTTATTATTATTTTTTTTTTTACAGAGATAGAGAGAGGGATAGATAGGGACAGACAGACAGGAATGGAGAGATGAGAAGCATCAATCATCAGTTTTTCATTGCGACACCTTAGTTGTTCATTGATTGCTTTCTTGTATGTGCCTTGACCGTGGGGATACAGGAGACTGAGTAACCCCTTGCTCAAGCCAGTGACCTTGGGTCCAAGCTGGTGAGCTTTTGCTCAAACCAGATGAGCCCGCGCTCAAGCAGGCGACCTCAGGGTCTCGAACCTGGGTCCTCCACATCCCAGTCCGATGCTCTATCCACTGCGCCACCGCCTAGTCAGGCTCACATGGTTTAAAAATAAACCAATGAGTAAGTCAAAATGTCTACAATGAGATGTTTTTCTCCAGGGGTTCCCCATCCACTTGATTTCTTCCATTCTCAGCCACAAGTAACCGACGGTAAGAGCACACGTCAGTTGCTGGAGCTGGGACAACTGGAGAGCTCTCTGTAAGAGAATAAAAGAGTTGGATTCACACCTCATATCAAATGCCAGAATAAATTCCAAAAGAATCAATGGTTTAAGTGTAAAAATAAATCCATAAAACACTAAAAGAAAACAGAAGAAAATGTCCTTGCAAGTAAGGAGTGGATGAGGGCTTTCAAGGATGAGGGCTTTCAATTACTTAGAACTAATTATTTTCAGTGTTTCCTATTGCATACACAAGCAGAACGCAGGCTCTCAAATCGTTGCTTTTAGACACCAATGTAGTGTGATACAAACTTTTTTTTTTTCTAGCAAGAGAGACAGACAGGGACAGGCAGACAGAAAAGGAAAGAAATGGGAAGCATCAACTCATAGTTGTGGCACCTTAGTTGCTCATTGATTGCTTCTCATATGTGCCTTGTCCTGGGGGGGGGGGGAGATCCAGCCAAGCCAGTGACCCCTTGCTCAAGCCAACAACATTGGGCTCAAGCCAGTGACCTTAGGCTTCGAGCCAGCAACCATGAGGTCATGTCTATGATCCCATGCTCAAACTGGATGAGCACAGGCTCAACCCAGCAACCTTGGGGTTTCAAACCTGGGTCCTCAGTATCCCAGGCTGACGCTCTATCCACTGCACCACTACCTGGTCAGGTACAAACACTTTTTGCAACCTTGCTTTGTCAACCTAGTATATCATAGGGATCGTGCCATTCATACAGAGCGTCCCTGTTTCTTTTTACACAGCTGCATAGAATTTCATCACATGATTGTTTCATAAATTTGCCACGGGTCCTTACTGAAAGACTTAGATGTTTTTCTATATTTTTGCTCTTTTGATTATGCGTGTGCATATGGCATTGTGTACTTGTGCCAAGTGTGCCTGTGCCAAGGATATCTATGCCATGAAGTGCCTATTCAAAGGGTATTTGGATTTGTCATTTGTAATTCTGCCCTCCACTGGAGTCACACTGATGTATATTCCTGCTGTCACTGTAACCTCACCAACACGGTAGGAGAAAAAAGTTCTGGATTTTTGCCAGCCTGATGCGTGAGATGTAGATATCCATTTTAGTTTTAACTTGTATTTCTTCTTGAGGGTAAGCATTTTTTTAAAAAAAATATGTATTTCCTCTCCTGTGAACTGCTGTCCTTATCCTTTCTTCAGTTTTCTCTTAGATTTTTTTTTACCACTTATTAGTTCTAGGCACTTTTATAAATTGGGAAGATTTCACTCCTATCTGTGATATGAGTTGCACATATGTTTTCCCACTTTGTGATTTGTCTTTGGCTTTTGCCTGCAGTGGTATTCCTGTACAGAAGTTTCTGATTGGCTGTCTCGGTCTCTTCCTCACAGATTCTGCCTTTTGAGTAATTGAAAGCCCTTATCCACTCCTTACTTGTGAGAGAACTTTCTTCTGTTTTCTTTTAGTGTTTTATGGATTTATTTTTACACTTAAACCATTGATTCTTTTGGAATTTATTCTGGCATTTGATATGAGGTGTGAATCCAACTCTTTTATTCTCTTACAGAGAGCTCTCCAGTTGTCCCAGCTCCAGCAACTGGCGTGCGCTCTTTCCTCCCCGTTCAGGATGCCTGTTTCGGTGTCCCGATCCCTGACTGGACCTGGGCCTTTTCCTGGGCCAGCACCTCAGCTGCTGGAACTTGCTGACAAGTTTCACTGCTGACAGGGCTCACCCCACTGCTCTTCTGTTTCAGTCTTCTGGGGTTAGGCCTGTGTGCTTTTTCACAGGAACTTTAGAATAACCTTGTAGTATTGAGAACAGGGCTTATTTTCATTTATTTATTTAAGTAAACTTATTGGGCTAACATGGGTTAATGACATCATATGAGTTTCAGGCATATAGCCTTATTATACATCATCTGTGTTCTCCACTGTGTGTTTGCCGCCGCACGGCTAGCGTCCTTCTGTCACTGCATGGCTGACCCCTTTACTCGGCTGTACTCCGCCTTTCCCGTATGTTAGAATCAGTGTACCGTATTTCCCCAAGTAGAAGATGCGCCCATGTATAAGACGCACCTTAATTTGGGGGCCCGGAATTTGGAAAAAAAAATGTATTACAGAAAGTTATTGAACTCAAGTTTTATTCATCATAAAATTCATACAACTTATCATCACTGTCAAAACTCCCATCCATTAGCATGTGCTCATCTGTGTCTGATGGCGAATCACAGTCTTCATATACTGCCTCGTCCTCAGTTCCATCTATGACATTTAAAATGCCACAACCACTGTATAAGATGCACCCAGTTTTTGGACCCCTAATTTTTTTTTTTTAAAGTGCATCTTATACATGGGGAAATACGGTAACTGATAAATTTATTTAGGGACATTGGTAGGAATGCCTTTCTCTTTGTTGAAGTCTGCTTTTTGTCCTCCAAAAGTGTATTCAAACTTGTTTCCTAAGATCCTGTGCCATTCTTGTTCAGTATTTCATCGTGTTACTATTATAAATGCAGACTTTCTGCCACTACATTTTCTCACCAAATTTTTGCTTGATTTTGGATGATTGTGTGACTTCCCACTATAGGAAACCATGAGTTTTGTCATCGCCGTGATGTCCTAGTGCCCGGCACTGTCTGGAAGAAAGTGGGTGCTGGTCAGCAGTGAGTGAGTGAGTGGACCTGCTGAATCGGATGGTATTCAGACAGAGAAGGCCCTTCCTCCACCAGGGGCTGGTGCCCCACAAAGCTTATGCTGTTCATGTGCCAGTGGGGCGAGCTACTGGTCTCCTTCTTCTCCTCTTTGTCTCCTCTATTTTCTGAGTCCTGACAATGTGCCAAGCCCTTGTTGGGGGTTTCGGGGATACAGGTGCCCTGCACAACTTCAGGTCTGGCCTGGCCCTCACCAGCCAGGCTCAGGTTACGAGCTCAGGCTGGGAAATTAGTACCAATTCTGGCTCTGCCTCCCATCAGTGTCTGAGGTCGGGCACACACCTGCACCTCCCTGAGCCTCCGCCCCTTGTCTATCACAGTGGGGCTAATAATAGGGATGTCATGAGGATTAATCACATGATGTGTGTAGAAGGCTCAGCATGGCCTGGCACACAGGACCTGCTCAGGGAACGGGGGCTATTATTGCCAGGACTGTGAGAGAGGCGGGAAAGTCTCTGGGCCCTGGGCTGCTGCCCTGGAAGTGATTCCCAACCGTGGCACTGACCCTTGAACAATATCATTTGAACTGCATGGGCCAGTTAAAAAAAAATCCGTGTATAAGTAGATCCATGCAGTTCACACTGCCTAGCTGAAGGGTCAACTGCACTTACCCAGCCTGTGGAGAGCACATGTACTCTCTGAGGCCATCTGGAATCTTCTCAGGATTCTGTCTCCCACCAGCTGTGTGTCCTTGGGCAAGTCACGTTCCCACTGCAGGCCTCCTGTTCCTCATCTGCAAGATTAGGAGCTGGACTAGAACGGTCCCCAAGGTCTGCCTGTGCAGGGCCTAGGCTGGGTGTTTCTCACAGAGATAAAACTGGGCCCTGCCTGTCCGGCACGCTCTGGTGAGCTCTCCGGGAGGTGGATGTTTGGCGCTATTGCAACCTTTAAAGTAGAACAGGCTTCTGAGTTGTAGCCAGCACATAATGAATCCCATTTCTATAAAACAACGATGATGATGAGCCCAGTTGTGTAGTAGGCTTTGTTGACGTGGCTGGCCCATTTGGCCCAATATCCTCTGCAACAAATAAAAAATGTGAGACCCTGGCAAAGTAGTTTAATGTGACGCCTGAGGAACTTCCGAATAAAGCCAGGTGTGTGAGTCACTGGGTTGGTTTCATTCTGTCGGGCCGATGGGACGGAGGCTCCAGTTTATATCTGCGTTGGTTCAGTGGGAGGGACTTCCTTCCAGACACTTGTCCAGGTTCCAGACTGTCAGAATGGGAAGGGTATTTGGGACCGCATAGTCAAAGGCCGCACTTTACAGATGGGGACCCCAATTATTGGAGGGGAAGAATTTGGCTCAAGACTTGTAGCTGATGAGCAGAGATCCATAGAAGCTTCCAGGCCTGTCTTCACTTCTCTGTGCCTGGGGGTGCATACCCCTAGTGGCTCCTGCCTGGCCCTGCAAGTCTAACAGTTTTTCTCCTTGTTCTCTGCCAGCCTGACTGGTTCCCTTCCCTGCATAGGCATGTTGTCTGGTGGGCTAAGGGGTTTGGCCTTTATCCCCAGGGGCAAGAGGGGACCATCAATGGTGGCATTATGAACAGAGGACACTTATTGAGCCCTAAATGCTGGCAGGAGTGGTGGTGGTAGGGACATGAGGGGAGAGGAGGAGACACAAAGGGCCCTACTCTGAAGCCGTGTGCGGTCTTTCTGGATGAGCCACAAGGTTTGAAATGGGGGAGTGACCCGATCCATGCGTCATGGGTGAGATGGACAGGAAGTAGAAGGGGGCAGGGAGGAGACTGTCCCAAACCACAGTGACAGACAGTGGTGTCTGACCCGGGGCTGTGCGGCAGGGCTGGGCAGGTGTTCTACAGGTGGAGTCGCAGGGCTCAGTCACTACTGATTGGAGGTGGGTGACCGTGAAAAAAGGGGACTTGACAATGCCCAGGGCTCTGTCGGAACCATTACAGCCTGTGATGCCCAGGTGGCAAAGGATGGGGTTGGCACTGCCACTGGTTCTAAGGTGTCCCCAAGGGACAGCACAGCCTTCTGCATTCTCCCTTTGTGTCCCGGTCCCTTGGCGAGCCGGAGTGACCAGGGCTGGCCCTGTGTGCCAGGAAGCCTGTGAGTGCTCTCAGAAAGATTGTCTGTGCCATGCTTAGCCACTGTTTCTAACCAGAAAACTGCCTCAGAGGTCATCCTGTCCTGGGGAACAAAGAAGGACAGAGAGGAGTGGGTAGGGAGTTTCGGCCACGGCCCAGCTTGTCCTGTTCCCATAACCCTGCCTTGCACTTATAGTTCCTATTCGGGGAAAAAGGAGCCTGGAAGTACAAAAGGAATAAAGGACACGGCCCCTTTTCGTGAGGAGTTCTAGTTTAACCGAAGGGACGAGTAGAGAGGAAATCACAGGAGTGGCACCACAGCCAAGCAGACACTGCGGGACATTTCAGAACTGGGGGTTCAGAGCAGGCCCGAGGAATCTGGGGAGGCCCCCCGGAAGAGTGGAGAGGCCTGGAAGGGGAGGGGGATGGGAAAGGAAGGTGAAAACAGCGGAGGGAACTGCATATGCACAGGTGCAGAGGCAGGAATCTGGGGATTCCTGGAGGCACCCGGACCACCTGCCAGGTAGTCAGTGGCTAGGTCTCCTGGGAACTTGGGTTCTTTGTTATCTCCTGCAGCTGGGGGGACAGGGCAGGGGGACACAGTAACCTAATGGACTGGGAGGTGTTCCCCAAGACCCAGCTCCTCTCCCCAGGGGTCTCTTCCCAGCCTCCTGCAAAGGGATGTCCACTGAGCCTCCCAGCCCTGCAGGACCTATGTCCTCCAGCCTCACTCTGAGTCTCTTGTCTGGCAGGCCCCCAGCTGGGCAGTGGGTCTCCAGCCACAAGACTTGGTTGGGGCGTTGGGAAGCTCTGGACTTGCCCCAGGAGGGTCCAGAGGTTTGTCACTGAGGACTTAGGGGTAAATGGCCAGTGCAGAAGGCAGAAAAGCTAGTTCTTGCTGGATGGAGCTACTCAGCCCAAACCAAGGAGGCCAGTGAAGGCCAGAGCCCACAGCCCAGCTCCTGGCCCACCTGTGCTCCGGGCTGTCCCTGTCCCCAGGGTGTGATGAAGGCAGAGCCTCCCAGGATGAAGGCTTCTGCCCTGGCTCTCCATGGAAGAGCCTGGCTCTGGCCCTTCTCTTGGTGCTCTGGTCACGCAGAGGCTAAATCCTTGACTAAGCTTCAGCACCAGGCCTGGTCCCGGGGAACCTGGAAATGTGGGAGCCAGCAGGCTCGGCTGAGGGGTAGAGAGAGGAACTCAGAGGGGATTGGGACCTGAGGGCCAGCCTGGCCCAGCCAGGGCAGGAGCCAAAGGGTTAACAAAAGCAGCAGTGCTGATAAAATGCCCCAAATTCCTGGTCCTGCCTCCAATGGGGAGTGCGTCTGGCAAATGTCAACGATAAAAATTACATTTTAATGGCACATGATGCAGCCGCTACCGTGGGCGCAGCTGAACAAAGCAGGCCTGCAGCGGCCACGCTGTGTGTGATGCCCAGGGCTGCAGGGCCACGCCTCCTGGGCGCTTTCATAAGCTTTGGCCATCAGGGTACCCACCTCCCAGCCCCAAGCATCCTCAAGGGCCTATGGGTGACCGGGCCTCTGGCTTTCTCCCTCGTTATTTTAGGAACTTTGCTTGTCTCCTAACTTGGTGCCTTGAACTCTGTCTAGCCTGGACGGCTGCAAAGTCCCTCCCGGCTGTGAGCGGCCTCGGGCGGGTCTCGGGCAGGAAGCCTCTGAGCTCCCCACTACCCTCTGCAGGCCTCCGTGAATGTGAGGGTGAATGCACAGAGGAATTACTGGATGACAAAGGTCAGAGTGTAGCATTTCCCCCAGCTTCCCTCCCTCCCAGTTCCACAGACTTCTGGGCTGGGAAGCTGCCTGTGTTGCTGACACGTGTGAGGAGGGCTGAGCCCCCTCAGTGGGGGCTCCCCCTAAGGAAGGCAGTTACACACAAGCGGTGGCGAGGGGTCCACAGGGAGAGAAGCAAGGGGCAGAGGCAGCCTGGAGGGGCAGCCTGAGGGAGGTAAGGAATGCACTATGAACCCATTTTACAAATAGGGGCACTGAGGCTCGGAGGTGTCCAGCGGCTTGTCTGAGGTCAGTGCATGAGGCAGTGGCCCCCTGGACTTCCGCCTGTAACTCAGAATTATACCCACGGCACTGTGCCGGGTCCTCTGGGGGCTTTAAACTGTTCCATTCTCCACGGCCACAGAGAGACGGTCTGTGATGTCGGGGAGGTCCTGGGACCAGGCATCGGTGCTGGAGCAGAGTGGCTAAGTGAGGGCCTGGGGGCTTGGTTCTTTACATGGGAACGTTAGGACCTTTCTGGGCTCAGGCCCTCTCTGTCATCAGGCCCCGAGTCTGGGCTTTTCAGAAACGAGAGCCAGCCCAGGGCCAGCTGAAAGAGGCCGGCGGCCAGAGGGTGGGGACCTGGCGCTCAGGAGGAGACTCTTCTCTTCCAGATCATCCTCAACTCCATGCACAAGTACCAGCCGCGGCTACACATCGTGAAGGCTGACGAGAACAATGCTTTTGGCTCCAAAAACACAGCCTTCTGCACCCATGTGTTCCCAGAGACTTCCTTCATCTCTGTGACCTCCTACCAGAACCACAAGGTACAGCTGCAGTCCCCACAGCCCCACCAGTGTCACCATGGGGCATTTTTGTGGGCTCCGGAGAGGCTGGGAGTACAGCTTTGGAGGCAGCGAGGCTGAGGCGGGCCTAGTGCAGGACCGCAGGAGCCTGCCAAGGACGCAGCGCAGTGAGACAGCGCGTAATGAGACAGACAGGAGGGAGGTGACTGGAAATCTCTGGTGCATAGGAATCGTGGTCTCTATTTGGGGGGCCAAAGTTGGCGGCTGTAAACCCTGGAAGGTGGAGCTTGCCTTGTGGCTTAAATGTTAGGCTCCTCCATCTATACCTGGTGGATTCAAAGGTCAATTTCTAGGAGTGCAGAGAGAGGGGGCAGGAATGGCAGAGAAGCCTGGGGCACTGTCAGCCTTGTGGGAGCAGGGAGACTGAGCTGTCTGGAGGCCTCTCCTGAGCTGTGGTCAGAGGGCGTGGGCTGTGTCCAACCCCTCCGCCTCCCCAGCCCAGCCAGACTGCGCCCCAAACCCGCGTGGGCCACTCTCCCTGGCCTCTCTGAACCTTTCAGGGTGCTTTTCACATCGTGCACATTGGGATTGGCGAGGTGGACAGGGGTCATTGCAGAAGGACCATCAGCTGTGGTGGATTTTAGTCAGAAAGAAGAGTGACAGTCACCTGCATTTAGAACAGTCATTCAGAGCTGGATGTGGCAGTTCAGTTGCACTGACAGGGGTGGCACAGACAGGAAGCCGTGTCAGCCACCCAGGAAAGGATGATGAGGGACTGAAGCCAGGAGCACAGTGAGCACAGAGACAGACTTGGAGGCTCTGCAGAAGTACAGCGGATAAGAGCCAGTGACAAGCTGTGGCTGCTGAGGCCAAGCAGGGCCCAGAGAGATCCCTGGCCTGCCTAGGCCCGGGCTGTGTGACTTCCCAGGCCCTGCCCTGGGCTCTGAGCGGCCGGGGTATGGGAGGAGGGCCAGAGTCTGGCCCCGTCCTCTGCCCCCGCACCTCAACAGTGTGTCCTCTCCTGCCAGATCACACAGCTGAAAATTGAGAACAACCCTTTCGCCAAGGGATTCCGGGGCAGTGATGACAGTGACCTACGTGTGGCCCGGCTACAAAGGTAAGGCTTTCCCAGCCGGGGGTGGGATTGGCAGACTGGGTTCAGGCATGTGGACTCAGTAACCCTCCAAGAATCTTCTCTCTTTCCCTCCCTTCCACTGACTGTCCTCCTCACTGCTCCAGCAAAGAATACCCCGTGATCTCCAAAAGCATCATGAGGCAGAGGCTGGTCTCCACGCAGCTCTCGGCCAAGCCCGACGTCAGCCCCCTGCACGGCCCCCACCAAGCGCTCCAGCACTACCAGTATGAGAACGGGGCTCACATGCAGTTTGCTGCGGCCGAGCCTCAGGACCTTCCCCTCAACACCTTCCCAGCCCAGCGGGACTCGAGCCTCTTCTACCACTGCCTGAAAAGACGAGGTAGCTCTCTCCTGGTCTAAAAGCCCTAGAGAGTTAGAGGAGGGGTGCAGCTGTCCTCACTAACACTCCCCACTGCGCATGGGAGCATGCAAGGATGCACACCTGAGCGCACGTGCACACGCACACATGCGCTTCGGGGTACTTGTGTGACCTGGGAGAGCACGCCTGAAGGGTTGGGGCCATGGATAAGCTCAGTGCAGAGATGGTTCTCGCTGTCGATGCAGCAGCCTCAGGATCCTCACAGACACGGGGCCTTCTGTCCCCAGACATTGGTGTCCCTCCCCAAGCCCAGGGGTTGCTTTGAGGCCACTGCTGTGAGCACCTCCTCAGGGTGGGCAGGCAACAGAAACCAGCTGGGCCACCTCTGAGCGCGGGTGGAGGCTGCGGCACCACAGCCCAGAGGCTTTAGATCGGGGCTGTCATTTACCAAAGCAAACTCCACCCTAAAACAGGGGTGACCTGCAGACAGGACTAGGGGCTCGCTGCCTCATCACACTAGGGTCTGCAAAGGCTTCTTGCGAGTGGGAAGGAGCTATTGTGGATGTAGACTGGGGGCTGGGACCACAGGCAACAGCACTGTCTGTGAAGAACAGGGGCCCTGCGCTGGGAACCAGAACGTCTGCGCTCTGGGGCCAGGTCTCTATTCTTCATCTATAAAACAGGAATGGTCAGTGTTATTACGTCAGAAGACTTCACAGGGTCACTGAACTTCACTGGGGAATGAGCTTGGGGACGTTCACGTGCAATCCAGAATGTTCTCTCCGTCCAGCTCCTAGAGACCGTCACACAGAGCTCTGAATACCCCTGTTCCGGTCCCATTAGAACTAACGACCTGGACCAGAAGTTGGCAAACGGTGGCTCTGGGACTAGTCTGCCCGCTGCCTGTTTCTGTTCTGGCCCGGGAGCCGTACAAACGGTTTTTACATTGTTAATTACACCGTTCACAAAAGTAGGGCATATTTTATCACTTCATAATCATTTTGAAATATCCCTAATTTTTGTAAGCAGTATAGTTGGAAAACATCAAAAGACTTATTTCATGATATGGGAACATTAGATGAAATTCAAATTTTAGTATCCATAAATAAAGGTTTATTGGAACACAGCCATACATATTTATTTACCTACTATCTGTGGCTGCTTTCATGTGACGACAGCAGGGTTGAGCACAGTGAGTCCTCACTTAACGTCATCGACAGCTACTGCTACTTCAGGCATCATTAAGTAAAATGAAGCCAGTGTCACCATGGGCTAACTGACATAAACAAGAGTTAGGCTCCTACAGCGTATTTCTGGTCATGAAAACATCACCAAACTTCCAAAACACTTCCATATCAAACATTGAAATAAATGTACACTATGCGTACATTTAAGAAAGATTAATGAAAAAGGTAAGATAATGATTTTGCCCATGTATTTCAGCCCAGGGTGGCAGGTAGCCCGAGCCTATCCCTACAGCTCAGGCACAAGAACCCGCCCTGGTCAGGACACTGCCCGCACGCTCACCGAGACGTGCACGTTGACACGCCGGTTCCCCTCGTGTGCTCATCTTCAGGACGTGAGAGGAAGCCAGAGAAAACTCACACAGACGGGGGAGAACAGGCAAACTCTACACAGACAGCGGCCCCACCCCTGGATTATTCCCCCCCCCATCAACATTATCCTGAAATGCTGAATAAAACAAAAACGATTCAAAGACCTACTGTAGTTATGACAGATTCCACATGACCCACAAAGCCTGAAATCTTTACTGTCTGGACCTTTACAGAAGTTTGCTCACCCCCGACCTAGAGTGACTGGGCCATTTCCCCAGTTCAAGAGCTTACTGCTCTTGAGAGAAAGGAGGAATTTGGAGAGAAGATGGAGAAGGGATGAGTGAGGGATGAATGAAAGAGCTGGGTAAGAGAGAGGGGCAAGTTCCCCCTCACCCGATGGGGCAGAGGTGAGCGCAGGCCTTCACCCTTGGCCACTCCTCCAGGTCACCCTGCCCCGTGCGCACACCCAGTCCAGAATGAGTCCCTAGAGAAAACTAGGGGGTGAGCCAAGATTCTTAAGTTGGTTGAGTGGGCTGCATGCAGCCTGAGGCCCTGGGCCGGGGTCGTCATCCCTGGATCCTGGGGCGGGGTGGGTGGTGGTGGTAGGGGGGATGGTACCACTTCAGCCCTCCTGGTTGAGGATATTGAAGGACATGCATACATGGTTTGGGGCAGCTGGTGTTATCTTTCCTCAAACAGAGTATTAGCTTAGGCTCCATTTCTTAATTTTGTAAACAGTGTTGTGTGTTGGAATCTGTGTGAAACAATGTAATGGGACTTCTTTGAACATGCGTAGGGTTTGCTCCCTCTTCTAACAGCAACAGGAACGTGCCTACAAATAGTTTGGGCTTGCGAAGCCTTCCTGGGAGCTGAGGATTGAGGCAGAAACATCGTGGCTTTAATTTTCTGACTAATTCAGACAGATGTGGCCTCTGGGCCTGGTTTGGTCTGGCAATTGTCTCTACTTTCCTTGGCCAGAGTGGGCCTGGTCTATGAATGCCAGCACACATTAAGGCCTCTTCCCATCCCCAAGAGTCAAGGCAAAGGATCAAAGCTGTGCACCTCCTGGCTAAACACATCACTCGGTGTCCAACGATGCAGTGGTCCCCGTGGCCTGTGAGCACGGTCCATCCATCCTCTTACCATTTCTTGGCTGCTGCCACCTTGTAAAAGCTGTAGCTGATTGAAATGGTTTTGGGAGTGCCATGGCAACATGGGGCAAGGGCGGGCCCTGCATGACACAGGTAGGCTGTCCTGGCATCTAGCTGGGGTGTTCTGGGCCCTGGGCTGGTGGAAACGGCTCTTCCTGAAGGTTTCTTTGTCTTCCAGCAGACAGCGCCCGCCACCTGGACTTACCCTGCAAGCGCTCCTATCTGGAAGCCCCCTCGGCAGTGGGGGAGGAGCATTACTTCCGGTCTCCCCCTCCCTACGACCAGCAGATGCTGAGCCCCTCCTACTGCAGCGAGGTGACCCCAAGAGAAGCCTGTATGTACTCGAGCTCGGGGCCTGAGCTCGCAGGGGTGTCGGGGGTGGACGACTTGCCCCCACCCCCCCTGAGCTGTAACATGTGGACGTCAGTCTCGCCGTACACGAGTTACAGCGTTCAGACGATGGAGGCGGTGCCCTACCAGTCCTTCCCCACACACTTCACGGCCACCACTATGATGCCTCGGCTGCCCACCATCTCCCCGCAGAGTGCCCAGCCGCCAGGGAACACCCACTTCAGTGTCTACAACCAGCTGTCCCAGTCTCAGGCCCGGGAGCGGGCTCCGGCCGCCACCTTCCCGAGGGAGCGGGGCCTCCCCGCCGTGTGCGAGCGGAAGCCGCCCTCGCCACACCTCAGCGCCGCCAGCGACTTCCTCTACTCGCAGAGCTTCTCCTTGTCGCGGGAGGCTTCCCTCCAGTACCACTCGGGCGTGGGGACAGTGGAGAACTGGACTGATGGCTGACTCCCACGTCTCCCCGACAGCCCCAGGACCATGTCAGTCCAGGATTAAGCTCTGTGGGTGGCCTGTACGACCAGAAACACAGGAAGTATTTTAAATGGTGGGGTGTGTGCGTGCGCGGGTGTGTTTGGAGAGCCTCTATTTTCTGCCACACAATCAAGGTATAACAAGGAAAAAAAACACAGTTGTCTAAGCAGTGATTTTGGCTGCAGGACCTGGGTCCAGTGTTACCTAGCATCTCTTGAACATGCCCACAGCTGGGATGGAAGTGGGGAGTTCAGGAGAGTTATTAGGGAGTTCTGTAGTATTTGATTAACTCAGGGCCAGGTGTGAGGTCGCTCCCGCAGGGGAAGTTGGGGGAAGACTCACTGCTGGGGGTGGGGAGGCAGGTCTGTGCACATCTTAGAGTCCTGGCCTTCTGTGTGCAGGGGGAGCTGAGGCCCACTGCTGTGGCTGCTGGAGACTGTGAGGCTGCCCAAGAGGGGGCTCAGCCAGCCACGGAGCACGCTGAGTGGGGCTGGCTGCTTGGTTAGCGGCCCGGAAGTTCATTCCTATTGCTCTGAGGGCTGAGGGCTAGTTTTCAGAGAGGGTCGTGTGCTACGTGCCATGTAATGGGATTAAAACAATTTTTTTCCTTCAAGAGGAGGGGGAAAAAGCAACCAATGGCACCTCTATCATCATTCAGGTGTTCTTACAAAGTAAAAGCCCTTCCCCCTCGGTCCCCAGTGTACAAGCTCTCACTCCTTCTGTCGTGCCATCTGCATCCTGTGACCGGCAGTGATGAAACACACCTCACCTGGCAGTGTCCCCAGGCGACTGCATCGAAGCTGGTCCACTTCGGGGGCCTGGTCCACTCCCAGAAAGTCCCTGCCTCTGGAGCAGGAACACCCAACAGAAGTAGAAGTGAGAAGAATTGAGGAAACAGTCACGTATTCCCGTAGATTCAGCCACGGTGCGCAGAGGAGCGCGGACCGCTCCAATCCGGTGCGGCAGGTCCCGGCTGGCCCAGCTCTCCAGCACCGAGTATCGCCGGCCCTCCCTGTGGCTGGTGTGAACCCTGCAATCAAATGTGGAAAATCACTAAACTCTTTGCATGCTGAATAGCTATTTATATATTATATAAAGAAAGAAAGAAATATATATATATGATATATATATCACAAATGCAGGCCACATGTCAAATTCAGCTTTGCTTTTTTTTTTTTTTTTTTTTTTTTTTTTTTTACAAATGAATAAACTTTAAAAAATGAAATGTTGGAGGGGGTATTTGGAAAGACATCTATTTAATTTTTTTTTATTACACACTTGATGTTAAAAACTAAGAATGGTTTAGGAAAACATATGAATAAATAAATATAAATATAAATATATATATAAACACACAGTACAGATTAAACTTTATTAGAAGACACATTAGCTAACAGGATGTGGACCTTCAAGTGTTTTGGTGTATAGCATGGACGTGTTGTTTTACATATCGGAACATAAAGCCATCTGACAACCGTGATGCGTGTGGGTGATTTTTACTACAGACTCGTCATTTCCTGGCTCAGTGATGGTCTCTACCTCCCTTTTGCTTCCATTTTTTTTTTCTCAAGGGTTAGATGCAGATGGAGCCCTCAGTGCCACTGAACATTAGTACCGTGGAGCCTTCAGCATAGACAGAAGTAATTTAGGACACACAGGGCAACCTGACCTTCGTCTGCATGCTCCTCTCCGGGCGATGGGTCTGATTCCAGGGCCCACAAAGACCCCAGAACGACAGGGGAGCAAGTACACAAGAATCCGGCACCTTTTAGTAGTCAACACACAGCCTGGCGATCTGAGGGAGGAGATCTCCCACGCTGGGAATTCTTAGTGGGGTTGGAGCAGAAGAGCAGGTTCCATGCGGAGATGGGGCTTTCCGGAGCAGCGGGCGGTGGGAGCTCGCCACCGCCTGAGCCAGGAGAGGAGGACTGTGCATCTGCCCACCCCCCGCCAGGTCCCTGAAGCCTGACCACAAGATGGAGTGGGGAAAAGTCCAGGTTCACTCTGCTACCTTAGAAGAGAAGCTGGTGTCGGAAGGAGCTGTTGCGCTCCCTCCTCAGCCCTCCCCTCAACTGTGGTGCTCTTGGGAGGCTGTTCACTCTAATCCACCATCTCCAATGCAGGCTGGTCTGGCCACCAGGAGAAGAGCAGGCGAGGGCAAGGGTGCCTCTTCAATCCTGTCCTCATCAGGATTAAGATGAGGTTTTCTGCTGGGTAAAAGTCAACCTTGTCTCCTGTTTCCTCAGAGTCCGTCCCCGTGGCTCTAGGGTTTCTCTCTGGCCTGACTTCTTCCTGCAGAAAGAGGCCAGGCTCCCTCTTCCCTTGGCTGTGGGCGCCCACCTTGTGTTCCTTGATCACAGAGGAAAACTTAGCTGAACTTGGCTCAGGGGACAGGGAAAGAGGTGCTCTTCCTAACACACCTGCTCTGCTCTTTCTGGGTGAAGACTGCATTCTGGGATACTCTGCACCTTCTAGAACCCAGGCAGCGGGTTGGGAGCTAGCGGTGGGTTCCCTGGCTCTCTGAAGGCATGCTATTGTCTGGGGCCCCGGGAAAGAAAGCCACGTCTACAGGGGTATTGTGCCTTTAGGCAACCCCTAGCTTCCTGGCAGCTTTCTGAGAAGCAGAAGGTCCTTGGTCGTCCCCACCTGGGCATGGCTAGAGCAAGGCCTGTGGTGGGATTTGTGAAACTTTCCTGCCCCTCTGAATCAACAAATCAATAAAAAAGGGGCACATGGGATACCCTGGAACAAAGGGCACTATTCAGTAGCGCCAACAGGTCATACATCATCGGGCCAGAAACCTGCCACATGAAAAGTGTCTGCTTCTGCTGTGCCCTGCCTAGGAAGGGGAAAAAGGAGCAATGAACATCCATCTGTGAGGCCACAGGCAGGCAGCCGCCAGGGTGCTCACTGCAGTCGGGGCCAGGCCCCGGGAGAGGCGGGGTGCTCAGGCAGCCCAGCCACTGACTGCTCTCCCACCACAGAGGAGCCCACAGTTAACAAAAGGGAGAATGGAAAGAGAAGCTGGGTCAGACTGACAAATTGTTAAAAAACCAAACCCAACATCCAGCCTCTGCTGGGCCCCAGGGGGTCAAGAGGCCTCGGCAGGCCCCACTAATGGAGCCTGCCGGAGGAGTAGCAGCCTGGCCTAGCAGTGTCTTATCTTACAACATAAAATTAAAACCCACTTAAAAGGCCGGAGGGCATGTTAACATTCCCCCTGCTGTCTAATTGAAGTAGTTCCCAGTGCAAAGGATTTCACTTGAAAGATGTCTCCCTGGGAGCCCAGTGCTCCTGCTCAGGGGCAGGGGCAGGCAGGGAGGGACTGTCAGGCCAGCGCAGGCTCAGGCCAGAGGAGCGGGCTCTGCTTGCTGCCCCCGCCCAGGCGGCAGGTGGCAACAGCAAAGGTTAGGGTAGGCTGGGTTGTTTTGTATTTTTTAAATTGTACAAATTCATTAGCAGCTATGTCAGCAGAGGCCAGACTCCTGACAAGAAGCCCCGGTAATGACTCAAACATGGCGCGTTCTGCAGCGAAACCTGGCGGCTCCTGGGCTCCTGCGGCCCAGGGATTTCTATTCTGTCCCCCAGTTGGGCCCGCCTCCCGCCTATGCAAATATATTACAGGTCTCCAAGGCATACGGAATCAATCAGGGACATCCTGTAAAGGTGATGAACTTGCACCGGCCATCCTGAGTAATGGGAACCAGTCAGCCCGCGGCCCGGCTGGGACTGAACGCCAAGGTGACAGCTATTAAGCAATTGTGTGCAGAACAAAATGGCAAGGGGGCCGGGGAATCAATTCAATTTCAACTGGCAACCCGAGCAACCGCGGCATCTGTCGCAGCTGATTAGGGAGGGCGGGCTGGAGCTTTCAGTGCGAGCCCATCACAGATCAGAAACAGGCCCGGGATGAAAAGGGAAAGAACTGTCTCCTGAGGAGCAGGCGATGAAGGACTCTGTTTTATGTGACCATGTTCTTCCTCCTCTCCTTGAAGAAAGGGTAGAAAAAAAAAAGCAAGCAGTTTGGAGATTAGATAGTTTTCTTTTCAGCCATTTATCATTATGAAAGAGAGTAGACAGGGCAGGGGCGGAAAAATCTCCAGTGGGATTTCTGCGAAGTCTCACTAAGAAGGACCAGGTTTACGTGTTGCAGCCCCGGCAGCCCCTGCTTATTACCACAGCCTGACGGGGCCTGCAGAGCGTCCAGAGTCCCTCCTCTCTAACAAGGGCAAGCAGGCCCTGTGCTTTGAGGATCACAGAAATTCTCCTGCACAAACCCCAAACCACCAAATTGTATCATTTATGAAAATGAAAGCCTGAGTTAGAATAATGGGGAGAGAAGGCAAACAAGAAAGGGAATGATGAGGCAGAGTTGTGCCAAGTCCCAGCACGTTAGGCCCCAACGGTGGCCCCCCGTTTGACCTGGGCCCTGTGGTGTTTGCCCGAAGTTAGCGCTGACCCCAGTCTGATGGTGGACCCTGAAGGCTAGCTTGAAAATTCGAGGTTTCTGTCTGGTTCTCTGGTGCAGGGGGTTGGGGGAGGCAGAGCAAGGGGACACTCGCAGGCACAGAAGCGGTGAGAGCAGCCGTGAGGCTGTGGAGGGAATGGGAGAGGCTTGTGAGCAGCAGGCAAGGGATGCAGAACCAGGAGGGAGCCCAGGGCGGGGAATGAACTGGGCAGCAGGACCCAGGGCTGGGGAAGGACTTAGAAAATGAGAGCAGACTGACCTGCGGTGACGGTGACGGTGACGCAGTGGATAGAGCATCAACTTGGAATGCTGAGGTCACCAGTTTGAAACCCCGGGCTTGCCAGGTCAAGGCACATACAAGAAGCAACTACTACGAGTTGATGCTGCCAGCTCCTACCCACCCTTTCTCTCCCTCCTTTCTCTAAAATAAAAAAAGAAAAAGAAAACAAGAGCAAGGAGTGCCCATGATCAGATCGTTCTTATGAGAAGAATTACAAATGGGTGATTAACCTGAACAACACTAACCTCACTAATAATCTAAAATGCTAATTAAGTGATAAAATACCATTTTTGTCTAACAAATTAATAAACATTTAAGAAAAGATGTGGGAAGCTCCTCTTGCTCATTGCTGAGATTGTTATAGTCTTCTGGAAAAAGCAACTTGGTAGTGTGGACAAAAGCTCTAAAAGTGTTCAGACCCTAAAGAAAACAACCAGCTATGTGCACGTAGCTTAATGCTCTATAATATTCATTGTGGTATTGTTTTTAATAGCCCTAAATTGGCAGAAAGTAAATTATGGTTAAATAAATTATGATATACTCATATTCTGGAATATGATACAGTCATTAAAATTATGTTTACTAAGTGTATTTAACAACATGGGGAATTGATTTAGAACTAAGTGAAAAAGAGGATCATAATACAGAGTATGAGCTCAAGAACATTTGAAAAGGAAAAAAAATCAGCGTAGCCAAACTACAGATCATTAAATAGCAATCAACAAGAGAATGAAATATGTAAATACACATGTCCATGATATATTATGTGAAAAAAATTTTCTGAGTAATATGTAGTCTCCCATTTATGCAAAATACAAAGCAGAAACCTCTGTGTGTGTGCACATATATGCTTGTTTGGTGTGTGTGTGTGAGCATGACGTGTATTCGTGTGTGTGTGTGTGTGTGTGTGTGTGTATGTTAGGGGTACAGACAAGATTTAGGATTGTTTCTGATAGTTTCCTCATACATCTCTGTTTTGTTTGACTTGCTACAATGGGTATGTATGACTTCTGTAACTAAAAGATTTAATTAAAGAAAAAAGGAAAGGAAGCTGTAATTATAGAAATGCCTGAAAAAAGAGAAGAAAGGGTGAAGGAACCATGCCCAGTGCGGTGGCGGTAACTCTGGGAAATGGTGGCTGTCCATCAAGTGGAGGAGGCTGCCTCCCGCGCCCTTCACCCTCCTTGTTCTCCTCTGACTCTCGAGGGTCCCCTCTAAGACTCCTCCTCCTCTGCCGGGGCCTCTACTGCTGCTGTGGCTCAAGGTCCGGGCTTCAGCTTCTCCTCTCACTAGCTACCCGCCTGAGGCGATGCCATCTCCCCAGGGCCCTTTCACTGACACACACTGATGACTCTCAGGTCTAACCTCACTTCCCTCTGGAGACTGCCTCCTGGACATTTAAGAGAGGTCAGGACTCCAACTCACCCTGTTTGGACCTGAACCCATCATCCCCGTCCCAACCTCCTTGTGCGTTCTGTTTAGTGAACCAACCTCACCACCAACCAATGTCCCGTTGCCCCAAAACCCGAGCTTTAGTGCTGACTCCTCCCGCTGCCTGCCCGCCCCCCCCACCCCCCACAACACTGGCCAAATGACGCAGATTCTCCCTCCTAAAGAGCACTCACACCCGCACACGGTCTCTCTGCCACCAGGCCTGCGGCCTGCCGCAGCCGCGCCCCTGCCGGCTCTCTAGTGCTCGCTGCACGAGGCTGCAGTGCTCGGCGGCTGTGAGCATCGCTCCGGAGCACTAAAGGGTCACTCGTGGAGTGATGGCTGCTCAGACAGGTGGAGCCAGGGAACTGCCCAAAGAGGCTGCTCGGGATAGGCCGCGGCCTTCACGGTGACCCTGCTGTCAGCTTGGCGCAGCCCGAGTCCTCTGCTGCAGCTGCCCCCCCACGTGCTGAGGGAGGCGCATCCGCGGGTCCCGGGCTGCCTCCCCCAGATGACACGCGATCTGAGCACCCTCCTGCCCCATAGGTCCGCGTCCAGAGTGTGATGCTCACCCTGACAGCTCTCTGCGTTGTCGTATCCTGCCTCCTGGGAGCAATGAGGTGCAGGAATACCGGGTCAGGGTCGTTTCCAGCCTCTGCCCTCCCGGCGCTACATCTTTCCTCCTCAGGAATGCCCAACTGTACCACTCCCCCCAGCCCTGCCACGGGAGGCCACTCAGCCTATGGCAAGATAGGACTGGCCCTGCTCCCTCTTAGGAAGAGAAAAAGCAAATCAAACCCCAAACAAGAAGCCCCTCAACTTGGGTCGCTGTGTGCGGTCTCTAGGACAGGGTGCACGCCTGGGAAATGAGGGTTCTCCTTCCTCCTTTGTCCTTTCACAGCTTCCGCTCTCCCCGCCGGGTGCCCCGTGAGCTGTGGGGACAGCAGCAGGTGAGCCCCTCCCTGGCCGGCCTGCCCTAAGCTGTTGGGCCAGATGAGTTCCTCAGGGTGCTGCACTCGGAAACTTCTTTAGATTTGGGTCTAAGGCAGTGGCTCTCAAACTTTTTGAAATCGGGGCACATTTAAAATCCTACAAATAATTGTAGGTGCACTATATACAAATTTCTGAGAAATATGTTATAATAATTAAGTCAAATATCAAAGAAAAAATACATAAAGTCCAAGCGTGCTTTCATGGTAATTAAATAAAATAAATTCGACAAAATTAAATTTATTCTGACATTAAAATACATTTTTTTTTTGTATTTTTCTGAAGCTGGAAAACGGGGAGAGACAGTCAGACTCCCGCATGCGCCTGACCGGATCTACCCGGCACACCCACCAGGGGGCGAGCTCTGCCCACCAGGGGGCGACGCTCTGCCCCTCCGGGGCGTCGCTTTGCTGCGACCAGAGCCACTCTAGCGCCTGGGGCAGAGGCCAAGGAGCCATCCCCAGCGCCCAGGCCATCTTTGCTCCAATGGAGCCTTGGCTGCGGGAGGGGAAGAGAGAGACAGAGAGGAAGGAGAGGGGGAGGGGTGGAGAAGCAGATGGGCGCCTCTCCTGTGTGCCCTGGCCGGGAATTGAACCTGGGACTTCTGCACGCCAGGCCGGCGCTCTACCACTGAGCCAACCGGACAGGGCCAATAAAATACATTTTTATGTTACATTTTTTGAGTTATGCTTTTTAGAATTCATAAAAAGAGGGGTTAAAAAATTTTTTTAAACAAAAAAAGTTATCTTTTTTTATATATAGATACATTCTTAGTAAGATTTAGTAAATTTGGCAGGTCCTGGCGTGAATGTGTTAGGTTTTTTCATTCTTGTGTTTATGAGAAACATGAGCCTGATGTGTCCTAGTGATTTCTTCAATGTTTGAGCATATATTTGAAAGGCAAACTCTCATCTCCTCATCAATACATTGAAGAATTCCTCTCTTTTTACTCTTAATTGTGTTGAGTGCAGAAAACCCCCACCCTACATATCATCTTAACTTTACACCAAACAAAGGATAGAAGAAACTTGCCTCCAGTCTTTCTGGGGAACATAGGGGGTTGTGTAAACCACTGGTCTCCAACCCCTGGGCCACAGACTGGTACCAGTTCGTGGACCATTTGGTACTGGTCCGCAGAGAAAGAATAAATAACTTACATTATTTCCGTTTTATTTTATATTAATATTTAAGTCTGAACGATGTTTTTTTTTGTTTTTGTGTTTTTTTTCATTTTTCTGAAGCTGGAAACAGGGAGAGACAGTCAGACAGACTCCCGCATGCGCCCGACCGGGATCCACCCGGCACGCCCACCAGGGGCGACGCTCTGCCCATCCTGGGCGTCGCCATGTTGCGACCAGAGCCACTCTAGCGCCTGAGGCAGAGGCCACAGAGCCATGCCCAGCGCCCGGGCCATCTTTGCTCCAATGGAGCCTTGGCTGCGGGAGGGGAAGAGAGAGACAGAGAGGAAAGCGCGGCGGAGGGGTGGAGAAGCAAATGGGCGCTTCTCCTGTGTGCTCTGGCCGGGAATTGAACCCGGGTCCTCCGCACGCTAGGCCAACGCTCTACCGCTGAGCCAACCGGCCAGGGCCCTGAACGATGTTTTATTTTTAAAAAATGACCAGATTCCCTCCGTCTAAGACTCACTCTTGATACTTGTCTCGGTCACGTGATACATTTATCCATCCCACCCTAAAGGCCAGTCCGTGAAAATATTTTCTGACATTAAACCGGTCCATGGCCCAAAAAAGGTTGGGGACCACTGGTATAAACAATCCAGACCCACAGCTTAACAGCCTTTTGCAACCTAATCAGGCAAGTGAAATGGGGGGTTGGGCAGACTGTCAGCTTACAGCCAATTTCCCACACCTTTGTCCCCCAAAAATCTAAACTCCAAAAACCTGTTGGTTTTTTTGGTTCCCAACAGGCACATATTTCTCTGGAATACCATAGGGCGCACCTGGAAATCTTCTAGGGCGCACCAGTGCACCCTGGTGCACACTTTGAGAACCACTGGGCTAAGGAATTGGGAGACTCCTCTCAATGTAAGTTAATGAATAATTTGTGGCACTTAGATTTACAATCACCTCCACCAACCACAATGACCCACACCTGGGGTATAGCTTGGGCTCTCTATTGTCCTCCACCTCACAGAGAGGCAGGCTGATCAAAGCAGGAGGCTGTCATTGCATTAGGTCTCATCCTCTGCATGAGCCTGGGGCAGTTTGATCCAAACCAGGGGGTCAGTAAGTAATCCCGGCAGCTCCAAAACAACTGCTTAAAGTGTTTTGGGAATGGCCCCGAGCCCCGCCTGCCTTGGGCGGCAGAGTCAGAGTGACTTTTCCTTGCTGTTCCCACTCCTGGTCACATGTGCTTTCTTGAGATGAGTTGGAAGGCTTGTTCTGGAGTCACTTTTCTTTAACACCAAGAATTCCTAGCTAGGGTGCCTGAAGCAAGGGCTGGGCCTGTAAAATGACGTGGCTCCATTAGGAATGATGGAAACTATGTGAGCTGCTTTTAATAGGATCAAATATAGCACAGCACAGCCTTCTCCTTAGACCCCACGTGCTAATGGCCTGGCCCACGTGCTCTGTGGCCCAGACTGAAAAGCCAAGAGCAGTCGATGAACCTGAATTGACTCCAGACACGGCAATGACAGCCCCAGCATTAAGCTTTGGCCTATCACCTTGGTGACCCAAATGTAATTTTCTAGAGCCCAAGAAAATGAGCTTTGGGTGTCTTTTTACATCAGTGTGGAACAGTGAAAAGAACTTGAGACTGGGTGTGAGAAGGTGTGGGTCCCAGCCCACACACCAGTTCTGTCACATGCCAGCCGTGGGACATGCCCTGTTTCTGAGCCTCCTTTCCCTTCTTCCTGGCAGGCCCTTCTACCCCTTGCATCACTAAAGGTCTGTGATTCCATGAACAATGGCTGCAATTGTGAATTTCTTAGTAATAGAAGGACTCTATCTGAATTTATAGCAGGACTCTCTCCAAGGTAGGGTAATGGAAGGAAATGCTAGAGCTTCTGTACTTGTTTTAATCTCATCCTTCCCCAATATCTAAGGTCTATATTAGTGCGGTAGTACATAGATATAATTTACAAGTAGCACATAGATATAATTTATGAATAATGAATAGTATATTGGGAATATGTATGTGGTTTAAAGCTTGTTGCTGAAGAGAGTTGAAAAGTTTTTAAAAAGTATGGAGACTACAGGGTGACAGAGAAGTCACTGTGAGGTTCTGGGCTCTGTGTGACCTCCAAGAGATGGTTTCCCAGAGCTGTGGGTGGGGAAGCACAGTGGGCAGGGCAGCGAGAGGCCTGGTGCTCTACCACCGTTAGATGGGCTCTCAGTCTCGGGGAGCTATCTCTCTACATGTTCCTTAGGGGTAATAAAGTGCTCAGGTCAAGTTGCCCCTTCCCTTAACATGGGATGCCAGTCTGCACAGGTTTTTTGAGATGCTTAAAAGATGTGAGACTTCTTTTCCTGAGAAATTCCTTTTCAGGACTTTATTGCTTCTCCTGTCTCACAGTTAAGCCTCCTTTACAGAGGCCAAAGACTGGATCTCTGTGCAGTGTGGCGCACAATGCCAAGACGGCAGGGGGCCATGCTGGGAAGACTCCCGCTTGGTCTGTCCAGCCCCCTGAGCACTTCACACTTCCAGGGGGTTGAGGCTCATCCAGGATTCAGCACAACATTCAAGGACACTTAGCAAAAGGTGTCCCTCAAGCCAGCCATCTTCACCAGAGCCTCCAGGGTGGGGGTGGCTTGAGTTTTCCACTCCTCTATCCAAAACCCATTGCCAAAGTCAGTGATAGCGGAATTAATCTACCGCTGAAAGAAAGTCCCAACTCTGCCACGAGCTTCTCAGAGACGCTGGACAAGTCACTCAGTCTTTCTTGGCTTCAATTTCCACGTTTACAAAAATTGGTGAGTAATATCTGTGCTGCCAACTTCCTGGGCGTGGTTTTCGGGCCTGATGAGATGCTCTGCATCAAAATACTAGGTAAGAAATGAAAGGGGTTGGAATGAAAGCTTCCTGTTGGTCCAATATTAGTACCAGCCCATGCTCATTTTAGCATTTTCATGAAAAAGGGAAAAAACAACAACCCACTGCTTTTTACAGACTAAGAATGGAGAACGGCGGGTGAGGCGGTGCGCAAGCTCATCAGCTCCAAGAGCGGGTGATTTAGCGTCATCCCTGCCTTATCATTGTCCTGGCCCTGCTGGCATCCTCAGTTTCTGACGAGGGCAATTTCCGGCAGGCACAGAGAGGCCTGCGGCTGTGGGCAGGAACGGTCGGCCACAGTGCTGCTCTGGGTTGTTGATCCTTTCATTTCCTCCGGCAGACTCCCGCCGGGGACTAAGTTCTAAGCTTTACGCTCCTCTTTTGAACTGATCATTTACAACGGCCCTGAGCACCAGCCTCTCTCTCACTTTTGCTGTCCAGCTACTGCTCTGGATGGCAAGCTTGCTAATTGGGACACGATCCCAGCCAAATGGCAAGAAAGATTCAAAAAGTTGGTTCACTGGACCTTAAATATCCTGCCCGCAACTTTACAGCGCAGGCAGCCATAGAGGAAGCATGAGTCATACCCAAGACGTGAGGCTGCTGTGCAGGGAAGGCCTCTGCAATGACATTTTTCACGCTTTTAATAAACCGCTGTATTATTGGAACTCGCCAAAGCTGAATTTAATGAAAGTTTTAGGCCCTAAGGCCTGAATTTTTCTTTTGTACTGCAAAACGAAACCAACTGGTCCAATTCAAATTAACCCCAGAAAATGCATGGACTTTAATTATGTTTCCTTCATTCTTTTTCCTTTTGCACTTTCTTTTCCTGTCCCTTTCTGCACTCTCTGGTTTTCAAACTTTGCTGGTGACCACACTCTACTGGAAGAACAGGAAAGGCACACAGGAAGAAGATGTAGAACTTGAGACACCCATTCAGATAGTCACAAGTTTCTCTGCAGACAGCTTTAAGAAAAGTTTCTGGTAAGCGACACAAATTCATAAGAAAAAATTTAAAAAGAGAATAGAAAGGCAAAAACCTAAGGTCCTCTCAAATTGTACCAAAGACATAATCTGATTTAAAATTCAGTTTGACCTGCATCATCTGATAACAGGCAACTCTGCCCAATATAGGTCCCCCCAAACAAATAAGTAATCATTCCAGAAATAATAAGACAAGTTCTTTGTTTTTCTGATTTCTGAGGCTGAGCCCCAGGGGGGGTGGGGTAAGGCAGTGTGCCGCCTGCACCTGGCCT
This sequence comes from Saccopteryx bilineata, assembly GCF_036850765.1. NCBI lineage: Eukaryota > Metazoa > Chordata > Mammalia > Chiroptera > Emballonuridae > Saccopteryx > Saccopteryx bilineata. The sequence goes on along the minus strand of NC_089491.1, from coordinate 351,647,420 downwards.
TCCTTATTCAGAAGCTGGGCGGAAAGCTGCAGCAGCCTCCAGACTGCAGGAGGGAGCCCGGGAGAGGGCATCTCTCCTCCTCACTGCTCCGTTCCTAAACAAATGTTCACTCTCCAACCCTCACCCTAATTTGGAGCATATTTACCCAAAAAGGTAGGCTTTCAAATGCCTCCCTGTCCTTTAAGGAGAAGAAAGGCCCCTAGCCTCGTGGCCACCTTCCCCAAGGCAAGTCAGTAAATGCTCAGAGCAGGAGCAGGGAAACCCCACCTGAGCTGCTGGGATGTAGTCACCCAAGATGTCGGAGGCCAGGGCAACTGCTTCAAATGCACCGCCTAGGCACCAGAGGGCGGGAGGCGCAGGAGGGCTGGGGGAAAAGCCCAGGGCACAGCAGTCTTTGTCTTAGCCCATTCCTCCTTTGGGGGATCAGGCTCAGCTCGGATTCCTGCAGGGAAGTCCCTGCTTGGCATCAAGGCTGGCCTCCAGCATAAGATCCTAATTATTTGAATGGTATTTGTTTTCATAGCTCTTTTTTTTTTTTAATGTGTCCAGGTCGATGGCATTTTAATGCCTTATTAAACAGAGGTTTTTACAGCAGCCTGTCTGTTCAGTCTCTGGGTCCATGCCTGTACTTTGTGTGCATGGATTTTATCTTTCCTGCTGGCTGAAAATATTTTCCGAATTCCCTATAAAAGTTTTCGAGATTTCCTAAGACAAATAGAGCTCCACCAGCTCTAAAATGGCCTGATGCACGCTGAATTACATTCAGACTCACGTGCTCCCCCTTGTTTACACAAAGAACTGAACTTCTCTGTACTCCTTAATTGCCTTTAGGAAGACCCGGGATTTGCTCCACAAATGAGCTGGTGCAGAAAAATACAAGTCTAGCCCAGGCCGTGCAGCTCAATTGGTTAGAGTGTCGTCCTGATATGCAAAGATTGCTGGTTCTATCCCTGCTCAGGGCACCTACAGGAACAGATCGATGTTTCTGTCTCTCTCCTTTCCTCTCTCTCTAAAATCAATAAATACATTTAAACACACACACAAGTCTACCTGGGATGGCGCCCCAGAACGCCGTCTTTCACTGGTCTCTTCCATCCTCTCCCATGGCCGCAGCATCGATATAGCCTGTCCTGGATGGATGAGGGTTCACGTAAGAGCGGGCAGTGAGGTGGGCAGCCCGACCTGCCACAGAAACATGGCTGCTGTGACAACCACAAGAAGCACCTGAAAAGAAACCAGCTGCACCCTTTTGTTTTCTGGTTAGTGTTTCAAGTTTAGGAAAGTACGTTGTTCAGAAGGAGGCTGAATAGAAACAGTATTGAAATAAGCCACACCTCCGGCAACTAAGTGTTGTGGAAAGAACCTAGAACAGACTTAGGTTCACATCCCGTTTCCGGCACAATATAGCATGTGATCTTGGGCAATTAAAGTGGGGGAAGTTATCTATATCTATCTCCATCTCGGGGTTATGTGAGGGTTGAAATGAAGTAATGTATGTAGACCATCTGGAGCAGTGACTGACACAGGGATTGGAAGTACCGCCATTACTATTTCATGAGGGTCCTCAGGGCTCAGATGGGCGAAAGCATAGCTGTGGTGTGCGCTCAGGCTTTGTTGAGCGTTCTGGGAGGGATGCCTCAGGCACTGGCGGGACCAGAATTTAAATCCAGATCTGACTCCAAAACCTGTGCCAGTTCCATTATCCAGCTTGGGAGATCAAATATGGAGGATTATGTATATCACCTGCCTGCCACACAAACTAAGCCTGAATCAGCAAAACGAGGCTTATTTTGCTTAGTTGACATTAAAAGCAAAAACCTCCAAGGCTAACTAACTACTTAGACACCAGGAGAGATCCATCTGAATTTCTGTCCCACCAGGTCGTTTTTGAGTTTCTCTCCTGGTGGTGTCTCACTACAAACGCCACATTTAACATCGCAGGCAGCCGAGTACCGTGGAGATGCATTGGTGGACATGCCCAGCGTGTTCGGAACGCGTTTGCTGGCACTGAGCATGTCGCAGACGGGAGGCTGCTTTACGCCTGCAGCCGGAAAGGATAATAACCGGGGGTTGTGTTTATGCTTCTATGGTTAAAACTTTAATTTTTTTTAAACTAAGATGTTCCACTTTCATGGAATCAGCAGAAACTCTTGATTTTAAGAAATATTTTTCATTCCTTGAAATTCTATTTGATTCCTTTTGAAGTCAGTTTAGTCTTTTTTTTGAAATATTCTTTTTCATTTGTGATCTCTTCTTTTTGTGTGCTTATATTTTTGGCAGATTTTTTAAACTTTTTTTTTTAGAGAGAGGGAGGAAGGGAGAGAGAAAGAGAGAGAGAGAGAAACATGGATTCATTGTTCCATTTATTTGTGCTTTCATTGGTTGATTCCTGACCAGGGATCAAACCTGCAACCTTAGCATGTTGGGATGATGCTCTGACCAATTGAGCTACCAGGCCAAAGTTTTTTAATTATCTTAAACATATTTTTAAATAATCTCTAAGTGATAATTATATTACCTAAGGTTCTTGGGGGGGGTGTCTAATTCCATTTATTGGGTCAACTGATGTTTCAGAACAGGTTTTTTCCTTCTACAGTATTGTATGATTTTGTAAGAACTCATCCTAAGCCAGGGTTTATCTCTGGCCAGATCCCTTCAAAACAGTTTTGTTTGTGCTTTTAAAGATTGCCTTCTATATTGGTTTTCAGCTTGGAGTTCAAACCCAATGGAGAGCAAAATCTGTCTTGTGCTGGGTGGGAGTTGTTGAGGGTTTTACCCGTTCATGAATCTCAGTATTAACTCTTCTATTTTCCTGTCCTAATATGTCAGTTAAAGCTTAATTCCCTTCCTTTGAAGAAGAATAAAATTGTAGGACTTCTACCGTAAAATAAGAACTATCAATACAGCTACAGTAATTAAATCAGGGTTATACTAATGCAAAGATAGACAAATAGGCCAATGGAACAGAACAGAGAGTCCAGAAATACGACACCGGAATTATGAAAGAGATGGTACTACAGTGGCAGAGAACGGTGCTTTGTCAACTAGCTATGCACATGGAAAAAATGAAGTTTGACCCCTGACTCACACCACACATGCAAAAATAAATCCATCTGGATTATTGTGATCTAAACAAGAAACATAAAACAATTAAATGTTTGAAAGAAAACATAGAGTATCTCCATGACCTTGGGCTGAGCAAAGATTTTGTTGTTGAACTTTTTTCAAAGAGGACACAAAAAGCACTAGCCATAATGGAAGAAATTTATAGATTGGTCTATATTGAATTAAAAACATATTTATCAAAAGATATCACTAAGACATGAAAAGCCAAGTACAGGATTGAAGATACTAAAATTTTTTTTGTATTCAATATATATGTGGACTCAAATCCGTAACATTTAAAAAATCCTACAAAGCAATAAAAAAAAATGTGGCAGACAACCCAACAGAAAAATGAGCAAAAGACTTGTACAGGCTCTTTATAAAAGAAGATATATCAATCGCCAAGAAACATATGAAAAGATGCTCAATTTCAATAGTGATCAGGAAAATGCAAATTATGGTTATAATGCAATGCTACTAAACTCCTATCAGAATAGCTAAAATGAAAAAGACAAACAATACCATGGGTTGGTGGAACTTTCATATACAGCTGGTGAAAATGTAAAATGGACAATCATTTGTCAGTATCTACTAAATTGTTTTTCAGTATCCTACGATTATGTTTAGTAGGAACATAGGACATACCCTGTGGCCAAGCAATTCCCCTCTTAAGCACGCATGGAGAAGAAATGCAGGCATAGGCTAGCAACAAAGTGGGCATGAAGTGTTCACAGTAGCACCATTCATTATAACTCAAAAGTGGGAACAACCCCGATGTCCATCTGCAGGGGAAAGGATAAACAAATTGTGGTATAATCAAACACTGGACTATTATACAACAATGAATGAATTACAACTGAATGCAAAAGAATAAATAAATCTTATAAACATAATGTTAAGCAAAAAAAAAAAGCCATACTTTAATGAATACATACTGTGTGTTTTTGTTAACAAAATCCGAACAAGCAAAGCTATTTTGATGCTGTTAGAAGTTAGGACAGAGGCTTCCCTTGGAGGGCTGGGAGGTGCCTGGCCAAGCACGGGCAGGCTTCGGTAGTGCTGGCGGAAGTGTGTCTTGGTGTGGGTACTAGTTACATGAATGTGTTCACTTTGTTAAATTCATCAAACGGTAAAACTATGATTTGTGGAAACGCTTGTACGCATGTTACACTTCAAAAAAGTTTACAGGAAAAGGTGTATTTTTTTAAAAAAAAGACAATCTTTAACCAATTAAAAAGAGAAAAAGGAAATTCAAGCCCCTGGGGTTCATATGACAGCTTTTGTATTCCCAGATAGTCCCAGCACCAGCTTACACTTACAACTGTTTTTAATTCTTACTTTTTTTTGTCTTTAAAGATTTTTCTCATTTTATTAAAAGTTCAGCTATGTATTTAAGTTGAAATTGCTATATTTTATCCATTTTATTGTTTAGATGGTTTTTCAGTAGGAGCATTTTCAGATTAGCCAAGTCACAGTATTGCCCAAACCAAAAGTTGTCTACGAAAAGGTGCTCAACTTTAATAGTCATCACGGAGATGCAAATTATAACCACCTTGCAATATTTTTATACCACTTTTTGTTTGCACTTTAAATTCTCAAGTAGCTTCTACATTTTTTTCTTCTTTTTTTAAGTTATTGATTTTAGAGAGAGTGTGTGGGGAAACAGCTGTGTTAGGCTTGCTCTCTGGTTTCCTGGCTGCAAGCACTTTGCATGATTAGTGCGTGAGAGCGTGGCAGAAAGCCGCATGTGTGTCTCTGTGAAAAGCTAGGGTGCTCGCCCTTGGAGGCGATTCTCCCAGATCGCTCTCCCACCACTGCGAGGTGCGGTTTCCTCATTCCCTCACCTGCCAACACGAGGGGGGAGGTTTTCCTGACGCCTTGCCCTCCACTGCGAAAAGCGGTTTTTCCTTTTCCTTTGTTTATTCTCTCCTCGGTCTCTGCGAACCTCCAATAAATAGGAATGTTCAAAAGCTTTCCGGCTCCACAGTTCCTCTATCATCTGCCCGAATCCAATGTGAACCTGCCTGGCCTCGGCCACTGGCATTACAGAGTGAAAGGGAGAGAGAGATTGAGAGAGACAAGAACATCGATCTTTTCCTGTATGTGTCCTGACCAGGGATCGAACCAGCAACACCCTGCACTTCAAGACGAAGCTCTAACCAACTGAGCAATCCGGCCAGGGCAGTAACTGTTCTAACTAAGCTCAGTAAACCATAAAGCAAAAGACGCTGGTGATTTAGAATAGTCGTAACAAATGATCCTTCATACAGCACCCTGGATTCACTGATGTACTAATTATCTTCTTGTTGCACAAGGCAATCTGCTAGCGAGAAGATGGGGAGAGAGAACTAACAGGAGGAAGCTCAGGTTTGATAAAGTTTGCTCTCTCTTTCCCTTGACCCTAGTCTATTTAAGAATGCTGGTTCTTAGGGTTATTGCAGCAGATTCCTTTTTACAAAGTTTCCTGATAAAATGTGCTTGATTGAAGCAACAGGAATGTGGACACTAAATCTTGTCCTCTGGAACTGTTAGTTCTCAGGTTGGAGGCAGGGAGTTAGAGGAATAATTTAGATAGAGTGCTTTTTCTTTTCATTAGTTCACCAAGTAGTTATTTCCTTCTGTTAAGACTCTATTTAAAGTTTAAGTCAAATGAAGAAAAATCCACAAAAAAACAGGATGAATCAGGTAGCTTCAGTCCTCTTCCTCGGCGGTTAGCTCTCTCGTAGAATGCAGATGAAGACACAGAAGGGAGTATATGTTTCCCTAGTCAGGAAGCGTGTTATTTAACTGGGGACCCAGCACGAGCTCATGCGCAGCCACAGCAAAAATGTGGGGTGTAATCACCACCCATAACGTGGGCCAAAGGAAAGCGGTCCCTTAACTTCCTTCCTCTGCAGCTCCAAACTTAGCTCTTTCTTTGTTTTTCTTTTCTTTGGTATAGTAGATATACCAATACATTACACTCTATTTTCTAAGTAGTTGTTTCTGAGAGGAGAACAGTTTCATTTTGTAAGTGGGTACTACTACCCTCATGGTTCTAGTAATTTATATTCGGCTCTCTTGAATTTTCTAGTTTGATAATCTTATCATTTGCAAATATTGATAATATTGGTACCTCTCTCTCCCCCTCCCTCCCTTCCTTCCTTTTAATCTTTCTGTTGAACAGAATGTACTGTAAGAACAATGGTAAATCAGTGTAGTGACAGTGGACCTTCTTGTCTTGTCCCTGACTTCTACTGAAATCCTTCTAGTGTTTTAGCCTTATGTTTTCTTTTCTTTTCTTATATAATTAATCATTGCATCTGTTCCCTTTGGTTCTGTTCTTTTTAGGAGCATCATTTTGTCCACTGACTTCTACATCTACTGTGTTCTTTCTTATTACGGTTCTTCTCTTTTCCTTGGGATTCTGCATGACTTCTTAACTTGGGCCCTACACACTCACGAGTCAGAAGTCAAGAGACAAATTACTTCTTTTTTTTAGTATCAACATCTATATTTCTGTTGCCTTCTAGGTATTGTTACCTAATGTTCTATGGATACCTCAAGCTTTTCATGTTCAAAATTGAACTCTCTCCTCCTGCACTTCTGTGTGTCTTAAGCAAAAATTGATGATTTACCATTACCTGGTCACCAAAACTAGAAACCTTGGGGTCAATGTTGTCTCCTTCCTTTTCTTCCCCTCCCGTTTTTGCATATATTGAAACAGAGGTGTTTTTGTTAAATAAGGCCAAAAGAGTGAAACAGCAAAATTAGAAGTTCTCATGTGCAGGGTGCTATGAACAATGTGAAATGAGATCATCTCTTCACATTTGCAGCAGTAAGAAAAAATGCTATTAAAAAAAAAAAAAAAAGGCCCTGGCCGGTGGCTCAGTGGCTAGAGCACTGGCCTGGCATATGGATGTGCCAATTTTAGTTCCTGGACTGGGCACACGCGAGAAGCAACCATCTGTTTCTCCCCCCACACACTTTTTTCTCTTTCCCTCTCCCCCTCCTGCAGCTAGTGGCTCAATTAGTTTGAGCGTGGCCCAAGGCACTGAGGATAGCTTCTTTGGAGCACATCAGCCTCAGGCGCTAAAAATAACTCATACTGAAGCATCAGCCCCAGACGGGTTGCTGGTGGGTCCTGGTCAGGGTACCTGTGAGAGTCTGTCTCACTATCTCACTATCTCTCCTCCTCTCACCTAAAAAAGAAAAAAAGAAAAAAGAAAAAAATACCTGATTGCAGCCACTTCTACTACAAGAAAGAAAACACTCTGATGGAACTTCTTGGCTAAGAAAAGCACAGCTGAGATGTGCTAGACCAAGGGGACTTGGTCTCTCTGTGGGAGAAGGAAGCAGCCCGGGGCTTCTGTGGGGAATCGAGGTGAGAGAGATGGGGGGAGCACCACCCAGAGACGTCTGGAGATGAGGAAGACGAGGGAGAAAAGAGGGCCTAAGAAGATGGCAGTAAGCTAGAACTGAAGAAAAGAAAGTTTCTTTTGTTTTATTTTCTGGGGAGAATTCTCTGTAATAGGATTCTACTCCTGCAGACCCTGGGACTGTGATGTTTACTTTCAAGTTGTGTGCTGTGCTATGCTGGTAGTTTCTTCTAGGGCTCCCATAAAAATATCCCATCCGCAACAGACTTGCATAAATGATGTTGAAGGAAGCCAAGGGCAAGGGCAATAAAAAGACAGGAAACCTTCTCCACATCCCCTCCTTGAGGCCATGTGGCTGGTAGCAGCAGCGCGGAGGAAGGACAGTTCAAGACTGCACCCCTGTAACACAACTCCCTTCCCTCAATGGTATCAGAAGACTGATTTTTGAAAGGGGGCCGGCAGACACTTTGGTTGCACTTACTGTCTAGAAGAGGAGATAACAAAGTAAAATCATAGCTAGGATACAAAGCAGTGTACGTACCCAAAGAGTTGTATATACAAAGAACTATTGGAGTTCCAAATAGAAAAATAGAAACATTGAAAATTACCATATCAGGGGAGGGCATGCCACCAATACACAGATAAATGTGCTATGAGTTACTAAAACTGTAACAAATAATTCTGCAAGAGTAAATTAAAAGCACATTTTAAAAAGCAAAACTTAACACTCAATATTTTTTGATTAAATAAATGAATGAAATTTGTTAAAAGTAATTCAGAATGGAATGTGATAAATGCACCAGTGCAACTGATTAAGCAGAAAAGATTGTAAAATAAAGGAACAAATGGCTTACAAACATTACCTGAGACCCTAGGTGACCGGGGGATTGGTACGCTTACTAAAAAGTAAATTTGAGTCCAGGAAGAATGAGCAGCACAGCATCACTCTACCAAGATCTCAAATCCTGGTGCTGGCCAGGGTGAGGGCAGTTGGTGGAAAGCTTAATCAAGGAGAAAGGCCTTAGAAAGCGTCTTAAATTGTGATAAAAGAGCAGAAAAGGTGGGATTGGAAGCTTTTAACCACTGCCACTGTTCCTGATTCATTCTGATCATAGCTGGCTACTCTGAGTAGATTATAGTAACTAAGCAATACCTGTGCAGGAAGGTGTGTGTGTGCGGAGACAGAATATATGAATGAAAGTCTAGATGGCATTTTTGAGTGAAACTTTGTGACTGACAAAATAAAAATCAGAACGCCAATTGTACTTTGCTATAAGGGACCCTCCCTAAGTTTCTATGCTTGTAAAAGTAATATTGGCTTTTCATTGGAAAAAATCTATGGAGCATAATGAACAATGAGTTGGAATGGTGAAGCACATGGTATTAATATTTCTGAGAGCTGTGTGTCATGGAGGCACTTGATCTGTCTCATCTCATTGATTCTCACAAGGGAGTGAGGCCACCACCCCCATACAGGAGACAGGAAGACTGAGACCCTGAGAGATGTCACAGTGGGTCCGGATGAGAACTTGGTTCAGGTGCCAGGTTTGTTAGCTCCATCTTTCCACACCACCATTCACCCTAAATAAGGGTAAGGATTCCTCTTTGCAATTTCTAACTGACTCTCAGGAAGAAAAAAATCTTTTTGAGACTTGATTGTTTGACACTAAGCAGAATTCCCCCAGAACAGGTGAAAGTTATCAACAAAAGCCTGTACATTTTGAGGGCCTCTAGAGACAGGCTCTTGCTTTGGGGGAAAAAAATATGTGTAAAATAAACTGAATCAACTCCAGATTCATCCCCACCCATGCTACCCAAGAGGCGCTAGAGGAGCCATTCACTAAGGGAGAACTAAATTCCAGCTTATTTTTTCTCCTATGAGCCACAGTTCAGTAAAAAAATAAAAAAATAAAAGCAATAATAGTAATAATGAACTATATTAAAAACTTCTACTCATCAAAACTCAGCATAAACAACAAGACAAGTCAGTAATACATCTGCAACACATCAATGATAAAGATAGAACACTTACAGATAATTTCTACAAATAAGAACAAGACAATTTCATAGATAACCAAGCAAAAGACTTGAACACGTGCCTCACAACAGAACAGATATGACTGACTGATAAAGATGAAAAGAAGCTTCACTTTATTGGAAATCACAGAAATGAAGAATCAGAAAAAGATAACATTTCACATTTACTAGATTGTGAAAACTTAAGATGTTAAATAAAACCAAGAATTAGAAAGGATATGGGCAACTGGAACAAACACATCCTGTTGGTGGCTGAAAAACAATCTGACATCATCTGGGATATTGAAGATGTGCGAACTCTATGACCCAGCAGAAATAAATCCCCAGAAAAACTCTCGCCACCTTCCCTGGTGTACGGGTACAGCAACGTTCAAAGCAAAATTGTGGGCAATAGCAAGACATTGGGATCAGTCAAAAAATCTCTCAAGAGGACAATGGTTAAATTAATTTGAGTATAGTCAAGCAATGAAATATTACACAGCAGTGAAAATTAATGTAGCTGGGCATATCGACATGGGTGACTACTGCATGCTGAATGGAAGAAGTAGCAGAGTGATACATGTAATAGAATGCCGCTTTTACAAAGCTCAAATAAAAAACTGAGCAGTATGATTTAAGGCTATGTACTCACATAGATGAGCCACATGCTAAAAAAAGTCAAGGAGTAATAGATATAATAGTTGTCTGGCCTGTGGTGGTGCAGTGGATAAAGAGTCAACCCAGAATGCTGAGGTTGCTGGTTCGAAACCCTGGGCTTGCCTGGTCAAGGCACATATGGGAGTTGATGCTTCCTGCTCCTCCCCCTCCTCTCTTCCTTCTCTCTCTTTCTCTCTTGCTTCTCTAAAATGAATAAATAGCCCTGGCCGGTTGGCTCAGCGGTAGAGCGTCGGCCTAGCGTGCGGAGGACCCGGGTTCGATTCCTGGCCAGGGCACACAGGAGAAGCGCCCATTTGCTTCTCCACCCCTCCGCCACGCTTTCCTCTCTGTCTCTCTCTTCCCCTCCCGCAGTCAAGGCTCCATTGGAGCAAAGATGGCCCGGGCGCTGGGGATGGCTCTGTGGCCTCTGCCTCAAGCGCTAGAGTGGCTCTGGTCGCAACATGGCGATGCCCAGGATGGGCAGATTATCGCCCCCTGGTGGGCAGAGCGTCGCCCCATGGTGGGCGTGCTGGGTGGATCCCGGTCGGGCGCATGCGGGAATCTGTCTGACTGTCTCTCCCCGTTTCCAGCTTCAGAAAAATGAAAAAAAAAAATTAAATGAATAAATAAAATATTTAAAAAACAAATAGTGCAGAGTAAACTTCAGGAATGAGGGAACAGAACTGCAAATGGGGATGGAGCACACAGAGGTCTTTGTTGGTATGGACGGTGTTCTTTTTGTTAGCCTGTGTTTTGGGAACTATAACTGTTTATCTTATTATTCTTCTACCTAATATCTATTTGATATGCATTCCTTTGAATTCATAATTTAAAAATATGGAGAGCCCTGGCTGGACAGCCCATGGTTAGAGCATCGTCCAATGTGCAAACGGTGCTGGTTTGATCCCCAGTGAGAGCACATACAGAAATACATCAATGTTTCTGTGTGTCTGTCTCTCTCTCCCTACCTCTCTTTCTAAAAGTAAAGAAATGAAATTTAAAATATGGAGAAAGAAATAGTTTTAAGGGTTTAGAAATGCATTTGCTTTATTTATTTATTTAACAAGAGAGACAGAGAGAGGGACAGATAGGGACAGACAGACAGAAAGGGAGAGAGATAAGCATCAATTCTTCAGTACCTTAGTTGTTCAGTGATTGCTTTCTCATCTATGCCTTGACCTGGGGGCTCCAGACGAGCCAGTGACCCTTTGATCAAGCCAGTGACCACGGGGTCATGTATCCCACACGCAAGCCAGTGACCTTGTGCTCAAACTAATGAGCCCGTGCTCAAGCCGGCAACCCTGGGGTTTCGAAACTGGGTCCTCAGCATCCCAGGCCGATGTTCTATCCACTGCGCTGCCTCCTGGTCAGGCAGAAATGCATTTGGTTTAATAGGAATCTCACCTACTTCCCCTCCCTAATCAGTTAGTTTTCATAGAACATTTTTCCTCTGTCTCAATGCCTCCCTTTGGAGTGGAATTCACGGTGGATAAAAGGATTAGACAGCAGAGGTAAAACTGTTAACTGTCAGTAGATCTGCAGTTTGCTTTTGACATTGAAAACGTAAAAGTTAAACCTCAGGTTTGACTGCCCCCCGTAAATGTTCCATGAACGGTTCAGTAGTGCCTCCATTAATGAAGACTTTTCTGAAAACCCCTTTGTTGATGGAACAAAACCTGTTTCTAAAGATAGAAATCAGGTTGGCAGCTTGGTGTTGGCTCAGAGCCGTGGCTTCCTCTCCGAGCTCCTGAACCAGGCGTACCCCCATGCGATGTGACTTGACTCCCCAAGGCTCCTGGACTGTTTGGGAACAAGGGGCAATCTTCTGCCCCAGGACGGGAGGCCATACAGTGGCTGCCCAGCCCCTGCTCTGCCCTTCCCTCAGCTGGGGTATACCCCTGAATTACAGTCACTGCTCCTTTCCCTCAGCCGCCGATGTCCCGGGGCCTGAGAAGACCCGATTCTTCAAACTCCCTTATATCACGCTGTTACAAGGAGACCAGTTGTCTGATTAAATCATCTGATTCAAGTTCTCACAACTCGGTCACCCCTGCCATACCTGTAGAAATATTAGCTTCTTGTCACTTGTCTGATTTCTCAAAATTTGGGATTTATAATGTCATTCATGAGAGTTCTCTTGAAAAGTAATTTTTCAATTTACTTAATATCTTGAAAATCTTTAATGTCTGGTGAGAGGTATTAAGGGAACAGTAGAATGAGTGGAAATCTTAAAACAAAGAGTTTAGAAGCATTTTCATCATTAATTATTATAGATATTTCCATGGCTCGGAGTTACCGATAAGTTACTAGCAATAAAGGTCAGTCTATTATATGTTAGGCTGTGTTGACTTTCGTTATCTTTTCTCTTTGTACCAAACCTTCATGGATAGTGTAATTGAGGTTTAAGTACTGATTGGTCAAGGTCACGCAACTTATAAAACCTGAATCAATTGCTGTCTTCAACCCTCTACAAAGCTGTCTCCACCTGGAAATTCAAACATCTTTTAGGACGAGAACAGCTCCAGCCCCTGGTGGTGAGTGGCAGCGAAGGTCACGTGACACATTACTCAGATTCTGCAATAACATCAGATTCCGCTCGCTTCCACTGCCCTGGTTCAGTGTGTAGGAAATCCATATTTCTGGTGGAATGATAATACTTTTTCAAAGTTCATTTCTGCAGATTCACAGAGGCAGGCTTTTGCTGCCTTGTGGACCGACCACCACTTAGCAACCTATTTTCACCACATAAGTTTTGAGGGTGCCCCCACAATGTCTCAAACTAGAAATGTTTCCAATTTTTGAACACGCAGCTTAAGAACAGCTAAGAGACTAGATGCCAAACTTCAGCCCAGAGTGAATTTTTATGACTTGAGCTGTAAGCCTATGAAACGAAGGGTTTAAAATGGAAATGCTGACACAGTCTTTGCGTCGTAGAACACTAAGTGCTGGTGGGGGCGGTGCCCTTGATGCCACTCGCCTCTGCGGTGCTAGGAACGTCCGGCCTCGCTTTCTTCACCCTGGGGCCTCTTGTTCTCCTCCCATACCTCCCCGGGCCCCGTCTGGCCCAGCTAGGAAAAGCAGCTCAGAGATAGGCCCATCTGGAGATGTTCAGTGTGAGGCCTGTGCTGGCTGCGGGGCCCAGCCTGGAGCCCTCCTGGGTGCAGAGCTCTCTGGTGCTGCCCTGGACAGCTGTCCACCAGGCCCCCCTCGTGGCAGATTTCTCAAGTGGCCCTGAGGGGTACTGCATCGAGCTATGTTCTTTCTAGAGCCAGCCACCACCTTCCTGTGAACCCTTCCCGCCATGCAGGAGGGCACCTGAGATATCCAGGGCCCTTCTCGGATTGACCCTTTGGCTAGTGCTGAGTTCGCATCCTCCTGAACGAAAACCTCTTTGTCCTTCATGGCAGCAAGAGGGACGGGCATTGATGGCCACCTGCCAGTTACTTCAAATCAACATGGCTTTCAGAGTGCTGACTCTGTCAGACTGCCTGGATTCAAATCTTCACGGTACCCACGCACAGGACTGTTTGAAGATTAAAGGAGGTGATATACACAAAGTGCTTGACACTCCCTCGGTGAGTGGTGGGCCTGGGCAGTCCTCTCTTCCCCTGAATCAAGAGGCAGGGTCAGAGCCAAGAGGACAGACTCTGGGAGGACTGCACGGACGTGAGCACTGGAGGGAGGAATGGAAATTGATGTCTTCACAATAAAACTTTATTCGCATGGTGCTAGGGCTTGAACCACGTCCTCGCACCAAGTTTGGTGATTTTTTTTTCACTATTCCAAGGACTGAAAGAAGCTAGAAGGAATGGCTGGTGGTGATGGTGGGGTCCTCATTACCTTTTGGGTTCTTAATTTACAAGACTGATTTTATGCCTTTAAAAGGACTTGCTTTCTAAAGAAAGTTTATCTAATTTCTTTTATCACTGAGAACCCCAGAAAAGTACCTTGGAATTTGTATAAACCAGGTTCAAATGAACATTGAAGTTTAAATTGGAATTAAATAGAGTTGTCTAACTGAATTTTTCTTTCTTTTATACTATCTCCAATTTCAGCTTTAATCACTTTCTTTTCCTCAGGGATTGTGTTATAAAACCTTTCAGTCCTGAGCAGATTTTAATTCAGAAACAATAGAGTAAAACAACATAAATAAAAACAAACAAAAAAGAGCTAGGAACATTTTTGTAATTCAGTAAAATGTGCTTACATATTTGATGTCTACATAGATATGGGCCTGAAATAATTAAACAACAGAACTCTAGTTTGCTACAGATAGAAAAAAAGATATGGTGTGACCCAGGAACTACTACTTCCTCCACAGCAAGAAAGAGAGAAGACTTTTCATAGTTTTCTTCTTTAAAAAAGAAACAAAGACAGAGAAAGGGAGAGAATACAAACAAGGGGGTGAGAGGTCCGAGACAGAGAGCCGGTGGGAGTGGCATGCATTCTGCAGGCTGCACAGTGAGAGAAAAAAGACTGTCATGGATTATAGCTTTAAGTGGCTCCATCAGGGGCAGGTGAGGAATAGTTTTGCTAGTGCTATGGAAGTACAGTTTCCTAGTGGTATGGAAAGACCAAAATTAAAGACATGTTTGAGCAACTGTAGACCAAGAAGCTGAAAATTCTCTGCAATTAGTTAAAAGTATTTGCCCTAGGTAGAACAGCGAGGACTACAGGACAGTGTGGGAGCTGGAAGACGGGCGAACAGCACACTCCTAGGCAGTGAACAGGACCAGGAAAAGAGCCATCCCACCAGTGCTTAATGTCAGAATCCTATTTTTTTTTTTACCATAGATGTGTTCATAGATTAATGTGGAGTTTTTTTATTATTATTTAATGAGAGGAGGGGAGGCAGAGACAGACTCCTGCATGCACCCCAACCAGGATCCACCCAGCAAGCCCACTAGGGTGCAATGCTCTGCCCATCTGGGGCATTGCTCCATTGCTCAGCAACTAAGCTCTTCTTAGTGCCATGGAGCCATCCTCAGTGTCCAGGGCCAACTTGCTCCAATTGAGCCATGGCTGCAGGAGGGGAAGAGAGAGAGAGAGAGAGAGAGAGAGAGAGAGAGAGAGAAGTAAGAGGGGGAGGGAGAGGAGTGGAGAAGCACATTGGCGTTTCTCGTGTGTGCCCTGACCAGGAATCAAACATGGGACATCCACATGCCAGGTTGATGCTTTACCACTGAGCCAAGTGGTCAGGGCCAGATTTATGTTTAAATTAACTATTTGATAGCATAGAGTTCATTCTATAATATATATTTAGTCACTATCAAAAGATCCTTTTAAAAGTCTCTATGAAGTTCAAACAGACAAAACCCTTAACTGTTGATAATACTTAAAACAACTGCATTACAGCTTACACGTATAGTTAAGATTTTATGTCTGAAATTGGCCAAGACAAACAGCTGAGAATAGTGCCTGATTAAGGATGAGCACGCTTGCAAACTGTATATATGGTGTTTATGTTTGTGTTATTGATTTTCTATGCTACGGTCTTCACAGAATTGCCTTATCACCTTGGCACTTTTCTTCCCTTTTCCTTTTATGGGTGGGAAATTATAGTCATACTTCACCACTCAGCTTCTAACGGTCTCAGTCTTCTATGGTATCACCACCACCCCCTCTGAACAAATTTCAAATTTTATATCGTTACAGCGTATATCTCACTTGAGACAGTAACTTAATCATCCAGAAACACAGTGAAAAATCAGGCAGAAAATAAAAATGAAGGACAAATTAAAAAATAAAGAAAGAGAATAAAACTTTACATATCGCCTACTGTGTGTCTAGGATTCCATTATATACTTTATATACAGGGTGAGGCAAAAGTAGGTTTCCAGTTGTGAGTACGCGAAGCAGTTTATTATTGTAGTGTTATTTATGAATTATTTTATTATTTTCCATAAACTTACCTTTGTCCCACCTTATATATTTTGTCATTTAATCATGGACACTCTGTGAAATAGGTTTTGTTTTCTCTATTTTAGAGAGAAGAAATTTGAGGTTCAGAGAGATCCAGTAATTTGCCCAAGGACACACAGCTAACAGGTAGAGGAGTTAAGAGTCAGACTTACATTTGTCTAACTCCCAAACTCATATTCTTTCCACTTTACCATACTATTTTCTGAAAAGGTCTCCAAATAACCAAGACTTGTGTTTCAAAGTTTAGCCCAAAGCATTGTAATCAGCTATTTTATTCACACACATAATCCAAACATTCATGCAGAACTTGGTTGCTCTTACGCATGATTTTAAGTCATGATGTCCGGTTTCTAAATCCAGAGCAGATTAGAAAGAAGTAGCAAATTAAAAGATGGGAGAAGGGTTTAGTGAGCAAATACAATGATTACAGTGAGAAAAGACAAATGACAGCTTGATGAAAGACAGAAAACCACATGAAAAAGCAGACACAAGAATAAAAGCATAAATGTGAACTAAAGCTTCACATTAAGTGATGTTAATACATACTAAATGGCTATCATTTAAATAGTATCTATTAAGTGTCAGACTTTGTGCTAGATGCATAATTTAAAAAACTCACAATGGGGCTCTGCATAAAATTTCATTTATAAAAAGAATTTTGGGGTGAAACATACTTAAAAAACACTGCATTATATCATTTAAACCTCAAATCATCACTGGTAAATTGATTCCACCATTCCCATTTTGTAGATGAGAAATTGTAACTCACAAACTTGATGAAATCTTCCCAAGGTCCCATAGCTGTTAAGAGCAGGAGCCAGTATTCAAACGCAGGTCTGCTGACTCCAGAGCCTGTGTTTTTTCCACTGTCATGCAGCCTCCACATTCATCGGCATGCCTCTGAGTCATTAAAAGAAGATTAACTTTAAAAGTTTTAAAAGCCAGGGACATTTCATGGGTTAAACTAATGGAAAAGTGTACTTAAATGAAAAGTACCCAGTTACCTGGAAAATTCAACTCTCTAGAATGAGCAGGTATATGATAACAGATGAGCTACTATAATACATAATCAGGAGCCTCACACCTTTTCCAACTTTATTTTTGCATTAGTGCAAGTTTGTAATTTTCATGTCTCTTGTTCTTATACTCTTACATGGTCATTTCAGTGGATATTTTAAATCCAATTCAGAAAGGATTTTGTCATAGTAATCATGAGAACTGTACACTCAGTTGGGGTGTGTGTTTTCCTGCCTTCTTTGCAGGAAATGGCAATTCCCTTGGAAATTACTTTATTGAACCACCATTCCTTAGTAGAATTTTTACAAACATATACATATAATTTATGAATTATTATTAATAAAAAGATATTCTATTTGAGTAATAATCTGTGAGCTACATATCTTTCATGACATCTTTCTAATGATATTGTTGGAGGAAAAAGGAGTTGCTTATAAATCATTCCTCAAATCCCCCAAAGGTTGAAAGGTAAGTAGTAACTAGTCATCTTCATAACCCATTGGATTTACAAGTTTATCCTTGAATAGGTTCATGACTGAAAGTAAGCCTCATTAATCTTAATCATATCAATCTGAGTACCCAGTAAAGTTAGGTCAGAAATGGCTGCTATCAGAGACAGTCAGGACATACTTCAGACAAGAATGCACTCACGTCTTAGACGCACATACCCAGGCCAGATAACAGCCGGGGATTTAGGCGAGATTCACTGGAGACACAGCCTCAATAACGACAATAGCTAGAGAGAGGGTCCCAGAGCCAAACACACAGCTAATAAAACTACTGAGCTGTAGGGTCAGACAAGAGTTAACCGCAGAGTCATCCAGAACATTATGGGCTTATTAAAGAGAGGAGGAAAAAAGGCAACAGAAACCTTGTGTGCAACAAGTGGCCACTTTGGAGCTCCAATGGGTAAACTATGATTGTCCTAGGAGATAGGGCTGGATATCATTAAGGTCAGGAAGAACTCTACTCTGAGCCTTCCATTTTGATGTGGGAGATTAACACAAGATGAAGAAAGAAAAAGGGAGAAAGGAAAGAAGAACCACATAGTATAAACAGATTTTTGCATTTGTTGGAGGGTCTAAACTCTAAAAGTTTAGATGGGCCTGACCAGAGAAGTGAAAAGGCATCATAGTGTTATGAACATAACAGGTCGGGTTAGTATTTTTAAATTATTTTTTAACCTTGTGAAACATAAAAACTGGCCAAGAGGCCCTGACCGGTTGGCTCAGTGGTAGAGCGTCGGCCTGGCGTGCAGAAGTCCCGGGTTCAATTCCCGGCCAGGGCACACAGGAGAGGCGCCCATCTGCTTCTCCACCCTTCCCTCCCTCCTTCCTCTCTGTCTCTCTCTTCCCCTCCTGCAGCCGAGGCTCAATTGGAGCAAAGATGGCCCGGGCGCTGGGGATGGCTCCTTGGCCTCTGCCCCAGGCGCTAGAGTGGCTCTGGTCGCAACAGAGCGACACCCCGAAGGGGCAGAGCATCGCCCCTGGTGGGCGTGGCAGGTGGATCCCAGTCGGGCACATGCGGGAGTCTGTCTGACTGTCTCTCCCCATTTCCAGCTTCAGAAAAATACAAAAAAAAAAGAAAAAAAAAAAAGAAAAAAAAAACTGGCCAAGAAACTCCAGGATAGAAATTCTCTTCTCCCTCCTTTTCTTCAGCCCAAATAGCTTGGTCACTTACTCTCTCAAATTTCTTCTAGATGTAAACCTTTATGAAACAAGAAAATCACATTTTATTCATCTTTGTTTCCCTTACAAATCTTAACACAAAACACACAGTAGGTTCTCAATAAACATTTGTGGATTTTAACCACCCTCTCTGTTCACCTTCTCCCCTCATTGTTATTGACTCAATCCTTTATCTCTTGGTCATAATTTTTAAAAGAAGTCAGGTGAGATTCTGATAGAGATTGCATTGCATCTATACATCAATTTGGGGAGTACTGCCATTTTAACTAGATGTCTTCGGCCCATTAACATGAGATATTTTTCCATTTATTTAGGTCTTCATTCATTTCTTTAACAATTTTTTTAAGTTTCTAGAGTATAAGTTTTGTACTTCTTTTTAAAAATTCATTCCTAAGTATTTTATTCTTTTTGGTGCTATTGTAAATATAATTTTTAAATATTTTATTTTTGAATTATTCATTGAAAATGTATGGACATATAATTGGTTTTTGTATATTATTATATGCAAATTATATACACAGTTGATTTTTGCATATTGATCATGTATCCTAAAACCATGTTAAACTCATTTATTAGTTCTAATAGTTTTTTAGTGGATTCTTTAGAATTGTCTACATAGGTCATGTCATTAATAAGTAGATTTATTTCTTCTTTTCTAATCGAGATGTCTTTTATATCTTTTTCTTCCAATTTCCCTGCCTAGAACCACCAGTACAATGTTAAATGGAAGTGGCAAGAATGGAATTTTTGTCTTGTTCCTCATCTAAGGAAAAACGCTTTAAATTTTCACCATTAAATTTGGATGTTTGCAGTCCTGGCCAGTGGCTCAGTGGATAGAGTGTCAGCCTAGTGTATGGATATCCCAGATTCATTCCCCAGTCAGGGCACACAGGAGAAGCAGCCATCTGCTTCTCTTCCTTTCTATCACCTTCATTTCTTCCTCTTCCTCTCTTCCTTGATTGGTTCAAGCATGGCCCTGAGTGCTGAGAACTCGGTTGGTTCGAGCATTGCCTGTCCAAATAATGGCCTCAGATGCTAAAAATAGCTCAGTACTTGAGCATTGGCCCCAGACAGGTTGCTGGGTGGATTCTGGTTGGGTCATACACGGGAGTCTGTCTCACTATTACACCTCCTCTCACTTAAAAAGAAAGTATGGATGTTTGCTGTGGATATTTTGTAGAAGCTTTTTATCAGGTTGAGGTATATTCCTTCTATTAGTAGTTTGTTGAGTGTTTTATCATGAAAGTGTTGGATTTTGTCAAATGCTTTTATGTTTATTGAGACGGTCGCCCTGGCTGGTTGGCTCAGTGGTAGAGCGTCGGCCTGGCGTGCAGAAGTCTCAGGTTCGTTTCCCGGCCAGGGCACACAGGAGAGGCGCCCATCTGCTTCTCCACCCCTCCCCCTCTCCTTCCTCTCTGTCTCTCTCTTCCCCTCCCGCAGCGAGGCTCCATTGAGCAAAGATGGCCCAGGCGCTGGGGATGGCTCCTTGGCCTCTGCCCCAGGCGCTAGAGTGGCTCTGGTTGCGGTAGAGCGACCCCCCGGAGGAGCAGAGTATCGCCCCCTGGTGAGCGGGCCTGGTGGATCCCGGTCGAGCGCATGCGGGAGTCTGTCTGACTGTCTCTCCCCGTTTCCAGCTTCAGAAAAATACAAAAAAAAAAAGAGAGAGAGATGGTCATGTGGTATTATTTTTGACTCTATCAACATTGTATATTACATTAATTGATTTTCAAATGTTAAACCAATCTTGAATTCCTGGAATAAATCTCACTTGGCTGTGATCCATAATGCTTTTTATAAGTTGCTGGATTCAGTTTGTTAGTATTTTGTTAAGAATTTTGGTGTCTCTGTTCATAAAAGATACTAGTCTATAGGTTTCTTTTTTTAAGATATTTTTGTTTGTTGTGGTATCAAGCCAATACCTCATACAATGATTTGGAAAGTTCTCCTTCCTCTTTTTCTTTTTCCTTCCTCTTTTATTACTTGGAAAAGTTGCTGAAGAATTGGTATTGATTTTTTTTTTTTATATCCTTGATAGAATTTACCAGAGAAGACATCTGGTCCTGGACTTTTTTTTGTGAGTAGTTTTTTTATTCCTAATTCAATCTCTTTGTCAGTTCTAGTAATTTATGTGTTTGTGGGAATCTGCCCATTTCATTTAGATTATTTAATTTAGTAGCATATGGTTCATAGTTCATAGATTTCTTTATAATCACTTTATAAAATCTATGAATTTTGTAAAGTTAGTATAGTGGTAGTCAACATGGTCCCTACTGCCCCCTAGTGGGTGTTCCAGCTTTCATGGTGGGCGGTAGTGGAGCAACCAAAGTATAAATAAAAAGATAGATTTAACTATAGTAAGTTGTTTTATAAAGATTTATTCTGCCAAACTTAGTGAAAATCTTACATAAAGTACTTGGTAAGTAATTATTATTATATGCTTTAACTTGCTATAACTCTGCTTTATAAATTTTATAACATAAAGTTACTTCCCTACTTTATAAATCACCATTACTGTGGAACCGGTGGGCAGTTAGAAATTTTTATTACTAACAGAGATACAAAAGTGGGCAGTAGGTATAAAAAGGTTGAGTACCCCTGGGTTAGTGTAATATCTTCTTTTTCCTTTCAGATTCTAGTAATTTGAGTCTTCTCTTATTTTCCTTTTCTTCTTTTCCTTTTTTTCTTTTCTTTTCTTTTTTTTTTTTTTTTGTATTTTTCTGAAGCTGGAAACAGGGAGAGACAGTCAGACAGACTCCCGCATGCGCCCGACCAGGATCCACCCAGCACGCCCACCAGGGGCGACGCTCTGCCCACCAGGGGCTGATGCTCTGCCCCTCCGGGGCGTCGCTCTGCCATGACCAGAGCCACTCTAGCGCCTGGGGCAGAGGCCAAGGAGCCATCCCCAGCGCCCGGGCCATCTCCGCTCCAATGGAGCCTTGGCTGCGGGAGGGGAAGAGAGAGACAGAGAGGAAGGAGGGGGGGTGGGGGGTGGAGAAGCAAATGGGCGCTTCCCCTATGTGCCCTGGCCAGGAATCGAACCCAGGTCCCCCGCACACCAGGCTGACGCTCTACCGCTGAGCCAACCGGCCAGGGCCTTTTTTTCCTTTTCAATCGAGCTAAAAGTTTGTTAATCTTATTGAATTTAAAAAAAAACAGCTTTGCGTTTCATTTTTTTTTCTATTATTTTTCTATTCTTTATTTGCTCTAATCTTGATTATTTCCTTCCTTCTTCTTGCTTTAGGTTTAGTTGCTCTTCTTTTTCTTGTCATAATATGAAAGGTTAGGTTATTGATTTGAGATTCTTCTTTGTTTAAAAAGATGTAGGTATTTAGAACTATAAATTCACCTCAAAGTATTTTCTAATTTCCCTTTAGTTATCTTGTGGACCAATTAGTTTCTTAATACATAGGAATCAACACATAGGAATACGTTTATTTCCCTATCACTGTGAGTTGCCCAAATTTTTTTGTGTTCTTCATTTCTAATTTCATTTGTAGTAGGAGAACATACTTTGTATTCTCATTTTCTTTTAAATGTATTGAAGTTTGTTTTAGGGCCTACCATAGGTGTCCCTTAAATCCTTTTTTCTTAAACTGAAGAATCCTTAGATCATGGACAATCTGAATATGAGGGGAAAAAGCATTCTCCAAATAGGTTCTAAGTCCAGCTTTTCAATGGGCAGTACAGCTTTTCAAGTGGCCAACAATACAGGCTTAAAAAGTCCATTTTAGCCCTGGCCGGTTGGCTCAGTGGTAGAGCGTTGGCCTGGTGTGCAGAAGTCCCGGGTTCGATTCCCGGCCAGGGCACACAGGAGAGGCGCCCATCTGCTTCTCCACCCCTCCCCCTCTCCTTCCTCTCTGTCTCTCTCTTCCCCTCCCGCAGCCAAGGCTGCATTGGAGCAAAGGATGGCCCGGGCACTGGGGATGGCTTCTTGGCCTCTGCCCCAGGTGCTAGAGTGGCTCTGGTCGCGACAGAGCGATGCCCCGGATGGGCAGAGCATTGCCCCCTGGTGGGCGTGCCGGGTGGATCCCAGTCGGGCGCACGCAGGAGTCTGTCTAACTGCCTCTCCGTTTCCAGCTTCAGAAAAATACAAAAAAAAAAAAAGTCTATTTTATTTCTATATAATTTAGTTTCCTTATTTGTATAAACAGGACTGGTTTAGACTAGAGGGCTTATAAGTCTATAGGATTGCTTTTAAATTCTAGTTTTCTCACTAGTTCGAATAAATCCCTTAATCTCTCTGAAGCAAGTTTGCTTATTTCTAAAATGGAAACAAAAATATCTTAATTTATTGAGTTGTCTTTTAAAATTTTTTTATTTATTGATTTGAGAGAGAAAAACATTGATTTGTTGTCCCACTTATTTATGCATTCATTGGTTGATTCTTTTATGTGCCCTGATCGGGGATAGAACCCACAACCTTGGTGTATTGGGATGGTGCTCTAACCAACTGAGCTGCTAGGCCAGGTCTGAGTTTTCTTAAGAATAGAATAACAGCCTGACCAGGCAGTGGCACAGTGGATAGAGAGTTGGACTGGGAAGCAGAGGACCCAGGTTCGAGACTCTGAGGCTGCCAGCTTGAATGCGGGCTCGTCGGGTTTGAGCAAGGCTTGCTAGCTTGAGACCAAGGTTACTGATTTGAGCAAGGGGTTACTCGGTCTGCTGTAGCCCCTCAGTCAAGGCACATATGAGAAAGCAATCAATGAACAACTAAGGTGCCACAATGAAGAATTGATGCTTCTCATCTCTCTCCCTTCCTGTCTGTTCCTATTTGTCTCTCTCTCTCTGTCTCTCTCTGTCACCACACACACACACACACACACACACACACACACACACACACACACACACACAGAATAACATATGCACAATTACTGGCACATGATAAGCCCTCAATAAATGAGGTGTTTTTGTTTTGTTCGGTTTTAATGATGGTAGTTATTGATTTTTTTTCTATTGTTCAGGTGAAAGGTCTGTTATATTCATCCTGTCAGCACAGAGGCAAGTTCTCTGAAGCTGTTTTAGGAGTTGGGTTGCAATCACTTGTCCTTCTCAGTGGTTCAGGCATACCATAACCCAACAGGCTGAGGTCATCTTATACAAAAACTTCTCTGTTTGGCTTTTGCCCTCCCAAACCACTAGCTAATGTTAGGATCCCATGTGCATAATATACTATAAATAAGGCATCTCATGGCAGGAATCAATCTGAGCCTCAATGTGACTTTTTTACATAGTGGTGTTTACTATTTTATACTTGATGTCTACTTTCCTCCTTGGAGATCATGATGTTTCATAACTGTTTTCTTTATACTTACTTAGGCAGAACTTCTCTCCTAGAGGGTGTGAATCAATTTTTCTAAGATATGGAGAAGCAGCCAAAAAAACCTGGAATTCAGAGTAGTATTGGGACATACTAGGCCCTAATCCAGAAAAAAGAAAACCCTCTTATTTTAATAGTTTTAACAGCCAAATTTGTATGAGCTCCTTGTCTTTAGTCAATCCAGCTTAGAACAAGAAAAACAAGGCTGAAATCCAGCAGAAAGAAGGAAGAAATTCCTGATCAGAGCCCTATACTGTATGCAGATATAAAATCTACCTCATAGCCTGGCCTGTGGTGATGCAGTGGATAGATCATTGACCTGGAATGCTGAAGTTGCTGGTTCAAAACCCTGGGCTTGCCTGGTCAAGTCACTTATGAGAAGCAACCAATGAACAACTAAAGTGAAGCAACTATGAGTTGATACTTCTCGGCCCCCCCCCCCTGTAAAATTAATAAGTTTTTAAAAAAATCTACACAAAATCCATACAATACATGCATGTACAAGGGGCTACACAACAATAGAACTTAGAATACTGGAATCAGAAACCTCATAAATATGAGGGAAAAAGGGAAAGGTCGTTACCATCCTCTCAATGCTGTGATGACCCAGATACTGATAACAGAAAAATCAACTCAAGTTTGAATAGTGATTATAGTTTATACCTCTTGGGTAAAATGCCTGAAATCCCCTAGTGTGGGATATTATGTTAGAGAATGGACAGGAGAGTGGTTGACATTACTCTAGGCATCTAAACATGTTTTTTTCTGAAGAAACCAAGTTCTCAGACGTGCCACAAAATACGGATTTGCCACAAACCTAATTTGGGTGGTGAAGAGGGAGTAGAAAGAAGCTAGAAAAAAAGTTATCTCCATGCTCTCTCTTTCTTTCCAAAAACTAAGCCTGTTAACAACGCCAGGATCACAATTATTCTAAGTTTTTCTAATATAGAAACACAGTCAAGAATAATTTATTCATGGCCAAGACTTTGCCAGGAGTCTACCAGGTGCCCCATCCCACATCCCAGAGAACAGCAAATTCACTAGAGGAACTGGCGGCTCTTCCAGACCTCTCCTCAGGACCAGGCCTCCAAACTTGCGGCAGCCACAATGCTTTCCTTGGACCAGCCTCTGAGCTTTTATTAGCTTTTAGCTGTTTTCCTAGGTTAAACCCATTGGAAATTGGATTCCCTTTAAAAAGAAGTCTATTTTGGTTGAGAATACAGGGTATGTGGAATAATCAAGTCAGGTAATCTCTCAGGCTTTGGATTAAGAATTCTCTGTCCATAATGCATCATAATTAGTTTTTCTTTTTGGTGAAAAGCTAGTCTAAGAAATTGTATAGCAAAATAAGCAATGATAAATTTGGAAGAATAGAAACAATATCTGACTTAACTATTTAGTAAATCTTGAGGATTCTGGCTTTGTCCTTTCTGCTTCTTTCAAGTTGACAGGTGTTTCCAGAAAAATGAGTCATATTGTTTAAGGCCTGTATTGGAAGCCAGTGAAGAAGGCTGGACTTTTTGGCTCTTAGATACAGTGTGATTTTGGATTTTTCTCTTTACTACATTAGCCATTCATTCCTTAAAGAGTACTTAGAGGCCTAGGATGGATGTAAAATGTCAACACTGAACTAAGATCACAAAATGTCTGGAATCATAGCAAACATGTGGATAAGAATCAAACTGAAGATATGCAAATACAAATACAATAGTTTAAATGTACACTTAGCTTTTCAGTTCATACTAAAAATTCAACTATTGCTCCCCAATACAGGATAACAGCCTCGCCCTCCTCTTCTAAGTACTTCTCTAAAGAGCTCTTTCCAGACATGACTTCATTCATTCCTCAGTAACTAACAGTGCAGGAGAAGAGAGAAAGAGTTATTCTCTTTATATTACATACTGAGGAAAACATGGCTTAGAAAAGAAATCATGTGAGAGCTGCACAGGCTGTCAGGTGGAAGAGTCTGTCTGCCACACGTCTCCTGACTGGCAAAGACAAAGTCCACAGAACGTGAAGACTGGGAAAAAAGTTAGATGCCATCCAGGGCAGTGGCTCCCAGTGTTTTGGATTACATATACAAGTAAAATTTCAAAACATTTTTAAGGATTAACTATCAATTTTTCCCAGAAAAGAATATGAAAAACAATACCTATCATCTCATTAAAAAAAAGAAAAAGGATATTATAACACCCTAAAAACAACAAAAAAATTGATAACACTTGGTAGAAGGAGAAGAAACTTTGGGCTCTAAAGAAGAAAGTAATGAAATTTGGAAATAATAAAATTAGAACTAGAAGTGGGGTTGAAGATATTAGGTATCCAAGCTATGAATCAGTATGGCAGAAGAACAACTTCACAAAAAGGATAGCCCTGGCCTGTTGACTCAGCGGTAGAGCGTCGGCCCAGTGTGTGAAAGTCCTGTTTGATTCCTGGCCAGAGCACACAGGAGAAGCACCCATCTGCTTCTCCACCTTTCCCCCTCTTCTTTCTCTCTATCTCTCTCTTTCCCTCCTGCAGCCAAGGCTCCATGAGAGCAAAACTGGCCAGGGCACTGAGGATGGCTCCATGGCCACTGCCTCACATGCTAGAATGGCTCTGGGTGCTGTGGAGCAACACCCCAGATGGGCCGAGCATCGCCCCCTGGTGGGCATGCTGGGTGGATCCCCATCGAATGCATGCCAGAGTCTGTCAGCTGCCCCCCACTTCTCACTTCGGAAAAATACCAAAGGAAAAAAAAGGATAGTCTTTTTCAATAAAGGACCTTTGCAACTTTATATCAACACCTGCATACAAACACACTATATATTCCTGATTTTTACCATCAAAGATCAGCATCAGTACAAGGGTAGGCACAGGAAGTTAGCCTACATCTTCATTTTACTGATGAGAAAATTAAAACTTGAGAAAGTAAGCAGGGTGGCTGAATGAATACAGGACACCAGTTCACTTGGAATCCCACGCAATATTTGGGACATACTTATACTAATTCTTTATTGTTTATCAGAAATTCAAATTTAACAGAGTGTCCTATATTATTTTTATTTGTCAAATCTGGCCACCCTAAAAGGAAATGACTTCTTGACTTGTTATTTGACTTCTTGTTATTGTATTTGACTTGAAGTTGCTTAATGGTAGAATAAGAAGAAATCAGTTCTGACTTTTTTTTAAAAGACACTCTGCTCTGCTATCTTTTAATACATCATAGTCCTGCCCTAATTCAATACAATCCATCAACCATACTAATTCATAGTTTGCATACCATGTTCAACCCCCACCTCTAATTCTAATTCCACTATTCCAAATTCTGTTACTTCATTCTTTAAATTCCTACATTTCTTCTCCCTCTATACCTGCAGTTATCAAATTTTTTTGGTGTCAAAATCCTTTACTTTTAAAAATAATTGAGGACCCCTAAGAGTTCTTATGTATGTGAACTATCTCTATCAGTATTTATTGTACTAGGAACTAAACTTGAGGAAAATAATATATATTTATTATGTTAAAATAATAAGCTCATTCCATGCTAATATGAATAACATTTTACTTAAAAACTACATTTTCCAAAAAGAAAAATAAATAACAGGAAAAGAGGCAATGTTTTATATTTTGGAAAAATTTCTTTAAAGTCTAGTTTAATAGAAGACAACAGATTCTAATATCTGCTTCTGCAAATGGTTTGTGGTAAAATAATTTGGCTGAAGCATAGGAAGAAAAAGCAACCTCATACAGATATGTATAGTTGAAAAAGGGAGAAGTGTCTTATGAGTAACCATACTTGTCTGTCAATAATTTTTTTTCAAGTGAAAATAAAGTTTTGTGAAAAAAGCAGCTAGTCTGTCCTGGCTGGGCGACTCAACGGATAGTGTTGTCCTGATGCACCAATGTCACAGGTTCGATCCCCAGTGAGGGCATGTATGAGAGGCAATCAGTGAGTGCACAACTAAATGGAACAACTAAGTGAAACCACAAGTTGATGCTTCTCCCAAATTCTTGCTTGTGTGCACAAGTAGATATGCAGAAGAATGTTCATAGTAGCAATGTTAATAATAGCAAAAAATAATTAACAGGCGAAACATCCAACAACAGAAAATTCATAAATATGGTATAACCATGCACCGTCATACCATACAACAGTGAAAATGAATAAGTCAGAGCTAAATGTATGAATGTGGATGAATCCCAGTCACAAAATGTTGAGGGAAAAATTAAGTTTCATAAGAATACACACAGTATGGTAACATTTATATAAAGTTTTAAAGATGAATATTACTACTATCAGTGACGTCATGGAAATGGCGCCGTGAGAAGCGCGTCCGACAGCTCTCCCCTAAATCACAACAAATTTATCAACTAGAAACAGAAAAATTTATCCTCGGAGCATTCCAGAGTTCCACACAAACTGAAAGCAAAAGGACTGTTATCACTTGAATCTGAGAGACGAGGGTGTGGAGGAAGCTACCACAGCGACGCTCATTCAAGCCGCGAGGGAGTGCGCCTGCGGTGAGTCAGCCCATATACTTGGGAACCGCGAGCCGCCGCGCACGCGCCCGGTCCGGTTGAGCACCGCTGACGTTCCCAGCGGTCCGCACACTGCGAGTGGGGGTCGCCGGCCACCGGTGCCCGGAGCGCCCCATACGCGCGTGCCTTGGGCATTCCACGCGCCCAGGGCGCCCTGCTGGCCCGCACACCCAGGGGGCTCCATTATCCTGCGCCTGGTGCGGTCCAGCCGCCAGCGGCGGGGCCAGTGGGAGAGGCTTGGGAGATTCTCTCCGTGGGCGGGGCACCTCACCCAGCCATTCAAGCTAACAATCAAGCGTTGGGGGAGGGGCACGCAGGCAGCCTAAAATACCTTCGGGAGCACAGCTGCGACCCAATCACTGAAATTAGCTTAACCCATAAAATCTGCGCACCCTCGGTTGTAATTGATAAGATCTCTCTCAGTTCAGCGATCCAAGACAAGAGGCGTGATATTTTTTAGTGCCTCTCGCTAAAGGGGCGGGGGCAACTTCTGATTGATAGAGCCTCCATATTCAGGGATAAACGCTAACAAGAAGGACTTGGCAGATAATAAGGTCTATACTACACTAGTCGTAAGCAGAGACTAGTGCCTCTTCTTCCCTGCAAAAACAGGCTACAAAGTGTGGAAAGCCTGAGTTGAGAGATCCAACTAAATGATAGGCGCTGAACAGTCACCTTGACAACAATTGACTCCCACCCCCGCCTGATTACACTGGAGGCCCTGACTGCCAGAGCCTTTCCCAAAGCCTTGCACTGAGTGGGGATAGAGTGGGGATTTCCCAGCTCTTTGAGCCTCTTACTCCCCAGGCAGAAGCAGTTGCAGCCTTATAGCTGGATCACCAGGCTGCTAATTCAGAAAGGGGGGACTAGGAGAGAGAATCCAGGAAAGCAAACTCTCTCATCGTTGGACCCTGCAAACGCCAACAAGCCTTTACTTCCAGCAAGACTAAAGCCAATTATATGACATTGACATAGAATCCCATCAACTGCAAATCCCTACCTAAGAGTGACACAGGGGCAGAGCCTGGGGTACAGAGTCACCGACCAGGAAGAGGGAGAGAAAAGAAAAAGGAAGAAGTTAACCTCTCAAAATCAAGAAAAACCCACAGACTTTACAACTTGATCCACTAATTTTTTGTTGTTGTTGTTGTTGTTTGTTTCTTCTATCTTTTTGCCTTTATTTCCTCCACCTCGGTCCTTCTATTCTCTGCCCATCTTATGCTTCCCCTTTCTTGAACTACACTACCCATGAGTGTTGCATTTTATTTTTCTTCTTCATCCTCACCCTCCTTTAAGGTTATACTCCAAAACACTTAACTCTCACTCTCTCCTCTTTTGTTTTTTTGTTTGTTTGTTTGTTTTTATCTTGCTTTATTTTGTTTTTTTCTCCTATTTTATTTCTTCCTTCGTTTTTCTCTTTTTCTTATTTTTTTCCTTTCTATTCGTTTTTTCTTTTCTCATTTTACTTTCCTCCCATATAATCCTCAATCACGAACAAATTAGTTAATTTGGGACTCAAGGCTTTTTTTTGGCATTATTTCTCTTTTTTGCTTTTGTTTTTATTTATTTTTTTTCTCTTGTTTGTTTATTTTTGTGTCATTTTGGGTCCTCCCAACCCAAGGTCTCCATTGTATTTAGTCTTCGCTCCACTTAATACAACAGATTTTTACTTATTATTTTTATTTTTTCTTCTTTATTATTCTTTTTTGGTCCTTTTTTCTGATTCCCTCTTATCCCTCTCATTATATCTCTTAGTTGACCATCACTTACAAGCAAATCATCTTATGCTTGTCTAAGATTTTCTTCCTTTTTTTTTTTTTTTTTTTGCATTTAGTAGGTCCCTACTCCCTTTTTTTTGCCCCTTGAACTCTTCACCCCAAATCAGGCCCTCCATTATAGGCACGATATTTCCCTGAGGAGGGGAGAGGAGGGAAAGAGAAGAGAGAAAAAAAGGGGGAAATAATAAATTATTATTGTTTTTTTTTGTGGGGTGTTTTACCCTTTTTTTTTTTTCTTTTTACTCTATTAATTCTAATTAGTGCTATCAATAAGACCACCCTCAGATGCCGATAAGAAAGAGGAAATCGAATATTATGGATACAAAAGAAAGAGAGGTAACACAAATAGATGTGGAAAAATCTATGGAGAAAAGACTTAACATATTGGAAGCCTTGGAGCTAAATGACAGAGAATTTAAAATAGAAATCTTAAAAATACTCAGAGATATACAAGAAAACACAGAAAGGCAATATAGGGAGATCAGAAAACAACTCAATGAACACAAAGAATATATTACCAAGGAAATTGAAACTATAAAAACAAATCAAACAGAAATGAAAAACTCAATTCACGAGCTGAAAAACGAGATAACAAGCTTAGCTAACAGAACAGCCCAGATTGAAGATAGGATTAGTGAAATAGAAGACAAACAACTTGAGGCACAACAGAGAGAAGAAGAAAGAGACTCAAAAATAATAAAAAACGAGAAAGCCCTACAGGAATTGTCTGACTCCATCAGAAAGAATAACATAAGAATAATAGGTATATCAGAGGGAGAAGAGAAAGAAAATGGAATGGAGAATATACTCAAACAAATAATAGACGAGAACTTCCCAAGCCTGTGGAAGGAACTAAAGCCTCAAATTCAAGAAGCAAACAGAACACCAAGTTTTCTTAACCCCAACAAACCCACTCCAAGGCACATCATAATAAAGATGACACAAACCAATGACAAAGAAAAAATTCTCAAGGCAGCCAGGGAAAAGAAGAGTACAACATATAAAGGAAGGCCTATTAGATTATCATCAGATTTCTCAGCAGAAACTCTACAAACTAGAAGAGAGTGGACTCCAATATTTAAAGCCCTGAAAGAGAGGAACTTTCAGCCAAGAATACTATACCCATCAAAGCTATCCTTCAAGTATGAAGAAGATATAAAAACATTCACAAATACAGAAAAGATGAGAGAATTTATCAACAGAAAGCCCCCACTCCAGGAAATACTAAAGGGGTTTTCCAACCAGATTCAAAGAACAAAAGAAAACAACACCACAAGTAACAGCTCCACCAAGAACACAATAAAACCAAACTTAAACTGTGACAACAAAGGAAAAAAAGGGGGGAGAGGATGGAGATTAACAGTAGCAAAGGATGATGAAGTGCAGAAATACTTATAAGATAGGGTACTACAATGAATATGGTAGGTACCCTTTTCATTACTTAATGGTAACCACCCTTAAAAAAACCACCACAAAAACACTTGACTTAAAAAAGGGAGCAACAGAGGAAAGAAGTATGGAACACAAACAAACAAAAACAAATGATAGAAAAACAAAAGAGAAGAATCAAACTAGATACAAAACTAACAGAAAGCAATTTATAAAATGGCAGTAGGGAACCCACAAGTGTCAATAATTACACTAAATGTAAATGGATTAAACTTACCAATAAAAAGACACAGAGTAGCAGAATGGATTAAAAAAGAAAATCCAACTATATGCTGCCTACAAGAAACACATCTAAGCAACAAGGATAAAAACAAATTCAAAGTGAAAGGCTGGAAAACAATACTCCAAGCAAACAACACCCAAAAAAAAGCAGGTGTAGCAATACTCATATCTAATAATGCTGACTACAAGACAGAAAAAGTACTCAGAGACAAAAATGGTCATTTCATAATGATTAAGGGGAAGCTGAATCAAGAAGACATAACAATCCTTAATATATATGCACCAAACCAAGGAGCACCAAAATATATAAGACAGCTACTTATTGACCTTAAAACAAAAACTAACAAAAATACAATCATACTTGGAGACCTCAATACACCGCTGACGGCTCTAGATCGGTCATCCAAACAGAGAATCAATAAAGATATAGTGGCCTTAAACGAAATACTAGAACACCTGGATATGATAGACATCTACAGGACACTTCATCCCAAAGCGACAGAGTATACATTTTTCTCTAGTGTACATGGAACATTCTCAAGAATTGACCATATGTTGGGCCACAAAGACAATATCAGCAAATTTAGAAAAATTGAAATTGTACCAAGCATATTTTCTGATCATAAAGCCTTGAAACTAGAATTCAACTGCAAAAAAGAGGGGGAAAAACCCACAAAAATGTGGAAACTAAACAACATACTTCTAAAAAATGAATGGGTCAAAGAAGAAATAAGCGCAGAAATCAAAAGATATATACAGACAAATGAAAATGAAAATACGACATATCAGAATCTCTGGGATGCAGCAAAAGCAGTAATAAGAGGAAAGTTCATATCACTTCAGGCCTATATGAACAAACAAGAGAGAGTCGAAGTAAACCACTTAACTTCACACCTTAAGGAACTAGAAAAAGAAGAACAAAGACAACCCAAAACCAGCCGAAGAAAGGAGATAATAAAAATCAGAGCAGAAATAAATGAAATAGAGAACAGAAAAACTATAGAAAAAATCAATAAAACAAGGAGCTGGTTCTTTGAAAAGATCAACAAAATTGACAAACCCTTGGCAAGACTCACCAAGGAAAAAAGACACAGGACTCAAATAAATAAAATCCAAAATGAAAAAGGAGAGATCACCACAGACATCATAGATATACAAAGAATTATTGTAGAATACTATGAAAAACTATATGCCACCAAATACAACAATCTAGAAGAAATGGATAAATTCCTAGAACAATACAACCTTCCTAGACTGAGTCATGAAGAAGCAGAAAGCCTAAACAGACCAATCAGCAGGGAGGAAATAGAAAAAACTATTAAAAATCTCCCCAAAAATAAAAGTCCAGGCCCAGACGGTTATACTAGTGAATTCTATCAAACATTCAAAGAAGACTTGGTTCCTATTCTACTCAAAGTCTTCCAAAAAATTGAAGAAGAAGCAATACTTCCAAACACATTTTATGAGGCCAACATAACCCTCATACCAAAACCTGGCAAGGATGGCACAAAGAAAGAAAACTACAGACCAATATCTCTAATGAATACAGATGCTAAAATACTAAACAAAATACTGGCAAACCGAATACAACAACATATTAAAAAAATAATACATCATGATCAAGTGGGATTCATCCCAGAATCTCAAGGATGGTTCAACATACGCAAAACGGTTAACGTAATACACCATATCAACAAAACAAAGAACAAAAACCACATGATCTTATCAATAGATGCAGAAAAGGCTTTTGATAAAATACAACACAATTTTATGTTTAAGACTCTCAACAAAATGGGTATAGAAGGAAAATATCTCAACATGATAAAGGCCATATATGATAAACCATCAGCCAACATCCTATTAAACGGCATAAAACTGAGGACTTTCTACCTTAAATCAGGAACAAGACAGGGTTGTCCACTCTCTCCACTCTTATTCAACGTGGTGCTAGAAGTTCTGGCCAGAGCAATCAGACAAGACAAAGAAATAAAAGGCATCCATATCGGAAAAGAAGAAGTAAAGCTATCACTTTTTGCTGATGATATGATCCTATACATCGAAAACCCGAAGGACTCCACAAAAAGATTATTAGAAACAATAAACCAATACAGTAAGGTCGCAGGATACAAAATTAACATACAAAAGTCCATAGCCTTTCTATATGCCAACAATGAAATATTAGAAAACGAACTCAAAAAAATAATCCCCTTCACGATTGCAACAAAAAAAATAAAATACCTAGGAATAAACATAACAAAGAACGTAAAGGACCTATAGAATGAAAATTACAAAGCATTGTTAAGGGAAATCGAAAAAGATACAATGAGATGGAAAAATATTCCTTGTTCTTGGATAGGAAGAATAAATATAATCAAAATGGCCATATTACCCAAAGCAATATACAAATTTAATGCAATTCCCATCAAAATCCCTATGAGATTTTTTAAAGAAATGGAACAAAAAATCATCAGATTTATATGGAACTATAAAAAACCCCGAATAGCCAAAACAATCCTAAGGAAAAAGAATGAAGCTGGGGGCATTACAATACCTGACTTTAAACTATATTATAGGGCCACGATAATCAAAACAGCATGGTATTGGCAAAAAAATAGACACTCAGACCAATGGAACAGAATAGAAAGCCCAGAAATAAAACCACATATATATGGTCAAATAATCTTTGATAAAGGGGCCAACAACACACAATGGAGAAAAGAAAGCCTCTTCAACAAATGGTGTTGGGAAAACTGGAAAGCCACATGCAAAAGAATGAAACTCGACTACAGCCTGTCCCCGTGTACTAAAATTAATTCAAAATGGATCAAAGACCTAAATATAAGACCTGAAACAATAAAGTACATAGAAGAAGACATAGGTACTAAACTCATGGACCTGGGTTTTAAAGAACATTTTATGAACTTGACTCCAATGGCAAGAGAAGTGAAGGCAAAGATAAATGAATGGGACTACATCAGAATTAAAAGTTTTTGCTCAGCAAGAGAAACTGATATCAAAATAAACAGACAGCCAACTATATGGGAACTGATATTTTCAAACGACAGCTCAGATAAGGGCCTAATATCCAAAATTTACAAAGAACTCATAAAACTCAACAACAAACAAACAAACAATCCAATAAAAAAATGGGAAGAGGACATGAACAGACACTTCTCCCAGGAAGAGATACAAATGGCCAACAGATATATGAAAAGATGCTCAGCTTCATTAGTTATTAGAGAAATGCAAATCAAAACTACAATGAGATACCACCTCACTCCTGTTAGATTAGCTATTATCAACAAGACGGGTAATAGCAAATGTTGGAGAGGCTGTGGAGAAAAAGGAACCCTCATTCACTGTTGGTGGGACTGTAAAGTAGTACAACCATTATGGAGGAAAGTATGGTGGTTCCTCAAAAAACTGCAAATAGAACTACCTTATGACCCAGCAATCCCTCTACTGGGTATATACCCCAAAACCTCAGAAACATTGATACGTGAAGACACATGTAGCCCCATGTTCATTGCAGCACTGTTCACAGTGGCCAAGACATGGAAACAACCAAAAAGCCCTTCAATAGAAGACTGGATATAGAAGATGTGGCACATATACACTATGGAATACTACTCAGCCATAAGAAATGATGACATCAGATCATTTACAGCAAAATGGTGGGATCTTGATAACATTATAAGGAGTGAAATAAGTAAATCAGAAAAAAACAAGAACTACATGATTCCATACATTGGTGGAACATAAAAATGAGACTAAGAGACATGGACAAGAGTGTGGTGGTTACCAAGGGTGGGGGGGGGGGAGGGAGGACATGGGAGGGAGGGAGGGAGAGAGTTAGGGGGAGGGAGAGGGGCACAGAGAACTAGATAGAGGGTGACGGAGGACAATCTGACTTTGGGCGAGGGGTTTGCAACATAATTTGATGAAAAAATAACCTAGACATGTTTTCTTTGAATATATGTACCCTGATTTATTAATGTCATCCCATTACCATTAATAAAAATTTATTAAAAAAAAAAAATATTACTACTATATATCAGTGGTCTCCAACCCCCCGGGCCGTGGGCTGGTACCGGTCCGTGGGCCATTTGGTACCGGTCCACAGAGAAAGAATAAATAACTTACATTATTTCCGTTTTATTTATATTTAAGTCTGAACAATGTTTTATTTTTAAAAAATGACCAGATTCCCTCTGTTCCATCCGTCTAAGACTCACTCTTGATGCTTGTCTCGGTCACGTGATACATTTATCCGTCCTACTCTAAAGGCCAGTCCATGAAAATATTTTCTGCCATTAAACCGGTCCATGGCCCAAAAAAGGTTGGGGACCACTGTTATATATTGTTTAGGAATACCTACACGTGTGTTTAAAATATGAAGAAATGCCCAGAAATGATAAACACCAGATCCCCTCATGTAGGGACTGGAAGGAGGATGCAACTAGGAAGGGAGGCACAGGGCAGGCTTTGCTTTTATTGCTAATGTTTTATTTCTTAAGTTAGGCAGTGAGTAGGGGTGTTCATTGCACAATTATTTGACCTAGTTCTCTATATGTCATAATAAATTTTTAAAAACCCAAGGGAAAATGTTTAAAATGCCATTCTTTAGGTATACCAACAATATTAACATATTCTCTAAGCAGCCAAGAACCATTTTTATTCTATACTCAGAATATCAGATTTTAACAATTGAATTGCATTCAAGAATAGTTTTAGGCAAAATAACACAAAACCTCACTCTCACTAGTTAAGTTTCACAGTATGCACCTTCTGGATTAAAATAACGCAATGTGGGATCCAGCTCATGTCACGTGAGTCCAGGGGAAGAGAAAATAATGATACCTGGAAAATAGCACAGGGAACAGACCCAATATGCACACAGTTTATTTGTTCAGGCTTGTAGCAAGGAGTAAGGGAAACATGAAAATACCTTGGTCATAAATTGTCATGTAAAAGACAAAGAGAAACTCTGGAATATTATGAAACTATAAATTACTTCTGCTGAAAGGGCAGAATTTGCAGTATCCCCTTAACCGAGGTTTCACCTCCCCACGTTTGACAGAATAACTCCTGTTCTATGGAGAAAAACACATGAAATAAATGTAAAACCCAAGAGGGAAATCATCTAATATGTACACCACCTGCCTAATAAAATGAGAATAAATTTGGCTTTTTGGCTAAGTAGATTTGCTTATGTTTTAACTTACTTAGAGGCACACGCCATCTACATTACACATATATTTTGATTTCAAAAAGCCAACACAGAGGGACAAAAAGAATCATTTCAGAATGTTTAAATGGTTTGCTTTCCAAGCAGACACCAGACAATAGAATTCATAGGTAGGTATAAAAGAAGCCACAGTCCGCTCTTAGGTTAACATGGAACCACGTCCATTCATTTTAAATGCTAATGAGATTCTGAAACGTCCAGTTTGGGGACGCCAGCTCAGTCCAGGTCTGCAGACCTGTAAATGCTGGCGTACAGGACAGCACAGACACACTTTTACCCCAGAGCTCACGGGCAGTTTACTTACTGAGCTAATGGCTGCAGGTACCAAACAATGACTTTTCAAAAGTAAACATCTCTACTCTTAAAACTCTGTCTCCCACATCCTAGAAGGTGGCAGGCTTTATGAAGAGCTACCTGCAAAATCCTTCCTTTGAAGCAATACACAAATGAGTCAATCCCCGTTAAAGGATTTGCTAAAAACAAAGTTCCAGGAAGCCACGTAAAAATGATTTGTGGGGCTGCTTGATGCCTGACATTTAAAAAAAAATACCCCTTTTTATGCCCCATTTCAAAAAATGCATCTGCAGGCAACTTGACTGCTAGTTAAGGCTAAATGCTGGTCTCAGATGTATATTTGAGGCGTCTATTCAATCTGGAGTTTACTAAAGCCGAGATCTAAACCATAAAAATAGAGTTGTTAATGCAAACAGGGAGAACTTTAGAGTCAGAGCCAGATCCCTATCCTGACTCCTCCAGCACCTTTCACTTAAGAGGAGTTGCTGCCAAGTGGAGCCATGGGAGTTACAGAGCGAGTCCCTCTTCAGTGGCCAATGTGACTCACTCTAATGGAACCCTGCAATACCTCAGAGCTGTTGGTTTTCACAGTTGTGTTTGGTAAGATAGGAAGCTAGAACTTCAACAACCCACTCGGAAGGGTTTGCTTCGGCTCGGTTACATTCATTATATTGAACGACAGAAGCAAATATATATTTTCCAATATTCTGTATTCTGTACAAGAGAAAGAATGGCCTGTGTTTGAGTGTCAAAATAGGACCTCTTTTTGGTACCAATTAGTTTCTATTTTGATTACTGGGAAGAAAAATTACAAAAAAATTAATTCAACAAGCATTTACCATGAATAATAATAGCCATGATTTTTGGAGGGCTTACAAGTTAGCCACTCTGCTTAGTGGTTTTCAGACCCTGAACTGTATAATCCTCTTAACATTACTAACAATGTGACTATTGTCTCTGTTTTATAAATGAGAAAACTGAGGCCCTGACATTAAGTAACTTGATCCAGCTCAAGAATTTACTAGGTGGCAAATTTGGCATTTGACTCCACATCTAGTCAAACGTTAAAATCCTTTTCACTACACTATAATGCTTCTTCAGAGTCATTTTGTATGTGAACCACTAAAGATGCTGTGAGATCAAAACACTCGGATACATTAAAACACATTTTGTTTCCTTAAATAATGTACTGGAGTGGTAGATACCAAAACCTCCATTCTGTAGTGGGAATAAAGTATGAAGCAGTCGTCCAGTCTAACATTACACTGTAAGGAAGAGCTGTGGTCTTGACCTGACCCTTTGACTTTATTGCTCTAAGAAAGTTATAAAATACTCCTTTATATGACTCCTCTTATTCTATCCTGTGTTTGATCTGACAGCAAAAGTTTACAAAACCTCCTTTGTTTCCAAACAATGTAAAGTAACAGAAGGGAGAAAATTAGTATCCCCCACCAAAGTCATGTACAAATAAGTTGGCTAAAAATACAAAAAAAAAAAAAAAAAAAAAGAGAGAGAGAGAGAGAGAGAAAAGTATGAGCTCTTTTTGGAATTAATTTATTGAAAGAACCATTACAGTATCTATATCCCTTTCCATCAACCTTCCCATCTGGAATTTATTTTTTAGGCACTCATTGCTTCTCACAGGTTCAATGTTACCCATTTCACACCATTTAACTATTGAAAGCACTTGAAATTCCGGACCCTAGAAGCAGAGAGCCCATGTCTTTCCCCGTGATGCAGCTAATGTGTCAGACTTGTAAAATAGCTCTTAGTGGCGGGCCTCCATTTAGAGAAAGACGGAAACTAGCTTTAAATACTTAGAGCTTTAATATCTAGTCCATTATACTGAAGCAGGGTCTTGTAAAGAGTCAATTATGGGATACTTCTGATTTGATCCACATGCAAGGGAAATCCGCTTCTTTGCCTTTAAATCCCTGTTATAAGTGTCTTGTTTAAATAATTAGTGACACTTTTTCTTTGATCAAATTGATTCATATTGTTATTCTTCTATGCTAATTTAAAACTTAATCCATGTTAAAGTCTAAGGCAGATTTTAATCTCTCATGGAGAAAGCTTTCCTCCAATATGGAGTTTTCCAGAAAATATTTTAATTTTTAAAATGTTATTAATTGATTGAAAATAAACTTATTTTTCTATAAGGAATTTGTGATTCAATCACAGCCAAGATGGTAATATAATTTTTTGTATGTGATGTATTTCATATATATACACACACACACACAGTACGTAATACATGCTTAATAGCATATTTAAGCAACTAATATTACTGCAGAGACCTTGAAAAGCAATCAAATGTAATCTCATTTTATGGCTTGGGGCTAAAAAGTTTATGTGTATTTGCAATATACTGTCAAAGGGTTAATATCCTAATATTAATCTATTCACAATTAAAGAATTGGTAAGTTTAAATAAAAACAAAATGCTAGACTTTACTATCAAATACATATTTTTAAAAATTACAGTTGGCCAGGGCACTGGGAAGTGGTACTGTCATGTGCTATTGGTGGTTATTAAATATTAGTTTTCTGAAAGGTTTTGGAAATACTTATCAAACACCTGGATAATGCACATTACCTTTGATCCAGCAACAATACTTCTAGCAATTTAGAAATTTAGTCTCAGGAAATAATCATAAGCTTTTGTTATTGAGGTACGTGTTTCAATACTGAGAAATATTGGGAAAAGTTTTAAAGTACAACAAAAGATTTATTAAATACATTATACTTTTACTCACCATTGTATCCCTAATATTTACGGAACAAATGAAGAAGTCTTTTTAAAAGGGATAGTATACACAATATTTTTATGTTAGAGCAGATGATCACAATATAAAAAATCATTTTTGTTTTTAAAATGCATATATGTGAATTAAAAAATTGGCAGATTATAGGTAAAAATATTAACAGTGTTTTTGGGGGGTTATAAGCTAAATTTGTTTATTTTCCTTCTCTGAATTTTCTAAACTTTCTATAATAAACATGATTGCTTTTATAAGGGTATCATTACAAATATTTATGTAAATTTTAAATTATACAAGAAATATTTTCTCACAAAATTTTAAAAAATTAAGTAGATAACATAAATATTAAAAGTTTTTTCTTTTTATTATCCCCAATTCTACTCACTTTCCAAGATCTAACTACTATTAGTTTGGTGTATTCTTCGTGATCATTTTTCTACATATTTTATCTTATATATATCTTTATATATATATATATTTTTTTCATTTTGTTTAAAAATGAGGTTGCATTTCATGAATCCACAAAACCAAAGTCTACTTAGCTCCAGAAATATATATATTTCTCTTTGTTTTTTGCTATTGTAAACAATGCTTCAATAAACATCCTCAAACATAGTTCAACATATACAGGTACAAGTATTAACCCAGGATAAACACCAAGCAACTGAAGTGATAGATTGGTGAGAAGGTTAATACTGGAATTTTGACTGGGATTGCATTAAACTTATGGGCAATTTAAGGATAACTGGCATCTTTACAAATGTTGAGCCTGCCAATCCAAGAACATAGTACTTACCTTCATTGATTCTTTTTTGTTTTTATGACTTTCATTGAAGTTCAGTAGTTTACATTATATAGGTCATACACATTTCTTGTCCGTTTTATTCTTAAGAATTTATTTCATATAATTGCTGGAATATAATCTATTGATTGTCTATCTTGATCTTTAGTTAGTTATTTTGCTAAATTAAATTCTCTTATTAGTTTTAGAGCTGTTGAGAAATTTACTTCTATTTTTAATTTACTAAAAATTGCTATTTTTTTGTCTAATGAGGAATGGTGCTGAGTTACATTAAATGTCGGAACTGTTGAGATTACCTCCTTTTTCTCTGT
Organism: Saccopteryx bilineata; assembly: GCF_036850765.1. Classification (NCBI taxonomy): domain Eukaryota; kingdom Metazoa; phylum Chordata; class Mammalia; order Chiroptera; family Emballonuridae; genus Saccopteryx; species Saccopteryx bilineata. The sequence goes on along the minus strand of NC_089491.1, from coordinate 351,605,951 downwards.
TAATCTGATAATTTATAGCATATCAAATTATATTTGCATTCCTGAGATAAATCCTAATTGGACATAATGCACTTGTTTTTTAATACATCACTGGATTTGATTTTTTAATATATTGTTGAATTTTTTTTACTTCAATAAATGACATTTGCCTATATCTAAATGTATGCTGCCCCTGTCTAGTTTTGGTTTTAGCCTAGGAGCTGAGTTAGGAAGGCGTAGCCCATCCCCCACGTTCCAGAGCATTTTATCTATCAAAAGAACCAGTGATGTTTAAGGCTCTGTAGAATTCACATCTGTTAAAAAAACTAGGATTTATGCTTTCTTAGAGGATTTCTTCCCACTTTTAAAATTTCTTCTATTTTTGATATATTCAATTATTTATCTTGAGGAATAGATCTTGCTAAGGTCAACTTTTCTAGAAAGCCTTCCATTTCATTTAGATTTTCAATGTTTGGTATGTAAGTACAATTTTAAATCTTTTCTAAGGTGTTTATTTGGACTTTTTTTTTCTGGATTAGATTTGCCAAAGCTTTGTATATTTTATTAATCTTTTAAAAAAATCTTCCATTTTTTGTCTTATTGATTCAATCTTAATTTGATCATCACATTAATTTCTGTTTTTATTATGATCACTTCCTTCTTTTAGGGCTTATTTTATTGGTTTCCTCCCCTCGGTTCTGGTTGAAGGTCTAATTAATTCATTTTGAATCTTTCTTATTTTCTAATAAATGCAGTTCAGGCTCTAAAATTTCACTTTGTTTGTGTCTACTAGGTATTTTACCTTTATTGGTTTCCAGTTCTAAATAGTCTGTGATCTGATGATATAATAGCATTAATTTTTTTTCTTTGCACAGAGATTCTTGGAGCTTTCCTTAAACTATTATTTCCTAATCACTATTTTTACTACATTGTGGTCAGAGATTTGTGGAGTAAAAGATTTTTGTTATTCCAGTATTTCTTAAAATTTCCATTGTAGTTTACCACATGGCTAAATTCTAGGAATCTTCTGTGACTGTTTGAAAATAGGTGTATTTTGTCTTTGTTGGGCATAGTATTCTGTGTGTATCATTTAGAAAGGCTTGCTTGATTGTGTGATTTAAATCCTCCTCTATCTTTTTACTTTTTGTGTGTACACTTGATTATCTGATTTCTGAAAGAGGGTTGTTAGAATCTCCTACTCAGTGGATTTGTCCATTTCTCCTTGTTTCTAACAATTCTTACTTAATACTGTAAATTTCAAAATGATGTTCTTAGTTGATAAAAATCCTCTTTGTCCTTTTGGTTGCTTCTCAGTTTTTAGAATAAAAATAATATTTTTGTCTGAACTGAATCGTTATATCTGCTTTCTTTCTGTTAGCATTTACATGGGATATGTATTTCCATTTATTTATTTTAAATTTTAACATTTTATATTACACTTGTTTCCTGTAAACAGCATATATAAAATTTTGGGAAAAGCCCAACTGAATTGTCTATCCTTAAATTGGAGAATTTAACCTATTTACATTCATTGTGATTACTGGTATATTTAGACTTAGTCCTGCTACCTTATTTTTTGTTTTCTTTTTCCTATGATTTCTTGCTGTTTCTTTTTTCTTCCTTATTGTCTTTGTTGGATTGATTTAGCTCTCCTTTCCTCTTCTATTGTCTTGGAAACTATAAATTACATTTTTCTAATGATTACTCTTACATTATTTAACATTGATCTAAAAATTTAGTTTCTCTATCTTTTTTCCCTATCAATTAGTCTGTATATCCGCATACCTCTTGCCCCAACCACAAGCATCATTCACTCCCTCCGCTTTCATCTTTCCCCTTCTATTGCCCATGCTGCGATTCTCTGGTATTTTAGTTCCAGGAGTTGTTAATTATTTTTCATTATTCACGAACATCATTAGACTTACTTAAGGTTTGTTTCTTTGCTTATCATTTAAAAAAAAACAAAAAAACTCTCTTATATTCTTTTGAATTCCCTTCATGGGGGAAGGAGGTGAGTTACGTTGTTTCGTAATTCTCTAAAGAGAAGGTTTTGGGTGATAAGCTTCCAAGTTGTACCACCTCTGAGAATGTCTTAATTTTGCCCCCTGCCCCCACTTAAATGTGAATTTAGCTGGGAATAAGGTTTTAGCTTTAAAATAATTTTCCCTCATTATATTGAGATATGGTTTCATTGTCTTTTGTCATCTAGTCTTAGTAATGAAACATATAATGCCAAACTGGTACCTATTCCTTGATAGATTATTTATTTTTCCTCACCTTATCCTGGGATTCTGAGCTTTTCTTTTTTTTTTTTACCCTTGGTATTCTGATACAGGCCCTTTCAAACTGAAAGCCTCTATTTTCCTTTAGATCTAGAAAACTTTCTTCTATTAGTTCTTGGATTATTTCCTTTTATCCTTTGTGTTCTCTTTCAGAAATTCTTACAAATGTGTAACTGGTTAACTTTTCCTTCTTTTCAATATATGTTTTCTTGCATTTTAAAATTTTGGAGGAGGGGAAGATCAGATCACAATTTTAATTCAATCTCTCTATGTATTATGAGGGGAAATTTATTTATTTATTTATTTATTTATTTATTTATTTATTTATTTATTTTTCTGAAGTGAGAAGCAGGGAGGCAGAGAGACACACTCCTGCATGTGCCCAACCAGGATCCACCCGGCATGCCCACTAGGGGGTGATGCTCTGCCCATCTGGGCCATTGCTCTGTTGCAACCAGAGCCATTTTAGCTCCTGAGGCAGAGGTCATGAAGCTGTCCTCAGTACCCAGGCTAATTTTGCTCCCATGGAGCCTTGGCTGCAGGAGGGGAAGAGAGAGACAAAGAGGAAGGAGAGGGGAAAGGGTTGAGAAGCAGATGGGCGCTTCTCCTGTGTGCCCTGACTGGGAATCAAACTCAGGACTTCCACACGCTGGGCAGATGCTCTACCACTGAGCCAATCGGCCAAGGCCAAATGAAGGAAATTTTAAAATAAATTTCACCTGGCCCTGGCCGGTGGGCTCAGCGGTAGAGCATTGGCCTGGCGTGTGGGGACCCGGGTTCGATTCCCGGCCAGGGCACACAGGAGAAGAGCCCATTTGCTTCTCCACCCACCCCCCCTTCCTCTCTGTCTCTCTCTTCCCCTCCCGCAGCCAAGGCTCCATTGGAGCAAAGATGGCCCGGGCACTGGGGATGGCTCCTTGGCCTCTGCCCCAGGCGCTAGAGTGGCTCTGGTGGCGGCAGAGCGACGCCCCGGAGGGGCAGAGCATCGCCCCCTGGTGGGCAGAGCTTCGCCCCTGGTGGGCGTGCCAGGTGGATCCCGGTAGGGTGCATGCGGGAGTCTGACTGTCTCTCCCCTTCCAGCTTCAGAAAAAATAAAAATAAAAATAAATAAATAAATAAATAAATAAATTTCGCCTTACATCTTGATTGATTTGGGCTTCGGCTATTTCCTTAAAACATCATATTTGTTTACCTTTGGAGAGATTCCCTTCAGAGAATCTTACAGAATTCTTCATTTATTGAACCAGTATTTATTGAATGCCTAATTTTTGTCTGGCATTGCTCTAGGTCCTGATGACTCAAAGTTGAAAAAATGCACACGTGTAATCTGGCATAGTTTCTCATCAAACTTTGTAATACATATATAACATATATATAAGCTATCCATCAATTAAGGAAGTATTGCATGGTGGTTGAATGTTGGCTCCAAAAATCAGACCATCTGGGTTTGAATTTGGCCTCCATCTCATTTATTGGGATAATAACATGATGTTTTTCAACACATGCTGTATAGATATTTTTCTCTTTATTATTTCTTATTTGGAATGATCTTAGAGACAATGACTGTTGAAGATGAGAAGCTGAAGAAACCCTTCCAAAAAACCTTCTTGGTACCTTGACCACCTTTAAATAGGTTTTTTGCAAGAAAAGGTATCAGTAGGAAGTAGCAAAGTATCAATAGTAGATTTAAAAATATGGTAATAGCTATTCTTCTAAGCATCATAAATTAAAATTAAAATTAAAATACAAGATAAGCAACGACAGTGTTGAACTTAAGGAAAAAGCTAAGAAATTAGCACGAAACTGACATAGACTTTAAATGTTTTTTTAAAAGTGTGTACTTTCTCATCGTATTTGTATGGGAAGAGATCGACATATATAAATGCAACTTAGATTTACCTTGGACCTAATTATACAATTCCGCAGTATTATTTTTGCCGTCAGTTGCTCTCCCAACATCGCCTTTTCTATCACAATCACAAAAGGCAAGCAGAAGCATCTGAAGAGGTAGCAGACGGGGAATAGGGAACCTCCCGCAAAGTGCTCAGGCAGAAGCATTTGCTTGAGCTCTGCGTTTCCATAACTTCCTTTGCGTATTACTGCAGGAGCTCTGGGTGGCAGGGCTCAGCTGCTGAAGATCCATTTCTTTTCTTTTCTTTCTTTCTTTTTTTTTTTAATTTTTCCGAAGCTGGAAACGGGGAGGCAGTCAGACTCCCGCATGCACGGGACTGGGATCCACCCGGCATGCCCACCAGGGGGAGATGCTTTGCCCCTCTGGGGCGTCCCTCTGTTGCGTCTAGCCATTCTAGCGCCTGAGGCAGAGGCCACAGAGCCATCCCCAGCGCCTGGGCCATCTTTGCTCCAATGGAGCCTCGCTGCCGGAGGGGAAGAGAGAGACAGAGAGGAAGGAGAGGGGGAGGGGTGGAGAAGCAAATGGGCGCCTCTCCTGTGTGCCCTGGCTGGGAATCGAACCCGGAGTCCTGCACCCGGGCCGACGCTCTACCGCTGAGCCAACCGGCCAGGGCCTGAAGATCAATTTCTTTGATCTTCCATCTGGAAGCTGTGTTCCTTCGTCTCAGATAGGGAGAACAGCCTCGAAACCTGAGATTTCTATCCTGTAAATAAATCGGGAGGGAATCTTGAGTCTGCTTAACTTGACTGGTGAAAAATATTTTCCTTTTCCGCCCAGCAAAGGCAGCCGATTGCTGAAATAAGACAAAGGCCAACTATCTCAGACTGTCCTTCTCATCATCTAGTAGAGTCCTGGTCTGAAGAGTGATGTCTGTGAAGAAGGAGCCTTTTGGATCTTGCCCAGGATGATGGTCAGAGTCTTGAAACTCTCATGAATGATCAGACCTCATGGGCTCCTACAATCCATGAACCAGCAGGTCCAGGACAATCTTCTTAGACCTTCTCACGCTGTGGGGGTTCTCACAGGCCATGGTTCCCAGGCCTCTCACTGCCATGTGATGTTTTTCAGTACTGGGGTCCCGGGCTCTTTCTGCCAAGATAAAAAACACCTTCTTCAGTGGCTCCCGCATCTGGGAACTCAGTTTCTAAGAGAGCTTGGAAAAGAAAGACATCATTGATGTCCTTTTCTTCTTGGGCCGGGTGGTGGGATGGAAAGGGGCTGGCCCAGGGTTCTTCTTTCTCCATGTTTGGTCCATGGAATCGGACTCACTGGCTCTGATCTCAGCCAGGGGCCATGGCTGGAAGGTGCCAGGGGCCTATGGAGAGGAAGTGAATTGTCTGGCTTTGGAGCAAGAGGTGGAGAGGCAGTTTTCTCAGAAGTGCTGGCAGAGGCCATTGTTCCTTTGCTGAGCCCCCCCCCCCCCCCCCCCACAGAACAGGCAGGTAGGCACCATATCTGAGTCTCCATTCTGGCACTATGAACACTTTTGACTGAATAATTCTTTGTCGTGGGAAGCTGTCCTGGGCATTATAGGATGTTTAGCAGCATCTCTGGCTTCTACCCACTAGATGCCAGTATCACTCCCTTGTGTGACAATCAAAAATATCTCCAAACATAGTCAAATGTCCCCTGATGGGCAAAATTGCTCCCTCTCGCCCCAGAGCCCTGGGGTAGCAGGAGAAATACCAAATCTAACACGGGAGTTTGTTAGTAAAAATATATATGCATATAGTATTAGCACAAAGAGGGTAGATAGCTAAGCCTGCCTGGGGTGCAGGAAAGGTTTTAAGAAGCAGAAGATACTGGGCTTGGGTCATAGAGGAAGAGTTAGGTGCTTGACAGGCAAAGGGGTGACAGAAAATTTAATAGTAATGTTAGAGAGAAAAACAGCATGGGAAAACAGAAAGGCTGAAACAGTTGATGTAGTCAGTGTAGGTTGGCACATAGACTTGAGGGCTGTGGTGAAGGGAAAAGGAAGCAGTAAAGCTGAAGAGGGAGTTAGAGACAAGGTTCTAAAAGAACTTGCGGGCTATGCTAAAAGGGGGGGAGGCTTTATGAAGTCATGCTGGTAAACCACTGTATTAAGCAGTAAAATAGCATTTTAGAAAGGTAGGGAACGTTTAGAAGGAGATAAGATTGGAAATTGAGAGATTAGTTAGAAGACAGTTACAATAGCTAAATTAAGGGTCTAAACTAGGGCCATGGGTCTAAAGAGATAAAAATGGCTCTATTGAGGCTCTCTATATATATATGAGGTAGAATTGATAGGATTTGTGATTGCTTAGCTGTGGAGAGTAAGGAATTAAGAGGAGACAATGTCAGACACTGGTGAAAAGAGAGGGTAAGTGGGAATGTTCTTAGTGAATGGTGTTTACAGGAACAAAACTCAAATAAACAACAAAAAAACCCAGCTTGAGCAGGCAGTGGCACAATGGATGGAGTGTCAGACTGGGACGTGGAGAACCCAGGCTCGAAACCCCAAGGTTGCCAGCTTGAGTGTGGGTTCATCTAGTTTGAGCAAAGCTCACCAGCTTGAGCCCAAGATCACTGACTTGAGCAAGGGGTTACTCAGTCTGCTGTAGCCCATGGTCAAGGCACATATGAGAAAGCAATCAATGAACAACTAAGGTGCCACAATGAAGAATTGATGCTTCTCATCTCTCTCCCTTCCTGTCTGTCTGACCCTATCTATCCCTCTCTCTGACTCTCCCTCTGTCTCTGTCAAAAAAAACTCCCACAAAACCACACACACAAAAACAAACAAACAAACAAAAAAAACAAAACTGACTCTATCCCATAGATCCATAGTTCTAAACACAATAAACAATGTAAGTGAATGGCTGTTATTAGAAAACCAGAACTGCCTCCCAAGCCTCTTCAAAAGTTTTTGCTGTCCTTTATCTGGAAAAACTTCACTGTATTCTTTTAAACATTTCCTCATGGTCATTTTATTCCAATATTTCAAGAGAATGGTTTATATATATTTTTTCAAATATCCCACTGTTGAGTTAACTCATTTTTGACACATTACTTTGGCTTTACACAAGATTGTAAAATGTTAAGCCAAGATCAGACAAGGACTAAATTTTTTTCATTTATTAATGATTTATTAATAGATAATTATATCCATAAAATAACTAAGGTCTACATGTACCATGAATTCCAAATAATTCAAGGATGGGATAATTTTTCAGCCTCTGAATTAAAGAACTAGGGTACTGAGGACCTCTACTGTTGAGAATATGAATAGCTTCAATATTAAGATGAAACATTCAGCAAAACATCAGCCAGGCCTGGGCAATCTGCAGCCTGCCCAAAGTTCAGAAATTATTTCAGAGGCACACAGATAGCTGTGTCACTGGAGCCCATAAGAAATGCTGCTAGGGTAGAATGCAGGTCTCCTTCTACCTCCCGGAATACTTTCTCACCTCCAAGTGCCCAGCTGTCTAGTGCTGTCTTCTGGTCTCTGAAGCTGTGTTGGGCTTGATTACTACTTTTTTTTAGAACAATTACAAAGCAAATTTAATGTTTATGTGATTCAAACCCATTGATGCTAAGAGTTAGAGGTGATCTAAAATCTAATTTCTCCCAGTCTATGCTTAGGTCTCTTTAGAAAGGGAAGAGACTGTTTCTTCTATCCAACCCGTAGAGTTCCGTCTAAAATGGTTAGTGCTTAGAAATACAAAATGGTCAATAGAAATATTCCCTTTTCCAGATATTAATTTTTCCTTTACATAATCCACCTAGATGCTGATATGTTGACTAAAAGCACCAGATTCTCCTACAATCTACTACCTCACAAAGTCTGAATCCAAAAGATGTTTGATTTTGCCAAGCAATTGAGTCTAGGACATACATTTTCCCTCAGATTTCCATACAGGTATCTCAAAAGATTTTTAAACAGTACGGTGGTGTTTTGTTTTGCTTTGTTGGTGGCGAGAAGCTTTTATTAAATGCTACAAGCTATAGGGTTGGGAAAGATTTCTTTTGCAACTATATTAACATATGTATGGGTATGGCTCATATATAGTGGACTTCCCCTCCATGGGAGTCTTAGTTCTATTATTTCTGTGATATTCATTAATAGCAATTAAGTGACCCAAGGGCTTCCCAGCTGTAGTTTGGCTAATAAATATCAGACAACACTAGGGTTTGAATTTGGGCTCTGCTATTTATTAGTTCATTGTTCTAGTTAACCTCTCTGACTCTCAATTTTCTCTTATGTTAAAATGAGGGGAAATAATATTTATGTTGCAGGTTTTATGAGGCTTGAATAGTCAGTATTTATGAAAAATGTATGACAGAGACTAGCACAAAATTACTGCTCAATGTATCTAAGTTTCCCTTCTCTTCCTTTTTTTTTTCCTTTTATAAAGAATACAATAATAACCTCTTCAATGTGAGAGTTATCCATGCTACAAAACATGCCAAGGTGGGTCCTTAATCAACATCATGCTTTCAAGCCAAATGTGAATCAAATCAAACTCTTCCTTTTATCAGAGTGTGTTTTTAACACAAGAAAGGCAGTCAAATTAGGGTTGATGCCGACAAAAGAAACTGGGTTTTAGAGGGTTTGGTTGTGCAATAGAGTATCAAAGGCATAATCCATGTTGCATAAAGAATTCAATAGAGTTACAAAGAGTTTAGTCAGCATTTACCGTCATAGGTGAACACGTTATTTGGTACAGGGGTTGATCCTATGAAAGTTGGAAATAAGAGAAACTGAAGCCCCAAATGCAGAGGAGGCTCACACCATTACTAGCACCATTTAACCACACTTACAACATGCAACATGTGTGCTTAGGCACTCCAGACAAAAAAGGTGCAACAGCTCCCATGCCTCACCTTTGAGGACTCATAGTGAAGTCATCCTCCCACAAATACTTTGTTAAAAGAATATCACAAACCATATGCAGAGAACCATATGCTCCCACACAAATTCATGCTGGTACATAAATGCATTTTCACATGGCCAGGAGATCTTTTTGTTGTTTTCAATGCTTGGGGTGAAATGGGAAAGCTAATGGCTCCTCTCCCTTTTGAAAATGAAGAAGGAACAGCAATCAGGTTGAAGATATAGTGGGTTAGCAATCAGTAGGGCAAGTCTCTAAACCAGAGGTCCCCAAACTTTTTACACAGGAGGCCAGTTCACCGTCCCTGAGACCACTGGAGGGCCGGACTATAAAAAAAACTATGCACACTGCACATATCTTATTTTAAAGTAAAAAAACAAAACGGGAACAAATACAATATTTAAAATAAAGAACAAGTAAATTTAAATCAACAAACTGACCAGTATTTCAATGGGAACTATGGGCCTGCTTTTGGCTAATGAGATGGTCAATGTGCTCCTCTCACTGACCACCAATGAAAGAGGTGCCCCTTCCGGAAGTGCGGCAAGGGCCAGATAAATGGCCTCAGGGGGCCGCATGCAGCCCATGGGGCCGTAGTTTGGGGACCCCTGCTCTAAACCTTGCTTCTGTCACCACCTAGCAGAGGGACCTAGAACAAGTCCTCTAGACACAGTGCTTCAGTTTCCCTACCAGAAGGCTCTAAGTAATAATTCTGGCATGCACCTCAAAGGGAAGGGATAATTAGCATAGACTACTTTGCAATCTTCCTTAAGACAGTGTTACATAGGATGATAGTACCTACAGGGAGGTGATCTCCACCCTGTAGAGAGAGTGTAAGCTATTAATCACCTCAGATCCCTCAAGTTGTGTGTCAAGTCAAGGACAAGTGAGATATGGAAAGCATAGTACTGGTGTCAGTACTATAAGCCTCAAGCCTTTACTGTGAACATTTGGCTTCTTGGAAAACAATTCTGAATTTGTAGTCACCTCATTGCTGTAAGAAGGCACAATCTCAACTAGTTTAGCTCTCGTGAGGGTTTAAATCTTGGCAACAGTGCTGCACTTCCCACTTAAGCTGAAGGACATGTGCAGGATTGTGCTGTCAACATAAGCAGGAGGAAAGATGCTTATAGCAACTAAGAAAACGATTTCCAATTTAGGATGAGAAAATGTCTTTCTAAATCCAAATTGTAACTTTTATCTTAGACTTCATCTTTGATAAATACGACTTAACTTGTGTAAGGGACTTACTCATTGACAGAACCCAGAATCCAAAGGTGATTACTCAACTAAAGATGGAAGATGAGCACCAGACAAGCCTGGTGATCACTTAAGCCCATTAATCCCTTAACAAGAAGTTCATCTGCATGGCAGGAAATTAAACACTGACAAAAATAAAACCAAAGCTCTCAAATCAGTTTAGACACCTGTTTCACAAGAGTATGTGTGATAAGACTGTCTGAGGATAGGGATTTGTTTTTCTGTAAACATTTGTAAGATTTTTGACACAAATCATTTAAGATTTATTTTCATATAGGTGCTGCTTTTTCTAAAATGTACATAAATGTCATAGTCCAGGTAAAAAGAAAATCCGATTCTAATTGAAAGCAAAGGGTATCCTCTGACTGTGGTTACTAAATCATAAGCAATATATTTCCTATTTGAGAAGGAAGCCAATTCAGAGACTTCATTCAATGGCATCAAAAACACTAAAAGTTACCTATGTTTCTACATACACAATTAACCTATTTGATTCTGATCAATTTTTCCTCATGATCCTTAAATTGTTTAAATGAACTCTTTATAAGACAGACTCTAACCTTTTAAAGTCCTAGTATAGGAGAGTATTATATATTTAAAGATTTTTTTTATCCAAGTGAAATATATCAATTTAAAGACTTTAAATTTTTTTCTTAAAAAGAAAAAAAAAAACCATTTAGCCAGTCTTGTACCATCATTTGATAACTGTTTTTCTCTCGTGTTCCATTTTTACTTAAAACCACAGCTATAAAAACATGTGCAAATCAGTTTAAACATTTGAGAAAATATTAGAGAAAAAGTATAGTAGGAAATACTCTTCTAAGAATAATCTACCACTGACAGGTGGAGCCAATTAAATACCTTTAATTTAAAAATAATCTAAAATGGAAACTCATCAGCATGAACTTTAAGCAGAGTTCAGTTTTCCTTCAACAGTGCAGATGTACAGAAGGTCCCAGAGACGCTCAAATGCATCAGGCACCTGTGGAGCCACGACATCCAAAGGGATAAAACTCGGAAGGGACCCGGGGAGGGTTTCCGTGGTGACGGCTGGAGAGTCAACGCAGAGTACCATAACTCTTCACAACATACTCAAGTGGGGAATAAAGCATTCAAACACAAAATAAGCACTCAGCAAGAGCTGCAAAAGAGTTTTTTCCCTAATTAAAAGCTTAAATTTACAGAACTTCAGAGCATAGCTGTTTCAGCTTAACTTTGCCAAAATAATCAAGCAGAATGAAGCAAAACAAATAGGGGAACAACAAGCCTACCGCTCTGGTTTTGATTTGCTGCCCATTACAGTTGAGCGGTTTGGCCTGCTTGGGCTTGACTGCTTTCAAACGTCTTCCAAATGCCCCATAATGACACCTCATTTTACATTTAACTCTTGGAGGAAAAAGTTGTTTTCCTTGAGATCGTATTGTTCTATGTGAACATTATCAAACTGTTTGTTCTAATCCATTGGAAACACACACACACACACACACACACACACACACGGCTCATCTAAAGGCTTTTCCTAGTTAGGAAGGTGACTGGAAAGATTTAGTTCTTTGGCCTGTCTTTAAATTTCCTAAATGAAAGATGATTTACAATTAAGCTATGAAAATGTGAACACTCTCAAGTCTGGAAAGTTTCAGTCTGAATTTCGGTATCCTAAATCAACGCAAAAGACTCTGTCTCACACAACCAAATTTTTACCAAAAGTCAGTCGCTATGCTGAAATCTTGTTAATAAATTATAAAGGGTTTACATACATGTTTAATTCAGCTAGTTTCAGCCCAGGCACTATCAGTATTTCTGTTTAACGTGCCATGAAAAAATAATAAGGCTTATATTTAAAGACAAAATGGCATAAAGGACTGGGAAACTGCCATACAAAGATCATCTTCCTTAAAAAAATTTATTATACTTCTAGTAATTTGAAAAAGCAGAATAGAAAGATAAAGTTTGCTAGGCTCCTCAGAAGACCTCTCCAGGTTTAGGTGGAAATTAAGGTAAATGTTTATAAGCAGAATCCTTGACTTGTTCATGTTTTTAACCAGTTTGGCATTATCGTGTTTGGGGGCCTCATTAGCATAAACTCCTTGCTGTCCCTTCTCCGCACCCAGTCCATGTCCTTGCCCTTGTCCAGAGATTTTATTTCTATTCAACAGGCAACATAACTAGTAGAAAAACCATGGTTAGAAGGCAGAATCTGGAGCCAGGTTATAAACATTAGGTAAATTTCTTTTCATCAGAGCTCATTTTCCTCATCTGGAAAACAATGAAATTAAACCACGTACCTCTGATAATTCGTTCCAGTTTAAAACTCGGAGTGCTCAGCAAAGGAAGAGGACCAGGCAATGGCACCCACCTGTCACACCATCCAGGTCTCTCAGCGGACCTTTGGGTAAATGCTATAAAACTGTGTAACTAACTGAATATTGAAGCCAAGAACTAAAGACCAAGAAGCTAGGAATTTTTTTTTTAAACGGGTTAATAAGCTAGACAGATGAAAATCGAGAGAAAGAGAGAGAATTGCGTAGAAAAAGTTGTGCACAGTATAGGTATGCCTAGGTTCCACTTCAGATGGTAGAAGGAGAAAAAGAGACTACAAATCCCAAAAGAAGACTATGACAATGAGATTTACAAAACTGGGTCAGAAATGACACTTTCCAAAAAATGAATAGGTAGAATTTCTCAATTAAATCTATTGGGGTGACATTGGTTAATAAGATTATATAGGCTTCAAGCATACAGTTCTATGACACATCATCTGTATATTGCATTGTGTACCCACCAACCAACATCAAATCTTCTTCTGTCACCATATACAGTGTGTCCATAAAGTCATGGTGCGCTTTTGACCGGTCACAGGAAAGCAACAAAAGACGATAGAAATGTGAAATCTGCAACAAATAAAAGGAAAACCCTCCCAGTTTCAGTGCAGTTTGATGTGGGCTCACACACAGATTTTTTAGGGCTCTTTAGTTAGCTATCCGTATAGCCTCTACAGCAGGGGTCCCCAAACTACGGCCCCCTGAGGTCATTTATCTGGTCCCCGCCGCACTTTCGGAAGGGGCACCTCTTTCATCGGTGGTCAGTGAGAGGAGCATAGTTCCCATTGAAATACTGGTCAGTTTGTTGATTTAAATTTACTTGTTCTTTATTTTAAATATTGTATTTGTTCCCATTTTGGTTTTTTTTTACTTTAAAATAAGATATGTGCAGTGTGCATAGGGATTTGTTCATAGTCTTTTTTATAGTCCAGCCCTCCAATGGTCTGAGGGACAGTGAACTGGCCCCCTATGTAAAAAGTTTGGGGACCCCTGCTCTACAGACTCGTCACTGACTGATGGCCTACCAGAACGGGGTTTCTCCACCAAACTGCCGGTTTCCTTCAACTGCTTATCCCACCGAGTAATGTTATTCCTATGTGGTGGTGCTTCATTATAAACACGCCGATATTCATGTTGCACTTTGGTCACAGATTCGAATTTAGCGAGCCACAGAACACACTGAACTTTCCTCTGTACCGTCCACATCTCGACTGGCATGGCCATGGGCTGCTCCGCTGTATACTCGGTGTTACATCATCATCTGCGCATGCGCACATGCTGCCACATCATCCTACAGAAACTGGGAGGGTTTTCCTTTATTTGGTGCAGATTTCATATTTCTATCGTCTTTTGTTGCTTTCCTGTGACCGGTCAAAAGTGCACCATGACTTTACGGACACACTGTATTTGTACCCCTTTCTCAAAAATGAGGATAATGTACTCACACTTTTGTCCTAGAGATGATGTAGGTAGTGGCTAGAGCACTAAGCTAGGACTCAGGAGAGAGATTCTATTGCAGTTTGGATTCTGCCATTTTTTAGGAATATGTGATAGAGAAGTCACTTCACCTGGGCAGATATCATTCAACTCATCTGTAAGAGGTAGGGGTGGGACTGGATTTTCCAGGCCCCTTTGAGATCCTAAATTGTATACATTGATGTGATTAAACAAAAGCATTCTTTTTTTTTTTTTTTTTTGAAGTTGGAAACGGGGAGGCAGTCAGACAGACTCCTGCATGCGCCCAATTGAGATCCACCGGCATGCCCACCAGGGGGTGATACTCTGCCCATCTGGGGCGTCGCTCTGCTGCAACCAGAGCCATTCTAGCACCTGAGGCAGAGGCCACAGAGCCAACCTCAGCGCCCGGGTCAACTTTGCTCCAGTGGAGCCTTGGCTGCAGGAGGGGAAGAGAGAGACAGAGAGGAAGGAGAGGGGGAGGGGTGGAGAAGCAGATGGGCGCTTCTCCTGTGTGCCCTGGCCGGGAATTGGACCCAGGACTCCCGCACGCCAGGCCGACGCTCTACCACTGAGCAAACCGGCCAGGGCTAAACAAAAGCATTCTTAATTGAAATTAGTTGAGAAACTAAGAATAGCCTGAAAAGTTGGGATAATAACAATACTCATTTCTTCCATTTTGGAAAATTTAATGAAATGGTGACTGTGAAGGTGTTTTGTAGGCTGCAAAACGCTGTATAAACGATGGTAGTAAATATGATTATTTATGGGCATTTTAGAAAACTGAAGAAGTTCATGTTGATAAAATTTCGACACTGCAACAGTAGGTAGTCAACACATACTGAATAAATAATAGATTCAAAGTAACATGTCTAATCTCATAATGAGAACAACTGGTAAACAGATTTGCAGCTATAAGGGGAAGCTCATATAAACATTGTGGAGAATGTGGAAAAATAGGAAGCCTAGTTCAATAACAAAAAAAGGAGAATGTTTGGAAGAATTGGCGGAGGGGTTGGGTTTGTTTGTTGGCCTTTCCCCCCTACATTAAACTCTCTACCTTGAAGATACTTTGGTTTCCAAAAACATCAAGAGTCAGCTATGTGCAAGACTTTATGTTAACTTCTCAACATGGCCATTAGGTATTCTAGGATAAGTAAGTAAAACATCTCCTGCCCTCAAGCAGCTTACAATCAATTTGGAAGAATGATGAATGCATACTGATCTTTCACTTCTATTTTTATAACAGTCATGCACAGCATAATGACCTGTGAACAACTGGACGTAGGGTTGTCCCATAAGATTACAATGCAGCTGAAAAGTTCCTATCGCCCAGTGGTATTGAAACCATCGTAACACCGTGGCATAGCACATCACGCCTGTGCCTGAGGTGACGCAGATGGGAGCACACCTACTGCGCTGCCAGTCATGTAGAAGCACAGCATAGGGAATTAGGTCCGGGGTGTAATGCCTGATAATGATAAAAATGACATCACACTAGTTTATGTATTTATTATACTTTACTTTTTTATCATTTTAGAGTAGACTCCTTATACATATATTAAAAAGTTTACTATGAAACAGTAGGCTGTATTACTTTAGCATCAACTTCATCCATCTTAATTGTGTTTTCCACATCACTTGATCACATCATTTTCTCTTGGGCTTGATTTAATCTTGCGTTGTTTCACACAGTAACATGCTGTACAGGCTTGTAGCCTAGGAGCAAGAGGCTATTTCACATAGCCTCACTGTGTAGAAGGCTCTACTAGTTAGGTTTGTGTAAATAACTTTGGGATAGTCACACAATGATGAAATTGCCTAGCAGTATATTTCTCAGATTGCATCCCTGTATGTATTAAGTGGCACATGACTGTACTAGATCCTATGGAACCATAAATTAGGGGAAAACAAGTCTGTTTGGGAAGAATGAAGTGTAGGGAATGAAGAATAGTTTCTGTAGGTGATAATATTTAATATCCCTTGAAAGATAGGATTTCATTAAGCTGAAAGGTGAGATGACTGAAGGAGTGTTCCAGGGTGGAAATATAAATGAGAGCCAGAATCCAAGGGACAAAAACCGAGTATGAGGGCAGCTCAGCTCCGGTTCAAGTGTTAACTGTTTGAGACATAAGAGTATGAAGTCATCATTTTCACAACCACAATGCATTTTTTTTTTTTTTTCATTTTTCTGAAGCTGGAAACAGGGAAAGACAGTCAGACAGACTCCAGTATGCGCCCGACCGGGATCCACCCGGCACGTCCACCATGGGGCGGCGCTCTGCCCACCAGGGGGCGATGCTCTGCCCATCCTGGGCGTCGCCATGTTGCGACCAGAGCCACTCTAGCGCCTGGGGCAGAGGCCACAGAGCCATCCCCAGCGCCCGGGCCATCTTTGCTCCGATGGAGCCTTGGCTGCGGGAGGGGAAGAGAGAGACAGAGAGGAAAGCGCGGCGGAGGGGTGGAGAAGCAAATGGGCGCTTCTCCTGTGTGCCCTGGCCGGGAATTGAACCCGGGTCCTCCGCACGCTAGGCCGACGCTCTACCGCTGAGCCAACCGGCCAGGGCCACACAATGCATTTTTAAGGGTGGTGTTCTTGGGCAGAGTTTTTATACAACAGCATTGTTAACTCCAAAAGGTGTCAACATGAATACATGTGTTTTGTTGGGTATTTTACAAAGCAAATTTAAAAGATAAAATAATCCTTTCAGAGCTTAAATTTAGACTAATGCAGTTTGGGGGACATGATATAGCTTTTTAAAAATTTTATGGCCCTGGCCTGTTGGCTCGGTAGTAGAGCGTGGGCCCAGCATGTGGAAGTCTGGGTTCGATTCCCGGTCAGAGCACGAAGAAGAAGCAACCATCTGCTTCTCTACTCCTCCCCTTCCTCCTTCTCTCTCTCTCTCTCTCTTCCTCTCTCGCAGCCATGGCTCAAGTGGTTTGAGCTAGTTGGCCTGGACACTGAGGATGGCTCCATGGCCTTTCCTCAGATGCTAAAATAGCTTGTTTGCCAAGCAACAAAGCAGCAGCCCCAGATAGGCAGTGCATGCCCCTCCCATAAGGGCCTTGATGGGTGGATCCTGGTCCAGGAGCATGTGGGAGTTTGTCTCTCTGCTTTCCTGCCTCTCACTTTAAAAAAAAAAAAAAGTCTTTTCTATTTTTTAGTGAGAGAGAGAGAGAGAGAGAGAGAGAGAAAGCATGTGCAAGAGAGAGGGACAGACAGACAAGAAGGGAGAGAGATGAGAAGCATCAAGTCACAGTTGTGGCACTTTAGTTGTTCATTGATTGCTTTCTCATACGTGCCTTGATGGCGGGCGCGGGAGTGGGCGTTCCAGCAGAGCCAGTGACTCTTTGCTCAAGCCAGCAACCTTGGGGTTAAGTCCATGGTCCCACACTCAAGCCGGCAACCCTGCAGTCAAGCTGGTGAGCCCACACTCAAGCCAGCAATCTAAGGGTTTCAAACCTGGGTCCTCATTGTCACAGATTGATGCTCTATCTACTGCACCGCCGCCTGGTCAGGCAAGATTTCATATCTTAATTCAAACTCTAAAATTGGCTTAAAGGCAATATTGCCTATAATAAATCACACTAAAAATTATATAGCTAAATACATATATTTAAGGCTTGGACTCTTAGCCTAATGCAAATCACGGTTAAACATACTCCTATTTTTAAACAGCGTAAGGCATGCAACGGAGCAAACTCTCTCCCTATGGCTCCAGCACGTTATCTGACTTATTTCCATTTTGTTCCCAGTGCATTCTTTTAACTCCTTTCCAGAGAGCTGGCATATATTTTACTCACTTTTCTGTCACATCTGACTGCTTGCTAATTAGCCAGGTTGAAATCTTTCCTCACCATGAGTTAACCAAGCTACATAGTCACATTTGTGTGCTGCAATGGAAGGTACACTGTCCCTAACATGTTCCCAGACCCTTCTGGCTTGGGCCCAGAGTTCGGGACTGGTAATTCAATCAGAACCATACTTGCCTATGGAATTTGACCTTTTTTATTATTTTTTTTTAACACATACACAGAGACAAACAGCCATGGAAAGGAACTTCACATGTTAAGCACATAAACTTTGAGGTAAACATCCTATATGATGCCAAGTATATAGCTGCTATAGACAAAATCATCCTGCTCTCACGTAGGAGACTCACTTAGCATTTTTGCTGTTTGGGGATATAAACCTATCAATCTGAACATGGCTGTGTCGTATTGAAGCAAGTGGTCTGGTCTAGGGATCCTTTAGAGAAGATGGTTCTAGAGAGATGGGGAGGAAATCCTGGGGCTTTTTTTTTTTTTAGTCCATTTGCTTTTCCCATGTTCCACAAAGGCAAAACAAGTTTTATAAAAGGAAATTAAAAGTTAAAAACCAGCACTAAAATGAAATCACTCTATTTTTTCACCTAACCCCACTGAAATCAGAGTGTTTGGAGCTCATATTTCCTCATGTCAGCTAAGCAGTGGATCCCAATATAGGATTTTATTAAAAAGCCTCTGGCTATTTCATATGTGGTAATTCTTCAGGAGAGGATATAATGCCAGCATTTTTAAAAAAGAAGTAATGAATTAGATAATAATGAATTGGACACTTTGCTGAATCACGATTGAATTTTACATGGATTTCCTTTACTGTTTACAACATATATGTAAGTACATTTAGTATATGTGTGACTCTACCTTTAAATACAGTACATGCCTATTACAGAGGCAAGCATGTTATTTCTAGGTGCCAATCCTGAAAGTTCTCATTTGCATGACAGGTATATTTTGCTTTGTAACACTTCCTTTTGCTGCCAAGTGGAATAAACCCACTTTTAAAAAGCATATATAGTTTCATCCCTTAGCCAGATAGCCCAGTTGGTTAGAGTATCGTCCCAAAGTACAAAGATTGCTGGTTGGATCCCTGGTCAGGGCACATACACGAATAGATCAATGTTCCTATCTGTCTGTCTGTCTCTCCCTTCCTCTCTCTTTAAAAAATAAATAAATAAATTAAACATTACAAAAAGAATATACAGTTTCAGATACATTTTTGTGTGTGTGTGTGGCAGAGATGGGGAGAATCAGAGAGAGGGACAGATAGGGACAGACAGACAGGAAGGGAGAGAGATGAGAAACATCAATTCTTCGTTGCGACTCCTTAGTTGTTCATTGATTTCTCATATGTGCCTTGACTGGGGGCTACAGCAGACTGAGTGACCCCTTGCTCAAGCCAGCAACCTTGGGCTCAAGCTGGTGAGCTTTGCTCAAGCCAGATGAGCCTGCGCTCAAGCTGGTGACCTCGAGGTCTCGAACCTGGGTCCTCCACATCCCAGTCCAACGCTCTATCCACTGCACCACTGCCTGGTCAGGCTCAGATACATTTAATGTAAATGTGAAAAAGCTAAATTCTCCTGTAGGGAGCACACAGAAACTATAGTTATAATAATTACCATTTGAGAGGCAACATAGCATTGTGGGTAAGCATGTTGGCTACAGATTTACACTCCTGTGCTTGAATTCAGTCTGTACCACCTATTACTGTATAATCCTTCTTTGTGTTAATGGTCTTATCTTTAGCAGAGATTAAAATAGTACCTAGGGTTAAATGAATTAATATATGTAAATTACTTTGCACTATGCACAACACATACATACTGGTGCTCCAGAAAGGTAGTCATTATTCTCTGCATAATACTATGTGCTTTAAAAGTGTCCTCACGAGCATCTCACTTGGTCCTCCTAACAACTTTGCTCCTGTGATGCAACATAGTATAGTTATTAACAGAATGGATTCTGGAGTCAGACTCTTAGGTGAGAAGGCTAGCTTCCCCAATTTATTAACTACACATTTGGTTACATATTTTTCTAAAGTTTCAGTTTTTTTTTCTGTAAAATAGGATGGTAATTAGAATCTGCCTCATAACATTATTGTACACACATGCAAAGTACTTAGAAGAATACCCGTAACATAGCAGATATTTAATAAATAATAGCAATTATTATCTTCATTTTAAAGTGGAAAAAACTTTTTATTTTAAAGAGGCAACTGATTTGCCTCAGGGGAGGGTCTTAAAAGATGAATAAAAATTAGCCAAGCAAAGCTTCATGGGAAGGGCAATCCAGGAAACAATGAGAAAAAAGGCACCAGAGGTATGAAGTTGCATGTGTGTATATGTTACAATAAAAAAAAAATTATATATATATATATAATTATATAATATATATATAATACTATATATATAATTATATATATAATACTGTATATATATATATATACACAGTATTACTAGAGCATAAAATTGCAGATGGAGGGATGCAGAAGATAAGATTGAGCAATGAAGGACAAGAGGTCTTACATGCATATTAAAATAACTTGGGCTTTACTTAGTTGGTAATGAGGAACTACCAAAGCTTTAAGCAGGAAGTTGTAAGCAGATTGTTCTGGATGCAATACGTATGACAAATTTAGAAGGTATGATTAGAGAGAGGCAGGAAACCCGGCTAAAAGGCAAGATAGGAAATAGGTTTGAACTAGACTATAAATAGCAGAGATGGGGAGGTTGGTCCTTAGGCTGCATCTATAGGACATTGACAAAACTTGGGAAAAGTGAGACTGGTGAAAACATTCTGTAGTGGTGATATCTTCAAAACATGTTAATGTATCACCAATTTTATAGTTATTGTTTCTCTTTAATGATTTTTCTAGTTGTTGGCAGTTTACTTGGCTATTACTTTGGTGTCATGTATATCTTGAATCCTGCACATACGATACTAATACAGGTTTATGTCATTTCCTCAACTAGACAGGTTTATGTCATTTCCTCCCTGAAAGCAGTAAATTTCATTTTATATTTATCTAACACAGTATCTAGTCAATTCCTAAATATGTAGTAGGCATACTACAAATATTTGATTAGTAAACCTTATTATATTAATAGTGTGATCTTATAAGAGCAAGTATAATTCTGACTATAATAAAGCCTAATATCAGTTAGTGACATGGCTAATAATAGAAATTAGTAAATTTATCTAAATATGAGAAATTCTAAAAGTAAAACATGTTCTCAGAATGGCCAATAATTACCTTCCCAAATTACTTTAATGAAAAAAAATGTTAAACTAATAATAATATCAAGAATTTCCAGAAAGGGAAGCTACACCTTTAAGAAAAATTGCTACAGCCTGGCCAAGGCAGTGGCGCAGTAGATAGAGCATCGGACTGGGATGTGGAGGACCCAGGTTCGAGATCCCGAGGTCGCCAGCTTGAGCGTGGGGCTCATCTGGTTTGAGCAAAGCTCACCAGGTTGCTGGCTCGAGCAAGGGGTTACTTGGTCTGCTATAGCCCCACGGTCAAGGCACATATGAGAAAGCAATCAATGAACAACTAAGGTGTCACAAAAAAACAAAAAACTAATGATTGATGCTTCTCATCTCTCTCCGTTCCTGTCTGTGTGTCCCTATCTATCCCTCTCTCTGACTCTCTCTCTGTCTCTGTAAAAAAAAAAAGAAAAAAAAAAAGAAAAAAAAGAAAAATTGCTACAGCATGTCTGAGGAAGAAAACCTTTTCAAAGACATGATCAAAGGATTACCATGTTCAATTTAAAAAGCAACTTGCACACCTGCTGAAATATTAGTTTTCTTTTAATGTTTACATGGTACTAGACTCTTTAGTATTTTTCTTACAGCTCTTCTATGGGAGGGAAAGTTGACAGAAGGTTATTTCTTTGTAACTTTTGAAAATTCTACTTTTGTCTAGCGGCTGAAACTTCTTTTGTCCCTTCTTTTTGTTCTACTGTACACATTGGTGGATTGTAATTGAAGTGACTCACCATTGATGCAACTTGTGAAAAGTTCAACATCACTGATAATTAAATGAAGCCATTTTGGAAAACATTACAACTTTTGTGTTAATGGGTGTAACCCAAAAGATGGGCCTAGTGAATATTCCCTTTTATGTATTATGACTCTACCACATTAAAACCAGATGATAAATAAACACTAAATATACTTTAAAGTGCAAGGTATTATCCAGCAGAAATCATTGATCTTGTACCTAACATGTTAACAATGGTCAAACAATATTACCTATGAGTAAGAGAGTACTGTATTCTATATAAATTGTAAATTGTTTGAGCTCATTCAAAAATATTTTCAATTTGCCTTGAACTTATTTTCACTGCAAACAATTACTAGGAACTATTGTCTCTATGAAAACTAACATGAAAATGAAGCAAAAACAAGCTCCAAATTCCTTAATAAACACTTACTTTTCTATAGAGCTGGAAGGTTGTCTATTTTAAAGCTAAAAGAAGTTTCAAATACCTTAGATTAACGTTGAATTTGACTTCTTTATCTGATTTTTTAACATGATGATCTCCAAGACAAGAAACTGCATGCTAATTAACACAGGTTTCATTTCAAAAGAAAGTTCAAAGAAGAGACACTCTTTGGAAGATATTACAAGTTATGGTGACTAATTCTACCAGAAAACTATTGGGTATCTTTATTTTAAGTGTTTTATGCGCATTTTTGTTACTCAAAGCCAACTCTTACTTTAGATATCTTGAGCTCTTGGTAAGAAGAAACATTCGCTGCCTACCTCCATCTATCTCCTTTTTTTTTTTTTTTTAAACTTCCAGAATCAATCAATACCTACTGTGAAAAGAAGCCAGGAAGAAATATTACAAATGTGCAAGTCATCACCATAAGCACTGAAAATATATAGAATGCTTCTACAAGCTCAGATTAGCTCGTTTATCTCCTCTGTGTTTACCTAACCAACCACACCTATATTGACATAATGATTCACGGAGTAAAATAAGAACCCATATGTAAGCATAAAGATCAACAACAAAAAATGCCACCCAAGAAAATACTGTTACTGAGTGAAATCATGAGTTATTCAGAGAGATGTATAAGTGAACTGCCAACCTACTGGCTCAAGTGCCAGAAGAAACTAATTGGAAGCCGAACCTCTGGTCCGTCTTTGAGTTCTTGAGCACAGAAAAAGAGGCAGAGTGGGAGAGGTGAGGAGAGGATCAAGGACTTACATCAGATTCCAGGACAGAACAATGCCTTTCCTGAGTCAGAGGAGAGGCTGCTCTGTCACGTACACAAGGTATGAAAAGGAACCAGATTGGGATGGAGCGGGTTCCTGAAGGATGTATTAAAACCCTCGAACACCCAAGTTCACCCTTTATAAAATTTGTTTCTCAAAGCATATATGTATACAACTGTTGCAAGTTCTCAACTAAAATATAAATGTCACCCCCAATAAATTTAATAAAAATGTTTAAAAAGATATAAACATATAGCCTGACCTGTGGTGGTGTAGTGGATAGAGTGTTGACCTGGAACGCCGAGTTCACCGGTTCGAAACCCTGGGCTTGCCTGGTCAAAGCACATACGACAAGCAATCAGTAAACAGCTAGAGTGAAGCAACTATGAGTTGATACTCCTTGTTCCTTCCTCCTACCCCCATGTAAAATCAATAAAATAAAATGAAAGTAATAAAAAAAGAGATATAAACACACAGAGCTATGTGTAGATACTAAATATGATTTTGATCTAGCCCATATTTTTGACTTTATATTGTTATCCCAAATTATCTAAATATTTTAGATATCCATGCATTTCTCAATAGTATTAATTTTTATAAAATGCTTGGATTATACATAAGGCTAATGTTCCCCAGAAATTAAAATCTAATTAAGCAAAAGTTCTTGGGTACATACTATACCTTTTAACTATGATTTTCTTTGAATGATTTGTCTTATAGTTTAAATTCTGCAATGTCAGTTGTAACAGACAAATATGTAGACCATCATGGGACCCAAATATGCATCAACGGATGAATGGATTTTTGCCTTTTTGCTATTGTAGTGTTGCTATGAACATTTGTATACAAGGTTTTGTATTAGAGCATCTAAAAATACCTACCACCCACTCCAAGTACTTGCAAATTATCTTCATTTTTCTGTCTTAAATTTCTTATATCCTACCTACCAGTCTCGGTTTCTCTTCAGAAAAGCAATTGTAATGGCTCTGAAGAAACTAATCTTAGAATTAAAAAAACTCTCATTACATCCTTGCCTCACCACTATTAGCTGTGACATTTAGGGCAGGTCATTGAATCTCTTTGCCCTGGCTTCTTCGTATGCAAAATCAGAATAACTATGGGTTAAATAACATAAGATATAAAAGAATCTTACATAGTATCTGCCATACCATGAGTTTTCATCATTTATTGATTACTCATTTTTTTTCTTTTGTTAAAAATTTAAGTTTAAATATAGCTGGATGTGAAAAGGGACTTTTTGTGAAAAACTCATGTAATTAACTAGATTATTCCAATCATCCGGAGAACTCTGTAAAACTGCTTTTATTTTAGGTTCTAACTGTTATCACTAGCACCAGAATGAACCTGTTAACAAAAATAAAACAAAGTAAAACACCCAACCTCAAAGTCATTGCCAGTCATAAATAACTTGAAAGTTATTTAAATGAAGATATATTGCCTCTATAATGGGGTACTGTCTATAAATCAGGAAGAAAAACAAACAAATAAAAGACCCATTAATGTGAAATGCTGACAATTCTGTGTTTTCAAAGGCCTTGCAATTGGTATTTTTAGAAGCTCTAATAAAATACACATTCATAGTGTCTCCCAAACGCCACAACTAGAGGCTCAAAGCTTTCTGAATGTAGTGAATTTAGAGGTGGATGCTTGAAAGTGAAGAAAAGTTTTCACTCTCAACAAAGAAAACCCGTGTCTGGTTCTCAGTGAATGAACTGTAGTCCTCTGGGAACCAGAGAGCTCTTAATATCTTTCTCACAAATTTACCACGGGAGGCCTTAGAAAGGACACGTTAGTGTGATGCTGCCACCTACAGCCAGAATCTTCCACCAGCTTCAATCAAACAATGAAAAATAACAATTCTAGGCCTATCGAGTAGGCAGACACTTTAAATTATATTTTAGGTTGCTTAATTGAGTAAGGAGGGATTCATTAGTTCAAAAAGAATTTTTGGCTGAGGTTTCTTCTGATTAACAAGGAACGTATCTTCGTCTCATTCCAAAAGAAATCTCATACAGAAAATACTTCCACCTCATACGAGTTTTCCTGAATTTCCATGGCACATGGTTCTTTTAGATGGCTCAATAAAAATATTTTTGAAAGAATTATGCTTGCATATGCTAATGACTACATAAACTCACTTTAGAATGAAGTTAGAAAACAGTCGGACATAAGCAGGCCCACGGGGGTGCTGATTCCAGAATATCCCAGTATTGCGCCACCTTGCCCGGATTTTGCCTTTTCTCTCCTCTTTTGACAGCAAGCAGAAGGACAGAAGATGACAGCAGAGGGCATCAGTCTTTTTTCCTAGAGAACAATGCTGCCTCAGTCAGTAATATCTACCTAATACAGAAATCACATTTATAAAACGCAGAACATTCCCAGAAATAACCAACCAATTTTACAAAAATGAAAACCATGGCCACTATTTCTAGTCTCTACCTTGTTAACAAGTTTGGTTGTTTTCGACTAAGTCATTTGATTCTGCTCATTGTCCTACGTTTTCTTCTGAATTTTTCCTGTCTCATTATGATCATTTTATTTTCCTCAAGCTAAGTTTGCTTCTCATATATCTCAATGCTCATTTTAAAATGAAATAACAAAAATCAGTGTTCATAAGCTCTCTCTCAGCTCTCCTAATATGAGTTAGCTTATTTATATCCTTATAGTAATTTAGTGTATTTTTGATGAAGAGCTCAACTAGTTTTTGAAATGTGGAGCAAGGTATCATTAAAAAATGTATAAGTCGGCCCTGGCCGGTTGGCTCAACGGTAGAGCGTCGGCCTAGCGTGCGGAGGACCCGGGTTCGATTTCCGGCCAGGGCACACAGGAGAAGCGCCCATTTGCTTCTCCACCCCTCCGCCGCGCTTTCCTCTCTGTCTCTCTCTTCCCCTCCCGCAGCCGAGGCTCCATTGGAGCAAAGATGGCCCGGGCGCTGGGGATGGCTCTGTGGCCTCTGCCTCAGGTGCTAGAATGGCTCTGGTCGCAACATGGCGACGCTCAGGATGGGCAGAGCATCGCCCCCTGGTGGGCAGAGCGTCGCCCCATGGTGGGCGTGCCGGGTGGATCCCGGTCAGGTGCATGCGGGAGTCTGTCTGACTGTCTCTCCCTGTTTCCAGCTTCAGGAAAATGAAAAAAAAAAAAAAAATTAAAAAAAAAATGTATAAGTCAATCAAAAATATTAGTTTGGCCTGACCAGGTGGTGGCACAGTGGATAGAGCATCAGAATGAGATGCGAAGGACCCAGGTTCGAGACCCCGAGGTCACCAGCTTGAGCGCAGGTTCATCAGGTTTGAGCAAAGCTCACCAGCTTGGACCCAAGGTCACTGGCTCGAGCAAGGGGTTACTCTGTCTGCTGAAGGCCCGCGGTCAAGGCACATATGAGAAAGCATCAATGAACAACTAAGGTGTCGCAACAAAAAACTGATGATTGATGTTTCTCATCTCTCTTTGTTCCTGTCTGTCTGTCCCTATCTCTCTCTCTCTCTCTCTGTAAAATTAAAAAAAAATTAGTTTGTTGATGTCTTTCCAAGAGATAAATTACATACAATTACTTGATGTTATGCAACTACTTTTGGTCATCATACGTAGTCCCAGAACTAAACCATCCTTTACTATCATTTGGCAAAGGTTAAATGATTTATTCAAGGTTATTTCAAGTAATTTATATAAACACTTAGAGGATAAGGTCTTTATTATTAAGGTCTGTACTGAGGTCCTAGCAACAATGTTAAGACTGCTTACTTCAAATTTCCCATCTCTAAAATAGGTATCAATTTCCCAAATTGAACAGTGAGAGAATAATTTATGACAACCCATACAATTTCTAAGAGATAACTGGGGAAGAAAAATGAGATGCTATCCTGGAAAGGTTGAATTGGAGCATTAAAGAGAAAAAGTTCTATCTAAATTTACAATGATAATGTTTTGTTTTTATACTTTCAGTAATACAAATTACTAAAAAGTCATTCAGTGCAGGCATAAGTAATTCATCTTGTTTATAAAATGGTTAAGGAAAAATTATTAGCAAGCTCATTGTAAAGGCTTAAGTAGAAAAGTCCAGTTAACTCTTCCATAATCAATCTTACAAAATACTTAGGATAAAATATAAATGTCTCAGTTGTAATTATTTATCACTGAATTATATCTGTGCTTTCTCAAAAGACAAGCATTTTTTTTCTTAGCTTGAAAAGACAACTATTATCCCTCATCACCTTCAGATGTCGTTTGTCTGGGCATGATATACAATCATCTGCTTAACTTCTAAGTCAACAGAGAGAGGCAAAAATTTTAAATGACTAAATATTTAAAATTAGTTCAGAAACATGAATTCTTCTCAGTCTCTTATTCATCTTCCATTGTATTGTAAAACCATCAAACACAATAGTTTTAATTATTCTATTCTATAATATGTAAACAAAAGATTTCCAAGTAGAATTTGGTAGATGATAGATTTCAAATTAAACTGAAAATGTGCCCATAACACAGTCAATTATTTTCATTAACTCTGAATAGTTTAAATTTTTATAACAGAACAAGGTCTTGAATGAAAAAAAATCTATACATAATACCAAATCCACAAAACAGAAGCAAGCAATTGATACATTGTCTATACCAGGGGTCCCCAAACTATGGCCCGTGGGCCACATGCGGCCCCCTGAGGCCATTTATCCGGCCCCCCCGCACTTCTGGAAGGGCACCTCTTTCATTGGTGGTCAGTGAGAGGAGCATAGTTCCCATTGAAATACTGGTCAGTTTGTTGATTTAAATTTACTTGTTCTTTATTTTAAATATTGTATTTGTTCCTGTTTTGTTTTTTTACTTTAAAATAAGATATGTGCAGTGTGCATAGGAATTTGTTCATAGTTTTTTTTATAGTCCGGCCCTCCAATGATCTGAGGGACAGTGAACTGGCCCCCTATGTAAAAAGTTTGGGGACCCCTGGTCTATACAGTTTCTTTTTTTTTTTTTTTTTTTCTGAAGCTGGAAATGGGGAGAGACAGACAGACTCCCGCATGCGCCCGACCTGGATCCACCCGGCACGCCCACCAGGGGCGATGCTCTGCCCACCAAGGGGCGATGCTCTGCCCCTCCGGGGCATCGCTCTGCTGCGACCAGAGCCACTCTAGCGCCTGGGGCGGAGGCCAAGGAGCCATCCCCAGCGCCCGGGCCATCTTTTGCTCCAGTGGAGCCTTGGCTGCGGGAGGGGAAGAGAGAGACAGAGAGGAAGGAGAGGGGGAGGGGTGGAGAAGCAGATGGGCGCTTCTCCTGTGTGCCCTGGCCGGGAATCGAACCTGGGACTTCTGCATGCCAGGCCGACGCTCTACCACTGAGCCAACCGGCCAGGGCACATACAGTTTCATTCTGTTTTTAAAATACAACCTATGGTGATGATCATACAACTGTGAATATATTAAACACCACTAAATTACACTTTAAAGGGGCTAATTTTATAGTATGTGAATTATGTCTCAATAAAACTTATTTTTAAAACGTATGATCAATTGTTCTGTAAGAAAATCCTGCCGGGAAATAATATATGAGTTTTATTTTGTTAGCACTATATTTAAGCATATATACAAAAGTGAAATAAACAATGTAAATGCTCACTGAAGCTCAGATAAGGTGATACTATCATTTAGAGTAGGATATCTTCTGTGCTATAGTTATAAAGCCCAAATTCTAATTTCAAAGGTTTATGTGACATTCCCACTGAAACCATGACCATTACACTACAAAGCTTAGGGCATACTTTGGCACATTCTGCTATGTACTTATATTTTTAAAGAATTCTTTGTTTTAACTTTCATCTGTTTTTGTTTAACTGACAAAGGGATCAAGCAAAAGTTATGCTCTCGTCATGATCTTTCTTTAAAGTAAATCTGGATAGAAACATGAAAGTTAACCCACTATAGCCACATATAGATTTGAACTAACTGGAAGATTTCAGAAATAAATATTGCAGGCACTTTCCATTTAGATTTTGGAAGGAGTAGTTAAAAGATTCATTCTTTTCTGGAGGAAAAATGGTTTTGATAGTATCAAAGAAACTTAGTGTCAGAAGCACTTTAGAGATAATCTGGTTAAATCCACTGCTCTCCTTGATGAAGAAATAGAGACCCAAAGAGGTTAAGTACTTTGTGCGAGCTCACACAGTGTGCTAGTGAAAGAGTGAATCAGAGATTGGCTCTTGATTCCCCAGCCAAAGCTCTTCATCCTCTCATTCCCCAGACTCCATCATCTGGGGATAATAAAAATCTGTTAGGTGTTCCCAGTTAAAAAAAAAAAAAAAATATATATATATATATATTAAATAATTCATGCATAGCAGCAGCTTATTTTTAAATTACATGTTATTTTTCATTTGTTTTTGCTGTTTTATTTTTCATACAACAGTTTTGTGAGGTATTCTATAATTCATCTCATAATCAAGAAAATTATACATGGAGAGTTTAGAAGGGGGTAGGGGTGGGGGTTAAGGAAAGGGTCAAACAGCAATCACATCTCTTTCCAAATTCCACTGTGCCTCATGAAATCCCAAGAGAGTTTTAAAAATTAGTCATTTGAATGAGCCATGAAATGAACATTGTCACACTCGGCTAGAGAGAATGTGAACTGAAACAACCATTCTGAAAGCGATTTCACAATTTCTGTCAAAAGCCTTTAAAAAAGTTTTTATAGTCTAACCTAATAATTCTATACCTGGGAGCCAATTCTATAAATATAAGCCAAGATCCGGAGATACAACTCTGCAGAGAAATGGTCATAGCAGCGCTACTTGTCATCATAAGGAGTGTCAGACATCAGTGGGGCAATGGTTAAGAATACCATAATAAACTCACTTGATCATTATGGCTAATAAAAAGGAAATTTAGAATAATTTAACACAAAAACACGCAACTAAAATGTGATATAATGTTAAGTTTAAAAAGCAAAATATAAAATTTTATATATGGTATATATATATATATTTAAATATAAAAACCTGTGCATAGAAAAATATATGGGTTGCCTTTGGGTAGTAAAAATATAGGTGGTTTTTCTTATATTACTCAATTTTTAAATAAAAATATGTATTGCTTTTATAGTGAAAAATCTTTAATAGATGTTATTATTAAATATAAAATGAGCCAACCAGTCAGAAGCCAACTCAGAAACTATAATTAGAATCTACCCACTGGAATGAAGTTTTATGGGCTCTGGGTTCAGATGCCTTTTCACTACATCACATTACCCAGTGCCATAATTTCTCATGTTGTTGCCAAGTGTTTTTCTTTACGGAATCACGTACGATTAACATCTAACATAATATATAGTTTGTTGAGATTCTAAACAATACCACTCACTCCAGAGCTTATAAATACTTCACCCCTTTGATTTGCTTGATCAGACTGCACCAGTTAAAACCAAATTGCACGTATCTCCCAAACTTAGTTCAGGTGGAGAGACTCCTCGGCTGCTTCCTGAGAGGTTTCTTAACTCAAGTCGGTCCCTCTTTTCCTGCACATGCTCAAGTCATGTTTTCTCTTTTCACTGAGACAGCATCCAAACTCCCACAAAAGCATGAGGGGCCTAACGCCTCGTTTTGCAAAACCCCGAGTTAACCAAAGTTGTCACACATCGATCTGGAAGGATACCAAACACTTGAAAGATAATAGCAACAAAGGATAATGAAACATTGACTTAAACAAGAAAAGAGCTTCTAATAAACTATTAAGTGAAAATGTTCTTAATTTAAAGAAGACAATATTTGTGCAAAGGGATTTCAAAATTCTTGAGTCTCGCCTTTAAAAAAAATCCCCCCCCCCCTGTTGCTTACACTTTGGAATTAAAAGGCCAAATAGAAGAACCTTTTATTTCTGTCAGCATGACTCACATCCTAACGTTTGAAATGAAGAGGATCCCCTCCTGACTAGATCTCAATAAGACAACGATGAAGGCAAACTGACAACCTGGGTTACTGCTGTCAGAGATTTGCACATCAATCAATGAGACTCCATATGGCATCTGTTTTCAGTGGTCATGTCACTTACCATCAACATCACATTAAATCCTTGCAGTAAAAATGGGTTCTTTTCCCCATATTCACAAGCAGATGATCTCTGGTTTCATCCTCACTCTCAGGTTGGGAAGAAAACAGTACAACAGTGTCTCCTGCTGCCTACCAGCATGGTGACCCATGTGCATGGCAGGGACTCTTCCTAATAAAAAAGAATGAAGACTTAATCCTTGGCAGCGCTTGACCTCATTCCAGTGTATACTTTCTCTACATTCAATTAAACTGTGTTTTGAATTTTACATTGCTCATTTCAGAGTGTAGGAAAAACATGATCTCTGGTATCAGAACTCTTCTATTATTAAGCCAACTTCTCACATTCATTTAATTTTGTTCATGTTCATTTTCGTACTCACCTACTCAGCACTCCGACTGTCATGTCACAAAAGCAATACAAAATAGCTAGTTAAATCTGGAGGGCAGTTGTATGAGCAGAAGGATCCGAATTTTAGACACCCGAGAGAAAACTACTGGTGTCAGGACATATCCTTCTGGTTTCACAGGTTTGGCATAACGTTCAGTAGGAAATCATTCTGGATGAGTGCCACAAAACCCACACAAATACGAGTTGGCTTTTTTAGTATTATTTTAGGTCCTTGATGGAGGAAAAATGCACGTCTGGGAGCAATCACACACAAGCATATATCATCCTCTGATGCAATTTTGTGAATCCAAAGTGATAAAAAGAAGTTGTGACTTCTGACATTACTAAATAAATTCCGCGGTACTGCTCAAATCAATCGGGTTACTTCTTTCCCTAAAATAAGTACAGTATGTTTACACTCCTTACCATATGTTAAAAGAATGCACTTGGAAATTTCACGGTGAGTTAATTTATTTTTTAAGAAGGCTGTGGCAAGGAGGAGAGCTCATGTAGAAAACTGCACAGTGTTGCTTTGATTCTTTTTTTTTTTCCCCTCCAAATTTCAAGTCACTTTTCTAATTTTGAAGATCTGCTCCTGGGGAATGACTTTTTTTTTTTTTTTAATTTCTTGCTTTGGGAAATTTTGGCAAGCAGGGTTGCACCCACTTTAGATGCTAGTGTAACTGCCTTTGACTGTAAGGGTAGTACGTCCCAGATGTGTTCAGAGTTAGCTGAGGAGGGGCAATTACCTTCCCTGGTCTCACAGTAACTACTGAAGTAGTTAGGGTGTAGGACAAAATTATGGTGTTTTAATGCCTCCCTTTCCTAGGGATCAAAACAGCCTTTTGCTCCAAGATCTGGTTTCCTGCCTCCCTACTCTGATCTATAGCACTTACCTATTTTGGCACATAATCATGTCCAACATATTTTCCTTCCAAAACAGACCTTACTGAAGGGTATCTTGGACACAGTGGTCCCTCCGGCCCTAAAGTATACTCATTGAAATGACCTATTCTTTCTTTGTCTTAGAAATCTCAGTGACAGTGCTACCAGACTTTAACGAGTGTTGTGGAATCAATTTGTTAATATTTGTGCAGCACTTCAGAGATAAAGTACTAAATATTGTAGTGGGCAGCAACTTAATAAGATAATTAGCCAACCATTTAAACTTGAAACTGTGTGAAGTATGGACATGTTTTACTTCTGAATAATTTGTTCTTTCTTCCTTTTATTGGCTTAAGCATAATACTGAACATTCTGATGACTCAATTTGAGTGGGGGAAAAAAAGAGAGATTTATAGTTCAAATAAGAATTACCTGACTTTTTAGCAGCATCATTTTCTCTCAGTATACAGAATGCTTTTTCATTCTAACATGCAATTTTTTATGCCCTAAGTAGAAAGACCATTAAAGGTAAACACCTGAGCTAATCTCTAGTTCAAAAAGCATTTGATCACTGGCTTTGCTTTACATTTGAATAAAGACACTCTTTAAAAAGACAACCAATCCCTCCCAGGGTAGAAAGCAACTACTCATTTCTGCTGTATATGCAGTTAAACCTTCTATTGTGTGTCATACTAATAATATTTGCTTTTGCAGTGTGTACTGCCTCCTGATCTCTGAGCTCATACCTGTTATAATCCTCTCTAAATAAATAACATTTGAATTCCAATCTACTGGCAGAGACCATTTGACTCTATTTTTTTTTCTAGTGCTTTAGGACCCAGGCATATAATGAAAATCTAAAATTATTTTAAAGCAACAATTAGAGTTAAATGACAATTAGGAGCCACTAAAAATTCATAAAATGTTTAAGTGCATTTACTGATACTATTTTTCTGGCAAGATGTGATGTTTTAAACCATAAGTCAGTCTTAACTTAAAGTATATTGAAGACAGGTAAGCAAAAAATAAGTGAAACAATAATTTCAAATCAATAATAGAAAAATAGAGAAAATCATTAGAAATAAAAAATTTTTAATAAAAATTAAAAATTATACAGTATCATTTACCTTGCTGAACATTAGGTAGGTATAATACTCTCATTATTATAGTATTACTCTTATGAAGAGAGTTCATTCCATTTTGTATCCTCAATGCCTAACACGATTTCTGGAACAATGAGGGCACTTAAAAAATATTTGACAAATGAGAAAATTATTAAATGAATGGATAAATGGCTAGTGTATTCTAATTATACACTGCAGTTTATACATAAGCCTGTATCTTACCACTGATATTGTTTATAGATGTTTCTGAAAAAAGAGATAAAGAAGGCAAACATAAAGAATCAAGAACAAAACACCTTTGACTTGGAACCTCAGACTCATTTGAGAGTATCTGAGAGGGGATTTGGTTGAAGAAGTCATTTTAGAAAAGAGGAAAAGGCCTAATCCTGTGAATTTGGAAGGCTTTCAGTAGAGCCTTAGGTTAAAGTTGGTGAACTGTACGTATTGCCAACCATTTTTCAACTTTTGTTTTAAATAACTTCTAATATTATTCCACAGCTTCATTCAATCCTATACGATATGAAAATAATGTTTATAGGTGAAGGAGCAAACTAGTTGTCTGAAGTATATTTAATTCTTAAAGCCATAACCACAGGGGGAAAGCACAGGGAAGCTGGTCTTCTGGCTGAGAGGGAACACATTTGAAGTTCTCATTGAGATCAGGGTCAAGAATACCCCCAGAAGTGCGCTTATTAAAGGCAATACAGAAACTCTTGGCATATGTTATCAATTTGGGAACAAGTACATGTATCTACTTTGGCATCAGGCAATTTGTTAGACCCAGAGGCAGGATTCTAAGTGATGTACTAACAAGGCAAAAAGTAGGAAAACCATTTAAAAAGCAGATCATTAGATTCAGAATAAAAACACTATCCCAAATAGTTTATACATAAAACATACCACCTTATGGAATAAAAGATAAATGCTTTACTATGTTCTGCCACTTGTGAATGATGTCATCACTGTGATTACATGAAGAAGAAACTTCTTAGCTCCAGATGGTCACCATTCTCTCTCCCTCTCTCTGGTAGCCCTAATCTCCATAAGTTAGTATAATTTTTATTTAATTCAATTGTATAAAAACACATTGCCTTTCTCATTGATACAGGTGGATGAGCACATTGTTTTATTTTATTATTCTCTTCAGTCTTTGCTAATGTGTTTTTCTACATGATTTATTCTGTTAGTATAGTGATTATAAGCATTGCCTAGATAACCAGAATAGAGTTTTTAAACCTCTTTTCTGTTAGTTTCTAAGTGGATCAGAAATATTTTTTAAAAGTTTTATTAAACTCTTTTGCATTCTAGCCAAGACACTGTTTTACTACCTACATGATGAGAGGTACCCACTAATTAAGGTGGAAAGAATACAGTAGATACTTCCTGTTTGTTAACATTGATACACTAAATAACTATCTGAAACCTAACCATTCCCAAGATATAGAATTTAGAAACCATGTGGTTAAATATCATTTTTTAAATAGGAAATTGAAGCATAGAAATGTTAAGCAAATCACACAAAGTTACACTATCAATT
Organism: Saccopteryx bilineata; assembly: GCF_036850765.1. Classification (NCBI taxonomy): domain Eukaryota; kingdom Metazoa; phylum Chordata; class Mammalia; order Chiroptera; family Emballonuridae; genus Saccopteryx; species Saccopteryx bilineata. Next base: position 351,570,856 of record NC_089491.1, on the reverse strand, counting down.
AATGGCTGAGACCAAATCAAGGCCTTTTATACTCTTTAGAGCACTTTCTACTATATGACATGATACTGCTTGGAAGTAGAGTGAATTTTAAATGGGCTTTTCAGACAGAAAAAATTATTTTGTTGAGCAACTATGCAACTTATTCAAAAGCTATCCATCTCTTGTGATGTATATATTTTATATCTTAAGTGTAATGTTAAAGTTTCCCTTTGGTAAAGATAAAGCTAGTTTAGCCTTGGATGGTTGGCTCAGTGGTAGAGCATCAGCCCAGCATGTGGATGTCCTGGGTTCAAATCCCAGTCAGAGCACACAGGAGAAGCACCCATCTGCTTTACCACCCCTCCCCCTTTCACTTCTCTCTCTCTTTCTCTCTCTCTTCTCCTCCTGTAGCCATGGCTCAATTGGAGCAAGTTGGCCTCAGGTGCTGAGAATGGCTCCATGTTGTTTGCCTCAGGTGCTAAAAAGGGCTTGGTTGCTAAGCAATGAAGCAATGCCCCAGATGGGCAGAGCATCACCCCCTAGTGGGCCTGCCCAGTGGATACCAGTCAGGGTGTATGTGGGAGTTTGTCTCTCTGCTTCTCCTCGTCTTGCTAAAAACAAAAAAGAAATAAAAGAAAACTAGTTTATGTATTTATTTATTGCAGTTTTTTTTAAGCCATGCATTTTATTTTGCTTTGTTGTATGTGCAGTTTAAAAACCAGGAAAACAGAACCACTTCTGATTTTTCCATTAGCTGTGAAAGCAATATATTTGCTTCAAGATGAGAAAACATTTTAGGTATTTACTCTATTGTATGCATGAACTCCTCCAGACACTTGGCTAATCCACATTACATAAGTTTGATGACAGTTATCTTGCAATTTCTAATTGAAAGAGCTTTAAGTAATTGTGCTAATGCCATGTTCAGTGTGTGATGCAATGAAGAAGCCCAGATATTGGAGAGGAATCTTTCACTAGAATTGTTAATAGAATCCGAATTCCAGTTAATAAAGCAGCCAGCTGCAACCCACCTGTGATATATCATATGAAGAGGAACAGATGAACTTGATAAAAATGATTTATTTACAAAAGCAGAAATCTGCTATTTAAAATTCACACTAGTTGATTAAAAAAATACATCTTTGCTCTTGGACTATTACTCTGAAATAAAAACAAGCAACCCAAGTAAATGTCTTTGGCATCCTAAAAATATACAACATTGGGCACATATGGAAATGTTGTGTTTGTTTTTTTTTAAATATAGAATTAGAATACCACTTGTGGGAGACATTATAATAATGATGGTGTGAGAGATACTCCTGATTCCTCCCTTTAAAATTTCAACAAATTAAACAACTATAACACAGCAAAGGAACCCCAGCTGGGCTCACAGTCGTGCCTGAAAGATCCATGCACCAAATAAACTAAAGGTGGGATGGGTTGAAAAGGGGGCTTATATCAAGAAGCAAGAGAGATCCCAAGTAAACAAGCTAACATTGCACCTTTACTTTTTTTTACATCACATCTTAAAGAATTATAAAAATAAAAACAAAGGCAATCCAAAGTCAGCAGAAGAAAAGAAATAGTAAAAATAAGAGCAGAACTAAATGAAATAAAGAACAAAAGAACTTCAGAAAACATTAATACAACAAAGACCTGGTTCTTTGAAAAGATTAATAAAACTGACAAACCCCTGGCTAGACTAAGGAAAAAAAGTGACAGAATTCATATAAACAAAATCCAAAATGAAAAAGGAGAAATTACCACAGACATCATAGATATTCAAAGGATCATAGTAGAATACTATGAAAGATTATATGCCAACTAATTCAACAACCTAGAAGAAATGGATAAATCCCTAGAACTATACAATCTCCCTATACTGAGTCATGAAGAAATGGAAAACCCCAATAGACCCATAAACAGGGAGAAAATAGAAATAACTATAAAAAATTTTCCTAAGATTCAAGATGGCAGCAGAGTAGGCAGACAAACAAACTGCCACCTCATGGGACCAAACTGGATTACAAGTTAATTTAAGAACAATCATCATGAAAAACCAACTTTGGACTAAAAGAACAGGACTCAAAAACCAAGGAGCACAGAAGAAAGCACACCAAACCTGGTAGAAAGTACAGAGAAACGGTGGGGGCTCCCCTCTCCCAGGAGTGAGGGGTGGCTGAGGGTCCAGAGGGCTTCTCATTGCAGGAAGAGAGAACCTGAGAAGCGGAGGTCCTCAGTCCCAGGACTAGAACCCCAACCTAGAAATCCAGAGACTGAAGGAGACAGCGTGACAGCATTGAGTGGGGAGAAGAGTGGGGTTTCTGTCTGTGGGAAATGGCTGGCAAAGAAGTTGCAGCCTTAAAGGGCCAGCGCAGCAAATATCACTCACAGCCATTTGTCTGGGGCTCCAGGGGCAAGGTTGGCTGAGAGGACTGGTCTTGCATGAGGAGAGTGGGGAGTTCGAGGCACAGGAACACAAATGGTAATGGGGAGAAGAATACCTGAGCTGAGTCATTCTCCAGTGCTGAGGCAGCCATAGCTGGGGGGAGGGTCACTCCCTCCATCCAGCACAAACCTAGCGTGGAGCAAGTTGACCCACCTCCAAAAGGGTCTCCAGCTCCAACCAGCACAAAAGGCCATTCGGAAAGGAGGAAGTGAAGGGGAGGGGCAGTGACTCAGGTTTCTGGGGAAACCTGAGCTATACCTCCCCTTCTGATACAAAGAACATACTCCTCCCCAGGAGAGTAACTGGGCAGACCACACCTTCAGGTTCTCAGAGGTCACACCCACTGCATTCCTGCATAGTTTTAACTGGGCCAAAGAGCAAAATACGCCCAACACCCCTGTCCTAAACACAGAAGTTCCCTACTGAGCTCAGCAAACAAACAGCAGAGAAATTAAGACTTATAAGTGGCTTTACTAGTTAAGGAGAATTAAAATCTGAGCAACCAGCAGAGGCTGAGGGATAAAGACTGGGAAAAGGAGCCACATTCCATATACCAACCTCAGACCCATAACCCCAACAAAGCTTGCAAACTGCACACAGAAAAAAAAATGGGAAGGCAGAGAAATGTAATCCATTTGAATCAACAAGGGAAATCTCCAGAAAAAGAACTGAATGAGATAGAAGTAACCAAATTACCAGATGCAGAGTTTAAAATAATGATTATTAGGATGCTTAAGGATCTCAGAGTTACAATGGATGGATTTAATGAACACCTAAATAAAAAAATTGCAAGCATAAAAAAAGGACACTAAAATCATAAAAAAGAATCAATCAGAAATGACAATTACAATATTTGAAAAGAAAACTACACTAGAAGGAATAAACAGCAGGCTGGATGAAGCAGAGGATCGAATCAGTGAATTGAGCAGCAAAAAGAAAAGAGGCTCAAAAAGTCTGAGGAAACTACAAGAGAACTCTGTGACAATATGAAGAGAAATAACATCCACATCATAGGGGTTCCTGAAGGAGAAGAGAAAGAACAAGGGATAGAGAACCAGTTTGAAGAAATCATAGCTGAAAAACTTCCTAAATTGATGAAGGAAAAAGTCACACAAGTTCAATGAGGCATCAAGACATCATAATTAAAATGCCAAAGTTAAGAGACAAAGAAAAAATACTAAAAGCAGCAAGAGAAAAGAAGTCAATTACCTAGAGGACCCCTATAAGGATGACATCTGACTTTTCAACAGAAACACTTGAGGCCAGAAGGGAATGGCAAGAAATATTCAAAGTAATGCAAAACAAGAGCCTACTACCAAGACTTCTTTATCCAACAAGATTATCATTTAAAATTGAAGGAGAAATAAAAGTCCCAGACAAAAAAAAATCAAGGAATTCATTACAATTAAACCAGTACTGCAGGAAATGTTAAGGGGCTTGCTGTAAAAAGAGCAAAGGAAAAAAGAAATCAAGAAAAAGAGGATTATAGATTTAAAGAATAAAATGGCAACAAACAACTACATATCAATATTAACCTTAAATGTAAATGGATTAAATGTTCCAATCAAAAGACACAGGGTAGCTGCATAGATAAGAAAACAGGACCCATACATATGCTGTCTACAAGAGACCCACCTCAGAACAAAAGATACACATAGACTGAGAATAAAGGGGTGGAAAAAAATATTTCACACAAATGGAAAGAAAAAAAAAGCTGGGGTAGCAATACTAATATCTGACAAAATAAACTTTAAAACAAAGGCTATAGTAAGAGATAAAGAAGGTCATTACATAATGATAAAAGGAGCATTACAACAGGAAGATATAACTATTATAAATATCTATGTGCCTAATATAGGAGCACCTAAATATATAAAACAGATTTTGATGGACAAAAAGGGCAAGAGAAACAGCAATACAATAATAGTAGGGGATTTCAATACCCCAATAACATCAATGGATAGAACCTCCAGACAAAAATTAACAAAGAAACAGAGACCTTACATGACACACTAGGTCAATTGGTTTTAATAGATATCTTCAGAACCTTTCACCCCAAAGCAGCAGAATATACATTCTTTTGTATATTGAGAAGTGCTCATGGTACATTCTCTAGAATAGACCACATGTTAGGACACAAAACAAGTCTTAATAAATTTAAGAAGATTGAAACCATATCAATCACCTTCTCTGATCACAATGGCATGAAACTGGAAATCAACTACAATAGAAAAACGGAAAAACATTCAAACACTTGGAGACTAAATAGCATGCTATTAAATAATGAATTGGTTAACAATGAGAAATAAAAAGCTTCCTTGAAACAAATGAAAATGAACATACAACAACTCAAAATTTATGGGGCACAGCAAAAGCTGTGCGGAGAGGGAAATTTATAGCATTACAGGCATACCTTAAGAAGCATGAAAAAGCTCACATTAACAACTTAACCCTGCACCTAAAAGAACTAGAAAAAGAACAGGAAGTAAAGCCCAAAGGAAGTACAGTGGTACCTTGAGATACAAATTTAATTCATCCTGTAACCGAGCTCGTAAGCCAGTCAACTCGTATATCTAACTGCCAATACTGGACCCATGCACCAACACGCCAACTAGCGGCAGCTTCCCAAATCACAACTCGTATCTCGGAATTTCGCTCGGATCTTGAAAAAAAATACGAACCGAATCGCAGCTCATATCTTAAAAAAAAAAAATTTATATGTCAGTCTGTTCGTATCTCAAGGTACCACTGTAGAAGGAAGGAAATAATGATTAGAGCAGAAATAAATGACAGAGAGGCAAAAAAAAAAAAATACAGAAGATTAATGAAACCAAGAGCTGGTTCTTTGAAAAGGTAAACAAAATCAATGAACCTTTAACCAGGCTCACCAAGAAAAAAAGAGAGAGGGCTCAAATAAATAAAATTAGAGGAAATAAATAAATAAATAAATAAAATTAGAAATGAGTGTGGAGAAGTAACAACTGACACAGCAGAAATACAAAGGATTGTAAGAAAATACGATGAAGAACTGTATGCCCAAAAATGGGACAACCTAGATGAAATGAATAACTTCCTTGAAAAATATAATCTTCAAAAATCAATCTGTAAGAATCAGAAAACCTAAACAGACTGATTACAACAAAAGAGATTGAAACAGTTATCAAAAAACTCCCAAACAAAAGTTCTGGGCCTGATGGCTTCACAGACGAATTTTACCAAATATTCAAAGAAGAACTAATTTCTATTCTTCTCAAGCTATTTCAAAAAATTCAAAAGGAGGAAAAACTTCCAAACTCCTTTTATGATGTGAACATAATCCTCATTCCAAAACCAGGCAAAGACACTACAAAGAAAGAAAACTATAAGCCAATATCCCTGATGAACTCGGATGCTAAAATTCTCAACAAAATATTAGTGAATCAGATTCAGCAATACATGAAAAAAATCATACATCATAATCAAGTGGGATTTATTCTGGGGAGGCAAGGATGGTACAATATTCGCAAATCAGTCAATGTGATTCATCACATAAACAAAAGGAAGGTTTAAAACCACATGATAATATCAATAGATGCAGAAAAAACATTTGATGAAATCTAGTACCCATTTATGATAAAAAACTCTCAGCAAAGTGGAAATACAAGGAACATACCTCAACATGATAAAGGCCATCTATGACAAACCCACAGCCAACATCATAATGGGCAAAAATTAAAAGCAATCCCCTAAAGAACAGGAACACAAGGCAGGGGTGCCCCCCCTTTCACCACTCTTATTCAACATATCAATTGGCCATAAAATCAGTTGGCTTCAACATCTGGAAGTCCTAGCTATAGCAATCAGACAAGAAGAAGAAATAAAAGGCATCCAAATTGGAAAAGAAGAAGTAAAACTTTCATTACTTGCTGATGACTTGATACTGTACATAGAAAACCCTAAAGTCTCAGTCAAAAAACTACTGGACCTGAGAAATTAATTCAGCAAGGTGGCAGGATATAAAATCAATATTCAGAAATCAGTGGCATTTATATATACCAACAATGAACTGTCAGAAAAAGAAATTTAGGAAACAATCCCCTTCACTATTGCAACCAAAAAAATAAAGTACTTAGGAGTAAATTTAACCAAGGAGGTTAAAGACTCATACTCAGAAAATTATAAAACATTGACAAAAGAAATCAAGGAAGATATAAACAAGTGGAAGCATATACCATGTTCATGGATAAGAAGAATAAATATCATTAAAATGTCTATACTACCCAAAGCAATATATAAATCCAATGCAATTCCTATTAAAATAGCAATGTTATACTTCAAAGATATAGAACAAATATTCCAAAAATTTATATGGAACCAAAAAAGAAAATGAATAGCCTCAGCAATCATGAAAAAGAAAAATAAAGCAGGTGGTATCACACTTCCTGATATCAAGTTATACTACAAATCCATTGTACTCAAAACAGCTTGGTACTGGCATAAGAACAGGCACATAGATCAATGGAACAGAACAGAGAACACAGAAATAAACCTACACCTTTATGGCCAACTGATATTTGACAAAGGAGGTAAGAGCATACATGGAGTAAAGATTTAACAAATGATGCTGGAAAAATTAGACAAATACATGCAAAAAAATGAAACTAGACCACCAACTTACACTATTCACAAAAATAAACTCAAAATGGATAAAAGACTTGAATGTAAGTCATGAAACCATGATCATCTTGGAAGAAAACATAGGCAGTAAGCTCTCCGACATCTTTCACAGCAATACATTTGCTGATTTAACTCCACGGACAAGTGAAATAAAGGACAGGATGAACAAATGAGACTATATCAAACTAAAAAGATTTTGCACAGCAAAAGAACATGAACAAAATAAAAAGACAACCCACACAATGGGAACATATTCGCCAACACGTTCGATAAGGGGTTAATAACCAAAATCTATAAAGAACTTGTAAAACTCAACACCAGGAAAGTAAAAAATCCAGTCAAAAATTAGGCAAAAGAACTGAATAGACACTTCTATTCACATCTGTAGGACATACAGATAGCCAATGGGCATATGAAAAAATGTTCAACATCACTAATCATTAAAGAAATGCAAATTAAAACCACAATGAGATACCACCTCACACCTTTCAGAATGGTGCTCATTAACAAAACAACACATAACAAGTGCTGGCGAGGATGTGGAGAAAAGGGAACCCTCCTGCACTGCTGGTGGGAATGCAGACTGGTGCAGCCACTGTGGAAAACAATATGAAGATTCCTCAAAAAACTAAAAATGGAACTGCCTTTTGACCCAGCTATCCCACTTTTAAGAATATATCCTAAGAACACCAAATCACTGATTCAAAAGATGAAATGCACCCCCATGTTTATGGCAGCAATGTTTACAATAGCCAAGATCTGGAAACAGCCCAAGTGTTCGTCAGTGGACAAGTGGATTAAAAAGCTGTGGTACACATACACAATGGAATACTATGTGGCTGTGAAAAAGAAGGAAATCTTACCCTTTGCGATAACATGGATGGACCTGGAGTCTATTATGCTAAGCAAAATAAGCCAGGCAGAGAAAGAAAAATATTATATGACCTCAGTCATATGAGAAATCCAATGAACAATGTGAACTGAGGAACGGAAGAGAGGCAGAGAAGGGGTTAAGAGTCCAGAGGAAAAGCGGTCAGAGGGAAAGGGGATGAGAGGAGGGGGATCAAAGAAAGGAAAGACATTAGTGAAAGTATATACAGATAACACAGAGAGATAGAGGGCAGGATAGTAAAGCATAGAGGGAAGACGGGAAGGTGGTGGGGGGAGGGGGCAAAAGAGATAGCAAGGAGAACACGGGGGGGGGAAGGAGTTATATTTGGGGGAACACTTGTAACTATGTAAACACAACAAATTAAAAAAAAAACTTCCCCAAAAATAAAAGTCCAGGACCAGATGGCTACACTAGTAAATTCTACCAAACATTCAAAGAAGATTTGATACCTATCCTTCTCAAAGCCTTCCAAAAAATAGAAGAAGCAGTACTACCTTAACATATTTTGAGGCCAACATAACCCTAATACCAAAACCTGACAAGGACAATACAAAAAAAGAAAACTACAGACCAATATTGCTAATGAATACAAATGCAAAAATTCTAAACAAAATACTAGCAAATTGAATAAGCAACACATTAAAAAGATAATACATCAAGACCAAGTAGGATTCATTCCAGGAACAAAAGGAAGGTTCAACATATGTAAATTGATCAAGGTAATACACCACATCAACAAAATAAAGAACAAAAATCATATGGTAAACAAAATGTTCTACATTCCCAGTTGAGTCTTATAATAAAATATGAATTCGGCCCTGGCCGGTTGGCTCAGTGGTAGAGCGTCGGCCTGGCATGCAGGGGTCCCGGGTTCGATTCCTGGCCAGGGCACACAGGAGAAGCGCCACCCCTCCCCCTCTCCTTCCTCTCTGTCTCTCTCTTCCCCTCCCGCAGCCGAGGCTCCATTGGAGCAAAGATGGCCCGGGCGCTGGGGATGGCTCCTTGGCCTCTGCCCCAGACGCTAGAGTGGCTCTGGTTGCAACAGAGAGATGTCCCGGAGGGGCAGAGCATCGCCCCCTGGTGGACAGAGCGTCGCCCCTAGTGGGCGTGCCGGGTGGATCCCGGTCGGGCGCATGCGGGAGTCTGTCTGACTGTCTCTCCTTGTTTCCAGCTTCAGAAAAATACAAAAAAAAAAAAAAAAAAAATTTATATATATATATATATATATATATATATATATATATATATATATATATATATATATATATGAATTCAAGTATACTAGTCTTCTTTGTTAGAAAATGTACATATTTGCCAAGAGGGGAAACAGGATCATGTTAATATCTCTTACTAAAGTTGATTCTGGACTAGCAGATTTCATCATTTTTCTCTTCTTGTCTTCTTCCTCCTTCACCTTGTTCTTATTCTAGTAACTGTCAACAATTTAAAGCAGTAATTTTCTAACTATAAATTTTGACCAGTTTATCAGGTTCTGACCAGAATATATTTTTTTCTCTTCTTTTCCAAGTGAGAGAAGGGGATATAGCCAGACTCCCTCATGTGCCCCAACCACCGGATCCACCCGACAGACCATATCTGGGGCCGATGCTCTACCCATCTGGGGCCATGTTCACAACTGAGCACACTGACCAGAATTTTAAAAAATGAAATAAAAATAGCATCAAAGGTGCATTACATATAGTGGGGATAACCACTTTGAGTTTTAAGAAAAATGGATTTCTTACTGTGAACCATGGTTTGAAGAGTTTGAAAAGCACTGATTTAGAGTAAAAATATTGCTAGTTTTCTTTAACACTTTGTGCAATTTTCTTTTTTTAGTTTACTTCTTGGTAACCTTTGACTCTTTTACCATTAATTATCATATCCTGAAGTTTATTTTCCATACTAAAAGCTTTGCAGAAGGAAGGAATATGTATACTCATAGATAACACATACAACAGGTCCTCAAATAACATTATTTTGTTCAACGTCATTTTGATAAGTTGATGAAATGTCATAGGAACTACTTATTTACATCAATTAGCCTATAATAAAATTGGCTTTGTTATATGTCATTTTGCTTAAAGTCACAGAACCTATCAACAATGTTATGTAAGGACTTATTGTACTAACACATATATTGTACTCTAATATATACTAATAACGTATACGAAGATGACAAAGGAACATATAGGTAAACCTCCCTAGAAATCAACTTATTTTTTAGTAAATAACTAACGAGGAGTCAGGACATCTAAATACTATTGCTATAATTGACATAAATCCTTCTATAGGCCCTGGCCGGTTGGCTCAGTGGTAGAGCGTCGGCCTGGTGTGCAGGAGTCCCGGGTTTGATTTCCGGCCAGGGCACACAGGAGAAGTGCCCATCTGCTTCTCCACCCCTCCCCCTCTCCTTCCTCTCTGTCTCTCTCTTCCCCTCCCACAGCCAAGGCTCCATTGGAGCAAAGTTGGCCCAGGCGCTGAGGATGGCTCTATGGCCTCCGCCTCAGGTGCTAGAATGGCTCTGGTTGCAACAGAGCAACGCCCCAGGTGGGCAGAGCATTGCCCCCTGTTGGGCATGCCGGGTGGATCCCGGTTGGGCGCATGCAGGAGTCTGTCTGACTGCCTCTCCATTTCCAACTTCAGAAAAATACAAAAAAAACCCCTACCATCCTTTTGTGAAGTAGTTCCCTTCTACATTTGGTGAGAATAGTTCCTTCTGCTAACTTACTTTCCAGAACACTTGGGAAATCAGTATTATATATTGATTATATAAATATATTCTGAGTAAGGTATAGGATAAATACGTGGAGGAGAGACCTGCTAGAACAGCAGTTTTAAGATCCCTGTTTATTCTTTATATTGAGTATTTTCTTTCTGAGTGTTCCTAATATCCTTAAGGTATTTCTCTTAGGTAAAGAAGTAAAGCTGCCAGAAGACTGTGACATTGGTGAGAAGATGGACCACAAGAAGAATTAGAGTGACAGAGAAGGGATTGAAAATGTGCCACTTTTGTGTATGATGACGGCCTGGTTTTAGTTCATTACATATTTTGGGTAAAGTGGAAAGAGCTTGGGGTTTGGAATTATGTAAACCATGAGTTCTCAGTCTAGCTCTTCCAACTGCTAAAAGTTTGACAATAAGAAAATTAATCTCTCTTAACTTTGGATTCTGAGATTTAAAAAAATACTTGCATATTAAGTACTTAGCATAATTTCTGGTACACAGTGGGAAATCTCAATGAGATCAATTGCTGTTAGCTGTATTTCTGTCATTTTGTTCTTGCCTATGATTTCCCTTGTGACCAGTAATATCTATTTTTGAGATATCTGACCAGAATCTGAAGGCACCATCTGTGGCACTTAGACTCACTCATTAATTTCATAAACTGAGCCAACCCTAATCTCACAATAGTTCGTGCCCTTGAGAGTTATCTTAGTTGGCAAAGGATTATTCTATATTTCATAACATTTTTGCTGGGGGAGGTATTTAAAGTAGGTGAGCTAAAAGTAGCTTTACTCGGTGGTGACATGTGGCCAAATTATGGTGATAATAAATTTGTAAGTGCTTTGCGCATTATTAAATGTGCACAATAATAATGATAACATTTACTTAACATTTCTGGGCTCTTTCTACTATATTGTGCTCTCTCTGAAGCTTTGAGTAAGGCTCATATATATGTAGAAATTGGGACGAAAGGAAACAAAAATTATTAAACCAAACAAAACATTTCTGACTGTATACTCCTAAATGAACAATGTCCCCTGCAATGGAGTTCCCAACTACACAATCATTCTAATTGTCCTGCCATTGCACAAAAACACTTTTGCAATCTCTCTTCAACTGCCTTACAACCCAGTTTATAAGGCATACAAAAAGTCAGACTCCTTAACTTAGAGTCACCCATATTTTTTCACCTCTGATAGTATTACCAGCTTGATAATCCATTTTGGCTCTGAGGGATTTTGCTGCTTTCAAAATAAAATCTAACCTCAAAGGGTGAATATTTGTCACTATCTAGGGCATTTAGGAGAATATGTCAAGTTTTGAAAGCAATATCAAAACAGAATTCCAGAATTCCAGATACCGAAATAACATCTCTCATGGCAATAAGCTTGCTGAGGACAACTTTCCTCTGAATATAAAGTTGTAGAGTACTTTTATTATTTATTTATTTGTGTGTGTGTGTGTGTGTGACAGAGACAGTGAGAGAGATAAAGGGAGGGACAGAAAGGGACCGACAGGAAAGGAGAGAGATGAGAAGCATCAATTCTTTGTTGCGGCTCCTTAGTTGATCATTGATTTGCTTTCTCATATGTGCCTTGACCTGAGGGCTACAGCAAAGCAAGTGACTTCTTGCTCAAGCCAGTGACCTTGGGCTCAAGCCAGCGACCTTTGGGCTCAAGCCAGAGACCATGAGGTCATGTCTACTATCCCATGCTCAATAAAGCCAGCGACCCCTCACTCAAGCTGGCGAACCCATGCTCAAGCCAGATGAGGTTATGTTCAAGCCAGTGACCTCGGGGTTTCAAACCTGGGTCTTCTGAATCCCAATCTGATGCTCTATCTGCTGCACCACTGCCTGGTCAGGTGTACGTAGAGAATCTTTAAAAAGAAGACTTTCATTCAACAAACTGTTATTGAATGTTAGTTCCAATTTGTTCATTCATTCATTCATTCATTCAACAAGTATTTATTGAATTCCTACTATGTGATAGGGTTGTGGATCCAGTGCTGAATAGGACAGACATGACCACTTACCCTTATTGGAACTTCATCTAGTCAGAAAGGTAAATATTAAACAAGTAATATCAGTAATGAGAGGTATAATGGAAACATATTTCAGAGAAATCAAAGCTAGTCTATGGATCAGGGTTAACTCTCTTGAGGGAATGACTTTAAAGCTGAAATTTAAAAGATGTGTAGGAGTTTTCCAGGTAGAAAGAATAGCATGTAAAAGCTTAAGGGCAAGGAAGAATAATGGTACAGGAACTGAAAGAAATTCAGCATGACTAGACATTTGGGTTTGTTGGGGAGGAGGAGAACAGCAAGAGAAGACTGGCAGAGGCCAGACCCTGCAAGTTCTAATAAGCCATAATTAGGAGTTCAAACTAAATCAGTTGTAGCATGGATATGCACCTCTTGTTGCAAAATGGAGCAGTAAGAAGAGAGACTGGAAGTAGGGAGGTCATTTAGTAGATTATTATAAAAATTAGGAGAGAACGTCCCTGGCCAATTGGCTCAGTGGTAGAGTGTTGGCCCAGCGTGTGGATATCCTGGGTTCAATTAATGGTCAGGGCACCCAGGAGAAGCGACCATCTCCTTCTCCACCTCTCCCTCTCCCCTTTCTCTCTCTCTGTCTCCCTTCCTTTTCCGCAGCCATGTTTCAATTGGTTTAAGTGCATCAGCCCTGTGCACTGAGGATGGCTCTGTGGTTCAGTTGCGAGCATGGCCCTAGATGGACAGAGCACTGGCCCCAGATGTGGGGTTGCCGGTCAATCTTGGTCAGGCACATGCGGGAGTCTGTCTTTCTATCTCCCCTCCTCTCACTTACAAAAGAAGGGGAAAAAAATAGGAGAGAATAATGGTAATATGAATGGAGAAAAGTACATGGATTTGAGAAATGCTCAAGGAAAAGGAACAGAACTTAAAGATCTATTGAACATCATTCATAAGGACAGGGAAGAGTTATAGATGATTATCAAATTGTTAGTTTGGAAATTAGGAATGTGATGGTGTCACTCACCAAGCTGGGGACAATGGAGAAGGAATGGTAATTAGTCAGTGGAGAGAGGTGTTCACTTCACATTTGGATACGCTATGTTTGAGGTGTCAGACATGTATCCAAGTAAAGGTGGTAAGTAGGCAACTGGATATACAAGTGTGTGTCTCAGAACAAAGATTGGACTTGGAATTAGAGATTTGCGAGTCATCAGCAACAGCAATAAAATCAAATCAGAGTGAAAATCTTGTATAGTAAAACCCTCTTATTTAATGTGTTGTGAGTGGGAACTCCTAAAACTCAATAACAAAAACCCAAACAACCTAATTCAAAAACTGACAAAGGACTTGAATAGACATTTCTCCAAAGTTATACAAATGGTATTTAATCACATGAAAAGATGCTCAACATCACTAATCATCAAGGAAATTCAAATCAAAACTAAATGAGATAATACCTCAAACCCATTAAGATGGCTATCTTAAAAAAATAGAAAACAACAAGTGTTGATGAGGAACCCTTGCACACTACTCATGGGATATAAAATGGTACAGCCACTGTGGAAACAGTTTGATGGTTCCTCAAAAAAATTAAAACTAGAATTACCACATGATCCAGGATTTCTACTTCTGGGTATACACCCCAAAGAACTGAAAGCAGTGTCTCAAAGAGACATTTGTACATACATATTCATAGCAGCATTATTCACAATAGCTAAAATATGGAAGCATTGAATTAGACCACTCTTTCAAGAAGTCTGATTGTAAGAAAGAAGAGAGTGTGGTACCTGAAAACAGCTATGGTTGATGGATAGACAAATACATATTTTTATTAAGATACAGGAGACTTGAGCAAGTTCAAATACTAGAAGGAATAGCTAAATATAAAGGAAAGAGACAAGATAGTCAATAAAGGCTCTGAGAATGAGTCAAGAATGGAATTCCTTGCACACACAGAAGAAATAATCTTGAATAATAGGAAGGGCACTTTTTTCACTGTAATAATAGAAAAGGAGGAAAAGATGGATATGGGTGCAGGTAGGCACAGTCAAAGGAGTTCATATCTGATAACATCTATTTTTTTCTGAGTAGTCAGAGGAGCCACCTGCTGAAAGTAAAGGGGAGGCAAGAGAGTTTAAGCTTTATGGACAATGGGAACTTTTTGAAATAGTTGTTGCATAAGAGGAAGAAAATGATCACTAAAAAAACACAGTAGATTATAACTCAGTATTGAAGTCCTAGTCGTCAGTAAGCCCAGTGTTATATGTTGGGTTGAACAGATTTGGAATGGTAGGAGTATGCAAAAATAAATAAGACTTAGTCAATGTTAAACAAGTGGGGAAGAGAGACATATAAACAGTTTAAAAGAATAGCTTGACTAGTCAGTGGTGCAGTGGATAGAGTGTCAGACTGAGATGCAGAGGACCCAGGTTCGAAACCCTGAGGTCGCTAGCCTGAGCACGGGCTCATCTGGCTTGACCGCAGGGTCACTAGCTTGAGTGCAGGATCATAGACATGACCCCATGGTCGCTGGTTTGAGCAAGGGGTCACTCACTCTGCTGTAGCCCCCTGGTCAAGGCACATATGAGAAAGCAATCAATGAACAACTAAGGTGCCATAATAAAGAATTGATGCTTCTCATTTTTCTTCCTTTCTGCCTGTTTGTCCCTGTCTGTCCCTCTCATAGAGAGAGAGAGAGAGAGAGAGAGAGAGAGAGAGAATATATGAATTATGGCATATTGTTAAAATTAGTGAACTATGGCTATACATAGCATCATGAATGAATCATAAAAAAACTTAATATTGAGTGAAAGATATGTGGCACAGAACATACAAGTCCAGTTCTATAAAGTTCAAAAAGAGATGAAACTAAACTATATATTACAGGAATGCATGCACATATATGTGATAAAATATAAGGAAAAGCTAGATAGTCATTACCATGAAAGTCAGGGCATGTGGGAGAAAGGAGATGAGCGTGACCAGGAAGGGACATATGGGAGACTACTAGGGTGTTAGTGAATCCTATTTTTTAACCTGGATAATAATGTATTTACTCATGGTTTAATCAGGAAAGCAGACCACTTTGGATTATGAAGAGAGATTTATTATAGGAATTCGACCTTAGATAATAATAGGATGAGATGGGGAAGTGAAGTTCTTCAGAAGGGATTTAGAGGACCAGAGGAGTTACCAACCGATCTATTGGAGAAGCCACACAAATCCAGCTGCTATAATAGGACTGCAAAGGAATAGCTAGTGAAGAAGTCTATGGGGAGCTATAGCTTCTGTAGCTCTGCAGCCAAACACCTGGGAATGGGCATGGGCCACTACCAGGAGGAAGCTGTACATGGAGCAGAGAAGAGCAAGGATGAGTTGGAACCAACAAGAAGTGGATGCTGTTTTCACCTTTGCCTCCTAAATCTCACATGCGCTTCTCCTCTGGCCAACACTAAAGCAGAGCCATGCAGAAAAGGGGACTCTGGGAAACACAGTTCCCAGAGTAATCAATTTAAAAATAAAGTGATCCAACATAGGTGGTCACTTGAGTTTCACTTTATAATTGTCCATTATATATTTTTATGGTAAAGACCTTTCTGGAATTATTATAATTCACAATAAAAAGACAATGAATATAAGAAGAGGAATATCATTTAAAAGGCCATGTATGACATATAACTATAGTGATATTAGGGTATGTATAAAAGTTCTATGAACCAAAAGGGATAACTCTGCCTGATAGTGTTAGGAAAGGTTTCACAGAAAAAGCAACATTTCTCCCTGGTGCGATTCCGTCCTGCGTGTCTGTTCTGAGGAACAGGCAGTCATACATCTTCGTCCGCCTTCTCTGCCACCTAAGTGCATGCTAGCACCCCATGGAAGATTCGATGGACATGAACATGAGCCCTCTGAGGCCCCCAGAACTATCTTTTCGGTGTGAACTAAAGGCCGACAAAGATTATCACTTCAAGGTGGATAATGATGAAAATGAGCACCAATTATCCTTATGAACGGTTTAGGGGCTAGTGCAAAGGATGAATTGCACATTGTTGAAGCAGAGGCAATGAATTATGAAGGCAGTTTAATTAAAGTAACACTGATAACTTTGAAGATGTCTGTACAGCCAACGTTTCCCTTGGTGGCTTTGAAATAACACCACCTGTGGTCTTACGGTTGAAGTGTGGTTCAGGGCTTGTGCATATTAGTGGACACCACGTAGTAGCTGTGGAGGAAGATGCGGAGTCAGAAGATGAAGACGAGGAGGACGTGAAACTCTCAAGTATCTCTGGGAAGCAATCTGCCCCGGAAGCGGTAGCAAGGTGCCACAGAAAAAAGTAAAACTTGCTGCTGAGGATGACGATGATTTTGAGGATGAGGAAGCTGAAGAAAAAGCTCTAGTAAAGAAATCTATGTGAGATACTTCAGCCAAAAATGCACAAAAATCAAACCAGAATGGAAAAGACTCAAAACCGACACCAAGATCAAAAAGTCCGAAATCCTTCAAAAAACAGGAAAGAACTCCTAAAACACGAAAGGACCTAGTTCTGTAGAAGACATTAAAGCAAAAATGCAAGCAAGTATAGAAAAAGGTGGTTCTCTTCCTAAAGTGGAAGCCAAGTTCATCAATTACGTGAAGAATTGCTTCCGGATGACTGACCAGGAGGCTATTCAAGATCTCTGGCAGTGGAGGAAGTCTCTTTAAGAAAAGAGTTTAAACAGTTTGTTAAAATTTTCTGTCTTATTTCATTTCTGTAAGAGTTGATATCTGGCTGTCCTTTTTATAATGCAGAGTGAGAACTTTCCCTACTGTGTCTGATAAACGTTGTCCAGGTTCCATTGCCAAGAATGTGTTGTCCAAAATGCCTGTTTAGTTTTTTTTTTTAATTTTATTTATTCATTTTTAGAGAGGAGAGAGAGACAGAGAGAGAAGGGGGGAGGAGCTGGAAGCATCAACTCCCATATGTGCCTTGACCAGGCAAGCCCAGGGTTTCAAACCGGCGACCTCAGCATTCCAGGTCAAGGCTTTATCCACTGCGCCACCTGTTTAGTTTTTAAAGATGGAACTCCACCCTTTGCTTGGTGTTAAGTATGTATGGAATGTTATGATAGGACATAGTAGTAATGGTGGTCAGACAGATGGAAATGGTGGGGAGACAGAAATATACATGTGAAATAAACTCAGTATTTTAATAAAGTACCACTGTTTAAAAAAAAAAAGAAAAAGCAACATTTTCAAAATAGTTATAAAAGTAATTAGCTACCATTCATTGACCACTTACATGGCATTATACTATGCTCTTTATGTATATGATTTCATATAATTTTCACAACAAACCTGAGATAGGTATTATACTTCCCATTTTTCAGATGAAGAAACTGAGGTAAAGTAAAATAATTTAATTTGCCCAATGCCACAGTAACTAATAAGAAAGAGTAGTAATTTGAACCTGCATTTGGTTTACTGCAACTACTCTTGACCATCATTCTCTAACAGGGGTCTCAAACTCAACTCAGCATGTGGGCCGCAGAGCAAGATCACAGCCATTTGGCGGGCCACACTAGGTCTACAAAAGGCAACTGTTAGGCAACACTTTTCAGTGTCACAAAACGACCAGAAACTGTAGTTCGCATCACCACTGCTGTTAACTAAGCTAATATCTAGCTAGGATGCTAGAGAAATGAAAAATACAAGTAGGCCCCTAGGCTTACTTAATTTTATCCAAAATATTTTGAACTTCGTGGATTAGTCTGCGGGTCGCACAAAATTGTTTGGCGGGCTGCGAGTTTGAGACCCCTGCTTCTCCAACCTTCCATTTGAGTCTCGACAGGTGAATACCTGGCAAACAAAGGGAATGGCCTGAGCAGAGCGCTGGCAGTGTGAGAGTGTGCTTTGCTTGCAGAACATTGAGGTCAATGTGGCTGAGGAATGTCTCTGTGGGGGACAGGGAAAGAAGTGAAAGAGTTGCAAAATTTGTTTAAGATTTCTTTTTAATGCCATGATAAAGTGTTCCAAGCTTATTTTATGGTAAACAGAGTTTAATTGGAGTTTAATTGGGGGAAACTGCATGATCAGACTTATGTTTTAAAATTCTGGCAGTAATTACTTAATAGTTATAAATACCTTTGTACATGGGAATAATCCCTCCCATTGAAATGCTTATTCTTTACGCAGAACTTTCAACCACATTATTTCTTTTGATTCTCACAATTAGCCTATGAGGAATGAAGAATAGGTGCTATTATCCCTGTTATATGAATTTTAAAACTGAGGCTCAGTAAAGTTAAGTAATTTGCCCGGAGTCACTCTGCTAATGAGTGGCCAACTCTGGATGAGAAACTGGGTTTCTCTGACTCCTAGTTTTTTCCTATACCATATTGCTTAACTTGACTTAGGCAAATGTGAAAGAAAGAAAAAAAAAAAGAAAAGTAAAGAAATGAATCTAAATCCCCAAGCATATCCCAGTGGGTTGTTGCCAGAGCTGGTGAATTTTCTATTTCTTAAATTAAATTCTAGTCATAGAATTTCTGTTTGAACTAAAATTACATGACTCATAAATATATTTTTATTTAAACCTAATGACAGCAAATTGGTTCATAGTGGCAATATAGTAATTCTGAATAAATATAAATTTTATGTTTCAAAACGAAACACGTTCTCTAATTATAATGAACAAGAGATTGTAATTAGTCCCAATTGCCAAATGAGACATAGTGCCAGGAATTTCAAGATCAGGGAAAGAATGAAATTGTATTCCACAGGAATACCAGGAAAAGAATGATTCCAGGAAGATCTAGGATGCTTCATGGGAAATCAGTTCCTTTAGCTCCTTAAATCTCCATATCTATACCTTTCATCAACACGAAGAATTTCTTCGATTTTCAAATTTCTGGTTTGGTATTCTATTTTCCTTTATTAGAAGTTCCGTCATTGCCCTGAAATCTCCTCCTCAGTTTATAAATCCTGAGTTTATGAAGGTCTTGAGAATTTTGTTTTCCAATAGTATCCAGTTTTTCCTTTTAATGTAATCAGTGAGAAAGAATATAAACAAGGACTAGACAGCGGCCAACGGCATCCAAAGAAATTGCACCATTTTCTTTATCTCTTGCCTTTGGTTTTCTGGACTTCTGTCTACAAAAATGCCCAAGTTTATGTCTTGGTAACTCGTTGGGTGGGTCTGTGAAGAGACTGCGGATGGGAAGCGTCCCTCCTAAACCTGAGAATAATTGCACTAAAATTCAGAATCTCACCACAAGACAATTTTTCTCAATTCATCACCCTTCCAAGTGAATGTATCACTTTACAGAGAGAGCAACAGCAAAGCAATGTGCAAAATGACACATCTGTCTATTCTGGTTTATATTACTGGCTTTCTGAATTGGCTTTTTAGCTATTGTAAGTATGCATTAATATTGTCTTTTTGCCAAACCGCTTACGTCTAAAGATTTAAAAAACAAAAACAAAGGAGAATAAATACGTATGTTCATTCTCAAAGATTACATATATTTTTCTCCAAAGCCATCAAAGATAGACAGTTCTTCTCATGTGCTCAAAAACTGGGGGATTGGTATCAAAACAACATGGGATTCTAGTGTCTTATTAAAATTGGTGTTTTTGCCTACAAAAGCTTTCTCTCTTTCATTATTTTCAGTTGGCTTGAAATATGCTGCTGTATACCCAGCCAAAATTATGAAAGATTCAAGTACTAAGCATTTAAGTACTGAGTATATTGCAGAATGTGGTGGTGGCTTCAGCAACCTATTGGCTCCCATCCACCAGAACTCAAATGGAAAATGTACCAAATGAAGGTTTATACATAACTTCTGGGAAACTTCTCTAGATTTAATTTTTTTTTAATTTAACCCTATTTTTCATTTCATATAAATGGTCCCAAAGAGATCTCTGTTAAGTGGCCAGCTTTAATTTATATACCTCAGGGATTCATAGCACTATAAATGGGAGGGCTGGTCCTGCTCTTAAAATAACAGCTTGCTTGGTCACAGGCACGATCCAGTAGTTTGAAATTAACCAAAATTAACAGAGCTATATATTCCACCTCCTGCTTATTTAGCTACCTGAAAGGCTATTCTAACTGCATCTGGTCAAATATATTAGCTGAATTAAGTTTAATCCATTGTTCAATACCAATTCCTTTAGTAGTGTTAGACAAATTGTCTAAATGTCTTGTCTTCTCTAAATGTATACATGGAGATTACACTCTTGCATTCTGTGATGAAATACTAAACCCCTGCTTTCGTTGCCACCACCCAAGTGCTTAACATTTGTTCCTGTGTTTCATGACTCGGGAAGGTAGCCTTCCTTTCTCTTATACTTCTTGTTTTAAATGGTCCGTAGCAACACACCCTCAAAATACTTACCTTCTTTGAATGGGAAAAAGTCCTTTACTATTTATTTATTGAGATTTATGAAAGAAAAGTTAAGGCTAGGTTGACATTATAGTAGATAAAGTACCTCCATAATCTAGTTTTTTGTAGCACAGAGAATAGACCAGGTAAAATGTTTCTGGGTACCTTTATTCAGCCAATGTCCTATTTCTCCACTTAGTCTAATCTAAAGCCTTTCCTGGTCAATTTGAAAATGAGATAATATTAGCCCAACCTCTCTTTTTTACAAAAAAAAAAAAAAAGTTGTGAGTTAGGCTTTTGGCTTTGACTTGTGCTTTTCCCTCTAGAGTTATATATTAAAAACCAACTTATATCTTTTAAAATGAGTTAATATGGTTAAAGTAGTTAGAACAGTATCTATACATAGTACTATATTTACATTTACTCTTATTAATATATATTTTATTCCAACTCCTTTGTAAAGTCTGCCCTATCCTCATCTGGCCTCTCCTCTCTATGCAACCATATTGTTTGGGGGAGGTATATTTTCTTATTTAAACTTATATTCAACTTAATTGTTCATGTTTCTTTTTCCCTCACTAGACAGTAAGCTATTTGAGACTAAGAGCCACGGCTTTTCATCTATTGGCCTCCTCCCCAGTGCCTAGCATACTGCTTTTCAGGCATTACATTCTTTGATTTAATTGTAATAATGACCTTCAAAACCAGTGAGACGTTATCAACCAGTGCAGGCTTCTCTCTTAGACCTGCCTAAAAATTCTGATAGACACCAAATTAGTTTACTTATGCAGACAAGTTGGAATTGTAGTAAGATAAAGCAAGTAGCATGGTCAAGCTGTCAGGGACCAGAAAAAGGTAATTACAAAACAACAACAAAATGTACAAACAATGGGGCTAACTATGTAATTAATTTAGACTAAAACTCAGTAAGGCAACGAACAGACTGAAACACCATTAGGGACAAGGATAGATTTAGGTAAGTGGTTAGGGAGGGATGAAGTGTGCATGGTCCAGATCCCATTTACAGGCAGGAAAGAGAAGCTGCAATGTAAAGAAAGCATCAGAAATGGCTTCCAAAAGCTTCGTTAACTGGTGATTGTGCAATAGGAGATTTAAAAACTACAGTGTCTTGCCTGGCCTGTGCAGTGCCTAGAACAGTGACCTGTATCGCTGAGGTTTGAAACCCTGTTTTGCCTGGTCAAGGCACACACAACAGCAAGCAATGAACAAATAAAATGAAGCAACTATGAGTTGATACTTCTCACTCCCCCCATCTCTGTAAAATTAATAAGTAAAACCTTAAATAAAAAAACCTCTCAGCAAATTGGGATAGAAGAAAACTTCCTCAATTTGTTAAAATGCATTTACAAAAAATCTACATCTAACATTATACTTAATGGTGAATGACTGAATGAATGCTTTTCCCCTAAAATCAGTAACAAGACATTTATCTACTCACACTATTCCTATTTAACATTATACTGGAGGTTTTATTCAATTCAGTAAACACGAAGAATGAAAAAGCTTCCAGTTGGAAAGAAAGTCTTCATTCACAGATAACATGATCATTTATGTAGAATATCCAATGCAATATACAAAACTCTACTAGAACTAGTAAGTTTAGCAAGGTTGAAGGACATGAGAAAAGTATACAACAATTGTATTTTTTACATACTAACAACACTCAGATATTGAAATAAAAGACACTAACATAAAATATAAAGTACTTAGGATAAAATGTTACAAAAATGTGCTAGACCTGTACAGGAAAACTACAAAATATTGCTAAGAGAAATTAAACAAGAGATATACTTTATTCATGTGTGGATGACTCTATTTTTAAGATGTGAAATCTTCCCATTAAAATCTTAATAGACCTGTGGTGGCGCAGTGGATAAAGCGTCGACCTGGAAATGCTGAGGTTGCCGGTTCAAAACCCTAGGCTTGCCTGGTCAAGGCACATATGGGAGTTGATGCTTCCAGCTCCTCCCCCCCCCTCTGTCTCTCCTCTCTCTGTCTCTCCCTCGCCTCTCTAAAATGAATTAAAAATAAAAAATAAAAAAAATAAAAAAGAGTGAAGTTGAAAAAAAAATCTTAATAAAAATTCATGTAAACTCTTTTGAGTAAATTGGTAAATTGACAAGGTGATTCTAAAATTCATAAGAAATGCAAAGAACCAAGAATGGGCAATTCAACTTTGATAAAAATAAAAAAAAAAGAATAAAATTGTAGAATTAACACTATCTGGTGTCAAGATTTATAAAATTACAGTAGTCAAGACAATGTGGTATAGTAAAAATAAATAAATAAATAAATAGAACAGAATAGAGTTCAGAAATACAGCCACACATATATGGATAAGTTATTTTTTGACAACGGTGCAAAGACAATCCTGTGGAGAGAAGATAGTCACTCTAAAAAATGTTACTGGAAGGGAATCCTTGGAGAAACCACTTGTAACCAGAGTCGTAATCTCGGTGGGCAAAGACCCCGAGATTCCACTGTGGTCCGGACTAGAACGCGAGTTCTGGGTGACCTCCTGGCCTTGAGTGTCTGTGGGCCACGCCTCCCTCCCCCACCCCTTGAGCCTCTGTGACTACTCCTCTTTTCCAGAGTTCAGCATCTCCAAGTGCAGCCTCAGCCCCCAGCTCAGCCAGGATAATGGTGACCGCTGAGGTATTAAACATTGGTAAAAAAAACTCTATGAGGGTAAAACAAAAGAAGTCAATTAATTGTTAGACAGTCCAGGAAAAGTCATTCTGCAAACCAAGGACCAGATTACAGCGGGAAGTGCAGCCAGAAAGAATCACCTGGAAGGAAAAGCTGCAATCTCAAATAAAATTACTATTTGTATTTTTCGTTGTTACAGGAAACAGGTATCAAAACTGCCTTCACCAGAAAATGTGAGGAGACAGCTTTCATTGCACCTAAGTGTGACATGATTCCAATTGAATTGGTTTGTAAAAGAATAGCAACTGGTTTTTTTCTCAAAAGAAATCCTGGTGTCAAGGAAGGGTACAAGTTTTACCCTCCTAAAGTGGAGATGTTTTTTAAGGATGATGCCAATAATGACCCCAGTGGTCTGAGAAACAGCTCATTGCTGCAGAATTGTGCTTTGCTGGACTTGTTATAGGCCAAAATAAAATAGATATCATGAGTGATGCTACACAGACTGTTTTTGAAATATTGGAGAAATCCTGGTTGCCCCAGGACTGTACACTGGCTGATCTGAAGATTAAATTTGGTGTTTATGTCACCACAGAAGAAACTGTTCTTACTGATGTTATTGATAACGATTCCTGGAGACTCTGGCCATCAGGAGATTGAAGCCAACAGAAAGACAGTCATATTGTGACCTCAAAGAAGTAACTCCTGAAGGGTTCCAGATGGTGAAGAAAAATTTTGAGTGGGTTGCTGAAAGAGTCGACTTGCTTCTGAAACCAGAAAGTCAGTGCAGGATTGTAGTATCGATGGGCCCCACTTCTGATCTCAATCACTGTGAAAAAATCAAGAAGACTTGTGGAAAGTTTGGCATTCCACACGAACTTCAGGTAACCTCTGCCCATAAAGGACCAGATGAAACTCCAAGGATTAAATCTGAGTATGAAGGGAATGGCATTCCTACAGTATTTGTGGCAGTGGCAGGCAGAAGCAATGGTTTAGGACCAGTGATGCTGATGACACTGCATATCCAGTTATCAGCTGTTCTCCCCTCATTCCAGACTGGAAAGTTCAAGATGTGTGGTCTTCTCTTCAACTACCCAGTGGTCTTAGCTGTTCAACCATCCTTTCCCCAGAAGAATCAGCTCAGTTTGCTGCTCAGATATTTGTATTAAACAACAATCTGGTATGGGCCATCCTGTGAGCAAGTATATTGAACACACGAATTTACTTAAAACAGGCTGACAAGAAAATCTGAGAGGGCAATTTATAAAAAAGAATATCATTGCCTGACCAGGCGGTGGCGTAGTAGATAGAACGTCGGACTGGGATGCGGAGGACCCAGGTTCGAGACTCCGAGGTTGCCAGCTTGAGCGTAGGCTCATCTGGTTTGAGCAAAAGCTCACCAGCTTGGACCTAAGGTCGCTGGCTCGGGCAAGGGGTTACTTGTCCTGCTGAAGGCCCACGGTCAAAGCACATATGAGAAAGCAATCAATGAACAACTAAGGTGTCCAACAAAAAACTGATGATTGATGCTTCTCATCTCTCTGCGTTCCTGTCTGTCTGCCCCTGTCTATCCTTCTCTCTAACTCTCTCTCTCTGTCTCTGTAAAAAAAAAAAAAATTACTATATTTTTTAGAAGGAAAAAATATAAATTTCTAGTTTAGCTGCAGAAAGAAATGTCAAGCAAGATGAAAAGATTTTAAATCAATCAGAGAAAACAAAATTTATTAGTGAATAAATGCTTCTCTAGCTTCATGAATTAGTAGAATACATGTACATATTTAAGGACATTTTAAAATTAACCTTTTACCCACTACTACATAGTTATTGTTCTCAAAAGTGAATATTGTTCTCAAATGCTAATAATGTCCTATTGTAGAGCTCTGAAGTTACTATTGACCTATATCTCAACCCATAAAGTTTAGAAAGTTAAAATCATTTTATCATAGAAAGGATGATAAGAGCAATAGCGGTCTCTTTCCAATTAAATCTTTACAAAATTCTAAAAAATAAAAAAATAAAAAATATTGCTAGCCTGACCAGGAGGTGGCGCAGTGGATAGAGTGTCAGACTGGGATGTGGAGGACCCAGGTTTGAAACCCCGAGGTCACCAGCTTGAGCGCAGGTTCATCTGGTTTGAGCAAGGCTCGCCAGCTTGAGCCCAACATCACTGGATTGAGCAAGGGGTCACTCGCTTTGCTGTACCCCCCCTCCCCCCGTCAAGGCACATATCAGAAAGCAATCAATGAGAAACTAAGGTGCCACAAGGAAGAACTGATGCTTCTCATCTGTCTCCCTTCCTGTCTGTCTGTCCCTATTTGTCCCTCTCTCTGCCTCTGTCACTAAATAAATAAATAAATAAAATGTTGCTGGAACAATTGGATTAAAAAAATAACTTGGATCCATATCTTGCCCCATATACAAACATTACCTCAAAGTGCATCACAGACCTAAAATCACAGACTAAAAGAAAATATTTGTAAAGCATATATCTGATGAAAGGCTTGAGTCCAGAATATACAAAGGTATCTCAAAATTCAATAATAAGAGAACAAACAGCCCAATTTTTAAAAATGGGCACACAGTTTGAACAAATTCTTCACCAGATAAGATACATGGATGGAATGAAAACACAATAAAATATGCTCAACACACGCCTGACCTGTGGTGGCGCAGCGGATAGAGCAATGACCTGGAACGCTGAGGTCGCTGGTTCAAAGCCCTGGGCTTGCCTGGTCAAGGCACATATGGGAGTTGATGCTTCCTGCTCCTCTCCCCTCCTTCACTCTCTCTTTCTCTCTCTCTCTCCTCTCTCTAAAAATGAATAAATTAAAAAAAATATGCTCAACATCATTATATATTAGAGAAATGCACATTAAAATCACAATAAAATACTACTACACATCCATAGAATGGTTAAAATTAAAAAGTCTGACCAGGCAGTGGCACAGTGGATAGAGTGACGGACTGGGATGCGGAGGACCCAGGTTCAAAACTCCAAGGTCACTGGCTTGAGTGCGGGCTCACCAGCTTGAGCACAGGGTTGCTAGCTTGAGCGTGGGATCATAGACATGACCCCATGGTCGCTGGCTTGAGCAAGGGGTCACTCACTCTGCTGCAGCCCCCCGGGTCAAGGCACATATGAGAAAGCAATCAATGAACAACCAAAGAGACTAAGGAGCTACAAAAAAGAATTGATGTTTCTCATCTCTCTCCCTTCCTGTCTGTCCCTATCTGTCCCTCTCTCTGTCTCTTTCTCTATCTCTGTCACAAAAAAAAAAAAAAAAGGCAACAAAACTGATCATACCAAGTGTTGACAAAAATATGGAGGAACTGAAATTTTTATACCTTATTGATAGGAATGTAAAATAGTACGATTATTTTGGAAAACAGTTCGACAGTTTCTCAAAATGTTAAACAGACACCTACCATATTAGCTGCCCACTCCACTCTTAGGTATTTACACATGAGAAATGAAAGCATATGTCCATTTAAAGACTTAAACATGAATAATGTTTATAGGAGCTTTATCTGTAATAGTACAAAACTAGAAATACCCAAACATTCATTAACATGTGAACAAATAAGCATATCTATATAATGGAATACTACTCAGCAATGAAAGGGAATGATCTACGGTTAGGTACAACAATACAGATGAATCTCAAAATAATCATATTAAGTTAAAGAAATCAGGCAAAAAAAATACTTCATTTATGCAAAATTCTAGAAAATGAAAATCAGTCTAAACTAGACAGAAAGCTAATCAGTGGTGGTTTGTGGATGAGAATGGGGTTGGGGGAGAATGAGGTGGGAAAGAGGGACTACGAAGAGACGTAAGACAACTTTTTGAGGCAATGGATATGTTCATTATCTTGATTGTGTTGATTGTTTCATGGGTAATAAATATAGACAGTCTCTGACTTATAATAGTTGATTTACAAGTTTTCAACTTTATGATTGTGTCAAAGCTATATACATTCAGTAGAAATCCTACTTCAAATTTTGAATTTTGATCATTTCCTGAGCTTGTTATCTGCGCTACAACGCTCTCTCAGGATTCAGGGCAGCAACTCTCAGTTGGCAACTCACAGTCAGCTACACGATCAGGAGGGTTATCAACTAATACTCTAGAGAGCAGTGTTTTTCAACCACTAATCCGCAGACCAGTCCGCCAGAAATTTTGTGGAGGTCCATGAAAGAGGTAACCATCCTGATATTGTATGAAGATTGTAGACCCAATGATCTTAGTCAAATTTGCTTATGCTCACAATGATGTCTTAGTGGTCCCCGAAATAATTCTTTTATTTTCACCAGTCCCCAAGTGTAAAAAGGTTGAAAACCACTGCTCTAGGATGTATTCATTGTGTTAGATGATTTTGTCTAACTGTAGGCTAATGTAAGTGTTCTGAGCATGTTTAAAGTAGGTTAGGCTAAGCTATGATGTTTGGTAGGTTGGCTGTATTAAATGTATTTTTTACTTACAATATTTTCAATTTAGGATGGATTTATTGAAATGTAATCCCATTGTAAGTTGAGGATCATCAGTATATTAATCCTTGTCAAACTGTACACTTCAAAAATATGCAATTTAGCCTGACCAGGCGATGGTGCCGTGGATAGAGCGTCGGACTGGGATGCAGAGGACCCAGGTTCAAGACCCTGAGGTCGCCAGCTTGAGTGCGGGCTCATCTGGTTTAAGCAAAAGCTCACCAGCTTGGACCCAAGGTCGCTGGCTCGAGCAAGGGGTTACTCGGTCTGCTGTAGCCCCACGATCAAGGCACATATGAGAAAGCAATCAATGAACAATAAGGTGTCGCAACAAAAAAACTAATGATTGATGTTTCTCATCTCTCTGTGTTCCTGTCTGTCTGCCCCTATCTATCCCCCCCTCTCTATAAAAAAGTATGCAATTTATTGCATATTATATATCAATTTAAAATGAATAAAAAAATAAAAGAAAACAAAAAATATTACATAGTTTCATAATTAGGGTGAGCAAGATCTTTCTTAGCATGCACTAAATCTAGAAACTATCAATAAAAAAGACTATTAAAATTGGCTACATAATAGACCACAAATTGACTCATGACATAAATTCAGCTAAAGGATAAACCTCAACATGATACACAAAAGATTAATACCTTCACTAAAAGCCTGTTACCAATCAATAAGAAAAAGAGAAATACTTACACAGAAAAATAAGGGAAAAAAGCATGCAACTCTTGGTATTTCACAAATGAATAAATCTAAAATTATCAATAAATGTATAAGATGTGCTACTCTGTCTCATTTAATTGGCAAATATTAGAAACATGGATTATATAGAGAGCAGGTGAGAGCAAGGAGTACTCTCATATCCTGTTGGTGGCACTCTAAATTTGTATATTGATCAGCAGAACTCTAACGGAGAGCAATTTGAAAAGACATACACAACTTTAAAATATCTAAACACTTAATCCAATAATTTGAATTTTTAGAAATTTATCCAAGGAAATCATTAAACAAATGTAATCTTGTGTATAAAAGCCCCAAATTGAAAACCGAAATGTCCTTCACTAGAGAGATTTATCAAATAAATTGTGGTTTACCTGTAAGGAGTTAACTATGACCAGAATACTATATCATTAATATCATTGATATTTACATATATTGACATGGAAAGATATCTAAGATATATCAAGTGGGAAAAAAAGCAATTTGCAAAGTACTATGCATAATATAAAAGTAAATTTAAAAAGTACTTTGTACATTAAAAAATATCTAGGAGGATACACAGCAGAGTATTACCAATGTTTTTGTCTGAGAGATAAGATTATAGATACAATTTCCAGTTTTGTGATAGTTGTATTGTTCGATTTTTACAACAAATGTATATTTTAATTGTTAAAAATCAATAAACAGTTTCCATTTTGAAAAAAATTCTGACCTAATGTTATTCAATAAGAATTTTAGGCCC
The DNA here is from genome assembly GCF_036850765.1 of Saccopteryx bilineata. Lineage (NCBI taxonomy): Eukaryota > Metazoa > Chordata > Mammalia > Chiroptera > Emballonuridae > Saccopteryx > Saccopteryx bilineata. The sequence continues at coordinate 351,541,171 of NC_089491.1, read as the reverse complement.
TGGCCGGTTGGCTCAGTGGTAGAGCGTCGGCCTGGCGTGCAGGGGACCCAGGTTTGATTCCCGGCCAGGGCAGATAGGAGAAGCGCCCATTTGCTTCTCCACCCCACCCCCTTCCTCTCTGTCTCTCTCTTCCCCTCCCGCAGCCAAGGCTCCATTGGAGCAAAGATAGCCCGGGCGCTGGGGATGGCTCCTTGGCCTCTGCCCCAGGCGCTAGAGTGGCTCTGGTCGCGGCAGAGCGACGCCCCGGAGGGGCAGAGCATCGCCCCCTGGTGAGCAGAGCGTCGCCCCCTGGTGGGCGTGCCGGGTGGATCCCGGTCGGGCACATGCGGGAGTCTGTCTGACTGTCTCTCCCGGTTTCCAGCTTCAGAAAAATACAAAAAAAAAAAAAAAAAAAGAATTTTATAAAAGTATGAGCCAAATCTTTTCCAACCTAGTTTTTAAAATATTCTAACTAGTTCATTGAATGCTTTTAGAAAGTGTTTCTTCTATTGAAAGAGCATAAACAATTTTCTTGAATTGTGATTTTTAAACATTTATAAGCAAATGGTTCTAAACCAAATAGTTTTGAGCATGAAAAATACAAGCTGTTGGACTTGTATAACCAGCTTTGAGTAAAAATACATCTATCATCACTTTGTGAGATGACTTCCCACTAAACAAACACCTGGGCTAAGAAAATTAATGGATAAACCAATATTGCAAGCCTGGTCTACATTCATATATACTGGATTAGTTTTCATTCACATCATTACTTCTTGTTGAAAAGTATTCCATTTAAAATAGTTGAAAATTTTGTTTTTCCCAATATATTGTCACATTTAAATAGACACTAAAATACTCCGAATAACGTTACACAAAAGCTGCAAAACCCTGTAATTATTTTTAGAATGGTACTGTATAATAACCATCTGTGCTATATAAATGCACATGAAAACAAAGCCCTATGAGGAACACCAGTTATTAGAATAATGTGTCTCAAAATGAACCATCTTCAAATTTAAGATTTTCACATCAGGGAAAGTTAGCAAGATGAAGGTATGATTAAAGATAGAAGGTATACATCAAATATGAACTGCATCACTTCTCTGCACCAAATTTTATCATTCCCGCCTATGACAATTTAAACAAACAAACCAAAAAAAGCCAAACACATTATAAATCACACACTCTCACACACACTCTCTTAAGCAAAAACACCTACCAGGTATACAGTCAAATTAAAACTGCAGGAGAGATTTATTAGCTTGTAGATGTTCCTAATTATTTGAAAAATGTGTCTCCTGTTCAATAGCAACTTCTTTCAAGAGCACATTTCAAACTTTGGAAAGGGGATCAAATCACCATAAAAGTGATCATAGAGAGTGTTTATTAAATCAGGATTTCAGAGTAAAGCAAATTTTTGTCAGGTATTGTGGGTTATTTTCTATATTACACACAAGAGTGGTTGGCCTTTGTCTCTATCTAGAAAGCTTGCTATGTATAGGAGATACAATAATATAGAAGCTATACTGGAGCAGGGGCAACAGAGAGGGAAAGGGGGTAAGATTTATTACCTTCAATTATTTTTGTTAAAAATGCTCCTCAGGGCACAGGCACATAATATATTGTACTTTCCATTACTTAGTGCAAATGTAAAACATATCTAAAAAACACATTTCATCCTTATAACATATTAAAATAACAAGTAGGATGTCATGACATTAATTTGACAGATGGACTGTCATTTAGCAATGTTGTACGACATTAGTTAACAGCAAATTAATATCATCATACTCAATTTTTCTTAACATCTAGAAGCTATCAGATTGAAAAAAAATTTCCTAGTAAGGTATTGTTGATTTGCTTACAAATGTAATGAGGCAAAATAGCTAGCTAAAAATATGCAAATGTATCCACATATAATTTAAAAATATCTTTTTAAAAAATTTAAAAAATAAATGATAGAATCTATAAACTCTGATCTTAGCCACTATGCCCTCCAACTTTATCCTTCACTAAGATTGTGATTTTTTTTTGCAAGTTCACATGTACATTATGAATTGACTCATAAAAATTTTCAGCATATTGTACAAGGTTTATTATAACACCCTTACTATATATTAAGACCAGTATCTTTTCATCAATACCAGCTGTTAAGCAAACTCAAATGACATAGTAGATTAATGATTAGTCAATATAAAAGAAAGCAAAGATAGAGTGACATAAATTTAATTTTATTACACATTGGCATCTAAAGCCACAATTCATATCCCACTGACCACAAATGACTTCTCTACTGTAAAACAGTCTTGATGTGTATAATTCTAGTAACAATAACATTCACCAAATGAATGTTAATGTTTAAGTCTTCATATCAAATATTGATGTTTTCTGAAATAATTTTAATAGTATTAGAATAACATGAGAAAATTATTTCTTCCAAATTTATCCCCATTGATGACTTAAGTATTTCTGTAGGTACTTTCTGTTAATATTTTTTCATTATGTAATGTACAAAGGGGAGGGGCAAAACAGGAAGGAGAACTTCCAGCCTAGTATCAAGGTTCTAGTCAAAACATCAGCTGAGCTGTAGCTGACACTTGGAGCAGGGACAGGAAGGGCAGCAAAAACATGGCTTTAAATCTTTAGCAGCTACATTCTAGAAAAACGTAAGAGAGTGATATAGCATTAAAAGTAGACCTGCTTCTTTGTAAAAGGATTGTGGTAACCATACTTTCTCAGCAAAGAAGTTGTAATTTCCTAACGGAAACAAAGAAGATCTGGTTTTAAGAATGATTGCATCAAACTTAAGGAAAGAATTTGCATGCTCTTTGTTTAAAACTTTAAAATTTTATCTCCTTTGAGAAACCAACCCATTCATACCACTAGCATATACTTACCTCTCTAGTTATCTTATGTATGTTAATTCAGTCATTCCCATTAGATTTTACATTCTCTGAAAGCAGGGACCATGTCTTAAACTTTGTGTTTTTTTCCCTTTATTAGCATAGTGTTAAGCACAGACTATGTACTCAATAAATACTTGCTTGTGAAATTTTAGCTATGGTTATCTGCTTAAAAATCTAGATGTATTTTTTACCCCAAGTCCAATTTTTTTAGATAAGTGTATCTTCGTTTTCTGCTTATGACTTATTCTGAGTCTCACTTTTCCTTCATTTTATCTATTTATTACTCCCACTCTTTCCTTTTTCTTTTTCTTCCAGCTCCCAGGACATATATTATAGATAGATCCTCAACGTACACACACATATACACTGACATAATACTAAATATATAACATTTTTACGAATTTATATATAAAATATATTACAATTGTATATAATTGATTGATCATAATGTGTATACTTTGTTCTTATTGCTTTAAAAGAAATCTAGAAAACTAAATAATTATCATTTTTAAGGTTATTATAAATTGATTATTCCCACCAAAATCACTAGCTCTCTCTTCCAATAGTTGGTTTTCATTATTCCACCACACAGCAATGATTTCACTCAAATGTCACATTCCTTACTTAAAATATTTAATTTTATTAATTTCTTGATAATTGTGGGTTTTGTGCATTTGCTGATTCCACTGGAAGAAAGTGATGGTTGTTACTGATTGAAGAGAATTTAAAAAAATAATTCTTGATTTAATCTCACAGTGGTGTCAGCAATTTTTTTTTTTTCATTTTTCCGAAGCTGGAAACGGGGAGGCAGTCAGACAGACTCCTGCATGCGCCCGACCCATATCCACCCGGCATGCCCACCAGGGGGCGGTGCTTTGCCCCTCTGGGGCGTCGCTCTGTTGCATCCAGAACCATTCTAGCGCCCGAGGTAGAGGCCACAGAGCCATCCCCAGCGCCCGGGCCATCTTTGTTCCAATGGAGCCTCGCTGTGGGAGGGGAAGAGAGAGACAGAGAGGAAGGAGAGGGGGAGGGGTGGAGAAGCAAATGGGCGCCTATCCTGTGTGCCCTGGCCGGAAATCGAACCTGGGACTCCTGCACGCCAGGCCGACGCTCTACCGCTGAGCCAACTGGCCAGGGCCGGTGTCAGCAATTTTGTCTCAGCTTTCCTGCTCAGTCACTTCTAGATTATAAACCTTCATATATTTTGTGATTTATGATTATTTTAGGAGGAAGAAGGTACAGTTAGTACAGTAATTGACACACAAATCTGTAACTTAGTAGCAAACCTAAATTCCTGTCCTTCTAAAAATAAAAACAGTATATACCGTAGTTGCTCAGTTTCCATGTCTATTAGATTTGAACACTGTTTTTCATTATTCATAAGGAAATCCATTGTGTCAATTAGAAATGAGATCAACAAAGGGACAAATAGTAATGCATTTGTTATTATATTATGCTATCAGTTGAACATCAAAATATTTTACAGAAAATTATATTTAATGATTTCAATCATTATTGATAACCATATTGAGTATAGGTTCATGGAAAGTTAGTATTCAGATTTGAGTTACTGGCATTAACAATGTGTGACTAAAGAAATAAATTGACCTTTGTTGGGCAGATAAAATATATTATCCTCACTTTGTTAAAGATGGCGCTGCCCACGTGGAAGCCCATCACCCAGGTGATAGTAATTGATACTATCTTCTTGGGATGGGTGTGATTGTATTAATGTGTGTTGGCGGAAGGCTTTCACACCAAAAGGTTTTAAAAGGAAGAGAGATCATGTTGTTCTGGGAGAAGAGTGATTACTTTCTAGGAGGAGCCCATGCTGTGAGAGAGCAGAGAAAGGCCATGTGGAGGAGGCCAGAAGAAGCAGCCAAGATGGTGGAGTGCTGAGGAGAAGCCAGTTTGTGCACAGTTTGTGCAGAGAGGAGGAGATGGGGAACAGAGGTGAATAAGGCTGGTGAGCTAGAAACCTTTCATTCTAGGAAACTCGGATAAGTCAGTAGCTTTGTGAGCACTGAATGAGTGGGTTTTGGAGTCCAGTGTGTGTTTTTACTTGCCCACCGGGTGCAAGCTAGGATTAAAGGTAATGGCCCACCAGTTCTTGGCTCCATTGTTTCATTACTATCTGTCCGAATATAATGCGAACCTGCATGGGCCAGGCAGCTGTGATGGTGACCGTGCCTACTGGCCATACAAAATGTAAACATAGAATTAAAAACATTGCAACTCCTACAAGAAACTGTCTAGTAATATACTGCCATTGGTTGATTACCTCTGCGTGTGAAATTTCATTAGAATCATCTTTCAAAATATCTCTGTCTTTTATCTCAAAGACAAGTATTTGTAATTATATCCATCACAATAGGCAACTGTGGTATAATTAAAAACTCTATCTGACCTTTGTCCCCAGTTCATGGCACAGAGCTTTAAAAACCTTGGAATTTCCCAAGTTATTGTTATGCTAATGATGTGACTCTAGACTGGGCCCTAGATAGCTTCAGGATGAGAACCAATCTCCAGAAAGACCAATCATATTATTAGAGGGTTAGAACTTTGGGCCAGCCCAACATTCAGTGAAAGGAGGAAGGCTGGAGAGTTCAATCACAGGGTCCTATGATTTAATCAATCATGCTTTTGTAATAAAACTATCTTGACACCAAGGTCCAAGGGGACTTCCTGGTTGGTGAATATTTAAATATACCGGTGCCAAACCCTGATTCCACAGGGACAGAAGTGCCTACACTCAAGACCCTTCTACACCTTACTCTATCTCTTCATCTGACTGTTCATTTGTATCCATTATAATATAATAGCAGTCATAAGTATAGAACTTTGCTAAGTTCTATGAGTTAATTATTGAACCTGAGCAGTTTGTGTGAAGTTCTGCCTGAATTTGAAATAGGTGAGGTGTGGGTGTTTTGGTGACCCCCAAAACTTGTAAAAGGCATCTGAAGTGGAGTCTCTCTTGTGAAGGACTCTGTTTTGACACCAGTCACCCAAAGTTAGAGTCATACTCCCCAAGCTATCCCACTTCTAGGAATATATCCTAAGAATCTCAAAACACTAATTCAAGAGAAGATATACACCCTCATGTTCATTGCAATATTGTTTACAATAGTCACGATCTGGAGACAGCCCAAGTGTTCATCAATGGACGAGTGGATAAAAAAGCTGTGGTACATTTGGCCTGACCTGTGGTGGCGCAGTGGATAAAGCGTCGACCTGGAAATGCTGAGGTCGCCGGTTCAAAACCCTGGGCTTGCCTGGTCAAGGCACATATGGGAGTTGATGCTTCCAGCTCCTCCCCCCGTCTCTCTCTCCTCTCTGTCTCTCTCTTTCCCTCTCTCTCTCCTCTCTAAAATGAATAAATAAATAAATAAAAATTAAAAAAAAAAAAAAAAGCTGTGGTACATTTACACAATGGAATACTATACGGCTCTAAAAAAAAAAAGGAAATATAACCTTTCGCAACAGCATGGATGGACCTGGAGACTATTATGCTAAGTGAAATGAGCCAGGCAGAGAAAGACAAATACCATATGCTCTCATTTATATGTGGAATCTAATGACCACAATAAACTGAGGAACAAAATAGAAACTGAGGCAGGTCACAGGAAACAGATGGACAACTGTCAGAGGGAAGGGAGAAGAGGGACTGAATCAAAGAAGGTGAGGAAATTAGCCCAAAACACATATTCATAACATATGTACAGACAACGAAGTAGCAATAGCCAGAGGGAAAGGAGGGGTGATGAGGGTAGGGGAAAGAGGAAAGGGGGGAAACAGGGCTGGAAAGAGACTTTGCATGGGGCATGGGAGTGGCATGATGCAGTGTGTCGAGGTGTTATATTAAGTTGGACACTTGAAACCACCTCAACACAATAAATTAAAAATTAAAAAAACAAAACAAAAAAAAAACCCCACACCAGCCCTAGCCGGTTGTCTCAGTGGTAGAGCATCAGCCTGGCATGTGGATGTCCCAAGTTCGATTCCTGGTCAGGGCACACAGGAGAAGCTCCTCTACCACTCCACTCCCCCTTCTCTCTGTTTCTCTCTCTCTCTCTTCCCCTCCTGCAGCCATGGCTCAATTGACTCAAGTGCATTGGCCCCAAGCACTGAGGATGACTCTGTGAAGCCTCTGCCTCAGGCACAAAAAATGGCTTGGTTGGGAGCAAGGCCCCAGATGAGCAGAGCATCAGTCCCAGACGGGTTGGTGGATGGATTCAAGTCAGGGTGCATGCAGGAGTCCCTCTCTATCTTCTGTCCTCTCACTTGGAAAAGGAACAAAACAAAACAAAATTAAAAAAACACTGAATTAAATATAACATCCAAATGGTGTCAGAGAATTGGTGTTGAAATGCAACAAACATTTTTATCTTAAGAATTGTATGGCCCCTTGCCTGACCAGGCGGTGGCGCTGTGGATAGAGTGTCAAACTGGGATGCAGAGGACCGAGGTTCAAGACCCCGAGGTCACCAGCTTGAGTGCGGGCTCATTTGATTTGAGCAAAAGCTCACCAGCTTGGACCCAAGGTTGCTGGCTCGAGCAAGGGGTTATTCGGTCTGCTGTAGCCCCACAGTCAAGGCACATATGAGAAAGCAATCAATGAACAACTAAAGTGCCGCAACAAAAAACTGATGATTGATGCTTCTCATCTTTCTGCGTTCCTGTCTGTCCCTATCTATCCCTCTCTCTGACTCTTGCTCTGTTTCTGTAAAAAAAAAAAAAAATTGTATGGCCCTGGCCGGATGGCTCAGTAGTAGAGCATCAGCCTGGAGTGCGAATGTCCCAGGTTTGATTCTTGGCCAGGGCACACAGAAGAAGCACCCATCTGCTTCTCCACCCCTCCCCTTCCCCCTCTCATTTCTATCTCTCTCTCCTCCCTTCCTGCAGCCATGGCTCGATTGAAGCGAGTTGGCCCCTGGTGCTGAGGATGGCTCCATGGCCTCTGCCTCAGGCATTAAGAAGAGGTTGGTTGCTGAGCAATGGAACAATGAATGGGTGGAGTAACACCCCCTAGTGGGCTTGCCAGGTGGATCCTGGTCAGGGCACATGTGGGAGTCTGTCTCTGCCTCCTCTCCTCTCACTGAATTAAAAAAAAAAAAAGAATTATAAACTTTTTGATTTATTATTATCTGTCCTCGCAAAATGTAACAAAAAACAACCTTTAAAGAAAATATGTCAGTGATGTCACAGCCATAACTCTAGTTGCTTTTTTAAATATATGCATCTTAAATATAAATAACAATACAAAAACCCCAACCTACTAATACATATGCAGAATGCACAGAGGGTGAAAATAAAATCCACTGTATATGTATTCAATGGTTTTTATTACAGTGATTTTTAGAGAGGTCAAAACTGAAGCCTAATAGACTTTGATTTAATGGAAAAGAGCTAAAATGCCAAAAACCCAAAACACTAGCTATTTAAAAATGCAAAATATGTTGCTGTTGGAATTTTGTTTCATTAATGTCTTTGTAAAAGTGTCTTTGTTAACTATACAATATTATGTAATGTAAAATAGAATTTATATTAAACCCTAAATAAAAAGCATTCTGCTAATTTTTGTTTTGCAATAAAAGATGCACTACCATGAAAAATATTGAATTACAAATTAAGAGAGCCTTTATGTACAAGACTATGCTAAGAGTTAAAAATCTTTGTAAACATTGGTGAATACCATGTGTTTTAAAGAATTATCAATTTCGGAGACTGATGAGAAACAGATGAAGTACACAGTAAAGTTGCCACCAGGGCTAAGTAAAAGTCCTGGCCACTATTTTCACCAACATTTAATAGTCAATAACTCTAAAAACATTTATTTTACTAAATTCACTTACTAAGAACTGAGTGGTGTGGAAAGTTACTTACAAAGACGAAATGCTGAAGATTAAGGAGGAAAAAATGTCAGTTTCTTTATGCAACAATGATTTCACAATTAAAATTATTCATCTAGTGGTAAAATCTGAAAAATACATTTTCCAACACACTTTATCCACTTATCATAGTACAAGAAAATACATGGATTTCAGTTTGGTGATTTAACCTGTAGCTTTAAATCTTTAATAAATAAACTTGAAATTCCAAGCTTTAATAATGAAAAGGCCATAACTGAAATGATGTCAACCCTGGATATGAATCTCTTACCAACACGATGAAAGCCCCACTTGTAGAGCTGCACTTCTGGTCAGCAGCTGCATTCTTGTTTTAATAAAAGGAGAAAGGGTGCCAGCAACCAGTGCGATCCAAGACATGGTTGCTACATAAGCGGTAGGATTAATTGCTTTTCCAGAAAGCTAGAGTAAGCTCTCCTTCCACTGTCCCATCAGGATCAGCTTCCATAAAATGAGTGTAATAAGATAATGTATTACATACGCCAGTAACTCCTACCACCACGACTCAGCTGAACAAAGCCATCATGTTTATATCAGTCAATAAAAACTTCATTGCTACATATATTTCAGACATCACATTTTAGCTATGTCTTTTAGGTGGAGATAAGGGAAGTTATAAAGAAGCAAAAGTGTATATCCTTCACTCCCTGAAGGATCTGCCCCCTTTACCTCCAATATCTTCCTTGTCTAATGAGGTAAGGAAAAAGAGACATGTATTAGGGATTTTGAAAAAAAAAAATAGCTCTACCAATATGAAGAATCTTATTCACAAAAATAAGAGCTACAGATGTTCTAATTGGCACCAGAATGGTCATACTAATGATAATTTGTATAATGTCATAATTGATGAGATTTGGAGATGTCATTTAATTATCCCATATAAACTCATGAGAAGGCACATTCAGGTTGTGATATATACCTTAATGAGTTCATAGGCTCACATTGTCCTTTGGACATAAACATAAAGAAAAAAATTATTTCTAAATTTAAGAATAGCACAGGATGAAGTATGACAAAGGTTATATTCCAAACAAAAATAGAGCTCTTTTCTTTGGTTCCACAGTCTGGAGCTTATCCACTAAATCATTTGGATTTCCAGACCACAACCTAAATATACTTTTTCATAGCTATATATGGGATAATCAAATAATCTCTCCAAAACCCATCAATCATTTTGTAAACTACTGGAGAGCCTATAAACCATAGTTTAAGTTTCCTTCATAGATACAAAAGTTCTGGGGCTATTTTTGAAATTCTGGTATATTTATGAAAATGACAGAATGTACTATATTAGAAACTGAGGTCTTTCCATAATGGCTTCAGGTACAATAATACGTAGAATAATATTATTTTCTAAGCAAGCTATCAAATGCTTAAAATGTTTTAATAATATCAACCCAGCATTTTCTAAATTCTTAATAAAATTATTTTTTTTGTTGTAGACCTTACGTAGCCTGAGGAAAAAATACAATACTATCATCCTCTATTATGATGTCCCTGATGATTTCCAAATGTTTCTTCGCTATGCAGCAGAAGTATATGATTTCTGATCCAGATGTTTTAAAAACAAATTCTAACAAAAAAACCTTAATCTGAGCTGAACTTGGCACAGATTCTAAAACCTATAGGATGATATTTTGGAAGGTGCTCAAACAAAAGCTGAAACAGAAATATGCATCCACAACCATATATCCCTGGCTGGTAGTAATAAATGAAGGACACAGACTTTTTCCATAAGTATGGGTGAATAGAAGTGAATGCTTATAAAATACAGTGTAAGTACTGAAACAGTATTTGAGATTCATACTTCTCTTTAAAGCCAAAACATCCATTTATTTCATAAGAAGGTATAAATAAATAAATAAAAAAGATTATACCTATCCTTTTGAAAGTTATTCAGAAGTTTTGGTGTTCTTCTTAACTAAGAAATTATTTTCATTATAATATTCAACAAAATTATAATATGATATTCTAAAAAATGTTAACATAGCCTGACCAGGTGGTGGCACAGTGGATAGAGCATCAGCCTGGGATGCAGAGGACCCAGGTTCAAAGTTCCAAGATCGCTGGCTTGAGCATTGGATCATAGACATGACCCCATGGTCGCTGCCTTGAGCCCAAAGGTCACTGGCTTAAAGCCCAAAGGTTGCTGGCTTGAAGCCCAAGATTGCTGGCTTGAGCCCAAAGTCGCTGGCTTGAGCAAGGGGTCACTTGCTCTGCTGGAGCCCCCCAGTCAAGGGACATATGAGAAAGCAATCAATGAACAACTAAGGAGCTGCAACGAAGAATTGATACTTCTCATCTCTCTCCCTTCCTGTCTGTCCCTATCTGTTCTTCTCTGTCTCTATTACAAAAAAAATTATTACAACTCATTCAATAAGGAATAAATAATTTGAATAGCACTGTAAATATTAAGGTAATTAAATTTATAATTTACAAACTCCAAAAAAAGAAATCTATTGAACAGATGGTTTAACTGGCGAATTTTACCAAGCATTTTCTTTTAAGTGAGCAGAGGATAGACAGTGAGACAGACTCCCTATGTCCCTGGCAACCCCCATCTGAGGCTGATGCTCGGACCAACTGAGCTATCCTCAGCACCCAGGGCTGACCATTGGACCACTTGAGCCACTGGCTGCGGGAAGAGAAGAGAGTAAAGGAGGGAGAGAGAAGCAAATAGTCACTTCTCTTGTGTGTTCTGACCAGGAATCAAACACAGGACATCTGGATACCGAGCTGATGCCCTATCCAGTGAGCAAACCAGCCAGGGCTATCTAACCACTTCTATTCAGCATTGTACTGGATGCCCTAGCCAATGCAATGAGGTGGGGTGAGGTGGGGGGAAACAAAGCATATAGACTGGGGGGTTCCAGCAGAGCGAGTGGCCCCTTGCTCAAGCCAGTGACCTTGGGCTCAAGTTGGTGAGCCTTGCTCAAACTAGATGAGCCTATGCTCAAGCTGGCAACCTTGGGGTTTTGAACCTGGGTCCTCCAGGTCCCAGTCTGATGCTCTATCCACTGCTCCACCACCTTTTCAGCCAATAATTTTTGCTTCTTAAAGAATTGGTTCATTCAACTTATCAGATTTGTGTACAGTTGTTCATAGTATTCTCTTATTTCCTCCGCAGGCTCTGTAGCAATAACCCTGTTTCCTTATTGACATTGATCATTTGTGTCTTCTCTCTTTATCTCTTTGTCACTCTTTATAAATGTAATTCTATTAATTTTTTCAAAGAAACATCAGTTTCATTAATTTTTAAATTATTTTTGTTTTCAATTTCATTGATTCTTGTTCTTATGTTAATTACTTATTTCCTTCTAATTGTTTTGGATTTATTTTGTTCCTCTTTTTCTCTAGTTTCTAGTTCTGATTATTGATTTGAGACTCTCCTTTTTTATTGAGATATAATTGACATAGAACATTATATTAGCTTCAGGTGTACAACATAATGATTCAATATTTGTATATATTGTGAAATGATTACAACAATAAGTCTAGTTAACATCCATCACCGCATAGTTAGTTACAAAATATTTTTCTTGTGATAAAAACTTTTAAGTCTTCTCTCTTAGTAACTTTCAAATATATAATATGGTATTATTAACTATAGTCACTATGATGTATATTACATTCCCATGATTTATTTATTTGATAAATGGAAGTTTGCACTTTTGATAATTTTTTCTACCCTTCCTAGCATCCACCTCTGGTAATCACCAACCTGTTTTCAGTAACTATGAGTTCAATTTTTGTTTTGTTTTTGAGATTCCACATATAAATGATAACATACAATATTTGTCTTTTCTTGTCTGGCTTATTTTACTCAGAATAATGCCCTCAAGGTCCATCCATGTTGTCACAAATGACAAGATTTTCTTCTTTTTAATGGCTGAATAATATCACATTGTACAGTGGTACCTTGAGATATGAACAGACCAACATACGAATTTTTTTAAGATACGAGCGGCAACTCAGTCCATATTTTTGTTCAAGGTTCGAGCGAAATTCCAAGATACGAGTTGTGATTCAGGAAGCTGCCGCTAGTTGGCGCACAGGTCCAGTATTGGCAGTTTAATATACAAGTTGACTGACTTACCTACTTGGTTACAGAACGAATTAAATTCATATCTCAAGGTACCACTTTATATACATATACACACCACTTCTTTATCCGTTCATCCATTAATAAACACTTAGGTTGTTTCCATGTCTTAGCTATTGTAAATAGTGTTGCAATGAACATGGGGGTGCATATAGCTTTTCAAGTTAAGGTTTTCATTTCATTTGGATAAATATCCAAAAGGGAATATTTGCTAGATCATATGGTAGTTCTATTTTTAATTGTTTGAGGAACCTCCATATTGTTTTCCATGGTGGGTGCACCAAGTTGCATTTTAACCAACAGTGCACAAGAGTTACCTTTTCTCTACATCCTCACCAATACTTGTTGTTTCTTCTCTTTTTGACAATAGCAGTTCTAACAGGTGTGAGGTGGTATCTCACTGTGGTTTTGATTTGCATTTTCCTGGTGATTAGTGATGTTCAGCACTTTTTCATGTACCTGTTGGCCATCTGCATGTCTTCTTTGAAAACAAATGTCTATTCAGATCTTGTGCTCATTTTTAAAATCAAATTGTCTCTTTTTCTGATATGAGTTATATGAATTATTTAGATATATTTAGACATTAACCTGTTATTAAATATGTGACTTGCAAATATTTTATCCCATTCAGTAAGTTGTCTTTTTATTTCAATGATGGTTTCCTTTCCTGTGCAATAAGTTTCTTAATATATTAGTATATGTTAATAAATTGAATTTTACCTTGTAAATCATTCAACTTATTAGTAAAAGCATTTTTACATTACTGTAAAGTTCATTTTTCTTATGAACTATGTAACAAACATTCTTGGGACAATATTTTTGCAACTAAAGAAATTCTAAAACTTTGTATAATTCCCTTGATATTTAAAAATTAGGATGGCTGTTATTAGAGAGAGAGAGAGAGAGATAACAAGTGCTGGCAAGAGTGTGAGGGAAAGGGAACATTTGTACTTTGTGAGAATACAAACTGGTACAGCCATTGTGGAAAGAAGCATGGCAGTTCCTCAAAATTTTAAAAGTAGACTCCTGGGTATATATCATTAAAGGAAATAAAATCACTATCTTGAAGAGATTTATGCACTCCTAAGCTCATTGCAGCATTATTCACAATGGCCAAGATATTAAACAGACTAAGTATTGTCAATGAATGAATGAATTTTAAAAATGTGGCATGTATAATGGAATATTATTTAACCTTACAATAAGGAAATCGTGCCAGGATGAACCTGGAGGACACTAAGCTAAGTGAAATAAGCCAGACACAAAAGACAAATACTGTACGATCTCACTTGCATGGGGAATCTAAAAGAGTCTAACCCATTGAACCAGAGAATAGAATGGTGGTTACCAGGGGTGGGGGAAATGGAGATGTGCTGGTCAAAGGATACAAACTTTCAGTTATGAGATGAATAAATTCCAGAAACCTAATGTAAAACATAATGACCATAGTTAATAATAATTCATTGCATACTTGAAATTTGCTGAGCGTAGATCTTGATTGTCTTACCACATATAAAACAAGGTAACTATGTGAAGTGACTGACACATTAATTAGGTTGGTTGTGGTAATCATTTCACAATACATAAAATATCAAAACACCATGAAAAAATATCAAAACATCATTACATCTTGAATACATACAAATTTTATTTGTCATTTATACCTCATTAAGCTATAAAAATCCCAGATGCATTATAAATCTAAATGAGAATGAAGTTACTAGAGAATTCTTAAAAAGTGAATATTTTTACTCTTAAATAGAAATAATGATTACAGCCTATAATAATTCCTTTATTTATTGTATAAATGCTTTACAATGAATCATCCTGATTTGCAATACAATATATAAATTTGAGAAATGCAACTCCTTAATAAAATATGAAATATTAAATATATTTCCCCTGAAACTCACTGGTCAGAAGACATGAAGGCCATCCATCTAATTTCATCTACTCAGAACTTTTAAACCAGATTAAAGAGCTAAATCCACCTTAACCCTTAACTGGTGAGGATTTCATTTCTAAGGCTGCAATAATTTCATCTGTGGCCAAATCTCAGTTCCAGGAGCAAACAGATTACCAAAGACATTCTGAGATCAGTGTGAAGCACACTCTGCTTAAATGCATTATGATGAAATTGTCAGATTGTACATGATAGCCAATATCATGCATTTCATAGCCATTAAATTTATTTAATCACAATAATAATAGAAATTGAACAAGAAAGATGTCACACATATAAATCTTTTGGAAAATCAAAGCCTTAGATGAATATATTACAAACAAAATTCTGTTGGTCAGCAAATATGATTTAAAAAATATGTTGTAGGGAAAATGTGAATTTATAAATGTATTGTTTAAAGATTATACTTTTATGATTATTACATGCTTATTTATATCTTATTGGTTAATTTTAGGAGAAAACTAACATGTAAGTTTAATTAATATATTTAATGTTTTATCAATAAAAGTAGATGATAAAATATATCAAGGTAGACGAGCCCTTCTTACAAAATTCTTACTTTTGTACACTTTTAACACGTAGATTCTGAAAGGTACTCTATAATACACACAAAAAGGAAACTGTTTAATAAACGTAATTAGCAATTATTTCATGCGGCCTTCAATATAAAAGCCTGTTTTAAACAAAGAGGAATTTATAAAAGCTTTTACTAAGACTGCACTTTATACTGTGTTTGCATAATAATAAGAGCCAGTCTGTTAGAAAACAAGTAAAGGACAAATTAATAAGGTCATAATTTGGTCTAATGATGCTTAATAGTTTTAGCAATCTGCTCAAGACAAAGGTGGCCACTCAGACATAGCCAATTACGCATTTGTGCGGCAGATGAAATCTTTAATGATGAATCTGATTAACATTCAGTAACAAACATACAGGTTGAGAAAATGACCAAGCACCTCCTGCAAACATCAACTGAGGCTTTGTTCAGATTGAGGTCAGACTGGTATTCCAGAAAGGCGCATTAAGATAAAAAGTTTATCAAATGTGTTAACATGGATCTCCCTAAAAATCCCCCACAAAATCCCTGTTATACAAAGGTCACCTTTTTAACAGCTGACTTGTCTGATCAATTAGGAAAATAATAGACTAACCTTCTTTTTGAGTTGTATGCACTTAATTTTTTATTTTTGCACTTAATTTTTTAGAGAAATTTTAAATCAGTTTGGTTTGATCTCCAAACACTGGAAACATGATAAAATCATGCCATAGGACATTTAGCAGTTCCATTGCTAACGTTTTTCTACCAATGACTTTATGAGTAACTTAAAGTGATTCTGTTTTACTCATACTTGTATTCCTAAAATGCCTTGGATCTAGTTAGATTGGCTAATTATTTCTTATCTAAGTAAGCACTAATTAATAAAGTACTATGGTTAGACGAGCCTATCACAAATTGTATTTTTGAAATGTTTTATTTAAGAATACATATAGAAAAATGTTAAAAGTTCACTAAATTTTCACAATGAACATGTCCATTAAACAATAACCAGATTTTAGAAACTAAGCATCAACAAACAGCATCCTAGAAGTCCCTACCAGTCACCAGATCCCTCCCTGACAGCCCATTAACCTGTCTTTAAATAACATACATTAGTCTGGCCTGTTTATGAACTTGTGTCTGGCTTTTACTCTCAACATTATTTTTTGTGAAATTCTTCAAAGTTTTTGAGCATAGTTACAGTTCATTCATTCTGTTTGGGCATATATACCACAATATATACCCATTCTACTACTGATGGTAGATTTTGGATTATTTATCCATCCTACTATGGTTGCCATTTTATAGCTATAATAAATTGTGATGCTCCAAACAATCTTGTACATGTCTTTTGGTAAACACATGTATGCATTTCTGTTGGGCATAAAACCAGGAGTAATACTTGGGCTTAGAATGTACCTATATTAAATTTTATTAGATACTGTGAAACAGTTTTACAAAATGGTCTACCAGTTCACATTCCCATTAACAGTGTAATAAGTGTTCTGGCTATAAATAACCTAACATTATACCTAAAGGAACTAGAAAAAGAAATAAAGCCTAAAGTTAGTAGAAGAAAGGAAATAATAAAGATCAGAGTAGAAATAAGTAAAAAGAAATTAAAAATAAAAAAGATCAAAGAAACAAAGAGCTGGTTCCTTGAAAAAATAAACAAAATTAATAAATGCCTAGGCAGGTTCATCAAGAAGAAAAGAGGGTGCAAATAAATAAAATCAGAAAAGAAAGAGTAGTAGTTACAAATGACACCACAGAAATACAAAGAAACATAAGAGGACAGTACAAATAATTATATAACAACAAATTGGACAACTTGGAAGAGATGGATAAATTCCTTGAAACATAAATTCTTCCAAAACTGAAACAGAATAAAACAGAAAATCTGAACAGAGCAGCTAATAATAATAAAATTGAGTCAGTCAAAAAAACTCCCAATAAACAAAAGTCCAGGACCAGATCAGATGGCTTCACAGGTGAATTCTACATTTAAAAAAGAATCAATACCTCTTTCTCAAACTATTCCAAAAAATCGAAGAGATAGAAACACTTTCAATCTCATTCCCTATGAGGCCCACATTACCCTGACACCCAAACCAGACAAAAACACTATGAAAAAATAAAATTATAGAACAATATCTGTAATAAAATGATGTAAAAATTCTCAACAAAATATCAGTGAACAAAATTCAACAATACATACAAAGGATCATACACCATGATCAAGTGGGATTTATTCTAGGGATGCAAGGATGGTTCTATATTCACAAATCAATCAATGTAATAAATCACACTAACAAAACAAAGGATAAAAATCTTATAATCATCTCAATAGGTATGAGAAAAGCATTTGGCAAAATTTAATATTTGTTTATTATAAAACACTCAACAAAGTGGGTATCTAGGGAACATAACTCAATATAATAAAGATATGACAAACCCACAGATACTAACATACTAAAAGGTGAAAACCTGAAAGCTTTTTATGTAAGATCAGGAACAAGACACTCTCACCACTTTTATTCAACATAATATTGGAAATCCTAGACACAGTAATCAGACAAGAACAATAAATAAAAGGCAGCCAAATTGCAGATGAAGAACCTGTCACTATTAGCAAATGATATAACCTATATACACTGCTCACAAAAATTAGAAGATATTTCAAAATGAGTATGAAGCGATAAAAAAAAGCATTTGATTTTTTAAATTAAACAAGAACATCAGAAAAGCAAACGACAAGTCAAAGAGAGTTGTTTGATTATGCAAATGAGATGCAAAATCAACTTTTATTTCATTGGTGAAAATGCACTATACAAAAGGCTGAAAGTACTGAAGTATCTGCACGTTCCCTGATCTTGAAAGTGCACTCCTGCAATTTCCCAGCCCTTGCGATGCCCTTGTAACACGATGTGCCCAAATGCGAAGCCTGGAGAGCCGTAGGACATCTTGAAGCTGGTCAACATAGATGACAGTGGCAACAGCACTTGGAACATCCCAAAGCGTGATTAGTAGACTGTGGAATCACTTTCAAGAGACAAACACAGTATGAAGAAGATGAGGGCCGGGTCACCCACCTGCCACAACAGCAAGAGATGACCACTACTTGACCTTTCTGGTAAGAAGGAACAGGCGCAGCAATGCAACAGAGCTGCAGGGACAGTTTCTTGCTGCCACTAGACAACAGATATGCACCTAGACCTGTGATGGCAAACCTTTTTATAAAAACCGCCCACTTTTGCAGTGCTGGTCAACCTGGTCCCTCCCACCCACTAGTGGGCATTCCAGCTTTCATGGTGGGCCAATTGCAGCGCTGTTTGGTTGCTCCACTACCGCCCACCATGAAAGCTGGAATGCCCACTAGTAGGCGGGAGGGACCAGGTTGACCAGCAATGCAAAAGTGGGCGGTTTTTATAAAAAGGTTCACCATCACGGACCTAGACCATACAAAATTGGCTCCATCATGTTGGACTGCATGCCCAGCAACCAATTCCATTATCTGTTAAACACTGTAGAACCCATAGAAGGTGGGCTGATATGAGCATCGTCATTGGAAACATGATAAGTGGTCAACTGTCCTCTTCTCTGATGAGTCATGGTTCAGTCTGCAGCCTGACAATCATCATTACCTGACCTGGTGTGAACGAGGAACACGGGAAAATCCACATTTCATGTGAGAAATGGACTCCTTCGGTGGTGGTGGAGTCATGGTGAGGGCTGGCATCAGCACTGGTGGTCATACCAACCTCCACGTCATCAGAAACATATCGCTGCTATCAGATATCTAGATGAGGTCCTGCACTCTATAGTGGTACCCTGTGCTGGAGCAGTTGGAAACAACTTTCTTTTCATGGATGATAATGCAAGGCCCCACCGTGCGCATCTCATCAACAACATGTTTTAGGAGGTAGGGATCAAACACATGAACTGGCCTTCACATTCTCCAGACCCGAATCCCATTGAACGTGCTTGGGATGCACTGGGAAGACATCTGGGAAACCGTCCAATGTCTCCCACATTTCTTGAGCTGGAAGTCGCCCTGGAGCAAGAGTGGCAGAGGATCCCACAAGAACTGCAGGACAATCTGATCCTGTTCATGCCCCATCGCTGTCAGTGTGTTTTGGCAGTCTTGGGTGACCATAAACCCTACTCAACAGTCAATGTGTAGCACTCTCGTCCAGTTTGACATGCTTCTGTTCCCCTACCAATATGTCACTTGCTACTCAATCACGATAATTGAGTTTGCATATCATTTGCATAATTGAACAACTTTCTTTGAATTGTTTGCTTTTCTGATGTTGTTGTTTAATAAAATGCTTCTTTTTATCACTTTGTATTCATTTTGAAATATCTCCTAATTTTTGTGAGCAGTATACATAAAATCCTAAAAACTCTACCAAAGGAAAACCTATTAGACTAATAAATGAATTCAATAAATTACTATTCAGAATTGCTTGCATTTTTATATGCCAATAACAAGCACAAAGAGAATTTTTTTTTAAGATTTTATTTACTGATTTTACAGAGAGGAGAGAGAGAGAGAGGTGAGGGAAGTAAGAAGTATTAACTCATAGTTGCTTTACTTTAGTTGTTCATTGATTGCTTGTCATATGTGCCTTGACCAGGCAAGATCAGGGTTTCGAACAAGCAACCTCAGCATTCCAGATCAACACTTTATCTGCTGTGCCACCACAAGCCAAGCTAAATAGAAAGAGAAATTAAGAAAACAATCTCATTTACAGTTGCATCAAAAAGAATAAAATACTTAGGGATAAATTTAACCAAGGAGACAAAGTGCCTCTACTCTTAAAACTATAAGACATTAATTAAAGAAATTAGAGAAGACACAAATAAGTGGAAGGCTATATCATGCTCATAGATTGGGAGAATATTGTTAAAATGTCCATACTGTCCAAAACAATCTATTGATTCAAGAAAATCCCTATAAAAATGCCAATGTTTTTCACAAGAGAAGAATAAATAATCCTAAAATTAATATAGAACCACAAAAGACCTCAAAAACCTAAAGCAATGTGGAGAAAGAAGAACTAAGTTGGAGGTATCAAATCACTGATTTCAAACTATACTACAAAGCTAAATGCATCAAAACAGTATGGTAATGGCAAAAAACAGATATAGAGCTAAATGAAATAGAATAGAAAGCCCAGAAATTAACCCACATTTCTTTGGTCAATTAATCTATAAAAAATGAGGCAGTAATACACAGTGGGAATAAGACAGTCTCTTCAATAAATGGTTCTGGGAAAACTGGACAGTTGTATGCAAAAAATAAAGCTGGATCACTTTTTTTTTTTTCTTTTTTTAAATAAATTTTTATTAATGGTAATGGGATGACATTAATAAATCAGGGTACATATATTCAAAGAAAACATGTCTAGGTTATTTTGTCATCAAACCATGTTGCAAACCCCTCGCCCAAAGTCAGATTGTCCTCCGTCACCCTCTATCTAGTTCTCTGTGCCCCTCCCCCTCCCCCTAACTCTCTCCCTCCCTCCCTCCCATGTCCTCCCTCCCCCCCCCCACCCTTGGTAACCACCACACTCTTGTCCATGTCTCTTAGTCTCATTTTTATGTTCCACCAATGTATGGAATCATGTAGTTCTTGTTTTTTTCTGATTTACTTATTTCACTCCTTATAATGTTATCAAGATCCCACCATTTTGCTGTAAATGATCTGATGTCATCATTTCTTATGGCTGAGTAGTATTCCATAGTGTATATGTGCCACATCTTCTTTATCCAGTCTTCTATTGAAGGGCTTTTTGGTTGTTTCCATGTCTTGGCCACTGTGAACAGTGCTGCAATGAACATGGGGCTACATGTGTCTTCCCGTATCAATGTTTCTGAGGTTTTGGGGTATATACCCAGTAGAGGGATTGCTGGGTCATAAGGTAGTTCTATTTGCAGTTTTTTGAGGAACCGCCATACTTTCCTCCATAATGGTTGTACTACTTTACAGTCCCACCAACAGTGAATGAGGGTTCCTTTTTCTCCACAGCCTCTCCAACATTTGCTATTACCCGTCTTGTTGATAATAGCTAATCTAACAGGAGTGAGGTGGTATCTCATTGTAGTTTTGATTTGCATTTCTCTAATAACTAATGAAGCTGAGCATCTTTTCATATATCTGTTGGCCATTTGTATCTCTTCCTGGGAAAAGTGTCTGTTCATGTCCTCTTCCCATTTTTTTATTGGATTGTTTGTTTGTTTGTTGTTGAGTTTTATGAGTTCTTTGTAAATTTTGGATATTAGGCCCTTATCTGAGCTGTCGTTTGAAAATATCAGTTCCCATATAGTTGGCTGTCTGTTTATTTTGATATCAGTTTCTCTTGCTGAGCAAAAACTTTTAATTCTGATGTAGTCCCATTCATTTATCTTTGCCTTCACTTCTCTTGCCATTGGAGTCAAGTTCATAAAATGTTCTTTAAAACCCAGGTCCATGATTTTAGTACCTATGTCTTCTTCTATGTACTTTATTGTTTCAGGTCTTATATTTAGGTCTTTGATCCATTTTGAATTAATTTTAGTACACGGGGACAGGCTGTAGTCGAGTTTCATTCTTTTGCATGTGGCTTTCCAGTTTTCCCAACACCATTTGTTGAAGAGGCTTTCTTTTCTCCATTGTGTGTTGTTGGCCCCTTTATCAAAGATTATTTGACCATATATATGTGGTTTTATTTCTGGGCTTTCTATTCTGTTCCATTGGTCTGAGTGTCTATTTTTTTGCCAATACCATGCTGTTTTGATTATCGTGGCCCTATAATATAGTTTAAAGTCAGGTATTGTAATGCCCCCAGCTTCATTCTTTTTCCTTAGGATTGTTTTGGCTATTCGGGGTTTTTTATAGTTCCATATAAATCTGATGATTTTTTGTTCCATTTCTTTAAAAAATCTCATAGGGATTTTGATGGGAATTGCATTAAATTTGTATATTGCTTTGGGTAATATGGCCATTTTGATTATATTTATTCTTCCTATCCAAGAACAAGGAATATTTTTCCATCTCATTGTATCTTTTTCGATTTCCCTTAACAATGCTTTGTAATTTTCATTCTATAGGTCCTTTACGTTCTTTGTTATGTTTATTCCTAGGTATTTTATTTTTTTTGTTGCAATCGTGAAGGGGATTATTTTTTTGAGTTCGTTTTCTAATATTTCATTGTTGGCATATAGAAAGGCTATGGACTTTTGTATGTTAATTTTGTATCCTGCGACCTTACTGTATTGGTTTATTGTTTCTAATAATCTTTTTGTGGAGTCCTTTGGGTTTTCGATGTATAGGATCATATCATCAGCAAAAAGTGATAGCTTTACTTCTTCTTTTCCGATATGGATGCCTTTTATTTCTTTGTCTTGTCTGATTGCTCTGGCCAGAACTTCTAGCACCACGTTGAATAAGAGTGGAGAGAGTGGACAACCCTGTCTTGTTCCTGATTTAAGGTAGAAAGTCCTCAGTTTTATGCCGTTTAATAGGATGTTGGCTGATGGTTTATCATATATGGCCTTTATCATGTTGAGATATTTTCCTTCTATACCCATTTTGTTGAGAGTCTTAAACATAAAATTGTGTTGTATTTTATCAAAAGCCTTTTCTGCATCTATTGATAAGATCATGTGGTTTTTGTTCTTTGTTTTGTTGATATGGTGTATTACGTTAACCGTTTTGCGTATGTTGAACCATCCTTGAGATTCTGGGATGAATCCCACTTGATCATGATGTATTATTTTTTTAATATGTTGTTGTATTCGGTTTGCCAGTATTTTGTTTAGTATTTTAGCATCTGTATTCATTAGAGATATTGGTCTGTAGTTTTCTTTCTTTGTGCCATCCTTGCCAGGTTTTGGTATGAGGGTTATGTTGGCCTCATAAAATGTGTTTGGAAGTATTGCTTCTTCTTCAATTTTTTGGAAGACTTTGAGTAGAATAGGAACCAAGTCTTCTTTGAATGTTTGATAGAATTCACTAGTATAACCGTCTGGGCCTGGACTTTTATTTTTGGGGAGATTTTTAATAGTTTTTTCTATTTCCTCCCTGCTGATTGGTCTGTTTAGGCTTTCTGCTTCTTCATGACTCAGTCTAGGAAGGTTGTATTGTTCTAGGAATTTATCCATTTCTTCTAGATTGTTGTATTTGGTGGCATATAATTTTTCATAGTATTCTACAATAATTCTTTGTATTTCTATGATGTCTGTGGTGATCTCTCCTCTTTCATTTTGGATTTTATTTATTTGAGTCCTGTGTCTTTTTTCCTTGGTGAGTCTTGCCAAGGGTTTGTCAATTTTGTTGATCTTTTCAAAGAACCAGCTCCTTGTTTTATTGATTTTTTCTATAGTTTTTCTGTTCTCTATTTCATTTATTTCTGCTCTGATTTTTATTATCTCCTTTCTTCGGCTGGTTTTGGGTTGTCTTTGTTCTTCTTTTTCTAGTTCCTTAAGGTGTGAAGTTAAGTGGTTTACTTCGGCTCTCTCTTGTTTGTTCATATAGGCCTGAAGTGATATGAACTTTCCTCTTATTACTGCTTTTGCTGCATCCCAGAGATTCTGATATGTCGTATTTTCATTTTCATTTGTCTGTATATATCTTTTGATCTCTGCGCTTATTTCTTCTTTGACCCATTCATTTTTTAGAAGTATGTTGTTTAGTTTCCACATTTTTGTGGGTTTTTCCCCCTCTTTTTTGCAGTTGAATTCTAGTTTCAAGGCTTTATGATCAGAAAATATGCTTGGTACAATTTCAATTTTTCTAAATTTGCTGATATTGTCTTTGTGGCCCAACATATGGTCAATTCTTGAGAATGTTCCATGTACACTAGAGAAAAATGTATACTCTGTCGCTTTGGGATGAAGTGTCCTGTAGATGTCTATCATATCCAGGTGTTCTAGTATTTCGTTTAAGGCCACTATATCTTTATTGATTCTCTGTTTGGATGACCGATCTAGAGCCGTCAGTGGTGTATTGAGGTCTCCAAGTATGATTGTATTTTTGTTAGTTTTTGTTTTAAGGTCAATAAGTAGCTGTCTTATATATTTTGGTGCTCCTTGGTTTGGTGCATATATATTAAGGATTGTTATGTCTTCTTGATTCAGCTTCCCCTTAATCATTATGAAATGACCATTTTTGTCTCTGAGTACTTTTTCTGTCTTGTAGTCAGCATTATTAGATATGAGTATTGCTACACCTGCTTTTTTTTGGGTGTTGTTTGCTTGGAGTATTGTTTTCCAGCCTTTCACTTTGAATTTGTTTTTATCCTTGTTGCTTAGATGTGTTTCTTGTAGGCAGCATATAGTTGGATTTTCTTTTTTAATCCATTCTGCTACTCTGTGTCTTTTTATTGGTAAGTTTAATCCATTTACATTTAGTGTAATTATTGACACTTGTGGGTTCCCTACTGCCATTTTATAAATTGCTTTCTGTTAGTTTTGTATCTAGTTTGATTCTTCTCTTTTGTTTTTCTATCATTTGTTTTTGTTTGTTTGTGTTCCATACTTCTTTCCTCTGTTGCTCCCTTTTTTAAGTCAAGTGTTTTTGTGGTGGTTTTTTTAAGGGTGGTTACCATTAAGTAATGAAAAGGGTACCTACCATATTCATTGTAGTACCCTATCTTATAAGTATTTCTGCACTTCATCATCCTTTGCTACTGTTAATCTCCATCCTCTCCCCCCTTTTTTTCCTTTGTTGTCACAGTTTAAGTTTGGTTTTATTGTGTTCTTGGTGGAGCTGTTACTTGTGGTGTTGTTTTCTTTTGTTCTTTGAATCTGGTTGGAAAAACCCCCTTAGTATTTCCTGGAGTGGGGGCTTTCTGTTGATAAATTCTCTCATCTTTTCTGTATTTGTGAATGTTTTTATATCTCCTTCATACTTGAAGGATAGCTTTGATGGGTATAGTATTCTTGGCTGAAAGTTCCTCTCTTTCAGGGCTTTAAATATTGGGGTCCACTCTCTTCTAGCTTGTAGAGTTTCTGCTGAGAAATCTGATGATAATCTAATAGGCCTTCCTTTATATGTTGTACTCTTCTTTTCCCTGGCTGCCTTGAGAATTTTTTCTTTGTCATTGGTTTGTGTCATCTTTATTATGATGTGCCTTGGAGTGGGTTTGTTGGGGTTAAGAAAACTTGGTGTTCTGTTTGCTTCTTGAATTTGAGGCTTTAGTTCCTTCCACAGGCTTGGGAAGTTCTCGTCTATTATTTGTTTGAGTATATTCTCCATTCCATTTTCTTTCTCTTCTCCCTCTGATATACCTATTATTCTTATGTTATTCTTTCTGATGGAGTCAGACAATTCCTGTAGGGCTTTCTCGTTTTTTATTATTTTTGAGTCTCTTTCTTCTTCTCTCTGTTGTGCCTCAAGTTGTTTGTCTTCTATTTCACTAATCCTATCTTCAATCTGGGCTGTTCTGTTAGCTAAGCTTGTTACCTCGTTTTTCAGCTCGTGAATTGAGTTTTTCATTTCTGTTTGATTTGTTTTTATAGTTTCAATTTCCTTGGTAATATATTCTTTGTGTTCATTGAGTTGTTTTCTGATCTCCCTATATTGCCTTTCTGTGTTTTCTTGTATATCTCTGAGTATTTTTAAGATTTCTATTTTAAATTCTCTGTCATTTAGCTCCAAGGCTTCCAATATGTTAAGTCTTTTCTCCATAGATTTTTCCACATCTATTTGTGTTACCTCTCTTTCTTTTGTATCCATAATATTCGATTTCCTCTTTCTTATCGGCATCTGAGGGTGGTCTTATTGATAGCACTAATTAGAATTAATAAAGAGTAAAAAGAAAAAAAAAAAAGGGTAAAACACCCCACAAAAAAAACAGTAATAATTTATTATTTCCCCCTTTTTTTCTCTCTTCTCTTTCCCTCCTCTCCCCTCCTCAGGGAAATATCGTGCCAAAATGGAGGGCCTGATTTGGGGTAAAGAGTTCAAGGGGCAAAAAAAAGGGAGTAGAGACCTACTAAATGCAAAAAAAAAAAAAAAAAAAAAAGGAAGAAAATCTTAGACAAGCATAAGATGATTTGCTTGTAAGTGATGGTCAACTAAGAGATATAATGAGAGGGATAAGAGGGAATCAGAAAAAAGGACCAAAAAAGAATAATAAAGAAGAAAAAATAAAAATAATAAGTAAAAATCTGTTGTATTAAGTGGAGCGAAGACTAAATACAATGGAGACCTTGGGTTGGGAGGACCCAAAATGACACAAAAATAAACAAACAAGAGAAAAAAAAATAAAAACAAAAGCAAAAAAGAGAAATAATGCCAAAAAAAAGCCTTGAGTCCCAAATTAACTAATTTGTTCGTGATTGAGGATTATATGGGAGGAAAGTAAAATGAGAAAAGAAAAAACGAATAGAAAGGAAAAAATAAGAAAAAGAGAAAAACGAAGGAAGAAATAAAATAGGAAGAGAAAAAAACAAAATAAAGCAAGACAAAAAAAAAAAAAAAAAGAGGAGAGAGTGCGAGTTAAGTGTTTTGGAGTATAACCTTAAAGGAGGGTGAGGATGAAGAAGAAAATGCAACACTCATGGGTAGTGTAGTTCAAGAAAGGGGAAGCATATGATGGGCAGAGAATAGAAGGACCGAGGTGGAGGAAATAAAGGCAAAAAGATAGACAAAACAAACAACAACAACAACAAAAAATTAGTGGATCAAGTTGTAAAGTCTGTGGGTTTTTCTTGATTTTGAGAGGTTAACTTCTTCCTTTTTCTTTTCTCTCCCTCTTCCTGGTCGGTGACTCTGT
Organism: Saccopteryx bilineata; assembly: GCF_036850765.1. Taxonomy (NCBI): domain Eukaryota; kingdom Metazoa; phylum Chordata; class Mammalia; order Chiroptera; family Emballonuridae; genus Saccopteryx; species Saccopteryx bilineata. The sequence goes on along the minus strand of NC_089491.1, from coordinate 351,514,009 downwards.
ACCCCAGGCTCTGCCCCTGTGTCACTCTTAGGTAGGGATTTGCAGTTGATGGGATTCTATGTCAATGTCATATAATTGGCTTTAGTCTTGCTGGAAGTAAAGGCTTGTTGGCGTTTGCAGGGTCCAACGATGAGAGAGTTTGCTTTCCTGGATTCTCTCTCCTAGTCCCCCCTTTCTGAATTAGCAGCCTGGTGATCCAGCTATAAGGCTGCAACTGCTTCTGCCTGGGGAGTAAGAGGCTCAAAGAGCTGGGAAATCCCCACTCTATCCCCACTCAGTGCAAGGCTTTGGGAAAGGCTCTGGCAGTCAGGGCCTCCAGTGTAATCAGGCGGGGGTGGGAGTCAATTGTTGTCAAGGTGACTGTTCAGCGCCTATCATTTAGTTGGACCTCTCAACCCAGGCTTTCCACACTTTGTAGCCTGTTTTTGCAGGGAAGAAGAGGCACTAGTCTCTGCTTACGACTAGTGTAGTATAGACCTTATTATCTGCCAAGTCCTTCTTGTTAGCGTTTATCCCTGAATATGGAGGCTCTATCAATCAGAAGTTGCCCCCGCCCCTTTAGCGAGAGGCACTAAAAAATATCACGCCTCTTGTCTTGGATCGCTGAACTGAGAGAGATCTTATCAATTAGAACCGAGGGTGCGCAGATTTCATGGGTTAAGCTAATTTCAGTGATTGGGTCGCAGCTGTGCTTCCGAAGGTATTTTAGGCTGCCTGCGCGCGCCCCTCCCCCAACGCTTGATTGTTAGCTTGAATGGCTGGGTGAGGTGCCCTGCCCACGGAGAGAATCTCCCAAGCCTCTCCCGCTCGCCCCACCGCTGGCGGCTGGACCACACCAGGCGCAGGATAATGGAGCCCCCTGGGTGTGCGGGCCAGCAGGGCGCCCTGGGCGCGTGGAATGCCCAAGGCACGCGCGCGAATGGGGCGCTCCGGGCACCGGTGGCCGGCGACCCCCACTCGCAGTGTGCGGGCCACTGGGAACGTCAGCGGTGCTCAACCGGACCGGGTGCGCGCACGGCGGCTCGCGGCGGCGGCTCGTGGAGGCCGCTCGCGGTGGCGGTTCGCAGTGGCCGCTCGCGGCTGCAGCTCGCGGGGGCTCGCGGCGGCTCGCGGTGGCGGCTCGCGTCGGCCGCTCGCGGCGGCTCGCAGTTCCCAAGTATATGGGCTGACTCACCACAGGCGCACTCCCTCGCGGCTTGAATGAGCGTCGCTGCGGTAGCTTCCTCCACACCCTCATCTCTCAGATTCAAGTGATAACAGTCCTTTTGCTTTCAGTTTGTGTGGAACTCCGGAATGCTCCGAGGATAAATTTTTCTGTTTCTAGTTGATAAATTTGTTGTGATTTAGGGGAGAGCTGTCGGACGCGCTTCTCACGGCGCCATTTCCGTCTGGATCACTTTTTTATATCATAAATAAAAATAAACTCAAAATGTAGTAAAAACTTCAGTGTAAGACCTGAAAGCATAAATCTCCCAGAATAAAACAAGCAGTAACTCTCTGACATCTGTCCTAGCAATATATATATATTTTTGGATATGTTTCCATGGACAAAGAAAACAAAAGCAAAAATAAACATACATTTTAGTTTTCATCAACCTGACTATCACTGTTCACTCTGCCCTGGTGATTCCCTGAGGCCCTAGATCTCCCAACTTGTGGGCCCACCCAAGTTGTGGGCCCACCCAACCTGTTTCCAGTGTCTTTTCCATATGAATGACTTGTCTTGGTTCATGCTTCAGACCTTCCTAAAATTTCTCAAACAAGCAGCATCTGCCCTTGGCATATCTTGTTTCTCTCACTAAGTGGCCCCAGACCCGGCACGTGGTTCACAGTTTGGTCTCTCCTAGACACCTCCAAGCTGAGCACAAGTAGCATCCATTGAAGGATCACTTTGTAGCTCAGGCTGGGTAGCCCCAGGCAGAACACAAGCAGCAGATGATATTGGCTTGCACTTCCCAGGAGGCCCCAGAACTAGCACACCGGGTGGACAGCTGCAGAGAACATCAAAGCATCAGTCAGCCACCTCCACAAGTGACACACTCAAGGGACAGAATCAGTGGGCACCAGAGCCCCACTGAAGTAAGTCTTATTACATGGGGTGGGCTCCTGCATAGTTGATCCTCCACACTGGTTGCAGTCAGTCTTTCTAGCTGATTGGCTTGAGGATAAATGCCTCTCGCTGGCATGCCAACAGCAATCAAGGCTCAAGTACATCAGAAGAGTGTACACAGCCTACATGGAGGAGGCGTACAAGGAGTGTCCAATTCAAGTGAATGGGGAGGCTGTGCCAGTGGATCCTCTACGATACCTACTTCATAAGAGCACTCTACCAACCCCATGAGATGTAGCAGCTCTACATAATACCTAATACAAACATAGAGAGGCTGCTAAAATGAGGAGACAAACATGGTCCCACTGAAAGAACAGAATAAAACTCCAGAAAAAGAACTAAACAAAATGAAGACAAGCAATCTACTAGATGCAGAGTTCAAAACACTGGTTACAAAAATATTCAATGAACATAGGGGAAGAGTAGATGAACTTAGTGAGAACTTCAACAATAAGATAGGAAACATAACAATAGAACTAGAAAACAAAAGAGAATCAGTCAGAAATGAAGACTACATTAACTGAAATGAATACAGTACAGGTAATCAACAGTTCAGTCGATGATGCAGAGGGTCAAGTCAGAGATTTGAAAGATAAAGGAGCAGAAAACACCCGATCAGAACAGCAAAAGAAAAAATCCTCCCTAAGGAACCTCTGAAACAACTTCAAGCGTACCCACATTCACATGGGGGGGAGCAGAAAGAGAAGAGAGCAAGGAATTGAAAACCTACGTAAAAAATTGATGGAAAACTTCTCTGACCTGGTGAAGGAAATAAGACACAAATCCAAGAACAGCAGAGTCCCAAACTAGATGAACCCAAAGAGGCTCACACCAAAACACATCATAATTAAAATACCAAAGGTTAAAGACAGAGACTCTTAAAAGCAGCAAGAGAAAAGAAGTTACCTACAAAGAAGCTCCCATAAGACTGTCAGCTGATTTCTCAACAGAAACTTTGCAGGCCAGAGGGACTGGCATGAAATATTCAAAGTAATGAAAAGCAAGGACCTAAAACTAAGATTACTCTACCCAACAAAGCTATGATTTAGAATCAAAGGACAGATAAAGAGCTTCCCAGACAAGAAAAAGCCAAAGAAGTTCATCACCACTAAAACAGTATCATATGAAATGTTAAAGGTCTTCTTTAAGAAGAAGAAAAGATAAAAAATATAAATAATAAAATGGCAATAAATATATATCAATTGAATATACAAAACGAAGTAAATAAACAAGCAGAACAGAAATAGACTCAGTGATACAGAGTACATTTTGATGGGTGCCAGATGGGAGGTAGGTTTGGGGAATGGATGAAAAAGGTGAAGAGATTAAGAAGTTCAAATTGGGCCCTGGCCGGCTGGCTCAGTGGTAGAGCGTCGGCCTGGCGTGCAGGAGTCCCGGGTTCGATTCCCGGCCAGGGCACACAGGAGAAGCGCCCATCTGCTTCTCCACCCCTCCCCTTCTCCTTCCTCTCTGTCTCTCTCTTCCCCTCCTGCAGCCGAGGCTCCATTGGAGCAAAGTTGGCCCGGGTGCTGAGGATGGCTCTATGGCCTCTGCCTCAGGCACTAGAATGACTCTGGCTGCAACAGAGTGATGCCCCAGATAGGCAGAGCATCGCCCCCTGGTGGGCGTGCTGGGTGGATCCCAGTCGGGCGCATGCGGGAGTCTGTTTGACTGCCTCCCTGTTTCCAACTTCAGAAAAATACAAAAAAAAAAAAAAGTACAAATTAGTAGTTACAGAATAGTCATGGGGATATAAAGTACAGCATAGGGAATACAGCCAATTATACTGTAATAACTATGTATGGTGTGAGAGGGGTATGAGATTTATTGAAATGATCACTTTGTAAGTTATATAATGTCTAATCACTGGGTTGTACACCTGAAACTAATATAATATTGTATGTTAACTGCAATTGAAAAATTTAAAAAAATTTAGTTAATAAAGAAAAGTATAGATATATACTTTTTGAAATGTAAATATATTTATACCATAGATATAAGTTTGAAAGTAAAAATATAAATATAGTTAACCCTTAAACAATGTTAGGGGCACAAATTCCCCACACAGTAAAAAAATCTACATATAACTTTGACTTCCAAAAAGTTAAGTTGGCCCTCAGTATTCACAAGGGATTGGTTCCAAGGCCCCCTGTGGATACCAAAATATGCAGATGCTCAAGTCCTCTATATAAAATAGCATAGATAAATGCTTACATGAGCCCTCTGCATCCACAGATTGCCAAACACAGATCAAAAACAGTACAGATATTTTTGGAAAATATTTCACAAATAAGTGGATCTGTGCAGTTTAAACCTGTGTTGTTCAGGCAACTGTGTATGTATAATAGCCGATCTAAAAACTTTGTCTACCTGCCTGACCAGGCAGTGGTGCAGTGGATAGAGCGTCAGACTGGGATGCAGAGGATCCAGGTTCAAGATCTCAAGGTCGCCAGCTTGAGCACGAGCTCATCTGGTTTGAGCAAAAGCTCACCAGCTTGGACACAAGGTCGCTGGCTCCAGCAAGGGGATCACTTGGTCTCCTGAAGGCCTGCGGTCAAGGCACGTATGAGAAATCAGTCAATGAACAACTAAGGTGTCGCAATGGGCAACGAAAAACTAATGATTGATGCTTCTCATCTCTCCGTTCCTGTCTGTCTATCCCTCTCTATCCCTCTCTCTGACCCTCTCTGTCTCTGTAAAAATAAATAAATAAATAAATAAATAAATAAATAAATAAATAAATAAATAAACCTTGTCTACCAAATCCAAAATAAGGGGCAGCTCAAGAACATTATATTTGGTGTTTTGTTTTTTCCATGTGTGTTTTGCATAAATCCATTTCTTTGCAGGTCTAGTAATTTTTGTTGTTATTGAAAACTGGATAATTTAGAGAATACCTTGTAACAATTCTGGCATCTGAACCATTGCTCTCTAGGGTTTGCTTTTTAATTGTTGCTTATTGTTTAGCAATGTCTTGGACTAATTGTGTAGGTTCTGTATTCTCTGTCACTGAGTTCTCTTCTAGCTTTATTTTTAAGTACCTAAAACAAATTTTTTTAAGCCTGGGTTCCTACGGGTCACGTTTGAGTTACTATAATTTAGTGGTCAGCTAATAACCAGTCAGATTTCATGAAATACCTTGACTTTCTCTTTCCCCTCTGCCAAGGGAACCTGTGTAAGAAGGCAACTTCAAACTTGGGGTAGTTTATAAGACAGACCAACCTTTCATTTCCTTCTGTGTCCCTCTAAGTCAGATAGAGCTGATTAACTGGAACCTTCTCCTTTCCTGTGTCTTTTGTGAACATGCACATTCATTCATGCAGACTTTTAAATCCCCTTTGAATACATCAGAAGTTTTCAAAGTTCCTTATGACTTTCTAGTTTACCAGGATTTCTTGTTAAATTCCTGGCCAGACTTGTTTGCACCAAATGAAATCAAAGCATTAGGTTAGTCTGAGGTTGCCAGAATGTTGCTATTATTTCAGTAATGTCCTGAAAGTAGGAATTTAAAATTTTTTTATCATCACTCTGATTTAAATAAAATAGCTACAACACTCTGGGAATAGAGATTTCCTAGGGAGCTGAAAGTTTAGAGAACATATTCACTATGCTGTGAGGATGTTTCTAAATTTTTAAAAACTGCTAAAATACACAATATATAAAATTTACCATCTTAATTTTTAAGTGTACAGTTTAATACAGTCATGTGCCACATAACATTTCAATGATGGACCACATATATGGTGATGGTCCCATAAGATTTTATTGGAGCTCAAAGATTCCTATGCCTAGTGACACTGTAGGCATCTTAGTGTTGTCACATGTTTGTGATGTTGCTGGTGTAAACAAACCTACTGTGCTGCCATTTGTATAAAAGCATAGCACATAGAATTATGTGTAGTACATCACACTTGATAATGATAATAAATGACTGTTACTGGTTTATGTATTTACTATACTATATTTTTTATCATTATTTTAGAGTGTACTTTCCTTAAAAAAAGGTCTGCTGTAAAACAGTGTCATGTTGTGCTGGCAGCAATTTCACATATCTCGGGTTTACCTCATCTCTTTTTTTATTATTTTTTTATCTTAATCTTTATTAAGTGAGAGGCAGGGAGGCAGAGACTGACTCCCACCTGTGCCCTGACTGGGATCCAACTGCAAGCCCCTACCAGGGGATACTCTGCCCGGCTAGGCCACAACTCTGTTGCTCGGCAACTGAGCTATTTTAGTACTTGAGGCTAAGGCCATGGAACCATACTCAGAGCCTGGGCCAACTTTCCTCGAACCACTTGAGACAACCCACCGCTAGGAAGAGAAAGAAAGATGGGAGGAGGAGTGAAGAAGCAGGTGGTTGCTTTTCCTGTGTGCCCTGACTAAGAATCAAACACAGGACTTCCACATGCCGGGCGACACTCTACCGCTGAGCCAACCAGCCAGGATACCTCATCTCTTAATTGCATCATTTTCAGTGTGCTTGATTTAATCTCATATTGTTTTGCATAGTAACATTCTGCAGTCTGTAGCCTTAGCTATAATATATCACTTAGTTATGTAGAAGGCTATACTATCTAGGTTTGTGTAAGTACACTTTTTCCTGTCCACCCAATGATGAAATTGCATAACAATGCATCTCTCAGGACATATTCCTGTGTGTAGGTGAACTGTAATGGTAAATGTATTCACATTGTTGTGCTACCAATCTCCAGCTTTTTCATCTTGCAAAACTGAAACTTAATAGTCAATAAACAACAATTCCCCACTTCCCTCTCCTCTCAGTCCCTGGCAACCACCATTCTCCTTTCTGTTTCTAGAAGTTTGACTATTCTAAATAGATCGTATAAGTGGAATCACAAGGCATTTTTCTTTTTGTGACTGGCTTAGTTCACTTAGCATAATGTACTCAAGGTCAAAGTCATGTGTCAGAAGTCCCTTCCACTTTAAAGCTGAATTATATTCCGTTGTACATATAAACCACTTTTTCTTTATCAATTCATTCACTAATGGACATTTAGGTTGATATCATGTCTAAACTATTGTGAATTATGATCCTATGATAAATGAGTCCACAACTATCTCTTTGAGACCCTGCTTTCCATTCTTTTGGCTATACATACGTAGAAGTGGAATTGCTATGATACAGCATTCTATTTTTAAGTTTGAGGAGTGATATAGCTTTTTAACGGATCTCCAGAGTAGTTTTTTCCACTGGCTAAGAAACTGTTAGCTTTTAATGCCTACTGTACTTTTGAGAAGGGCAGGAGTAGTGGAGAGCATCTCCACATTAAAACATCACTGACACTGTTGCCTTATTGAGTACAGTAGTTTCTCTTGGATAATGATTTTTCAGTTCATTCTGTAACCCTGGTTCATTCTCAGAGTTCTAAAATAGCTGGTAGTTGTTCTGCTAGTATTTTCATTGTTTTTATGGGAGACTGTTTCACCAAGATCCTCATTCCACCATTCCAGAAATTGACCTCCTATGTAATTTTTTTTTAATTCCCTGAGAAAAGAGGAGGCAGAGAGACAGACTTCTGCATGCGCCTCGACTGAGATCCACCTGACAAGCCCACTAGGGGGCGATGCTCTGCTCATCTGGGGTATTGTTCCATTTTTCAGCAACTGAACTCTTCTTAGCACCTGAGGCAAAGGCCATGGAGCCATCCTCAGTGCCTGGGGCCAACTCACTCCAATAGAGGAGCCATGGCTGCAGGAAGGAGAGGATAAGGGAGAGAGAGAGAAGAAGGGGAGAGGTAAAGCCCTGGCCGGTTGGCTCAGCGGTAGAGCGTCGGCCTGGCATGCAGGGGACCCGGGTTTGATTCCTGGCCAGGGCACATAGGAGAAGCGCCCATTTGCTTCTCCACCCCCCCTCCTTCCTCTCTGTCTCTCTCTTCCCCTCCCGCAGCTGAGGCTCCATTGGAGCAAAGATGGCCCGGGCGCTGGGGATGGCTCCTTGGCTTCTGCCCCAGGCGCTAGAGTGGCTCTGGTCGCGGCAGAGCATCACCCCCTGGTGGGCAGAGCATCGCCCTTGGTGGGCGTGCTGGGTGGATCCCGGTTGGACACATGCGGGAGTCTGTCTGACTGTCTCTCCCCGTTTCCAGCTTCAGAAAAATACAAAAAAAAAAAAAAAAGAAGAAGGGGAGAGGTGGAGAAGCAGATAGGCGCTTCTTCTGTGTGCCCTGACAGGAATGACAGGAATCGAACCTGGGATATCCACATGCTGAGCCAATGCTCTACCACTGAGCCAACCAACCAGAGCCTCCTATGACATTTTAATTATTTTTTAACTTTGTTGTATGTTTTTAATATCTGATAAAGTGAAATCCCTTCATTGGTCATTATATGCAAATCAGTTAAACCTATACCCTGACACCTTTACAATATTTATTGTTCTCATTCTATAACACAGTGCCTATTTAAAGCTTTTAATCTCAGACTTCTCAGCATCCATATCATTCACATGTGTATAAACTTCCATCAGTAGTAGCTTTCATTATGCAGGAATTCTTGGGAATAGATGTTATATTCATCCCTTTACCTGAAAATCTGAAAATCACTGCTTAATATCTTTCAGAAAAGTTTTATAATTTTCATCACATAGGTTCTAAATGTTTCTTAAATTTTAGTGGACTTTTCCATCTTGTATGAGAAATTAATATTTCCAGTATCCTCTAAATAGCCTAAAACATTCTTATATACCTCATGGTAAAAGTGAAAATTATCTTGAATATTAGTGATTTCAGTTCTTTCCTCCTTGGATAGAAGTTATTTTAATTATGGCTCTTATTACAAGTATATATTGTTTTACAAAAAAATCAGGAATTGCAATCTTAAACAGGGTTATATACTCACTAAGAAAGATTTGGTTGATTAGCTTGAAATTATGGGATTTGTGTGAAAGTTTAAGATTAAGACAGAGCTTGACCTGTGGTGGCACAATGGGTAAGGTGTCAACCTGGAATGCTGAGGTGGCTGGTTCGAAACTCTGGGCTTGCCCGGTCAAGGCACATATGAGAAGCAACTATGAGTTGATGCTTACTGCTCTTCACCCACCGCCTTCTTTTCTCTCTCTAAAATCAATAAATAACAACAAATCAGGGAAACTAACTCTCTGAAGAAAATACCCAATAAATTTGAATCAGGCAATTATTTAAAATACTTAATGAAAAGTTTAGATGATAAATGCTAATAAAGTATAATTGCTTAATCTTTTCACTAAAGACCAAATATTACTAAAAGTGTGGGAAGCATTTCTCAACAGTATCAAGGTATCCTAAAGGATCTAGAAGTTTAAAAAGATAAATTCTAAGCATAACAAACAAAACTTCTAAAGTTTTAATTAAATATGAATGGAGAGTGAATTATCAAAAAGAGCGTTTTAAAGTCATGGGAAATGTGAAAGGAAGTTTTGACCAATTCCCTACTGAACCATTACCTTTGTTGGTCTCAGGATGCAATCCAATTTTCAGTTCACCCTTCATCATGCGTTAGAGTAGTATATGTTATGGCAGTGATCTTATGATCCTAGGGTACGTCTAATTCTTAGGCAGAAGTGCTGTTTTAACTGAGGAGGATTTATTTTGAATTGACACAATGTTCTCTTTTAATAGTTGCCAAATAGGATGCAAGTACTTTCTATAATACAGTGTGTCCGTAAAGTCATGGTGCACTTTTGACTGGTCACAGGAAAGCAACAAGACGATAGAAATGTGAAATCTGCACCAAATAAAAGGAAAACTCTCCCAGTTTCATACCTATTCAGTGCAGTTAGATGTGGGCTCACGCACAGATTTTTTAGGGCTCCTTAGGTAGCTATCCCGTATAGCCTCTACTACGGGGTTTCTCCAGCAAACTGGCAGTTTCCTTCAACTGCTTATCCCACCGAGTAATGTTATTCCTATGTGGTGGCGCTTCGTTATAAACACGCTGATATTCACGTTGCACTTCGGTCATGGATTTGAATTTAGCGAGCCACAGAACACACTGAACTTTCCTCTGTACCATCCACATCTCGACTGGCACGGCCGTGGGCTGCTCCACTGTATACACGGTGTTACGTCATCATCTGCACATGCGCACATGCTGCCACATCATCCTACAGAAACTGGGTTTTCCTTTTATTTGGTGATTTCATCATCTGCGCATGCGCACATGCTACCACATCATCCTACAGAAACTGGGAGGGTTTTCCTTTTATTTGATGCAGATTTCACATTTCTATCATCTTTTGTTGCTTTCCTGTGACCGGTCAAAAGTGCACCATGACTTTACGGACACACTATTTTGGGTTTCTTTTTTTAAAATCAGATTTTATTCTTGTCATTGATTTACTCTTGGTCTTCTAACAAGGCTGCCAATAAAATAAAATCTTCAAACAATATACATGTAGGTACATCATCAAGCTATACACGTAAAATGTGAAAACATTCCTACCACCTTTACTACTGAAGTAAGAGTGTAACACCACCTACAACAGAAAATATTTTTATGGAGTAATATAATTTTTATTGGTGCAGTCACGTAAGAAACACTATTAAGCAAACCCTAATTTGGTATAGTTAGTAAAAACAGAGAGAAGGGTTATAAATAGGCATAAATGAGAGAAATATGACAACAAAAAATAAATTTGTAGAAAATAAAAAACTAATGTCCGATGGGTGTGTGTAAAGATAAAAGGAAAAAGCAATGTGTTAAGAACTATAAATCAGAGAAAATGTAGTTTGTTCACTCTGCATGGTAATTAAAATATAAAAAAAGTATCTTCCACAAGCTATTAAGTAACATAGGATGTATCTGGGTTAAAAACATTAACATATCTAGAGCACATCTTATTTTCATCACTAAGACTGCCAACAGCTATAAAAACCACGTTCATGGCCCTGGCCGGTTGGCTCAGCGGTAGAGCGTCGGCCTGGCGTGCGGGAGACCCGGGTTCGATTTCCGGCCAGGGCACATAGGAGAAGCGCCCATTTGCTTCTCCACCCCACTTTCCTCTCTGTCTCTCTCTTCCCCTCCTGCAGCCAAGGCTCCATTAGGAGCAAAGATGGCCCGGGCGCTGGGGATGGCTCCTTGGCCTCTGCCCCAGGCGCTAGAGTGGCTCTGGTCTCGGCAGAGCGACACCCCGGAGGGGCAGAGCATCGCCCACTGGTGGGCAGAGCGTCGCCCCTGGTGGGCGTGCTGGGTGGATCCCGGTCGGGCGCATGCAGGAGTCTGTCTGACTGTCTCTCCCCGTTTCCAGTTTCAGAAAAAAACAAACAAACAAACAAACAAAAACAAAACCATGTTCATAAAGCCAGAAACAGCAGAACTAATCCTTCATTTGCAAAGTACATTGCATGTAAAATCATTTCAGATTTTAGATTTCCAGCTAAATTCAATATTTAAAAAGAACCATTTTATTAAAACAAGTAAAAAGTAATATTCAAATTTTGGTGTGCTACTATTAGGTAGGACTGAAAAATAAAGTAAAATGTAAGTTATCTCTCAGTAACACAGGTGATGCTTATGTTCAGTTAACATATAGGATAAATTATGTAATTTCCTAAATCACTAATATAATAAAAGTGTGTGACATGGATGGATACGATATGGGCACAGCTATAAAAGATGAAGTTATATGTGAAAGCTAATTCCCAGTTGTCCCAACCAAAATAAGGTCATTCTTACCCTCCGGTCTAAACTTCTTATCAGGCAAGACAATGGAACAAAAACTTGTTACAAAATTTTTACTACATTTCCAACTGGGAAGAGTAAATTAAAAAAAATAAAATATATAACCCTGCCAGAATTTTTCAATGTTCCCATACTGCCAATTTTACCTTCTTTGGAAGAAAGACAAGCTCTATTTTTCCCCCATAGAAAAGTATTCATTGTAAGGCATAATTCACCAGCCCACAAAGGAACAGTACTCTTCCTGTGAGCATTCAATTAACTGTATGCTTATAAATGACATTTCCTCTGAGTGTGTATTAAAATTCACCTTATAAAATCCACAACAGTAGAGCATTTCTTGTTGCTAAGGGACAAAGACTATTGCATGATGCTAAAAAAAGAATATTATAGTTTAAATTGTTTATGTGCTAGCCATCATCAGACAATTTAAATACTAAAACAGAGAAATTTTCTAAACTCTAATTATGTCAGTTAATGTTGGTATAATGAATGATCCTGTAATTTTTAAAAACTAAAGACTTTTAAAGTAATATCAATAATAATAAAGCATTATTATCAATATTATAGTTGTATGAGCTCTTGCATCCTATGTGGTTTATAGGAATTAACTCATTTAATCTTCGTAACAACCTTATTGGTTAGGTATTATTACTTCCCCAGTTTTAGGTCATGGAACTAATAAAGAGGCAGAAACGAATTTGATATCCAACTGGTCTCACTGCAGAATTTACATTTTTATCTGCCACACAATATTACACTACAAAAACATTTTTAAAAATCTTACATTTAGTTACCTGACATTTGATGTTTTTTAGAGTGATGTTATTCATAGTTCTTTAAGAACATACCTAGTCTTTCTTATTCATAGAACAAATCTGCTCAAAGTACTTCCACCCTTTGGTGGAACTGTATTTATAACCAAATTGTTTGCATTATCATGATAACTTGAATCTACTTGGTTTAGGGATGTGCACTAGCAGTTGACGTTGAGTGGAAATCCGATCCTTATTTTACAAGGCTAATCTTTGGGTCATGTCTTTGTCTCCAATGTATATTTAATCCTGATTAGGTTTAAATGAGATTAGAAAACACACAAAAGGTGACGTCACGGAAATGGCGCCGTGAGCAGCGCGTCCGACAGCTCTCCCCTAAATCACAACAAATTTATCAACTAGAAACAGAAAAATTTATCCTTGGAGCATTCCGGAGTTCCACACAAACTGATAGCGAAAGGACTGTTATCACTTGAATCTGAGAGACGAGGGTGTGCAGGAATCGACCACAGGGACGTTCTTTCAAACCGCAAGGAAGTGCGCCTGTGGTGAGTCAGCCCATATACTTGGGAACCGCGAGACACCGCCAGCGGCCGCCGCGAGCCGCCACCGCGAGCCGCCGCGAGCAGCCACGCACGCGCCCGGTCCGGTTGAGCACCGCTGACGTTCCCAGCGGCCCGCACACTGCGAGTGGGGGTCGCCGGCCACCGGTGCCCGGAGCGCCCCATTCGCGCGCGTGCCTTGGGCATTCCACGCGCCCAGGGCGCCCTGCTGGGCCGCACACCCAGGGGGCTCCATTATCCTGCGCCTGGTGCGGTCCAGCCGCCAGCGGCGGGGCGGGCGGGAGAGGCTTGGGAGATTCTCTCCGTGGGTGGGACACCTCACCCAGCCATTCAAGCTAACAATCAAGCGTTGGGGGAGGGGCGTGCGCAGGCAGCCTAAAATACCTTCGGAAGCACAGCTGCGACCCAATCACTGAAATTAGCTTAACCCATGAAATCTGCGCACCCTCGGTTCTAATTGATAAGATCTCTCTCAGTTCAGCGATCCAAGACAAGAGGCGTGATATTTTTTAGTGCCTCTCGCTAAAGGGGCGGGGGCAACTTCTGATTGATAGAGCCTCCATATTCAGGGATAAACGCTAACAAGAAGGACTTGGCAGATAATAAGGTCTATACTACACTAGTCGTAAGCAGAGACTAGTGCCTCTTCTTCCCTGCAAAAACAGGCTACAAAGTGTGGAAAGCCTGGGTTGAGAGGTCCAACTAAATGATAGGCGCTGAACAGTCACCTTGACAACAATTGACTCCCACCCCCGCCTGATTACACTGGAGGCCCTGACTGCCAGAGCCTTTCCCAAAGCCTTGCACTGAGTGGGGATAGAGTGGGAATTTCCCAGCTCTTTGAGCCTCTTACTCCCCAGGCAGAAGCAGTTGCAGCCTTATAGCTGGATCACCAGGCTGCTAATTCAGAAAGGGGGGACTAGGAGAGAGAATCCAGGAAAGCAAACTCTCTCATCGTTGGACCCTGCAAACGCCAACAAGCCTTTACTTCCAGCAAGACTAAAGCCAATTATATGACATTGACATAGAATCCCATCAACTGCAAATCCCTACCTAAGAGTGACACAGGGGCAGAGCCTGGGGTACAGAGTCACCGACCAGGAAGAGGGAGAGAAAAGAAAAAGGAAGAAGTTAACCTCTCAAAATCAAGAAAAACCCACAGACTTTACAACTTGATCCACTAATTTTTTTTTGTTGTTGTTGTTGTTTGTTTCTTCTATCTTTTTGCCTTTATTTCCTCCACCTCGGTCCTTCTATTCTCTGCCCATCTTATGCTTCCCCTTTCTTGAACTACACTACCCATGAGTGTTGCATTTTATTTTTCTTCTTCATCCTCACCCTCCTTTAAGGTTATACTCCAAAACACTTAACTCGCACTCTCTCCTCTTTTTTTTTTTTTTTTGTCTTGCTTTATTTTGTTTTTTTCTCTTCCTATTTTATTTCTTCCTTCGTTTTTCTCTTTTTCTTATTTTTTCCTTTCTATTAGTTTTTTCTTTTCTCATTTTACTTTCCTCCCATATAATCCTCAATCATGAACAAATTAGTTAATTTGGGACTCAAGGCTTTTTTTTGGCTTTATTTCTCTTTTTTGCTTTTGTTTTTATTTTTTTTCTTGTTTGTTTATTTTTGTGGCATTTTGGGTCCTCCCAACCCAAGGTCTCCATTGTATTTAGTCTTCGCTCCACTTAATACAACAGATTTTTACTTATTATTTTTATTTTTTTTCTTTATTATTCTTTTTTGGTCCTTTTTTCTGGTTCCCTCTTATCCCTCTCATTATATCTCTTAGTTGACCATCACTTACAAGCAAATCATCTTATGCTTGTCTAAGATTTTCTTTCTTTTTTTTTTTTTTTTTTTTTCATTTAGTAGGTCCCTACTCCCTTTTTAATGCCCCTTGAACTCTTCACCCCAAATCAGGCCCTCCATTATAGGCACGATATTTCCCTGAGGAGGGGAGAGGAGGGAAAGAGAAGAGAGAAAAAAAGGGGGAAATAATAAATTATTACTGTTTTTTTTTGTGGGGTGTTTTACCTTTTTTTGTTTTGTTTTGTTTTTTGTTTTTACTCTTTATTAATTCTAATCAGTGCTATTAATAAGACCACCCTCAGATGCCGATAAGAAAGAGGAAATCGAATATTATGGATACAAAAGAAAGAGAGGTAACACAAATAGATGTGGAAAAATCTATGGAGAAAAGACTTAACATATTGGAAGCCTTGGAGCTAAATGACAGAGAATTTAAAATAGAAATCTTAAAAATACTCAGAGATATACAAGAAAACACAGAAAGGCAATATAGGGAGATCAGAAAACAACTCAATGAACACAAAGAATATATTACCAAGGAAATTGAAACTATAAAAACAAATCAAACAGAAATGAAAAACTCAATTCACGAGCTGAAAAACGAGATAACAAGCTTAGCTAACAGAACAGCCCAGATTGAAGATAGGATTAGTGAAATAGAAGACAAACAACTTGAGGCACAACAGAGAGAAGAAGAAAGAGACTCAAAAATAATAAAAAACGAGAAAGCCCTACAGGAATTGTCTGACTCCATCAGAAAGAATAACATAAGAATAATAGGTATATCAGAGGGAGAAGAGAAAGAAAATGGAATGGAGAATATACTCAAACAAATAATAGACGAGAACTTCCCAAGCCTGTGGAAGGAACTAAAGCCTCAAATTCAAGAAGCAAACAGAACACCAAGTTTTCTTAACCCCAACAAACCCACTCCAAGGCACATCATAATAAAGATGACACAAACCAATGACAAAGAAAAAATTCTCAAGGCAGCCAGGGAAAAGAAGAGTACAACATATAAAGGAAGGCCTATTAGATTATCATCAGATTTCTCAGCAGAAACTCTACAAGCTAGAAGAGAGTGGACCCCAATATTTAAAGCCCTGAAAGAGAGGAACTTTCAGCCAAGAATACTATACCCATCAAAGCTATCCTTCAAGTATGAAGGAGATATAAAAACATTCACAAATACAGAAAAGATGAGAGAATTTATCAACAGAAAGCCCCCACTCCAGGAAATACTAAAGGGGGTTTTCCAACCAGATTCAAAGAACAAAAGAAAACAACACCACAAGTAACAGCTCCACCAAGAACACAATAAAACCAAACTTAAACTGTGACAACAAAGGAAAAAAAGGGGGGAGAGGATGGAGATTAACAGTAGCAAAGGATGATGAAGTGCAGAAATACTTATAAGATAGGGTACTACAATGAATATGGTAGGTACCCTTTTCATTACTTAATGGTAACCACCCTTAAAAAAACCACCACAAAAACACTTGACTTAAAAAAGGGAGCAACAGAGGAAAGAAGTATGGAACACAAACAAACAAAAACAAATGATAGAAAAACAAAAGAGAAGAATCAAACTAGATACAAAACTAACAGAAAGCAATTTATAAAATGGCAGTAGGGAACCCACAAGTGTCAATAATTACACTAAATGTAAATGGATTAAACTTACCAATAAAAAGACACAGAGTAGCAGAATGGATTAAAAAAGAAAATCCAACTATATGCTGCCTACAAGAAACACATCTAAGCAACAAGGATAAAAACAAATTCAAAGTGAAAGGCTGGAAAACAATACTCCAAGCAAACAACACCCCAAAAAAAGCAGGTGTAGCAATACTCATATCTAATAATGCTGACTACAAGACAGAAAAAGTACTCAGAGACAAAAATGGTCATTTCATAATGATTAAGGGGAAGCTGAATCAAGAAGACATAACAATCCTTAATATATATGCACCAAACCAAGGAGCACCAAAATATATAAGACAGCTACTTATTGACCTTAAAACAAAAACTAACAAAAATACAATCATACTTGGAGACCTCAATACACCGCTGACGGCTCTAGATCGGTCATCCAAACAGAGAATCAATAAAGATATAGTGGCCTTAAACGAAATACTAGAACACCTGGATATGATAGACATCTACAGGACACTTCATCCCAAAGCGACAGAGTATACATTTTTCTCTAGTGTACATGGAACATTCTCAAGAATTGACCATATGTTGGGCCACAAAGACAATATCAGCAAATTTAGAAAAATTGAAACTGTACCAAGCATATTTTCTGATCATAAAGCCTTGAAACTAGAATTCAACTGCAAAAAAGAGGGGGAAAAACCCACAAAAATGTGGAAACTAAACAACATACTTCTAAAAAATGAATGGGTCAAAGAAGAAATAAGCGCAGAAATCAAAAGATATATACAGACAAATGAAAATGAAAATACGACATATCAGAATCTCTGGGATGCAGCAAAAGCAGTAATAAGAGGAAAGTTCATATCACTTCAGGCCTATATGAACAAACAAGAGAGAGCCGAAGTAAACCACTTAACTTCACACCTTAAGGAACTAGAAAAAGAAGAACAAAGACAACCCAAAACCAGCCGAAGAAAGGAGATAATAAAAATCAGAGCAGAAATAAATGAAATAGAGAACAGAAAAACTATAGAAAAAATCAATAAAACAAGGAGCTGGTTCTTTGAAAAGATCAACAAAATTGACAAACCCTTGGCAAGACTCACCAAGGAAAAAAGACACAGGACTCAAATAAATAAAATCCAAAATGAAAGAGGAGAGATCACCACAGACATCATAGATATACAAAGAATTATTGTAGAATACTATGAAAAACTATATGCCACCAAATACAACAATCTAGAAGAAATGGATAAATTCCTAGAACAATACAACCTTCCTAGACTGAGTCATGAAGAAGCAGAAAGCCTAAACAGACCAATCAGCAGGGAGGAAATAGAAAAAACTATTAAAAATCTCCCCAAAAATAAAAGTCCAGGCCCAGACGGTTATACTAGTGAATTCTATCAAACATTCAAAGAAGACTTGGTTCCTATTCTACTCAAAGTCTTCCAAAAAATTGAAGAAGAAGCAATACTTCCAAACACATTTTATGAGGCCAACATAACCCTCATACCAAAACCTGGCAAGGATGGCACAAAGAAAGAAAACTACAGACCAATATCTCTAATGAATACAGATGCTAAAATACTAAACAAAATACTGGCAAACCGAATACAACAACATATTAAAAAAATAATACATCATGATCAAGTGGGATTCATCCCAGAATCTCAAGGATGGTTCAACATACGCAAAACGGTTAACGTAATACACCATATCAACAAAACAAAGAACAAAAACCACATGATCTTATCAATAGATGCAGAAAAGGCTTTTGATAAAATACAACACAATTTTATGTTTAAGACTCTCAACAAAATGGGTATAGAAGGAAAATATCTCAACATGATAAAGGCCATATATGATAAACCATCAGCCAACATCCTATTAAACGGCATAAAACTGAGGACTTTCTACCTTAAATCAGGAACAAGACAGGGTTGTCCACTCTCTCCACTCTTATTCAACGTGGTGCTAGAAGTTCTGGCCAGAGCAATCAGACAAGACAAAGAAATAAAAGGCATCCATATCGGAAAAGAAGAAGTAAAGCTATCACTTTTTGCTGATGATATGATCCTATACATCGAAAACCCGAAAGGACTCCACAAAAAGATTATTAGAAACAATAAACCAATACAGTAAGGTCGCAGGATACAAAATTAACATACAAAAGTCCATAGCCTTTCTATATGCCAACAATGAAATATTAGAAAACGAACTCAAAAAAATAATCCCCTTCACGATTGCAACAAAAAAAATAAAATACCTAGGAATAAACATAACAAAGAACGTAAAGGACCTATAGAATGAAAATTACAAAGCATTGTTAAGGGAAATCGAAAAAGATACAATGAGATGGAAAAATATTCCTTGTTCTTGGATAGAAGAATAAATATAATCAAAATGGCCATATTACCCAAAGCAATATACAAATTTAATGCAATTCCCATCAAAATCCCTATGAGATTTTTTAAAGAAATGGAACAAAAAATCATCAGATTTATATGGAACTATAAAAAACCCCGAATAGCCAAAACAATCCTAAGGAAAAAGAATGAAGCTGGGGGCATTACAATACCTGACTTTAAACTATATTATAGGGCCACGATAATCAAAACAGCATGGTATTGGCAAAAAAATAGACACTCAGACCAATGGAACAGAATAGAAAGCCCAGAAATAAAACCACATATATATGGTCAAATAATCTTTGATAAAGGGGCCAACAACACACAATGGAGAAAAGAAAGCCTCTTCAACAAATGGTGTTGGGAAAACTGGAAAGCCACATGCAAAAGAATGAAACTCGACTACAGCCTGTCCCCGTGTACTAAAATTAATTCAAAATGGATCAAAGACCTAAATATAAGACCTGAAACAATAAAGTACATAGAAGAAGACATAGGTACTAAAATCATGGACCTGGGTTTTAAAGAACATTTTATGAACTTGACTCCAATGGCAAGAGAAGTGAAGGCAAAGATAAATGAATGGGACTACATCAGAATTAAAAGTTTTTGCTCAGCAAGAGAAACTGATATCAAAATAAACAGACAGCCAACTATATGGGAACTGATATTTTCAAACGACAGCTCAGATAAGGGCCTAATATCCAAAATTTACAAAGAACTCATAAAACTCAACAACAAACAAACAAACAATCCAATAAAAAAATGGGAAGAGGACATGAACAGACACTTTTCCCAGGAAGAGATACAAATGGCCAACAGATATATGAAAAGATGCTCAGCTTCATTAGTTATTAGAGAAATGCAAATCAAAACTACAATGAGATACCACCTCACTCCTGTTAGATTAGCTATTATCAACAAGACGGGTAATAGCAAATGTTGGAGAGGCTGTGGAGAAAAAGGAACCCTCATTCACTGTTGGTGGGACTGTAAAGTAGTACAACCATTATGGAGGAAAGTATGGCGGTTCCTCAAAAAACTGCAAATAGAACTACCTTATGACCCAGCAATCCCTCTACTGGGTATATACCCCAAAACCTCAGAAACATTGATACGGGAAGACACATGTAGCCCCATGTTCATTGCAGCACTGTTCACAGTGGCCAAGACATGGAAACAACCAAAAAGCCCTTCAATAGAAGACTGGATAAAGAAGATGTGGCACATATACACTATGGAATACTACTCAGCCATAAGAAATGATGACATCAGATCATTTACAGCAAAATGGTGGGATCTTGATAACATTATAAGGAGTGAAATAAGTAAATCAGAAAAAAACAAGAACTACATGATTCCATACATTGGTGGAACATAAAAATGAGACTAAGAGACATGGACAAGAGTGTGGTGGTTACCAAGGGTGGGGGGGGAGGGAGGACATGGGAGGGAGGGAGGGAGAGAGTTAGGGGGAGGGGGAGGGGCACAGAGAACTAGATAGAGGGTGACGGAGGACAATCTGACTTTGGGCGAGGGGTTTGCAACATAATTTGATGACAAAATAACCTAGACATGTTTTCTTTGAATATATGTACCCTGATTTATTAATGTCATCCCATTACCATTAATAAAAATTTATTAAAAAAAAAAAAAAAGAAAACACACAAAGAGGTAAAACAATTACTTTAACCACGCAAGTTTTTCAAGTGTAATTTCACTGCAGTGTGGAAAAATAATGTATCTAAGTCAATGCAGCAACACTAAATGGCTTTTTAGTTTTGGCTTTAATGCAAAATTTACTAAAGCACTCTATCTAAGAATAGTTCATCTTTAATAGCATATCACACTTCATATTTGTTTTTATTTAATTAAAAGAGATTATTAAAAGAATTTATTAATTAATGGGTCTTATTAATATATTTATCTACAGCATAGCAATACTTCACATATCTTCATCATAGCATAAGTAGGTATGCATAAGCAGCTCCACATTCAATTGCACGAACAAACATATTTAAACTTACCCTTGGTTCAGCAATGTTTCTAGGGTCCTTATTTCAGCACCAATGAAAGGACATGGGAGTAGAGACAGGTTGATACAATTTCTACACAGTAAGTATGTAGCTGGTTAAAGAACATTTTTTCATATTCCAGATGGCATTTAAAGATAAAACTGTCTCCATGCCTACAAAAAAATTTTAAAAGGCCTTTCATAAACCCTGAACTACCAGATTCAACATCTCAATTTCACTCATAAAGGTCTAACAGAAAGTAGAGTGGATGTTAAAACTAAATATTTTTGAAAACCATTAGTTTAAAGTATTTAACCTTTACAATCTTTAGTCTAACATAGAAGAGTACAGAAAATAAGTTTTTAAAAAGAGTAATAGTGCCTGACCAGGCGGTGGTGCTGTGGATAGAGCATCAGACTGGGCCACAGAGGACCCAGGTTTGAGACCCTGAGGTCGCCAGCTTGAGCACAGGCTCATCTGGTTTGAGCAAGGCTCACTAGCTTGGACCCAAGGTCGCTGGCTTGAGCAGGGGGTCACTCAGTCTGCTGTAGCCCCCTGGTCAAGGCACATATGAGAAAGCAATCAATGAACAACTAAAGTGCCACAACAAAAAACTGATGATTGATGCTTCTCATCTCTCTCAGTTCCTGTCTGTCCCTATCTATCCCTCTGACTCTCTCTCTGTCTCTGTAAAAAAAAAAAAAAAAAAAAAAAGAGTAATAGCCTATTGCTATTACTCTTTTGCTAATGCCTATTACATAAATTCATTATTTTATCCTCATAGCAACTCTATGAGGTAAGAATTACTGTCCTCATTTTATGGGTGAGGAAACAGTTTCAGAGAGTATAAATTAAGTTTTTGGTTTTTTTTTTTAATTTTTTTAATATTTTATTTATTGACTTTTAGAGAGAGGGGAGAGAGAGAGAGAGAGAAAGGGGAGGAGCAGGAAGCATCAACTCCCATATGTGCCTTGACCAGGCAAGCCCAGGGTTTCGAACCGGCAACCTCAGTGTTCCAGGTCGATGCTTTTTCCCACTGCGCCACCACAGGTCAGGCCTAAATTAAGTTTTGAAAGCAGTAGACTGGGATTTAAAATGTCGAAATTAAAAACTCATGCTCTAGTCTCTTTGGCATGTTGCCTTCCTAAGAATCAAAATTGTTTTCAAGAGAAAAATGTAATTCTTTGTTTTCAAATAAAACACAATTGAGAGCACTATCTCCATATTCTACAGTAAGATAAAATAAAATAATAAAATAAAATAAATCTCCATATTCTACAATAAGACTGTCTATATTAATTGTGAAATGATACTTTTATAACACCAGTTCATTTTAAAACAGAAATTTATCATACAAATTTATCATACAAATCTGAGAATGTAATTTTCCACAATTAAAATACCAAAGTAATTTTGCTCAAGCTTTCACAGTATAATACATCTACAAGACTAGCATTCCATTTACAGTACACAATTCATAGCAATAATAGAGATCACTCTTATATATCTGGTTTCAGGACAAAAAGTTTCTCCATATTCTGTAGTTGAACAATCCACCAAACAAATCTCAAATATAGCCAGGACAATCTTCTTTGTGTTGGACTGCCTTTTGTGTAAAGTGAGTAAAACTTCAAGTTCTCATGGAGGAAATGAAAATTCCAGGTGTTGAATGAGCATTTGCTACCTTCTGTAGCAATTGGTGGTACAACAAAGGTGTACAGTTATGGCACAGAAGAGTCAATAGACCAAGAGAGATTCTATCCTACACACTGCATTACCCCAATCTCTTTTGCGACCGAATTACACTTGTGCCCAGAAGCTATGGTGAAAAAAGGAGTGAAAACTAGAATGAGGAGGCATCGGATGATGTAGTTCAGAAAAAAACAACAACAACAACATAGCTTTTTACTTCAAGCTCAAGTGTATGCAGTTGAAATGGGGAAGAATCTGTGTAAAAGATGACTATTAATCTATGTAAAGTTGTAATTCGAAAAAAAAAACCCACAACAACTTCTCACAATCTTCCACATTGTACTAAGCCAAGAAATTTTAACAACCACATATTCATTTTTTGATAAATGAGTACATTCCCACAAGAAAGAATTTCCAATTCCAGAGAAAATATTGAAATTGGTCAAAGCTGCAAAGTACTAATGGGAACATTATTAGAACCATATGATCTGACCATATGTTTCTGCAGACATTTGTAACCAAAGTAAACATTCAGACTTGTCATGAATGGTGCACCTTTGAGGGGGTAGCAACAACAAAAAAATCCCAAGTTTTAGTTGTAAGAGTCTTTTATATTTAAGTATTGAATGAATGAATATTATCATAGAGCTTGTTACCCTCAGATTTTAAATGGGTAAAAAAGAGTTTAGATGAATCCACGATGTTGAAAATGGGTAAGTAATAGATGTGTGGGTTATGTGAAGTCACTATTTTGGAATAGAAATAAGCCTCTCCTTGTCCCTACTGCTTCTAAGACTGGAGCTTAGACTAACTTCTAGGTGAGTGCAGAGCATGGGATAAATGTTTGGCCTAGACCTTCCTAGCCAACATTAGGAACAGGTATTGGCAGAATAAAAATGAATATGATGAGCAGACTTGAAAGTAACTGGGAATTGTAAAAGGGAAGTAGGCAACCTGAGACATATTTATGCAAAAGAAAAAGAACTTGGGTTTATGGGGCATTTGTCTATAGGCATCCATCCCTTTATTTGTTGGGAACAGATGGTTTTATCCTGGAGGTTGCTCCCACGAGTTACTGCCATCTTTTACCCAGGTCAAGTCCGTCAAAGTGTGTGTGGGATCTGCATCTGTGTGCCTGGCAATGTTTGGGGGAGTCATTATCAGACACAGATAGATCAATGCCTCATCTGTCTCAATGTGACATTTCTTATTTATACATTTCTTTGTTTTGAAGTTTCTTTTCTTTTCCTTCCTTTGTGATTCTTAAGACAGTGGGACATATTTTTTATTTTTTTACAGGGACAGAGAGAGAGTCAAAGAGAGGGATAGACAGGGACAGACAGACAGGAACGGTGAGAGATGAGAAGCACCAACTATCAGTTTTTCGTTGCGACACCTTAGTTGTTCATTGATTGCTTTCTCATATGTGCCTTGACCACGGGCCTTCAGCAGACTGAGTAACCCCTTGCTCGAGCCAGCAACCTTGGGTCCAAGCTGGTGAGCTTTTGCTCAAACCAGATGAGCCTGCGCTAAAGCTAGTGACCTCGGGGTCTCGAACCTGGGTCCTCTGCATCCCAGTCCGGCGCTCTATTCACTGCGCCACCGCCTGGACAGGCAAGACAGTGGGACATATTTTTAAAGAAATTTAAAAATTGCTTTTCATTTGAGAATTCACATGAAAATAAAAAGGTGCCTTATTTACATTCGAAGGGTTTAGAAAGTAACAAGAAAGCAATGTAGCTATTAAGTAAGTTTACCTTCATTCTTTACTAAAGTCTAATAAATCAGTAATGTGGTTTTTAAATGGTTAACGGCAGCACTGTCACCCGTGACATAAAATGAGTTTTCTTCTTCTAAACCAGTGATAATCAACCTGGTTCCTACCACCCACTAGTGAGTGTTCCAGCTTTCATGGTGGGCAATAGCGGAGCAACCAAAGTATAAATAAAAAGAGATTTAACTATAATAAATTGTTTTATAAAGATTTATTCTGCCAAACTTAGCGAAAATCTGACATAAAGTACTTGGTAAGTAATTATTATTATATGCTTTAACTTGCTATAACTCTGCTTTATAAATTTTATAAAATAAAGTTACTTCCCTACTTTATAAATCACCATTACTGTGAAACTGGTGGGCAGTTAGAAAATTTTACTACTAACAAAGATATAAAAGTGGGCGGTAAATATAAAAAGGTTGACTACCCCTGGTCCAAACTGTACTCAGACTCAGGTAAGCAATGGCAAAGGGATTTTGTGCAACTTAATTTAACATGCAGGAAGATTCTTTGGCTTTTTATTAGCAGAGCATTCTTGGAAAAAAACTTTTAAAAATTCCTATAAAAAAAGGTGAAAAAGATTTAGGGAAGGCATAGCACACTAACAATTATATTAACTTCCTAGCAAAAATACTGCTGTTTGCAGCAATTTATTATTTTTGTAGATGTATGTTAGTCAATCGGAAGATAACTCAATGGAGAATTATTACACATAGTGGTACCAATAAAACAAGTCACTACATGGCCCTGGCCAGTTGGCTCAGCGGTAGAGCGTCGGCCTAGCATGCGGAGGACCCAGGTTCGATTCCCAGCCAGGGCACACAGGAGAAGCGCCCATTTGCTTCTCCACCCCTCCGCCGCGCCTTCCTCTCTGTCTCTCTCTTCCCCTCCCGCAGCCAAGTTACCAATGGAGCAAAGATGCCTTGGGCATTGGGGATGGCTCTGTGGCCTCTGCCTCAGGCGCTAGAGTGGCCCTGGTTGCAGCATGGCGACGCCCAGGATGGGCAGAGCATCGCCCCCTGGTGGGCAGAGCGTCGCCCCTGGTGGGTGTGCCAGGTAGATCCCGGTCGGGTGCATGCGGGAGTCTGTCTGACTGTCTCTCCCTGTTTCCAGCTTCAGAAAAACAAAAACAAAAAAAAACACAAGTCACTACATTGTCAGTAAGATCTATGATCCCTCACGGGCACCACACTTCTCACAACCAACTCTGTAGTTGGATGCAGTTACAATGAATATGACTGAGTGGCTTTTTAATTAATATCTTAATTGGTTAACTTCTTGGTTATCTAAAATTTTACCTTTCTCTAAGAATATCTTGAGAAAGACTAAACTAAGTTAATATGAACTAAACTACATTAAAAACAAACAGTGTGGTATGTTGCCATCAACGACCTTGGTCTGGGTACTAAATTTCTGGAAATCAGTTACCTCATGTTTAATATAAAAGAGGTAGACGATTTCTAATGTTCTGGCCTACTCTAAAATACGAAAACAGTAATAAAAAATATAATAAAGAAATCAAAGCGGCATCTAAATAAAAATAGCCAGTCTCAAGATAGCATGGCTCAGTTCAGTGTGTAGAGCTGAACAGTGCCATAAATTGGGTGTTTACTATTTTCAAGTATGTATCAGATGCAAGAGTGACAAAGACAAACATGGTCTAACTTTGTACAAGTAAGTCTAATATAGAAGACAGAAGCTAAAACAAACAACTTAACATAGTGTTGAAGATACTATGTTGAAGTTATACTGAGGGGCCAAGAAAGTTAGATGAAGTACACTTAATGCATTTGGGAGGACATAAGTTTTCAGAGGAATAACTCTGTTGACTTTCTCAGGATGAGGAGTCTGCTAGGTTAAGAAGGGGACTCTGCACAGGGGGCGGAGCATCAGTAAAGGTGATGGATGTGAAACAGGATGATCTGGTTTTAAAACTGTGAAGTATAAAGTTAGCAAAGGCTGGCAGGAGATGAGGTTGGAGACGTTGGCAATGACCAGATCACAAAGGGCCTGGTCTTCATGTGGAGTTTTGACTTGATTTTGTACAGGGTCGGGCAAAAGTAGATTTACAGTTCTGAGTACGCAAAAGATTTTTTTTCTTTATAAATTTTTATTTATTTATTTATTTTCTTCTTTTCCAAGTGAGAGGAGGGAAGATAGAGAGACAGACTCCTGCATGCACCCCAAGTGGAATCCACCTGGCAACCCTTGTCGGGGCCGATGCTCTGCCCAACTGGGGCCATGCTTGGAACCGAGCTATTTTTAGTGCCTGAGGTGCAGGCTCCACGGATCCATTCTCAGCGCACAGGGCTGATGTGTTCAAATCAATTGAGCCATGGCTGTGGGAGCGGAAAACAGAGAGAAAGAGAGAAGGGAGAGGGGGAAGAGTGGACAAGTAGATGGTTGCTTCTCCTATGTGCCCTGATGGGAATCAAACTGGGGACATTTTTCTTTTTTTAAGCAAGAGAGACACAGACAGGTAGAGAGATGAAGAGCAACAACTCATAGTTGTGGCACTTCAGTTGTTTGTTGATTGCTTCTCATATGTGCCTTGACCACTGGCCAAGCCAGTGACCCCTTGCTCAAACCAGCAAACTTGGGCTTTAAGCCAGCAACCTTTGGACACAAGCCAGTGACCATGGGGCCATGTCTATGATGCCACACTCAAGCCAGCAACCCTGTGCTCGAGCCAGCAACTTCGGGGTTAAACTTGGAACCTCAGTATCCCAGGTCAACCCTTTATCCATTGCACTACTACTGGTCAGGCAAATACAGAATTCTTGAGTAATTATTGTATTATTTTCCATATGAACAAATGTACTTTTGCCCCACCCTGTACATAGAAGGGTATTAAACAGGTGAGTGACAGTCAGATCTGCATCTGAACTTGGCTAATTGGCAACCAAGTGGAAGGTGGACGCTAGGGAAAAGACTAGTGGCATAGTGACTTGTTAAGAAATATTACACTAGCCTGACCAGGTGGTGGCACAGTGGATAGTGTCAGACTGGGACACAGAGGACCCTGGTTCAAAACCTTGAGGTCACTGGCTTGAGCACGGGCTTATCTGGCTTGAACATGGGGTTGCACACCTTGGGCGTGGGATCATAGACATGACCTCATGATCACTGGCTTGAGTTCAAAGGTATGCTGGTTTGAACTCCAAGGTTGCTGGCCTCAGCAAGGAGTCGCTTGCTCTACTATAGTCCCCCAGTCAAGGTACATATGAGAAAGCAATCAGTGAACAACTAAGGAGACTAAGGAACTGCAATGAAGAATTGATGCTTCTCATCTCTCTCCCTTCCTGTCTGTCTGTCCCTATCTGTCCCTCTCTCTGTCTCTGTCACACACACACACACAAAAGAAATATTACACTAGTAATAAAGAGATTATGAGGGTCTATGAACATAATCACAATGAAGATTGAAAGGGGAGAGTTGAGTACTATTGCTCAACTTGAAAACTCAAATGACTTGTCAGTTTAAGATGTGAAGAACTAGATGAATGATAATGTCAAGACCAGGTTTCAGAAAAGAATTGTTTTGTACAAATTAAGTTCAAGATACTATGGACTTTCAAACTGTTGGGCAGTCAGCTGGATGGCAGGTCGGGAATCATCAGCATACAGTTCAAAAGAGGGTAAGATAATCCAGAGGAAGACTATTAACTGGGAAGAGAACTGGCTGAGAAAAGAATATGTAAGTTTAGTCCACTGCCAGTGAGAGGGGAGAAAGAGGGAACTAGTCAGGTAAACACGTGAGCTGAAAAGAAGTGTTGAGAATCTAATTAAGTCTAGAAGCCATAATATTGTACTATACCCACATTATTGTACAAGCTTCATCAGCAGTGGCTCAACTTTCCAGATGTAGTAACAGCAAAGGCAGACTGGTTAAACTAGGTTTGGGGATTTTGCAGGACTGGGACAGTAGAATGACAAAGGTGGACAGAAGGTTAGGACACCTGTGCGAGAATTGTTCTAGTGACTATGAATCACAAACTTAGAAGGGAGAAAGCAGACACTGCATGCAGGGTGATAAACTGGGAGAGAAATGAGGGGGTAGGAATGGAGTAAAAGCTAGAAAGATAGAGAATCAAAAAGGTAATCAGAGAGAAGCATACTAGTTTTCAAGGTTACATGATCGAGGAAGTCTTAGGGTTAATCAAAGTAGGTGGATGAAATGGAAGTGAAATCACAAGAGGTGAAGTCTTTAAGAAATTGAGGCTTTGGTGTTAGGTAAATTAGTAAGTGGTTAAGAATCTGGAATTAGAAGTTATGACACCTGGGCACTAATTCTGGCTCTAATGTCACTAGTTAAAAATGTTACCTAGAGCAATGTTAAATTTTTTGGATTGTTTTGAGAAGATTCCTTCTCATAAAATAATATTTACTAAGCACCTACTATGTAGCCAGCGGTACACGATACTCTAGGGCTGTTTCTAACCTGAGATTTTACATTCCTCAATGAATGTTGATATATATATATTTTTAATATTATAATACTATGATTCCGTCAAGTACTCCTTTGGAAAAAAAAGTAAGAAAATGAGGCTTGCTTTCAGAATTCTAAGACTATACCTTTCATAAAGAGATTCTGGCAAACAAAGGTGAACTAAATATAAAAGAACAAAAACATATCAAAAGTGGAGTCCATGACCTTGATTGTGGTCTAAGTATAATGTTCCCTTTTCCTCATTTATAACATAAGGATAATACCACCTTCATTGCTGACTTGGACAGGCTACTTTGAGTAGCCTGTGAGTTAATGGTTGTGAAAGCTCTATAATATACTACATGCCACACTCAAAAGCACTACAGAAGATGTACCTGCTATGTATGTTCTTGCCTTGCTTTGCTTCCATTATTTAGGTAAGTAAATAATCTAGACTAGAGAGACTAAGTGACCTGAGGATGGGGACATCAGGAAAAAACAGCATATCCTGAATTTCATCAAGAATGTATTTTTAAATTGTAAGCATTTTTGCATTAAAAACATAAAGAAAATCTGTCAAGATGTTTCCTGTGTTAGACAAATCTTGCTGTTAACTTATATAGCTCCTCTAACTAGAATCATCATTGTACAAACCAGTGTGTACACACTCAACAAACAGTGCTGTGTGTCTTGGCTCTCTTACAGCTCTGCTCACACTGTACCATGTGTTTACCAGTGTATGAATTAGGCTATGAATTTCTGGTGGACGTGATCATTCTCTTAATCATTTTTGGTATCCCTAGAGTACAGCATATCTCTTACTGCATAGCACGCTTCCAAAATGTCAGATGAATGGGTAGACAGATGAATAAATGCTAGGTAACATGAAAAACCGTCCATATTCAGTGTGCCTGAAATATAGACTTCTACACAATGAACTGCAATATCCTACAATAAATATTACATTGGAGACAGAAAAAATGAATTTGTCTCAGGGTGGTAACTGGCTTGAAAGGCTTACAAACTAGAAATATTTGGGTTAATTAACAAGTTAATATGAAATTCATTTTTATAATACAATGGGGTCAGAATAATACTGTTTATGGACATCTCATACAGAACTTGCAAGTCTAATATTCTTTAGGTAAAGTTTGTAAAAGTATACCCTTTAGAATAAAAAAGACAGAATATCCAAATTTCCTCAAGAATATATATTAAAATTGTAAAAAATTTTTTCATTAAAAACTTAAAAGATCTGTCAAGATAAGAGAACCTCTGGCCCACAACAGAAAGAATAAAAAAAGCATGAGGATAATGCTGCTAGGGCAATAAGAAAAAATTTGGAAAGAGGGTCACTACAGTATAGAAATTGGTCAAATGAAAAAGGTATTTACAAGAGCCATGTATCATGAGAAAGTCTTGACAGACATAAATACAGTAAGAGAATGCTCCATTCATTTAGCCATAGTCAGTTAATATAGTGTTGGGAGTTTAAGAGTAAACAACAGAAACCAAAAGAATAAAAAAAGCCCTGCCCTGTCTCATGGATCTTACATAAGATGTTCTCAATGGATTTTAGTGCTCCTTTGATAACTTTTTTGTTTGCAATGTACACACATTTTAAAACATAAACATGAAATGTAAAAAAGTAAATTTTCATAAAACTTAAGTCTTGCCAGTAAAAATAGATTTTTTTTTTCAAAGGAGCTCTAAGTGCTTTTCAGCCACAGGAACCAAATTTGAAGGTGTATTATCAGGATGCTGAGATAACAATGACAGTAGAATACTGTTTCAGTTTCCTAACCATTAACACTTGGACAGTGCTTCAGAATTTACAGAGCACTTTCCCATATTGCATAACATCTCATTTAATCCTCACAATTTGCTTAGGTAGGTATTGCTCACCCTGCCCCGCACCTCAGAAAGAAAAGGTAAGGCTCAATGAAGTAAATAAAATACTATGACCAAAGCCACTCAGTAAATATTAGAGCTAAAACTCAAAATCATGCCTTTGACCACAAATTCTGTTGTTTCTGCTTGCCTGATGTTAAAAAAAAAAAAAAAAAAAAAAAAGCTTTTATGTACTCTACTGCATTGGTATTCATGTTCAATTTACTTCTTATGAAATTATCTCCACTTTAAAATGAAAAAAAAACAAAAACCAACCCCAGAAATTCTAAGAAGGTACTTGCCCAACATAAGACAGCAGGTAGAATTGAACATATTTCTAAGTCTAATGATGACAAAGTCCATGTAGTATATTGCCAATCAACTTTAAAGACCAAAATATGCAAATATTAATATATCAATCTACTTTATTGCGGTTTGTGTGAGCCTATACTAAGGATGACACAAAGTAAATTTTTATATTTTGTACCTCCTGCTTTAGGTAATAATTCAGTCCCATAAGCAATACAATAAAGTTCTGACTGGCAAGATGGGTTACTTGGGTCCTTTTACAGCAGATAAGAGAGATCAATGTCTGAAAGGATGGTTAATATTTAAATATGAATATCATAAGACTTTTTTTTTTCTGAAGCATGGAGGCAGAGAAACAGACTCCTGCATGTGCCCAACTGGTTTCCACCCAGAAAGCCCACTAGGGGGCGATGCTCTGCCCATCTGGGGCATTGCTCCATTGCAACCAGAGCCATTCTAGCGCCTGAGGCAGAGGCCATGGAGCCATCTTCAGCGCCTGGGCCAACTTGGTCCAATGGAGCCTTGGCTGCGGGAGGGGAAGAGAGAGACAGAGAGGAAGGAGAGGGGGAGGGGTGGAGAAGCAGATGGGCACTTCTCCTGTGTGCCCTGGCCAGGAATCAAACCTGGGACTTCACACGCAAGGATGATGCTCTACCACTGAGCCAGCCAGCCAGGACCCCAAAAGACATTTTGAAAAAAAGAGAAAACATACCAAGATATCACTTGCTACAAAATTATATCACTATTTAATACCTTTAATCTTACCAACTACTATGAATCATATAAAAATGATGGCATCTAACCTAGTTTGCATAAATAATACTCCACTTATACAATCTCATACACTTTATAATACCAAGAAGCCAAATGAAACATTGCAATAATGAGTTTTATAGATAGTAATGTAATTTAATGTGAAATAATAAAATTTTTGGGAAAAGCATGAAAATCGAAATCATATAAACTGCTTAGAAAAGACCAAAATAAAAAAATATTCAAATTTATTATGAAGGATACTAAGATATCTACATGACTAAGCCTTGTTAACAAATATTCCTTTTAATCAGTATTTACCATTAGACTTTCAAAGGTTAATTTCTGGGAATAGTAAGTTTCATACAGCTTTTGTTTCCTAATATATTGAAGCTTGCTTATTATAGAATGGAATTTGGTTTAAGATGGGTTGTTTTGCACTTAGTCCAAGAGTTTAGCTACTGAAAGCACTTCATTATTAAGCGATTTCACCAATAAGGTGATCCGCTGGCTCAGATCCCTTGGATATTATAACAAGGCTCCATTGTCCAGTATAGGAAGCCAGGCAGCTAATGGTTTGTTCTATCAAGTGAAAGCTTAAGAAACAAAGTTTCCTTTTCTTTTTCTTTTTTGGTAGGCATGAAAATCACTTACATCTAGAGAATCAATAAGCCTAGGTCATCTGTCTAAACTTCCATGTCCTGAAGTGATGTTCTTTCTTGTATGTTTAATAGCTGCACAGGTACTTCATGTTAGTTTTAGCTTCCTTACACGTGTGTTGTCTGAGACGGTCTGAAATTTATTTTTTTATTATTAAAAATTTCAGTATTAACACTGACTTTCTTTTTACAAAAGATTGATTGCATTTGTCTAAAAAAAAAGAGACAAGAAAACTACCAAGAGTTCATAAAGGGTAAGGTATAATCTTGTTTCACTCATTAGTAAATCTAAGATTAAAAAGAGCATGAGTAAGAGTAACGGTGTGGTAATCATAGACAAAAAACAACAACAACAAAAAAGACACCACTGAGATTAACTGACTGCAATAACAAGTTTTCCTAGTCATTTTACATCAGGCACTTTGATTTTATAAAATTTTATAAGCAATCCTGAAAAATGAAATATTTTGATATGCATTACTATAGAAAAAAACATGACAAAGTCATACTGCAGAAAAATAATCTGGGAACATCTTTTTAGAAATTCATGTCTTAAAAGATCATAAGACTAAAAACAAAGCCTTATGTGAACTTTGAAATAGAGCCAAATTAAAAACCATGTAATAGGCCTGACCTGTGGTGGCACAGTGGATAAAGTGTCAACCTGGAAATGCTGAGGTTGTCGGTTCAAAACCCTGGGCTTGCCTGGTCAAGGCACATATGGGAGTTGATGCTTCCAGCTCCTCCCCCCTTCTCTCTCTCTCTGTCTCTCTCTCCTCTCTCTCCCTCTCTGTCTCTCTCTCTCTCTCCTCTCTAAAAATGAATTTAAAAAATTAAAAATTTAAAAACCATGTAATAATAAATGCATAGTAGTAGCATAGTAAGTGTTTGTCATTAACTTCCAACACAGCTATAACAAGTTTTAAATTATTCATCTAAATTTCTTTTTTTTGTTTCTTTTAGTTTTAAATTGAATTTATTGGGATGACACTGGTTAAGAAAATTATACAGATTTCAGGTGCACAATTCTATAACACATCATCTATACCGCTGCATTGTGTGTTCACCATATCCAGGGATGGCGGGAGCAGGGTGAGGGGCTTGAGCAAAAAAGAGAAAAAACTCATGGATACAGAAAACAGTATGGTGATTACTGGGGAGCAGCAGGGTGGGGGAGGTGAAAAAGGATATAGGAGGTATATATGGTGATGGATGATTCATTAAATCTAAAAAGTCAAGACAGGAAACATCTCTTTACATTGTACCTTCTTCCATGAATAAAGCCTTTTCTCCAACTGGTAGTTTTCCTGGTTCATGGCCTGTATGCTCTATATACTTTCAGCCCTTGAATAAATTCAGTATTAGATAATTATTTCATATGCATTAAACAGGTAAGGTAAATTACCTGATATGCGATTTCTATCTTAAATATCTCAAAAATCTTATAGAAAAAACCAATTAATTTTTCCTTCCTACCATATACTAATTATTGTTGGTCTATCTGTCTGTCTATCCATCATCGTCATATCATCAGGAAAAGCTTAATATAAAGAAAGAGTGCACTCCAGATATATGATTGATTTACTAATAATTGTTGGCTTGATATGTGCCAGATAACTTTTAAATGCTTTTATATGTAAAAGCATTTAATCTTTATTTAGTTCTCTTTAAAACGTTGCTTTAAAAACTGTGTAATCACTAATGAAAATGTTTTACCACCTACTCTATCATAAAGGGTGGTAATTTACTTCTTGCAATATCATCCTGGTAAAAATTAGGATCTAAGGACACAATATATGCCTGTTTCAAAACTGACATCATTGCAGGCCCTGGCCTGTTGGCTCAGTGGTAGAGCGTCGGCCTGGCGTGCAGGAGTCCTGGGTTCGATTCCTTGCCAGGGCACACAGGAGAAGCACCCATCTGCTTCTCCACCCCTTCCCCTCTCCTTCCTCTCTGTCTCTCTCTTCCCCTCCCGCAGCCAAGGCTCCATTGGAGCAAAGTTGGCCCGGGTGCTGGGGATGGCTCTATGGCCTCTGCCTCAGGCACTAGAATGGCTCTGGTCACAACAGAGCAACGCCCCAGATGGGCAGAGCATCACCCCCTGCTGGGCATGCTGGGTGGATCCTAGTCCGGCACATGTGGGAGTCTGTCTGACTGCCTCCCCGTTTCCAACTTCAGAAAAAACAAACAAACAAACAAAACCTGACATCATTGCCCCTCAGAGGGGGCACCGAAAAAACAAACAAAAAACAAACAAAAAAAACTCTGACATCATTGTACAAAATTTTTGAAACACCTCTTGGAATTACTAAAAGTTGTAGCACAACTCTACATACATTCTAAGTAATGGAAATGTTTAGCCTTGGACAGAGTTTGGAAGGAATAAATATTATCTAGGGAAAAGAGATGGTATTTGAGGTAAAGTTGGATAACATTAAGGTATGACTAAAAAATAACGTGCTTGTTTTTTCTCATGTTGTTTACCAATTCTTCTAAAGTCCATCCTAAGGGTCCAAAAAATGTTTTAATCACAGCATTGTTAAAATAAATATCTTGCTTCCCAAATTATTATGCACATATTCATACAATTATTCCCTAAAGGTATGAGTGTCTTTTCACATATTTTATAAAATGGTTTGCTTTGTTTTATTCATTTTAGAACAAAAGCAACTGAAAATTAATTCAGAGTAAAATAACATATTTCTTTAAATTATGGATTTTTAAAGCTGAAAGGGAGCTGCATGATATTAAGGTACTACATCCTGCATTTCATAATTAGAACATTACCCCAAAGGCACAGTAAT
This sequence comes from Saccopteryx bilineata, assembly GCF_036850765.1. Taxonomy (NCBI): domain Eukaryota; kingdom Metazoa; phylum Chordata; class Mammalia; order Chiroptera; family Emballonuridae; genus Saccopteryx; species Saccopteryx bilineata. The sequence continues at coordinate 351,478,682 of NC_089491.1, read as the reverse complement.
TGCCAACAGGACTGAGTGAATTAGTGGTAGAGCCAGGAATAGAGCCAAAGACTCTGTTCTTCCTCTACCTGATATTCTTTCTACTGCCCTGCTACCCTTATCAGTGAATTTAAAATGATGCCAGAGAGAAGAAATAGTTATACCTTTTCAAAATAATTTAGAAATTCCCTTCTAATCTTTTATAACTTAGAGCTCACTGATCATCTAAAAAAAATATGTAATACCAGGTGGGATAGAACAGATCTCAATGCATAGATGAATTCTTCAACTGGTAAATTATCAATTCAAATTTCTTTGAACTATGCTTAGAATTTAACATTCAATGCTATAAAACAGTTAAGCTGCATTCAATCAAAACACAATCAAAATAAAAGTAAACATGTTCATATATAATAATTCATTTACCTAAATAAATATAAGAGAAACCTGACTGCTGAGAATTTTGACTTGAAAATAATAAACCACATCACAACTTGAACAGCTCACAAAATTTCAAGTCAAATCACTCACAAGCCTAAATGTTCATTAAGTAACAGATATCTTAGAAAAAGATCAGTGAATGTAATTTTGGAGTGATGTCAGAGAAAAGCATCTTTTATAACCATTTTTGATAAGAAGTATAGCTTCATTCATAAAAACAAAGTCAAAATTTACAGAAAGACTTAATGAGCTTTAAGGGGACACTTTTCAGCTACAGTTACATGTTTACATGTAATTACCAAATTTACATATGATGTTTTCGGTCTTAACAATTGCAAAATTAAAGCCTTTACGCTAGAACATGTCACTTTCCCCCCAATGATGATGAAGCTCGATAATTAGAATTGAAAATCTGAAGTCCTTCATTTGGCACTTTATAATTTTACATAAGTTTGCTTAAAACATGCTTGTTTTTAGTTTATCAAACAAACAAATGTAAAACAATGTCAACTTAAAATACATGCAGTTTTCTTCCTTAATTCTTAATTACTAGGCAGTTTAATATAGGAATAAACTTTTCAAAAAGCTAATTTCTAAAAAAACTGTCAGACTGGTTGGCTCAGTGGTAGAGCATCAGCCAGCATGTGGATATTCCCAGGTTCAATTTCCAGTCAGGGCACACAGGAGAAGCGATCATCTGCTTCTCTACCTCTCCCCCTCTATCTTCTCTCTCACTATTTCTCTCTTTCCCTCCCACAGCCATGGCTCGGTTGGAGCAAGTTGGTCACAGGCGCTGAGGATGGCTTCATAGCCTTGCCTCAGGCACTAAAATAGCTCAGTTGCCGAACAACAGAGCAGTGGCCCCAGATGGGCAGAGCATTAAAAAAAAAACTGTCAGGCCCTGGCCGGTTGGCTCAGCGGTAGAGCGTCGGCCTAGCGTGCGGAGGACCCGGGTTCGATTCCCGGCCAGGGCACATAGGAGAAGCGCCCATTTGCTTCTCCACCCCTCCGCCGCGCCTTCCTCTCTGTCTCTCTCTTCCCCTCCCGCAGCCAAGGCTCCATTGGAGCAAAAGATGGCCCGGGCGCTGGGGATGGCTCTGTGGCCTCTGCCCCAGGCGCTAGAGTGGCTCTGGTCGCAATATGGCGACACCCAGGAGGGTCGCAACATGGCGACGCCCAGGATGGGCAGAGCATCGCCCCCTGGTGGGCAGAGCGTCGCCCCCTGGTGGGCGTGCCGGGTGGATCCCGGTCAGGCGCATGCAGGAGTCTGTCTGACTGTCTCTCCCTGTTTCCAGCTTCAGAAAAATGAAAAAAAAAACAAAAAAAAACTGTCAGAGCAATTTGAGGTAAAATTCATAGTGAAACATGGCTGAATTATACTATTAATTTTGTATGAATCATATGAAAACAAATAGATGAAAATAACTACAAAATATGAAGATTTATATAAAATATAAAATGCCCTAGACAACTATATTTTAGATTGATTTTGAATTGCACTTTAGCTAAGAAAGACTTATTAAAGGAAACTGTTTTGTATGAATCACTTTACCAAAATTCAAGGAGAGTAAAATTTACATTTCCAAACATAAAAGAATTTTAAAACTCTAATGATAATGAATTAAAGTGAAAAATATATTTCAAAAATTTAAAAATAATACCATTTAGCCAATGTATACATTATCATTTATAACAGAGTTCAATGTAAGTACACAACATATTTTTATAGCCTGACAGTTAAGTATTATTATCTAACACCAGGGAACACACCTTTATTTTCAGAAGGAGACTGTTTAAAGTTCTTTATATCCATTTCACAAGTTTTCCCCGGTTCTAATTCACTTATATGAGTTGTGTTTGTATTACTACCAATGTCATCAACTTTACTTTCTTTAATATGCATGAGGCCATTCAACTTTGTGTCTGTGCAATCTTCCGCTTTCATTTCCCTGACTGAACCAACTTCTTTCATGGTCCTAATTTCAGAAAGATCTTCAGCTAAAATACAATTTGAATAATTAGCCAAGCTATTGTCTCTACCAGTTTCAACTGGCTCATTTTCTTCTTCATTTGTCTCCACAGGATCATACAGTTCAGGTGTAAAATAGACAGAGTCTTCTGCTTCTTCTTCAAAAGCTTCCTTTGAAGTAGAAAGTTTATCTTTGTCACTTACTACAGACGATTCAACGTCTGGATCCAGCGGGGCTTCTTCACAGCAGAGGAGCTGTGTGGACTGATCTTTTTTAAGAAGAGCAGCATCAATCATTATTGATGGAATACTAGTTTCTGACTGAGGGCAGGGTCCAAGTGATGTGTTTACTCTCGGAGACGAGGACTCAAATTTATCAGTGAGTGGCAAAACAGTTTTACAATCCTTTTCTGCTTTGAGAGTGGAAGGACTAGAGGCACAGTCCTCTGATGACATCAATTTAGGTGTTGAAGTCAGAGTTTTACCAATGTGATACTGTCTCAAAGAATTAAAGCTAGACCAGCTACCTCTACATGTTTGTTTGTTGAAAGTTGGGCTTGAGGATCTAGAAATCCCGTTTTCTGCTTGTATTGCCTGACCGGACCCTTCCAATAACACTGGATCATCTATGAATACAAAAATTTTAAAATGTTAACTTTCTGTTCCTAATAAAATATTTGTTCTAATAAAATGATTTTGTTGGAAATACTAACATAACTGTATAGAATACATAGTTTTGAGCCCACAATCAGTAGCAGGACTTCCATCTTAGAATGTAAAGCAAAAAATATTAACTGACAAGAGTCTTAGGTCTCCTGTGATTCCTAACCCAAGTTATAATGCTGTATGGTAAAATTTCAAGGTTCACACTATGAACCTCACGAGTGAATGAGAAAAAGGAGAGGTAAGATAAAAAGGAGAGGTAAAAAAAGGAGGAAGAGGGATGAGTAAAGGAGCAACAGGTTGTAACAATTTGCCTTGAAAATCCACTAGTTAGTGACTGACCTAGATTAAGTCCCTTAAATAAGAAACAGACTACAAAGACTAAGATATAAAACTGGTTAGTAATCATACCTGGACTAGATAGAACCTAGGTTTCCTGATTACCAATTAAAAAAACCTTGAATTCACTATACATTTATTGCAGATAGAAGCATATACTAAAAACTAAGTATTTAAAAATTGATATATTAAACTACTATTGTCCATTAATTAAAACAACTGAAATAATATCCAATGATAAAGACCACAGTTTAGCAAATTTTTTAGGTTTTGTGGGTCATAGTGTATTTGTCACTATTCAATTATGCTGTTCTAGTATAATACTGTACATACAATATTCAACTCTGTCTTTGTATATGATATGTAAATGAATGGGTGAGACTGCATTCTATTAAACTTTATTTACAAAGACAGAGAGTAGGTCAAATTTGGTCCATCAGCCACTGTTTTCCAATTCCTAATATATCGCTTACCATTTAGAATAAGTGACTTTCACTTTCCTAAACTAAAAAATTCATGTAAGAGAAGTATCTATAAATTAGACTAATTTTAACATAGCCATTAGAAAAACACTTACCACTTGTATAGCACTTTACAATGCTGTGGTATTTATCATGTTATTAAATCTTCACAACCCAAACTTGAGGGATAAATATACAGATAATCCCTTTTCTATTAAAACTCAAAAAAGTTAAGTGACTTGCTCTTGGTCACAAAGCTAGCTTGTTAATGGTCGCCAAAGCTTGTTAATGGAAAACCAGAAAATGTGCTTAGGTCACTTGACAAGTCTGTTCCCATTTCAATACACCATACTATTCATTAATTTATGATAATACTCTATATTACAAACCAACGTAGTTAAGGAAATTAATCTATAACACAACAAATATCATTTCACTAAATACAATGTAAGACTACTCTAGCAAATGTAAATGAACAGAACCTTTCACACTTTTGTCCTTCCTGAAGGTGATGTCATTAGCAGAGATGAACTTTTTTTTAGTTATTCACTTAGACAATGTAGTTTTTGACACAATTTTGCTTTACCTTCCCTAGGATCTTCTGGTGATAGATGACTTGCTGCTTCTAAAAAATAACTTGAGTTACTGTCCTTCAAATAAGCCACTTTAAGTGTAGACTCACTGTCTTGTATGGGCTTTCTGTTCCCTTTAGATACATCAATGACTTTTTGGTGCTTTTTGGAAAATTCAGCCAAGGACTCCAGTGCACTTTCAAAGGTTGAATGGTGCTGAATCTGCTGTCGTACCCATTTGGAAAGTCCTAAGGAAAAAGTAAACCCAGTGAAGAAACTTTGGTTATTCCATTATTAAGATACGTGGGCTCTGGATTAATGGCTCAGTGGTAGAGTGTCAGCATGGAGTGTGGATGTCCAGGTTTGATTCCCAGTCAGGGCACACAGAAGCGACCATCGGCTTCTTCACCCCACCGTCCCACTTCTCTCTCTCCTCCCTCCCACAGCCTCGAATGGTTTGAGCAAGTTGGCCCCAGGTGCTGAGGATAACTCCATGGCCTCGCCTCAGGTGCTAAAATAGCTCAGTTGCTGAGCAACAGAGCAGCAGCCCCAGATGCGCAGAGCATCGCCGGGTGGATCCAATTGGGGCACATGTAGGAGCCTGTCTGCACCACACCCCGCCTCTCAATTAAAAAAAATTACGTGGTCCAGGCCGGTTGGCTCAGCGGTAGTGTTGGTCAGGCATGTGGAAGTCCTGGGTTTGATTCCTGGTCAGGGCACACAGGAGAAGTGACTATCTCCACCCCACTCTCCCACTTCTCTCTCTCTCTCCCCCCACCCGCAGCCATGGCTCGAATGGGCAGAGCATCGCCCCATAGGGGGTCTGCAAGGTGGATCCTAGTCAGGGTACATGCAGGAGTCTGTCTCTTTGCCTCCCCGCTTCTCACTTAAAAATAATTAAAAAAAGATATTATGTGTTAAGAAAAAAAATGGATAATTTTTCTAATGAAGCAATCTAGATTTTAGAGTATATAGAATAGTTCTCAATACTCTTTCTGCCTGTTTACCTTTCATTTATACAATATGCTCATATATCAGTAACATTTCTCTTCATACACAATGATAGTCAACTGGTGAGAGGGAAGAGGAACAGGAGCAGGAGTAGAGGGATGGGAGAATTTTTTTCAGTTTAGAATAACTGGAGAATAAGGCAAATTTACTTTCACAATTCCCCAGAAAAACTGCCTGCTTTTTAATCGTAGGGCAACTAGAAGTTGTGAACAAATCTTGAATTCTGACTTTTTAAATGTGACTCCTTTTGCAAAATAAATTCAAGATTCCAGTTTCATTGGTTCTTTTGTTCCACTTTTTCCCTAATTCCATATATACTTTCAACTATTATAGGGAGGGGAGTAGAGTAGGTAAAAGGAGTAACACTGTTTTATGGGCTGTTTTCTATCTAAATATTACATTACTTTTGTAAATATATAAATAAACAAATTTTATAAGGGACAAAATTTGACCTATGATATATGAAAATGACAGAAAAATGAACTATATTGAATATAAGGTGTTTTATAGTATGTATTTCATTCACTTCAGAATGAAATTCAAAATCAGATATTTAAATTTTTAGAAAATAAATGGTCTCTGCCAGTGTTATTAAAATTATCATCTTTTGGAGTAATTTAAAAAGTCACTATGGCCCTGGCTGGTTGGCTCAGTGGTAGAGCTTTGGCCCCCGTATGTGGATTTTCCAGGTTTGATTCCTGGTCAGGGCACATAGGAGAAGTGACCATCTGCTTCTTCATTTCTTCCTCTCCCTTTTCTCTTCCCACACCCTGCACCCATGGCTCAATCAGTTCAGCACATCAGCCCCAGGTCCTGAGGATGGCTCTGTGGAGCCTCCACCTCAGGTGCTAAAAATAGTTCGGTTGCAAGCATGGCCCTAAATAGGCAGAGCATTGGCCCCAGATGGGTGTTGCCGGATAGATCCTGATCTATCTCCTCTCATTTAGAAAAGAAGAAAAAATAAGTAAAATAAAATAAAAAGTCATTATGATGCTTTACGTTCAGAGAAAGATAGGACAGGGCTTCAAGCAATTTAAACTACTTTCATTACAAATAACATTCTTTTAATTTGTTTTTTCTATCAATCTACATTTAGAAAAATTGAATTTAAAGAAATCAGTCATCAAAATAAATTTGTATGTTGTGCTATTATTGCCTAGATAAGAAAAAATTTCAAACTTTGAATCTCAGAAAGAATAAATTAAAACCATACAGAAATTAATAAATACTTAATTCAAAAATTCAACTAATCTGAACTATAAGGTAAAAGTTTTTCTACATTTTAACATAAAAAAATCAACTGAGCATTTCCTTTAATATTTTTAATTTTTGATTACTAGAAAATACTTATACCACATAAAAATAGAAAAATTTCCAAAACTGAGAAATTTTAGTAACATATTCTATTTCAATCATTTTGTAATCAAAGTAAGCCTTTTCAGTGTAAAATGTCAGTTTGCTTTTGAGACTTGAAAAGAATCTGAGCTCCACCTGCTGACTAAACATAAGCAGTTAACATTTTGTTTTTAATTATGTCATGACCTAAGCACAACGGCTTGCTTTACTTATAAAATGAAGAAGCCTACTAAAGCAGAATTTGCTACCTTAATCCAGATGGATATGTTTTGATAGCAAACCAAATACAGTTAACTAGGTTCTGAAATGGAAATGTATAGTCCATGTCCATAGACAGCTAATCTGACAAATTTAAATTTTAGCATCTTTTTGTTATAGTATGGTATACATTTTCTAGCATTAAAGGTAATAATAAAGATGAAAATATTTCCAACAGTTCTTTAAAAACTGGTGGATTCCTGGTATTTGCCTCTAAAGAGGCTGTGTAACTACAAAAATAAGAACTACAGATACTCCTCAATAATGATGGGGTTACATCTAAATAAACCCATGGTAAGTTGAAAATATTGCAAGTTGAAAAATGCATTTCACACATCTAACCTAACAATCATAGCTTAGCCTAATCTACCTTAAATGTGCTCAGAACACTTACATTAGCTCACAGTTGGGAAAAATCATATAATATGAAGCCTATATTATGATGCCCTGCATCACCAGAGTATCCCACCACATATCATTATCCCAGGAAAAGATAAAAATTCGTAATTCAGAGCATGGTTTTTAATTTTGTACCATTGTGAAATTGAAAACTTGTAAGTTAAACCATCAAAAGTCGGGGACCACCTGAATACATACATATTTGTTCATCTGAGTGCGGGAAAAATGACCATCTATTTGATTTTGCAGCATGCAAAGGTGTTTTTCCATTTAGAAAATACTACCTCTAACTAATATAAATATAAATTCTATAATAATGGAAGTATTTCTAAACCAACCAACCAACCAACCAACCAATACAACAAATCTCAATATAATACAGAATGAAAGAATGAAGAATCCTAATCAGCCAAAGGAGATGTGCTTGTGTGATTAAATGTAAAAGCTTGATATTCCTTAGAAAATTCATTTCTGCAGAACACCCTTCTCCTAGCAATGCTAAATAAATTACTATGTTACTGAGTCAAATCCCACATTCTGTGACACTGAAGGATCCTAACCGATTAATACTATGTTGGTAACTAACTAGATTTTCTTTGATAAAGATTTTTTGGGCCCTGGCCAGTTGGTTCAGTGTAGAGCATCAGCCAGGCATGTGGATGTCCTGGGTTTGATTCCCAGTCAGGGCGCACTGGAGAGTGGCCATCTGCTTCTCCAGCCCTTGCTCTCCCACTCTTTTCTCTCTCTCTCTCTCTTCCCCTCCTTCCCACACATGGCTTGACTGGTTCAAGCACATTGGCCCTGGGTGCTGAGGATGGCTTCCTGGAGCCTCTGGCTCAGGTGCTAAAAAATAGCTAGTTCGCGAGCATGGCCCCAAATGGGAAAAGCATCAGCTCTAGACAGGGTTTGTGGGTAGATCCCAGTCGGGGCACATGCGGGAGTCTGTCTGTCTATCTCCCCTCCTCTCACCTTGGAAAACAAGAGGAGGAAATAAAGCTATTTTTGAAACATAAGCATAGAAAGGCTAGATTTGCAGTCAATATTAATTTTCCATATTTGATCTAAGGTTCAAATTCTCACAATGTAATAATATACAGAAGATGTATCATTGAATTGTGTACTTGAAATCTATATATTTTTTTAACTAATGTCACCCCAATAAATTTAATTTTAAAACTCTCTGTCCAATTCTTTGTCTTTAAAAAGGGAAGTCATAACCCTGAGTGGGTAACTCAGTTGTTTGGAGCGTCAGCCGATACACCAAGGTTGTAGGTTCAATCCCGGATCAGTGCCCATACAAGAATCAACCAAAGAATACATAAGTGGAACAACAAATTGTTATCTCTCACTCTTTCTCAAACCAAAAATTTTAAATATAGAGAAGCCACTTGACCAGGCGGTGGTGCAGTGGATAGAGCATTGGCCTGGGACGCAGAGGGCCCAGATTTGAAACCCTGAGGTCGCTGGCTTGAGTGCGGTCTCACCCGGTTTGAGTGTGGGCTCACCAGCTTGAATGTGGGATCATAAACATGATCCCATGGTCGCCAGCTTGAGCACAAGGTCGCTGACTTGAGTAAGGGGTCACTGGTTAGGCTGGAACCCCCCAGTCAAGGCACATATGAGAAGCAATTAATGAACAACTAAAGTGCCGCAAGGAAGAATTAATGCTTCTCATTTCTCTCCCTTCCTGTCTGTCCCTGTCTCTCGCTAAAAAAAAAAAAAAAAAAAAAATATATATATATATATATATATATATATATATATATATATACACATCTCTATCTGTCTATCTATATATATAAAGTCATTAAAGATTGTTAAGTCTTACTCTAAGCCCATCTTAGAGTCTTACCAGATATATATCGATTTGGGTTACTGCTGAAGCGGTCATCCACTAGAATAAGAGCTCCCCAATCATTTTTGTGTCGAATACATCTACAAAATTAGAAAGAAAATAAAATAAATATAACTTTAAAAATAAAAGCTAAATTTCTAATGGGACAGACAGAAAATTGAGAAAATGACATCATTGATTTATATTCCTTTAATCATACTCATAAATATTCCTTTAAACAAACTCATTATGAGCAAGGTTATAGAAACTACTTAATACATTGTACCAAAGTAGGTGTATAAAAAAAACCTTACTTCTGCCAACTACTGATAACTCACATCCTAAGATATTATACGTATTCTATTTTGAAAGTCAAGACAATATATAAATATTTTCCAAAACTTTCCTTAGCCACACAGACTATTTTTACCTCATGTATATTATTAGTTGTTGATTCTATGTAGATGAATTTTATTCTAGTTTGAGTTTTTATTATGAATAAATGTTTAATTTTATAAAAATATTTGATATGCACCAATTTATATGCTCATGTAGATTTCTTTAGACTATTAATGTGGTAGATTATACTGGCCAAATAATCTTGAATATTGACCCTGCTTTTCATTTCTAAAATACATGGACATGGTGCATTATTTTTTTTATTAATTGTGATTTGATATGCCAAAAAATTTTTTTTAAATTAAGTGTTCAGTGGTTTTTAGTATATTTACAAAGTTGTGCAAATAACACCACTACTACACAACATACTTATTTCACCAATACCCCCCCCAAATACCCTACTGCCCATTATTAGTCACTTCCAGTTACTCCAATTATTCTCCCTAAACCCTGGTGACCACTAATTTACTTTGTTTTTTATAGATTTGCCTACTTCGGACATTTCCTATAATTGTAATCAAACAATATGCCATATTTTTTCCCTGGCTTCTTTCACTTAGCATATTTTACCTGCATTGTGTATCAGTACTTCGAGCCTTTTTATGTCTGAATAACATTCCACTGCATGGCTACAATCACATTTTGTTAATTCATTTATAAATTAATGGGCATTTGGGTTGTTTCTACCTTTTTATGATTACATGCTTTTTATTTTCTTGGGCATATACCTCAGAGTGAAACTGTACATTTTTAAAGAAAGAACCCAATGGAAATTTTGGAATTGAAAAGTATAATAACTGAGTAGGATAAAAAATAATCAGTTTAATTAAAGATAATTTCATTGAGATTAGTCAGTCTGAGGAACAGAAGAAAAAGAATGAAGAATAATGAGCTGATTTCATTATAGAGCAAATTAACTGTGGACATGTAAGTTTTTTATTAAATTATATCTCATTATTAATAATCATTATTTGGTAAGCCATCACTCAGTTTTCTATAGTTTTTTAGACATAATTGACCATATTTAAAATAGCTTTATAAGAAGACTTGGTTCCTATTCTACTGAAAGTCTTCCAAAAAATGGAAGAAGAAGAAATACTTCCAAACACATTTTATGAGGCCAACATAACCCTCATACCAAAACCAGGCAAGGATGGCACAAAAAAAGAAAACTACAGACCAATATCTCTAATGAATACAGATGCTAAAATACTAAACAAAATACTAGCAAATCGAATACAACAACATATTAAAAAAATAATACATCATGATCAAGTGGGATTCATCCCAGAATCTCAAGGATGGTTCAACATACGTAAAACGGTTAACGTAATACACCATATCAACAAAACAAAGAACAAAAACCACATGATTTTATCAATAGACGCAGAAAAGGCTTTTGATAAAACACAACACAATTTTATGTTTAAGACTCTCAACAAAATGGGTATAGAAGGAAAATATCTCAACATGATAAAGGCCATATATGATAAACCATCAGCTAACATCATATTAAATGGCACAAAACTGAAAGCTTTCCCCCTTAAATCAGGAACAAGACAGGGTTGTCCACTCTCTCCACTCTTATTTAATGTGGTACTAGAGATTCTAGCCAGAGCAATCAGACAAGACAAAGAAATAAAAGGCATCCATATCGGAAAAGAAGAAGTAAAGGTGTCACTTTTTGCAGATGATATGATCCTATATATCGAAAATCCCAAAGAATCCACAAAAAGACTATTAGAAACAATAAGCCAATACAGTAAGGTCACAGGATACAAAATTAACATACAGAAGTCAATAGCCTTTCTATATGCCAACAATAAAACATTTGAGAACGACCTCAAAAGAATAATCCCCTTCACGATTGCAACAAAAAAAATAAAATACCTGGGAATAAACATAACAAAGAATGTAAAGGACTTATATAATGAAAACTATAAACCATTGTTAAAGGAAATCGAAAAAGATATAATGAGATGGAAGAATATTCCTTGTTCTTAATTAGGAAGAATAAATATCATCAAGATGGCCATATTACCCAAAGCAATATACAAATTTAATGCAATTCCCATCAAAATTCCAATGACATTTTTTAAAGAAATGGAGCCAAAAATCATCAGATTTATATGGAACTATAAAAAACCCCGAATAGCCAAAGCAATCCTAAAGAAAAAGAATGAAGCTGGGGGCATTACAATACCTGACTTCAAACTATATTATAGGGCCACAACAATCAAAACAGCATGGTATTGGCAGAAAAATAGACACTCAGACCAATGGAACAGAATAGAAAACCCAGAAATAAAACCACATTATATAGTCAAAAAATTTTTGATAAAGGGGCCAAAAACACACAATGGAGAAAAGAAAGCCTCTTCAATAAATAGTGCTGGGAAAACTGGAAAGCCACATGCAAAAGAATGAAACTGGACTACAGTTTGTCCCCTTGTACTAAAATTAACTCAAAATGGATCAAAGATCTAAACATAAGACCTGAAACAATTAAGTACATAGAAGAAGACATAGGTACTAAACTCATGGACCTGGGTTTTAAAGAGCATTTTATAAATTTGACTCCAAAGGCAAGAGAAGTGAAGGCAAAAATTAATGAATGGGACTACATCAGACTAAGAAGTTTTTGCTCAGCAAGAGAAACTGATAACAAAATAAACAGACAGCCAACTAAATGGGAAATGATATTTTCAAACAACAGCTCAGATAAGGGCCTAATATCCAAAATATACAAAGAACTCATAAAACTCAACAACAAACAAACAATCCAATAAAAAAATGGGAAGAGGACAAGAACAGACACTTCTCCCAGGAAGAAATACAAATGGCCAACAGATATATGAAAAGATGCTCATCTTCGTTAGTAATTAGAGAAATGCAAATCAAAACTGCAATGAGATACCACCTCACACCTGTTAGATTAGCTATTATTAACAAGACAGGTAATAGCAAATGTTGGAGAGGCTGTGGAGAAAAAGGAACCCTCATACACTGTTGGTAGGAATGTCAAGTAGTACAACCATTATGGAAGAAAGTATGGTGGTTCCTCAAAAAACTGAAAATAGAACTACCTTATGACCCAGCAATCCCTCTACTGGGTATATACCCCCCAAACTCAGAAACATTGATACGTAAAGACACATGCAGCCCCATGTTCACTGCAGCATTGTTCACAGTGGCCAAGACATGGAAACAACCAAAAAGCCCTTCAATAGAATACTGGCTAAAGAAGATGTGGCACATATACACTATGGAATACTACTCAGCCATAAGAAATGATGACATCGGATCATTTACAACAAAATGGTGGGAACTTGATAACATTATACGAAGTGAAATAAGTAAATCAGAAAAAACCAGGAACTGCATTATTCCATACGCAGGTGGGACATAAAAGTGAGACTAGGAGACATTGATAAGAGTGTGGTGGTTACGGGGAGAGGGGGGAGAGGGAGAGGGAAAGGGGGAGGGGCACAAAGAAAACTAGATAGAAGGTGACAGAGGACAATCTGACTTTGGGTGATGGGTATGCAACATTTGAACAACAAGATAACCTGGACATGTTATCTTTGAATATATGTATCCTGATTTATTGATGTCACCCCATTAAAAAAATTAAATTATATATAAAAAATAGCTTTATATACTAAATATAATATCTGGACTTCTTTAGGGATATTTTCTATTTATTGCTTTCCCACCTGTGTACTAGGCATACATTCTTCTGTCTTTGTACATGGCATAATTTTTGTTGAAAACAGTACATTTTAAATAATGTGGCAACTGTGGAAATCAGATTCTTCCCTTTCCTCAAGGATTTTTGTAATTGCTATTATGACTTTTCTGAAACTATTCTGTAAGGTCTATATTCTCTCATGTGAGGTCATTGTTAGGTTAGCTTAGTGGTCAGTACATAATTAGAGATTTCCTTAAACATCCAGAAACAAAATGTCTCCCATTTTTTGCCAAGAGGTTTTGCATGTGTTTTCTGATCAGTCCTCAGCCACATAGTTAACAACCCTAACCTTCACTTCCTGCTTCAGCAGAGCCTCAAGGTCAGCCAGAGCTGAGAGTTCTCAGGTCTTTCCTGAGCATGTGCACATTCCTGGTCATGTGCACAGTCGTATACACATGTGTGACCCATTAAAATCCAGTAATATGTCAGAAATTTTAAAGCCCTCTATGGACATTTCATTTCCTAGCTTTTCACTTTAAGCTTTTTAGTTAGCCTATTATTTGCCCCAGTTTTCATTCATTGTCTCAGGAAACAATGGCCCGGGTAAGCTTTGAGTCAAGTCATATAAAGACAGTCTTGTTAGGAGGGTTTTCCAGGGGGACCACCAGAGGGGTTCCAGAATGACAATTCTCCAGGGATGAGATCCAGCCCCTACTGTGGCTGGCAGGTTGCTGGCTTTCACCATGATGTAAGGGTACTGTGAATTTTCTAGATGAGATCATATAGAATTGTATTATTTCTCCTTTAAATGTTTAGTAATATTTGCCAATGAGCCCATCTAGTTGGAGATATTTTTCAGAGGGTGTTTATAAATTAAATTTCTTTAATAGAGGACTATTCAGAGGCATTTCAACTTGAGTTTTGTACTTCGTGAGTTTTGAAGAATTAGTCCATTTCATCATAGTTCTTGAATGGATGTGTATAGTTTTCCCAATATTATCCTTTTAAAGCCTGTGGGGTAAATACCACCTCTTTTATTCCAGGTAGTGCTAATTAGGGGCTTCTCTTTCTGTTCCTTGTCAATTTACCTACAGGTTTGTTGATTATATTTATTTTTAATTGATTGATTTTAGAGAGAAAGAGAGAGGAACACAGATCTGTTCCTTTATGTACCCTGACTGGGGATCGAACCGGCAACCTCTGAGCTTCCAGATAATGCTCTCCCCTGGTCGGCAAACTGTGGCTCACAAGCCACACGTGACTCTTTGGCCCCCTTGAGTGTGGCTCTTCCACAAAACACCACGTGCGGGCGCTACCTCAATAAGGAACGTACCTACCTATATAGTTTAAGTTTAAAAAAATTGGCTCTCAAAAGAAATTTCAATCGTTGTACTGTTGATATTTGGCTCTGTTGACTAATGAGTTTGCTGACCACTGCTAACCAACCAAGCTTTACAGCCAGGGCTTTTATTGATCTTTTTAAAACTGATTTTGTTTTCAGCTGCACTGATTTATAATCTTACCTTTATTATTTCTTTTTTCTATGCGTTTTTTTTTTAGCTTAGTTTTTTTGTTTTGTTTTCTTTTTTTTTTTTTTTACAGAGACAGAGAGAGAGTCAGAGAGAGGGATAGATAGAGACAGACAGGAACGAAGAGAGATGAGAAGCATCAATCATCAGTTTATTGTTGTGGCACTTTAGTTGTTCATTGATTGCCTTCTCATATGTGCCTTGGCCGTGGGGCTACAGCAGACCGAGTAACCCCTTGCTCAAGCCAGCGACCTTGGGTCCAAGCTGGTGAGCCTTGCTCAAACCAGATGAGCCTGCGCTCAAGCTGGCGACCTTGGGGTCTCGAACCTGGGTCCTCCGCATCCTAGTCCAACGCTCTATCCACTGTGCCACTGCCTGGTCAGGCTTCTAGGTGCTTTATATTTATTTTGCTCTTCTTTTTTGCAAGCTTAAGGTAGTTTATATAATTGATTTAAAATATTTCTTTTTCAAAATAGCATTTAATAATATCAATTTCCCACTGAGTACTGCTACAGCTGCAGTTCAAAAATTTTGATGTTGATTTTCATTTATTACTTCAAAATATTTTCTAATTTTTCTAAGACTTTCTGTTTTACCTATGAATTACTTTAGAAGTATGTTTTTAATTTCCAAGTATTTGAAATTTTTGTTATATTCTTATTATTGATTTCTAGTTAACTGGCTACTTCCATTATGGTTGAAGAATACACTGTAACTTCAGTTTTTAAAAATAAAATTTAAGTTTATCACCTGAGATATTGATAAATGTTCCTTATGCACATGAAAAGAACGTTTATTCTAATATTGTTGGGTCCTCTATAATGTCATTCAATGCAGTTGTTTAATAAACATTATTCAACTCTTCTATATTTTTAATAGTTTTATCTACTACTTCTATTACAAAAAGAGGAATCTTTTTGTGTGTGACAGAAACAGAGAATTAGAGAGAGAGAGACAGATAGGAACAGACAGAAACGGAGAGAGATGAGAAGCATCAATTCTTCGTTGCAGCTCCTTAGTTATTCATTGACTGCTTTCTCATATGTGCCTTGACCCAGGGCCTACTGTACAGCGAGTGACCCCTTGCTCAAGCCAGCGACCTTGAGCTCAAGCCAGCGACCACGGAGTCATGTCTATGATCCCATGCTTAGGTCGATGAGCCTGCGCTCAAGCCAGATGAGCCCATGCTCAAGCCAGGCGACCTCAAGGTTTCAAACCTGGATCTTCTGCATCCCTATCCAATGCTATATCCACTATGCCACTGCCTGGTCAGGCTGAGAGAAATCTTGAAGTCTATATTCACAACTGTAATAGTGGATTTATCTATTTCTGTATTCAGATGTCAGTTTTTGCATTTTGTGTTTAGAAGCTCTGTTTTTAGGTGCATATGCATTTAGCATCATGCCTTTTTTGGTAAATTGACCTTTTTATCATTCCAGAATTTTCCTTCTTATTACCTCAGTATTTTTTTTTTTGCTTTACATTCTACTTTGTCTGATATTAATATAGTTATTCCAACCTATTTATTGGTATTTTGAATTTTGGTTTTCTTCCCCAACCTACCCACTACTATATATTTACTTTTAATATAAACAAATAACTGTACCATGCATTCTGTCTAGATTTTAAAGACAATATAGAGTGTGCTTATTCCATATGACCTAGAATTAAAACTTCTAGACTATTATTAAAATGTCAGTTTTAGTCCTATAAATTTTAATTTTTAACCACCTACAGAAGCATAGTTTAAGTCAAATACTATTATAATAGATTTAATTAAAAAATTTTTTACCTGCCCACACTCCATCTCCAATTCCCAATACTCAGAACCAATTAGTTTATTATTATATATTTTTTGCTACTGTTCTGATTTCTATATATTTTTCATATTACAGATACTCTTGGAATATCTAAAGACTCTTTGGATTTATTTAAGAGTAAAGCACTAAAATCCAGGCAGCTCTGCATACATACATGGTTGGTGCTTATAGGCTGGGAGGCTTTGTAGTAAGGTAGGTAATCTGGTAGGAACAGTGCCACTTGGTGACTATCTGTAGACCATTACTCAAGGAGTGGTCAGTTTTGCTAAAGAGAAATACTGTATTTTCCTGCCTTGGAGATAGAACATTGATTGTCAGCCTACTCGGAGCTGAGAAGAAAAAAAGAGATGGAGTTCTCACATTCAGTAGGTAGATTTTTCTTAACCTCCAATGTTAGCTGTACCTGGAGTTGAAGAATATACAGACTCTAGTTAAATTTCTCCAGGGAGTAAAACTGGGTGGGAGAGGGGACTGTCAAACTAATTTTTATACTAACCTGCAACCAATCCTCTTCTGTCTAACCTTACTTTAACTGAAACTTTAGAGTGCACTCACGACCTAAGCTTTTCCATGCCCAAATCTGGAGGATCTTGTTAGTTTTCATGACTTTGATTTAAATTTCAGCTCTCTCTTGCCTGCTAAGTCATTCAATCATTCATGTTTTCCAGTGTTCAATATTTGTTGGCATCTTATCTGTCACTGTCCCCTCTCCCACTCTTTTTAATTTTGTAAGCTTTTAGGCATTTTTATTCCTTTACTATCAGGAGATTTTGAAGGAGGTAAAAATTAATATAAATGTTTGATTTTTCCAAAGGGACTTAAAACATCTAAATTATGTAAGACATTCTTTTTTGAGTAATCTATGGGTTCTGAAGTTGATATCAGACCATAAAATTGAGCAGAATGGGAAGATGGATATTGCCAATGTTATAGAACAGTGTTGAAAGTTAGGATGCCATTCTGTTTTGGTTCCATAGGGCACTACTAAAGTAACCTATGGAAGAAAGGCATTTAAGTTAACAAAACAGTTCAGAAAAAAGGGTTTCACCTTTTCACTTTCCCATTGTTTTCATTCTGCCTTGCTCAAATGAATTATGTCCACTTGAGACAAAGATTATACTTTTAGTAAAGCAGACCTGTTAGGAAACTCATAGTGCAGTTGTAACCTGGTCACAAAACCACCTGGTACATTCCCAAAGGCTGTTATTACATTTCACAGACTTATATTACTTCAAATACTCTAACAGTCCCATGTTGTCTTAAAAAAAGATAACACTTTTTAAACAATTTGTTCTAGACCCTCTAGACCACGGGTCCCAAAACTTTTTACACAGGGGGCCGGTTCACTGTCCCTCAGACCGTTGGAGGGCCGGACTATAAAAAAAACTATGAATAAATTCCTATGCACACTGCACATATCTTATTTTAAAGTAAAAAAAACAAAATGGGAACAAATACAATATTTAAATAAAGAACAAGTAAATTTAAATCAACAAACTGACCAGTATTTCGATGGGAACTATGCTTCTCTCACTGACTACCAATGAAAGAGGTGCCCCTTCGAGAAGTGTGGCGGGGGCCGGATAAATGGCCTCAGAGGGCCACATGTGGCCCACGGGCCGTAGTTTGGGGACCCCTGCTCTAGACATATCCCTTGTAAGGAGAGTGACTGAGTATAAGCAGCTTTTATATCAATCAATACACAATATGAGTTTTATCATATGATGTAAAAATTTTACTTGATTTTTAAACGGACATATTTCTTTATATGTTGTTACTTGTTGATGCTGTTTCCCTTATAATCAGTACAATAACAGCTGGTTATTCATTTTTTTAAATTAATAAAATAAAACTATAGCATTATATATCAATATTACAAACACATGCTTTTTATTAAATTCTGGAAAAGTATGTTTTGATGCTCTAGGAGCTCTCTGACCAACATAGTTTAATGAAAAAAAAACACTGAACCTGGTATTTTTCATTAATTTTCATTAATTGAGCATCTATGCACCAAGCTGAGACATACTTGGTTGCTAAGAATGTAAAAATGTGTAATACATGTTTCGGAAAGGAGACAGAAATAAGAGGCTGTTAAAATGAGATGTATGCTATAATAGAGATAATGTATAAAATGCTATGGGTTTCCTAAAGAATAAATAACTTTAATTAGAGAATTAAAAAGAGTCTTCATAAAGGACATGATTTTCAACTAGGTTTTGATGGGTAAACTTGCCAAATGAATTGTATGGTAGCTTGTATGGTATGTTTAATAGTTTAATATGACATATGCTTAATAGTAAGAACTTTAGTGGACAAAAGTATGGCATAAAAATTAGAAGAACAGGTCTTGAGGTCTTAAAAGTAGGTGGAGTCAAGATGTTAAGGCCCATTTAGTAGCAGTGTGATGTATGATAAGTAATTTCATCTCTTATAATGATATATGTACAAAGGTTTATAAATGAAAAAGGTACAAATGCATAGTCATACATCCTTTAACAACGAGAATATTGTCTCAGAAATGCATCTTTAGGTGATTTTTGTCATTGTGGTGGACATCAGAGTGCACTCACACAAACCTTGGCTACATGGTACAGACTATTGCTCCTAAACTGCAAACCTGTACAGCATGTCATTATACTGAACACTGTAGACAACTCTAATAGATAGTTATGTATTTGTGTATCTAAACATAAAAGATAAGTAAAAATATGGTACAAATGATTAAAAATAATACACCTATATGGGGCATTTACCACAAATGGAGCTTGCAGGAATGGAAGTCACTCTGCATAAGTCAGTGACTGAGTAGTGAGTAAATGTGAAGGCCTAGGACATCACTGTCCACTACGGTATACTTATAAACACTGTCCTACCCCTGCTTCCTTCCAACAGGATCAGAAATAGAATATTGAAGCTGTCAAAGCTGCACCATGAACAGGGATGTGGGTTTAACTGACCTTAATAGTAACGGTCAGGAGGGAGTAAAAGGTGGCCCGAAAATCAGCAGGAATAAGAAATCAAAATGGAAAAAAAAGGAATATAGAGGATTGCCACAGCCATGTGGTTTTAGAGCAGCAGTCAGATTAGAAATTTTTTGGTAATCATAAAAAAAGGGAGGGGGTTTTACATGGAGAACTGAGAATCTAATACAAGGTGGAGCAAAAGTAGGTTTATAGTTGTTTGTATGAAAAATAATGCAATAATTAATAAATACAAGAAAATCTGTGTTTCACATACTCACAACTGTAAACCTACTTTTTGCCATGCCCTGTATTTTGACTTTGGAAATTGGTTTTGGTTCCACTGACCCTATCTGGCACAAAGGGATCTCTCTGGCATTGAATTGATGGAATAAAACTTACCTATGTTTTATATTCTTACAACCTGAAAATATTTCCCAAGTACAGGCACAGGTTGACTGTACACAACCACAGAAAGCTTTGACTAAAGTGGCCGTGGTACTTAATTCTTGTTAAGATAGCGCCTATGGACTGGTGTCCCTATTCAGGGTCTTAGGTCCTCAACAAAGAATTTATAGCAAGGTACTCTGGAGACCACCAAGCTAGATCTGGGCGGGCTGAAACAACCTCTAAATACATAGTAGTGATGAGAAACAGGCTCCTCTGTGCGGAAATCGGTCAATGGCTGATTGACTGGGACGTAATCTGTGGACTCAAAATTGACGTACTGTTGAGTGTGAGGGAATCTACTGCCAAGCCCCCACAGATATTGCTCCCATCAGAGAAAAAAAAATCTTCAACCATATACTCTCCCATTTTGTACAGTAAGCTCCACTACACTCTTATGGGGCCACCCTCATATATGTGGTCCCCTGCTGACCAAAATGCTGTTGTGTGGCACATGACTATACTTTTGCTTCAAATGGTTTCTTAAAATTCAAGACAGTGTTATATTAAAAGAAAAAATAATCAACTCAGTAAGAATATTTTTCTGAAATTAAGTACAGTGTAACTAAAAGCCAGTAATTTGAACAGGGAAAGACTAAGTAAATAGATCAAATGTTTCAAGAATAATTTACAGCCTCACCTGTGGTGGTACAGTGGATAAAGCACCACCCTGGAATGCTGAGGTAAGAGATTCGAAACTCCAGGTCTGCCTAGTCAAGGCACATGCGAGAAGCAACTACTATAAATTAATGCTTCCCGCTCCTCTGCCCAACCGCCCTTTCTCTCTCTCCTTTCTTTAAATCAATCAATAAAATCTAAAACAAAAACAATTTGCAGTGCAATTTGATGCCAAGTACCAGTGGAATTCCTAGGCAGCGAAGGGAAACAGCTTACCCACATCAGTAGATTAACCATATGTTGTCAAATAAATCATTCATTTTGAAGAGAAACACCTACAGAATATCAATCTGAAAAGATAGAAAGGTGGGTGATGTGTCCTGGGACTTATCTGCAGCTGTTGTAGTCTTATGTCATCAGCCATATGTAAATCAGAACTTAAAAACAATCTGGTCTACTTATGTGTAAATGTGCTAATGTGAGTGAACAAGGTACTTGAGGAAAACCTAAATTCTGAATCTGACTACGTCAGGTAATGGTTAACCACAGGTCTGCTGACTGAATCGAAAATATATGTCAGATGGTTGTGTTTTCATGATTTCACTTTTAATCTGTATTCTTTAATGTGATATACCTGAATGTCTTACAGCCTCTCAGGAAAAAAAGTTACTAAACAGTTAAGCTAATTACAATTTCATAAACAGAGAATATAAAATAAATTGGATTATTAAAAACCTAATAAATGTTTATAAATAAATGTCAGTATCCTATAATATAAAATTATGATATAAAATGGTGATTTAAAAACTAGCTCCATAAAGTACAAATCTTAATAAATCAGAATCTTTAGAAAAAGGAGTATTATAATTAAATTTTTTGCTATTTGGTGTTAATTCTTTAGTATCATGAACATAGTTTGATTTAACCTTTCTTGAATTATTTGTTTTTAACTCATAAAATAATCATTTGAGCCTGACCAGGCGGTGGCACAGTGGATAGAGTGTCGGACAGGGATGCCAAGGACCCAGGTTCAGACCCCAAGGTCGCCAGCTTGAGCGCAGGCTCATCTGGTTTGACCTCCCTCGACCAAAGGTCGCTGGCTTGAGCAAGGGGTTCCTCGGTCTGCTGAAGGCCCGCGGTCAAGGCACATATGAGAATGCAATCAATGAACAACTAAGGTGTCGCAATGAAAAACTGATGATTGATGTTTCTCATCTCTCTCCATTCCTGTCTGTCTGTCCCTGTCTATACCTCTCTCTGTCTCTGTAAAAAATAAAAATAATAATCATTTGAGTCTGTTGGTAATAAGATAAATATTTTGTTTGGTGGTAAGCTTCTATAAACATTTACTGAACACATTTGTGTGACATTCATTATCCAAACAATCAAAAATCTTCTTTAAACTTTAGCAAATTGAGTTTTGGGTTTCATTTATTCCATTTATTTTTTTTTCAACTTTCACTTGAGACATCTGTCATTGAAAATATACCAGTTCCTAGGGTTCTGGTGAAATAAAATTCTATTAGATTTATTATAAGTAGTAAGACTAGCTCTACATAGAGCCCTGCTCACAAATAATGTTACAATAACATGACATCAAATTTCACTCTACTTACCTACCTAGGGCCTGGTTTAAGGCCCTGTATGCTTGAATTTCATACCATTGACGACCAGGTAAAAGACCTCTCAATTTTGAATGCTGGTCATTATACTGGCGTTTTAGTTCAACCTAGTAATTTAAAAATATATTAAAAATATAGCCGATAATTAAAGCTCATTTTAAAATATATTAACTTCTAACATTTCAACCATCATTTTAGTAGGGTAGAGAGATTTTGTTTTTCAGTACTGTTTCATTTAAAATATTTCTTTTTACTTTTTAAATTGAATTTATTGGGGTGACATTGGTTAATAAAATTATATATTCTAAGTGTACAATTTTAAAATACATCATCTGTATACTGTATTATTTGAAAGTTGATGGCTGATAATCTGAGCTACCTACCAAAGAAAAAGTGAGTAATGTCTGTGAGAATACAAGTCATCAAAAACAAATGATACGTAACCCACATGAAAATATGCTTAACTTTACTAGTAAACAAAGAAATATAAATTTAACAATTGCATTGTTTTTATTTGTACAACTGACAAATACTTACCAGATGTGCTTATCTTTCCCCACAAAACAGATAGGTAATATGTATAAAAATATTCATTGCATCTTTATATTGAAGAAAAATAGAAAAAAAAACTAATAAATCATCAAATAAATCAATTTAATATATTATATTTACTCTGAAATAAATATTGGGTTATTTAAAAAAAAACATATATATATGCTTTTACATTAAAGTTTGGCCAAGATATATATATTTAAGTTTAAACACACACACACACACACACACACACACATATACACAGTCAGACATTATGTTAGGAATAAGGACTACAGTTAGAGCAATGTCAGTTATAAACCAGACTGCCAAAAGACTTAAACCAAACCTTGACAAGTACCACAGGGGAGACAGAGTTTAAAGACTGTGTACTTTGAGTTTTTCCTAGCTTTCCCCTGACAAATTGTCAAATAATGCCCATATAAAGTTTAAGATGATCAGCTACTAATTGACCTCCCAACTAAAAACTCCCATAAAAGTCAATATTCTTCAGAGAATAATAGAATCCAGAATCACTATAATGTCCAATATACAATAAAAATTATTAGAAAAATTGGCCCATAATTAAGAGAAAAAAAAAGGTAGTCAACAGAAACCAAAATAGGAAGGGCCTAGCTGTTGGAAGAAGCAGACAAAAGACTAAAGTAGCTGTTATAAATATATTTAAATAACTTAAAAACATATGGTTTAATAAATAAAATTTGGGGGAGCTCAACAGAGAAGTGGAAATTATGAAAAAGAACCAAATGGAAATTCTATACCTTAAATATACAGTAACTGGGCCCTGGCCGGTTGGCTCAGTGGTAGAGCATCGGCCTGGCATGCAGGAGTCCCAGGTTTGATTCCTGACCAGGGCACACAGGAGAAGCGCCCATCTGCTTCTCCACCCCTCCCCCTCTGCTTCCTGTCTGTCTCTCTCTTCCCCTCCCGCAGCAAAGGTTCCATTGGAGCAAAGTTGGGCTGGGCGCTGAGGATGGCTCTATGGCCTCTGCCTTAGGTGCTAGAATGGCTCTGGATGCGGCAGAGCAACGCCCCAGATGGGCGGAGCATCGCCCCCTGGTGGGCATGCCGGGTGGATCCAGGTCGGGCGCATGCGGGAGTCTGTCTGATTGCCTCCCCGTTTCCAACTTCAGAAAAATACAAAAAAAAAACCCACAGTAACTGAAATAAAAATTCATTGGATGGACTTAACAACAGATTGGAGAAGGCAGAAGAATTAGCTAGTAAACCTCAAGACAAATCAGTAAAAGCAATGAAATATCAATGCGAGCAAAATAATTTCATACACAACAAAGACACTGATATAAAAACAAATAAAAGCAGATAGTAATGAGCTAATCAAATTTAAAATTCAAAGTTAAAACAATAATAATGCGTTTGATACATTATTTATTGCCTTGAAGGCTCTACTTATTAAAGAATTGCTTCAAAAAAATTGAGCCTGACCTGTGGTGGCACAGTGGATAAAGTGTTGACCTGGAATGCTGAGGTCACCAGTTTGAACCCTGGGTTTGCCCAGTCAAGGCACATACAAGAAGCAACTACTACAAGTTGATGCTTCCTGCCCCTCTACCTTTTTTCTCTTTCTGATCTCTTCTCTCTCTAAATTAAAAAAAAAAAAATCGCTCACTTTTCCAAGTGATTGACTATATTCACTTTCTATCTAGAGATTAACACACAGAGATTGTGTTAAATTAAACTTCAGCTATCTAGTCATTGAGTTTGATATTATAATCATATGCCTTTTTAAAGAGACTCAAAATTAATTACAGGGCATAAAACTACATTTCTATTAAGAGCAATGTCACACCAAAGGGTACTAAAAACTGAGCTTAAAAACTAGCTCCAGCCTGACCAGGCGGTGGCGCAGTGGATAGAGCGTCAGACTGGGATGCGGAGGACCCAGGTTCGAGACCCCGAGGTCGCCAGCTTGAGCATGAGCTCATCTGGTTTGAGCAAAGGCCCCCCAGCTTGAACCCAAGGTCGCTGGCTCCAGCAAGGGGTTACTCGGTCTGCTGAAGGCCCGCGGTCAAGGCACATATGAGAAAGCAATCAATGAACAACTAAGGTGTTGCAACGCACAATGAAAACCTAATGATTGATTCTTCTCATCTCTTTCGGTTCCTGTCTGTCTGTCCCTGTCTATCCCTCTCTCTGACTCACTCTCTGTCTCTGTAAAAAATAAAAAAAAAATTAAAAAAAAAAACAAAAAAAAAAAACTAGCTCCATATGGTCTTCACAAAAATCTTTAAAATGACAGTCCCAAGAGTAAACCACTTTTATACAAGGTCAGAATGTATGGCACACATAATTCAGACTGACCTATTCAAATATATAAGTTAATAAGCTTTTTCCTATAAAAAGTTAAATTCAAGTTCTGAGTAAAAGAAAATTATGTATTATGATTTTAGTTTTTTATACCTTAACTGAATAAAAAAAAGATATTTTAAGCAGCTCTCAAGATAGCCACAGGGTTAACTATGCTTCAGTAAAGTTTAACAAAAGAGCCTAAATATAAAAAAATACTGTAGAAGCATTAGAAATATAACATTTTTAAAAAGTTGGTATGACAGGAAGAAATTTTTGGTAGCTTGAACAAACTCATTCAGCTCAATATTTACAGTTTGACTGTATGCAAGGCATTTGTGAAAGGCACTAGAAAGACAAAGATGAGTTAAACATATTTTCACCTAGAAAATAGTGCTTATAAAGATCAGATAAAAATATAAGTATGAGTATAAATGGCCCCCAAGTAAATATAAGTGTTAAAATATCAACTTTAGCTATAGTATATGGAAGTAAGAGGAGGTGAGAAATGAAGACATGTTATGAATTCGGCACAATAGTGATGAGTGCCTTATCTGGAAAGTTAAAAGGAATGGAAAAGAGGTCCAGTTTGTAACACACTATGGAGCTATAGAACTTAAGTGACAAGGTAGATGTGGGGCTTATTAAAGAGGGAAAACTCCAAAATGACTTAAGTTTCCAGCCACTGAGAGAAGCAATCCAGTAATCTACCAAGAGAACACAAAAAGTTTGAGAAAGAAGATTATTTTGGGTTAATCCATGTTAAAAGGAATAATTTATAAACCAAGAACAGAAATTGGCAATGAGTTAGCTACACAGAAAATCAAAGTTAAAAAAGTTGGGAACCATGCATATTGCTGTACTTACTATATATTATCTCATTTAATTTTCATAACAATCAAGAGATATACATTATTATCCAATTTTACAGATTAGAAAAACAATATTTAAAAGAGTAAGTAGCATGTTGAAGGTGACCCAGTCTGTAAGGCCTTATAGAGATGGGTTTAATCTAGGTCTATCACCACAGCTTGCACTCTTTATGATGGAAAACTCTAGTCAAGATGCTACATTGCTTCTTTGAGTGATCTTAGGCAAGCCAGTTCCATTATGGCTTACTTTCATATTTAAAAATGGGATGAGCAAGAAAACATTAAAATAAAATTTAAAATGGTTCTCAAATTTGATAACTGCAATTCATTCACTTATAACAAACTGCTAGTATGTAAACTCTCAGAAATTGACAATTCCTAGCAATTCCCAGTTAATCCAGTGAGAAATAGTAGGGATTGCTCCTTTCAGTTGGTCGCTTTTAAATATCCCTTATGTGGCCTGACCTGTGGTGGCGCAGTGGATAAAGTGTCAACCTGGAATGCTGAGGTTGCCGGTTCAAAACCCTGGGCTTGCCTGGTCAAGGCACATATGGGAGTTGATGCTTCCTGCTCCTCCCTCCCCCTTCTCTCTCTCTCTCTCATTCTCTCTCCTCTCTAAAAATTAATAAAAGTTAAAAAAAAAAGTAAAAAAAAAATCCCTTATGTAGTATTACTGGGATTTTCAAATAGTATATTTTTTTGTAACAGAAGCCTAATTAAGTTTATGAGTTATTTTGTTGAAAAAAAATTGGACTTTGAAGATAAATTAACCTCTTATTTTAATAAGTTGTAGAACTACAAGAAAAATAGTCAATAGTCTATAATGCTATTAACCTTTTTACACAAAGGAAATGCTTTAGGAGAGAAAACAGATGAGTATACTTCTGACAAGTACCGTATTCTCCCATGTATAAGAGGTACCCTTTTTCAAAAAATTTAATCTAAAAACTGGGTGCGTCTTATACAGTGGTTGTAGTTTTTTTTACTTGCATTTCCTGCTTTTTTGCACTTGTTTTGCACTCATTGTTGAAGACAGTGATTCGTCATCAGACACAGATGAGGATAAGCTAATGGATGAGACTTTTGACAGTGATGAGTTGTATAACTTTTATGATGAATAAAACTTGAGTTCAATAACTTTATGTAATACATTTTTTTTCAAATTGCAGGCCCCAAAATTACAGTGCATCTTATACATGGGAGCGTCTTATACATGCGGAAATACGGTAACTTCCAAATTGGTATGGTAGAAATTTTATTTTATATCCTCTCACTAAAACCTGTCATATTTCTTTTTCTTTCTTTCTATTTTCCTTCTTTTTTTTTTTTTTTTTTTTTAAGCGAGAGAGGAAGTGACAGGGAAAGATGAAAAGCATCAACTCCTAGTTGCGGCACCTTAGTTGTTCATTGATTGCTTTCTCATATGTGCCTTGACCTGGGTGCTCCAGCTGAGCCAGTGACCCCTTACTCAAGCCAGTAACCATGGGGTCATGTCTATGATTCCACATTCAAGCTGGCAACCCCACGGCTCAATCCAGCAACCTCAAGGTTTTGAACCTGGGTACTCAGTGTTCCAGGCCAACGCTCTATCCACTGCGCCACTACCTGGTCACGCAAAACCTGTCATATTTCTAAATTAAAACATTATAACTGGATAATAAAGAAAATTAACTTTCCTTTAAGTGTTATAGACTGTTTTTCTTTTTTTTTTTTTTTTTTTTTTTTTTCATTTTTCTGAAGCTGGAAACAGGGAGAGACAGTCAGACAGACTCCCGCATGCGCCCGACCGGGATCCACCCAGCACGCCCACCAGGGGCGATGCTCTGCCCATCCTGGGCGTCGCCATATTGCGACCAGAGCCACTCTAGCGCCTGAGGCAGAGGCCACAGAGCCATGCCCAGCGCCCGGGCCATCTTTGCTTCAATGGAGCCTTGGCTGCGGGAGGGGAAGAGAGAGACAGAGAGGAAAGCGCGGCGGAGGGGTGGAGAAGCAAATGGGCGCTTCTCCTATGTGCCCTGGCCGGGAATCGAACCCGGGTCCTCCGCACGCTAGGCCGACGCTCTACCGCTGAGCCAACCGGCCAGGGCTAGACTGTGTTTCTTAAAAGTCATGTAAATAGTAAATAATCTTTTAAAATACTTCAGAGAAAAAATACTTTAAAAATTTATCCAATTGGGAAAAATATACATTTCTTACATCTCTCAAAATATAACTAAGCTATTTGTCTATATTGACAGTATCCTCCACCTCCACTAATCTGGCACTTATACTTTGTCATATATAGCATATTGCAAATTTTCAAATACTCTACAATCCAAATGGCTTTTAAAATATTGCCAATATTTTACCTAGAGAAATAAATTTAGGTGAGGAGAAAAGAACTTTTGAAAGTAAATATATATAAAGGTTAACTTTGAAATACTTTTTATTTAAGAAACAGATTTTTAAAAATTAATTTAAAATATTATTGTTGGGGGAATACATTTAATCAGAAAAGGCAAACTAAGGGACTGGAAAAGTAGGAAGCCAGTATTTTTCTTTTTAATGACACTAGAATCTATTTCATTGTACACTTAGAAGTCATGAAAATCAATGCCCAATTTAAAATGACATAAAGCATATGTGAAAAAGCCAGTTTCTCCTGCCAGCAAATAGCCTAAATATTAAGTAAACCAAAGGTTAGAAGGGATTACTTGAAATGTCAAAAGACAATCTTTTACTTTTACCTGCTCATCCTTATAAACTCATTCTCATCCCTCAGGCATACTTTCCAAACAAATAGTTTCAGTGTGCAGCAGCACAAGGCCCATGGCAAGCTCTGCCATCTTGTAACTGTCAGAGAGATTAGTCTTTGATCTATTTGGGAGGTCATGTCCACATTCACATTAGCTATACAGTCTAATGATATTATACCTGTTGACCAATGCTTCTTTAATGCCTAATGAGACAGACATTTTAAATTATGTAAGTTAACTGTGAATGTTTCTAAGTTTGACAGAAAGTAAACACCATAAACTGAGCTCGTGTGGTTTGGAAAAATGAACTTTTAGACCAGTTAACATTGCTGTTCAAATAAATTTTACAAGTCTTTCTCAAAATAGAAAGCTATATTTAAATGTACTCTCTGGAAGAGTTTTAAACCAGTTGGTGCCCACCTAGCCCCAATAAATTAGTGTATATGTAATTTTGGAGGAGTGTGTGAACAGCAGAGAGATGGCAAATTATTTTTTCAGAGGTTACAAACTGTAGGTCCAAAGTTTGTTTTTTAAGGCCCTTACTGTAGTTTAAAATAATCTGAACTATGTGCTAACCCTCAACTAGCTCACTCATTTAAATAATGTTTAACTTCTGTAATGATTTGAGTTTGCAACCTATTGGTTCAGATGTTGCATTAATTCATAAAACGTTTTCTTTCGTAACAAGTTCAAAGTTCACACAAAATGAAAAACACCCTTAATTTGGTAGACTCTACACAACTGAAAATATTTCTGTATCAAAGCTAACCTGATAGAGATGAAATCCTGAATAGAAAAAATAGATAATTAAAGATTAAGTGGTAGAGAATTATGTAAAAATGCCCATACAGCACGCAGGCAGAAGTTACATGATTTTGAATTCTGATTTTACCATTACATTATAATATACTGGACACCCAACAGTATATTCCTGGAGTCCTCCAATGACTCAGTTTTACTGGAGACAGTATAAGTAGTATACTACTGATAGCAGTAGTAGATACCAAAAAAAGATTAAACTATATGTATCAACAAGAAATTTAAGTCACAATTTTGAACACTAGATTATTTTTTTCAACTTAGTTAAACCCTACAGTATTGGTCTTAAACGGTTCTGATCAAGAATAGCCTTTTATAAATTTTATAAGTAGCTTCTGAAGGAATAAATGGTTTGATAAACACAAGCTGGAACTATAAATGCATCTCTTCACTTTACTACCGCCTCATATACCAATTTATATAAATATGTATTATTATTTCAGTAATAAATGCCTTCTTAAAAGCAATCAATATTAGACAGAATACATATTTTTTCTTGTATGTAAGGTTTACCACAAAAGTCCAAGCCTCAAAATAAGACTAAGAACAAATAATCAGCTAAACTTAGTAATTAAAAATATTAAGAAAAATTTGCCTCAGAAAAATAAACACATTTGTCTAGCAAACACTCATGAAGAACAGTTTTATCTTTAGCCAAGATACAGGACCTAAAACATAAACATTTATAGCAAACCAAATCTGGAAGACAGAGGCTGTGCATTAGAGGCATTTACGGCTCCATGTCCTCAGTGTAAACACTTTTATCAGGGTATCACAATATAAATTCCAATGGTTAAGAGTTCTAAACTCAGTATAAGATCTTGTATGTGAAATAATTTAGCTAGATAAAAGGACTATAGTTGGTTTTATTTCATCTGGCACATTTTCAAGATTTCTGAAACACCAAGTTAACCAAATATAGTGTATGTGTGTGTATGTGTGTGTGTGTATTTTTTTTAATGGGGAAAAGTGGGTTTCTGCCAAGAGTTAAGAAGCCAGCCTCTCTTTTAGAATTTTTTTAAGCACATTAGAAATGGGTTTAATTGTTATTGACTTTCCTTGTTATATTAGGAATTGACCACAATAATCCACCAAGAAATAAGAATCAAGACATAGTAATAATAATATAGCTTATTGTACAGATGCTTTAAGGTTGCTTTGGATATTTTTTGCAGAGAAATCTGTATTAAAGTTTGTGTCATAAATTGTTAATGTTGAAAAATAGCCTAAAATTTTCAAGTACAAGAAAAAGAACAAAATATATTGCCCTAATATAGGCATCTCTTGTTCTCAGCATGCATATGTACTGCTCATAAAAATTAGGGGATATTTTAAAATGAATATGAAGTGATAAAATATCCCATAATTTTTATGAGCAGTATATTTGACCTCATCTGGTTATAATAATTTAACTACTATCCAGAATAGTTTATTGGTAATTCAGTAACATTTCAACAATCCTACGAAAAATGATGTAGATAATAATAAAGCAAAATCAGCATTAAATTGGTTTTTTTTTAACCATAAAAACAATTTGCCAAGAAAGGAACCCAGGAAAAAAGCAGAAATTAATATTTTTCTATTAAAAAAAAACCAAAACAAAACAGTTAAAACTTGAAGACATGCAAGAAGCCTTAACTTTAGCCTGACCAGGCGGTGTTACAGTGGATAAAGTGTCGGACTAGGGTGTGGAAGACCCAGTTCCAAACCCTGAGGTCACCAGCTTGACTCATCTGGCTTGAGCACAGGATCATAGACATGACCCCATGTTGCTGGCTTGAGCCCAAAGGTCGCTGGTTTGAGCAAGGGGTAACTCACTCTGCTGAACGCCCCCAGCCCCCGTCCAGGCACATTTGAGAAAGCAATCAATGAACAACTAAGGTGCCGCAACAAAGAATTGACGCTTCTCATCTCTCTTCCTTCCTGTCGGTCCTATCTGTCCCTCTCTCTTTCTCTATCTCTTCTGTCAAGAAAAACAAACAAACAAAAAACCCACCTTAACTTTAATATGCTTATTCTGTAAATGGCTTAATTTTTTAAAAAGAATGATAGGCTTTCTGGCAATTTAGTTAGGCTATCCACGCTAAAATATTGTCTAGATAAACATGAAAATGTTTAAATTATCATCTGTAGAAAATGATATCCCCCACCCCATGCTATAGCCTGTTTTAAGGGAAGGAGGTATAATGGAAAAATTACATGGCTTGGAGTCCAGGCTTTGAGGCTTATTAGTTGTTTGACCTTAGCTAAGTCACAGTACCCCTAATTTAGTTTCATTTCTCCATTTCCTCCTCTGTAAATGAAACAAAGAAATTCCTGCCAACTTTATCTCATAGAGTTGGTTGAAGAAATAAATGACAATAAACACAAAACAGTAAAGCATCAGATATTAGACTTAAGTGGGCTAGAGAATCATTACTTGTCCCATATTTCTTTTTCTTTCTTTATTTTTTTTAGCAAGCAAGAGAGATAGACAGGGACAGACAGGAAGAGGGAGAAATGAGAAGCATCAATTCTTTGTTGCGGCACTTGAGTTGTTCATTGATTGTTTTCTCATTGCTTTGTTGCCTTGACCACGGGGCTCCAGCTGAGCCACTGACACCTTGCTCAAGCCAGCGACCTTGGGCTCAAGACAGTGGACCATGGGGTCATGTCTATGATACCACTCTCAAGCTGGTGACGCTGCAACTCAAGCTGGTGAGCCCAGGTTCAAGCCAGATGAGTCCGCGCTCAAGCCAGCAATGTTGGGATTTCTTTTTTTTTTTTTTTTTTTTTTTTTTTTTACAGAGGCAGAGATAGACAGGGACAGACAGACAGGAACAGAGAGAGATGAGAAGCATCAATCATCAGTTTCTCGTTGCGCGTTGCGACTTCTTAGTTGTTCATTGATTGCTTTCTCACATGTGCCTTGACCGTGGGCCTTCAGCAGACCGAGTAACCCCTTGCTGGAGCCAGCGACCTTGGGTCCAAGCTGGCGAGCTCTTTGCTCAAGCCAGATTAGCCCGTGCGCGACCTCGGAGTCTCGAACCTGGGTACTTCCGCATCCCAGTCCGACGCTCTATCCACTGCGCCACCGCCTGGTCAGGCCAATGTTGGGATTTCAAATCTGGGTCCTCAGCATCCTAGGCCAATGCCTATCCACTGTGCCTCCACCTGGTTAGGCTTATTCCATATTTCTAAAACCCAATGTAGGTTTGAGTGGGCTTTAGATTTTGTTGTAATATATTGCTCCATATATATATATGAAGAAAACATATATGACAGAGGCAATGTAGACCAGCTAGCCAGTGTTGGCCACCTACTTTAGATTGTTCTCCTCAAATTAGGGTTTTAACCCTTGTATCAACTCTCTCTGAAGGTGCTTAACCTACTACTCAAAATAGAGACACATTATTTTAAGTGACTTACAATTTTCTCTGGCTTATGGTGTGGCTACTTTTACATCAAATATCAATGAAAATATGTACTCCGGCAGGACACATAGAAAACAATGTTCAGTTTTGAAACCTACCTTTCCTAAATTAACTTCTGCTATTGATCTTAATTCTTCTGAGAAATTGTAACATTAGCACTCTTTAATAAGTCCTTCATAATATTTCTTGGACCATTTTGCAACCCATGAGCTGCATCTGAAGCAGTACTATATAAAATGTTAGTAGTATAATCTACAGAATGAATGTATGATTGGTCCTCTATTAGTCTAAATATTATTCCCTTCATATATTTTATAATCTAGAGCTTCCTCTGTTAAAGTCATAAGACTTCAACATCTGAGAGCCAAATAACTATGAATAAATCCTTCCAGCAATAACCAACACAATAAAATATCTTACATAATCAAAGCAATGTGAGGCTGTAAATGGAAACCTAAGCTCTTAAAGGAATGAACCAATATTAAGAGACTTCAATAAGGGGGACGAGTAGTGTTGCATCCAGCAAGTGACAGAGCCCTGTAGCTACTCCTATATAACCCTAGAGGACGGCAAGGTCTCGCATAGAAGAGGCCTGTGGATGCTAGCAGGTATAGTACTATTATGGGCTTGAGGGGGGTTGCATAAAAGTTTGGAGGCAATGGCTGGCATAGAAAGTGGAAGATAATTCCAGGGAAAGGGAGCTCAGACTCAGATTTACATGATTAAATACTGTGATACTTAAAAACAAACATGAGCAAGAGAAAGTGTATAAGTAAAAAAAAAAGATTACATGAGTTCTTATACTTAAAACTTGAAATATACTTAAAACTTCAAAGCTCTGTTTATTACCTCCACAGCCCAACAAATAAAGTTATATTTTGCCATCTAGATTTCTATTAATACATTCAAACTTATCTTTCAACCATGAATACATTTGACCATTTTTTTAAAAAGTTTGACCATTTTTTAAAAACTTTCCAACTTAACAATATTATTGTTACAAATGCTTGATTCAGAGATTCTCAAGTGTGAATGTGGGAATAAAGGATATAGGGTCATGGGCCCTGGCTAGTTGGCTCAGCAGTAGAGTGTCAGCCCGGCATGTGGAAGTCCTGAGTTCAATTCCTGGCCAGGGCACACAGGAGAAGGCCCATCTGCTTCTCCCCCTTCCCCCTCCCCTCCCTTTTCCTCTATCTCTCTCTTCCTCTCCTGCAGCCAAGGCTCCACTGGAGCAATGTTGGACTGGGCGCTGAGGATGCTCTATGGCCTCCACCTCAGGTGCCAGAATAGCTCCAGTTGCAATGGAGCAAAGGTCCAGATGGGCAGAGCATTACCCCCTAGTGGGCTTGCCAGGTGGATCTCAGTCAGGCTTATATGGAAGTTTGTCTCTCTGCAACCCTATTTCTCACTTCAGAAAAATACAAAAAAAAAGTGGATAGAGGATCATAACACTTTAGAATACTTGATCTTGTGAGGTAATGAAGAATTCTGGTTTCAGGAAGGCAAAAACAAAAAACATTTTTCTTCCTTGCCTCTTAAAAACTAACCCAGGATTAAAAGACAAATAAGGAAGCAAAATACAGTCTCCATCTTCAATTACACTAAGAGACATCTGTTACCTCAAATCCCAGTATAGGAATATAAAAAGCACATGGACAAATGGTAAATGACAAAGCAGAGAGGTGAAAGTTCAAACTGAAGTACCCACAGAACGCCTGATGAGAAATAAGCCAGTTAGGCCAGCAGGAGGCCAAAAAGATTCAGGAAGTAGATGCATAAGGGAAACAGCAGGAGGATGCAGCATTACACGATGAAACAGTAAACAAGAAACAGGAGGAAGTTCTGAGAATAAACCTGGGATTCATCACAGAAGATAGGCAAATCAAAATCTTATAGGATGGCAGGAAAGGGAAATCTCAGGATGCTGGCAGTTAAGTGGGCTTAAACAGCAACTTGCTTAGTTCTAATTGAGGTAGGAAATCAGGCAGCTCCACAGGGGATGTCTTCAGGAGGGGGGGGGGGAACTGACCTTTTATCTGACAGGTCTGATAGGAAAGTTATATTGAGAGGTATTGAACAACATTTATTAAAGGGAGATAGGATATTTATGTAAAGATCTTTCAAAAAGAAGAAAAGAAGAGAAGGGTATTATTAATGCCAGAAAAAAATTTAGAAATTCAAGAAAGGAAGGAAATCATTTGACTACAGTGAACAATATTTTCCTAGTCAGGATAATGTAATTGTTTATGAATTTAATAAAAACTTTTGATATAACTATATGGGATAATAAAAGGGAAAGAAGTAACCTAGATTCTTATCTCACATAGTAAGTAAATAGTTAATGTCTAAAATTGATTATTAAAGATAAAATATGGAGGTAAAAATACCAGATAACATAGCTGAAAGTAAAAGTCATTGGCTCTCTAAAGCAGGGATTGGGAGTGGGAGAAAGCCAAGGCTTGTTAACATAAGAAACCATCCACTGTGTTTAGTATAAATTATGCTCTTAGTAAAAGCTTTACTGGACATTTTTCAACTTTATAAAAAATAATTTAAAAATATAAGCAAATTGTTAATTTTAATTCATGACACATACTTGTATAAATATATCTTACTATAAAGCAATGGTGTTCAGAAGACACTGGCATGGTTTCTTTGTTGTGCGTTGTCATAACTAGTGGAGGAAGAAGAGTTTGCTACTGACATCTAAACAGCCTACAATACACAAAACATCACTCACAACAAAAAATTATCCTGCCCAAAATGTCACTAGTGCCAAGCTTGAAAAACCCTGCTACAAAATAATTTTAAGCAACAAATCTGGAAATTTTCATGTGATAGGAAAATAAGTTGTGTAGCTTACTATAAATATATTCCCTGGCACATTGGGGTTATTTGGCCCACAGTTAGAAAGTATAAACTGAACTCAGTCCCAAGGTATCAAATCTTTACTCTGCGAAAAACAAGAAAGACGTTATAAACCCGAACAGTGATGTCTACTACAGCTTATGTTATTTGAGACTTTAAAGTTTTATAGTTGGAGAAAAATCAAGTGACATACTCCCTTGAAGTCCACCTGCATATCTGCACTCTGTAGGCTTTAAAGGGATCTAAGTAAATAAGTTAAAATCCACTACAACCAAAATTGAAAAACAATTCCACTGCTTCCTTGAATTAGTACTGCTGATCAGGCTCTGGGCCAGTAGTTAAGTGTCAATTAACCTTATAATCCCTAGGGTAAAAATTTCACGTTTAAAGCCTTCCACCTATTATAGCAAAAGTGAAATACAAAAGTCAACAAAGTACTTGTTCCCTTCCAAAAAACAACTAACTGCAGAATTTTTCAAAAAAATTAAAGTTTTTGTTGGTTTTATTAATTATCCAAAGGTTTAACTTGTAGCTATATTCAGACATGGCTTTTTCCCTAAGGAAAAACAATGACATGAGTATTGAGAGAAAAAGAAGAAAAAAAAGGCTATCAACCAAACTTTTAAAATCTTGTAATTTTTGAAAAATTTTATTTTTCAATTACAATTAACATTCAATACTATTTTGTATTAGTTTCAAGTGTACAGCACAGTGGTTAGACAATCATATCCTTTACAAAGCATGCCACACACCCCAACCCTGATATTTCTAGTCCCACCTGAAATCATACATAGTTGTGATAATATTATTGACTATATCCCCCATGCTGTACATTGCATTTCCATCACTGTTTGGTTACAACCATTTGTACTTCATAATCCCTACACCTTTTTCACCTAGTCCCCCAACCTCCCTCCCCTCTGATAACCATCAGTCTGTTCTCTGTATCTATGAGTTTGTTTCTGTTTGTTCATTGATTTTGTTCTTTAGATTCCACATATGAATTAAATCATATGGTACCTGTCTCAAGTTTTGTGATTTAAAGTGTTTCCTCTCCAATCCCAAAACATTCCTTTAAGATATATATATCCAGGACCCAGGTTCGAGACCCCAGCTTGAGCGCGGGCTCATCTGGTTTGAGCAAAAGCTCACCAGCTTGGACCCAAGGTCTCTGGCTTGAGCAAGGGGTTACTTAGTCTGCTGAAGGCCCGTGGTCAAGGCACATATGAGAAAGCAATCAATGAACAACTAAGGTGTCGCAACAAAAAACTGATGATTGATACTTCTCACCTCTCTCCATTCCTGTCTGTCTGTCCCTATCTATCCCTCTCTCTGACTCTCTCTCTGTCCCTGTATAAAACAAAAATTAAAAAACAAACAAAAAAAACAAGAGTTCAGTATTATGGCCCTTTAAGTTTATATACACAGTGTTTGTTTCCCCTGGATAACATGTTAATATCCGAGTTAGGTCCATGTGGGTTTCTATCAGATGCTCCTCTGTAAAAGAATCCCACTACACTGACTTCAGGCTCTAGTCCTGGATCTGGTTTTCCATGACTTATGATAAAGTCTCAAATCCTTAAAATGGCATAGAGAGCCCTATTTGACTCCGTAATACCTATCTCAGACTCTATTCACATGTCATTCTCCCTAAACTCACTTTCTACCTCAGCTTCTTTTAACTCTTGGAACTGCTATACTCGTTCACCCCTAGGGCCTTAACATATGCTGTTCTCTCTGCTAAGAATACTCTTTTCCATTCTTTGCACCTAACATAACTCCTAGCCTTCTTTCCTGTGCCACCTTAAATATCACTTCCTCAGGAAGTCTTTCTTCACCCCCCAAAACTAGTTCAGGATCCTGTTATACATTCTCATAGTTCTTGTGACTTTTTCCTATAGCTTTAATCACAAATCTAAGTGTTTCTTCATTACTTTAATATTCTTCTCTAGACTGTAAGTTCCATGAGATAATATAACCTGTGTAGTTATCACTGTGTCACCAGAGTCTATTAAGTTATTGGTATTCTATCTAGGTATTAAAAAATTGTTTCATTATTCTGAATAGTTTTAATAATCTGAATAGTTTTGTAATCTGGCCGTTGATGAGGCCATTCCACTTTATCAAATGTTTGTATGTTTGAATCTCAATGTAGATAAGATTTATATCTCATCTCTCTGGCTCCTCCATCTAGGTAGATCAATCAAAGTAAATGCATTTTGGATGGAAAGTAAAAGGTGTTGCTCAACCTCATTTTCCTGAAAAACTGAACACCTGGATTTTATCCCATCAAAACATCCTGTTACATGTTTGTGTCCTTTACTGAATTATAGACATCACCTACTATCATTTCTGCACCTACTATATTTAGTACAAATTAGGCACTTGGTAAAAAGTTTGTTAAATGAATAAATAAATGAATGCTAAAACACTCAAGGTCATTAACAATTACGAAAGTAGTTCAACAAATATATAAATTTACTCAAAATTAGTAAGAAAGATTTGCTTTTTTTTTTTTGTATTTTTCTGAAGCTGGAAACGGGGAGAGACAGTCAGACAGACTCCCACATGCGCCCAACCGGGATCCACACGGCACGCCCACAGGGGGGGGGGGAGGCGACGCTCTGCCCACCAGGGGGCGATGCTCTGCCCCTCCGGGGCGTTGCTCTGTTGCGACCAGAGCCACTCCAGCGCCTGGGGCAGAGGCCAAGGAGCCATCCCCAGCGCCCGGGCCATCTTTGCTCCAATGGAGCCTCGCTGAGGGAGGGGAAGAGAGAGACAGAGAGGAGGGAGAGGGGGAGGGGTGGAGAAGCAGATGGGCGCTTCTCCTGTGTGCCCTGGCCGGGAATCAAACCCAGGACTTCTGCACACCAGGCCGATGCTCTACCACTGAGCCAACCGGCCAGGGCAAGATTTGCTTTTGAAATCAAGTTTGTTTTGATATAGTATAGCACCATGGCAATCCTTCCTTCATTTACCTACTCATGAATATTTACACTGCTCTCAAAACAAAACGAAAAATGAAGGGACATCCTCCTTAAAACGAAATGTCGTATTTAAGAATTCCAATACTACAATTATCTAATAATATTTTGACACTGGAAACCACTGGTTTAATGGGCACTCTATTTTATTAATGCTGTTAACCTTTGGGACAAGCAAAGGATAAAATTATTTTTTTGAGGTTTATAAAAAAATCACAGAACTCTGGACCCTGACCAGTTGGCTCAGTGGTAGAGTATCAGCCTGGCATGTGGATGTCCTGGGTTTGTTTCCCAGTTAGGGCACAAAGGAGAAGTGCCCATCTGCTTCTCCATCCTTCTGCTTCTCCTTTCTTTCTATCTCTCTTCCCCTCCCACAGCCAAGGCTCCATTAGAGCAAAGCTGGTCCAGGCACTGAGGATGGCTCCAGGGCTTCGCCTCAGGTGCTAGAATGGCTCCAGTTGCAACGGAGCAACACCCCAGATGGGCAGAGCATCGCCCCCTAGTGGACTTGATGGGTGGATCCCAGTTGGGCACATGTGGGAGTCTGTCTCTCTGCCACCCTGCTTCTCACTTCAGAAAAATACAAAAAAAAAAATCATGAAAGTTTGTAAATTTATGTGTTTGTTAAAGTCAATAATTTAACAAAACTATAATAGATGCCTATAGTTTTTAATCATAAATGTAATTTTTCAAAATTCATTAAAATGATATCCTCAGATAGTTTATTACCTTCAGAGCTAAGCAAACTTTCCTAATCAAAAAAAGAACTCATAATGGTTATTACATGGCAATACTAAGACAACTAATCAGATCACTGTCTGAATTTTAAATACTTTTTCAAAATGAAATTTTATTAATTCAATATACTATATTACTAAAGAAAAATAATACACAATTATAAATTTTATCTATCTTAATTATTTTAATCATTGTAAGAGCACTTCTGATATTGACCATTACCATCAAATTTTATTAAACCAGTTATAAAAATCTAACATATCACTTGAACATTTTTAAAGTATAAATTTTTCAGCCACATGCCATGATTTTACAAATTCTTCCAGAGGAGTAAAGGCGTAATAGCCACAAAGGAAAAATATCTCTATGTACTCCTAAACTAAACTATGCTAAGGAATACAAATAAAATGTGATTTTAAAAATTTAAGTATTGTACTTTATAACGCTGCAGAAATTATACGACCGTGCCACCAATTTGAAATGTGGATGCCTGAATTATAAAGTTGAAGGCTTTTGTAGTTTTTAGATCATGCTAATTGTCCAAAGGATTTGCTTTAGATATCCATTAAAAGGGCAGCCTTGTTATACCGACTTAATTGCATTAAAAGAAAACAACTTTTCCATCAACATCTGATCATGTAAAAAGCCTTGGTTCACTCTTCTGTCCTTCAAATAAGTTTCCTTTTTAACCATTACAAGATTAAGTATGTCCTTACAGAATGATCAGAAGCATCTGGAAAAGGTGGAAGTGAAAATATCCTCACTGGGAAAGTTAGCTTAATGCTTGCCCTTTAGAGTGGCCCATTATCAACATTTCATAGTGGGTTTCTTTATTTTCAGGTCCCTGAGGTATGTGCAATAAATTATGACTTGAACTAAACAAGTCACAGTTGGCTCCAAAATGAAATTTTCCTACCTCTACTTTCTAGTCCCCAAGGTGGGAAGAGGAAATCCTGGTCACAGCCAAAGAAGTCATATTTTTGGCTCTAATATACATTTTCCTTCTTCTTTAAAACCCAAACTCTGCAATTGAGGCTACAAAGTCTTAAGTTGGCATTTTAAACTGTATTTTAATTTTTACTTCCATAATCTGTGCCTCAAACTTAAGAAAAAATTTAGTATCATAAAATTAATGTCATTGCCTTCTTTTTCCTCCACTCAAATCACTTTCTAACTTAGATGCCGACTTAAAGCTTTTAAAATAAGAATTAATTACATATTTTAGCAGCTCATATACTAAAATTGGAATAATACAGAGAAGATTAGCACAGCCCCCATGCTAGGATGACATGCAAAATAAGAATTCAAATGCAACAACAGAGAAAATAATGCTGAAATAGATTGTTTCATTTTCATAAGAGTATATTTAAAGTTTGCATTTATAAATAACTCCTACTAACTCTTGTATGATAGACTGTTAATGTAAAAGAAAACAATAAAGTCTTAATTTGTGGTCCAGTAATTTGAAGCTCTCTGTTAGTTTTGGAAAAGCCATTTATAGAAATCATTTAGTTCATCATCTCATTTTATAGGAGACAAGAATATGGCAACCTGAGTGAGAAAAGAACCTATGACTTGCTTCTAGCCAATAGAATATGGTAAGGGTGATGGTTAGTCACTCCATTGGCTAGGTTATATCACACGGCAAAGGTATGGGGAAGTAGTTTTGAAGTTGTTATATGATTCTATTTTAGTAGACTGGAGCTAGAGAATATCTTGTTGACCTTGAAGAAATAATCTGCCATACTGTGAGAGAGTATGTGAGAAGATCCTATGGCAAGGAACTCTGAGTAGCCTCTAGAACAGCGGTTCTCAACCTGTGTGTCGCGACCCCGTCGCCTAAAGCCATCGGAAAATACATAATGCATATCAGGTATTTACATTCCGAATCATAACTGTAGCAAAATTACAGTTATGAAGTAGCCACCAAAATTTTTTTTGCTTTGGGGTCACCGCAACATGAGGAACTGTATTGCGGGTTCACGGCATTAGAAAGGTTGAGAACCACTGCTCTAGAAGATAAGAGCAGACCCTGACTGAATCAGTCCTACCACCATAAGGAGCTGAATTCTGCCAATATCCTGAATGAGACTGAAAGAAGATCTCAAGACCCAGATGAGAATATAGCCCAGCCAACACCTTGACTGCATAGCCTTGTGGAATCCTGAGCAGAGGATCCAGCTAAGCCATGGCCAGACTTCTGACCCATGGAAACTGTGGCATAAGAAATGTGTATTGTTTTAAGCCAATTTGTTAATTGTAATTTGTAATACAACAGTAGCAAACTAATATAAAATTGAATGACAGCCAGTATACTTAATATAAAACAAGCCTATTTATTATATTCTACTTTGTATTAGATAGAGTATAAAATGCTATTGGGATTGAGCATTTCCCTTCAACAACTCCTTTAATGATTTATGATTTTAACAACAAACTGTGTTGCCTCATTATGTCATATTAATGTTTACTTCTGTACTCATCATCTAATCTAATAATGATTACTACCATTATTATGCCTTAAATAAGTGTCTAGGTATAAAGGATTGTTGTTTTTTTAACAACATCAAGTACAACAAACAAAAACAAATACTATTTAATAACTTATATTAAATATAAATATATTAAATGTATATTTAAATTTTACTTTAATAAATAGTATTTAATACTTAAAAATAAATATATTTAAATACATTAGTATATATAGTTGAGACCTAAATAAAAACTTATATTTAATCTTTAAACCAACATTTATTGAACACTCAATATATTCCAAAGCACTGTCTTAATTATAGAAACATAAAGATGTTTAAAAAATTGTCCAAACTTCAAGGTACAGCACTTAATAGATTATAAAACAAATCTACAAACACTAAAATATAACATAATGCCTGACCAGGAAGTGGCGCAGTGGATAGAGAATCAGACTGGGACATGGAGAACCCAGGTTTGAAACCCCAAGATCACCGGCTTGAGCATGGGCTCATCTGGTTTGAGCAAGGCTCACCAGCTTGAGACCAACATCGCTGGCTTGAGCAAGGGTTCACTCGCTCTGCTGTAGCCCCCCGGTCAAGGCACATATGAGAA
The DNA here is from genome assembly GCF_036850765.1 of Saccopteryx bilineata. Taxonomy (NCBI): domain Eukaryota; kingdom Metazoa; phylum Chordata; class Mammalia; order Chiroptera; family Emballonuridae; genus Saccopteryx; species Saccopteryx bilineata. The sequence goes on along the minus strand of NC_089491.1, from coordinate 351,435,936 downwards.
AGCAATCAATGAACAACTGATGTGCCACAACAAAGAATTAATGCTTCTCATCTCTCTCCCTTCCTGTCTGTCCGTCCCTATTTGTCCCTCTCTCTGTCTCTCTGCCTCTCCTTGTCTCTGTCAAACAAAAAAATAAGTAAATAAAGTAAATAAAATATAACCTAATGAAGCCAGTATATGTGCTTTAAGAAGTAATAACAGGCTCAGTGGTAGAACGTCGGCCTGGCGTGCAGAAGTCCCGGGTTCGATTCCCGGCCAGGGCACACAGGAGAAGCGCCCATCTGCTTCTCCACCCCTCCCCCTCTCCTTCCTCTCTGTCTGTCTCTTCCCCTCCCGCAGTGAGGCTCCATTGGAGCAAAGATGGCCCGAGCGCTGGGGATGGCTCCTTGGCCTCTGCCCCAGGCGCTACAGTGGCTCTGGTCGCGACAGACAGCATCGCCCCCTGGTGGGCGTGCCGGGTGGATCCCGGTCCGGAGCATGCGGGAGTCTGACTGTCTCTCCCCGTTTCCAGCTTCAGAAAAAAAAAAAAAAAAAAGAAGTAATAACAATGGTAGGCATAACTATCTAGGTAAATATAATACAGCTAGGGTTTTTTGTTTGTAACTTTTTTTTCTACATGACTTTAAAAGGCAAATGCATAAAATTATAACTTATATTAATGAGCATACAATGTAATAAGATGCAATCTATGATACTAATAATATAAAAGGGGAAGTAGAAAGATTAAAATATTACTTGTAATCCCCAAGGTAACACTAAGAAAATAAGAAATATACATAAAAGGAAAGAAGAGAATCAAAATAGAGACAACAAAGATCAACTAAATACAAAGAAAGGGCAATAATGATGGAATTAAGAAACAAAAAGCACATAAGACATGCAGAAAACAGCTAAATGCAGAAGATCTTCTGTATCAGTAATTACATTAAATGTAGATGGATTAATCTCTCCAACTGAAAGGCAGAGATTGGCAGAATTAATTATAAAAACATGATATAACTAAATGTTGTTTATAAGAGTTGGACCCTTATTTTACTTACATCATTCACTAGAGTTTATTGAAAGTAGATCAAATATCTAAATTTGTGACAGCATGGATGGACCTGAAGAATATTACGCTAAGTGAAATAAACCAGTCAGAGAAAGACAAATACCATATGATCACACCTACATGTGGAATCTAATGAACAAAATAAATTAACAAAATAGAAACAGACTCACAGATAATAGACTGACAGCTGTCAGATGGGAGAGGGGTTGCAGGGCTGGGTGAAAAGGTGAAGAAATTAAGAGAAAAAAAAAACAACCCACACACCTCACAGACACAGACATATATGGTGATTACCAGAGGAAAAGGGGTAGGTGGAGGCAGAAGAGGGTAGAAGGATGATAAATGGTGATGGAGGGAGACTTGACTTTGGTGAACACACAATACAATATACAGATAAATGATATATTATAAAATTATACACTTGAGACCTACATAATTTTATTAACCAAGATCATCCAAATAAATTCAATAAAAGTTTTTAAAATAAATAAACTGAAGAGCTAAGACTACATAAACTCTTTAAAGAAAGTATTAGGGGCAAATCTGCATGACCTTGGATTTGGCAATGGTTTTTTAAATATGACATCAAAAGCAGAACAACAAAAAATAAAGTGAATTTCATTAAAATTTCAGACCTTTGTATGTCTTTTATACCCCATAGTAGTGTACAAATAAATATTTTCAATAACTGGTTTGGTCATATACAAATTTTAAAAAGCCATCCATAACGATGCTCTGTTTTAGTTCAAATATTCAAGTATTTCAGGTATTGACTGTTATATTCTGGTTATTTCCAAATGATAAAAGGTCTTTTTAATTATTAGAAAAACTGAATACCTACACTCTTAAAGTTTATAAACATCAGTCTTTTGGATGGGTATCTTACAAGATCCTTTAGTTATGGGGAAAAAAATGTCAGGATTCCATTCTGAAGTGTTAATTCTAAATCCTTTGCCATGTGTGGTGGAGAATTATTACCCACTGTTGCCCCATGCTCCAGACTTTGGGCTTGGGCATATGACATGCTTTGGGCAAAAGGTTAGTAAATGTGAAAGTGCTTATACAGTCAAGCTTGCCCTCATGTACCTCTGCCAGTGCAATAACATGTTCTGGCTAGTCTGTTGTTCCACAAAGGATGAGATACACTTGTATACCAGACCTTACACAGTTGAGCTCAACCTACAATGGTCAAACCACAGCAGGGTAACTGTGCCCAGCTGAAATTAGCAAGCTTCCCAGCCGAGATCATCTACTGCAAGCTACCTGCTCCCATAGATATGTCCCATAATAAATGATTGTTGTTTTAAATCACTGAGTTTAAGAACTTTTAGTTACATAAGAAGAACTGATCTGGATATATAGTAACAAGACATATACTTCCCTTATATCTGGTATTGCCAGTAAAGAATTTCCCTCTTTATCTGTCCCTTATCACTGCAACTGAGACTACTCTTGGGTCTATCTTATTTGGTTCTTTCAGAAACCACTAGAATCACTAGGGATACTAGGCAAACTACGTCAACTTCTTTAGAACAACTTTCTTCCTCCCCACCCAGGCCTCATTGCATCTTCTGTTATTTTGCTGTTTTATAAAACTAGAGCCATTGGGATTCAGTTAAGTAGAACTAGGACAAACAGGATCATTACTGAGGAATGTCAGAGAACACGGTGTCTATTTTTCTGCATGATAGACTGAGATGCTGCCTGGGAAAAACTTATAGGGAGGAAATAAAGCATTAAAAACCTAAGACTAGCCTGACCAGGTGGTGGCGCAGTAGATAAAGCATTGGACTGGGATGAAGAGGACCCAGGTTCGAAACCCCGAAGTCCCGGCCTGAGCACTGGCTCATCCTGCTTGAGTGCAGGGTTGCTGGCTTGAGCAAGGGGTCACTCGTTCTGTTGTAGCCCCCCCAGTCAAGGCACATATAAAAGCAATCAATGGACAACTAAGGTGCCACAAAAAAGAATTGATGCTTCTCATCTCTCCCTTTCTCTGACTGACTCTCTGCCTCTGTCAAAAAAACAAAACGAGAAAAAACCAAGACTAGCATAATAACAATGCCCAAAATAACAGCTCTTGGGTGTGAGGGTAGAGAAAATAGAAGGTAAATGTAATATTTTTCTTCATAAGTAACATTTTATTTAATTTTACAAATTTTGAAAGAGTAACATAATGAACACTTTTATTCTCATCAAATTTCCTTAAAGCTTGTTTTTTACTAACACAAAGAAGCATAAAAAAAGCTAAAGTCTTTTGGTAACTACCCTCAATATCACTCCTTTCTCTTCTTCTCAGACCTAATCATTATTTTGAGTTTGATGTGAATCCTTTCAGGTCTTGTTACTTTGTATTTAGTACAAACTAGTATTAGTTACAAAGTTACCTTCTTTCCACTCTCAAGAATTCATATATAGGTCCAAAAAGAAAGGAAATTCAGCAAAAATTGAAAGAGCTACTTTTAGGAGGGGACGACTATATTTAAGACATTGGGGAAATGTGTGATTCAGAAAGAAGGGGAAAAGAATTCTTTCCACTTTAATAAAGCAGCATTAGTGCACTAATATAGGGCTGAGGTAAAATGGTAAGACATAAAAAAGAGATAGAACCACTGTCAGCAGCAGTGGTATCAGTAGCACTCATCTTTAGTGAACTGCAGCACTAATGCTGTTGATGGGAATACAACAGTCTTCTTGAGCAGATTTCAACTGTTTCATCAGTAGTAAAAATCAAGAGGTAGCATTATCCATTTTAGAACAGGAACTCCTGGGCATGGTCAGCAGCATTCTCACTGGTAGCACTGATAGCTGGAGAAAGGTAGTAGAAGCCGAAAGGAGGAGATATCCCTTGAGGACTTTTATAAATTTTGAGGAGGTCCAGAGGTTAGGGAAGAGTAGAAACTAACCAGAGAAACACTATTTATTACTGTTATAATCCACAGTGTCTAGTAAAATGCCAACTTAATAAAGAAGATACCTGCCTAGAGAAAGAATTCCTGCTTTGGTATGAGACACTAACAGGTTGTGCCCTGGCAGGAGGGATATGAATTATATTCAATGCAGTCAGCTTAGAGGTCAGAAAACCTCAAGTCTTGGTCTCAGATTGCTCATATCTTCAAATGCCTGTAGGAAGTAAACAAAAATCCTCCCTGATGGAAGTAATATCATCTTTGGTTTCATATTATTGCTACTAACAATTTTCCAAATATAACGTTTAGCAAACAGTGATAATGAAGTGAAACTCCGTTTTCCTGCCAAGACCAGAATAGCTGGTTTAAAATATTCTGCCCACTGCAAGTGACTGAAACTGGACACAATAGATAAAGCAACTGCTTTCAGGGAGTAGACACCAGGCAACATATGAATAATATGAAAAGGGAAATCCATGAGCTGAACTCCATGATCTTCAGATCTCTTTCAGAGTGAAATTTACACTCTGATAATAGCACAGGGCACTGAAGAACAAACAGAACATAAGTGGTCCTGCTGAGGTGAGATGGAAGGGATAAGAATTTGGACCAGTTAAAACCACTGAAATCTGCAGGGCAGGGCACTGGAGAGAAGGGAGCTAGATAGAAAAAGGGCCCCACCCCTGTGGGGATCCCATGTGAGTCTGTGGCTAAGAGCTTCAGAGAACACAAAGTGCTGGGCTTTACCTCCATAATTTCTGATTCAGTTGGTCTGGATGGAGCCTGTAAATAAATATTTCTATCAAGGTGATAGGAGATACTGATGTTTCTGACCTGGAACCATACTTTGAAAATCACTCTGGTTAAACAAAAGATAGTATAAGTTAAAAATAAACTAAACTGGTGGCACAGTGGACAGAGCATTATCCTGGAGCACTGAGGTCCTTGGCTCCACCCCACAGTTGCTGGCTTGAGCCCAAGGGCACTGGCTAGACCCTGAGGTTGCCAGTTAGAACCCCAGGCAGGGTTCAGATGACAAGGATCAATGGGATACACAATTAAATAGAACAATGAGTTGATGCTTTTCCCTCTCTCGCCCTTCCTCTTGCAAAAATAAATAAACAAATAAAATTGATATCTACTAAACCTTTCTCACTCATCAATTCAACACAGAATCAAAATAAAATGTCTAAAAATACAAGAAAAATGTATAATTAACTTTATACAAAATCAATAAGTTCTATGATAAACAAAATTTCTTAAGACTTTGAAGGCCTACCTGAAGATCTTTCACATTTGGAAAAGGAATTCCTATTGTTATGACAGCACGGGCATTGTCATCTGAGAAATCCAGACCCTCACTCACTTTACCACGACAAACTGCTACCAGGAGGGCTCCACCTTAAGCAATAAAATATAAACATTTTTTAAAGCACACTCAAGATCCCAGAAATTGCCTATTCTTGTCATTTTGTAAAACCTTTAATTTTAGGTAATCATAGTAGCAAACTTAAAAGAATCAAAATTAAAAATAATTATGAGATGAAGTTTAAAAAGTTCAATGTCTTTAAATAGACAAAGACAAAATTACATTTAGGTGCAATATAGCAGCAAACCAATTTACAAACTATGTATCTCCCAGAAACTAAAACAGCAAATCCACATCAGAGTAGTTAACTACATAAACTAAGCAATTGTGAATCAACTGTTGTACCTTTAAAAACAGAAGTTGTAATCACCATTACCACATGTATGTAAAGTTCTCAGAACTATTTAAATATCTCTTAATTTGTACAACATATCATACTGAATTTATATTATATTGAAAAGTATGTAAAACACATAGAGAACACTTATCATACAAGGATATTGACAATTATGTTGTATTATACTTATGATATTCCATTGTTCATGAATTATTACTATTAGTCTTTCCTATCAACCTCTCTATACACATTCTCTAACTTTGATATTGTTTCTTCAGTTATGTTCTGAAAACTCAAGTTTACCTTATGTAATAGCATATAAACTCAAAGTATATTATTAATATTTTTATCAAAATGCAGGGCTTATTTATCTAGTAAAGATATTTACACATGCTATACTTGCCTTCTTTCATAACAAATTATGGGTAGTACAGGGAAGACTATGGAATAATAGCTGAATGTTTCCCAAGTGAAAATATTCATAAGAGAAAAACTCCAAATAAAGAATTTTTCTTGGCCCTGACTGGACGGTTCAGTGGATAGAGCATTGGCCTGGCATATGGATACCCTAGGTTCAATTACAGGTCAGGGCACACAAGAGAAGTGACCATCTGCTTCTCCCCTCCTCCTTTTCCCCTCTCTCTCTTTGTTCCCCTCCCGCAGCCAGTGGCTCGACTGGTTTGAGTGTCGAACCCAGATGCTGAGGATAGTTCAGCTGGTCTGAGCACATCAGCCTCAGGAGCTAAAAAAATAGCTCAGTTGATCTGAGCACTGGCCCCAGATGGGGTTGCTGGCTGGATCCCGGTCAGGGCACATGCAGAAGTTTGCCTCACTATCTGCCATCCTTTCACCATTAAAAAAAATTTAACTTCTTTTCTTTTTACTCCATAGTATAAAATATAATTCTTTTTCCAGTGCAATTCATTTAAAAAGATAACACAAATAATGTTTTAACAGCACCAACTTCTTACTTTATAATAAAAAACATTTCAGCCCTGGCTGGTTGGCTCAGTGGTAGAGCGTCGGCCTGGCATGCAGGAGTCCTGGGTTTGATTCCTGGCCAGGGCACACAGAAGAGGCGCCCATCTGCTTCCTCCACCCCTCCCCCTCTCCTTCCTCTCTGTGTCTCTCTTCCCCTCCCACAGCCAAGGCTCCATTGGAGCAAAGTTGGCCTGGGCGCTGGGGATGGCTCCATGGCCTCTGCCTCAGGTGCTAGAATGGCTCTGGTTGCAACAGAACAATGCCCCAGATGGGCAGAGCATCGCCCCCTGGTGGGCATGCCAGGTGGATCCCGGTTGGGCGCATGCGGGAGTCTAACTGCCTCCCCATTTCCAACTTCAGAAAAAATACAAAAACAAACAAAAAAAACCATTTTTCCCATTGACCTTCCAGTAATTTTCAAATACCTTTCCCTCCTTTGTACTTGATCGCATCATAGTACACCTGCAGCAATTCATCAAAATCAGTCTTTTCTCCTCCCTGTGGTTCTACGATGACTGTCTTCACCAACTCCAAATTATGCCATAAACCAGTGCAAAGCCAACGTTCCTTTAACTTCTCTAATAACTATAAAGGAGAGGAAAAATTAATTTTTTGTGTGTCCAACTGAACAAACTTACTATCTTTTTTAAAAAAATTTTTTAAATTAATTTTTAGAGAGGAGAGAGAGAGAGAGAGAGAGAGAGAGAGAGAGAGAGAAGGGGAGGGAGGAGCAGAAAGCATCAACTCCCATATGTGCCTTGACCAGGCAAACCCAGGGTTTTGAACCAGCAACCTCAGCGTTCCAGGTCGACGCTTTATCCACTGCGCCACCACAAGTCAGGCCAAACTTACTATCTTTTTTTTTTTTTTTTTTTGGTATTTCTCCGAAGCTAGAAACGGGGAGAGACAGTCAGACAGACTCCCGCATGCGCCCGACCGGGATCCACCCGGCACGCCCACCAGGGGGCGACGCTCTGCCCATCCGGGGCGTCGCTCTGTTGCGACCAGAGCCACTCCAGCGCCTGGGGCAGAGGTCAAGGAGCCATCCCCAGCGCCCGGGCCATCTTTGCTCCAATGGAGCCTCGGCTACGGGAGGGGATGAGAGAGACAAAGAGGAAGGAGAGGGGGAGGGGTAGAGAAGCAGATGGGTGCTTCTCCTGTGTGCCCTGGCCAGGAATCGAACCCAGGACTTCTGCACACCAGGCCGACGCTCTACCACTGAGACAACCAGCCAGGGCCTAAACTTACTATCTTAATTTGTTTAAAACCAATGTGGCTACAACGTGACTATGGCAAGATATTAACATTTCTGTGTATTTCATTTCTCATCTATAAAATGAGGAAAACAATGATATGTCATAGAGTTGTTATTGGGTTAAATTCATTAATTGATTTAGACAACTTTGAATGATGCCTGACACTTAATAAGAGCACTATAAATGTTAACTGTTGTTGCTACTTTTACTACATCATTACTGCCGCTGTGGCTGCTACTAACTACTTCTATTATTGCTACCTTGGGAATTTCAAAAGCCGAAAAAAAATGACTTTCTGTCAAACTTGACAAACTTAAGTTATCTTTCTTAACCTAAGGTAAAGTTCTTTAATATTCTTAAGTAAAGACTCTTTAAATTAAAATTTTTTATAATCATGTTACTTAATGCATAGGCAGCTAAGCTGTTTGAAAATTTGTTGTATTTAAAAAACTATATCAAGTAAATACATAAACAGAGACTCAGGTAGCGAATAAGTATAAAATAAACAAATATAACACTTACAAAAATAACCATGTATTAGATTATAAAAGAATTTTCAACAAATTTCAAAGAATCTTTATCAGATTCATCACATATTCTAACAATACTACTCTGATTAAAAGTTAATAATATAAAGTTAGTGGGGAAAAAAATACAAGCACAATACTAAAGACTATATTCTTAAAGAAAATACGGGTAAGCCTGACTAGGCGATGGTGCAGTGGACAGAACATCGGACTGGGATGCAGAGGACCCAGGTTCAAGACCCTGAGGTCACCAGCTTGAGCTCAGGTTCACCTGGTTTGAGCAAAAGCTCACCAGCTTGGACCCAAGGTCGCTGGCTCGAGCAAGGGGTTACTCCGTCTGCTGAAGGCCCATGGTCAAAGCACATATGAGAAAGCAATCAATGAACAACTAAGGTCTCGCAACGAAAAACTAATGATTAATGCTTCTCATCTCTCTTCGTTCCTGTCTGTCTGTCCCTGTCTATCCCTCTCTCTGACTCTCTCTCTGTCCCTATTAAAAAAAAAAACCAAACAAACAAAAAAAAGAAAATATGGGTTATTTCTCAATTATAGCTCAATAAAGCTGAGGAAAAAATAACAAAAAAGAATACATATGGTTTAGAGAGGAAAATAAATTCATGAAATCTTTCAAAATGACAAGAAGAGCACCCACAATTACAAACGTGAGATAAAGTAAAGGCAATACTTAGAAATATACTGATAGGTTGAAATGTATTAATTTAAAGAATCTGAAACTAGTGAATTAAGTATTCTTTTTAAGAAGCTAAAGAATCAAAATAGTAAGTGCAAAGAATGTAGAAGTAAATAATAAACATAGCTGAAATAAATGAGAGACAAGCCAATAGTAGAGACTATTACTAAGTTGAACTGTTTTACCTACTTGTTCTATGTGGAGTTCTATATAATGTGGACCAATTATTATAGCGAAGACAAGCACCCCAAATTCTCTGGAGCACAGAAACTATTTTTTATAAGATGGTTTATTTCCTCAGAATTTTATCCTTATCTATTTTCAGAAATAAATATAAAATATATAATATCCCACAGATCTTTCTGGCCGCTTCTATCATGTGAGGACACAGAGAGAAGGCACTGGTTACCAATCAGGATGAAGGCCCTAACCCAAATATACTAGCACCCAGATCTCAAGAGTCTTAGCCTCCAGAATTGTGAGAAATAAATTTCTGTTGTTTATAAACTGCCACATCTGTATAAAATATCACTAACTGGTAGAACAGTTCACGGCATATTACATGGTGATCAAGGTAGCCTGGTCAATAAAAATAAAGCAAGAGGCCCTGGCCGGTTGGCTCAGTGGTAGAGCGTCGGCCTGGCGTGTGGAAGTCCCGGGTTCGATTCCAGGCCAGGGTACACAGGAGAAGCGCTCATTTGCTTCTCCACCCCTCCCGTCTCCTTCCTCTCTGTCTCTCTCTTCCCCTCCCGCAGCGAGGCTCCATTGGAGCAAAGATGGCCCAGGCGCTGGGGATGGCTCCTTGGCCTCTGCCCCAGGCGCTAGAGTGGCTCTGGTTGCGGCAGAGCGGCGCCCCGGAGGGGCAGAGCATCGCCCCCTGGTGGGCGTGCCGGGTGGATCCCGGTCAGGCACATGCAGGAGTCTGTTTGACTGTCTCTCCCGGTTTCTAGCTTCAGAAAAATACAAATAAATAAATAAAGCAAGAGGCCCTGGCCAGTTGGCTCAGTGGTAGAGCGTTGGCCTGGCGTGCAGAAGTCCTGGGTTCGATTCCTGGCCAGGGCACACAGGAGAGGCGCCCATCTACTTCTCCACCCCTCCCCCTCTCCTTCCTCTCTGTCTCTCTCTTCTCCTCCTGCAGCGAGGCTCCATTGGAGCAAAGATGGCCCGGGAGCTGGGGATGGCTCCTTGGCCTCTGCCCCAGGCGCTAGAGTGGCTCTGGTCGCAACAGAGCGAGGTCCCGGAGGGGTAGAGCATCCCCCCTGGTGGGCAGAGCGTTGCCCCCTGGTGGGCGTGCCGAGTGGATCCTGGTCAGGCCCATGCGGGAGTCTGTCTGTCTATCCCCGTTTCCAGCTTCAGAAAAATACAAAATAAATAAATAAATAAATAAAATAAAGCAAGAAACATCACAGGAAACAGAATAACCATGTAACAGTAAACAAACAGGTGGCTTAGTGGATAAAGTGTCGTCCTGGCACAGTGAGGTCAGGGTTTTATTCCCAGCAGTGAGGGCACATTCAAGAAGCAATAAATGAGTACACAACTAAGTGGAACGAGTTGATGCTTCTCTCTCTCTCTCCCTTCTCTCCCCCTCCATCCCTCTCTCTCTCCCTCCTAATCAATGAAAAAGCTTTTTAAACTAAAGTTAGACCTTACATATACAAAAATACCAAAACCCTATATGTAAGAACTGAAACTATAAAACTATTAGAAAAAAAATCATAGGATAAAATCCTTAAGACATTGAATTTGGCAACGATTTCCTGGATATGACACAAAAGCATGGGTAAGAAAAGAGTAATATAAATTGGACTTCATGAAAATTAAAGACTTTACACATTAAAGAAAACTATCAAGAGATTTAAAAGGTAAATCTACAGAATGGAAGAATATATTTATATATCTGATAAAAGGTTTTATTTGAACCTGAGGAAGGGGTCATGGGAACCTCCAATTTACAGCCAGTCAGAAACACAAGTAACAATCTGAATCTGAGATTGGCATTGGAACTGGAGGCAGTCTTGTGGCTCTGAGCCCCTAACCTGTGGGATCTGATGCTATCGCTAGGTGAGTAGTGTCAGAATTGAATTAAAGTGTAGCTGTGGGTCACAGAATTGGTTGATGTACAAAAACCCACACACATCTGGAGTCAGAAGTGAAGTGTGTTGTAGTAGATTACTGAGAATAGAAGAGTACACAAAAGTTTCTTTCTTAAGCACATGGTACTTAGAAGGTAGGTCAGAATTAAAATTATAAACTGGGAAACCAAGACAGTAGATGTTACTGAAAGAAGGCACATATAAATGAGATTAATTTGCAGTAGAGTACAGGTAAAGAAAAAAGCCCAAGAAAACCTCCCGCCTTCTATCACACTACATATCCAACCTATCAGCAAATCCTGCCAACACTCCAAAAATGCTGCTACCAGTGGTCCAAGGCATCATCATCTGTCAGGTGATTTATTACAGCATACTCCTGCATAGTCACCTTACTCTCTACAGTCCATTTTCCATACATCAACCAGCACAATCCCTTTAAAATTAAGTCTAATGTCTCCAATGGCTCCCTACTGCATTTTGAAAATATAGCAAAAAATACTGATTATTTTGATGAAAATGGTCTATAGTAAGTTTTCAGCTCTAGGTAACAAAACATTTAGGTCTATAGCTTTTCCATTTTTACAGTAGGTGATGCTCAAACTTCACATTGATGTATCTTAATTATTTCCCCCTTGCCACAGAAATATCACACAAATAATTAAACATACACATAATTCAATTGATATTTAAATTTTCATAAGTATCCCAACTAGGTACTTAAAAGGCAGATAACTTAGAGAAGAGTACACTGACACATATTCATTTCTCAGGTTTTAAGACTTACATTTATAAAAATGTGAGGAATCTCTGTTATGAAATTGTTCACTTAGCTCACAAAGAAAAAATATTGTTCATATACAGAGAGACTAGCCCACATATAGTGATATGGATGATTTAATCTACTAATTGGTGTTCATATCACTTGGATTTGGTAAAACTCAGAGACTTTTTTTAGTCAGATTTCACAAATTAAAAGACACTTTGGAATGTTTATGCCTTATCTGGTTATTGTCATTTTACATTTTCAAATTTCTTAAAACCGGTACCTCACTAGGGAGGCAGTAAGTTAGAATGCAACCTAGTAGGGAAATTCTGCATTTGCTCAATGTCTATAGCTTTTGCACAGTTCCAGATGTTCAGTACATTAACAATGCACTAACTCAAAGCTTCTTTTTGAAACTTTAGAAAGTGCAAATTGCATTAAAACCTCTTTTCCCTCATTAATGGTACTGTTACAATCCCAGTCCTTTGGAAAATGTTTTCTGGCATGTGTTTAACTTTAGAATATTGCCATTTACTCACTTTAATAGCTGGTACTCAAGTCTTAATGCTTCTGATAGGTTTGCCTAAACAGACTACCACCTTTTGTCATCTTTTTCACATAATTTACTTATTCGTAAAATGTCATATTTTTCCATCTGAAGATGATTCTTCACTACTCATTTCATGAGGTACTAATATTTAAGAAATATTCACTTTTTTTTGTTCAGTTATATGTACCTATAAATGGCAGGTAAGGAATAAAATACAATTCCTTATAAATGATAATAAAAATAGAAAATAAAGTAGTAGTGGTTTTCACATTTTAAGTTAAAGTAAAAATTAGTATACTTTTAATTCTTATGTTCAAAGATAAAATATGAGAAAACAAAAATACATATTTCTATTAAAACAACTTCCTATACTCTATCAGCAATATCCGATTCAGCACCTTTACCTCAGGAGGTTTGGTTACATTTCAGGATCAAACTTGCAACAAATCTAATGCAGTCAGTAATGCACTAAGAATAATATGGAGGAAATCCATCCTGAAGTGAAAGTAAAGTCCCTTTTAGTTGTTGGCAATCTAAATAAAAATGAAAGATCTACAGTCCTCTCTCATAAGGAATATTCGATAGCATAATTTTGTTTATAGGATGAGGACTCAGAAAATGTTAGAGCTGCACTGGTAATACTGATCTATTTCCAGAGTCTTCTTTTTAATTTTTTTTTTTTGAAATTTCTGATAAAAATACACAATAATACTTACAGAAAAAATTTCAAATAAAATAGAACTTCAGAAATAACTCATACAGTTCCTCATGATAATCTACTTTGTTGAAATCTCTTGAATAGAAAACAGTAAGAACCCAACAGCTATTTACATATGAAATAAACTCTTGACACTTCAAACCATAAATTCTTAATTTTTTTAACTGATCAACATAGTTGGGTTCATCAATGTCTGAAGAAAATATTTGGTTAAAATGAATATATTTTACCAGTTTTGTTATGTTCGAGTTAAAATACTGGCTGAAATCTGAAAAATATATTTATTTACACAAATTCATCAATGTTTTATTCCTTACCTGAGTAAATTAATTGTAAGCAAATAAAAAAAAGGAATAAGCAATTCATTTTCTATCCCTCTATTAAAAGGCTAATAATATTGCATCTGTACTATTAGAATCTAGGCTGTAAAAAGAAAATAAGATGCAACCACTCCAATGTTTCCTAAAATGTACCATTTTCAGGTACTTACAACCTGAATTTGTTGTAAACTTGTTGCTATAAAACTTGAAAGTGAAATACTTTGGGAAAAACACCACACTTCACAATCTAGTGAAGACCCAAAAGAAAAATACTTAAAATATAAATACAATGTGGTAAGTGTTATTATAGATTTATTTGGCTAGGCAGAGGAAAGTGACTAAAGGCCTCAGGGTTAAGAATGGCTTAAAAGCTTGACCTGTGGTGGCGCAGTGGATAAAATGTTGACCTGGAACACTGAGATCGCTAGTTTGAAACCTTGGGTTTGCCCAGACAAGGCACATAAGGCAGTTGATGCTTCCTGCTCCTCCCCCCTTTCTCTCTCTCTAAAATGAATAGTCTTAAATATATATATACATATTTTTTAAATTTCAAAAAAACTTTGTATAAAAAAAAAGAATAGCTTAAGACTTAAAACCCTTTTGGCTGGGTACAGAGTATAAAATTTGGGGGTAATAAAAAGTCAGTGGTTCTAGGTAGACACTATGAACACTTGCTGCATAACAAATTACCTACAAACTTAGTGACTTAAAACAATGCCCACTTTTAAAAATAATTCTTTTTAAATTGTGATAAAACATATAAATCATAAAATTTACCATCTTAACCATTTTTTTTTTTTTTGTATTTTACGAAATTGGAAACGGGGAGGCAGTCAGACAGACTCCCGCATGCGCCCGACCGGGATCCACCCAGCACGCCCACCAGGGGGTGATGCTCTGCCCATCTTGGGGTGTCGCTCTGCCGCAATCAGAGCCATTCTAGCGCCTGAGGCAGAGGCCACAGAGCCATCCTCAGCGCCCGGGCCAACTTTGCTCCAATGGAGCCTTGGCTGCGGGAGGGGAAGAGAGAGACAGAGAGAAAGGAGAGGGGGAGAGGTGGAGAAGCAGATGGGCGCTTCTCTTGTGTGCCCTGGCCGGGAATCGAACCTGGGACTTCTGCACACCAGGCCGACGCTCTACCACTGAGCCAACTGACCAGGGCCATCTTAACCATTTTTAAATGTATAGTTCAGTAGGGTTAAGTATATTCACATTATTGTATAACCAAGCTCCAAAACTGTCTTCATCTTGCAAAATTAAAGCTATTAAACGACTCATTCCACTCTTCCCTCTGCCTTGGCAACTACCTTTCTAGCTTTGTTTCTATAGATTTGATGACTCTACCTACCTTATATTATATAAGTGCAATCATACTGTATTTGTCTTTTTGCAATTGGCTAATTTCACTTAGCATGAGGTTCTTCTCTAGATCCATCTACGTTGTAGCATAAAAACAATCCATTTATTATACCACAGTTTCTGTAGGTCACAAGTCTAGACACAGCACAAGTGGATTCTCAGCTCAGAGTCTCACTGGGCTGAAATTAAGGTGATTTCTGGGCTTGCAGTTCTCATTTGGGACTTGAAGTTCTCTTGCAAGGTCTGGTTGTTAAAAGAATTCACTTCATACTAGCTATAGGGCTACTGCTCCAGTTTTTCCACTAGCTATTGGCTAAAACTGCCCTCAGCTCCTACAGCCACCTGCAATTCCTTGCCACACACCCCACCTTTCCCACCAGAGAGTTTACAACATGGATGTTTGCTTGCTTCAAGGACAATCAGATCACGTCTCTCCAACCTCCTCTTCTGCAACCAACTGTAGAAAACTCTCTGCAGATGTATGATCATCCTAGCATAATCACAAAGGCCTCAACATCATGAAGACTCCTTCTACTTAACATTGTGGGGGGAAAAAAAGTTCCTTGAAAATGCTTGGTGCCCTGGCAGAATAGCTCTGTTGGTTAGAGCATCACTCTGAAGTGCAGAGATTGACATTTCAATTCACAGAGCACATGCAGGAACAGATCGATGTTCCTCTCTTTCTTCCCTTCTGCCCCCTGTCCTCTCTCTCTAAAAAACAAACAAACAAACAAAAAAAACCCTTAATAAATGAAAATGCTTGGCTGATCAGTTAAAATAAGGCAAATCCTTAACCTATAGAAACACCAAGAGTCTAAAAATAAAATATATTTTAAACGGAACAATTTGGTTTCTCCTTTCAATGACATGCAATATGGCTTAAAATGAAAATAGCACATCAAACTAGTAGCATTGCAAATTTCTCAACATACAATACTTATAAAATTAAGAAATACTTATCAAAATTATAGAGACTAAGCAGAAACATTTACATTTTATTGCTTATCTGACATTCAGTAGTGAGTGCAAAATGTTCCCTCAGGGAAAATACTTTATGCATTTTTACTTATAAAGATGTAAAAGAAAACCCGAATCTGCAATGTACAAATAAAAAGATCCAAGTTGCTACTTTGGCACCAGAGTCTCTTCACAAAATGACTTCATGAAAGCTTTCTATCCATAAAAAATGTTTAGAAATTCTTCTTCCCATAAAAGTGATTTCTCAGAGAGTTTCAAAACAGTGGTGCTACTAGTTAAATAACAATAGAGAGTCAAAATCAAATTTATCTTAGTGGTAATAGTATTCTTCATGAAACTATTGCAATTTTTAGCAATTTTAAAAGGCTCTGAAAGAAACTAGGGAAGAGGGTTAGAATGATAACTTTCTTACTTTTACTCTTCACACAAAAGCTATAATTTATAACAAAAGAAAATTAGTTTCATTTTTCTCAGTGAAAGAGTAAAGTTTGGAGAGAAACACCTAATTATTTCGACACAGGGAAAACATTTTACCTTCAAAATGTGTGGTATTAAAACTTTTAGACTTCTATACCATGTTTCTTTTTTGAAAATCTTAAACCTCCTGTCCAGTCATTTCATTAGACTCTTTCACACAAACTAAGCTGAATGCCATGATTATAAAAATATTTTCTACTTTGCTAATGATACCGCCTCATTATAGTCTAGAATGCTCTTCCTCTCACTTCCACATCTACCCATCTTTCTTTAACACTCCTTGAAATACCATCTCCTTTAATAAGTTTGCCTGCTTCATGTAACTAAATGTTCTACCTATTCTTAATTCCATATCACATTAGAACTATTACCTGAAAAACAGAAAATAACAAATGTTGGCAAGGATGTGGGGAAATGAAAATCTTTGTGCATTGAAGGTAGAAATTTAAAATTAAACACTCACTTTGGAAACAGTGTTTAAGTTCCTCAAAAAGTTATACACAACTACCATTTGATTCTAGGTACAGTATATATCTAAAAGAACTGAAAGCAGGGGCTCAAGAGGATATTTGAATACAATGTTCACAGCAACATATTCACAATAGCCAAAAGGTAGAAACAACCAAAGTGATGGTCAACAAATGACTGGATAAGCAAAATTTGTATGCATACAAACACACACACACACATACAAATATTTCCAGCCACAAAAGGAATGAAATTCTAATATGTGCTACAACATAGTTGAACCTTAAGAATATCATATTAAGAGAAATAAGCCAGACAAAAAAGTATAAATACTGTACGACTGCACTTACATCATACACATATGTGATTCCACAAATTCTTATAGATAGAGCAGAACAGAGGTTACCAAGGAACTGTGGGTAGGGTGTCTGAAGAGCTACTATTTCATGGTTTCAGAGTTCCTTTTTAAATTGATAAAAATGTTTTAGCAATGGATAGTAGTTACGGTTGCATAAACTGCAAATATACTTAATGCTACTGGATTATACACTTAAAAATGGTTAAAATGATAAATTTTATGTTATGCATATTTCAACATAATAAAAATAAATAATCAGAGGAATAGATTAAAGATTTGAGAATCCTCTGAGCTGTGGAACTAGAAAGTGAGGAATGGGGCAGAGGACTATTGTTTTTCATTATAATAATTTATTATTATATAATTATGTATAAGAATTAATTTGATAACAAATAATTTTTAAAGTTTCAAAAAAGAAATTACAATAATGAGTTCAATTAAGTAAAAACCTGGGGAAATTTTTATAGGTATGTATTATAGTTACTATCCATGTAGTATATTTAAAAATCTAGCCCGACCAGGCAGTGGTGCAGTGGATAAAGCATCGAACTGGGATGCAGAGGACCCAGGTTTGAGACCCCGAGATCGCCAACTTGAGTGCAGGCTCATCTGGTTTGAGCAAAAAGCCCACCAGCTTGGACCCAAGGTTGCTGGCTCCAGCAAGGGGTTGTTACTCGGTCTGCTGAAGGCCCACGGTCAAGGCACATATGAGAAAGCAATCAATGAACAACTAAGGTGTTGCAACACACAATGAAAAACTAATGATTGATGCTTCTCATCTCTCTCCGTTCCTGTCTGTCCCTGTCTATCCCTCTCTCTGACTCACCCTCTGTCTCTGTAAAAAATAAATAATAAATAAATCTATAAAATAAAAAAGTATAGCCTGACCAGGCAGTGGCGCAGTGGATAGAGTATCGGACTGGGATGCAGAGGACCCAGGTTTGAGACCCCGAGGTCGCCAGCTTGAGTGCAGGCTCATCTGGTTTGAGGAAAAGCCCACCAGCTTGAACCCAAGGTCACTGGCTCCAGCAAGGGGTTACTCGGTCTGCTGAAGGCCCACGGTCAAGGCACATATGAGAGAGCAATCAATGAACAACTAAGGTGTTGCAATGCGCAATGAAAAACTAATGATTGATGCTTCTCATGTCTCTCCATTCCTGTCTGTCTGTCCCTATCTCTCTCTGACTCATTCTCTGTCTCTGTGAAAAATAAATAAATAAATAAATAAAAATAAAAAATAAAAAAAAATAAAAAAATAAAAAAGTATATTTAAGTGTCAGTCTCTATAGTCACCTAATAATCAATTACAGTAACCATAAAATTAAGTTATATGTATTCCAAAATATTAAATTAGGAGGTGACATTCAATTTATATGCAGAGTACTTTCCTTCTATCAAGTGACAGTATTTCACATCAAAATATCAATAATTAGAATATATTTTAAACTTAAAACTGGCTAATTAAAATTATATCATTTGAGAACACTGGTACCAGAAGGTATGGTGTGCCGTTCAATAGGCTATTTTTTTTTCCACTGTAACTGTTTCACTGACAGCTATATTATTGTTCATTTAATAACTTTACATTAGATTTGGTTCTCCTCTCTATATACCAAAAAGAAAAACTCACCAAGCTGATTCCTAGCATGTAGAAAAAGAATCATTCTTACCATATCCTTGAAGCCTAGCAAAAAATGAAACTGGTCATATACTCAACTGGGCATTTCCTGGTTCACTTTTTACAACTGATGGAAAATATAAAAAGGTACTAAAAAATGTTTGGATTTTCTTAACTTTAGTTCCAGGCTTCATTATTGGTTTTCCTTAACATAACTATTTAGTGTAGATATTTACACTCTGAAATAAATATTGCTTTCTATTAAGAATTTTTAAGATGTTCATGTCTGGTTTATTTTTAGAAACTCTTGTAAAAAACAACCTGATTAAATTTCTTCTAAAAGCAATTCCATCAGTTATCTATAGGAGGGCTAATTTGCTGCATCTCTAGGTAACAAAGTATGTCTCTCAATCCCATTTAGGTTGCTAAAACAAAATATTTCTGACTGGAGAGCTTATGAACAACAGAAATTTATTGCTTACAGTTCTGGATGCTGGAAAGTCTAAGATCAAAGCACCATTGCAGTCACATTTGGTGAGAGCCCTTTTCCTGGTTCATACCTGGCAACTTCTTGCTGTGTTCTCACTTTGTAGAATGGGCACAGGATCTCTCTGGAACCTCTTTCATAACGGCACTAATCTTATTCATGAGGATTCTATTCTCAGGACTTAAACACCTCCCAAAGGCCCCATTGCTTAATACCATCATCTTTAGAGGTTAGGATTTCAATATATAAAATTTGGGGGGACACATTCAGACCACAGATGTATGTATATAGTGTAATGGAAAGATGGTAGAAAAGCCAAAAGTATCAATATTGCCATTCATATACATATATTACTTACACTATTGTCCTTACTTATAAAACTTCATGGGGGGGGGGGGGAAGAAAAGGAAATGCCACTTCTACATTAAAATTTACCTTTAGAAATTATATGCGGTCTTAACTCTTTGAATATTAGGACTAAAATATAATAAATAACTCAGTTTAACTCAAGAAAATATAAAAAATGAGAGTCTAAAAACAAGAGAAAAATCACTTTTAGCAGATACATGACGTAAACAGGCAACAAAGAAATCTGACTTTAGATTCAGATTACTGAAACTTTCAAAAGTGTAATTTATTAAAGTAAAAAAGAATGCTCCTTTTCCTTTTAACTATGAAAATATCAAGCTGCCCCTAAGAATAAAAACCCCACACAGAGTCTTCTTATATAACTAACATTGTTTGAAACCTTTTTTAGACTTTTAGACTGTCAAGTAAAACAGTCATAGAACAGGCAGCGCTTTAATCAATAAGTAAAACAATATATGATGTTTAGAAAACTATAATTCCCCTGTTGTTTCTGACCCTAGGAAGCTTATCATGGTAATTCCACATGAATTTTTAAAGGCAAAAGAAACAATAAATATTTCCCTACCTTATAAGATGGCAAGAAACACAAAATTCCTTGGCTCACAGTCTGGCACACAGATAACAAAAGTGCTCCCACTTCGTCTTGGAACTCAAATGTTTCTATGTGCTGGAAGGTAGCACAGAGATTCCGACCTTTGGGGCCTGACCCAATGGTGCCAACCCAAACCTAGAGTATAAATATATCAGTATTAGAGTTATGCCTAAACTAAGTAGGCAAATTAGCATTTAGTTGGGAGTGTTAATTACATACATGTCAAAAGATCAAGCAACAAGTTTAGAAGACATTTATTTTTAATATTTTTTCTATTACCTTTATGTAATTATATGTAGATTTTAATTTATAGCACTTTTACTTTTAGGCAGATCATTGAATTCTCCCAGGGTGAAAGCAAAAAGGGTTTCACTTATCTATTCCCTAAATACTTTGCATGATTAAGCATGTAACAAAATTTTGTTGGATGATGTTATTAGCAAATGAAATGGATAAAACAGAAATAGCTCCAAACTATTAGAGATGAGGGCTAGCACGATTCACTATGCAAGTTTCTAAGACTTAATAATGACAGAAACTACTCTTTCACAAATTCACTAATGCTCAAAGATCTAGTCATAAAAAAAAACTCACCGAATTTTAGTTTCATGCAATTCCTCTAATTCATATAGATCTAGCCCTAATACAGTTAATTTGATTAAGAGAAAAAACTTTATTAGCAACCTACAGACAATACAAACACTTCAGATCATTGAAAAAATGTAGTAGTACTATATTTTGAAATAACGTGTGAGATTAAAGTACATTTTGCAAGATGACATCTGACAGACACCATATTAACCAACTACTACTTAAATGATCAACTAGTAATATGAAAAACATATTATGCTTCCTGGTACAATGCAATGAAATGTAACAATACCACCTGTATAGTATTGTTACCAAACTGTTTAACCTGAATCTTCTCATGAGGAACCTTGATAAATAAAGTTTATAAGCCATTCCTCAAGAAAACTGGTGACTTAAATTCTTTATAAAATTTCAGAAAGACAAAAACAAAGGGCAAAATAAAATTATTTTAAAGACTAAAGAGACATGAAAACCAAATGCAATATATAATACCTGTTTGGATCCTGGATTAAGACTAAGAAAAATAAACAGGCTAAAAGGCATTTTGAAAGTAACCGGAGAAATATAAATATTGACTCTACTGTATCAATATTATCTTGGGTATGATCATGGCATTGTGGTTATTAAGGATTGCATGCTTGTTCTCAGAAGAGACATGCTAAACTAAGGGCAAAGTGCCATGATGATTACAAATAACTTAATAGTTTATCCAAAAGTGTGCCATATAAGTATTACATACATAGTATGTATATATTGCACACACATATGTAATTTTAAACATTTTGCAATATTCTTCTCTTATATATACATATGCAAAATGTTAACGATATGTCTAAGTGAAGAGTGTAAAATGTTCACTACATAAATTTCTAAAGTTTATAATTTTTAAAATAAAAATCTTGGGGAAGCTCTGGCCGGTTGGCTCAGTGGTAGAGCGTTGGTCTGGCGTGCAGAAGTCCCGGGTTCGATTCCCGGCCAGGGCACACAGGAGAAGCGCCCATCTGCTTCTCTACCCCTCCCCCTCTCCTTCCTCTCTGTCTCTCTCTTCCCCTCCTGCAGCCAAGGCTCCATTGGAGCAGAGTGGCCCTGGCGCTGGGGATGGCTCTTTGGCCTCTGCCCCGGGCGCTAGAGTGGCTCTGGTTGCGACAGAGCGAGGCCCCGGAGGGGCAGAGCGTCGCCCCCTGGTGGGTGTGCCGGGTGGACCCCGGTTGGGCGCATGCGGGAGTCTGTCTCTCCCCGTTTCCAGCTTCAGAAAAATACAAAAAACAAAAACAAAAAAAATACAAAAAAAAAAAAAATCTTGGGGAATCAACAAAAGAATGAACAAACAAAATGTGGTACAAAAATGTGCTCACAAAAATTAGGGGATATTTCAAAATGAATAAGAAGCGATAAAAAAAAGAAGCATTTGTTTTTAATAAAACAAGAACATCAGAAAAGCAAACAAGTCAAAGAGTTGTCTGATTATGCAAATGAGATGCAAAATCAACTTTTATTTCATTGGTGAAAATGCACTATACACAAGGCTGAAAGTACTGGAGCATCTGCACGTTTCCTGATCTTCAAAGTGCACTCCTGCAATTTCCCAGCCCTTGCAATGCCCCTGCAACACGATCTGCCCAAATGCGAAGCCTGGAGAGCCATAGGACATCTTGAAGCTGGTCAAACACAGAGGACAGTGGCAACAGCACTTGGAACATCCCAAAGCGTGATTAGTAGACTGTGGAATAGCTTTCAAGAGACTGGCACAAGGCCCTGGCCGGTTGGCTCAGTGGTAGAGCATCGGTCTGGCGTGCAGGGGTCCCAGGTTCGATTCCCGGCTGGGGCACACAGGAGAAGCGCCCACTTGCTTCTCCACCCCTCCCCCTCTCCTTCCTCTCTGTCTCTCTCTTCCTCTCCCACAGCCGAGGCTCCATTGGAGCAAAGATGGCCCGGGCGCTGGGGATGGCTCTGTGGCCTCTGCCCCAGGTGCTAGAGTGGCTCTGGTAGCAACACAGCGATGCCCTGGAGAGGCAGAGCATCGCCCCCTGGTGGGCAGAGCATCGCCCCTGGTGGGCGTGCTGGGTGGATCCCGGTCGGGCGCATGCGGGAGTCTGTCTGACTGTCTCTCCCCGTTTCCAGCTTTGGAGAAATACAAAAAAAAAAAAAAAAAAAGACTGGCACGTATGAAGAAGACGAGGGCAGGGTTACCCATCTGCCACAACAGCAAGTGATGGCCGCTACTTGACCTTATTGGCAAGAAGGAACAGGCGCAGCAATGGAACAGAGCTGTGGGGACAGTTTCTTGCTGCCACTAGACGACAGATATGCATGCCTGGAGAACAATGGTATGCATTCCGTTATCTGCTGAATACCATAGAACCTGTAGAAGGTGGACTGATGAGCATCATCATTGGACCCGTGATGAGTGGTCAACTGTCCTCTTCTTCAGTGAGTCACAGTTCAGTCTGAAAATCATCGTCTCCTGATCTGGCATGAACGAGGAACACGGGAGAATCCACACTTCATGCAAGAAAGGGAGTCCTTCAGTGGTGGTAGAATCATGGTGAGGGCTGGCATCAGCATTGGTGGTCGTACCGATCTCCACGTCATCAGAAACAGATTGCTGATTGCTGTCAGATATCGAGATGAGGTCCTGCACCCTATAGTGGCATCCTGTGCGGGAGCAGTTGGAAACAACTTTCTTTTCATGGATGATAATGCAAGGCACACCATGTGCATCTCGTCAACAACATGCTTTAGGAGGCAGGGATCGAACACATGGACTGGCCTTCACATTCTCCAGACCTGAATCCCATTGGACTTGCTTGGGATGCACTGGGAAGACGTCCGGCAAACCGTCCAATGCCTCCCACAACACTTCTTGAGCTGCACGTTGCCCTGGAGCAAGAGTGGCAGAGGATCCCACAAGAACTGCGGGACAGTCTGATCCTGTCCATGCCCCATCGCTGTCAGTGTGTTTTGGCAGTCTTGGGTGACCATACACCATACTGAGCAGTCAGTCTGTGGCACTCTCGTCCAGTTTGACATGCTTGCTACTCAATCACGATAACTGAGTTTGCATCTCATTTGCATAATTGCACAACTTTCTTTGAATTGTTTGCTTTTCTGATATTCTTGTTTAATTTAAAAATTGATTCTTTTTTATTGCTTCATATTCATTTTGAAATATCCTCTAATTTTTGTGAGCAGTGTATATATACAATGAAATATTAATTATTCATCCTTAAAAAATAAGTAAATTCTGATTTTGCCACAATATAAATAAACCTGGAAAAAGACATCAGGCTAAGTAAAATAAGCTAATCTCAAAAAGGAAAATACATTATGATTCTACTTATATGGGTTATCTAGAGAATAAATTCATAAAAACATACTACAGATTGGTAGTTATCAGGGGCTGAGAGGAAATGGGAACAGAGAATTGTTTAATGGGAGGAGAATTTGTTTTGCAAGATGAAAAAGTTCTAGAGTTTAGTTGTACAACTATGTGAATATACTTTTTTTTGCGAGAAAGAGAGACAGAGAGAGGGATAGGAACAGATAGGAAGGGAGAGAGATGAGAAGCATCAATTCTTCATTGCAGCACCTTAGTTGTTCATTGATTGCTTTCTCATATGTGCCTTGACCAGCAGAAGCGGGGGGAGGGGCGGGGGGAGGGGCTACAGCAGACTGAGTGACCCCTTGCTCAAGCCAGTGAGTGACCTTGGGTTCCCACTGGTGAGCCTTGCTCAAACCAGATGAGCTCACACTCATAGTCTGACGCTCTATCCACTGAACCACCATTTGGTCAGGTTATGGGAATATACTTAACAAGACTGAACTGTACGCTTAAAAATGGTTACAATGATAAATTTTACATTATGTGTATTTTATCCAATTAAAAATTTTAAAAAAGTTTAAAAAGTTAGGGGAAAATATTACTGTAACAGAATTCAGCTGAACTAGCGTTGTTATTATTATAATAATTCAGTGACATTACAGGTTAAATGAACTTTTATGCACTAGGCTGAGAACACCAGAGGTTATGTTATTATATGTTCGTACACATTGAATTTATTAATAATTTCCTATATTTATTCAAGCCTTAAAGCAATTTTAAAATGTGAAACATATTTTTCTTTCGCTATTGTTTATAGCAATGTTTGTGAAACAGGAGCACGCTGGTATTTTGGAAGTCACAATTCTTATATGAGAGCTTATCATTCAGGCACTTGACTACTAACTGCCAGCAGTATCTCCCAAGTAACTGTGAGAAACAAAAATGTCCCCACAAATACACTTCTACATCTTCAAAACAGAATTAAAATAGTGTAGGCACAGAGGTGGTGTTAAACATGTAGCTAGCCACTTTAAATTACTTCATAAAAAGAAACAGTAGACTAAAAAACAATAGTTGAAACATTCCTAGGAAAAATTAACATAACATTTAAATGGCATTGTTATGAAATCAAAACCATAACTCACAGGACTCATAAGAGTACTTCTAATTCATTTTAGGTACTCAGGTGCTAAACACTCACTAACTAATGCCAAATATTAATCTAGGTACAGTAGAAGAATATGGACATAAAAAGAAGGATATACCATAGTCTAATGGAAAAGAGAAACACATAAACAAATAATTAAATAGGAACTATGGTAAAGAAGTAGAATTTTGTTTTTATTTTTCATTAAAACACAATAAAATTTATTTAAATGAGGAAATTACAATAAATATACATCTAAATCAGGGGTCTCAAACTCGCGGCACGCTGAACAATTTTGTGCAGCCCGCAGACTAATCCACAAAGTTCAAAATGTTTTGGATAAAATTAAGTAAGCCCATGGATTAGTCTGCGCACCACAAAAAATTGTTCGGCGGGCCGCAAGTTTGAGACCCCTGATCTAAAGTGTATATATTTACTCAGTGAGTTGAAGGATGCATTTATTAGTATTTCTTCTTCTTCTTCTTTTTTTTTTTTTTTTTGTATTTTTCTGAAGTTGGAAACAGGGAGGCAGTCAGACAGACTCCCGCATGCGCCCGACCGGGATCCACCCGGCATGCTCACCAGGGGGCGATGCTCTGCCCATCTGGGGGCGTCACTCTGTTGCAACCAGAGCCATTCTAGCGCCTGAGGCAGAGGCCACAGAGCCATCCTCAGCGCCCGGGCCAAGTTTGCTCCAATGGAGCCTTGGCTGCAGGAGGGGAAGAGAGAGACAGAGAGGAAGGATAGGGGGAGGGGTGGAGAAGCAGATGGGCGCTTCTCCTGTGTGCCCTGGCCGGGAATCGAACCCAGGACTCCTGCATGCCAGGCCGATGCTCTACCACTGGGCCAACCGGCCAGGGCTAGTATTTCTTTTTTGTTGACACTGTCAAGTAGCTGACAGATTTTCTTTTATTCTAAAACTGAGATGTTGAATTCCTATCAGGATCTGTTTGCTAGTACCTAGGTACCTTCCAATTTGTTTATGTAGAATTATACTGAGGTAAAAGGACTGAAAGCCTTCAAAAAAAAAGGAAAAAGAAAAAAACACCTAACCTGTGAGTTATTAATGACATGATTAGCTTCCAGTTGAATAGTAAATGTAACACCAAGTTCTGATGAAAAGGATTTCATTGGTGATAATGTCCCAGATGTCAAAACAATTGTCCACACTTTGCCATTAATATCTGAAAAGGCCTAAAAGGAAACAACATTAGATATAAAAAAATCATCTTTAAAAGAGTCAAACACATTGTTTTAATTTTTTGTACTGAGTTGGAAGACAGAATTTTCATATGTAACAATCAGCTTACCACAGCTGGATTTAAGCACCAAAAGTTTAGCACATGAACAGCAGTTTTCTGTCGTGAACGTTTCTTATTTTTTGGTAGAACAAAGAGCCCATTTTTATCTGAAGTATCAGTTTGATTTATCCAAGAATAAGTCTGTTGAATAGCAATTTTATAATCATCTGCAAACCTAAATAAAAGTAAAATGGTAATTAAATGGCAAAACTTTATAAAACATATAATGTCCCAGCTACATAAACATAAAAACTGATTCTATTACAATTAAATTGAGAGTCCTGGTATCTTCCCTCTCAAAGATAACATGTGCCCCACAAAACACCCATCACTAATTAAGTTCAGTACTTCGAATATACTGCTCACAAAAATTAGGGGATATTTCAAAGTGAATATGAAGCGATAAAATATCCTCTAATTTTTGTGAGCAGTGTAGAAAATAACCCCTTAAGTCTTAGAAGCAACACCCTCTTACAGACATTAGATATTATCTAACCATTCAGCCTTTACCACTTCTCCTCATGTTCAAACACTACAAAGATCATGGCAGAGCCAGAATTAAAATCCAAGGCTTCCAACTCCTAGTCCAGAGCTCTTTGCACTCTATTACATCATTAGTTACAAAACAGATAACTGGGTTATTGTTAAAGAAACTAAAATGTGGTTCATACATTTTTATTATGTGAGGAGAAAGACAATTTTTACTGAAAGTTTAAAAAGTTTAGGAGAAAAATTATAAAAATTTTAAGTTCTATTTAAATCTGGGTCTTGTCCTGGCTGGCTGGCTGAGTAGTAGAGCGTCGGTCTGGCATGTGAATGTCCAGGGTTCATCTCCCGGTCAGGGCATACAGGAGAAGGGACCATCTGCTTCTCCACCCTTCCCCCTTCTCTCCCCTCTCTCTTTATCCCTCCTGCAGCCATGGCTCGACGGGTTCAGTGCAGCAGCCCCAGTCCCTGAGGATGGCTCTGTGGAGCCTCTGCCTTAGTTGTTGAAAATAGCTTTGTTGTGAACATGGCTCCAGATGGGCCATCCACCCCAGAAGGCGGTTGCTGGGGGAATCCCAAGTGGGGCACATGCAGAAGTCTATCTCCCCTACTCTTACTTGGGAAAAATAAATAAATAAATAAATAAATAGGAAAAAAATCTGGGTCTCAGCCTTCATCTACTTTCAACAAAGGCAATGAACCACATAACCTAAATAACTGCATCATTTTACAATTTCTTTCAATAAAAGGCTATAAACACCTAAGCTTAAACAGAATAAAATGTGTTATTCTCTACCATGTCCTCAGAATATTGATGGTTAATTTCACCCTTAGAGAGATGAAAATTTTATAAAAATTTTGAGAACTAAAAACTATAAAACCCTTAGAAGAAAACATAGGGGCAAATCTTCATGATGTTAGGTTTAACTACATTTCTGAGATATTCCAAAAGATTAAGTAGCAAAGAAAAAATAATAAATTGGACTTCATCAAAATTTTAAATTTTTTGTATATCAAAGGAAATTATCAAGAGTGAAAAGACAATCCACAGAATGGGAGAAAATATCTGTAAAGCATGTATTTGATACAGGATTAACATGCAGAATATATAAATAACTTCAACTCAACGAGAAATCCCAATTCAAAAATGAGCAAAGGATTTGAATACATATTTCTACAATAAAGACATACAAATGGACAATAAGTACATAATAAGATGCTTAACATCTGTAGCCATTAGGAGACTATAAGCCAAAACCATAAAAGATACCACTATACCAAGATAGCTATTATTAAAAAAGAAAAGAAAACAAGTGTTGGCATGGATGTGGAAAAACTGGAAGACTTGTGCATAACTATGAGAATCCAGAATGTGCAGCTGCTGTGAAAAACAGTATATTGGTTCCTCAGAAATTCAGATACAGAATTAAGAAATGATCCTACAAATCCACTGCTAGGTATGTATCCAGAAGAACTGAAAGCATAGACTCAATATGGTACTTTGTACATAAATGTTCCTGCAGCATTATTCACCACAGGCAAAATGTACAATCCAAATGTACAACATAGGAATGAATAAAATGTAGTATACACATACAATAGAGTATTATTCAGCCATAAAGATAATAACATATGGATGAACCTTGAGAAGTGAAATAAGCCAGACAGAAAAGGACAAATATAAAGTCTACCAGAAAGTTCTGTTTCTATCACAAATTTCGACATGTAAGCACGTTTATTTGGCGCATGTGTGCCTCTCTATTTTTATCACTTAATGTATACATACTGAAGTAGCAAATTAACTAAAACAAAGTTGATTCACGCTAGTCTTATGTGTGAAGCGAAAGTGTACCCATGGCTACTGATAAAGTTCATTTATGCCACTGTAATTTTTATAAATTTCAAAAAGGAAGAAACGCTACAGAAGCATGTCTGTTGCATCCACCATATTCCCCGGACTTAGCACCCTCCGACTATCACTTGTTTTTGTTCTCACAAAATTTTCTGAAGGGCAAAAAATTCAAAAATGAATAAGATATCAAACAAGCACTGGTTCAATTTTTCGCATCAAAAGATAAAACATTTTTCAAAAATGGGACATACAAATTACCCTCACGCTGGCAAGAAATCATTAATAATAATGGCAATTATATTATTTAATAAAGTTTATTGACAGTAAGAAAAATATGTATTTTGTTTTATTCCAAAAACGGACATAACTTTCCGGTAGACCTTATATATATGGTTCCAGTTATATGATACCAAGAAAGGGCAAGCTCACAGAGATGAAAGTAGAATAGAGGTTACCAGAGTCCATGATGAGAAGAAAATGGGATATATACTGCTCATAAAAATTAGGGGATATTTCAAAATGAATATAAAGCTATAAAATACCCCCTACTTTTTTTGAGTAGAATTAGGAGATATTTCAAAATGAATATGAAGCTATAAAATATCCCTTAATTTTTGGGAGCAGTATATTTGTTTCATGGGTATAGAGTTCCTGTTTAGGACAAAGAAAAAGTTCTGGAAAGTTAGTGGTGATAGATGCATAAAAATGTGAATCTACTTAATGTTACTGAAATATACATTTAAAAATGGTTAAGATGGGCCCTGGCCAATGCTAGAGCATCGGTCCAGTGTGTGGAAGTCCCAGGTTCAATTCCTGGCCTGGGCACACAGAAGAAGTGCCCATCTGCTTCTCCACCCTTCCTCCTCTCTTTTCTCTCTCTCTCTTTCCCTCCCGCAGCCAAGGCTCCATTGGAGCAAAAGTTGGCCTGGGCACAGAGGATGGCTCCATGGCCTCCACCTCAGGCACCAGAATGGCTCTGGTTGCAACGGAGAAATGCCCCAGATGGACAGAGCATCGCCCCCTAATGGGCATACCGGGTGGATCCCAGTCGGGCACATGCGGGAGTCTGTCTCTCTGCCTCCCTACTTCTCACCTCAGGAAAAAAAATTTTTTTAACAGGTTAGGTTGGCCTGACCAGGAGGTGATGCAGTGGACTAGGAGACATAGGACTCACGTTTGAAACCCCGAGGCCACCAGCTTGAGCACAGGCTCATCTGGCTTGAGCGCAGGGTTGCTGACTTAAGCATGGGATCATAGACATGATCTCATGGTCTCTGGCTTGAGACCAAAGATCGCTGGCTTGAACAAGGGGTCATTCACTCTGCTGTAGTGTTCCCCAGACCCCCGGTCAAGGCATATATAAGAAAGCAATCAATGAACAACTAAGGTGCTGCAACAAAGAATTGATGCTTCTCATCTCTCTTCCCTTCCTGCATGTCCATCCCTCTCTCTGTTTCTCTCTCTAACTAAAGAAATGGTTAAGATGATAAATTTTGTTGTATACACATTGCCACAATTAAAAAAAACAAACCTGGAAACAGGCACTATAATTTAATAAGGTGTAGTATGGAGGAAGTTTCTTTCCATTTTCCACAATTCATTAAATAAAGGCTTTATATAATAAGAAGGAAACTAGACTTTCTAATAATGGAAGAAACACATGTAAACTATAATTATGAGAAAACTTAAATGCTTAACTTTAATACTTATAGTCCTAGAGAACTATAAATTTAATGCTGAATTAGTGTATTTATTGATTTAAATACTAATCTCCATTAATAGACTAATTTCAATTAATCTGAATCTGTGCCAATAAGAGCAATATTTATACCACTTGTTTATGATTAGCCTATGTACTCATACAAAATAAGAATGTATCAAACATGCTAACATCCAAGAAGGCTTAATGTTTTTAAGAGAACACATACAGATCAGATAGCTTCATTTACCTGTTATTTTCCCTAAAAAGATAGTCAAGCACCATAAAAAGTCCTTTGAGCATTATTTGAGTTGAAGCACTGATAATAGGTACTTCTATTGCCTCCTCTTTACCATGAATTGATAAGGCCTTTTCTTCTTTTTGAAGTACAGCAGAAAAATGTCCCTATAAGAAATTACAATATTAGGTATACTGGGGGAGAGGGGTAAAGGAGTAAAACAAATTTCTCAAAACTACAATGAAACCCAAATGAAATATACACTGAATTTTTAAACAAACATTATTAATACACAAGTGCTAACAATATACTTTAGGTTCCCACATATTCCCAAATTTTCTTCGAAGACCTTTAATAAAATTATACATTTAGAAGGTTCATTACTTCTTTTGGCAATCAGGGTATTATTTAGTTCTCTTAAAAAGTAATGAACTACAGCTAGTTGGCTCAGTGGTAGAGCATTGGCCTGGCGTGCAGGAGTCCCAGGTTCGATTCCCGGCCAGGGCACACAGGAGAAGTGCGGATCTGCTTCTCCACCCTTCCCCCTCTCCTTCCTCTCTGTCTCTCTCTTCCCCTCCCGCAGCCAAGGCTCTGTTGGAGCAAAGTTGGCCCAGGTGCTGAGGATAGCTCTATGGCCTCTGCCTCAGGCGCTAGAATGGCTCTGGTTGCAACAGAGCATCGCCCACTGGTGGGCATGTCGGGTGAATCCCGGTCAGGCGCATGTGGGCGTCTGTCTGACTGCCTCCCTGTTTCCAACTTCAGAAAAAGACCAAAAAAAGTAATGAACTACATAAAAATGTATCTACTAAATGGTTTCTTCAAAAAGGGTAAAAGAGTTGATATGCTACCTAAATGCCTAAATTATTTTCAGAGTACTCTGATGCTTACAATATGACTATACTACAAACAAAATTAAAAGAATGACTCATAGGTAATTCTAAAATTCAAATGGCAAACAAAGTCTAAGAATAGCCAAGATCATTCCAAAGAAGAACAAAGTGATGATATACCCTGGTAGATAATCTACATTTTTCTAACAGTAATTAACAGATATGACAGTTCAAACAGAATCATTAAATAAAGTACAATCCAGAAATAAATTCACACATGAATAAAAATTAGATATGTGACAGAAATGGCACTATAAATAGAGGGAAAGGACAGACTATTTATTTATTTATTTATTTTTTTATTTTTCTGAAGCTGGAAACGGGGAGAGACAGTCAGACAGACTCCCGCATGCGCCCGACCGGGATCCACCCGGCACGCCCACCAGGGGCGATGCTCTGCCCCTCCGGGGCGTCGCTGTGCCGCGACCAGAGCCACTCTAGCGCCTGGGGCAGAGGCCAAGGAGCCATCCCCAGCGCCCGGGCCATCTTTGCTCCAATGGAGCCTTGGCTGCGGGAGGGGAAGAGAGAGTCAGAGAGGAAGGGGGGGGGGGTGTGGAGAAGCAAATGGGCGCTTCTCCTATGTGCCCTGGCCGGGAATCGAACCCGGGTCCCCCGCACGCCAGGCCGACGCTCTACCGCTGAGCCAACCGGCCAGGGCCAGGACAGACTATTTAGTAAATGATGATAAGAAAATTCATTATCCATACAGAAAATTACATGGATCACTTATATCACAAGATAAACAAAAATGAGTCACACACTGATTGAAAATCTTTATAAAAAAATACTTTAGCCTGGCCTGTGATGGCACAGTGAACAGAGTGCTGATGTGGAATACTGAGGTCGCCAGTTCGAAACCCTAGGCTTGCCTGGTCAAGATATAACAAGCAAACAATGAACAACTAAAATAAAACAACTATAAGTTGATACTTCTTGCTCCCCATCCCCTCTCCTCTCTCTGTAAAATCAATAAATAAAATCTTAAAAAAAGAGTACTTCAACACTTTTAGAAGAAAATATAGCACAAGATAAGGAAAGATAGCTGAAATAAAACTCAAATATGACAATTCATTTAAAAAACTGATAAATTTGAATGCACTAAAATAAAAATCTTTTGAAATATACTATAAACCATACACATAAGAATATACATTCAATGCCATAGCAATAAAGAATTATTATTTTGAATATGTAAAGAAAATAGTCAGTGATATATCCAAAGATACATTTTCAAGGATGTTCAAATCAGAACTGTTTCTTATTCTGCAAAAACCTATATTTCCAAATACCAGATTAATCAAATATGTGCAAGGACAAAAATGCTACACTGAAGCTTTTTATTTTTAATAAAAAGAGGCTACAAATAAAAATCTATTATATGGGAAATATATTTAAAGCTAATATATGCACAAAAGGCATAGGTAAACAAATCCAAAAGTGAATCATTAGGTTTATGAGTCTTTATTTTCTTTTGTAACTTTCTGTATTTTTCAAATTTTTTTCTTTTGACATATTTTATTTGTATACTTTTTATTAGAAACTAATATATAGAGGCCCTGGCCAGTTGGCTCAGTGGTAGAGCGTTGGCCTGGCGTGCAGGAGTCCCGGGTTCGATTCCCGGCCAGGACACACAGGAGAAGCGCCCATCTGCTTCTCCACCCCTCCCCCTCTCTTTCCTCTCTGTCTCTCTCTTCCCCTCCTGCAGCCAAGGCTTCATTGGAGCAAAGTTGGCCCGGGTGCTGAGGAAGGCTCTGTGGCCTCTGCCTCAGGCACTAGAATGGCTGTGATTGCAGCAGAGCTATGCCCCAAGATGGGCAGAGCATAGCCCCCTGGTGGGCAAGCCAGGTGGATCCCGGTCAGGCGCATGTGGGAGTCTGTCTGACTGCCTTCCCGTTTCCAACTTCAGGAAAAAAAACACTAATATATGGAGAGCACTAATCTTGTTTATATAGCTCACCAATCACATATACACACCCCTTAACCCCCATGTAACTAACACTCATTCAGGATACAAAATATTTCTTGAATCCAGATGGGTCCCTTTCACACCTTCGCAGCGCAAACTGCTCCTTACCCCTACATCATGGTAACCAGTATTCTGACATCTATTATCACAATTATGTTTGTCTGTTCTTAAATTTCATAAAAATAAAAGCATAGTTTGTACTCTTTGTGTCTGGTTCCTTTTATTCAACATTATGTCTATAACATTCACTCATACGTTGTAGTGACAGTGGTTCTTTTTTTAATTGCAATGTAGTTGTCCACTATATGAATTATCCCACAATTTATCTATTTTACTGTTGTTATGAATAATCTTTAAAATGCAAAACATTTATGAAAAAAATCATAAAAAGATGTCACAGTATGGAAAAATATTTATAATACTACATTAATTTTTAAAATGCAGGGCAAAAATTATAAGAATAGTTTGATTAAAATATTTATTTGAATACTTATATTCCCAAAATATTAGTTGTGATTATGTTGGCAACAGTTGTTATCTTTCTGAGATCAGAAACCTCTTTAAATCTGTAAGGAAAACTATAAAACTCTGATTTTAAAAAATCAAAGAAAATATAAATAAATGGAGAAATACTCCATGTTCAGAAAATAGAAAGACTCAGTACTGTTCAAATGTTCTTCTTACCTTGATTTATAGGTTCAATTTAATCCCAAACAAAATCCAAGTAAGTTATTTTGTGGATATTGACAAACTTATCAAAGTTTGTATAGAAAGACAAACACATAATAGCCAACACAATTTTAGAAGAACCAAGTCAGAGGGCTGACACTGCCTGACTTTAAGACTTATCATAAAGCTATAGTAATCAAGACAATGTGATATTGATGAAGGAAAAAATAGATCCATGGAAAAGAATAGAGCCCAGAAACAGACCCATATAAATACTGCCAGTTGATCTTTGACAAAGAGAAAAAGCAATAAAATGGAGCAAAACTAGTCTCTTCAATAAATAGCGCTGAAAGAACAAACATCTACATACAAAGAAATTAATCTAGACCTAGACCTTACAGCCTTCACAAAAATTAACTCAGAATCCATCACAGACTTAAATGTAAAATGCCAAACTATAAAATTTCTAGAAGAAAATCTAGGTGACTTTGAGTTTGGTGATGAGATTTAAGATGCGGCATCAGAAGCATCAAAGAAAAAAAATCCGTAAGTTGAACTTTATGAAAACTAAACACTTAAAACTAAAAAGTGTGAAAGATGTGCTGTCAATAGAATAAAAAGACAAGCCACAGGCTGGGAAATTATATTTGCAACACATATTTGATGAATAACTTGTAACAAAGTATGCAAAGAATTCTTAAAACTCAACAAGAAAACAAACCCAATTGAAAGGTAGGTAGGCCTGGCCTGCAGTGGTGCAGTACATAAGATTATCAACCCAGAATGCTGAGGTTGCCAGTTCAAAACCCTGGGCTTGCCTGGTCAAGGCACATATGACAAGCAACGAATGAACAACTCAAGTGAAGCAGCTTTGAGTTAATACTTCTCCCTGTCCCCACTCCTCTCTCTGTAAAGAAAGAAGGAAGGGAGGAAAGGAGGGAGGGAGAGCAGAAGGGAAGGAGGGAGGTAGGCATGTAGGCAGGCAGGCAGGCTAAAGATCTGAAAGGAACAACAGAAACTCTCATTCACTGCTGGTAGGAATCTAAAATGGTACTCTGGAAGACAGTTTAGCAGTTTCTTGAAAAGCTAAACTTAGTCTTACCATAAAATCCAGCAAACATGCTCCTAATGTTTACCCAAATGAGAAGAAAGCATGTTTACATAAAAACATGCACACAAATGTTTATAGCGGCACTATTCATAATTGCAAAAACTTGGAAGCCACCAATATATTCTTTAGTAGTAGAATGGATAAACAACTGTGGTACATATATACAATGAATATTGTTCAGCAATAAAAAGTAACAAGCTATCAAGATACAAAAAAGACACATAAGGACCTTTAAATGCATACTGTTAAGGGAAAGAAGCCTGTGTATAAAGACCACATATCATATGATTTCAAATACAAGACATTTTGGAAAACACAAAATATAGTCAGTAGTTCCCAGGGGGATTTAATAAGGGAAATGAGGTGTAGTGAAGAAATAAGTAAGTGCAGCACAAAAAACCTTTAAGGCAGTGCAAAATTCTGTATGATACTATATTGGTAGATACATGTCTGTTTTTATCAAGTCATAGAACTATACAACACAAAGAGTGTATCATAATGTAAACTATAGACTTTAGTTTACAATGTAACAATATTGGTTCAACTGTATTAAAGCACTCTACTATTGCACTATGTTAAATAGGAAAAATAGTAGTATCCATGTGTAGGGATGTTCATTAGGGGGATTAGCATGAGTATTGTCCTTTCTGCTAATTTTTCTGTAAATCTAAAATAAGCATTCTAAAAATTAAACACTTCTTCCCTAACCCGGTGGTAGTGCAGTGGATAGAGTGTCGGCCTGGGATCTTGAGGACCCAAGTTCCAAACTGCAAGGTTGTTGGCCTGAGCACAAGGTCGTCAGTTTGAGTGAAAGCTCATCTGGCTTGAGCATGGGTCACTGGCTTGAGCAGCATGGGATCATACACATGACCCTATGGTCGCTGGCTTGAGTCCAAAGGTCAATGGCTTGCAGCCCAAGGTCATTGGCTTGAGCAAGGGTTACTTCTTCAGTTGGAGCCCCCAATCAAGGCACAAAGGAGAAAGCAATCAATGAACCACTAAGGTGCCTCAACTATGAGTTGATGCTTCTCATCCCTCTTCCTGTCTATCTGTCCCTGTCTGTCCCTTTGTCTCTCTCTCTCATTAAAAAAAAAAAAAATTTAAATAAACTCTTAAATATATAATTAAGAAAAAATGAAAAGAAAAACATTCTCATCTGGAAAAAAAAAACCTCTTTGAGAAAACATGTCATAAAACCTCTATTCAGAAAAATATACAAAAGTACATACTCGTTCCATTTTGCATACAATTTCATAATGTTCACAATAGCTCATAGCCCCCTTATGATCTCCATCAACCCAGGTTTATAACCTCTAAATTAGAAGAACAAAATATGAATTTATCTTTTTATTTTTCCAAATTTTTAACTTTTAAAATTGACAAAATAAATTTAAAACCTAAAATTATTGACTTTTTATCTTTGAGCAAGCAATTAATTCCTTTAAGCTTCATTTCCTTCAAACTAAATAATGCTACTTTTTCATTCATAATTTATGTCACCACATATATGATTATCAAACTTACATAATAAAATTTAAAAAGAATTAAATTGCTATGTTATTTTTATCCTGAATAAGTTTTTTCACTATTAATCATTTCTAATTCACTAAATGCATTTCCACAGTAAGAAAATAAATCTTACCTGCAAAATGGGAAAAGTAGCAGTGGTGATGCCCATTTTGTATAAATTTAAGAGCATTTCACTTCCACTCCATATTTTACAGGATGATTCGTAATCCCGTTCCACAAGATGTTCTGAGTTTGCTTCTAACCAACTGAAATAACATAAAACAATTCTACCAACCAGTATCATTCTTTGTGCACCGTTTTCATAGAACAGAGAATTGAGGATGTTAACTGCATTCCTTGTAGCTCTTAAGACAAATGTAGCTTTAGACATCTTTTGCAAAAGCATGCCTATCTCATATTGCCAAGTAAGCATTTACATAGCTAAAAAGCAAGCTTTTATTCAAAAAAGAAAAATATGCATGTGATTTCCAATTGTGTTTTATGGATTCACATTGCTTTACTTGACTGTTTCTCCAAATGAAAGCTGTGTCTTAACAGCACATCCCAAATGCAATAAAACTAAATACAAAACAATCTAATAAAAAATTAAAGTTACACATTAACACAAAAAGAATTACTAGAAAATATATAACTATTCTATTAATATACATACACATGTATACATTCAGTAAGTGCTTAAATGCCTATTATTACACCAGATACTATACTAGGTAGCAGAAATACAGCAATAAATAAAATAGGCAAGGCCCTTATTCTCATGGAAATTACATTCTACTAAAGGGAGAAAGAAATTTAGAAACAAATACATGAACAAGAAAATATGTAGTAATAAGAGCTATAATAAAACTAAATTAGGTTAATGTAAGCTAACTGCTACTTAATTTGAATAGCAAGAAAGCTCTCAGAGGGACACTTATTCTAACAATTGAAGGCAAGATGTACAGAGTCATAGGAAGATCAGAAAATATCATGCAAAGATTCTGAAGTGGTTAACAAATTATCCTCATTTAAGGATGTAAAAGAAAGCCATGTAGTTACCATACAATGGGCAAAAAGGCATAACGGTATGAACCATGTTAGAGTGATAAACAAGAATTAGATGTTAACCAGGATGAGAAATGTGGATTCTATTCAGAGTACAATGGGAAGGTTTTAAATGGAGGATTTTAAATAAGAGATCATCTATTTATGTGTTTAAAAGATGATTCCAGCTGGAGCAATTAATGAACAATTAAAGTACCACATCGAAAAACTGATGCTTCTCAGCTCTCTCCCGTCCTGTCTGTTTCTCCCTGTCTGTCCCCACCCCTTTATCTCCCTCTCACACTAAAAAAAATAATAATAAATAAAAGAAAAGAAAAGAATCCCAGCTTCAAAGTCAGAACAGGTTATAGGAAAAAGGCAGGAGTGGAAGCAGAGCCGTAGTATGAGGCTATTACAGTATCTTAGCTGAGAGATGATTATGGGATGGTAGATACGAGATTGAAGGATTTGGGATATTATGCAGGTGGCATTTACAAAAATTTAGTAGTAAACTGAATGATGTGGGACAGTAATCAAGGCAACTTACTAGGCTCTAGCTGGTTGGCTCAGTGGTAGAGCATCAGCCCAGAATGTGGATTCAGTTCCCAGTCAGGGTACACAGGAGGAGCACTCATTTGCTCCTCCACCCCTGCCCCTCTTGCTTCTCTCTCTCTTCCCCTCCTGCAGCCATGGCTCAATTGGAATGAGTTAGCCCCAAGTGCTAAGGACGGTACCATGACCTCTGCCTCATGTGCTAAGAGCTCAGTTGCTGAGCAACGGAGCTACGACAGAGCATCGCCCCCTAGTGAGCTTGCCCTGTAAATCCCGGTCGGGGCGCATGAGGGAGTCTGTCTCTGCCTCCCCTCATCTCACTGAATTTAAAAAAGAAGACTACTTACTTAAGCCCTGGCCAGTTTGCTCAGTGAACAGAGTGTCAGTCCAGCATATGAACTTCTGGATTCATACC
This sequence comes from Saccopteryx bilineata, assembly GCF_036850765.1. NCBI lineage: Eukaryota > Metazoa > Chordata > Mammalia > Chiroptera > Emballonuridae > Saccopteryx > Saccopteryx bilineata. The sequence goes on along the minus strand of NC_089491.1, from coordinate 351,396,873 downwards.
CGGTCAGGGCACACACATGAAAAGCAACCATCTGCTTCACTCCCTTTCCCTCTCCCCCATCTCTCTCTTCCCTGGTTGCAGCCAGTAGCTACACTGGTTCGAGCGTTGGCCCCATGTGCTAAGGATAGCTTGGTTGATTCCAGCATCAGCCCCAGACGGGGGTTGCCAGGTGAATCCCGGTCGGGGAACATGTGGTAGCCTATCTCCATTTCTCTCACTTAAAAATACAAAAGATTACTTAAGATTTTTGACTTGAAAAACTGGTTAGTAGTGTGTGCTTAGATGAAAAGGATGATGGGGAGTAAGTAGGAAAAGGGAATAAATACAGATGGATATATGAATATAGCATTCCAGGGAGAGTTTTGGGCTTCATTACATAGATATGATCAATCATTAACTCAATTTCTAGTCCCTCTTCCCTACCCAGAGGGGAGGTGGGGCTGAAAGTTCCAAGTTTCTATCACAGCTTGGACTTTCTAGTGACCAGGCCTCCTCCAGAAGCCCAACAATCATTGCCTTATTAGAACAAAAGGCAGTCCTAGCACCCAGTAAATCCCAAGGGATTTGGGAGCTCTGTGTTAGGTACTGGGGAGAGAGATGCCTGGTCAAAGTTTACTAACTCTAAAATACTCTGGAATAATAAAACACTAATAGAAAAATGGTCTTACTTAATGAGGCTGTAGCACACAGCTTGTAGGGGTTCATGGTCTTTCTTCCTTATGTTATTGTTAACCATACTATCTAGTTCATCTCGAGCAAAACGAAGCTGGACTTCCGTTATACTGTAACTTGCTGATTCCCGAGCACAATCCTCAATGTTATGAGCTTCATCTAAAATGACAACCTGTTCTTTCAGATTGATATCCATCTGTAAGATTAAAAAAAAATTTCCTGTAAAACTTTCAGCAAAATGAATTTAACAGCCATAAGCAAGATATTTCATTTAAAAATTTATACTATAGGTCAGTATTGTTAGTGCAATTATATACACAACTGCCTTTAGGTTTTAAAACTTCTAGAGCACTAAAGCCAACCAAATATCAGCTCAACATCACAGAATTAAATTCTTTGCAAACCTATCACAACCAAAATAATGTGTTAAGTGAGCCTGAATAAAATGACACAAAGGGGTACAAAAACCCACTATGAAGGAATCTCCAACATAATTTTAAAAGCAGGTAAAACTTTTAAAACTAAAATAACAAGATTCAAAAGACTCTCAAAAAATTAATGTAATATATATGTATCTTTTGTTTTAGTCCATACTTCATTCTGAGAACCACTCTTCCCCAACTCCCATGTGATGTTGGTAGGACTGTTGATCTGTTAATCAAGGGACAGCACCACTTTTATAACATAGGTAGACACAGAGACTGGGCTTATCAATTAAATAAAGTACCCCATCCCTACATGGTCACAATGATTGGTTCAAGAATGAATATGAAATATACACTAGGCCTATCAAGAGTAATTTGGAGTGACTAATATAAGAAGAGCATGTTCTTTTCCCCAGGTTAGCTAGCTAACTATGGTTACCATTGTTCCCAATGAAAAAAATTTGCCTGAGCATAAAGCCATCACAATGAAACTTAGTCAAGTAGTTTTTCTAAAGCTCTACTGAGATTGAGTTTGTGTCACTTGCAATTGGAAGAGTCCTAATACAAAGAAATGTCATAAAGCAACTGTCAATGAGTTACTCTGGGACCAGGAAAATGGCAAAAGAATAGGTGGAAGTTACAACTCCCACCTTCCAGAACCAAAGTGGATTACAACTTAACTTAGAGACAATCATCCTGAAAAACCAACTTTGGACTAAACTAAGAGGAATCTATAACCAAGAATCAGGCCCTGGCCGGTTGGCTCAGTGGTAGAGTGTTGGCCTGGCGTGCAAGGGGTCCCGGGTTCGATTCCCGGCCAGGGCACACAGGAGAGGCGCCCATCTGCTTCTCCACCCCTCCCCCTCTCCTTCCTCTCTGTCTCTCTCTTCCCCTCCCGCAGCCGAGGCTCCATTGGAGCAAAGATGGCCCGGGCGCTGGGGATGGCTCCTTGGCCTCTGCCCTAGGCACTAGAGTGGCTCTGGTCGCAACAGAGTGATGCCCTGGAGGGGCAGAGCATCGCCCCCTGGTGGGCGTGCTGGGTGGATCCCGGTCGGGCGCATGCGGGAGTCTGTCTGACTGTCTCTCCCCGTTTCCAGCTTCAGAAAAATACAAAATAAATAAATAAATAAATGAAAATATAACCAAGCATCAGCGTAGAAGCCACATCGAGACTGGTAGGAAGGGCGGAGATGCGGAAAGACTGCCCTGCTCTCAGGAGCAAGAGGCAGACTGGAAGGTCTCTCACAGCTAGGTGGGTTGCCCAGAGAACTGTGGGTCCTCAGTCCCAGGACCGGAACCCTAGCCTGGAACCCCAGAGACTAGAGGAGGCATATGGACAGTATTTAACTGAAAGAAGAGCTGGGTACTGTTTGCGAGAGGGAGATAGAACTCTCAAATCCAGGCTCTGTATTAAAGGGATTGCACAGAAAACCTTGTTCACACCCACTTACCCGGGGTTCCAGAAGCGGGGAGCTCCAAGAGGACTGGAGTTGCAAAAGGAGAGTGTAGTCTCAGGGTCACAGGGAGAGACTGTGGGGGACAGCCACCTGACCTCTGTACTGGGTCACACACTAAACCTAAAGTGGCCATTTTTCCTGGGAGAACCAAGCTAGCAAAGGGAAGCAATTACCCCGCCCACCAGAGGCTCTTCTGCTCTAGTCAGTGCAAAGAGAGGCTTAGAAGCAGGAGGCACATCAGAGACACAGGTTTTGAGTGCTGAGGTCTTGGATACACTGCCCTCCCAAACTGCTGAGTACTCTCCGAAGGGTGGGAGGGCCGGGCTGTGATGCTCAGGCTGTGCAGCAGCAGAGGGCAGAGCCCGGCAGCCCAGGCAGCGTGGGTGAGAGATAGAGCCTGGAGAAGCCTCCCACATGCCCATGCTTGAAGGGGTGGAGCCCGCTGGGCGACGCAAGGGGCAGAGCCCGGAGAGAGGTCTCACACACCAGCAGGGGGTGCCGAGCCTGGCGAGGCAAGGAATCCTCTGCAGCAGCAGGGCAGCCCCATTGGGCACCCAGAGCTGTGGCCCGCACGCCCGGCAGTGTCAGTGCCCAAGCGCCTGAGGAGGCTGTGGCAGCAGGGGCCGGTAGAAAAAACACACCTCAGGAATAGAGAGGCTACACACACTGGCCAAGAGTAGATAAAAGCCAGCCTGGGAGTGCAGCTGATATTTACAAAGGCATCAGGACCTAGCAGAGGCAGCCAGAAATTCTGGATTGCCTGTTGCTCCAAGAAGGTTGCTAGGACCAGTCAGATGCAGTGACCTCCACTAGTCTATGCCAAGTTCTGGCCAGGGAGGTCCAGGGCTGGCACATCCGCAGCCAGATACGGAGAGCATCAGCTCAGGACCTAACAACCCTAGTTAGAATGGTATCTCAAGGAAAGGTTCCTCACACCTGACCCAGCTAAGACATAGAAAACATTGTCACAAACAGCAAAAAGAACAGTAGCAGCAGACAAGTAGCCTACAGCAGATTGCAAATAACAGCTGAGGCCAACCCAAGAAGATATAGAAACAACACAACAGAAAGCTGGAAGCAGACAACACTAACCCTATATTCAGCTAGCTACACAAAAACACATCCAAAAAAGCAGTCTAGACAGAGACAAAATGGGAAGACAGAGAAATGCAATTCAAATGAATCAACAAGTGAAATCCCCAGAAAAAGAAAAAAAATGAGTTGGAAATAGCCAAGATACCAGAGAGTTTAGAATAAAGATTGTTAGTATACTAAAGGATCTTAGAGTAACAATAGATAGACATAACAAGCATCTAAACAAAGAGATAGTAAGCATCAAAAAAGATACTGAAATCATAAAAAAGAATCAGACAGAAATGACAAACACAATATCAGAAATAAAGACTACACTAGAAGAAATTAAAAGCAGGCTGGATGAAGCAGAGGATCAAATCAGCAATTTAGAGGACAATATAAGCAAAAGCACAGCAGTAGAACAGTAAAAAGAAAAGAGAATCAAAAAGTGTGAGGAAACTCTAAGAGAGGTCTGTGACAACATGAGGAGAAACAACATCCGTATCATAGGGGTTCCTGAAGGAGAAGACAAAAGAACAAGGGATAGAGAACCTGACTGAACAAATCATAGCTGAAAAACTTCCCTAAATGGATGAAGAAAAAAGTCACACAAGTTCAAGAACCACAGAGAATCCCATTAAAGAAGAACACAAAGAAACCTACACCAAGACACATCATAATTAAAATACCAAAGCTAACAGATAAAGAAAGAATACTAAAAGATGCAAGAGAAAAGTAGTCAATCACCTACCTACAGAGGAGCCCCCAAAGGATGACATCTGACTTCTCAACAGAAACACTTGAGGCCAGAAGGGAATGGCAAGAAATATTCAAAGTAATGCAAAACAAGAGCCTACAACCAAGACATCTTTATCCAGCAAGGCTATCATTTAAAATTGAAGGAGAAATAAAAAGCTTCCCAGACCAAACAAAACAAAACAAACTCAAGGAATTCATTACAACCAAACCAATGCTGCAAGAAATGTTAAGGGGCCTGCTGTAAACAGAACAAAGGGGAAAAAAAACTAGTAAAAGAGAAATGTAGATTTAAATCTAGTAAAAGAGGAATGTAGATTAAAGAATAAAATGGCAATAAACAACTACATATCAATAATAACCTTAAATGTAAATGGATGAAATGCTTCAATCAAAAGACATAGGGTAGCTGCATGGATAAGAAAACAGGACCCGTACATATGCTGTCTACAAGAGACTCACCTCAAAACAAAAGATACCATAGACTACAAGTAAAGGAATAGAAAAAAATATTTCATGCAAATGAAAATGAGAAAAAAGCTGGGGTAGCAATACTTGTATCTTTAAAACAAAGGCTATAGTAAGGGATAAAGAAGGTCACTACATAATGAAAAAGAGAGCAATCCAACAGGAATATATAACCATTATAAATATCTATGCGCCTAATATAAGAGCACCTAAATATATAAAGTAGATTTTGATGGACATAAAGGGTGAGATAAACAGCAATACTATATACTAGTAGGGGATTTCAATACCCCACTAACATCAAGAAAAAAAATTAACAAAGAAACAGCAGAATTAAAGGACACACTAGATCAACTGGATTTAATATATATCTTCAGAACCTTTCACCCTAAAGCAGCAGAATATACATTCTTTTCACGTGCTCATGGTACATTCTCTAGGATAGACCACGTTAGGACACAAAAGGAGTCTCAATAAATTTAGGAAGATTGAAATCGTATCAAGTACCTTCTCTAATGACAATAGCATGAAACTAGAAATCAACTACAATAGAAAAACTGAAAAACATTCAAACACTTGGAAACTAAATAGCATGTTATTAAATAACGAATGGGTTAATAAGATCAAGGAAGAAATAAAAAATTTCCTTGAAACAAATGAAAATGAACATACAACTCAAAATTTATGGGACACAGCAAAAGCAGTCCTGTGAGGGAAGTTCACAGCATTATAAGCACACCTTAAGAAGCTAGAAAAAGCTCAAATAAACAACTTAACCCAGCATCTAAAAGAACTAGAAAAAGAACAGCAAGTAAAGCCCAGAGGAAGTAGAAGTAAGAAAATAATAAAGATCAGAGTGAAAATAAATGACATAGAGGCTAATAAAACAATACAGAGGATCAATAAAACCAAGAGCTGTTCTTTGAAAAGGTAAACAAGACTGATGAACCTTTAACCAGATTCACCAAGAAAAAAAGAGAGGACTCAAATAAATAAAATTAGAAATGAGAGTGGAGAAGTAACAACTGACACAGCAGATTTTCAAAGAATTGTAAAAAAATACTACGAAGAACTATATGTCATAAAATTAGACAACCTAGGTGAAATGGACAAATTCCTTGAAACATATAATCTTTCAAAAATCAATCTGGAAGAAACAGAAAACCTTAACAAACCAATTACAACAAATGAGATCAAAACAGTTATCAAAAAACTCCCAACAAACAAAAGCCCTGGGACAGATGGCTTCACAGGTGATTCTACCAAATATTCAAATAAGAATTAACTCCTATCATTCTCAAGTTATTTTAAAAAATTCAAGAGGAGGGAAGATTTCCAAGCTCCTTTTATGAGGCAAGCATAATCCTTATTCCAAAACCAGGCAAAGACAATACAAAGAAAGAAAACTGTAAGCCAAAATCCCTGATGAACTTAGATGCTAAAATTCTCAACAAAATATTAGCAAACCGGATCCAGCAATACATGAAAAAAATCATACATCATGATCAAATGGGATTTAGTCTGGGAAAGCAAGGCTGGTACAATATATATAAATAAATCAATGTGATTCATCATATTAAAAAAGGAAGGAGAAAAATCACACAATAATACTAATAGATGCAGAAAAGCATTTGATAAAATCCAGCACCCATTTATGATCAAAACTTTCAGCACAGTGGGAATAAACGGAACATACTTCAACATGATAAAGGCCATCTATGACAAATCCACAGCCAACATCATAATCAATGGGCAAAAATTAAAAGCAATACTCTTAAGATCAGGAACAAGGCAGGGGTGTCCCATTTCATCACTCTTATTCACCATAGTTCTGGAAGTCCTAGCCACAGCGATCAGACAACAAGAAGAAATAAAAGGCATCCAACTTGAAAAAGAAGAAGTAAAACTATCATTACTTGCTGATCATATGATACTGTACATAGAAAACCCTAGTCTCAAGTCAAAAAACTACTGGACCTGATAAATGAATTCAGCAAGGTGGCAGGATATAAAATTAATATTCAGAAATCAGAGGCATTTTTATACACCAACAATGAACTGTCTGAAAGAGAAATTAAGAAAACAATCCCCTTCACTATTGCAACAAAAAAAAAAAAATAAAGTACCTAGGAGTAAATTTAACCAAGGAGGTTAAAGACTTATACTCAGAAAATTATAAAACATTGATAAAAGAAATCAAAGAAGATACAAACAAGTGGAAGATATACCGTGTTCATGAATAGAAAGAATAAATATCATTAAAATGTCTACATTACCCAAAGCAATTTATAAATTCAATGCAATTCCTATTAAAATACCAATGACATACTTCAAAGATATAGAACAAATATTCCAAAAAATTATATGGAACCAAAAGAGAACACAAATAGCCTCAGCAATCTTGAAAAAGAAGAATAAAGTGGCCCTGGCCGGTTGGCTCAGCGGTAGAGCGTCGGCCTAGCGTGCAGAGGACCCGGGTTCGATTCCCGGCCAGGGCACACAGGAGAAGCGCCCATTTGCTTCTCCACCCCTCCGCCGCGCTTTCCTCTCTGTCTCTCTCTTCCCCTCCCGCAGCCAAGGCTCCATTGGAGCAAAGATGGCCCGGGCGCTGGGGATGGCTCTGTGGCCTCTGCCTCAGGCGCTAGAGTGGCTCTGGTTGCAATATGGCGACGCCCAGGATGGGCAGAGCATCGCCCCCTGGTGGGCAGAGCGTCGCCCCTGGTGGGCGTGCCGGGTGGATCCCGGTCGGGCGCATGCGGGAGTCTGTCTGACTGTCTCTCCCTGTTTCCAGCTTCAGAAAAATGAAAAAAAAAAAGAAGAATAAAGTGGTTGGTATCACACTTCCTGATATCAAGTTACTACAAGGCCATTGTACTCAAAATAGCTTGGTACTGGCATAAGAACAGGCATATAGATCAATGGAACAGAACAGAGAACCGAGAAATAAATCCACAGCTTTATGGACAATTAATATTTGTCAAATGAGGTAAGAGCATACAATGTAGTAAAGACAGTGTCTTTAACAAATTGTGTTGGGAAAATTGGACAGCTACCTGCAAAAAAATGAAACTAGACCACCAACTTACACCATTCACAAAAATAAACTCAAAAATGGATAAAAGACTTAAATGTAAGTCGTGAAACCATAAGCATCTTGGAAGAAAACATAGGCAGTAAGCTCTCTGACATCTCTCACAGCAATATATTTGCTGATTTATTTCCATAGGCAAGTGAAATAAAGGACAGGATGAACAAATGGGACTATATCAAACTAAAAAGCCTTTGCACAGCTAAAGACAAAATGAACAAAGTAAAAAGACAAACCATACAATGGGAGAACATATTCAACAATAAATCTGATAAGGGGTTAATAACCAAAATTTATAAAGAACTTGTAAAACTCAATACCAGGAAGATAAACAATCCAATCAAAAAATGGGCAGAAGAAACGAATAGACACTTCTCCAGAGAGGACATACAGATGGCCAATAGGCAGATGAAAAAATGTTCAACATCACTAATTGTTAGAGAAATGCAAACTAAAACCACAATGAGATACCATCTCAAACCAGTCAGAATGGCGCTCATTAACAAAACAATACAGAATAAGTGCTGGTGAGGATATGGAGAATAGGGAACCCTCCTGCACTGCTGGTGGGAATGCAGACTGGTGCAGCCACTGTGGAAAACAGTATGGAGATTCCTCAAAAAATTAAAAACGGAACTGCCTTTTGACCCAGCCATCCCCCTTTTCGAAATATATCCTAAGAGTACCAAATCACTGATTCAAAAGAAGAAATGCACCCCTATGTTTATGACAGCATTGTTTACAATAGCCAAGATCTGGAAACAGCCCAAGTGTCTGTCAATGGACCAGCGGATTAAAAAGCTGTGGTACATATACACAATGGAATACTACGAGGCCGTGAAAAAGGAGGAAAGCTTACCTTTTGCGACAACCTGGATGGACCTGGAAACTATTATGCTAAGTGAAATAAGCCAGGCAGAGAAAGAAAAATATCATATGACCTCACTCATTTGAGGAATCCAATGAACAATGTAAACAGGAATGGAATAGAGACAGTGGCAGGATCAAAGGGACCAGAGGGAAAGCAGACAGAGGGAAAGGGGATGAGAGGATGGGATTAGAGAAGGGAAACAGATTGGTGAAATTTTACATACATAACACAGTGTTATAGAGAGCAGAAAAGCAAATTCTGGAGGGAAGGGGGAGGGTGAGGGAGAAGGGGGCAAGGAGAGGTTGAGGGGAACACGGGGGTGAGGGGGATGTATTTGGTGAGACACTTGAATCCATGTAAACACAATAAATTTTTAAAAAAATGAGTTACTCTGAGGAAATAATATACAGAGAGTTGAAGGTGACTGAGAAAGACCCATGGAAGAGTAGAAAATACACTGGGGTTGATAGAGGAACAGGATTTGGATAGACAGAGAAGAGGAGGGCATTTCAACACAGGTGTCATCAGAAGCAGAAATTCAGGGGAGAACAAGGCATCCTCAGGGGCCTATTAAGTAATTTTTGAGGGATTCAAGTTGGAAGTTTGCTGCAGCGAAGACTGAAAGGGCAGATTTAAGTCAGACTACTGAACCACTTGAAAGTAAGATTAAGAAATACAAACTTTCCCCTACAAGCAAAGAGCATTAAGAAATTTTTAAGGGGAGGAAAGATTAATAAAAGTACAATAATATCATATTAGAAGACTGATCTGTCATTGATCTGCATAGTTACTCAGAAGATGACGTACGCAAAAGATAATGAAATAAGAGGTGGGATAGTAGGGGTAGTGAAAATAATATCTATTAATTTCAAACTTAAGAAAAAGCTAATGAAAATGTTGTGGTCAGATCTAAAAAGAGATAATAACAATTAAATATACCAAGTTATTCACTTTTTTGGGTCCTATGCTGTAACAACTGAATGTCTCTAAGAAAAACCAGGCAAATAAACACAAATGCTGCATACAAAGTTCACTTTTCTAAAGCTCAAAACATATAAATTTGCATACTCTCTCAACAGTAGTTCTTCAAAACAAACTTTTCAGATAAATGTTTTAAAATAATTTTGTTCAGAAACATGAAGAGTGATAATTATAAATGGGTCTCAACTGGAGGCAATCTTGCCTCCCAACAGATATATGGCCAAGTCTGGAGACATTTTTGTTATAATGTGAGCGTGCTACTGGCATCTAGTGGATAAAACCTGAGATGCTGTTAAACATGCTACAACACACTAGACAGCCTGTCACAACAAAGAATTATACAGCCCAAAATGCCATCACTATTGTTTTTTATTTTATTTTATTTTTTTAAATGAAATGAGAGGTAGGGAGGCAGAGAGATAGAATCCCACATGCACCCCAACTGGGATCCATCCAGCAAGCTCTCTACCAGGGAATGCTCTGCCCATCTGGGGCTGCTGCTCTGTTGCTCAGCAACTGAGCCATCTCAGCCCCTGAGGTGAGGATATGGGGCCATCCTTAGTGCCCAGGGCCAACTTGCTCAAACCATTCAAGCCATGGCTGCAGGAGAAGAGACAGAAAGAGGAGGGAAAAGGGTGAAGAAGCAGATGTTGCTTCCCCTGTGTGCCCTGACCAGGAAATGAACCCAGTACTTCCACACACAGGGCCAACGCTCTACCGCTGAACCAACTGGCCAAAGCCAAAAATGTCATCACTATCAAGGTGATGAAAGACTCTGCTATAATGCTACTTCAGTATGAGGTCCTTAAAAGTAGTTATTACTTTGGAAATTAAAGTGATGAGATCTAAAATTCAGTTTTTACACCTTAGAATGTGTTTGCGGTACTCTAATCTGTTTATACAATTACATAAATTAACTATAAAACAAAAAGTAAAAGACATTAAAACATCTAAAAGCTTTTACATTCACCTCTTATATACCAATAACTAAGGAAAAAAGTTCTAATTTTTACATATTTACTCACACTTTCCCTTATTTGTGCATCCAGAAGATAGTTGTAGGGACAAAATATTATATCAGCATCTTCTGTTAGTTCTCGTGCTGTGTAATATGGACATGCCTTTAGCTTTTTCCCCAAGCTGACGAGTTCTTCGATATCCCAGGCCTTGCACATCCCTTGGAAAGTCTGTAATGTGTGTTGACCACTAATTTTATGAACACCATGATAAAAATAGCAGGATTTTCCCTAAAAACAAATATATAAAATTGAAATGTGAACCAATACTGAAACAGAAGAAATAAAACAGGTTTATCTCAGAATTTTAGGAATATCATTAAAGTCACAAGCAAAGACTTCACAGAGGAGACAAACTATACCACATCTACAGTCGCAACCATTTTATTTTGTTTTATTTTATTTTATTTTAGGTGAGAGGAGGAGAGATAGTGAGGCAGACTCCTGCATGCACCTCAACCAGGATCCACCTGCCAACCCCATCTTGGGCCAATGCTTGAGTACCAAGCTATTTTTAGAACCTGAGGCTGATGCACTCCAACCAGAGCTACAGTGCCTGGGCCCATGCTCAAACCAATAAGGAGGCTTCAGGAGGGGAAGAGAAAGAGAAGGGGGTGAAAACAGATGGTCACTTCTCCTGTGTGCCCTGACCAGGTATCGAACCCAGGAAGTCTTAAGCTGGGCTGATGCTCTGTCTACTGAGCCACCGGCCGGGGCACAATTCCCACCAGTTTAAATACACTGTATTAGTTGACTCAGTAGACCTCCAGAGCAGTATAGCTCTAGATACCTCAAATTGGAGAAATAGGTTTTAACACTTTGAGTAGTACAAATGTTCATGTATATCCTCATGCCTCCTGACCATCCAGAGTACGATTGATTTATTTTAAAAATGTGTAAGGCAACACTAAAAAAGGCAAACATATGTTCTTCTTGTTTCCATAAATTAGTTACCAAACAAACATGATTTTAAGTTAATAAAACTGTAACTGGAACTAATTTCATTTTTGGAAAAAAAAACTCACTCCCACAGGTCAGAGAGCTTAAAAAAACTCAGTACTCAAAGGGTTAGTTATGTTCGCTGTGGCTTTGCTCTGATTAAAGTGATATTAGGATATATATATATATATGTATATATAGATAGATAGATAGATTTTTTTTTTCCTATAATACAAGGGCAATGGCATCACTGATTGCTTTAAAAGCTGAGAACTAAGCGACCTGGGCACAGGATGGGGAGAGGTTTCTCTCAACAGACACTTTAGTACCTTTTTAATTTGAGTCATGAGACAGTATTACTTAGTCAAATCTAAATAAGTAAAGAGAAAGAAATGTCCTCAGGGGGAAAATAAAGGAAGAATGTTCACTACAAAATATTTGGGAAATACAGAAGAGTATCAAGAAGAAAACCTGAAGTATAACTCAATCACACCATAAATGTACCATTAACATTTTGATGTATTTAATTTCCTATTTCTTCTAAACGTATGTAAGTAATATGGATGGATATGTAGTAATATGATCCAGTATTAAAATAAAGAGAAAAAAGCAAATTTCCTGAGACAGTGAAAATTATTAATAATCTAGCCACAAGAAACTCTTTTTTAATACTGGGATCACTTTTGTTCTCTCAGCCTATTTTAGTAAAACTCCTGTAAGAAATATTTTCTTGCCTGACCAGGCGGTGGTGCAGTGGATAGAGCATCAGACTAGGATGCAGAAGACCCACGTTGGAAACCCCAAGATTGCAGGCTTGTCTGGCTTGAGCGTGGGCTCACCAGCTTGAGCCCAAGGTCGCTGGCTTGAGCAAGGTGTCACTCACTCTGCTGGAGCCCCCCCACCCTCGAGTCACATATGAGAAAGCGATCAATGAACAACTAAGGAGTTGCAACAAAAAATTGATACTTCTCATCTCTCTCCCTATCTGTGCCTCTCTCTGTTCCTCTTGCTAAAAAAAAATACATATATATATGATATATATATTTTTTTCACATCACTAGGTATTTTTTCATTGTTGCCCACATACATACATTGAATGTGCCACAGCTGATGAGCCAGTTTCATTATTATTGAACATTTAAGACTGTTATTAACTTTCGCTTTATAAATAATGCTGCAATGACCATTTATATATCCTTTGCTAAATATTTTGTTAGTATACATTTTTAGAAATGGCATTATGGGATCAGGAAATATAAAATATTTTTAAATTTCTTTAAAACCATATACTGCCAATTTATCTTCCAGAAAGTGTATACCAGTTTACATTACCCTTTTTCTACACCTTTATCAACACTAATATTGTCTTTTCATACCCTATTTTAAAGGTTAAAAAAAAAAGAATTTTATTGTTTTGATTTATATTTTTTTATACTTTCTAGCAAGGTTTGGAATTATATTGTATGAACACTCTATCAAGTTTCTATAGTAATTTGTAGCTTTTTTTTTTCATTTTACCAATGTCCTTAGTCATTCTATCATTGGAAATAAAAAATTTTATTAACATACAATAATCAAAAAATAAGATGTTTGATAAAACCCAAACCTAGCAAGGGTAGGTCATATCTATTTTAAAATGTATAAAATTAGAAGTATAAATATATACTATTAGTAAAAGACGTAAGCAACTTGCCAATTATTAAAATTTTAAATTTCACCATTACCATATATACATATATATAAAATATATATACACATATACTGTTTAATAACTAAAAAATTGGAAATAAACCAAATGTCTACCAATAAAGCATGTTAAATAGATTATAGTAAATTCATACAAAAGAGATGTTCCTCAATAAATGAGTTAAGATTTATCTATGCACTGATTTGTTTAAACCAGGGGTCGGGAACCTATGGCTCATGAGCCAGATGTGGTTCTTTTGATGGCTGCATCTGGCTTGCAGACAAATCTTTAATAAAAATAACAATAACGTTAAAAATATAAAACATTCTCATGTATTACAATCCATTCATTTTCTACCGCTCATGTTCATGGTTGCGGGTGGCTGGAGCCAATCACAGCTGTCCTCCGGGACAACACCAAATTTTTATTGGATAATGCATAATGTACACGGGTCATTGTATGGCTCTCACGGAATTATATTTTAAAATATGTGGCGTTCATGGCTCTCTCAGCCAAAAAGGTTGTCGACCCCTGGTTTAAACTATTAAAAGAATATATATACATAGATGATAGCAGATATATATTTTAAATGTTTTAGAATATACATAAAACTTTACAATGGTTTCCTTGAAGGGTTAAAAGGATGGGAGGAGCTAGAAAGAGAGATCTCTCCCTACTTTATATATGATAATTCTGAGTCTTATAACAACATATATTTTGTATTTCAATTGTCACTTGGAACTAATTGGTAGAATAGGCCATGTTTATTTTCATTAACTCTGTGTACCAATAAAAAAAATTATATGTGATTCTGAAATCCAATACTTCTTTCCCAGTTTGCTGTTTTTAACAAGTAAAAAGCTATTAAATATATGCTTTTATATATATGTATTTTTATCTAGGAACTATCCAAAATGCAAACCTATGTTTTCTAACATACATACATTACATACACAAGAGGACCTAGAAATTTCTAGAAATGGAATAAAACATGAGGTCCATAACCTTTAAAAAATGTCTGCAAATCCAGACATGATCAGCTAATAAGGACTACTAGTTCTAAATATCTGAATTCAGCCACTGGTGGTCTTCCAAGGCATTAAAAATAAAAACTGTGAGGAAAGGGCTCATCCAACTTTATTTTGTTCATTTTTTATATTATTTTCACTTATTTCGCCTTCTTTACCTTTCATGCTATGTCAACTTTCCCATACCATATGCAATCTTTGGCTTTTGTTTTTAGTACAAATTAGTATGGTTAGGGGTTAGAAAACTTGCCTCCTTTCTTGCTAATTAGTAAAGTGATATCAGGCAAACTTCAGAACCCATTTTTCTCATGTGACCAGGCATCAAAAGAGAAGTTGAACCAAAAGCCTTTTAAGAGTCCTCTGATACTGACTATCATTTCTAAGGTTCCTTCTAGCTCTATATTTTATGATTCAGGGGTCTAGAGACAGGTATAGATGTGCCATTATGAGTTTGATACAGATTGAGTTTCATAATATAACATTCACTATTTCTTCATTTCTATTCTGTACTATCTGGAAAACTTCTGTACTATTCGGAAAACTTCTATTTGTACAAAATGATCACTAAGGTAAGGTGCTTATCAAGTCTGTGATTAAAAACTGTTAAATCTTATTTTAACAAAAATAGACATTCTTCCATACCTAAAATAATTTTTTTAGAATTATTTCTGGGGCTAGTTAAGAGAATCTTAACTGAAACAAAAATAAATTTTAACAGATAATGGCATTGCTTTCCCAGTATAAGAGCACTTTAGTAAAAGAAACAGTGAACAAAAACACATGTGCCTTTGGATCAAGCCAAAAAATCAGAAAGTTTACACTTTAAGGGCACTTAGAATGACACTTGTGTGCAGGCTGATAGCAAAACCAGAAAAGCTCATCCATTTTAGCAGTGTAACACAACCCTGAGGGAAGTCTGTCAATTGAGGTGTTATCACACTTTAAACTCTTTTTCACTCAAACTGTCAGGTATCTATTTATCATTTCGCTTTGGTAATTCAGCCACAGTAAACATAGACACCTATGGTGACTTTGTAATTGGCCCTCATTACAATACCAAATTACCCTGAGAGCTTGGGAACAAGAAAAAGAATGTTCATGTATGCCTACGAGCTAAGCATTCTGAGGCAGAATTAGGTCAAGACAAACAACTACAAGAAGGTATTTTCAACTATGTATACTGCTAATATTAAAAAACAAAAAACTTATTTACTTTAAAACTTTAAGAACTTTAAGAACTAAATGTTAATGAAAAATTCTGAACATTCAAGTCTATTGGATTACTTTTTACTTTTACATGATTCAAATTTACAACAGTAAAGGTCAATCAAAAAACTTAACTGGCACTACAGACTTCTAGAGGATTACATAAAATAAGACTATTTGCTTTCAATGCACAATTTAAGCTTTATAATTATTTTTAATAATGAGATAAATTGTTGTAATTTTCCCAATAACAATAAAAAGATAATGACAATGCCAACAAGTCGTCCTGCAGACTATATAGACAAAAATCAGATTTCAAGAATTTGAGGAATCCAGTAGATTAATTAGCCACTTATGGAAAGAAGTTTACATAAGCATAAAATTTACGGGTTTTATCATGAAGAGCTTTCTCTCTATCTTATTATTTAGTTTTAGCATTTTACTTTTTACTATTTTCATCTCTTCTTGAGAATTTTTTAATTACTGTGAAGATTTCACAGTTCCTCAGTTATAAAATAACTTATCAGAAATAAATATAAATAGAATTTCAAAGATGGTTGATTCAATAGTCTGTATTTTCTTCCTGGCTCTGAACAAGTCACTCAAGTTTTTCCACTAAGTTCCTTAGTAGTTATATTTCCTATTTGCACGTTTGAATGTCTATTGAAGAGTCTTTTGAATATCCCCAAAGCTTGAATAAATTTCCAACTAAAATAAAAAGCACTAGGAAAGAAAAGCATAAAACAAAATTATTTATTTATATTATATAATAGAAGGTAATATATCAATTAAATGAAATTCCAGGGGTTATAGCTCCTAGCCTTTTGTGTAAAAACAACTGACAAAATACTAGTAAAAGATACAATATATTTCAAAATATATTAAAATATCATTGGTCATTTCATATACTATCAAATTATGGTTCACTGATAATTTCTAGGTATAATTCCAGACATGTAACTTCCATTTTTCAGTAAACTAATTATCAAACAGGTACACAAACTACCAAACCAATAATTTGCTAAGAAAAGTATTTAAAAATCACATCTTTAGTAAGGACTTTTCTATTTCTACCTCATCCAAATTCATGTTACTCTAGATTTCCTTGGAAATCTTCAAAATCACCAATGACATATTTTTAAAGTTAGTAATGTAATTTTTTTGTAAAAAAAAATTTGTGCCAATCAGAGTAATGAGACAGGATAATCATTACATTTCTTATTCAATTAAAAAACATTTTAAAATTTGCTCAGAGAGTATAAATAAACTATCTTCCTTTGAAGTTTTAAATATGTATAAGACATTAATTAAATCTAATAAGACTAAATCACTTAAATACTTTTATCTTCTCATATGACATCATCCATGTTTGACTATTTTTCATAGTAGAATTTAAAAGTAAAAAGATATCTGATAAATGGAAATTAATCTCAAGAAATGAAATATCCCCAAACTTTAGGACAAAAATCCATAATTTTAAACTTCAATAAAGATTTTCTCGTGGCAAAATTATTTTTCAAAAAACATCAATTCTAGCAATTAATTTGATTTTCATATTATCACTGGAAATGTACACATAAAACAAAAGGAACACAAAATGTTGAGTAATTTTAATCTTTTCAGTCTTATTTTTTTTCTCTAAAACAAAATAACTTTACTCACATTTTTCCCATCCAGCAATTCCATGCACTTTTCATTTCTGTTGAAGTTACCTACTACTTCAGGATGGACACAAGTATGATCCCTGCTGGAGAGAATAGTCATTGGGACCCCTGAGTACGCTGTCCTCCGGAGCTCTCTAGTAATTTGAGCAATCTGCTTGTGTGTACGTGTCCCAAAATATATTTTTGGTATCCTGGATTTCCCCCTATGATCCTTCTTACTGGCATTTGAAGAATCTTGACTGTTTCCTTGTTTAGGAGAACAAGAGCACCTAGAACAGTGACCAGAGACCTGTACAAAAAAATAAAAAAGATAACTAACATCTGGACTACCATAAAAAATGTTATCAAATCTCTCAGAACCCATAAACAATGAATCACAACTGTCAAATAAAGAGAAATTTCAAGATACCGATACCATCTAAAACTTGCCATTAAAGAAAAACTACAAATTTCATTTCAAGTTGGTTCTCTTTTGCTCTTAAAATTTACAAATGATGTTTTCATATTTGCACTGGTTTCTAACATACCACTCTAACTCTCAAATTCCAAATATTTTAAGTACATTTGAACTTTCTTCTTTCATAAATTATAAAACTAAGACAAAATTGAGGGTATTTCTAACGTTATATCAGGCTTTAAGTGAATTGTAATATTACAGCTTAGAAACAGTATTATTTTTGTGCATAGCATAATCAATTTAAATATCCTATAATATACCAATATTTTTTAAAGTATTTACAATATACCTTATAAAAAATAGAAATATCAAATTGAATCTAAAGTATCACTTCACTGAACAAACAAGAAGTGAAAACTAGTCTCTGACAAAGGTATGAAAATGAATGCAATTATTAATATTTAATAATAAAGGCAGGTTGCTTGTTGCTTGTGTGAAACAAGTATATCTGAAATTCAATTACCTGTCACAGAATGCAAATCCATCAGTAAAATTATCATTCAGGATAGCTTTTCCTGAACAATTTAACTTGTAACTCAGTTTCATAACTGAAATAATTATATAAATGTCTCCTTAAACACACCATATATGGAACTTCAAGAATATAGTCTAATATTTACCTGATTTTTTCCTCTCCTGTTTCTAAATTCTCAAAAATGAAAAAAACATTTAATGTGATATATTAGAACCATGGGTTCTTACTAACTACTACATAATTTAAACTTAATTACTATACATATGAGACAGAGTGTAGTCTCATTAAGAGAAATACTGTGAAATGGTTAGTTTACAGAAGCGGTCACTGATGGGGGGAAAAAAGCTAAATAGCACAGTAGCTTAAGAGAATTTGCACTGGAGAATACAGTTTAGTAGAACAAATATAGCATTTACCTGAAGTTTTGGGTTTTTTTTTTAATTATAATCAGTAAGATTAGCCTTCATCAACAAATGCTAAGTCATAGCATGTTACACCACAACACTGGGGATCAAGCTGTCTTTTAGCCTCAACTCAGTGGAAAAGCAAGTTCAAATTACTTCCAGTCTCTCTCAACCTTGTCCGCCATTAAATATTACAATACATGATAGAATGGATGTAAATGTGACCCTTCTGGAACTGTCACTCACTGGGATAAAAGGTTCACTGATGTGCCAAATAAACAGTCAAAGCAGATAAAGTTACAGCTATGCTGGAATTGTTACGTTCCCCTCTCAGGTTGCCAGTAACAGCAGATTTCATTACCGAGTACTGCCACATTAAATAGCCAGTTCCAAATATCCTGCCTTCTATATTGAATAATTACTTATTCACTGAAAGGATAAAAAGAAGAGTTATGAATGGGGCTCTTGTCAACAGTGAGGAAGGAAACAGCTGACATGTGGTTTATGTTACATATGTTGCAATATCTAACAATTTATGGTCACACAGAAAATGAGATGCAAATTATATCATGATATTTCTGATTGAATTCACTTTTTGTTTTTGTAATGATCACATTAATTAATTAACATACTAAAAGGATTAAAGAATTCTAGGTAGAATTAGTTGGCTTTTTTTATACCTTCTATCTTTTCAGTCAATTATACTATTTCTCTTCTGTATGATACAGTTAAATTCATCCTGAATATTACAATGCTAAGGTCCAATGCACTGTTACATGCTATATGTATATATTATATCCAAAGCATAAAAGTAATCCAGTAAAATAGTCTTTTCTCAAAGTTTGGCGATCATCTATCTTTTGATTAAATACTTTTCAACACCAATTCCATTTAAAACTTTATCACCTACACCTTTTAACTTCACTTTTTTTTCCTGAGCAAAAAATTTAAATGACACAGAAATATACAAATTAGCCCCCCACCACAAATAATTCACTATAACTTGCAGACCTTCATACATGTACAAATACAAATTTCATATCATTTTTTAAAACAAAAAAGGATGTTATTATACAGCTTTATAATTTGCTGCTTGTATTCAAACTTCTTAAACTTCTAAAAGAATTTTAAAGGTGTGAATTGAACACTAATAATTTAAACAATGAATGTGTTTATCTTACAATGTTATGCTAGTACCTTTACTAACAAAAACAAAAGATCAAGACTAGTTTAAGAAAATGTTTCCCACTAGAGCAGCTTTATTTAGGTACCGTACATTTGTTTTTCTGGGAGTAAAGAGGGACAAATATACAGTGAGGGAAAATGATTTGACTTTGGGTGATGAGTATACAACATAACAGTTCAAATGCTATAGAATCGTTTACCGGAAACCTATGTACTTTTATTGATCAATGTCACCCTGTTAAATTTAATTTTCTAAATAAAATTGTAAAAATTTATTTTTCATTTCACAGGAAAATTATAAACCATGGCTTATTTGATTTTAAACATGTTTTTGTTTGCTTTTTAGGATTTAAAGTGCTCTGAAATCATTATACCATCTATGAACTTAAGGTGACTCCTCAGGAAGGTGGTTTTTCAATGGATGGATGGGCAAGCAGAATAGAAGAAAGAAATTAAGAACATTGATTCTTTTTCTTTTGCTATATTAAAGAGGAATTATTTCTTCAGGAGTGATCTTGTATTAAAGTTTCCATTGAAAGGATTTGATACAATTATATTTGAGGATGGTGAAAACTAAATGTGGCAACAGAACAGAAGCTTCAGAAAGACGTTTATTTAATAACAAAAAGAAGTTATCTGTACTCAAATCAGCAACTTTCAATGCTGTAAGAAAACTAGAGAAAGAATCCTCAAAACAGCAATGACAAGAGGTCACAGTATCCTCCGATTCAATTAAAGGCTAACACTTTAAAAGACAGATAAGACACTTTGAGAAAGAGAACACACAGGCTACCCAAAACCTGTAATCTCTAAGACCTGTAAAGCAGCTACACTGAGTGGCAGAAGTTAACTCTAAGAGATGGCTTCTTCTCCCTCAGCTAGAAACTTTCTAGACTATTTTTACCTCTACAAAATGCAAGAAAACCCAACTCAAATAATACCATAAACCTATTACTATTAAAAGAGAAAAATAAGAAATACATGTGGATATGACAGCTATATTATCCATATGCAGAATTCAATAGTTTAAAAATATATTTCAAATCTACAGTAGCCAAAATGTTCTTAGAAGGTAAGCAACCAAGGATTTTTGGAAAATGTTCCTCTAACCACTTCTATCTATTTCTTCTTTTGTCCTAGCATATAAAGACATATATCTATATTTCTTGAAAGGATGAAGAAAGATTTTAAGATTTGATCCTGAAAGAAAGGCCAACAGCTGAGTCCTTGCCAGTATTTCTCTCACAAAGCTATAATTGGAAGTTCATGTAGATTAAGACCCTACAATGTCAACCTTTACTGATTTATAACTTTCTCCAACCTCTCCTCACAACAACAGAAAACTATACCTAAATACTTAAAAAATAAAAATGAGTATGGTAATTGAAAATGCATAGAAATAGATAATGACAAAGGCATAGTTAGAAACTATTTCATTGACAATGAAGTTATTTTGTTAATTCATAAATAAGGGGAGCTCCTAAAAGGAGGCTATGAATTGAATTCTAAAAACAGGCATAAATGGTAGATTTAGTATTAAAAACAAGTTTACAGCCTGACCAGGCAGTGGCACAGTGGAAAGAGCATCAGACTGGAATGCGGAGGACCCAGGTTCGAAACCCCAAGGTCGCCAGCTTGAGCGCGGGCTCATCTGGTTTGAGCAAAGCTCACCAGCTTGAACCCAAGGTTGCTGGCTCGAGCAAGGGGTTACTCGGTCTGCTGAAGGCCCGTGGTCAAGGCACATATGAGAAAGCAATCAATGAACAATTAAGGTGTCACAATGAAAAAATTATGATTGATTCTTCTCATCTCTCTCCGTTCCTGTCTGTCTGTCCCTATCTATCCCTCTCTCTAACTCTCTCTCTGTCTCTGTAAAAAAAAAACAACTATCAAGTTTACAAAGAAGTAGAGAGGAAAAAAAGACCAAGAGAAAGCTTATTTGTATGAAATAAAGGGAAAACTAGGTCAATGAAACAGTAACTTGTACTTTTCCATAACTTTTGATGTATGCATATTATTATCTTTCAACCACAATGTAAACTCCTGGAGGACAGAAACTATACCTTACATTTCTTTATATAACTCATTCATTAAGCATGGAGTTTTTACATAAGTATAAATGTAAGGTTTTTTTAATTGATAGACTGTGAATAATGAATGTCCCTAACCCAACTACTATACCCATGTACCACATTTTATTTATCTGACAGATGTTTAATTGATGTTCTAATTTGAAGTTCTTAAAAAAAAAAGTGAGCTTTTAAAAGTATAGGAAAATTTGTTAATTTTCAAGGTCAAAAAGAAAAATCACCTTGTTATGCTAATATTTGGTCCACTTTAGTTGTGAGTGACAAACAAATGTCCTGATATATTCATTATTAATAACTATCATTTATTAAAGTTGTCCCTATGCTAAGCACCTTATATGTACAATTTCATTTACTCATTCATTCATTCATCCCTCAAGAAAAATTAGAATTCCTGATAATAGCAAGCCAAATAGAAGACAATGACAATGGTCACCTCATCTCACTGACAAAAAGAGCTTCACTCTTTAACTGTTCTAAAAAATGCAGTTTCTGGGGTTTTTTCAATATCAGTTTCACTCATGAATTAAAGAATTGTTTTAAGTTAGTACACTAAGTGCATTATTTTCTGAATATAATTATAAAATATTCCTAAGGATAAGCTATAAAATTAACTTCATAAAAACGATGTTAACTTATTATTAGATGGCACTTAAATATTCTCTAACAATATTCCCATTATGCTCCTATAAAAGAAACAAAAAAAAAAGCTCTTAAGAAACTCTTTAGAGTAAGAGTAAACAAACTCTCTATTAAGGACCAGAGGAGAAAATATTTTAGGTGTTGTGGGCCATATGATCTCTGCCCCTACACAGTAAAATATCTTTTATGATCCCAATGTAGAGAAAGATTTCTTAAACAATGCACCAAAAGCACAATGACTGAAAAAAATCTCATTAAAATGTCCAATTTCTATTTAAAGATACCCCCATCTAAAAAAAATAGTAATAAGAGGCACAAACCGAATAGATATTTGCAATGCATAAAACCAAATGAAGATCAGTATTCATTACATATAAATAATTCCAACAAATCAATTTTAAAAAGACAAATCCGCCCTGGCCGGTTGGCTCAGCGGTAGAGCGTCGGCCTAGCGTGCGGAGGACCCGGCCAGGGCACACAGGAGAAGCGCCCATTTGCTTCTCCACCCCTCCGCCGCGCTTTCCTCTCTGTCTCTCTCTTCCCTTCCCGCAGCCAAGGCTCTATTGGAGCAAAGATGGCCCGGGCGCTGGGGATGGCTCTGTGGCCTCTGCCTCAGGCGCTAGAGTGGCTCTGGTCGCAACATGGCGACGCCCAGGATGGGCAGAGCATCGCCCCCTGGTGGGCAGAGCGTCGCCCACCAGTGCCGGGTGGATCCCGGTCGGGCGCATGCGGGAGTCTGTCTGACTGTCTCTCCCTGTTTCCAGCTTCAGAAAAATGGAAAAAAAAAAAAAAAAAAAGACAAATCCAGTAGATGGCCAAGAACAGGAAATTACAGAAAAGTTGACAGCCCTTAATAAACATCTGAAAAGATCTGCAAACTAATGCTTAATCTCATAACTAAGGAGAAAATGCATATTAAAGCCATAATTAGATTCCATTTCACATTCATCAGATTGTGTGTTAGAAAGGACATGAGCCAACTCTCATAACTGCTGATCAAAGTATAAACTGGCACATCCATTTCAGAGAGCAAATGGTGATCTAGTTAAATTGAAAACACATAAACCCTCTGACCCAGCATGATATTGGTAGGTACAAATGCTGGAGAAGCTCTTGTACTTTAAGAAACACAATAGTGATATTCTTTGCACTGTTTTAATAGTGAGGAAAACAAGTTAACTAAATTGACAGTAGAGTGGATCAATAAAATGTGGGGTTTTTCAAACAATGGACTACTATACTATAGATAAAGAAAAAATATGATACAGTTGCATGCACAACACAGATAAAATATTTTAAAAAATGTTGAGCAGGCTGAGTATGACTTAAATGAAATACTATTCTCCCAATAAAGTTTCAAACAAATTGATGATAGGAATAAAACCATAATTATTTTAAGTAGAGAATTAGGAATCTCCTCTATGGTAGATAATCCTTAGAGCTAAGGATTGTAGCAGACAATACACCTGAAGAAAGCTTAAAAGTACTGAAAGAAAAAGTACAGAACACAGATATAAAGTATTCTGGTTCCTCCTTGGCTGCTTAATACCTATCTGAATACCATTCTCATCATAATCCCCTCCTAACCAAAAAATTTCAACCAAATTTATTAGGAAATAGATTCTTAAATTAGGGCCCCTGAACTCTCACAGGTTAGAGATGATCCAGAACCTATAGACAAAAGTTTGTGTGCATTTCTAGAAAGTGAGTCCATAACATTTATTAAGTGCTCAAAGAAGATCGTAGCCTGACGAGGTGGTGGCACAGAGGATAGAATGTTGGACTGGGACACAAAGAACCCAGGTTCAAAACCTCACGGTCGCCGGTTTGAGGGTGGGCTCACATCAGGCTTAAGTGCAGGCTCACCAGGTTGAGCACGGGGTTGGTGGCTTGAGCGTGAGATCATAGACTTTAGGCTCAAACCCAAGGTCACTGGCTTGAGCAAGGGGTCACTCATCTGCTGTTGCCCCCCCATCAAGGCACATATGAAAAAGCAATCAATGAACAACTAAGGTGCCACAACAAAGAATTGATGCTTCTCATCTCTCTCTCTTCCTATCTGTCTGTCCCTCTCTGCCAAAAAAAAAAAAAAAAAAAAGATTGTGACCTATTGGGGTGAGAGCTTTACCCCAAACCTTATGTCTGATTTTATATGAAAATCAAATGGAAGCATTTTCTTTACAACCAACCTGGCCAGACACAATTATTCTGCAAGGAAATTAATTCAAAGAAGATAATTATATAAAGGTTCATTGACTGCTTATAAATTTATTTCTTTTGATGTTTGTTAATTACCTAACAGTAACATAATTCTAAAACAGTTCAGTAATAATAATTTTTAATTCCATTTTACAGATGAAAAAAGTAAAATCTGAAAGTTCTTCTAGTTACTACAAAATAATATATTTGTGGAGATGTTGGAATTTATAACCTTTAAGCTTAAAACTTTAAAAGAACTATTTTCATCTACCATTTAACCTGACAAAGAAAGCAAAATACTGTCCTGTATATTTCAAACAGTCATGCACATATAGAGCTAGTGGTAAAAAGCCAAAGAATGTAGAATTATACTACAATCTTAGAGGCATAAAACACAGGGTTTACTGTTAATCTTTATCAACCATTTGCTGTTGTCCAAGTCATCTAAACAGGTACTGAATGGCTGTTGTGCAAAATCTCACATAAGCACACACTCTAGTAAGATAGCAAAAGTGACATAACTATACCTTTTCAACTATTCTTTTTAAAAAATTCAAACAGTAGTAGTACTCTACTGCGACAGTTTCATGATTAAACTGCACAAAGCAGCTGTTTATCCACTCACAGCAACCAGCAGGTGAACCTGATTCAATATTTATCACAGGCTTTCACAGATCACTGCTAACCAAGCAAACGTTTTAATTAAGCTGGAACTTGCTTCAAAGAGCTCATTCAAGATGTCAATCAGCAGGTAAGGGATCAGATACAGTGTCAGGTGAGAGTGTGTAATACAAATCCACAACTTTCTTCATCCCATCGCTGTAAATTAGCCTGCTCTAAAGTTCAGACTCTGATTGTAACAGACTGCCAGTCTCCTGGAATGTGTAACTGAAGTCACTCAAATTCTATTGTGAAGGTTGTAAGCAATATGTTAAACTGCAATGGGCTAGCACATTAAGACAGATCCTTTTCACGGTTGTTTTTTGATACCATAAGTGTTTGTTACCCTACTCTCCACTTACTGTTTACTTTCTTGCCTAGTGTAAATGGGAATTCCTTAACACAGTTGCCCCAGTTTCTGAAAGTTTATGTTTCAGTAGATTAATCAAGAAAGATCCAAAGTGCTATAATTATTACCTAAGTTAATACTTGAACAATCTTATTCTATAAGAATTCTCAGTTTAAGTCAAACATAAAAATGTCCAACCTGTTATAACGTAAATGTTATCCCCGACTAACACCACTTAACACAGATGTGGCTATACATAGGAATGAGTCCCAAAGTATGGTGATGAGTCACACTGACCAACTTCATAAAAAATACCTGGGATGTTTATAAAAATAAAAATAAAAGAATCAAAGAAGAGAGGTGGAGGGAGCTCTTTCTTAGAGAGGAATGCCAGCTAAAAATTGTAAAGAGAATGACAGAATTTTTAAAACCACAATTTTGCAACTCTTGTAGTAATTGATTCCTGTAAGCTACCTAATGGACACTAAAATCATTGAGTGAAAAGTTGTTGGGGAACAAATATTCACACAGTCTCTGAATATCACCCCACATATTTCTTAGTAATTACAAAAGGAAAATATACCTTTATAATGGAGAGACCTGGTAGTCAACGCCCTAACAAAGTGGTCAAACTTGCCATCACTAGCAGTGAGACAACCTGGCATCATGTACCTCTTGATGTCATATAATAAAAAATATAATTATGTGTTCTTCTTGAACAAAAGTATCATTGTAAAATCCAAACAATCAAGACATGAATCAAAAAGAACCCAGGAATAGAGAAACTGCAGTAAAAGATACATATTATTTAGCTCATGAAAATTAATCCAACTGCACACTTATAATATGTGCACTTGTATATTATACTTCAAAAGGGTTATTTAAAAATCCTATCCCTTGGGATGCAGGAGATATTTCATTTTATCTTTTATGGTATTTTGGTAATTTTCAAGCTTTCCTCCATGAACGTTTTAAAATGAGAAAACAAAGCTATATTGACTAAAATGGTAGATTTATATATCTACCAATTCAAAATATTTTTGCTTCTTTCATAGGCATTAAAGATTAGATAAGTTATCAATATAGAAGACTCCAGTCCTGGCAAGATAGCTCAGCTAATTAAATCATCATCCCAAAGCACAGAGGTTGCTGTTTGATCCCCCATCATGGCACATAACAGAAATAGATCAATGTTCCTGTCTCTCTCTCTCCCTCTCTATCCTTCCTATCCTCTCTTGCTAAAATCAATTTTAAAAAAAGTTAATAAATATACAAGCCTCCTAAGAAGCTCTACCCAATAAAGCTTTCTGCAATGATGGTATGCTCTATATCTGCACTCATCAATACACTCCCACTAGCCACATGTGGCTGTTGAGCACTTGAAATGTGATTAGTGCAATAGAGAAAATAAATTTTAATTTTAATTCATTAAAATAGTCACATGTGGCCTGATCAGACGGTGGCACAGTGGATAGAGCGTTGGACTGGGATGCGGAGGACCCAGGTTCGAGACCCCAAGGTCACCAACTTGAGCAGAAAAAGAAAAAGCTCACCACCCTGGACACAAGGTCGCTGCCTCAAGTAAGAGGTTCCTCGGTCTGCTGAAGGCCCACGGTCAAGGCACATATGAGAAGGCAATTAATGAACAATTAAGGTGTCGCAATGAAAAAAAAACTGATGATTGATGCTTCTCATCTCTCTCCGTTCCTATCTGTCTGTCCCTATCTGTCCCTCTCTCTGACTCTCTCTGTCCCTGTAAAAAAAAAAAAAAGTCACATGTGGCTAGTGGCAAGTATATTGAACAGAACAGTGCATTTAATCTGGAAAATAAACTACTAGTGAGAATAACAAAAACATTTTAGAAAAAAAAAAAGATGAGAATGATTGGTATATATTCTAACATATGTAAGAATTTTGTGCCTACGATAAAGATGCTGTACTAGGCACCTCTTTAGACATGTGTCCTACCCTTTATCTTGAAAACAGTTCATTCTGAAAAGATTCACCTAATATTTACATTAATAACACATGACCATGCCCAAACTCAATCCCAGACATATCAAGACAAGTGAGATTCACTTTTCTAAGAATTGCTACGTGGGACATGTAAACTGAGTTACTTAACTGCAGTGAACAGACCAGAACATATTGTAGTTTTTAAGGCTTCTATTTTGAGATGTTATG
Source organism: Saccopteryx bilineata (assembly GCF_036850765.1). Classification (NCBI taxonomy): domain Eukaryota; kingdom Metazoa; phylum Chordata; class Mammalia; order Chiroptera; family Emballonuridae; genus Saccopteryx; species Saccopteryx bilineata. The sequence continues at coordinate 351,368,899 of NC_089491.1, read as the reverse complement.
GTAAGGTCATATGAAAGAGGATAATATCCAGAAATCCAGTTTACAAAATAATAAGAAAATTCTAAGAGGCAGGAAAAACACACTTAAGCCTGACCAGGCAGTGGAACAATAGACAGAGCATCGACCTGGGATGCTGATGACCCAGGTTGGAAACCCCGAGGTTTCTGGCTTGAGTGTACACTCACCGGCTTGAGCACAAGGTGGCTGGCTTGAGTGTAGAATCAGAGCGGTGACCTCATGATCACTGGCTTGAAACCCAAGGTTGCCAGCTTGAGCCCAAGGTAGTTGGCTTGAGCAAGGGGTCATTGCTCAGCTGGAACACCCCAATCAAGGCATGTATGAGAAAGCAATTAATGAACTAAGGTGCCACAATGAAGAATCAATGCTTCTCATCTCTCTCCCTTCCTGTCTCTCCCTTCCTATCTGTCCCCCACCCCTGTGTCTCTGTCTCTCTCGCAAAATAAGTATAAATAAATAATAAAAGAAAGCAGGGACAAAATCAAACCTGAATCTAATTCTACCTCTAGATCAGGGGTAGTCAACCTTTTTATACCTATCGCCCACTTTTGTATCTCTGTTAGTAGTAAAATTTTCTAACTGCTCATCGGTTACACAGTAATGGTGATTTATAAAGTAGGGAAGTAACTTTACTTTATAAAATTCATAAAGCAGAGTTGCAGCAAGTTAAAGCATATAATAATAATTACTTACCAAGTACTTTATGTCAGATTTTCACTAAGTTTGGCAGAATAAGTCTTTATAAAACAACTTACTATAGTTAAATCTATCTTTTTATTTATACTTTGGTTGCTCCGCTACTGCCCACCATGAAAGCTGGAACGCCCACTAGTGGGCGGTAGGGACCAGGTTGACTACCACTGACCTAGATCTAACTACCATTACTAGAAATATGGGGATAAAGGGCTCTCTTAAGTAAAACAATGAGGATAAAATCAAATATACCCAAAATATGAGAAATCCTACAAGACAAATAGAGAATTTTTTCAACAAATAAATGGCTTCTCAAAAGACATGCCATGCATGTACATTTGAATTTTGATTTTTAAAAAGCCAACTCTAGGCCCTGGCCAGTTGGCTCAGTGGTAGAGCGTCGGCCTGGCGTGCAGAAGTCCTGGGTTCGATTCCCGGCCAGGGCACACAGAAGAGGCGCCCATCTGCTTCTCCACCCCTCCCCCTCTCCTTCCTCTCTGTCTCTCTCTTCCCCTCCTGCGGCAAGGCTCCACTGGAGCAAAGATGGCCCGGGCGCTGGGGATGGCTCCTTGGCCTCTGCCCCAGGCGCTAGAGTGGCTCTGGTCGCAACAGAGCGACGCCCAGGAGGGGCAGAGCATCACCCCCTGGTGGGCAGAGCGTCGCCCCCTGGTGGGCGTGCCGGGTGGATCCCGGTCGGGCGCATGCGGGAGTCTGTCTGACTGTCTCTCCCTGTTTCCAGCTTCAGAAAAATACAAAAAAAAAAAAAAAAAAAAAGCCAACTCTAAAATGAAAATTTTTTTAAAATTTTCTATTAAATTTTTTTATTTTATACAAGGAAAGAGATAGAGTCAGAGAAAGGGATAGACAGGGACAGACAGGAACAAAGAGAGATGAGAAGCATCAATCATCAGTTTTTCATTGCGAGACCTTAGTTGTTCATTGATTGCTTTCTCATATGTGCCTTGACCACCGGCCTTCAGCAGACGGATTAACGCCTTGCTTGAGCCAGCGACTTTGGGTCCAAGCTGGTGAGCTTTTGCTCAAACCAGAGGAGCCCGTGCTCAAGCTGGCGACCTTGGGGTCTCAAACCTGGGTCCTCTGCATCCCAGTCCGATGCTCTATCCACTGCACCACCACCTGGTCAGGCTAACATGACATTTTTTAAACAAAAAAACTTTAAACAGACTGGGCATTAGACAAAGAATTACTGTTAATTCTTTTTAATAGTATCTCTACTAGCTATAATATTATCTTTAAATAGTCACAGCTATGTTTTTTAAGAAAGTCTTTACCTGTTAGAAATATATACTAAATTATTAATGGAAAAATAGATATATTGTCTTTTTTTTTTTATCTTTCTTTTCTGAAGCTAGAAACGGAGAGAGACAGATTCCCGCATGCGCCCGACCGGGATACACCCGGCACGCCCACCAGGGGCGACGCTCTGCCCACCAGGGGGCAATGCTCTGCCCCTCTGGGGCATCACTCTGTCTCGACCAGAGCCACTCCAGCGCCTGGGGCAGAAGCCAAGGAGCCATCCCCAGCGCCCGGGCCATCTTTGCTCCAATGGAGCCTTGGCTGCAGGAGGGGAAGAGAGAGACAGAGAGGAAGGAGAGGAGGGGGGTGGAGAAGCAAATGGGCACTTCTCCTATGTGCCCTGGCCGGGAATCGAACCCGGGTCCCCCCGCACACCAGGCCAATGCTCTACCACTGAGCCAACCGGCCAGGGCCTATAATGTCTTCTAGTTGCTTTAAAAATATTCCCACATAGCCTGACCAGGCGGTGGCACAGTGGATAGATAGATCGTCGGATTGGAATGCAGAGGACCGAGGTTCAAGACCCCGAAGTCGCCAGCTTGAGCGTGGGCTCATCTGGTTTGAGCAAAAGCTCACCAGCTTGAACTCAAGGTCACTGGCTCGAGCAAGGGGTTACTTGGTCTGCTGAAGGCCCGCAGTCAAGGCTCATATGGGAAAGCAATCAATAAACAACTAAGGTGTTGCAACACACAACGAAAAACTAATGATTGATGCTTCTCATCTCTCTGTTCCTGTCTGTCTGTTCCTGTCTATCCCTCTCTCTGACTCACTCTGTCTCTGTAATAAATAAATAAATAAATAAATAAATAAATAAAAAATTTTTTAAAAAAGAAAAAATATTCCCACATACGTTCTACCACCAAATCCCCTCCACCCCCAAGGAAAAAAAAGAAGAAAATGGCATAGGATAAATACAACTATCAGGGATGTAAAATGGCAAAATATTGGTAACTGTTAAAGCTAAAGTAATGGCACAAGGTTCACTATATTACCCTCCCTCTGCTTTGTGTATAAAATTCCCTTAATGAGATTTTTAAAATAAGTTTACAATTTTTTTATAAAACAAGTACAATGATCTTAAACCTAGATTAACTTTCTCTCATTAAAAATATCAAGAGCAATATCACTAATGAATATTAAAGCAAAGAATTTTAATTGTAATAGCAAACAGGACTCTGTACAGATTCTCACACACACACACACACACACACACACGAAAAAAAGGATATACTTTTCAGGACTAGGGCGTCTACTAATTTAGCTTAACATATTAAGAAATAAAACATGCCTGAACAGTAGTGGCACAGTGGCAAGAACATTGACCTGGGATGTTAAGCTCCTACGTTCGAGACTCCAAGGTCACCAGCTTGAGCGTGAGGTCCCCACCTTGAGCATGATTATCAAAATGATCCCATGGTTGCTGGCTTGAGCCCAAGGTTGATGGCTTGAGTAAGGGGTCACTGGCTCAACTTGAGCCCCCCAGTCAAGGTAGATATGAGAAATAATCAATGAACAACTAAAGTGATACAACTATGAGTTAATGCTTCTTATCTCTCTCCCTTCCTCTGTCTCTCCCTTTCTAAAAATTTATGAAAAATAATATTCATAGTTACAGTTTAATATTCATTCTTGATGAAAATGCTAAGTAAAATAAGATTTTTCTTTATCATGACAAAAAATTATACCTTAATAAATAAATTATATAGCCTGACCAGGCAGTGGCACAGTGGATAGAGCGTTGGACTGGGATGCGGAGGACCCAGGTTCGAGACCCCGAGGTCGCCAGCTTGAGCGCAGGCTCATCTGGTTTAAGCAAAGCTCACCAGCTTGGACCCAAGGTCATTGGCTTGAGCAAGGGGTCACTCAGTCTGCTGTAGCCCCACGGTCAAGGCACATATGAGAAAGCAATCAATGAACAACTAAGGTGTCGCAACGAAAAACTAAGTATTGATGCTTCTCATCTCTCTCCTTTCCTGTCTGCCTGTTCCTATCTGTCTCTCTCTCTGACTCTCTCTGCCTCTGTAAAAAATAAATAAATAAATAAATTACACACACACACACACACACACACACACACACACACTTTCCAAAAAATGTCCTGGTCTGGACAATAAATTCTATGATCATTCTATCTGATATTATAATTACACTTATACTTTTTTCTGGAAATATTATGTAAAATAACAAGAGGTAAAATAATCACTATTTATAGAAGATATATAATTGTATACTTGGGAAGCCTACGAAAACTTAATGAAACTATTATAAACAATAAAAGACTTCATGAATGTACAAAAAAAAAGGATAGTAAATGTGGTTTGGTAAAAAAATAATAAGTCTTTCTAAATAAAACCATAACTAATTAGAAAATGTAACACAAAAATCCCAATCACATAAAAATAAAAGGTAAATTACCTAAAAAATCTACTTACAAATACATGTAAGTAGATATTAAGAGGATGTGTTCATTAACTAGATGGAGTGAATTCTTCCACAATCTATACATATAATCAAATTATTGAGATGAAGCTCAGGTGCTTGCAAGACCCACCTGCTTTGCAGACCCCTGCACTAGTGCCCAAGAGCCTCCTGTGCCAAGCCCTGCACTGCACCCCAGCTCTAGCAACAGCATGGGTGGTGCCTGGGACATAGGCTGAGTGGCAGCGGGCCTCAGATAGGTGCCTGCTATTCCATTTACAGGCTGATGCTGGGCCAGGGGCAAGGCGACCAGGGACTCTGGCTATGTCCCTCGATCCACAGAAGACCACACCAGTGCTAAATGCTGTGATGTCCTCCTAAATGCTGAACAACCTCAGAAACTCATTTATCTACCTGAGTCAACTGAGGATCTGTACTCACAGAAAGAGCTTTGGTCTATCTAGGTAACAATGCAACCTTTTTAGCTAACCAGGTCATTGTTTATGAATAGGGTGTTATTCCAATTGTTGGAAGCAAAATCAACAATCCCAACCACAGTATTAAGGAGGAGACTTTAAAGGCACTGAGTAACCTGAATGTGAATGTTGAAAATCAGATCAAGGTAAAGGTACAAATCAATCAAATCTGTGAAGATGTTTTCTCTGGTCCCTTGAATTCCTTTGTTAACAAGACAGTTATCAATGCCACCAGCACATGCTTAACAGTTACATTATAGACCTGTTTCAAGTGTTGTTTACAGGAAATGGAAGCACCAAACTTCAAGTTTTGAAACTGCTGTTGAATATGTCTGAAAATATAGCCATGATAGAAGGACTACTTGGGACCCAAGTGGATTCATCTTCATGTTCTTACACTATCTCAGAATATAAATGCCTCAGAACCGAAGGCCATTTAGCTATTCAGCCTACTTTCAATAAAGGTTTACTATTTTTCCTGTTACATGGAAAAGGATGTGCCCAGAAAATGAGAGCGTTAATCACCATGATGCGACGTGAAGGAAAAGGTAACAGTAATACCCAAAATCTAACTAGAAGGTCATATTTTTCCAAAGAATAATGCAGTCTGGAAGTAATGCATGTAAACTTCATCTTCTTTACAAAGGGATTCTTTCAGCTGCTGAATTTAAACAGTAAATATCAGATTTCATCATTTATACAGCTATAACTTTCCATGGCCTTCTGGTTTATTTTGGACCATTTTATTGATACCAAATGAATATAACAGCTTGTTCTGAAATACTTACTTCTTTTTATTTTGTGATTTCCTGAGCTACCTCAATTATTTCCCTGACCTGAAATAACAGTGACCTTTTTTGTGTAAGCTACTCTTCTGTTTTCTGTGATTTGTAGTTACTCATCTGAGAGCATAAGTATGTGATTGTTTCAGAATATAGGAATGACCTTGTTCTTTTAGGAGCAATGAGATCCTAAGATCTTGAGTCTACCTGCCAGCCTAGCCATAGTACTTTCAAAAGTCTATTCTAATAATTAGAATCTATTCTAATCAAAGAAAATTGTAAACTTTAAGGAGAAATGTTTCCTAGTACTCACCCACTCCCATTCAGTGTGTCTCTATGAGGAGATGCTATGTATAAAATATTGAGAACAAACAAAAGGTCCACCTATAGGCCATGTTTAAATCAATTATCTAGTCTAAAAGAACTAAGCAAGTCTTAATGTGTTGATGTAGAAAGATACACATGAAATATGAAAGTGTTTTATTTCATTTTTAAATTTACTGATTTTAAGTGAGATAAATTTACTGATTTTTAGTGAGAGAGGAACAGGGGACAGAAGGAGAAAGACAGAAACATCAATCTGTCTCTGTATGTGCCCTGACCAGGGATCGAAACAATAACCTCTGCACTTTGGGACAATGCTCTAACCAACTGGGCCATCCGGCCAGGGCTGGATATGTTTTTTCAATGAAAAATATTTACACTTACAGATAGACAGCACACTTCTAGCACAACACCCAAAACTCCTGGGAGTGGGAATGTGGAGTGAGGAAATGACTATTCTGCATACATGTTTTTCTATTGTTTGAATTTTTTTATTATAGCATAACTTTGATTTTCTTTAATAAAAAGGAAAAAATTATGATGCACAACTTTAAATATCTTACAATTTTGTAAATTATACTTCAATAAAGCTAAAAAAATTAGTAAGAAAACTTTAAACACTACTGAAAAACAAAAAAAATGGAAATAGAGCATGCTCTTAAATAGGTTGTAAAGAAGTCAGTTCTCTTCCAAATAACTATAAAATATATCAAGAAATTTTTTAACTTGACAGGCTAATTTCAACATGCGTATATAAAAATAAGGAATTAAGCAAAGAAAAAAACAGACAGCAGTGTGGGGATTGCAGAAGAGGAAGGAAGTGAGGGGAGGTAGAGGAGGGTAGAGGGGGTATATGATTGAGGGAGACTTGACTTGGGGTGGTGAACACAAAATACAATATACAGGTGATGTATTACAGAACTGTACACCTGAAATCTGTACCATTTTGTTGACCAATATCACCCCAATATACTTAATAAAAAATTTAAAAATAAATAAACAAGAATAGCCAAAATACTTTTAAAATAAAAAAGTAATGAAAAGAAACTAGATACATAAAAATAAATGAGCTACAATAATCAAAACAGTATAGATCAATGGAAAAGAAAACAGGAAGTCCAGAAAGAGAATCAAATAAAGACAGCCCCTGACTTATGAAGGTCTGACTTCAAAGTTTTCGACTTCACAACAGTGCAAAAGTGATATGCACTCAGTAGAAACTTTGCTTTGAATTCTGACTCTTGATATTCTCTGTATTGTTTGGGGTATAATGACAAGGAAAAATGTCTGTACATGTTCACTACAGATGCAACTATTGTAGGCCTAGTACACATCAGCATCAATGTAACATTTTTCTGAATATTTTCAACCTGTGGTTGAATCAACAGATAGGAAGGGCTGACTGTAGATGATTCCACTATCATAGTTGAAGACATTAACACTCCTCTATGAGAAATGGACAGACTCAGTAAACAAAATTATTAAGGACATAATTGAACTCAACAACATCAACAATCAACAGAACATAATTGACATCTACAGACTACTTAATCCAATGACAGTAGAATACACATTCATTCATCTCAAGCTCACATGGAACAATGATTAAGATAGACCACATTCTGGGCCATAAAACACACTTAATCAAATTTTAAAAAATAGAAATCATACAATGTCAGCTCTCAGACCACGACTGAATTTAACTGAAAATTAACAACAGAAACTTAACTGGAATCCCAAAACATGTGATAATTAAACAACTCACTTCTAAATAACATATGGACCAGAGAAGAACTCTCAAGAGAAATGCTTATAAATTTGAACTTAATGAAAATGAAAACACAATTCATCAAAATATGTGGTATGCAGTAAAAGCAGCATATAGAGGGGAATGTATAGCATTGAATGCATATATTAGAAAAGAAAAAACAATCTAAAATCAATAATCTAAGTTTTCACCATAGGAAACTAGAAAAAGAAGAGCAAACAAATTCAAAGTAAGCAGAAGATATAATAACCGCAGCAAAAAAACACAAAAAACCCCAATAATTAATTAATTAATTAAAACGGAAACCCAGGCCCTGGCCGGTTGGCTCAGTGGTAGAGCGTCGGCCTGGTGTGCAGGAGTCCCAGGTTCGATTCCCGGCCAGGACACACAGGAGAAGCACCCATCTGCTTCTCTACCCCTCCCCCTCTCCTTCCTCTCTTCCCCTCCCACAGCTGAGGCTCCATTGGAGCAAAGTTTGCCGGGCGCTGAGGATGGCTCTGTGGCCTCTGCCTCAGGCACTAGAGTGGCTCTGGTCGCAACACAGCGATGCCCCGGATGGGCAGAACATCACCCCCTGGTGGGCGTGCTGGGTGGATCCTGGTAGGGCGCATGCGGGAGTCTGTCTGACTGCCTCCCCGTTTCTGGCTTCGGAAAAATACAAAAAAAAACAAAAACTGAAACCCAGATATCAACAGAGAAATCAGTGAAACCAAAAGCTACTTCTTTGAAAAGATCAATAAAATTGATAAGCCTTGCCTGATTGGTGGTAGTGCAGTGGATTAAGCATCCACCCAGAATGCTGAGATTGCCGGTTTGGAATTCCAAGGTCACTGGCTCTGAGTGCAGGCTCTTGCATACAATCTCAAAACTCGCCCAAAGGTGCTGGCATGAAAAGCCCAAGGTCACTGGCTTGAACAAGGGGACTCTGGCACAGCCCCAGTGAAGGCATGTATAAGAAGCTCAACGTACAACTAAAGTGAAAGCAGCTATGAGTTGATGCTTCTCATCCTCTCTTACCATCTCTCTCCCTTCTTGTCTCTCTCTCAAAAAATATTGATAAGCCTTTAGCCAGGCTAACCAAGAGAAAATGAGAGAAGACACAATTTACTAATATTGAAAATAAAAGAGGGGTGTCACTACAGTCACTTCAGGACACTAAGAATAATAAAGAAACACTATAAACAACTCTGCCCACAAATCAGATAACCTAATGAAATAGATAATTCCTTGAAAGAAACAATTTACCAAATACAACACAATAAAAAACAGATAATAGGAATAGCACTAGATCTATTAAAGAATTAAATCAATAACTAGTAACATTCTAAAAAGGAAGTACCAGACCCAGAAGGGTTCACTTTTAAATTCTTCCAAACACAAAAGAAATTACAGCAATTCTCTACAATTGCTTACAGAGGATAGAAGCAGAAATACTGCCTAACTTAGAGGCCAGCATTACCTCAATATCAAAATAAGACTAACACATTAAAACACACCAATATGTCTCATGAATGCAAATGTAAAAAGCCTCAGCAAAATATTACCAAATCAAAACGAACAATGTGTAAAGAAATATATATATATATATATATATACACACACAACAAAAACAAGTGGGTTTATCCCAACTGTGCAAGGCTGGTTCAACATCTGAAAATCAATTAATGTAACCCAGCACATCAATAGGCTAAGAAAAAAAAATGCACAAGATCATGTCAATAAATGTAGAAGAAGCATTTGACAAAATCCAACACCCAATCATGATAAAAGCTCAATAAACTAGAAACAGAAGGAATCTTCCTCAACTTAATAAAAAATATCTCTACAAAAAAACAACAGCAACCATCATGCCTAATAGTGCGGAACTTAAAGCTTTCCCACTAAGACCAGGTACAAGGCAAGGATGTTCTCTCTCATTCCTTTCGGTATCATACTGGAAATACTAGCTGATGCCATAAGACAAGAAAAAAAATATGTAAGTTATATATTTATATAAGAAAGATATAAAATTGTCCTTTTTTTTGGCTGATGGCAAGACAATGTGGTATTGGTAAAAGAATTGACAGATAGATCAGTGGAACAGAATAGAGCCCAGAAATAGACCCACATAACTATAGCTAACTGATCTTCAATAAAGGAGTAAAGGCATTAAAATGGAGCATAATTAGTCTCTTCAACAAATGGTCCTGGAAACCTGACCTGTGGTGGGACAGTGGATAGCGCGTCAACCTGGAATGCTGAGGTCACCGGTTTGAAACCCTGGGTTTCCCCTGGCAAGGCACACATGGGAAGCAATTACTACTACTATTACTATGTACTACTACTACTACTACTACTATTACCATGAGTTGATGCTTCCTGCTCCCCCTTTCTCTCTCTCTCTCTCTTTCTAAAAACAATAAATCTTTTAAAATATAATCTTTAACAAAAAAAAACCCAAAAACGCCCTGGCCAGTTGGCTCAGTGGTAGAGCATTAACCTGGTGTGTGGAAGTCCCAGGTTCGAATCCTGGCCAGGGCACACAGGAGAAGTGCCCATTTGCTTCTCCATTCTTCCTCCTCTTTCTCTCTCTCTCTTCCGCTCTCGCAGCGAAGGCTCCATTGGAGCAAAGTTTGCCCGGGCGCTGAGGATGGCTCTGTGGCCTCTGCCTCACGTGCTAGAATGGCTCTGATTGCAGCGGAGCAACGCCCAGAGGGGCCGAGCATCGCCCCTTGGTGGGCATGCCGGGTGGATCCTGGTCAGGTGCATGCGGGAGTCTGTCTGTCTCCCTGCCTCTCCCTTGCTTCTCACTTCAGAAAAATACAAAAGAAAAAAGAAAAATGGTGCTGGCAGAGTGATAAATTTAAGATGCAAATTATAAACCCTAGAGCAACCTCAAAACAAATAAATCTTTGCAAAGTCACTTTGTAACTCTTCTTACTAAGAGGTGAACTCCACCCCTTCAATCTGGGTTTGGCCATGTGACTTACTTTCATGACTGGACATTAATAAACGTGACACAAAGAGCTCAAAAGATATTTACACTTTGAGGTTTGTTCTCATGCTGCTCCTGGAACCCAGGGCCATCATATACATAAACCAGGATTAGGCTGCTAGAGGATGGAATATCCACCCCGTGGTCCCAGCACATTGCCAACCAACCTCTTATAGCAGAGCTGCCATGCTGACTTACAGCTGACCATCAACTGACCACAGATGCATGAGTGGCCCAGCTAAGATCAGCAAAATAAATGCCCAGCTAAGCCCAGTCTAAATTGCTGACCCTCAGAATAGTAAGCTAAATAAATGGTTGGTTTGTTACAAAGCAATAGATAACTAACTATATGTGTGCGTGTGTGTGTGCACCCATTTGTTTAAAACCAATAAGCAAAATATCAGGGGTTGATAGTGAGGAATTAATGTTTTGACTAGGGGTGGTGGACACACAATACAATATACAGATGATAACTACACCTGAATACTATATACCATATTTTTCGCTCCATAAGATGCACTTTATTCCTCCAAAAGTGGAAGGCAAATGCCTGTGCATCCTTTTTTTTTTTTTACAGAGATAGAAAGAGATTCAGAGAGAGGGAAAGATAGGGACAGACAGGAATGGAGAGAGATGAGAAGCATCAATCCTTAGTTTTTCATTGCGACACCTTAGTTGTTCATTGATTGCTTTCTCATATATGCCTTGATCGGGGGCTACAGCAGACCGAGTGACCACTTGCTTGAGCCAGCAACCTTGGGTCCAAGCTGGTGAGCTTTGCTCACACCAGATGAGCCTATGCTCAAACTGGCAACCTCGGGGTCTCGAACCTGGGTTCTCCGCATCCCAGTCCAACGCTCTATCCACTGCACCACCGCCTGGTCAGGCTGCCTGTGCAAAAAATACAGTAATTTTTTTTTTTTTTTTGTATTTTTCTGAAGCTGGAAACAGGGAGAGACAGTCAGACAGACTCCCGCATGCACCCAACCAGGATCCACCCGGCACGCCCACCAGGGGGCGACGCTCTGCCCATCAGGGGGAGATGCTCTGCCCCTCCGGGGCATCACTCTTTTCTCCACACTAGGCAAAAATAAAAAATCTAAATAATAAATGCTACTGATACACAAAATCAAAGAATATCATAATTTTGGTAAAGGTATATAGACAATGTTAGCATTTATTTAGTGAACAAATAAAAAGTAAGTATAAGCATAATAATGCGTCTGTGGAGAAATACCTCCCCTACTGGGAGAAAAGTAGTATAAAAAAATTCTATAGAAAATGATTATAGGCCCTGGCTGGTTGGCTCAGTGGTGGAGCGTCGGCCTGGCGTGCGGAAGTCCCGGGATCGATTCCCGGCCAGGGCACACAGGAGAGGCGCCCATCGGCTTCTCCACCCCTCCCCCTCTCCTTCCTCTCTTTCTCTCTCTTCCCCTCCCGCAGCCGAGGCTCCATTGGAGCAGGGTTGGCCCGGGCGCTGGGGATGGCTCCTTGGCCTCTGCCCCAGGCGCTGGATTGGCTCTGGTCACAACAGAGCGACGCCCCAGATGGGCAGAACATCGCCCCCTGGTGGACGTGCCGGGTGGATCCCGGTCGGGTGCATGCGGGAGTCTGTCTGACTGCCTTCCCATTTCCAGCTTCGGAAAAATCCAAAAAAAAAAAAAAAAAAGATGACCTAATCTCAAATGGATTATCTATATGGTACTGCATATAATATGAGATGTAACAGTCATCTGAGTTTATTCGAAGGCAGAATAGTGAGGTGGTTGACAAGATCGATTCTAGAGTTGATGACCTGGGTTTTACTTCAAACCACCAGCCTCAACTCATTAGTTATGTGACATAAACAAGCTATTTAAATTTCCTGTACCTCAATTTCCTCATCTGCCCTTGGGGAAAATATTAGCACCTTTCTTATAGCATTATAATAAGAATTGATTGAAACTCTTGTCTTATTTTATAAACTATCAAATCCAAAAAAAAGTTAAAAGGCCTTGTAGTAAAAGCATTAACTCAAATGAATCTGTATTTACCAGGTAAACTAATTTCTACAGTGCTTAGAAGAGTTTCTAGCACATTGTAAACTTAATCTCATAAGCAGTTATAGTAAATAAAAGTAAATTAAAAGTAGGAGGAAATGACCTGTAAAATAGTTTTCCAAGAAAATTGGTCATCTTCTCCTGAGATTCTAGAGAACATGAGAAATGTTGAAGACAAAGAAGGGGTGGCAAGGAAGAAAAGAAGAGAGAAAGAAACAAATTAAGAAAGAAAGAGAAAGAAAAGGAAGGAGGGAGGGATTGAGGGAGGGAGGAAGGGAAAGAAAGAGAGAGAGAGAGAGAGAGAGAGAGAGAGTGTGTATGTGTTTGGTGGTGCAGTGGATAAAGCATCAAACTGGAACGTCGAGGTCACAGGTTCAAAACACATACAAGGCACATACCAGAAGCAACTATGGAGTTGATGCTTCCTGCTCCTCCCTCCCCTCTTCTACCTCTCTCCTATCTCTAAAAATCAATAAATAAAATCTTTAACAAAAAAAAAAAAAAAAAAAAAGAGGAATGGAGGAGGGAAAGGGAATGTGGAAGAGAAAGACAGACAGAGACAGAAATAAAAAAGGCAGGTATGTAAGATAAAAAAGGAGAAAAAAAAGCCCAAAGTTTTGCCCAATAACACTTTATATGAAGGTCAACAGCGCTCTCTGCTGGACCCATGTCTTTTCTCCACACTAGGCAAAAATAAAAAATCTAAATAATAAATGCTACTGACACACAAAATCAAAGAATATCATAATTTTGGTAAAGGTATATAGACAATGTTAGCATTTATTTAATGAACAAATAAAAAGTAAGTATAAGCATAATAATGCGTCTGTGGAGAAATATCTCCCCTACTGGGAGAAAAGTAGTATAAAAAAATTCTATAGAAAATGATTATAGGCCCTGGCTGGTTGGCTCAGTGGTAGAGCGTCGGCCTGGCGTGCAGAAGTCCCGGGTTCGATTCCCGGCCAGGACACACAGGAGAGGCGCCCATCTGCCTCTCCAGCCCTCCCCTTCTCCTTCCTCTCTTTCTCTCTCTTCCCCTCCCGCAGCCAAGGCTCCATTGGAGCAAAGATGGCCCGGGCGCTGGGGATGGCTCCTTGGCCTCTGCCCCAGGCGCTAGAGTGGCTCTGGTCACAGCAGAGCGACGCCTAGGAGGGGCAGAGCATTGCCCCCTGGTGGGCATGCCGGGTGGATCCCGGTCGGGCGCATGCAGGAGTCTGTCTGACTGTCTCTCCCCGTTTCCAGCTTCAGAAAAATACAAAAAAAAAAAAAAGAAAGAAAGAAAGAAAATGATTATAAATAGTGGAACAAAGTAATATCAGAATGGAAATGTCCTAATTTTAGAAACAATGTCAAAATGTCTCCCTCCCTCCCTCTTTCCTTTTCTTATTCTTTCTTTCTTATTTTCTTTCTTTCTCTCTTCCATTCTTCCTTGCTCTCTCTCTCTCTTGTCTTTCTTTTCTTTCTTATTTAGAGAAAGATAGGAAGGGAGAGAGATGAGAAGCATCAACTTGTAGTTGCAGAACTTTAGTTGTTCATTTATTGCTTTCTCACATATGCCTTAACTGGGGGCGCTCAAGTCGAGCCAGTGACACCTTGCTCAGGCCAAAGCCAGAGCATTGGGTTTCAAACCTGGGACCTCAGCATCCCAGGTCAATGCTCTATCCACTGCACCACCACCAGTTAGGAAAAAACTATACTGTTCCTTTTTTTTTAGTGAGAGGAAGGTAGGCAGAGACAGACTCCCACATGTGCCCAGACTGATATTCACCCAGGAAGCCCACGAAAGGGTGCTGCTCTGCTCATCTGGGGCCCTTTCTCCATTGCAACCAGAGTAATTTTTTAAAGCCTGAGGCAGAGGCCATGGAGCCATCCTCAGCACCCAGGGCAAACTCACTCCAATAAAGCCATGGCTGCAGGGGGGGAAGAGAAGAGAGAGATAGAGAGAGAGAGTGAATCAAAAGGAGAAAGAGTGGAGAAGATGGGTGCTTCTCATATGTGCCCTGGCCGGGAATCAAACCCGAGACGTCCACACACCAGGCCGACGCTCTATCACTGAGCAAACAGGTCAGGGCAAAAATAATGTTGTTCTTAACTATTTTGACCATACAGAGATTGGTGCCTCACTAGCTCTTTGACATATAAATCATTAGTACAAAAAAGGAATCTAAATGGCCATTCCCTTGGACAATGGAAGGTAATTCAAATAAGAGAGGAGATACCAACACCATTTTCTGAACTGAAGAGACAGTGAGGAGACTAGAGATAAGAAGGTAAAAAGATAACTATCCAATTTTCCAATCCACAGGATGTAAACCAAATTATTTTAATAAAAACTGAGAAAATTTTTTAAAAACCTAAAAAATTTAATGTCAAATTTAATATTTTTTTCATTTTTTTTATTTTTCTTAAGTGAGAAGTGTGGAGGCAGAGAGACAAGACTCCTGCATGCGCCCCGACCGGGATCCACCAGACAAGCTCCCTATGGGGCGATGCTATGCCTATCTCCATTGCTCAGCAACCAAGCTATTTTAGCTCCTGAGGCAAGGCCACAGAGCCATCCTCAGCGCCTGGGACCAACTCGTTCCAACCAAGCCATCGCTGCAGAAGGGGAAGAGAGAAAGAAAGAAAAAGGGAGAAAGGAGAGAAGGAAGAGTGAAAGCAAGTAGATGGTCGCTTCTCCTGTGTGACCGGGAATCAAACCTGGGATTTCCACATGCCCGGCTGACGCTCTACTGCTGAGCCAACCAGCCAGGGCTAATGTCAAATTTAGAGGAAAACAAAAATCATTAAACTAATTTGTTATTTAATTTATGGAGAAAAGTTTTTCAAAAAATAGTACAACTGCAGATTTCAAATGTATGAAGACCATAACATTTATATCTTTGTAGGGATAGGAGAACAAAATCATTATTTATGAATCCAAATAACAATTCTTCTAAAAAATAAATACTGTCTTCTAATATCTTATAAGAACCAGAACAGAAAAATCATCCTAAGCATTTAGAGATGTTAATCTAAATAAAATATAAGATATATTAAATCTAGTCCCACCATTTTTTTCTCACATTTGAAGGAACAGGTTCTAAAAAGAAATATTAATTATCCAAGTCCTTCAAATTACCTTATTAAGATCTTTAGATGATCTAGATTAATACACGATACATAAAATATGAGACATATCTGTCAACATAAAAGACCTAAAATATAGCCTGACCAGGTGGTGGCACAGTGGACAAAGCATTGGACTGGGAAGCAGAGGACCCAGGATTGAGACCCTGAGGTCGCCAGCTTGAGTGCGGGCTAATCTGGTTTGAACAAAGCTCACCACCTTGGACCCAAGGTCTCTGGCTTGAGCAAGGGGTTACTCGGTCTGCTGAATGCCCACGGTCAAGGCACATACAAGAAAACAATCGATGAACAACTCAAGTGTTGCAATGAAAAACTGATGATTGATGCTTCTCATCTCCCTCTGTTCCTGTCTGTCTGTCCCTATCTATCCCTCTCTCTGACTCTCTGTCTCTATAAAAAATAAAAATAAAAAAGAATTAAAAAAAAAAAGACTAATACTAATGATTGATCATAGATGTAATTTACTTAACTATTCTTTAAAAGAAAAAAAAGAACCTGACCAGGCGGTGGTGCAGTGGATAGAGTGTTGGACTGGGATGCAGAGGACCCAGGTTCAAGACTCCGAGGTCGCCAGCTTGAATGCGGGTTCATCTGGTTTGAGCAAAAGCTCACCAGCTTGGACCCAAGGTCGCTGGTTCGAGCAAGGGGTTACTCAGTCTGCTGAAGGCCCCTGGTCAAGGCACATATGAGAAAGCAATCAATGAACAACTAAGGTGTCGCAAAAAAAACTGATTGATGTTTCTCATCTCTCTCCGTTCCTGTCTGTCCCTGTCTATCCCTCTGACTCTCTCTGTCCCTGTAAAAATAAAAAAATAATAATTAATTTTAAAAAGAAAAAAAGAAAACGAAAAAGATCTAAAATATAGACTGCATTTTTAAAAAATTACTTTAAGAGCTTTGGTGATAAACTAATTTCAGAAGCTGCTACACAATAAATCATAATCTTATGAAACCTATTTTCCTTCTACTTCTTTATGAAATCACCTATTCCAGAATTAACAGAAAATATTTTTATTATTTGTAATACACCACTCTGCAAAGATCAAGAAATGTTATACAATTAGGGAAAAACAGTCTCTTCAATAAATGGTGGTAAGAAAACTGGACAGCCACATGCAAAAGAATAAAATTCAACTATCTCACACCATACACAAAAAAATAATTCAAAATGGATTAAAAATTTGAATAAGACCTAAAATCATAAATATCCTAGAAGAAAACAAGTGGCAAGGTCCCTGGCTTACATCTTGGGGATGATTTCTTTTTTGAAACTGACACAAAAAGCAAAAGCAAGAAAAGCAAAAATAAACAAGGGGACTCCATCAAACTATTCAATAAAAAGCTTCTGCACAGCAAAGGAAACAGTCAACAAAATAAAAAGGCAACCTACTATGTGGGAAAAGATATTTGCAAATCTGGTAAGGGGCTACTATCCAAAATATATAAGAAATGCATACAACTTAATAGCAAAAAATAAAAAAATCTAATTAAATATCATACAGAAGATTTAAAGTTTTCCAAAGAAGACTACTGATAGCCAAGAGGTACATGAAAAGATGCTCAACGTCACTTATCAATAGGGAAATACAAATCAAAACCACAATGAAATATCACCTCACACCTGTGAGAATGGTCAGAAATAAAGATTGGGGAAGAAGTGAAAGGGCAAAAGAACGCAAAAAAGTTTTTTGGGTTTTTTTTATAAAATCTTTTTTTACTTAGTTTTTTTTTTACAGAGACAGAGAGTCAGGGAGAGAGACAGACAGGAACGGAGAGATGAAAAGCATCAATCATTAGTTTTTAATTGCGCGTTGCAACACCTTAGTTGTTCATTGATTGCTTTCTCATATGTGCCTTGACTGTGGGGCTACAGCAGACCGAGTAACCCCTTGCTCGAGCCAGCGACCTTGGGCTCAAGCTGGTGAGCTTTTTGCTCAAACCAGATGAGCCCACGCTCAAGCTGGCGACCTCGGGGTCTCGAACTTGGGTCCTCTGCATCCCAATCTGACGCTCTATCCACTGCACCACCACCTGGTCAGGCGCAAAAAGTTTATATAAATGCTGAAAGAGTGTATAGGTAAACAGGAGCTTTATAAGCCATTCAAAGACTTTTGGAATTTGTCCCCAAAGTTAATGAGTTTTCTCATCCCCTACCTGAAAAAATAATAATACAGACAGAATATATGAAACAAGTTTTCGAGATATAAGACATCAGGTAAGGAAGAATGATCCCTGAGACAGAAAACAAATGAGACAGGCCCTATGATTGCCTCAGCTTATTGTCTTGAGAGAGTTTCCAGACTATATAGCATAGGGAGGGGAAACCCAACATTAGCCCAGTAACCCTGAGTTCAAGAGACATTGATGCTGAGACTCAAGGGTGACCAAGAAAACTATAAACTGCACAGAGATAAATATCAAAAAGGAGAGAGCTATAAAAATCAACTCCAGAGATTTGCAGCAGGATCTCTTAAGTGTCCAGTGGAGTACTGATCAGCACATGCCAATGAAGAAATAATCCAAAATGCTGGAAAGAAGCGCCTGTATGATGAGACACTCACATAGGACATGGAATGGTGCCTGCTCCCACTAGACAGGCTGGAAAAACCTCACAATTCCTAGAGCATTAGGTAGAGGACTCAGCAGGAATAGCCTCTATTGAGGTAGCCTAAGACTATTACATTATTAGCAGAGATATGACAGCATTTAGGACTTCTGGGTTGTTTTCTACTGCTCTTTGCCTTATATTGTTCTTCTTTTACTCAAAAATGAATTCAGCAAATTCCGCATTCTCCATCTTTAAACTGAACAATGGCATAAATACATACATTTGAGGAAGAAAAGGAGTTTATTTTTCTTAATGGAGAGTTGAGTTTTGTGGTCTTTCCTGCAGTGACTTTTGGATCCAAATGATGTACTTCCTTTTCAAAACAATGACGTTTTCTAATCTATAAACACAAAACCAAAATAAAGTTCAAAGTAAACAAAACATTGGAGCAGGCGAGTTGTTCTCACAGATCAAAATAGTTATGTTTTCAGCATACAAAAAAATTACTAATTAATTATTCTAAATAATTTTTCAAAACACAGATAGGCATATTATAAGACTTAAATAGAATAGAGTAATACCTCTTGAATCCTAACCAAAATAATTTTAATTAGTAATATGTCAAAACTATAGTACCAAAAAGTAATCTCCCCATAAAATAGTTCCACTATATGGACACCAAGTATAGTATTATAGCAAAGTCCAAATTATATATCTAATTGGATAATAAAAGCAAATAACAGAAACTTCATTCTAAATAAAAAGATCAGAATAAAAAATTTAAATGTAAATATTCATTTCTTACATAACAGAATAAATTACTTGATTACTATTATTACTATTACTTACTAGAGAGCTGATAATAAAAGTTGTATATGACTAAATTTCTTTCATAAATACCACTAAGTTTTCTTTCCAAGCTGTCTATACTGTTTCCTACTTGCCAAAAGGCGAAGGGAGGGGGCACTTCTATTGATGATCCCATTCTTTTTTTTTTTCTTCTTTTCCAAGTGAGAAGAGGGAAGATAGAGAGATAGACTCCCCTTTGTCCCGACTGGGATCTACCCAGCAACCTCAATCTGGGACCAATGCTCACAACGGAGCTATATTTAATGCCTCAGGCAGAGGTTCCACAAAGCCATCCTCAGCACCCAGGGCCTAGGCACTTGAACCAATTGAGTCATGGCTGCAGGAGGGGAAGAGAGAAAGAGAAAGAGAAAGAGAGGGGAGGAAAAGAGAGAGAGAAAGGGTAGGAGAAAAGAAGCAAATGGTCACTTCTCCTGTGTCCTGACCAGGAATCAAACCTCGGACATCCACGTACCAGGCTATGCTCTACCACTGAGCCAACCAGCCAGGGCCTGATGATCTCATTTTTACAAAAATGAAATGAGACCCAATGAAGTCAAGAATGAATGCTATATGTTGAACCCTACCTCACAAAATCCAACTCTTTTATTGGGGGAAAAAAAGAAACTCTAAAGATGCATGCTTCACTTGTAATTGGTGTTTTCCAAAAATACCCTAATTCATTCTGTTTCTAAAAACCTGGTTTAATTATGGAAGTTAAAAATTATAAGCAGAAGAGATAAACTACATAAGAATGCAAACAGTGGCCCTGGCGGTGGTTCAGTGGATAGAGTGTTGCCCAGGATATGGACGTCGTGGGTTCAATTCCCAGTCAGGGCCCATAGAAGAAGCGACCATCTGCTTCTCTCCCTCTCCCCCTTCTTTCTCTCTTCCTCTCCCATAGCTAGTGGATCGACTGGTTCCAGTGTGGCCCCAGGTGCTGAAGATAGCTGGGTAGGTCCAAGCAGAACATCAGCCTCAGGCACTAAAAACAGCTTAGTTGATTGAGCATTAGTGAAGAAATGCCTATCAAGGTGCATGAGGAAGTCTGTTTCTCTACCTCCCCTCCTATCACTTAAGAAAAAAAAAAGAAGAAAAAAGAATGCAAACACTTTTTGAGCATATATATATATATATTTTTTTTTTTTTTTTTTTTTACAGGGACAGAGAGTGAGTCAGAGAGAGGGATAGACAGGGACAAACAGAAAGGAACAGAGGGAGATGAAAAGCATCAATCATTGGTTTTTCGTTGTGACACCTTAGCTGTTCATTGACTGCTTTCTCATATGTGCCCTGACCACGGACGGGCCTTCAGCAGACTGAGCAACTCCTTGCTCGAGCCAGCAACCTTGGGTCCAAGCTAGTGAGCTTTCTGCTCAGGCCAGACGAGCCCACGCTCAAGCTGGTGACCTCGAGGTCTCGAACCTGGGTCTTCGCATCCCAGTCCGACACTCTATCCACTGCGCCACCACCTGGTCAGGCTGAGTATATTCAATTAAAAATATACAATTATGTACAGATGACATACTAATTCATTAATAACTATCTTTTTTATTTGTAACTAAGTCTATTAAAATGTCTACCTCCCCATCTCACTACCATGAACTCTATGAGAAAACATGGCATTCACCTATGAAAAGTATGTGTCATTTAAAATATCTAGTAATTTAGGTCTTTTCAATAATATTTAGAAATAAAGTTTATCATGTATTGATATTAAAACCTCACTAAATAAAAGTAAACCATGTAAATATACTAAAACTATCAACACCAAATATCCATGACATAAATATTCATATCAGAGGAATTTTAATTTAAAAATGCATTATATAACAGTTAAAAAGTACAAAGTAGTTATAGGTAAATATTCCTTATATATAAGCACCATGCAGTTTCACTTTAAAGACATGTTATTATGTTTTAAATAGTCTTTTATAATAACAAACTCCTTTGTAATGAGTAACTACATAAAATTTAAATTACAATAATTTACCATTTAATTTACATCTGTAACCCAACTAATCTCCACAAGTTTTCACTGAAAGTTCGATTGACACTTGACTTGACCGCCTTGTTCAGCTGTAACTAATAGGATAATTTCACTGCCAATAAACTCTATTTACCTGCTGTGTAGTTTCTAAAGATCGAATTCTTTTCTTCTCTACTTGAAAATCATCACTTTGATCTCTGTATACAGATGCCTGTTTCTTGGCAGATAACTTTGCAGCCAGCGTAGTTTTTTCAGGAGAGTCTTACAGAAGAAGTAAAAAAAAAATTAGAATAACTTACCCTTATGCAATTTTTCTAGAAAAATACTAGAATCAAGATGCAGCCTTATTTCTGAGGAAAGCATATTTAAAACCATGAATTGCTAACCATGTTTAAAATCACTTCTTTATCATTGAGCTTATTTCTATAACAAAAATATAGCAAACATTTTGAGAACTGTGCTCTCAATAGGCAAGTTCAATTTTGACTTAATAGGTTTATGCTTTTGTAAACCACTCCCAATAATGTAATTTAAAAAATATAATTGTAAGATTCTCTCAAGAAAATATATCTCCTTTCTAAAAAAATCTTTATAGTGTTTAAATGTCCCTTTCCTACTAAGCTTCTCAATGTTCATTAGTATTAGAAACATAGTAAAATCAAGCTCTTATAATCTACCTTTTAATCCCACAATCCTGAAAACTCATTCACAGGTCATCAGTGACCTCTTAATAGCAAAATAACATTATCCCCATTTTATAAATGTGAACATTAGGTTTTAAAGAAGTCAAATAATAGGCCAGTATCATATAGCTAGGAAGAGGCAGAGCCTGCTTGTACTAACTCCTGACATCTAAGCCGAAAATCCATAAGCAAAACTTCAACATAAAGCCAAACTTAAACTTAACACCATGTTCTGGAACAGAACACATTTCCTTCTTCCTCAATGTCTGTAAAACTGTTCTTAATTATTCCTATACATTGGTTTCCACCTTTCCTTAAACGTGTTCTTAAAAGTAACTTCCTTCTCTGCCCTTCTCTACACATTCCCTTGAATTTATTTAACAAGCATTTATTTTATTGGGTCCATGTAATTCCAGACACCATGGAAAAACAATGAAAAAAGAATTAAAGAATTTACAGCCTGACCAGGTGGTGGCGCAGTGGACAGAGCATCCGACTGAGATGCGGAGGACCCAGGTTCGAAACACTGAGGTCTCCGGCATGAGCACAAGCTCACCAGTTTGAGCATGGGGTCGCTGGCTTGAGCATGGGATCATAGACATGACCCCACTGTCACTGGCTTAAGCTCAAAAGGTTGCCGGCTCGAGCAAGGGGTCACTTGCTCTGCTGCAGCCCCCTGGTCAAGGCACATATGAGAAAGAAATCAATGAACAACTAAAAAAACTAAGGAGCTGCAATGAAGAATTGATGCTTCTCATCTCTCTCCCTTCCTGTCTATCCCTCTCTGTCACAAAAAAATTTTTTTTAAAGAATTTA
Source organism: Saccopteryx bilineata (assembly GCF_036850765.1). Classification (NCBI taxonomy): domain Eukaryota; kingdom Metazoa; phylum Chordata; class Mammalia; order Chiroptera; family Emballonuridae; genus Saccopteryx; species Saccopteryx bilineata. The sequence goes on along the minus strand of NC_089491.1, from coordinate 351,346,078 downwards.
CAGACTATTAGGAGAAAAAACCATATAGGCAGGTCCAATTCTGTTGTTAAAAAACAAGCTATTTGGGCCTGATCTGTGGTGGCGCAGTAGATAAAGCGTCAACCTGGAACGCTGAGGTGGCCAGTTCGAAATCCTGGGCTTGCTCCTGCAAGACACATATGGGAGTTGATGCTTCCTGCTCCTCCCCCTTCTCTTTCTCTCTTTCTCTAAAAATGAATAAATAAAATATTTTAAAAAATTTAAAAACAAACTTATCTGTATAAACACAGAAGTGAATCTATGCCACACAGCGCTGGTTTTTTAAGCTTTTTCTAAGGACAGTATTTTTTTTCTTTATTTCTTATTTTTTAATCTTATTTTTATTAATTTTAATGCAGTGACATTGATAAATCAGGGTACATATGTTCCGAGAAAACATCGCCAGATTATTTTGACCTTTGATTATGCTGCATACCCCTCACTCAAAGTCAAATCATCCTCCTTCACCTTCTATCTGGTTTTCTTCGTGCCCCTACCCTCCCCCCACTCCCTCCCTCTCCTTCTTCGCCCCCTCCCCACCCCTCCACCCCACTCCCTCCCTCTCCTTCTTCGCCCCCTCCCCACCCCTCCACCCCACTCCCTGTTACCATCACATTCTTGTCCATGTCTCTGAGTCTCATTTTTATGTCCCATCTATGCATGGGTTCATATAGTTCTTAGTTTTTTTCTGATTTACTTATTTCACTCCGTATAATGTTATCAAGGTCCATCCATGTTATTAAGGACAGTATTTTTTAAAGAAAAAATAATTTGCAAAACAGGGTGAAAAACCTAGAACTCCTTTGATCCACCACAATCCTCTCTCTCCTACAAAATATGTTTTCTCCAAAGACTCATAAGAATATAGTTTGAAAACAACTGTATTCTAGCCTGACCAGGCAGTGGCACAGTGGATAGTTGAACTGGGATGCAGAGGACCCAGGTTCGAGACCCCGAGGTTGCCAGCTTGAGCGTGGGCTCATCTGGTTTGAGCAAAAGCTCAACAGCTTGGACCCAAGGTCGCTGGCTTGAGCAAGGGGTTACTCGGTCTGCTGTAGCCCCACAGTCAAGGCACATATGAGAGAGCAATCAATGAACAACTAAGGTGTCGCAACGAAAAACTTATGATTGATGCTTCTCATCTCTCTCCGTTTCTGTCTGTCCCTCTTTATCCCTCTCTGACTCTCTCTGTCTCTGAAAAAAACAAACAAACACTGTATTCTAAAATATTAAAGTTTTGCCTTTCATACCTAGTCTTTCATCTAGCCTGAATGCATTTTTGTATATGGAGCCTACTCCAATTTCAATTTTTCCATAGGGATATCTGAGTCCCAGTATCACTTATAGAAAAGTCCCTCCTTTGTCCTCTGCTCTGCAGAAGCACTTCTTTTTAAAAAAATCAAGTTTCTGGCTACACGTAAAACTGAATTTGGGTTCTCTACTGTTTTCCACTGGTCTACCACTGTGCCCATACCAAACTGTTTTAATTACTATAACTTCTATAATCTTTCAGGATATCTCATAGATTAACTCCTCTCATCTTGACCAGCTTCTCAAAAGTGTCTTTGGCTATTCTTCCTTTTCTTTTTTTTTTAATTTACTGATTTTAGAGAGAAAGAAAGGAAGACAGAGAAACATCAATTTGTTGTTCCACTTATTAATTCACTGATTCTTGAATGTGCCCAGACCCAGGATCAAACCCACAACCTTGGTGTATCAGGACAACACCCTAACCAGCCAGGGCTCTAACTATTATTCTTCACCCTTTGAATTTCCATATATATTTTAGAAAGACATGTAATTTTGCACTCCATAATTTCCTGGCAAACTGGCAAAATACCCACAAAACAAACCTAGAGTAATGGTTATCAGTTGGGACAATTTTACCACCCCTGGCCCCCCACACCAGGGAAATTGAACAATCTCTAAAGAAACTTTTGGTTGTCATTAAAGGCAGGGGAGGACAGGGGAGACACTACTGGCATCTAGCGGGTAGAGGCCTGGGAGATGCTGCTGCTAAACATCCCACAATGCACAGTCCCACAACAAAGAACAGTCCTACCCAAAATGTTAAAAGTGACACTGCTGAGAAACCCTATTCCATATAAACCAAGGGAGCAAATATGTATGGGCCCCTTAAAGAGTAGGGAATGTCTACAATAAACAACAATTTAGTTTTAGAAAAACTGAACTGCCATATGCCAAATAAGATTAACCCCCAATTCATTAAAATAAAGATTACATTACCTGCATATACAAAAAGGTTTCTCTATCTTCTTATTTTTTATAGCATAGAAGTATACAGGAAGTTTAGTGAAATGGTTAAGTCTTTAAAATACAAAATTATAAGAGAATGAGATATATCCAGAATAGGTTAAAAAAATTTAAAAACTTCTAGAAATCAATATGAAACACCGAGTAGAAAAAATGGGCAAAAAACAAATACGCAGTTCACTGATGGAAATATTTAAATGACCAACAAATATATAAAAAGATGCTCAACCCTATTAGTCATCAGAAAAATACCAATTAAAACTCATGAGAGCCTGACCAGGCAGAGGCACAGTAGATAAGAGCGTTGGACTGGGATGCAGAGGACCCAGGTTCGAGACCCCGAAGTTGCCAGCTTGAGCACGGGCTCATCTGGTTTGAGCAAAAGCCCACCAGCTTGAACTCAAGGTCGCTGGCTCCAGCAAAGGGTTGCTCGGTCTGCTGAAGGCCCGCGGTCAAGGCACATATGAGAAAGCAATCAATGAACAACTAAGGTGTTGCAATGCTCAATGAAAAACTAATGATTGATTCTTCTCATCTCTCCGTTCCTGTCTCTGTCCCTGTCTATCCCTCTCTCTGGCTCACTCTCTGTCTCTATCTTTATAAAAACAAACAAACAAAAAACTCATGAGAGCCTGTCCAGGTGGTGTGGCGTAGTAGATAGTCAGGATGCTGAGGACCCAGGTCCGAAACCCCAAGGTCACCAGCCTGAGTGAAAACTCACCAGCTTGAGTGCAGGGTCGCTGGCTTGAGCATGGGATCATAGACATGACCCCATGGTCACTGGCTTGAGGTCAGGTCTGCTGGAGCCCCTCCGCCACGCCCCCATCAAGCACATATGAGAAAGCAATCAATGAACAACTAAGGAGCTGCAACAAAGAACTGATGCTTCTCATCTCTCTCCCTTCCAGTCTGTCTGTCCCTCTCTATGTCTCTCACTTAAAATAAAAAAAAAATAAAATAAAAAAACCTTATGAGAACATAACACATATAACAGACTGTGCAAAATTTTTAAAGATTGGAAATATCAAGTGCTAATAAGAATAGTGAGCCGGGTTTACTTCCCGGTCAGGGAACCAAAAAAAAAAAAAGAATAGTGAACAATGTAACACTTCCATATACTACTGAATATAGGACCAGGGTGGAGATAGGTATATAAATTTGGTTCACCCACTTTAAAAAACATCAGAATTAACTGCTATAGCTGAAGATATGCATACACTATCACCAGCAATTCCATTCCCAGGTATACATCTAACAGAAAATACCTATCTTTAGCAGAATGAACAAGAATGTTCAAAACAGCATTATAACGAAAAGTAGAAACCACCCAAATGTCTAACTATAAAATGAATTAATAAATTATGGTGAAATATTCATAGAAGAAAATAATACCGTATATAGCAACAAGTACTACTCTATGTAACAGATAAATTACTCAGAAATACAACATTAAGCCAAAAGTAGACAGATATAATTTCATTTCTATAAAAAGGCAAAACTGATTAATAATAACAGAAGGGAAGGCAGCAATTACCTGTGGAGAGAAAGGACAGTGACTAGCAAAAAGGATAAGAAGGGCCTTAGAGGTGTTGGTCATGTCCTATTTTTAATCTAGATGGCAGTTACAAGAGTGTATTTAACTTTATAAAAATTCATCAAACTATACACTTAGATTTTGTGCACTTTTCTGTATTTAGGTTACATCTTATTAAAAAATTTAGCTGAAAATATCAACAGTATCAGAACACAACTATGATTTATGCCACCTGATCTTCAAGAGACTATTCTAAATAACTCCAACTCAAATGTTAAAATGCAAATTGCATATACTATATTGACAACTGATTTTTTTACAACGGCAGTGTAGTGAATCAAGTATAGTCTTTTCTTTTTTTGTTTTAAGTGAGAGGAGATAGAGAAACAGACTCCTGCATGCTCTCCAACTGGGATCCACCTGGCAACCCCCCATCTTGGGCCGATGCTCAAATTAACTGAGCTATTTTTAGTGCCTGATACTGATGCTCAGAACAACTGAGCTATTCTCAGCACCTGTGGCCAACGCTCCAACCAATGGAGCCACTGGCTGCAAGAGGGGAAGGATTAAGGGGAAAGGGAGGGGAAAAAAAGCAGATGGTCACTTCTCCTTTGTCCCTGACCAGGAATCAAACCCAGGACGTCCATACACAGGGCCTAAGATCTACCCACTGAGCCAGTCAGCCGGGGCCAGGATAGCATTTTCAATAAATGATGCTAAATAATTAGATATCTATATGCAAATAAATGAACTTAGATTCATACCTTGCACAATATACAAAAATTAACTTGAAATGCATCTTAGACCTAAAACTAAACCTACACCTGACCAGGTGGTGGCACAGTGGATAGAGCGTCAGACTGGGATGCAGAGGACCCAGGTTCAAAACTCTGAGGTTGCCAGCTTTCTCACAGGCTCATCTGGCTTGAGCATGAGTTCACCAGCTTGAACATGAGCTCACCAGCTTGAGTGCAGGGTCGCTGGCTTGGGTGTGGGATCATAGACGTGACCCCATGGTCACTGGCTTGAAGCCCAAGGTCGCTGGCTTGAGCAACGGGTCACTTACTCTTCTGTAGCCCTCGCCCCCCAGTCAAGGCACATGAGAAATCAGTGAATGAACAACTAAGGTGCAAACTACTAAGGTGCCGTAATGAAGAACTGATGCTTCTCATCTCTCTCTCCCTTCCAGTGTCTCTCTCTGTCTCTGTCACAAAAAAATATAAAACAAATAAAAGTAAACCTACAACTATATTTAAGTAAAGTTGTACTCAAAATATATAAAGACCTCTCAAAACTTAACAGTAAGAAAAAAAAAACAAAACAGGCAAAAGATACGAACAAACATTTCACAGAAGATACACAGAAGGCTAATAAGCACATGAAAAGATGTTTAACATCACTAGTCACTAGGGAAATGTTAATTAGAACCACACTGAGCCTGACCAGGTGGTGGCGGTGGCGCAGTGGACAGAGCGACAGTGAGATCCCAGGTTCAAAACCGCAAGGTCAGCGGCTTGAGCATGGGCTCATCCGGCTATTGTGCAGGCTCACCAGCTTGAGCATGGGGTCACCAGCTCTGGTATGGATGGGATCATCGACATGACCCTGTGGCCACTGGCTTAAGCCCAAAGGTCACTGGCTTGAAGACCAAGGTTATTGGCTTGAGCCCAAGGTCACCTGCTTGGCTTGAGCCCCCCTGTCAAGGCACATAAGAGAAGCAATCCATGAACAAGTAAAGTAACAGAAGTATGAGCTGATACCGCTCATCTTCTCTCCTCCCAAAAAATATATAGATCGATAGATTATACATCAAATACACTTAACAATTTGTAGTTTTTCAACCATTAGAATATTACAATAAAAAAGAACTGATGATATGCAACAACATGAATGAAGTAAAAGAGGCTAGATAAAATAAGTATACAGGTTGTAGGATTCCGTTTATATAAACTCTAGAAAATGCAAACTAATCTACAGTGACAGAAAGTAAATCAGAAGTTATCTGGGGAGAGTGAATCATGGAAGGATGGGAAAGAAGGATAACAAAGTGTCATGAGGAAACTTTGGAAGGTGAGGGATACATTCACTATCTTGATGCTGCTGAAAGTTTCATGGAGGTACACCTATGTCAGAACTTATGAAGTCAATCAGAGAAAGCTAAGAACCATATGATTTCACACACAGGTGGGATATGAAACTGAGACTCATAGATATAGATAAAAGTGAAGGGTTACCAGGGGAAGGAGATGAGAGGTAGGGGAGCAGTAGAGGGGGTTAGGGGGTAGGGTATAAGGAGGGACAAATACAAGGTGACAGAAAATGACTTTTACTTTGGGTGATGGGTATGTGACAAATCAACAGTTCAAATTCTACAGAAATATTTACCTGAAACCTATGTACTCTTATTGAGCAATGGGACTCTGCTAAAGTCAATTTTCTAAATAAATTATAAAAAAAGGAACTTATTAAAATATATATATGCCTTAAATATATAATTATATCAAGTATATTTCAATTAAGCTGTTTAAAATATATATAAAATTTATATATATAAATTATAGGCCCTGGCCGGGTAGCTCAGTTGGTTGGAGGGTTGTCCCAACGCATGAACGTTTTAAGTTCAATCCCCAGTCAGAGCACATATAAGAATCAACCAATGTTGGCCCTGGCCGGTTGGCTCAGCGGTAGAGCATCAGCCCTGAGTGTGGATGTCCCAGTTCAATTCCCGGCCAGGGCACACAGGAGAAGCGCCCATCTACTTCTTCACCCTTCTCCCTCTCTTTTCTCTCTATCTCTCTCTTCCCCTCCCACAGCCAAGGATCCACTGGAGCAAAGTTGGCCCGGGTGCTGAGGATGACTCCATGGCCTCCCCCTCAGGTGCTAGAACGGCTCCCGTTGCAACGGAGCAACGGCCCAAATGGGCAGAGCACTGCCCCCTGGTGGGCATGCCAGGTGGATCCCAGTCAGGCGCATGCGGGAGTCTGTCTCTCTGCTTCCCAGCTTCTCACTTCAGAAAAACATAAACAAATAAATAAATAAATAGTATCAACCAATGAAATCATAAATAAGTGGAACAAAACAGTGTTTCTCTCTCTCTCCCTTCCTTTCTCTCTCTCAAATCAATTTATAAAAAATTTAAAAATGCCTTGGAGATTAGTTTCTCTTTGGCCACCTGTCCTCAAATCAAATAGTTGTTCCCACTGAGCATAAGTCAGAGGGGTAGTTTACTTCTCAGGAACTGCCACACTTGTACATTTCCATTTTACAAAAAAAAAAAAAAATTGTGATTAAAAATACAAAAAAAAAAATACAAATAAATAATATAAACCCGAGTTTTTATAATTAGCTCAAATCAAACCCACACAAATATTTATTTAGCCCCTAGTACAGTGGTCAGCAAACTGCAGCTCACTAGCCCCTTGAGTGCGGCTCTTTGGCCCTTTGAGTGTAGCTCTTTGGCCAACTTAGGAGTACTCTTAATTAAGTTAATAACAATGTACCTACCTATATAGTTTAAGTTTAAAAATTTTGGCTCTCAAAAGAAATTTCAATTGTTGTACTGCTGATATTTGGCTCTGTTGTCTAACGAGTTTGCCAACCACTGCCTTAGTATATGCAAGACACTCTGTTAAGTTCTAGGGATACAATGGTAAGCAAACTGACTTGGTCCCTGACCTGAAGGAGTACACAGTATAGTCTGCTAGGGGAAGCTGATTAATAAAAAGTGCACACAGACACATGGATAATACAAACTGTGATAAGTGCTATGAAGAAGTGGTATATAGTAGGGAAATCAAATCTAGTCTGATGAAAAGGTCAGTATGGCTCCCTCGAAGAACTGATAAGATCAAGATTAAAAAGCAGAAGATGGAACTTTCCTCAGAAGAAAAACTAATACAAAGCCATTGAGGAGGAAAGCATGACCCTTTGAAAGAAGGAAAAGAAAGCCAAAAGGCTAAGGTAAAAACAGTGTAGACAACACTACTGATCTCCTCTCCAGGATCTATTCTACCTCCTCTTCCTCATTCCTAACAGATTTAAACTTTTGTTCAAGCAACTACCCTCCTCCACACACAGTCTCATGCTTTAGAGGAAGATGAGTCCATACTTGATTTTAGGAGAAGGATATTAGACTTAAGTCAATCATGGCAACCTCATTTCTCCCTGCCAGTGATTAGTTAAGGAATGACATGAATTAACATAGAAAAAGAAGTTATTGCATGCTCTAAGTAAGAGATAGTGGTTTGCACTAGGGAGGTATCAATGGAGGTAGAGATATGCAGGGAGCAATAAGAAAGAGCAGAGTATAGAATGTCAACTAGATTTCTGGCTTAGAAAATAATGGTCAATCCTTTCCATGTAGTTTTTTTTTTTTCCTAAAGTGAGAAGCGGGAGGCAGAGAGACAGACTCCTGCATGTGCCCAACCAGGATTCACCTGGCAATCCTGCTAGGGGGAGATGCTCTGCCCATCTGGGGCATTGCAACTGGAGTCATTCTAGTGCCTGAGGCAGAGGCAACGGAGCCATCCTCAAGTGCCCAGGCCAACTTTGCTCCAATGGAGCCTTGGCTGTGGGAGGGGAAGAGAGAAACAGAGAGAAAGGAGAGGCGGAGGGGTGGAGAAGCAGATGGGCGCTTCTCCTGTGTGCCCTGGCCGGGAATCGAACCTGGGACATCCATACACTAGGCTGATGCTCTACCACTGAGCCAACTGGCCAGGTTCCAAATAGTCTTAAAATCTAGTTCTCTTAAATAAATCTAAAAAGACTTAGTTAAGGATGATGCTTAAAACATACCTGATCCTCATGTAGAATACTAGTTTGAGTGACATCAGCAGCATGGTCACGTGAGAGGAACTCCAGGTATCCCCCATTGCAGTTACAATAATTGTACAGCTGCTATAATTTAACAAAGGAGCCCTAGCTCAACACACAAACACATCTGAGAGAACCATACATTGAGACATTTAAAGGTGGGCATCTTGGAGCAAACAGGGAAACAGGACCGGGAAAGGACAGAAACTGATCGCACACAATCTAACAGTGGCTGGGGCCACGGCAGATGCCATAGCAGTGAAGAGTCAGGGTAAAACCCCCACTAGGCAAACAGGAGGGGCAAAGAGGAGCAGAGATAGCAACTGGGCCTTGGTGGCCAGCACACATGAAGGTAAATCCAGGGTAAGGGGCAGAAAAACAGTACAAAAGGTGGCAGCATTCTATAACTCACCATCACCAGACAAAGATTTCCCAGACTAGTGAACCTGCCCACCCCATTCTCCTGTGGCATGTCCAGCAGTAAAAATTCTAATGAAGCAGAAGGGCAAAGGGCTGGAAAAACACTTTCCAGCCTAAGTGATCTATACTCCCTGTGGCTAAGCCTGCTAGAAAGAAGGGAGCCTCAGAGGCAGAAACCCTCTTCCTCCCACTTACCCCACCCATACCCCTCCAAAACTGCCTGGTAAAGAAAACTGGGTCAACACTGAGAGAGCAACTCTGTGAAGAGCTTCTGGCTACAAGAATGCAGCACTGGGAACATACAGGCCAGGAGGCCCATGGTTCACCCCTTCTAATCCACTGGAGTGGTGCCCCAGGACAGAAGTGACTGCTTTGTAAAGGGGCACCTACCTCCTCAAGGAATGCAGATCACTGTCCACAGCAGAGGAGACACAGCCCTACAGATCCCAGAAGCCCCAGTAGTGCAGGTAAGAGAAAATAAAAACTTGTGCTTCAGCACCACCTATTGGAAAACACAAGAAAGGCCTTTACTTATCAATGTGCTAAGCAGTGGAAGTGTCAAATACAGGGGGTCCTCAGGTTACAACAGTCTCATCATATGATGTTTCAAGTTTACGACACTCACTCCCATAAGAACTTTAAAGAGCTGAGACATGAGTGTTTCGGCTTACACCATTAGCATACTAACGGTCTACATAGGTGAACTAATTTGGCTGCACGTGGCATAAGAATACGCAGTAACGCACTATATGACGGAGTTGGTGTCCCCCAGTACCCTTACCTATGCCATTTTGGACTGCTAAAAGCGCAAGTGTTCCTTTTGTGTTGCTTTGTTTGGCAATTTTTTGGCCCTTATCATGACTCCTAAACAAAAGTCAGTTTTCAGATGGTAGTGCTTCAAAGAACAGGAAAGCCAACATGATGAATGTCACAGAGCTATTGGCATCACATGGAGAGGAGCTGTCTACTGAAAACCTCATTCAACTGGAGAAGCAGCTGATTAAATAGGAGGAGATAGAAACCCCAGAACCCAAGAGATTTACTACCAAGTGTTTGGCAGGTTTTTCCATGGTAGAGGATGGGTTGGCAAAATTCCAGGCTGAGAACCGTAATGACAGATTCAATAAGGTCTACAGAGCTACTGTGGATGCCGGATGCCTTGTAATGTCATAGGCAGACTTTGTAAGAGAGTAAGTCATCAACCTTCCAGACTAGCCTGGAACAATTCTTAAAGAGGGTAGAGAGTCCTGCAATAGATCCTGTACCCTTTACATCAGCTGCTTCTCGAAATGATACACCTGTAGCATAGGTAGAATCATCTTCCAGCATCTCCTGCCTGTTCCTTGGACAATCCTGATTCACCTGACCCAGTACCTGCAGCACCTTCTGCAGGTTCTCCTTCCAAGAGGTCATTCTCTCCCACCTTGCAATGCCCCTTTCAGTGTGCAAGCCAACAACAAAAATAAAGGCAAGGAATTTTTTTACGCTCATTTTTGGTCATTTTCTGTTACTACAATATAGTGTACAGTGCAGTACATTTATGTTCTTTTGCTTTTTCTGTGGCTTGGTTGTTTTTATGTTCTAGGTTATGATTTTACAACTGTGTTAGGATAGGTAAGTGACTTAAGGTAGGGTATGTTTTGACTTACACCAAAATGTGGGTTATGTCACTGCTGTAGGAACTGAAGTATGTCATAACCTAAGGACTCCCTTTATTTAAAAAAGAAAAAGGGCCTGACCTGTGGTGGCGCAGTGGATAAAGCCTCAACCTGGAAATGCTGAGGATGCCGGTTTGAAACCCTGGGCTTGCCTGGTCAAGGCACACATGGGAGTTGATGCTTTCTGCTCCTCCCTACCATCTCTCTCTCTCTGTCTCTCTCTCTCTCTCTAATGAATAAATAAAATAAAATAAAAAATAAAAATATGGAAAAAAGGAAAGAAAAAAAGATGTGGCCTGCCCAGGCAGTGATGCAATGCATGGAGCAGTGGACTGGGATATAGAGGACCTGGGTTCAAAACCCCAAGGTCACAGGCTTGAGCACAGGTTCACCAGTTTAAGTGTGAAGTCGCTGGCTTGAGTGTGGGATCATATGACCCCATGGTCGCTGGCTTGAGCCCAAGGGCTCTGGTTTGAGCAAGGTGTCACTCACTCTGCTGCAGTGCCACAGTCAAGGCACGTATGGGAAAGCAATCAATGAACAGCTAAGGAGCCGCAACGAAGAACTGATGCTTATCATCTCTCCCTTCCTGTCTGTCTGTCCCTATCTGTCCTTCTCTCTGACTCTCTGTCAAAATTAAAAGAAAAAGGATTTCATTCCCACAAATGCCCAAACATGGAAATAATCCATCAAGCACAATGAATAATAAAGGCAACAAGCAACTTCAGAAAGAAAATGAAACAGCTCCAGAAAATAAAAGTAAAGATACATGGAAAATTGAGAATTAAATGACAGAGACTTCAATATTGCAGTTCTGAAAAAACTCAATGAGATACAAGAAACTCAAAACAAAATTAACAAACAAAAGGTGTACTTCACCAAAGAGACTGAAAATATAAAAAGGAACCAAATAGACATTTTAGAAATGAGAAACTCAATAAATGAGGTATAAAGAATGAATGAGCAAATTTAGGAAACAGAGCAGACCAGATAGAGGAAAGAATTAGGAATACTGAAGATAGAAATCTAAAAATGACTCAGGTAGAAGACAGAGAATTGAGAGTAAAAAAAATTAAAGAACTCTACAAACTCTGACTCATTAGAAAGAGCAATATATGCCTAATATGGTGCTGGGAGCGCAGTGGATAGAGCGTCAACCTGGGACGATTGAGGACCCAGGTTTGAAATCCCAAGGCATGAGTGTAGGTTCATAGGAGAGCGTGGGGTCACCAGCTTGAGCACAGTGTCACCAGCTTGAGCATGGGATTGCCAGCTTGAGCATGGGATCACAGACATGGCCCCATAGTAGCTGGCTTGAAGCCCCAGATCAATGGCTTAACCTCAAGGTCATTGACATAAGCAAGGGGTCACTGGCTCAGCTAGAGTCCCTCAGCCAAGGCACATATGAGAAAGCAATCAATGAACAACTAAGGCCCCAACTATGAGTTAATGCTTCTCATCTCTCCCTTCCTGTCTTTCTATCCATCTGTCTCTCTCTCTTCCAAAAAAAACCCCCGTCCTGGCCAGTTGGCTCAGTGGTAGAGCACTGGCCTGGCGTGTAGAAGTCCCGGGTTCGATTCCCGGCCAGGGTACACAGGAGAAGCGCCCATCTGCTTCTCCACCCCTCCCCCTCTCCTTCCTCTCCGTCTCTCTCTTCCCCTCCTGCAGCCAAGGCTCCATTGGAGCAAAGATGGCCCGGGCGCAGGGGATGGCTCTGTGGCCTCTGCCTCAGGTGCTAGAGTGGCTCTGGTCGCAACATAGCGACGCCCCGGATGGGCAGAGCGTCGCCCCCTGGTGGGCGTGCCGGGTGGATCCCGGACGGGCGCATGAGGGAGTCTGTCTGACTGTCTCTCCCTGTTTCCAGCTTCAGAAAAATACAAACAACAACAAAACAAACAAAAAAAAACCCCCAAAAAACAAAAAACCTGTTCAAACAAATAATTGATGAGAACTAGGTACTCAATCCCAGACACTAACAGAGTATCTAATTATCTGAATACAAAGAGTCCTTCTCCAAGGCACATTATATTACAACAGTCAAAAACTAATGACACCTGACCAAGCAGTGGCGCAGTGGATAGAGCGTCGGACTGGGATGTGGAGAACCCAGGTTCGAGAGCCTGAGGTCAGCAGCTTGAGCACAAGCTCACCTAGTTTGAGCAAAAAGCTCACCAGCTTGAGCACAAGGTCGCTGGCTCGAGCAAGGGGGCACTCCGTCTACTGTAGCCCCCCCAGGTCAAGGCACATATGAGAAATCAATCAATGAACAACTAAAGGAGCCGCAACGAAGAATTGATGCTTCTCATCTCTCTCCCTTCCTGTCTGTCTGTCCCTATCTGACTCTGTGTCTCTGCCACAATAAATATAAATATTAAAAAAAAAAACAACTAATGACAAGGAAAGAATTCTCCAAGCAAACAGTAAACAAAAGATGGTAACCTATAAAGGAAACCCCTTTCAATTATCACAATTTTCAGAAGTTTAGGCACACTTAGCCCAAGGTCACTGGCTTAAGCAAGGGGTCACGTGCTCTGCTGGAGCCCCCTGGTCAAGGCACATATGAGAAAGCAGTCCATGAACAACTAAGGAGCCACAATGAATAACTGATGCTTCTCATCTCTCTTCCTTCCTGTCTTTCTGTCCCTATCTGTCCCTCTGTCTCTGTCACACTAAAAAATAAATAAAAAATAAATATGGCTAGATTGTCTTACAATACAAATTAAAGTTTCATAAAATTCTAACACATAATGAACCATATTGTCCACAAATAACATCAATTTCTGAGTATCTTTTATTCTGCCTTGCCTTCTTCAAGAAGTAATTTAAGCTAACAAAATGACTAAATAAATTAAAAGTCAAGCCATGAATGAAATAGTCCAAAGGTTTATGACCAATCTATGAACTATCTAAAAATAATTCTGAGCCTGACTTATGGTGACACAGTAGATAAAGCATCGATTTGGAACGCTGAGGTCACCAGTTCAAAACCCCAGGCTTGCCCAATCAAGGCACATATGAAAATCAATGACTATTAGTTGATGCTCCAGCTCCCACACCCACCTCTCTCTAAAAAAACCAATAAATAAAATATTTTTAAAAAAAGGCCCTGGCTCAGTGGTAGAACTTCGACCCAGCGTGTGGAAATTCCAAGGTCAATTCCCAATCAGGGCACACAGGAGAAGCAACCCTCTGTTTCTCTACTCCTCCCCCTTCTCTCTCTCTCTCTCTCTTCTCTTCCCACAGCCATGACTCAATTGGTTCGAGCACACTGGCCCTGTGCGCTGAGTATGGCTCTGTGGAGCTTCTGCCTCAGTTGTGAGCATCAGCCCAGATGGGCAGAGTATCAGTGCCAGACGGGGGTTGCTGGGATCCTAGAAGAAGCGCATGCAGGAGTCTATCTCTGTTATCTCCCTTATGCTCACTTGGAAAAGAAAGAAGAAAAAAACAAACTCCAGCCTGGCCTGCAGTAAAGTAATGGACAGACTATCAATCTGGAATGCTGAGGTGACTGGTTTGAAACCCTAGGCTTGCCTGCAAGGTACATGACAAGCAATCAATGAACAACTAAAAGTAAGCAACTACAAGTTGATGCTTCTCGCTCCTCATCCTTCTCTCTCCTATCTCTGTAAAATCTTTCAAAAAAATAATTTGAAAAAATATGTAGAAATACATAATAAATTTTGCTAACTAAATTTATCCGAATAAGGTCTCATAACAGAAATAAATAAGGCTTCTATTACAGACGCCAACAGACCCAGACAAAATATATATTACCTTGGCAAGGTGATGAAGTGCCATTTTTTTCAGAAGGTGGTGTACTTGGACTACTGAAATGATGTGAAGTTCCTTGGTTCATGTCATCATTTGTAAAATTCTTTGAATGGCACATACAACAACATGACAATGGTGCTTCAGTTTTACTTAAGCTTTCATCCACTGGCTTTCCTAAAAAATAAAAGGACATTTATTTATATTTCTAATTAAATAAATTCATCGTTATCTGCAACTGAGATAAGCAATCCCCACAATTTGCCCAGGATTAGGAAGTATCCCAGGATGCAAGATTTTCTGTGCTAAAACTGAGAAAGTACTTTGCAAATCTGGACAAACCAGTCACCCTATCTGAAACAATTTGGGACAGGAGAGAAACACTTATGCCAAAAACATGTATAGAAGTTATCATGATATATACATAACTTATAAAAATCTAACAATAGTAAAAGTTAATGTTATAAAGCCACAACTCAAGTATTATTTATATTGAAATTAAAATATCAAGCAGGTTCCCAGCCAGGGCACACAGGAAAAGCACTCATCTGCTTCTCTACCCTTCCCCCTCTCCTTTCTCTCTATCTCTGTCTTCCGCTCCTGAAGCCAAGGCTCCACTGGAGCAAGGTTGGCCCAGGCGCTGAGGATGGCTCCATGGCCTCTGCCTCAGGTGCTAGAATAGCTCCGATTAAAGCAGAGCAATGCCCCAGATAGGCCGAGTATCACCCCCTGGTGGGCATGCTGGGTGGATCCCGTTCGGGCACAAGCAAGAGTCTGGCTGTCTGCCAGCCCCACTTCTCACTTTGGAAAAAATCAAAAAAATAAATAAATAAATAAAAATATCAAGCAGGGATTATTAAAATAAAGACCTAAAGTGTATTCTTAATTATTGCTATTTCCCTTAATCACAAATTTGAAAGTTCAATGTGTCAATAATAAAGTAAGCACTAAAAGGGTTAAATCATTCCCACATTATACTTCTATTTCACACAGAAACATATTTCATGATGTATCGATTTTTATACATGTATCAAAATACATTTTAAGGCCCTGGCCCTCTTGGCTCAGAGGTAGAGCATGCATGTCAGCTGGCATGTGGATGTCCCGTGTTCGATTCTCAGTCAGGGCACATAAGAGAAGAAACCATCTGCATCTCTATTCCTCCTCCACCAACCCTCCCTCTCTCTCTTCCCCTCCCGTAGCCATGGCTCAATTGGTTCAAGCACATTGGCAAAGGGTGCTAAGGATGGATTCAAGGATCTTCTGCCTCAGGCTCTAAAAATAGCTCGATTGCAAGCATGGCCCAAGATGGGCAGAGTATCAGCCCCAGAGAGGAGTTGACAAGTAGATCCAGTCAGGGTGCATGCAAGAGTCTATCTCCCTTCCTCTCACTTGGAAAAGAAAGAAAAAAAATACATTTTAAGGTCAATATTGAAATTAAATGAAACAATTAATATTTAATACTTAACTATAATACAGGATTATAATGCTTACACTGTGTGCTTATGTATATATTTAAATACACAATTCATAGATATAAAAAAGCTAAATAATTTTTTTCTCTAAAGAGGCTAATGTTATTTTTCCATCTGTATTACATAAATACTACTAATTCCATTTTCCAGAATCTGTCATTAAAATTTTAAGTTAGCTTGACCAAGTGGTGGTATAGTGGATAGAGTGTCAGACTGGGATGCGGAGGACCCAGGTTTGAAACCCAGAGGTCACCGGCTTAAGCACGGGCTCACCTGGCTTGAATGGAGGCTCACCAGCATGAGCGTGGGATCACAGACATGACCCCATGGTCACTGGCTTGAGCCCAAGGTCGCTGACTTGAGCAAGGGGTTACTCGCTCTGCTGTAGTCCCCGGTCAAAGCACATATGAGAAAGCAATCAATGAACAACTAAGGAGCTGCAACAAAGAACTGATGCTTCTCATCTCTCTCCCTTCCTGTCTGTCTGGCCTTATCTATCCTTCTCGCTGACTCTCTCTGTCTCTGTCAAAAAATAAAAATAAATAAGGTATTAACATATCTTATTTTTCCCCAAAGATTAACATCATTTAGCCTGACCAGATGGTGGCACAGTGGATAGAGGGTCGGACTGGAACACGGAGGACCCAGGTTCAAAACTCTAAGGTCACTGGCTTGAGCACGGGCTCATCTGGCTTGAGCAAGGCTCACTAGCTTAAGCCTGAGGTCGCTGCTTCAGCAAGGGGTCACTCACTTTGCTATAGCCCTCAGTCAAGGCACATATGAGAAAGCAATCAGTGAACAACTAAAATGCCGCAACAAAGAATTGATGTTTCTCATCTCTCTCCCTTCCTGTCTGTCTGTCCCTATCTGTACCTCTCTCTGTCTGTCTCAAAAAAAAAAAATCATTTAGCATCAAAACAGACAACTAAAAGCATATATATTTACTTTCTACCTTTAATATTTAATAATCTAACCAGTAGCACAAACATTTCCTTTCAAAAAGCATATATCATATAATACATTTATACCGTTCATACATATATATACACCCACACATATACACATATACATACATACACGTACATACCCATGGTTAACTTTAAATTCTGCTAACACTACATCAAAGCAATCTAATTATGAAAATAAAGTGTATCCAATGTTGTATTTCAGATTCATTATGTGTATTAGATAGTCTTTCATAAAAGTAAATGTTATTAGGCATTTGTTGGCAAATAAAGTAAGTTATAGAAAATAATATTCATAAAAACAATATTATACAAATGTTTATCAGGCATCCAAACAAGTAGGAAGATCAACTAGAATGTTTTCTTTTTTTATATATTCCATGTTTTAATGTTATGAAAAAGGAACAGATAAGCAAGGATATTAAAGAATTTACTCAACCCCCCCAAATTATGCCTATATGTTATAGCATCATGACAGCCCCATCTCTTAAATCTTTTTTTTATTCATTTTAAAGAGAAGAGAAAGAGAGAAAGAGAGAAAGAAAAAGAGAGACAGAGAAGGGAGGAGGAGCAGGAAGCATCAACTCCCATATGTGCCTTGACCAGACAAGTGCAGGGTTTTGAACCAGCGACCTCAGCGTTCCAGGTCGACGCTTTATCCACTGTGCCACCACATTGCATCTTTTACATAAAAATTATCATAATTATTTGACAATAACTAAGCATGCCAAAATTCTTATATATACTCTGAACTATTAGATTGTTATGCTCAAAATTGTTTTGGGATTAACTGAACATATTTTGCCATATTTATACTTTTGGAAGATATACAACATTATAAAGAAACATTTTAGCCTGACCAGGCAGTGGCGCAGTGGATAGAGCATTGGACTGGGACACAGAGGACCCAGGTTCGAGACCCCGAGGTCGCCAGCTTGAGTGCGGGCTCATCTGGCTTGAGCAAAAAGCTCACCAGCTTGGACCCAAGGTCGCTGGCTCGAGCGAGGGGTTACTCGGTCTG
Organism: Saccopteryx bilineata; assembly: GCF_036850765.1. Taxonomy (NCBI): domain Eukaryota; kingdom Metazoa; phylum Chordata; class Mammalia; order Chiroptera; family Emballonuridae; genus Saccopteryx; species Saccopteryx bilineata. The sequence continues at coordinate 351,328,133 of NC_089491.1, read as the reverse complement.
CTGAAGGCCTGTGGTCAAGGCACATGTGAGAAAGCAATCAATGAAGGTGTCACAATGAAAAACTGATTGATGCTTCTCATCTCTTTCCATTCCTGTCTGTCTGTCCCTATCTATCCCTCTCTCTGACTCTCTGTCTCTGTAAAAAAAAAAAAAAGAAAGAAAGAAACATTTTAAAAGAGAATACTTTTGGCCCTGGCCGGTTGGCTCAGCGGTAGAGCGTCGGCCTAGCGTGCGGAGGACCCGGGTTCGATTCCCGGCCAGGGCACACAGGAGAAGCGCCCATTTGCTTCTCCACCCCTCCGCCGCGCTTTCCTCTCTGTCTCTCTATTCCCCTCCTGCAGCCGAGGCTCCATCGGAGCAGAGATGGCCCGGGCGCTGGGGATGGCTCTGTGGCCTATGCCTCAGACGCTAGAGTGGCTCTGGTCGCAACATGGCGACGCCCAGGATGGGCAGAGCATCGCCCCCTGGTGGGCAGAGCCTCGCCCCATGGTGGGCATGCTGGGTGGATCCCGGTTGGGTGCATGCGGGAGTCTGTCTGACTGTCTCTCCCTGTTTCCAGCTTCAGAAAAAATGCAAAAAACAAATTTAAAAAAAAAAAGAGAATACTTTTAAGCTAGAACATAGATGATTCATCATTCTGAATGAAAAATACTTTATTATATTTCTTGAGGTCCCAGGAGGCAACCTCAAGATAGCAATCCGCTACTTACCACTAAGAGACTGCTGCCATGCTAAAGCAGAACAAAGTAAGGCTAAGCTTTTCCCGCTTCCTGTAGGGCTTTCCAACAAACAATGTTGCTTAGTGTTTAATCCTCTGACAATCTATGGACAAAAAAAAATTTATAAAAGTCAATAAACAGTTTATTTCATTAGGGTCTCTATCAGAAGTACAAATACAACAAGGGGAAGTAGTGTTGCACTTCAGAGAACAAAGCAACAGCCGAGGGGAGAACTAGTGTTTAGTTAAATCTAGACCGTATTTGTTTATACCTCTCCCTAAAATTACATTGAATTTAAAATCATATCACACACAAAAGAGATAAAAAAAGCAAGCTGTGCCTTAATTATGTAAGCATCATCATTTCTAAAACTAGAATACACTAACATAGTTGCTGAAAACATAATAGAGGATACTACTATATTTATCTCCAAAACTTTTCCACACTAATACAAGGAAACAGGTATAATAAAGTTCCTAACAGCGCTATTTATAATTGAAAAAGACTGTAAACAACCTAAATCTCTATTAGAAGGACAATGGACCAAAACATTCTGGCACAGTCATATACTGTAATACTATAAAGCAATTAAAAAGAATTAATTAATAGGGCTACATCTTAAAAATGTTAAGTTCCCCTCCAAAAAATCAAGTTCTACAGAAAGATAGGTGTCATACCATTGTGTAAAATTCAAAATTATGTAAAAAATACTTGATATTGTTTATGGATGCATACAAATGTCATAAACATATTAAAACATTACTAAGAAATTCAGGATACTAGTAATCCTGTTACTTGTAAACAAAGTAAAAAGTAAATATGACAAAATATTAAGATATAACAAAGCTGGAAAGTTGGTTCAATCAAGTTTGTATATTAATTTTCAATATGATTTAAATAGCTCAAAAAGACTATGGTGAGTATGGTGACAAAATATTCTATGTGAAAGATAGTCAAGACTTTGTAGAAAGCAGTAATTCTATTAAGTAGAAGTTCCAAATGAGCTGAGAACATTGTCCAGAAAGTTCTCCTTTGCCTCCTGACTAATCATGGACATAAACAGTTTAGCAGTGATCAGTGTTATTTTTTCAAAGGTTAGATGTTTTTCAATAAACCCAGCAAATATTTTCAATCCATTTATCATCTGAGAAATAAATGTAGTCACAGACTCAATGTCCGTTATGAATTATAGGCATTTGTATCTTAGTAAAGATTTGAAGTAACTGCTGAAAAATACTTACAGAATTCATCATGGCAAGCTGTGATGGATAAGCTTTACAAGGAAAGTGAATCTTCACCCCACCAATTATATATTCAGACCATGTTGAAGACATACTTTCGTGTTTACTTCAGATTGCTAACTGCAACACAAATGAAAGTCAATATTGAGCCCTGGCTGAATGGCTCGCTTGGCTGGAGCATTGTCCTGCAATGCAGAGGTAGTTAGTTTGGTCCTTGGCCGGGGCACATACATAAACAGACTGATGCTTCTGTCTCCCCTTTACCCCCTCCTCTCTCTGGATTCAATTAAAAAAATAAATAAATAAACATTCAAAGAAAACCAGATGCCCAAAACTAGGACAGAAATCTAGAAATAAAAACTGGAATATATAAACAAAACAAATGGAGGTAAAAGCATTTCCTGGTCTCATATATCACAGTGGTTGAGCGCATGCATGCCTTGGACTCTGACAAATCTGGATGTGTAACCCCACTCTGCCAAAGTGGTGGACCAGGAGTTAGGACGCAGAGGTTCTAGATCAGGTTGTGCCAACTCAGATATGTGATCTTGATCATGTCTCTTCACTTCTCTAGCCTAAGATCCTTACCTGTAACAATCCTTCATTTAAAAATTGTAAGGGATAAACTTCTCAGCATATACATAGCAGGTGCTCAATAATTCTTACTTTAAAGGTCCGTCTGGTAATATGGAAAGAAGTGGGCTTTGGAGTAAGGCAACCTAAGTTAGAATCACTTCACCTCCCAGAGCCTGTTTCTCCCTCTGTGAAATAGATAGAATTTTTATGCAAATTAGCCAAGCACTGATTTAAGAATAGGTAATGTGCAGAATGTGTCTGAACGGGGGTCTGGCAGAGAGGAAGTGATCTACTTTAACCTCTGCCTCTTCTAAACCACTCTTTCTTAACCTGGGATCCACAGACGTCATTCAGAGACTGATCTCTTGATAGTGCAGGTGAAAGTTTCTCTGCAAAACTGCATTTTTATGAAAAGAAAGTTCATAGATTTCTTATTCCCAGAAACACGTCCTAAGGGAATAACTGAAAATAGAGAGGGAAATGGTACACATTGTTATGAACTGAGGGATTATTTGCAACAGTGAAAAAAAAAAAAAAAGGTAAATTCAATCCAGGGGTGGAGGGATGGTTAAAAACAGCAATTCCCTAGATTATGAAACCAGTAATAACCTTAACCACAGCTAAAAGTGTTCCAGACGAAGAATCACTGTTCTAACCTATCTGTTTTTAATACCTTCTGATTCTCTCTCTGAAGCTCGGAGAATGGGATCTGGTGGAATCTAAATCCTTTTTCTGAATCAACACTCAACGCTGGCCTAACGACTCAGATATTACCTAGAAATCAACCCGTCCCCCTGGCCCAGCTGTGGCAACAAACCTCTCAGAAAAGAGTAGCTTCACCCAAATATTGAATCAAGGAAGGAAAAGAAAAACAGCTGCAGCCGCCGTCGCCCCAGGCCGCTGAGTGAATTGCGGGGCCCCGGGCAAATAGCAGGCCTTTGCTCCAAGAAGGTGAGGACAAGCTCCCTCCTCCTCGGGTTTTCTTCCTCGTACTTCTCCCCTCCCTCGGCCAGGAGAGATCCCCGAAGGGCCGATAACCTGTCGACAAGCTGAGCCCACCAGGAGGCCGGGCGAAGAACTCTCTGTCAGGCTTCGCGCCCTCCTCGCGGCGGACAGACTTACCTGGTCTGAGGAAAACCGAAGCAACGCTCACCCGGCTCCAATTCACGGGAGAAAACCGATATCCGCGAGCAAACAAAGCAGAGCCCCGCTACCGAAGAAAGGTCACAAGACTCCCTCACTCACTAGCTGGACTGCTACTGCCCTGCCCGGTCGCAGACTCGCGGCCGCTTTATTTCCTCTCTCCGGTTCTCAACAGTCCCGGACGAATTCCCGCCTCCCACTCCCGCGACTCGCAGCAACCAATCGACGGACGAACTCAGAGAACCAATCGCACGCCAAGACCAGAAATCAACCAACCCCGGCGCGATGTTAGGGCACGAGACTTCTGCACCCAATGGAAACCCCGCGACGAAAAGAGACCCATGGTAACTGGCAACTTCAGAAGATGAACGGAAAGAGTGGACAACTCCGCGTCAATCCCCGGAATTTAAAGGAAAAGAGACCACTCCGTTAGACTTTTTGAAACCGGTGATTTAACCCCTTTATCAGACTTTTGGAAATTCAAGGTCTTCTTCTTAAGGTCTTTAGGTAAAGGTAGAGGCAACGCCTTTCTTCTCTAAGCGTTCTTCAGTGCCGCCGGATTCAAATTTCCGAACTTTTCGATGCCCAGGGTATCGAAAGAATGAGGCGGGAACTGCTGGACTACTGAACCAAACTAGGAGAAAAGGTTCCTTGACAACGGGTTACAGTGTCTCAATAATCAAGGCTTTCCCAAGTACCAAATTCAACCAGAGAAACGCTCTCGAGGTCTCTCCAACACCAGATTACGTTCTTTCACCTTCATTAAGGCTTATTATCCCTCCTAAAAATCAGTTTATTCTTCTTTGCCAGTAAGTACATTTCAGTTTCCTCAGAGGTAGACGGTTAATCATGACCTTGCCAAAAAATTTTTTAATTCTGTAAAGCCAAAACTTGGCTTATATAGTAGATTACCAAAAAAAGGAAAACCTGAGGCAGTTTCTCATATTCAAGAAACTACTTTGGGGAGAGGTTTGCTGCAGGAGAGAGCAGCGGCAGGCCAGTCGGTTTGTCTGTCTCACTCGTAGTTTTACTACATCTTCCCCAAATGACAAAACTTTACTAAAAATAAATTCTACTCTTTAATTTAGTAATTCAGGCTCAGAAATTTATCCTGAAGAAGTAATCTTTAAGAGAAAAAGTAACAATACCTCAATTGAAATATTGTAATATGGAGGAAAAAAATCATAAACTTCCCAGCCTAGTAATAGGAAGATGGTTGTATCAATTCAATCATTATGAAGCCAATAAAATAATTATAAAAACTAAACAGCCTGCAAACAAATTCTATCAAATATTGATAAAAAAAAATTTTTAAAGGCAGACTCCACACTGGGGTGTTACAAATTCTGTTATGTGAAAATATAAGCAAAGGTAAAGAGAAGGTACAAAACTAATTTACTGTTAAAACAGTGGAATAAAGGATAATTTATAATGATAAGTCCCTAAAATTACCTTCATTTTTAGAGAGGAGAGAGAGATAGAAGGGGGGAGGAGCTGGAAGCATCAACTCCCATATGTGTCTTGACCAGGTAAGCCCAGGGTTTCAAACCGGCAACCTCAGCATTTCCAGGTTGACGCTTTATCCACTGCGCCACCATAGGTCAGGCCCTAAAATTACCTTCAAATTGTTATTCTATTTTTACAAATTTTTTACATGTCAAATCTTTTAAATAACTGCTCCAAGGTAACTACTCTAATTTCTCTCTCTTAATCTTTTTTTTTTTTTTTTAAAGAGAATTTTTTTTTTCTTTATTCATTTTTAGAGAGGAGAGAGAGAAACGGGGGGAGGAGCTGGAAGCATCAACTCCCATATGTGCCTTGACCAGGCAAGCCCAGGGTTTCGAACCGGCGACCTCAGCATTTCCAGGTTGACGCTTTATCCACTGCGCCACCACAGATCAGGCTAATTTCTCTCTCTTAAATGTATAAGGCTCTCAATTGACTCTGACGTTGTGTTGCCATTTGATGTTTGTGACAGAACATAAAGAGATCCACCTGGGCTCTAGAGCCAGTCAGTCCTGGATTCCAGTTCCTTGGAATGAAACAAAATACTACAAGTTCATTTCATAAAGAATATGAATGTTTATAAACCAATATTCAAAATAGCTGCACACATCTGTTTTTCACTTGAATAAAAAAATCATATTGTTGACAAACTTTATAACCTTAACTTAAAATACATTAATATTAACATTTACTAATATATTTACACATTTTTTTACATCATCCATCAACAAATCTGATGAGAAACAGCATATGTTATTATTTTAACACAGCAGGTTTTGACCAGTTTGAAAATTGATCCAGGAATGTGCACTTACTTAGAAAATATATTTCAACATATATCAACCTTTTCTGGATTCCTAGAGGTTCCCTACTCATACAAAATATCCCTAAGTCTCAGTTTAAAAACAAAACAGGTGTATTTATTCTTTAAAGACTACAAAACTGCCTTATTTAAAAATATGAAAATTCTTACGGTATTTTTTAAATGCTTTTATTTTTCACAAAAATTACTTAACTGAACATAAGCATCTACCATCTATGATACTGTACACTTCATGATTTGAAATTTCTCATATAATACCCTTATGAGGTAGGACCAATAGTGATCCCATTTTACAAAGGAGGAACATGAGATGTGAGTATCTGCTAGCAAAACAAGGCTTTTCACCGCCCTAGATGGGTAGGGCATTGCCCCCTAGTGGGCTTGCCGGGTGGATTCCAGTTGGGGCACACACAAGAGTCTGTCTGCCTCCCCTCCTTTCACTAAAAACAAACACCACGCTTTCTTACTAGCCTGCGTAATTTCTTTTACAAGTGAAGAGGTCTGTTTTAAGTGGGGGCAGAAGGAAGTGTGTCTGCCATTCAGATATATCTCAGAAAGCAAAAGGAAGTAAGTACCTTCTACAAAGGATATTTAATTAAGGGGAAAAATGAGTATTATGGATTACCTGAATGCATCTACCTAATAATCAATGGAAGTTACTAATAGAGGACTGCAAAATTCTTCAGCAACATGGTATTTTCATTTTTTTTCTGAGGTCCAAACACTGTATATGTTTTCTTACTCAAAGACTTTCTAAAAATTATGTGAATTATAATCCTGATGACAAACTCTTTAATCTAGTGGGTTTTATTACTCTGAAACTTAAATAAGTACCAATGTATTTCTGACCACTAAATAAATTAGTAAAGCATTATAAAAATAAAATTTAAAAATCTAAATGAGACCCTCCTTTCAGATTCTTCTCTGCATGATGTTTCTGTACATATTTTTAAACCAGTATCTATCTTAAAAGCCCAAATTATTCAAGTATCTCTTCAAACATATGGCTTTACATGTTAGTAAAAATTGAAGCAAATATGTAAAAATATTAAAATACTCATTTTTAATTTTATGGAAACCATTTACAAAAAGCTATCTGCCTTTTTGAAAGCCATCTCAATGTTTCTTGAGAACTGCATTCCACCTTGCATTAATTACTATTACTTCCATTTCAAATTTCAGAGATTTCTATTTGGGTATTTTAATTCCTTAATTTTTCCTGAATTCTTCCTTTTTCTCCCTCTCATCATTGCATCTTTGTCACACTCTGTTACTCACAGTTAAAATAAATACTTGGGCTACCCACAAACTCATTTTTATAAGAAATTAAAGGCATGGCAGTTCTTCTTTACTTCAAAAGCTAAAAATAAGGACAAATTCATTTTCCAGTAATGAGTTTCTTAAATGTGCCCCAAATACAAAAAAAAAAAGTTTGGCTGCTACAATATAAACATACCATCAAAGTAGATCCAAAGAACTGCCAACCAAATACAAGCAAGTATAATTCTCGAGAATTCTAAATTGTATTCACATTGAACTGAATCATTTTAGTAATTCCAAGACATTATTGTTACCATTCTGTTTGGAGTCGCTATAAGATACAGATTCATAACAGCCATACATAGCAAACAGCTTCATTCTTTTAAGCTCTTTTTAAATTCCACTAACACTCATGTTTATTATTTCAATGATTGTGTTTTCAATACAATGACAGAGCTGTACATCAGGATCCATGCTTCCATTGTCCCTGGATCCATTTTTGTAAGATAGATCTTTACAGAGTCCAGACCATCTGCTTGGTTTCTCCTTTATATGTTGAAGACCTAAAACCAGAAGGAAAAAATAAATTAAGAAATCTAAAAAGGATTTTCTTTGGGATACTAAATAAGTCTGAAAATAAGTTACTACTTACGTGTAATGATTGGATCAATATCTCTTGTCTGAGTGGCAACATCAGAGGCACAGACTTGCCCTATTTGGATCAGCAAAGACATAATATCTTCATACAGTGGAGGAAATGCTCGACAAAAAGAAACCAAACTTGGCAGAGTTGGCATAAAAAAAGCATATCGCTTAGCCTGTGTTAAAACTGTTGGAAAGAATGAAACAGAATTGTTGTCTTTACAACTATCAATTCAATATACATGGCCTATACGATATACTGAGTACCATGTTCTGTGCTGAGGATACTTAATTCTCTAAGACACGGCCAGCCCCTGTTTCTAGGGAGCTCACAGTCCAGTAGTCAGCTGTCATCCAACATACAAATTCTTAAGCCTAGGCACTGATATGTGCATCACATGCATTGTTTCACTTAATTCTCACAATCTTATGAAGAGAGTACTATAATATCTAATTTTACATGAGAAAACTCTTAAGTAAAACATAGAGCTTAATAAACTTGTTCAAGGCAACACAGCCAATTAGTGGTGGAGTTGGGATTGAACTTGGGCAGTTTAAGCTCTTAACCACTACAAATATATAATTATAACATTAAGGCGAATACAACTGAAAGAAAAATGAGCAGGTATTACAGAAGAAAAAATATGAAATTAACTAAGCTATTACTTTTAAAAAATTGAATTATAATTCCTATCTTTTAACTTATTGTCATACCATTTTACTCAACAAATTGGAAGGTGGTTAGAATGTTAGGTTATGTTTTAGAACAGAGGTCGGGAACCTATGGCTCACGAGCCAGATGTGGCTCTTTTGATGGCTGCATCTGGCTCGCAGACAAATATTTAATAAAAAAATAATAATGTTAAAAATATAAAACACTCTCATGTATTACAATCCATTCATTTCCTACCGCTCATGTTCATGGTTGCGGATGGCTGGAGCCAATCACAGCTGTCCTCCGGGACAACACCAAATTTTTATTAAATAATGCATAACGTACATGGGTTGTATGGCTCTCACGAAATTACATTTTAAAATATGTGGCGTTCATGGCTCTCTCAGCCAAAAAGGTTCCTGATCCCTGTTTTGGAACTTAAATGAACAAGTACTATATCTTATTTACACAAATGATTATATTTTTCTGTAATACTAAAAATTTGTAATGATTATAATTTATTTTCTATGGACATAATTACATTCAGAAAGTAGGCTTGATTTCCATTTATAAAACATGGGAAGCTTGTTATTTATTATAAACCTATTTATCGTCATTCACAAAATGAAAGATACAACTTGCCTACCTTTTCATCTCTACTGTAAAAATCACGTATAATAGAAAAATTTTCAGTAGATGGCATAAATTCACTAAATTCAGAAAAACAATTGTACTTCTTTATGTTAGTTCTGTCACTGATGTTGGGTGGATACACACCTGTCAGCAAAGTTCCCATGACATTGACGGCTAAGCGGGCCACACTGAGTGACTTTGGTAATGCATACTGGATACACAAATGAGAAAGCAACTGGATAGCAAATATCTGCAAGACAAAATCCAAATATTACATGGTTCTGAATAGTATCTTTAAGTATTAAAAATTACCAAATGTTTTATAGAAGTAGTAAGACTAGAGAGAGATCAAAATTTTCCTAAAGCTCTGCGGGCTCATTACCTGTTTTTCAAGTTCTGGCTGTGCAATAAGCTCAGGTATGAAATCCAGACAGATGTGCATAGACGGAATACCCGCAACCGTCAGCGGCAAAAGTTCACATGGATAACCCTATCTCAACAAGAAAGGAAGGGAAAGATATTCATAAAATAAGTGTCAGTGAAATACGGATAAAAATATAAAGGAAAATTTCAGTTCCCTTATGTAAAAGTTGCTCAGAGGACCCCTGCCCTACACCTACCCTGGCCTTTCACGGTTCTGATGCACTAGAATAGAGATAAATTAAGCACTTAAGAGCCTGAAATAAAATCTAAAAACTCTGATTTTTCTCTATAATGCAGAGGAGCATGATTATTTGTATGATCTCCAGTTTCTAAACGATCCCTGATAATTTAGTATTAAATCGCACCCTGCTGCAAAAATAAAGTTCAACCACAAAACATCATTCTTTGAAAACAGACCTGAAAGTGAACAAGCTTAGCAATGTTGGGATCTGCAATGTACATTTGGTGCAACAAACAACAGATAAGGCACTGGACTTCTCGAAGGTTACAAAGCAAATTGTCTTCTCCTTCCTCCATTCCCTGATTTGGAGTGCTGGTAGTAATAACACTCTGAGTATTCCTTAGCAAGCTGTCTGGATGGATACCCTTTTCTTTCTCCTCTTCAGTCGGTAAGCAGATCTCCAAGAGAATCTGGACAGCTGCACTATCCTACAAGCAAATAAAACAGTGAATTTAAGTTTCTGAGAAGTTTGTTTGAAAATAAATCTGATTTCGTTTTCCCATGAACAGAAGTAAAAATAACAGAGGTCCTTCTAAGGAAAAAAGTGAGCAATCCATAGGGCAGTGGGTCTCACCTTTTTTAGGATTATGAACCCTTTTAAGAATCTGAAGAAAACTATACACCCTTTACTTATAAAAATTAACATATATAAATAAGCACATTGCATAAATTCAGGATGGTTCATATCCCTGAGGCAGATCCATGGATCCAGTTTACGAATATCTACTAGAAGATTTTTCTGATTCAATGACATGCACAACATGCCCTCAGCAAAAACTACTTCTACCAAAATCTCCTTTCCTTCTTCATAAATTCCTGCTTCTCCCATGACCCTACCCTATATTCCCCTCTTTTTCTCACCTAGCTAATAATTCCACTAAAAATGGTGGTTAATGGCCCTGGCCAGTGGCTCAGTGGATAGAGCGTCAGCCCAGCATTTGGATGTCGTGGGTTCAATTCCCAGTCAGGATACACAGGAGAAGCAACCATTTGGTTTGTTACTTCTTTTGCAAAAATCTGCTTTTCTTCCACTCCCTCTCCTCCTCCTTTCCTTCTACTTCTCCTGCAACCAGTGGCTGAGTGGTTCAAATGTGGCCCCAGGCACAGAGGATGGCTCAATTGGTCTCAGCGTGTCAGCCTCAGGCCCTAAAAATAGCTTGGCACTCAAGCATCGGCCATAGATGGGGTTGACAGGTGGATCCCAGTTAGGGCACATGCAGGAGTCTGTCTCATCTCACTATCTCCTCTCCTCTCACTCAAAAATAAATTAAATAAATTAAAAAGATGGTAGTTGATAATTAATGCCTAAAAGTCACTTCCCAAAGCTCTTCTCCATTTTAACTTGAAGATGGGCTCTTTAAGGCCCTGGTTTTTGTTTTTGTTTTTTTTTGGGGGGGGGGTTGTGATTGAGACAGAGAGTCAGAGAGAGGGATTGATAGGGACAGACAAGAAAGGAGAGAAATGAGAAGCATCAGTTCTTTGCTTTCGCACTTTAGTTGTCCACTGATTGCTTTCTCATGTGCCTTGACCAGGGGGCTACAGCAGAGCGAGTGACCCCTTGCTCAAGCCAGTGACCGTAGGCTCTAGCCAATGACCTTGGGATCATGTCTATGATGTCACACTCAAGCCAGCAACCCGTGCTCAAGCTGGTGAGCTTTTTTGCTCAAACCAGATGAGCCTATGCTCAAGCTGGCGACCTCGGGGTCTCGAACCTGGGTCCTCCGCATCCCAGCCCGACGCTCTATCCATTGCGCCACCACCTAGTCAGGCAAGGCCCTGGTTTTGTTAGGCAAAATTCTATCTTACCATCCATTCCACCTATACAACTCAATGTTGCTCAGCCTACAACCTAGAGTGCCATTTCATGAAATAGTAGTTTCCTAAGGGGTGATTTACTTGATGTCCCTCCATGTAACGGAGAGCTATAGTCACTCTCATCTAGCAGGAAGGAGAAAAAAAAAAGAATATATGATATGCACCACTGAAAGACATTGCCTGAAGAAAACAACTGCTTCATCAGTTTAAGAACTTAATTAAGGCCCTAGGCCCTGGCTGGTTGGCTCAGTGGTAGAGCATCTACCCGGTGTGTGGAAGTCCCAGGCTCAACTCCCAGCCAGGGCACACAGGAGAAGCACCCATTTGCTTCTCCACCCTTCCCCCTCTCCTTCCTCTCTACCTCTCTCTTCCTTTCCCACAGCCAAGGCTACATTGAAGCAAAGTTGGCCCAGGTGCTGAGGATGGCTCCATGGCCTCTGCCTCAGGCGCTATAATGGTTCTGGCCACAACAGAGCGACACCCCTAATGGGCAGAGCATCACCCCCCTGGTGGGTATGCCAGATGGATCCCAGTCAGGCACATGCGGGAGTCTGACTGCCTCCCCACTTCTAACTTCGAAAAAATACAAAAAAAAAAAAAAAAAAAAGAACTTAATTATAAAGTAAGGTTATGGACCGACCAGGTGGTGGTGCAGTGGATAGAGCATCAGACTGGGACCCAGAGGACCCAGGTTCAAAACCCTGAGGTCGCCCAGCTTGAGAGCGGGCTCACCAGCTTGAGCATGGGGTTGCTGGCTTGAGCCTAGGATCACAGACATGACCCCATGGTCACTGGCTTGAATGCCAAGGTCACGAGTTGAGCCCAAGGTCAATGGCTTGAGCCCAAGGTCACTGGCTTGAGCAAGGGGTCACTCACTCTGCTGTAGTCCCCACCCCAGTCAAGGGACATCTGAGAAAGCAATCAATGAACAACTAAGGTGTTGCAACAAAGAATTGATGCTTTTCATCTCTCTCCTTCTTGTCTGTCTGTCCCTATCTGTCCCTCTCTCTGTCTCTCTTGCTAAAAGAAAAATAAAAGAAAGGAAGGTTAGGCTTACATTATAATCACTAATAAAGTAGCTTAGCTTTACTTTATAATCATCATTCTTGGATTGAGGGATGTTTGGTTTAGGGTTATTATTTTATTTTGTTTATGTTTGTAGACTTTGTGGAGCTAGACTGACTGCTCAGGCTTGAATCATAGCTCTGCCACTTACTAGATGTGTAACACTGAGCAAGCCACTTAACCTCTGGGTCTCATTCTCCTATAAAAACGGAGATGATAATACTCCATACCTTGTAGGCTGTTTGTAAAGATTAAATGAGTTAATATATGTGAAGAACTTAGAATAACACCCAGCACAAAGTAAGCATTATATAAATGGTAGTTTTTATGATTCTCAATGCCTTATTTGAAACTCTGGGGGCCAGATTTATTTTAGAACTCAGAATTATTTTTATTGAAATATTATATAATGCCTCCAGCAGAGACTAGGATAGCACATTATAATCAAAGATATTAAAATTTCTGCAGCAAAGCATATCAATATTCACATTTAGTGGGATAAAGGCCATAAACAGGTTCACATCAATTCAAGTTTTGTCACAAATAAGGTCAATCAGGTTTTTCTGTGAAGTGAATTAACCTCAAAATACTTCAATTTTCATAGTCTTTTGGATATCTGTATTATAGATAAGGGATTATAGACCTATGTTATTACTTTATTTCCTCTTATTGCCAATAAAAAGATTTCAGAAAATATATTTTAATATTTATTTATTTTTTTATTTTTATTTTAGCCAGAGAGAGACAGGCAGGAAAGGAGAGAGATGAGAAGCATCAACTCATAGCTGCAGCACCTTAGCTGTTTATTTGTTTGTTTGTTTTTTATATTTTTCTGAAGCTGGAAACAGGGAGGCAGTCAGACAGACTCCTGCAGGGGCCTGACCAGGATCCACCCGGCATGCCCACCAGGGGGCGATGCTCTGCCCATCCCGGGCATCGCTATGTTGCGACCAGAGCCACTCTAGTGCCTGAGGCAGAGGCCATGGAGCCATCCCCAGTGCCCGGGCCATCTTTTGCTCCAATGTAGCCTTGACCCAGGCCATCTTTTGCTCCAATGTAGCCTTGGCTGCGGGAGGGGAAGAGAGAGACAGAGAGGAAGGAGAAGGGGAGGGGTGGAGAAGTAGATGGGCGCTTCTCCTGTGTGCCCTGGCCGAAAATTGAACCCGGGACTTCCGCACGCCAGGCCAACACTCTACCACTGAGCCAACCGGCCAGGGCCTTTAGCTGTTTATTGATTGCTTTCTCATACGTGCCTTGACCGGGGGGGGGGGGGGGGGGGGGGGGGGCTCCAGCTGAACCAGTGAACCTTGCTCAGGCCAGCAACCTATGGACTCAAGCCAGCAACCACGATCCCACACTCAAACCAGTGAAGCTGCACTCAAGCGCTCAAGCTGATGACCTCAGGATTTCAAACCTGGGTCCTCAGCATCCTAGGCCGATGATCTATCCACTGTGCCACTGCCTAGTCAGGCTAAAAATATATTTTAAATTCAAAAAATATTTCTACTCTGCAGACTCTGAACATTTAATCACATATCTCTTTTATTATTCAAAATAGCTGCTTAAGGCTTCCGTAAAATTCTATATTGTTATAAAACTTTTCTAAATATAAAATTGAACTGCTTCTCACTGTCACAGTATTTACCACTCTTGACATTTTATTATACAAAGGGGTGGGCAAACATAGGTTTACAGTTGTTTGTACAGAAAATAATAGAGCCTGACCTGTGGTGGCGCAGTGGATAAAGTGTTGACCTGGGACACTGAGGTCACCAGTTCGAAACCCTGGGCTTGCTCGGTCAAGGCACATATGGGAGTTAATGGTTCCTGCTCCTCCCCATCTTCCCTCTCTCTCTGTCTCTCTCTACCCGCCCCACCTCTAAAATGAATAAAAATAAATTAAAAAATAATAATAATACAATAATTAGTAAGTAATAATACAAGAATAAATTGGGTTTCATGTACTCACAACTATAAACCCATGTTTGCCCACCCAACTGTGTATATACACACACACACACACACACACTTCTTATTCTGATTGTCTCCACCATTAAATTTTTCCATCATTTGATTTTAAGGAGCAAAAGTCTTATATTTTGTTAATATATAACTCTTATTTAAGTGACTATCAAATTGTATCATGAGGACTATTCCTGATTTTACTAATGGTCCATCTGATATTTAGAAGTAAAGTAACACCATTACAGTATGCTTTTAATAAAAGGAATGCACACTATGTCATCTTTGTACATAGAGAGCATAATAAGCCTTTTATTTAACACTGACTATATTAACAGGGAAGCCCTTGTCCTTTTTTTTTTTTTTTTTTTTTTTTTTTTTTTATTGACAGAGACAGAGAGTCAGAGAGAGGGACAGGCAGGCAGGCAGAAGAGATGAGAAGCATCAATTCTTCATTGCGGCACTTTCATTGTTCATTGATTGCTTTCTCATATGTGCCTTGACCATGGGGCTACAGCAGAGTGAGTGACCCCTTGCTCAAGCCAGCGACCTTGGGTCCAAGCTGGTGAGCTTTGCTCAAACCAAATGAACCCATGCTCAAGCTGGCAACCTCGGGTCTCGAACCTGGATCCTCCACATCCTAGTCCAACACTCAATCCACTGCACCACCACCTGGTCAGGCGCCCTTGTCCTTTTTGACTAAACTTTACATTATTACCTGAGCAGCCAGTAATGCATTTTTCAGTTCTTCTCTAGTAACTTCCGGGCCATCAGTCTGTCCAACTAAACCTAATGTATTATTCTGGGAAGGCCTATCTTGTTCTGCTGTTTCCTTCAGATGAGCACTAAGGTAGGCTTTGGACGCAAGAAGATATCCATTCAACATGTGTAGAGTAATATCCATCAGTGGGGGGCATCTAAATCCAGAAAGAAGAAAAATACGTGAGAAAATATTAATTGACAAATTAGCCGGAACAGAATCAATCAAATGAACTTGAACAGTGCCTAAAAAACCTGAAAAGAGTAAAGTAACACTTTTCCCACTGAAATATTCATTCTCAAAATAAAGTTTAATATGCCTTATTCTCTGTATTTCAAGATTATATAAATAGTATTCATTTCATCCTACCAGCTATAGTCAAATATAATGTAAGCCCTAGAGAAAAAATACTTTTTTTGCAGAAAATGGCACTACCAGTAAATCTCTTAGATGTGATCCTGCAAAACAGCTGTCTTCAAAGAGAAATACTCTATTATGAATAAGATAAAGGAAACTGAAGCAAAATACTATTCTTTCTACTCATAATTATTGCTTCTTTGGAGCAAGGCAGCAAGACAACTCTGTATTCCAAGAGTGCTTTATCCACTTGACCTGGAGAAATTATTTACTGAGCCTTGGTTTCCTCATCTATAAAGTAAATTTATTCATTCCTCAAAGACTATTACAGGTCACATTTAAGTGAAATAAGAGTATAAGAATTAAGTGTAAAAAAGAAACAAGAAAAGATAAAGTGATAAACACTGAAATTTTATAACTATGGCCTTAGAAAAATCTGAAAGACTTATTAATCTACCACAAAAAGAACTAGCATGAGAGCATAAAGAGGCATTACAGCTTTGTTTATAACTGAAACAAAGGAAAAGCTTAAATGTCCATCAATATTGTCAATGGTTTTTGTGAACTGACCAACTTTTCTATAATAAATACGTATGTATTTATAGTGGAAAAAATATGTAAATGACTAAATAAACTATGGCGATATTTCCCAAAATTGAAGATAAGAATTACCTGGGGTACCTATAAAAAAAAAATTCTAAGCTCAAATCCAGACATTCTATATCAGAGTTTCTGGAGGATAGGCCTGATAATCTATGAAACATTATGCAACAGTTAAAGTAAAGAAGGTAGAACTTCGCATACTGATATGAAAAACATGTTGAGAAGAGTAGGTTTAAATAATAATAATAATTCCCAAAAAATACTACTACTACTATTTTTTAAAACTACCCAAAACAGCCTGACTAGGTGGAGATGCAGTGGATAGAGCGTTGGACTGGAATGCGGAGGACCCAGGTTCGAGACCCCGAGGTCACCAGCTTAAGCACAGGCTCAGCTAGTTTGAGCAAAAAGCTCACCAGCTTGGACCCAAGGTCACTGGCTTGAGCAACGGGTTACTCGGTCTGCTGAAGGCCTGAGGTCAAGGCACCTATGAGAAAGCAATCAATGAACAACTAAGGTTTCACAACGAAAAACTGATGATTGATGCTTCTCATATCTCTCTGTTCCTGTCTGTTCCTATCTATCCCTCTCTCTGATTCTCTCTCTGTCTCTGTAAAAAAAATTAAATAAAACTACCCAAAACAAATATTTCTATTTATAATTTGTAAATACATAGAAAGTAAAGTTACATACACACCATTCTGACAACAAAGTTTCCTCTGGAGATGGAACTATGATTGGTCAAAAGAGGACAAAGAGGAATTTTGCTTTAGCAATGGCAGCATAGTAGATATGAGAAACAGTAAGATTTCTCATGGCAGCCTGACCTGTGGTGGCGCAGTGGATAAAGCATCGACCTGGAAATGCTGAGGTTGCCGGTTCAAAACCCTGGGCTTGCCTGGTCAAGGCACATATGGGAGTTGATGCTTCCAGCTCCTCCCCCCTTCTCTCTCTCTGTCTCCTCTCTCTCTCTCTCTCTCTCTCTCTCTCACTCTGTCTCTCCCTCTCCTCTCTAAAATGAACAAATAAAAAAAATAAAATAAAATAAAAAAAAAAAGATTTCTCATGGCAGACCTTTCTATTGTTGTTAAAACTCCTTGTTTATTCACATATTAATTTGTATTATGAAAACTTTTATACATACATAAAAGAGGGAACATTACAATGAACCTGCAAGAACTCATCACCCAGCTTCAACAGTTGTCTACACATAGCCTGTCTGATTTCATCTATTCCTCCATCCACTTTCCACAACCACCAGTGGGTTAGTGCCAAGCAAATCCTAAACATCACATAGTTTTATATGTGTATATATTTTCATACTGTTTGATTTTTTTAAATACATGTAAATGATCACTCAGTTAAAAAAAATTAAATTTTAGGCCCTGGCCAGTTGGCTCAGTAGTAGAGAGTTGGCCCGGCATGTGGATGTCCTGGGTTCAATTCCAAGTCAGGGCACACAGGAGAAGTGACCATCTGCTTCTCTTCCCTTTCCCTTTTCCCTTTTCTCTCTCTATCTCTCTCTTCCCTTTCAGCAGCCAGGGCTCTGTTGGAGCAAGTTGGCCCCAGGCACTGAGAATAGCTCCATGGTCTTGCCTCAGACACTGAAACAGCTCATTTGCTGAGCAACAGAGCAACACCCAGATGGGTAGAGCATCACCTGGTAGGGGGCTTGGCGTGTGGATCCCAGTCAGGGCACATGAGGGAGCCTGTCTCTCTGCCTCCCCGCTTCTCATGTAAGAAAAATTTTAAAAGAATAAAAATATTTTTGTAATTAAATCTTTAAAAATGAACAAAACTAAAAGGCAAAGTTATAGAATAAAGAAAAAACAGCAATATATATGTGTACACAACCACAAAGAGCTAATATTCTTTATAAAGAACTCTTTAAATTGGCCCTGGCCGGTTGGCTCAGCGGTAGAGCGTCAGCCTAGCATGCGGAGGACCCGGGTTCGATTCCCGGCCAGGGCACACAGGAGAAGCGCCCATTTGCTTCTCCACCCCTCCGCTGTGCCTTCCTCTCTGTCTCTCTCTTCCCCTCCCGCAGCCAAGGCTCCATTGGAGCAAAGATGGCCCGGGCACTGGGGATGGCTCTGTGGCCTCTGCCTCAGGCGCTACAGTGGCTCTGGTCGCAACATGGCGACACCCAGGATGGGCAGAGCATCGCCCCCTGGTGGGCAGAGCGTTGCCCAACCGGTTGGGCGCATGCGGGAGTCTGTCTGACTGTCTCTCCCTGTTTCCAGCTTCAGAAAAAGGCAAAAAAAAAAAAAAAAAAAAAGAACTCTTTAAATTGAAAGAGATTAGCAATCTAATAGAAAGGTGAGATAAGTCTGACCAGGAGGTGGCGCAGTGGATAGAGCATCGAACTGGGACATGGAGAACCCAGGTTCGAAACCCCAAGGTCACTGACTTAAGCGTGGGCTCATCCGGCTTGAGCACGGACTCACCGGCTTGAGCATGAGGTTGCTGGCTTGAGCACGGGATCATAGATATAACCCCATGATCACTGTCTTGAGCCCAAAGGTCGCTGGCTTGAAGCCCAAAGTTGCAGGCTTGAGCCCAAGGTCACTGACTTAAAGCAAGGGGTCACTTGGTCTGCTGTAGCCCACCGGTCAAGGCACATATGAGAAAACAATCAAAGAACAACTAAGATGCCACAACAAAGAACTGAGGCTTCTCATCTCTCTCCCTGTCTGTCCCTCTCTCTGACTCTCTGTCTCTGTCAAAAAAAAATTCCAGGCTACAAACACATTACATATAAATGACAGTATAATTTGACAACCTACTGAACTGGAGGCAATTCAGGTGAAAGGCTATCTATCTACTTAAGTGGATTTTTAATACTGTACTGATAAATTGTTTTAGAAGTGGCTCTTTTCTAGCAGTGTTATTTACTATTGTTTTCCTTTTATTAGATACTTAATATCACTTATACTTTATATTCTTCTGCTTCCTATTTCCTAAGAGATTTTGATTGCCAAATCATATTTGGTTGACTTTGCAGATTTGCTCACCTCAAGAATATCATCCCCACATTTGACAGCAGATGAGTCTAATCATAGAGTATGTCTTAGTTAGTCTTTACTCCAGTTTCTTTCCCCTCTAAAATATCTAGTACAAAGCTTCCCTACCTAAGTTACCACCTAAATGACCTTTTGGGCCTAATATTTAAGGCTCGTCACAGTAAGGCTCCCAAACTAACATTCCAATTCTAAAAGTCTGTTTTTCGCAAAAACATACACTTCCACAAGTCCTTTTCATTCTTTTTTTTTTTTTTTATTTACTTATTCATTTTAGAAAGGAGAGAGAGAGGGAAAGAGAGAGAGGAGACAGAGGGAGAAGGGAGGGAGGAGCAGGAACATCATCAACTCCCATATGTGCCTTGACCAGGCAAGCCCAGGGTTTCGAACCGGCGACCTCAGCATTTCCAGGTCGACGCTTTATCCACTACGCCACCACAGGTCAGGCCTTTTCATTCTTATGTCTACTTTTGCTTATACTATCTGTTTGCCCACAATACCTTCCTTGACCCCCTAACCATCATCATTGTAGCATCTGTTCATTCAAATCTTATTTTTATCCTTTAAAATACTACTCAGGGCCCTGGCCAGCTAGCTCAGCAGTAGTGTCGGCCCAGTGTGTGGAAGTCCCGGGTTCAATTCCCTGCCAGGGCACACAGGAGAAGCACCCATCTGCTTTCCACCCCTCTCTCTCTTCCCCTCCTGCAGCCAAGGCTCTATTGGAGCAAAGTTGGCCCAGGTGCTGAGGATGGCTCCATGGCTTCTGCCTCAGGCACTAGAATGGCTCCAGTTTCAACAGAGCAATGGCCTGAATGGGCAGAACATCGCACCCTACTGGGCATGCCAGGTGAATCCTGGTCTGACGTATGCAGGAGTCTGTCTCACTGCCTCCCTGCTTCTCACTTCAGAAAAATTAAATAAATAAATAAGAATATTACTCAGGTCTCACTGCCTTCACATCTTCCCTGAACATTTATCAGTATTCATTTACTATACCATTCATCTACTTATTACCATATTATTTAATTTTTCACTTGTCTTATCTCCCCATGCAGGTGATAATCACTTTAAAAGCAGGGCCCTCACCTGACCAGGCGGTGGCGCAGTGGCTAGAGCATTGGACTGGGATGCCGAGGACCTAGGTTCGAGACCCCGAGGTCACCAGCTTGAGTGCAGACTCATCTGGCTTGAGCAAAAAGCTCAAGCAAGGGGTTACTCAATCTGCTGAAGGCCCGCAGTCAAGGCACATATGAGAAAGCAATCAATGAACAACTAAGGTGTCGCAACAAAAAACTGATGATTGATGCTTCTCATCTCTCTCCGTTCTTGTCTGTCTGTCCCTCTCTGACTCTCTCTCTCTCTGTCCCTGTAAAAAAAAAAAAAAAAAAAAGCAGGGCCCTCAAGATATATCTCTGATAATATTTAGTATAACAACTAGAAATCCAAATATTCTGCTCCTTGAGGTGAAGCCACTTCAAAGCAATTAAGTTCAGCAATTGGCAAGGAATTACAGACAAATGTGGAATCACAACTAAGGATGGCAAAAGATCCCAGTTTTAATGTATGTAACGATTCACAATAAAACAATTTATTTTGTGACAGAGACATAGAGAGAGAGAGAGACAGAGAGAGGGACAGACAGGAAGGGAGAGAGATGAGAAGCATCAATCCTTTGTTGCGGCATCTTAGTTGTTCATTGATTGATTTCTCATATGTGCCTTGTCCAGGAGGCTCCAACAAAGCAAGTGACCCTTTCCTCAATCCAGCAACCTTGGGCTCAAGTCAGTGACCTTGGGATTCAAGTCAGCAACCTTTGGGCTCAAGCCAGTGACCATGGGGTCATGTCTATGATCCCATGCTCAAGTCAGCAACCCCATACTCAAGCTAGCGAGCCCACGCTCAAGCTGGATGCACCTACACTCAAGCTGGTGACCTCAGGGTTTTGAAATCTGGGTTCTCTGCATCCCAGTCCAATACTCTAACCACTGTGCCACTGCCTGATCAGGCAATAACCCAATTTTTAAAAGCTTTTTCAACAATGCTAGCAAAAATGGAATTATTCTTTACTGGTCTTGCTCTGAAAGTTATTATACTTTTTTATTAATTAATTTATTGATTGATTGATTTTAGCAAGAGAGGAAGGGAGAGAGAGACAGTAATGAGCTGTTTCTGTATGTTGCCCTGACCAGGGATCAAGTCAGCAACCTCTGCACTTCGGGATGATGCTCTAACCAACCAAGCTATCCAGCCAGAGCTGAAAGTTATTATAATACTTAATTGAGGGTTGCCAACGCCATGACATTTCTTTAACACTAGGTTTTCTTAATCATATATTAAATATTAAACTGAGTATATAGTTCATGAACATAGATGACAAAAAACAAAAACTTCAAAGGTCATACTGCCAATTATCTGTAATATAAGATATAAGTTTAAACTGAATTTCTTCTATTTATTTGACTCTCCAAAGTATAACTCTAATAAAAATGAAATTGAAATAATACATACCTGTGTACCCTCTGATCACATCTTAGGACAATGAGAGGATCTATCATCAGGTCATTCTGAGTATACTTTTGTTGTCGAACAAACTTTATTGAAGGTTGAAGGGCATTAGCTGTCATTACCCACAACCTGATGAGAGAATAATCACACATTCAAAAACAGGCATATTATAATTGAAACCCGTAGCCATCCAGTCCTTTCTATTTTACAAAGATATATTCAGGGAAAAAGATAGAAAGCTGGTGTGAATAGGCCTGACCTGTGGTGGCGCAGTAGATAAAGCATCGACCTAGAACGCTGAGGTCACCGGTTCGAAACCCTGGGCTTGCCTGGTCAAGGCACATATGGGAGTTGATGCTTCCTGCTCCTCCCCCTTTCCCTCTCTTTCTCTCTCTCTCCATCTACCTCTATCTTTCTCTCTCTCTCCTCTCTCAAATGAATAGTCTTAAAAACTTTTTTAAAAACTGGTGTGAATAAACTTCAAAAAATGAAAAACTACAGAAATCTAACCTATAGTTATGTCTCTAAAACAAATAAAGATAAACCAGTAAACAAGTAGTTTTAAAAATCTTTACTGCTGTAATGGAATAATCATGGCATATAAAACAAAAATCTGAATTAAAACCTCAGTAATACCATATTTGCTATTACTCTATGTAAGTCAGTGAGCTTCTATGAACTGTTTCCTCATCTATGAAACAAATACAATATAATACCTATAATTGAAATAATAGTTATCAAGGTGCTTCCAAACTATATCTGGCCCCACAAATTAAGTCACTGTCCTATATTTATCATCATAAATTTTAATATGAGGTATCACTTTGAGATGAGACTATACATACACATCAACAGACTACAAAAGTTATTAACCTGACATCATATAATATTCTAAAATGGGAAGGAGTAGGCAGACCTTATATACTATTTAACTTCTAAAGTTATGTCCATTTATTAATTTTCTATGTTAATTTTCTTATAATCAATTTTTATTAAATTAATTTACTTACAAATATAAAAATTAATTTACTTTTAATTTTAAATTATTTTTTAATTTAAAAAGTATAAACATTCCCAAACCTACTGAATCAAAATCTCAGGTTAAGTCAGCCCCGTATTTTTTCAGACTCAGTGGCTCCAATATAATCTATGGACCAATAGAGACCCATTTGACTAAAGACAAAATAATTAATCTAGTGCTCTATAAATTTTACTGCATGCTGAAATCACCTACGGAATCATTTCAATTCCCAAAGCTTGACTCCACCCACAGACATTCTGATACAATTGGCATGGGTTACAACTTAGGGATCAAGAGTTTTAAAAGCTCTCTAGGTAATTTGGAGCCACTGCAATGATGACCACAATTAGTCACAAGTGACTATACATGAGGGCTCATTTTTAAAGAACTGGCTCAAGTTAGAAATACCTTAAGATTTCTGTTTCTGAACATAAATTTTATTCTTTTCCTTAAAGTTATAACAATTCTTTAATTAACGAAGGATTTAAATTGTGAAATATTCAACAATTTTTTTAACATTTAGGTTTAGGTTATTATATATAATCACTGCTATACATTTATCTATTCCATAAACAATACATTAAAATTACCTTCTAGGCATCACAGTATTAAGAACCATCCACAGTTTATTAACTCTTTGAAGAATTCGCCGTGGAACCCCTGAATTCAACAGCTGGTTCATATTGGATGTTAATACTTCTGCATATGGTATAAGTTCACTGGCAGAGAGTAGAGTCAAGTGTTCTAGAATCTGCATCACTTGTGTGTGACTTACTGGGACACCTGAAAATGCTAAAAGAAAAACTTAGCAGTCACAATCTAAATTTTACACAGCTTACCAAATAGAAGTAATATTGCTCTTTGAGCCTGACCAAGCGGTGGTGCAGTGGATAGAGCGTCGGACTGGGATGCGGAGGACCCAGGTTCGAGAACCCCGAGGTCGCCAGCTTGAGCGCGGGCTCATCTGGCTTGAGCAAAAAAAAAAAAGCTCACCAGCTTGGACCCAAGGTCACTGGCTCGAGCAAGGGGTTGCTCGGTCTACTGAAGGCCCCCAGTCAAGGCACATATGAGAAAGCAATCAATGAACAACTAAGGTGTCGCAACGAGAAACTGATGATTGATGTTTCTCATCTCTCTCTGTTCCTGTCTGTCTGTCCCTATCTATCCCTCTCTCTGACTCTCTTGGTCCCTTTAAAAAAAAAAAAAAAAAAAAAAAATATATATATATATATATATATATATATATATATATATATATATATATATTGCTCTTTGCTCTGTCAGAGTACAGGCCAAGCAAATCAAGAAAACAATGTTGCTTAAAAAAACTAAAATTCTCCATCCTAGCTCTAGTTTTAGCTATACTTAAAGGCCTTGAGAAAAATTCATGTTAAGTGTAGTTATTTCATAAAGAACCAAAAATACTTCATTTTTAAAATTCACATTAGTGATTCAAAGACAAATGTCATTTCCTTGGTAATTCAGATTGATTTTAAAAAATGACTAAAACATGAAATTATCCCTTAGTGTTGCTTTTGGTAATAGCCTTCATTTGAAGGATTCAAACTTGTTTATTTTTTTATTCTTTTGGTGGTAGGGGGTGGTGATGGTGGTGGTGGTGGGAGTTGCGTTGGTGGTGTGGAGGGGTGGGGTTTTAAAAAGTGGTGGTGAGGGATTCAAACTTCTTGATACCACCTGACCAGGTGGTGGCACAGTGGATAGAGCATCAGCCTGGAAAGCAGACTCACAAGCTTGAGCCCAAGGTCACTGTCTTGAGCAAGGGGTCACTGGCTCGGCTGCAGCCCCCCCACTACCCAGTCAAGGCATTTATGAGAAAGCAGTCAATAAACAACTAAGATGATGCAACAAAGAATTGATGCTTCTCATCTCTCTCCTTTCCTGTATGTCTGTCCCTATCTGTCCCTCTCACTAAAAAAACAACAATAAAAACTTCTTAATACCTTCTTCTGGGTAGCCCCCTTTACAAGTTGTAAGCACTCCACAGATTGCTGTTAGTAAACACTATCTAAACTGTGCTCTTCAATAGAGTAGTCACTAACCCTATCTAGTATTGCGCACTTGAAAGTAGTTGGTCCAAAATATGATGTGTTCTAAATATAAAATACCAGATTGCAAAGACTTAGTTTGGAAAACAGCAAAATATCTCATTAATAGTATTTTTATATTGATCACATGATGAAATGATAATATATTAGACATATTGTATTAAATAAAATAATTACGCCTGGTCTGTGGTGGTGCGGCGGATAAATCATAGACCTAGCATTCTGAGGTCATCAGTTCGAGACCCTGAGCTTGCCCAGTCAAGGCACATACAAGAAGCAAGTTGATGCTTCTTGTTCCTCCTCCCCATCCTTTCTCTCTCTAAAATCAATAAATAAAATCTAAAAATAATAATAATAATTACTAAATTCTTTTTCTCAAGTGAGAGGAGGGATGGAGAGACAAACTCCCACATATACCCCGACTGGGAGCCACCTGGCAACCCCCGTCTGGGTCTGATGCTCAAATCAACCAAGCCATCCTCAGTGCCTAAAGCCAAAGTCTAGACCAGGGGTCCCCAAACTACGGCCCGCGGGCCGCATGCGGCCCCCTGAGGCCATTTATCTGGCCCCACTGCACTTCTGGAAGGGGCACCTCTTTCATTGGTGGTCAGTGTTCTGAGAGTAACTGAACGAGAACGGGGTACTGCGCAAAGGATTATGTGGCTGCACAATGGAAGACGTCCAAAAGCAGGCCCATAGTTCCCATTGAAATACTGGTCAGTTTGTTGATTTAAATTTACTTGTTCTTTATTTTAAAATTGTATTTGTTGCCCTGGCCGGTTGGCTCAGCGGTAGAGCGTCAGCCTAGCGTGCAGAGGACCCGGGTTTGATTCCCGGCCAGGGCACACAGGAGAAGCGCCCATTTGCTTCTCCACCCCTCCGCCGCGCTTTCCTCTCTGTCTCTCTCTTCCCCTCCCGCAGCCAAGGCTCCATTGGAGCAGAGATGGCCCGGGCGCTGGGGATGGCTCTGTGGCCTCTGCCTCAGGCGCTAGAGTGGCTCTGGTTGCAACATGGCGACGCCCAGGATGGGCAGAGCATCACCCCATGGTGGGCGTGCTGGGTGGATCCCGATAGGGCGCATGCGGGAGTCTGTCTGACTGTCTCTCCCTGTTTCCAGCTTCAGAAAAATAAAAATAAAATTAAATTAAAATTAAAAAAAAATAAAATTGTATTTGTTCCCATTTTGTTTTTTTACTTTAAAATAAGATATGTGCAGTGTGCATAGGGATTTGTTCATAGTTTATTTTATAGTCCAGCCCTCCAATGGCCTGAGGGACAGTGAACCAGCCCCCTGTGTAAAAGTTTGGGGACCCCTGGTCTAGACCAACCAAGCTATCCTCAGCGCCCACGGCCAAAGCTCTAACCAATCGAGCCATTGGCTTTAAGAGGGAAGACAGAAGAGGAAGAGGAAGAGAAGCAGATGGTAGCTTCTCCTGTGCACCCTGACTGGGGATGGAACCCAGGACATCCATATGCCAGGCCAATGCTCTATCCACTGAGCCAGCCAGACAGGGCATAATTACCAAAATTAATTTTGCCTGTTTTTAAATTTTTTAATGTGGTCATAGAAAGTTTAAAATTACAAGTATGGCCTGACCAGGTGGTGGCGCAGTGGATAAAGCGTCAGGCTGGGATGCAGAGGACCCAGGTTCGAGACCCCGAGGTTGCCAGCTTGAGTGTGGGCTCATCTGGTTTGAGCAAAAAGCTCACCAGCTTGGACCCAAGGTCACTGGCAGTCTGCTGTAGCCCCATGGTCAAGGCACATATGAGAAAGCAATCAATGAACCACTAAGGTGTCACAATGAAAAACTAATGATTGATGTTTCTCATCTCTCTCCGTTCCTGTCTGTCTGTCCCTATCTATCCCTCTCTCTGACTCTCTGTCTCTGTAAAAAAATAAAAAAATGAATAAAATAAAATAAAATTTGCCTGACCAGGCGGTGGCACAGTGGATAGAGCGTCGGACTGGGATGCGGAGGACCCAGGTTCGAGACCCCGAGGTCACCAGCTTGAGCGTGGGCTCATCTGATTTGAGCAAAAGCCCACCATCTTGGACCCAAGGTTGCTGGCTCCAGCAAGGGGTTACTCGGTCTGCTGAAAGCCCGCGGTCAAGGCACGTATGAGAAAGCAATCAATGAACAACTAAGGTGTTGCAACGTGCAATGAAAAACTAATGATTGATGCTTCTCATCTCTCTCCGTTCCTGTCTGTCTGTCCCTGTCTATCCCTCTCTCTGACTCACTCTCTGTCTCTGTAAAAAATAAATAAATAAATAAATAAATAAATAAATAAATAAAATTCTAAGTATGACTTGTATCATCTTTCTGTTTGATAGTGCTGAGCTAGAACGCCATCCTCTCGGAGCAAGTATAATACATTCCTCTATTCCAGTGATTCTCAAAGTGTGCACCAGGGTGCACTGGTGTGCCCTAGAAGATTTCCAGGTGCGCCCTGTGGTATTCCAGAGAAATATGTGCCTGTTGGGGACCAAAAACCCTGTTAGATTTTTGGGGGACAGAAGTGTGGGGAATTGGCTGTAAGCTGACAGTCTGCCCAACCCCCCACC
This sequence comes from Saccopteryx bilineata, assembly GCF_036850765.1. Lineage (NCBI taxonomy): Eukaryota > Metazoa > Chordata > Mammalia > Chiroptera > Emballonuridae > Saccopteryx > Saccopteryx bilineata. The sequence continues at coordinate 351,300,531 of NC_089491.1, read as the reverse complement.
TCACTTGCCTGATTAGGTTGCAAAAGGCTGTTAAGCTGTGGTGCTGGATTGTTTACACTACCCCCCATGTTCCCCGGAAAGACTGGAGGCAAGTTTCTTCTATCCTTTGTTTGGTGTCAAGTTAAGATGATATGTATGGTGGGGGTTTTCTGCACTCAACACAAGAGTAAAAAGAGAGGAATTCTTCAATGTATTGACGAGGAGATGAGAGTTTGCCTTTCAAATATATACCTAAACATTGAAGAAATCGCTAGGACACATCAGGCTCATGTTTCTCATACACACAAGAATGAAAAAACTTAACACATTCGCACCAGGACCTGCGAATTTACTAAATCTTACTAAGAATGTGTGTGTGTGTGTGTGTGTGTGTATGAAGATAACTTTTTTGTCATTTTTTAACCCCTCTTTTTTTCAAATTCTAAAAAGCATAACAAAAAATGTAATGTAAAAATGTTATTTAATGTCAAAATAAATTTAATTTTGTCATATTTATTTCATTTAATTACCATAAAAGCAAGTTTGGACTTTTCTTTTTCTTTGATATTTGACTTAATTATTATAACATATTTCTCAGAAGTTTGTATATACTACGCCTACAATTATTTGTGGGATTTTAAATGTGCCCCGACTTCAAAAAGTTTCAGAACCACTGCTCTATTCCATGCACTTATTTCTGAGCAGTTTAGGACCTTCCTAAAACCACAAGCCCTGTGTAGTGATGTAGTTTAGGACCCAGAAGAAAACAGATAGAGAAGCATGTCAGAAAGAAATGATTAAAACTCAAAGAGAATTACTTAAAATATACTCACCAAAACACTGTTATATTCCCAGGAAAATTCTGCATGATCTTAAGACTTTAATGAGCCTAATAGTACTTTGTACTACTGAAGGGGTAAAAGGATTATCAATTTACTATACCTTCTTGGAGTTGTTCAGGAGAGTGGCTTTTGGCATTGTTAGTCAGGAGCATTCGCCTTAACAGGGCATCAGTCCCTGTGATTTCTTCTTCACAGATCCAATCATCCACAATGCACAAATGTGGGTAGTTAGTTGCAAGGAGACGTAGTAAAGCAGAATGCAACCCTTGAAAATTTATAAAAAGTCAATTGCAGTCTTCATTCTTAATACCAAAACCTCTTCTCTCTTGCTTCTACCTTTCATTTTTAGCATGCCAAAGGAATTTGCATCTCTTGTGCATGAATACTACAGTTTAAGAATATCTGTTTAGCCTGACCAGGCAGTGGCACAGTGGATACAGCATAGAACTGGGATGCCGAGGACCCAGGTTCAAGACCCCGAGGGCGCCAGCTTGAGCGCAGGTCTCATCTGGTTTGAGCAAAAAGCTCACCAGCTTGGACCCAAGGTCACTGGCTCGAGCAAGGGGTTACTCGGTCTGCTGAAGGCCCGCAGTCAAGGCACATATGAGAAAGCAATCAATGAATAACTAAGGTGTCGCAATGCGCAACGAAAAACTAATGGTTGATGCTTCTCATCTCTCTCCGTTCCTGTCTGTCTGTCCCTGTCTATCCCTCTCTCTGACTCTCTCTGTCTTTGTAAAAAAAAAAAAAGAAGAATATCTGTTCAGTAGTTCAGCTAGGGAACCTGCTTAAATATAGATAGCCAAATGGTCTGATACACAGGACATTGGAAACTACTTCTTTATCAAAAGTTCTCAAGCTTTCTTCCACCCTATCCCAACATAAAAGTCTCCCACCGGCCCTGGCCGGTTGGCTCAGTGGTAGAGCATCAACCCAGCATATGGAAATTCTGGGTTTGATTCCCCGTAAGGGCGTACTGGAAAAACAACCATCTGTTTCTCCTCTCCTCCCCACCCTCTCTCTCTTCCCGTCCTGCATCCATGACTTGATTGATTCAAGTGCATCTGTCCCAAGCACTGAGGATGGTTCCTTGGAGCCTCCACCTCAGGCACTAAAAGTAGCTCAGTTGCACACATTGGCCTCAAGTGGGCAGAGCATTGGCACCAGATGGAGGTCGCCCAGTTGTGGCACATGCAGAAGCCTATCTATCTCCCCTATTTTCACTTAAATTAAAAAATAAAAAGCTTCCCACCGTGAAAAGTTGTTCGACATAGCAGTAGTTTGATAATTGAGAGAGATAAGAAAAAGAGAGAAAAAAGTATTCATTTTGGGGAGATTACACATGGTTTGAAAAGCACCTCACTCAGAAACTGATAGGTTTCTATCAGAGAAGAACATGTGTTCTCCGCTAATCCAGTTGAGAATCGTTGCTGCAAATAGGTAAAATTAAAGTTGCCCACTTTTGAATACCTAAAATGTTTCAGGCACTTTATGTACATTTTCTCATTTCACCCTAACATTCCCACAAGATAAGGAATATTGTCTCCATTCTACTGTAAAGAAACAGGCTGAAGACATTTATTAAGGTTCCCAAAGTCACACAGCTAAGTATATTGACCACTTCAAGCAGTACTGATGATACCCACAAGAGGGTACATTTGTCAACCCACAAGAGGGTTGAGAACAAACTGAGGGTTTCCAGAGAGAAGGCAAGTGGGGGACTGGGCAAAAAAGGGGAAAGGGATTAAGAATTAATACATAACTAAATGGAACAATGAGTACACAACTAAGTGAAATGAGTTAATGTGTTGATGCTATTCTCTCTCCGTCTCCCTTTCCCCCTCTCTCTCAAATCAACAGAAAAACTAAAAGAAAAAGAAAAAAAAAAAGCAAGCTCAAAGAAACTTTTGCTTATAGCATAGTTTAGTTATTCATGACTATTATTAATATCAATAATAAGAAAATAAATAACACTGTAAAAACTCCTATTAGATAAAGGAAGTACCATTATGCCAAGTGCTTACTTAGCACATAGATAACTAATAAATATTATTGTTACTATACTATCATCATCATCAGAGTTGTAAAAGTAGTAACAGTAGTAGCAGTAATAAAAGTACTTTAGATCCGGTCCTGGCCGGTTGGCTCAGCGGTAGAGCGTCAGCCTGGCGTGCAGAAGTCCAGGGTTCGATTCCCAGCCAGGGCACATAGGAAAAGCACCCATTTGCTTCTCCACCCCCACCCCCTCCTTCCTCTGTCTCTCTCTTCCCCTCCCGCAGCCAAGACTCCATTGGAGCAAAGATGGCCCGGGCGCTGGGGATGGCTCCTTGGCCTCTGCCCCAGGCGCTAGAGTGGCTCTGGTCGTGGCAGAGCGACGCCCCAGAGGGGCAGAGCATCGCCCCCTGGTGGGCAGAGCATCGCCCCTGGTGGGCATGCCGGGTGGATCCGGTCGGGCGCATGCGGGAGTCTGTCTGTCTCTCCCCGTTTCCAGCTTCAGAAAAATACAAAAAAAAAAAAAAGTACTTTAGATCCAATCATTCCCTTATTATGCAACTTAAATCAACTCCTAATACCATTGCTTAGTCCCAGTAAGGATAGCATCTGCTTCCTTTCTCACAGAAACTGCTTAAAATGAATGTATATGTTTGAAAAGACACTGTAATAATCCAAAGTGGTATTATTTTAAAATTTAAATATCTAAATGCACAAGTATATATAAAGACTATCCTGCAACAAAAATGACTGTTAAAAATAGTGCAAATTAGCCTGACCAGGCAGTGACACAGTGGATAGAGCATCGGACTGGGATGCAGAGGACCCAGGTTCGAGACCCTGAAGTTGCCAGCTTGAGCGTGGGCTCATCTGGCTTGAGCATAAAGCTCACCAGCTTGGACCCAAGGTCACTGGCTCCAGCAAGGGGTTACTCAGTCTGCTGAAGGCCCATGGTCAAGGCACATATGAGAAAGCAATCAATGAACAACTAAAATGTCGCAACGGCAACGAAAAACTGATGACTGATGCTTCTCATCTCTCTCCGTTCCTGTCTGTCCCTACTATCCCTCTCTCTGACTCTCGCTCTGTCCCTGTAAAAAAAAAAAAAAAAAATAGTGCAAATTAATCTACATTTCATAATCTCTTCAATAAAACATGTTAGTTGCCAAATATAACATCATTTCTTTCAAAATAAAGTCAGCAAAGATATAATAAATGCAGAAATCAAGCTAAGGTAACCAAAGAAGGATCATGGTCCTCCTTAAAACCAATAACAAAGAAAAACAGAAAAATTCCAGCTTCAAAAAAACAAACAAACAAAAACTCTAAACTCAAACCTTATAAACAGAAATAAGAAAAACCAATTTCGGTTCATTGGATAGAGCATTGGTCTGGCGTGCGGAAGTCCTGGGTTTGATCCCCAGTCAGAGCACAGAGGAGAAGCAACCAACTGTCTCTCCCCGTGCCTCTCCCCCTTCTTGTTCTCTTTCCTCTCGCAGCCAGTGGCTCGACTGATTCGAGCGTCGGCCCTAAACGGGGTTGTCAGGTGGATCCTGGTTGGGGCACATGAGGGAGTCTCCCCTCCTCTCAGTTAAACAAAAAAAAAAAAAAAAAAAAGAATTTTTACATGTGTATGTATCTATTAGCTTCAACCATATGAAAATGAATTTTTTTTTTTTTTACAGGAACAGAGAAAGTGATAGGGACAGACAGACAGGAACAGAGAGAGATGAGAAGCATCAATCATCAGTTTTTCATTGCGGTGCCTTAGTGGTTCATTGATTGCTTTCTCATATGTGCCTTGACTGCGGGCCTTCAGCAGACCAAGTAATCCCTTGCTCGAGCCAGTGACCTTGGATCCAAGCTGGTGAGCATTTTTTTGCTCAAGCCAGATGAGCTCGCACTCAAGCTGGCGACCTCGGGGTCTCGAACCTGGGTCCTTCATGCATCCCAGTCCGACGCTCTATCCACTGCGCCACCGCCTGGTCAGGCTAAAAATGAATTTTTGAATAGTTGAATACAATTTCACATATGGATCAACTTGTAGAAAGAAAAAGTCTGAAATTACACACCAAAATAAAACAACTAGGAATTGAGGGGTGGGGGGGAGAAGAAGAAAGTAAAATAGTAAGGGAGGTAAACAGAAATTTTACTCAAGTATATTTTGAATTTTTAACATTGAGCACCTAATAAATTTATAACATTATAACAGAGTAAAATTTGTAACAGTAAATGTCAGCATTAAAAAATAAGTAAAACAAATACCTCCCAACTCCTGCTGCAGTCCTTGAGCCTGTCGAATAAGGAATTTGATAGGAATTTGATCCATTAAAGAAGATGAATATGACTTTGGTTTTCTTTGCATGGCAGCTATCAGTCCAAGATAAAAAGCATAAGAAAAATAAAGTGTCAGAAACAACAGAAATCTTAACCTTCAACCCAATTGGGAACACAATGTCAAATTACTTAATCTGAGAATATACAGCTCGTAAAAGATACAGAATCATTGAAACTAGTGGGAGGAAAATCATAATACCTGAGAAAAACCATCTGCAGACGTGCCCTAGACTGGTAAGTCAAGACTTGCAAATCTAATTAGGAAGACCAACCAGAGTCATGACCATATGGTTTAAAGCTTCATGATTCCAGTAGCATTAATTTAATCATGTGTTATAGTGGTGGCTTGTGCTTTTTTAAAGGAACTCAGGCAATATAAATTTGACTTTCTCCTCTCACAACTTTTATCTTCAGCCAGATAACAATCCCATCCTTCTTTTTTTTTTAAACAAGTCCATCTTAATTTCTTTTCTTTTTCTGCTGGACTAATTCAGTGCCTACTCACCATCTGTTTAAATATCTATGATGGCTCAATTTCCCTGACTCCAATTTTTCTTCTCTAATTCATCCTTCACAAATAGATTTGGCCAGATTATGCATCTCTGGTTGCATGCTCAAAAACCTTCTGTGGATTTCCAGATCCTACAGAGTAAAAGTCTTGTCAACGCTATCTTTCTCTGCTCATCTCCACCACATTTTATATGCCTGGCACCCTCATCTCGTCCCAAGGTACTTCGCCTGTACACCACAGGACTACATGAGCATGTCAACAAGGACGGGCAAAGTTTGAAAAAGTATATCCAATACACTTATTCTTTTTCCAATACAAATTACAAAATCTAAAGCTCAAAAAAAATTTTTTTCATTGAAGATAGTAGGTATAGAAGTATAAGTGGAAGAATAAAGGCTGAATTATGAGCTATCATCTGTATAACCCTAACAATTATAGTCAGGAAAGAAAGCAACTGAGAAATTCATAGTATATTTAAAACATAATACTTTAGATAAATAAAAGAAGCTGATTTGCAAACACTGAGACATAACTGTAATTTATAGCTTTCATAAAGTAAACATGCTTGAACAGGCATTGGCATAATGGATAGAGCAACAGCCTGGGACACCGAGGACCCAGGTCAAAACCCTGAGGTTGCCAACTTGAGTGCGGGCTCATTCGGTTTGAGCTCAAGGTTGCCGACTTGAGCATGGAATCATAGACATGACCCCATCGTTGCTGGTTTGAGCCCAAAGGTCATTGGCTTGAAGCCCAAGGTCACTGGCTTGAGTAAGGGATCACTCGCTCTGCTGTCACCCCCTGGTCAAGGCACATATGAGAAAGCAATCAATGAACAACTAAGGTGCCGCAATGAAGAACTGATGCTTCTCATCTCTTTCCATTCCTGTCTGTCCCTCCTTCTCCCCCCACTAAAAAAAGTAAATTACTCAGAAGTGCCAAAATAAATACCTATACAAGAATTTTCCCTGCATTATATGTTCAATGCCTATAGCTTTTTATTGATACTCTTTTTGTATGGAACTACATACATTTAGCAAGCCTAAAATACAGGTGAATTTTTTTTTTCAAATTTAGGAAAACACTATTTTTCTACTACTGATGTCTTCTATGCTAAATCTGACCTTCTGATATTATATGAAGTAGCCAACTTTGAAAGCCCTTATCAGAGATCATTTTAATGGCAAAAGGAAAGTCTTTGGCTGTTTTTTCTAATGCTTTTGCTTAGATTGTTACTCTTCACACTAATGGCAAAGACTAAAATCAAGCAAAATAAAACTGCAATTCCTTCAGGTTTCTCTCTTCATTTATATTTTAGCTACTAAGGTCACTAAAATTGTTAAGATAATGGCAATTCAGATAACTATTAACTTGCCTGCTAAAAGGTGCACAGAGCCTTCAGGGGTAGTTATGTGCCCACACATACATGTGTACTCAGGCATCAGTCTATACAATGCCTACACTGCAAAGACTACAGAATGATACTGAAGTTTGTTAGAATATTTGACCTGCCTTTCTCTGTAACAGCTTGGAAAGTAACAAACTATAAGCAAATAAAATGAACTATCACTAGAAATAGTCCCCTAAGCCTGACTTACCTAAAGTCTTTGTATTTGCCAGGAGAGCTTCCTCATAGGACAGTATGTAGTAAAGCACCAGAAGCTGTGCTGTGATACTGAAACGCTGAGTAAGGCGGACATTGTCACTCTGGAGAGAACAGAAATGCTTTAAAATCATGTTCAAACACAATGGTGCGTTTTTTATAGCAAAAGCATTCTAAGTAGACTATTCAGTGTTGCTGCTACCAAGCTCTAGCTCAAATAAAATGGGAGAAGCAATGCTGTTTGTATTACTCAAAGAGACAACTTGAAGTTTAAATTAAATTTTAGATGGCACAGGAGATGAAAGGCAACATATTTTAACAGTCTCTAATGTCAAAAAAAAAAAATAGGCCCTGGCCGGTTGGCTCAGTGGTAGAGCGTCAGCCTGGTGTGCAGAAGTCCTGGGTTCGATTCCCAGCCAGGGCACACAGGAGAAGCGCCCATCTGCTTCTCCACCCCTCCCCTTCTCCTTCCTCTCTGTCTCTCTCTTCCCCTCCCACAGCGAGGCTCCATTGGAGCAAAGATGGCCCGGGCACTGGGGATGGCTCCTTGGCCTCTGCCCCAGGCGCTAGAGTGGCTCTGTCCCGACAGAGCGATGCCCCGGAGGGGCAGAGCATCGCCCCCTGGTGGGCAGAGCGTCGCCCCCTGGTGGGCGAGCCGGATGGATCCCGGTCGGGTGCATGCGGGAGTCTGTCTGTCTATCCCCGTTTCCAGCTTCAGAAAAATACAAATAAATAAATAAATAATAAATAAATAAAAGACTTCAGCTGTCACTCAATAGAAATCCATGAGGCTGCTTCTGAAAAATGCTTATAGGAGTCTCAAGTATTAACTGAAAGTACTATAAAGAAAATAACTCCTAATAAAGGAGTTAAATTAAATTAAATTATTTGTGAATCATGCAACTATTTTTCTTTCTAAAAAAATGGAAAAAGTATTTTCTCCAAATTCTCCATAAATGAAGCTAGATATATCTTAAGACTACTCACAGGAAGCTAAACAAACCTGTGTTGAATGTGTTTAAATGTCACATAGTCCTCTGATAAACAATCTCCAGGGTACTCCTTAGACTTTAAAGGGAAGCTTTTGTCTTTCTTTCTTTTATTTTTTAACTGATTTTATTAGAGGGACACTAGTTAACACAAATGTACAGGTTTCAGGTGCTCCATTCTACAACACATCAGGGTACACTGTATTGTGTTCACCCCACCCCATGTCAAGTCTTTGTCCACCTCCATTTATCCCTCTACATCTTCCTTCACCTCCCCCCACCCCAACAGTCACCACATTGTTATTCATGTCCTTAAGTTTTCTTCTCCTTGTCCTTTTTTTGCTAAGAATTCTTCAAAAAACACCTCTTCAACGAACTACTTGGAACTATTGATAATATCATTTTTAAATTTGTATAAGTATTCTAAAGAAATTTAATCCCATTTTAAATTCAGAACCACCTAGAAGTCCTCTAATAATCAGTAAAAACATATATATGGAATAAGTCAAACTAAAAGAAAAATAAGTTAATTAATATTTTAAAAAATCACTATTTTACCCCAGTGACTCCTTGGAAAATATTGAGTATCTCCTGTTCTGTGACTGGCTGATTTGTGGCTTCTGGATTAGATTTAGATGCAGGAGTAAGTACAGAATTTATGTACACATCAATCAGAGGTAGCAACTGAGGATGGAGTGGGGTGGAGGTTTCACACAGCTGTCTATAAATCCAGTCCTAAAAAAAACAAAGGCTATAGGTAGTAAATCAATTATGACAATAAGAAAAAGTAAAAGTGTAAAAGGACACACAATTTTTACATGATTTATGTAAGCAGTAAAACTATTAACTTTTAGCAGTTAGAAATATATTGTCTGATTTCACACTGTCTTTGATTTAAAAATATGAACTACTTTTATATCTTGTCTGAGTGGTGGTAGTGCAGTGGATAGAGCATAACCTGAAACACTGAAGTTCCTGGTTCAAAACCCTAAGGTCACCAGCATGAGTGTGGGCTTGCCAGCTTGAGTGTGAGCTTGCTGGCTTCAGCAAGGGGTCACTGGCTTGGCTTGAGACCCCCAGTCAAAGCATGTATGAGAAGCAATCAATGAACAACCCAAGTAAAGCAACTATGAGTTGATGCTTCTAATCACTCCCCTTCCTCTCTCTCTCCCTTCCTGTCTCCCTCTCTCAAATTAATAAAAAAAAGTTATGAACTTTTTATATCTTGAGAATATTGTCCAGTGGAAGATAAATCTAAAATGATATGTTTGGGTTTTTGAATTTTAATTTTTTTTTCATTTCATTTATTGATTTTAGAGAGAGAAAAGTGAGAAACGGGGTGGGGAGAGGAGTGGTAAGCATCCACTCGTAGTAGTTGCTACTCATATGTGCCCTAACTGGGCAAGCCCAGTGTTTCAAACTGGCAACCTCAGCATTCCAGATCACACTCTATCCACTGCGCCACCGCAGGTTTTTAATGTATTAGTTTTTATACAGTAGGATAAAAATTCAAGTCCCTGCTATACCTGTATTTAAAGCAATCTATGTGTTGTTGTAGAAAAGTTTAGGAAGAGGAATAGTTCTTCACAGCAAACTCTCAGATAGATTAAGAAAGTGGCTTTCACCTGGCCAATTGTCTCAGCAGTAGAATGTCGACCCAGCATTTCCCGGGTTCGATTCCTGGTCAGGGCACAAGGAGAAGCAACCATCTGTTTCTCTACCCCCTCCCCCTCTCCTTTCTCTCTCTTTCTATCTCTCTCTTCCCCTCCCACAGCCATGGCTCAGTTGGAACAAGCTGGCCCCAGGTGCTGAGGATGGCTCCATGGCCTCACCTGAGGCAATAAAATAGCTCGGTTACCGACTAACAGAGCAATGGCCCCAAATGGGCAGAGCACTGACCCACAGGGGGCTTGCTGGGTGGATCCCAGTCAGGGCACATGCGGAAGTCTGTCTCTCTGACTCTCCACTTCTCACTTAAAGAAAATGGCTTTGACAACCACTTATGGGAAATCATCCCTTAAATATCTTCACAGATTGAGGACATGTAGAAATGCTGGGTGTGTGCCTGACTAGGAGGTGGCACAGTGGATAGAGCGTCAGATTGGGACACAGAGGACCCAGATTTGAAACCCCGAGGTCGCTGGTTTGAGCCCTAGCTCATCCAGCTTGAACACAGAGTCACTGGCTTGAGCGTGGGATCAAAGACATGACCCCATGGTCACTGGCTTGAGCTCAGAGGTCGCTGACTTGAACCCAAGGTTGCTGGCTTGAGCAAGGGGTTACTTGTTCTGCTGGAGCCCCCCGGTCAAGGCACATATGAGATAGCAATCAATGAACAACTAAGGTGCCTCAACGAAAAATTGATGCTGGCCCTGGCCGGTTGGCTCAGTGGTAGAGCGTCGGCCTGGCATGCGGAAGTCCTGGGTTTGATTCCCGGCCAGGGCACACAGGAGAGGCCCCCATCTGCTTCTCCACCCCTCCTCCTCTCCTTCCTCTCTGTCTCTCTCTTCCCCTCCCGCAGCCGAGGCTCCATTGGAGCAAAAGATGGCCTGGGCGCTGGGGATGACTCCTTGGTCTCTGCCCCAGGTGCTGGAGTGGCTCTGGTCGCGACAGAGCGACGCCCCGGAAGGGCAGAGCATCGCCCCTGGTGGGCGTGCCGAGTGGATCCCAGTCAGGTGCATGCGGGAGTCTGTCTGACTGCCTCCCCGTTTCCAGCTTCAGAAAAATACAAAAAAAAAAAAAAAAAGAAAAATTGATGCTTCTCAGCTCTCTCCCTTCTTGTCTGTCCCTATCTGTCCCTCTCTCTCTGTCACAAAAAAAAAGAAAAAGAAAGAAATGCTGGGTGTGCATTTAGACTCTTAATTCTTATCTCTTTCACTTGCTAAAAATATGAAATAGAAGACACCATGCAGCTAGAAATTAACCTCACTAAATCATAAAAACAAGGATAATTAAAAGGGACAGATCAATGTATATACTCTTCATTGTTGTTTGTAAAAAAAGAACCTCTACGTCTAGAGCCTGACCAGGCGGTGGTACAGTGGATAGAGCATCAGACTGGGATGCAGAGGACTCAGGTTCGAGACCCCGAGGTCACCAGCTTGAGCACAGGCTCAACTGGTTTGAGCAGAAGCCTACCAGCTTGAACCCAAGGTCGCTGGGTCCAACAAGGGGTTACTCGGTCTGCTGAAGGCCTGAGGTCAAGGCACATATGAGAAAGCAATCAATGAACAACTAAGGTGGTGTTGCAACGTGCAATGAAAAACTAATGATTGATGCTTCTCATCTCTCTCCGTTCCTGTCTGTCTGTCCCTGTCTATCCCTCTCTCTGACTCACTCTCTGTCTCTGTAATAAATAAATAAATAAATAAATAAAAAAGAACCTCTAGAAAAGATTCAGACAGATTTCATTACCTCCTGGGATTCAGGCTTTTCTCTAGAGGACCTTTCAATTGTTTGATATAGCCAACTATAACAAATTAAAAACATCAAAATATGTACAGGTTAGGTATTAGGTATCCTTGTGACAAATACACAAATGCTGGTTATGGATAACTACCAACTTTCTCAGTTTCGGAAACAGAACCAAACTATAGAAAATGGCAATATCTTATTGAGGCTTAATGAAATAGTTATATGCCATTCTTGAGAATATAAACAAATTAGTAACACTGTATATTTTGTAAATAACTGAGTGATATCTAAAATAAAGCTACTAATTACTGTAACTATATAAATGACTAGTAACTAGACATATTTCATACATAAAGCCCATAGTAAAGGCTTAAACACTGAACTACACCTGGGGGGGAAAAAAAGAATTAACTTAGGTTGTAGCTCAACATATGTACCCTGATTTATCAATGTCACTGCATTAAATTTAATTTAAAAAAAAGAAGAAAAAAACTTAGGTTGTAGCTCAAAATATAAATGTAAGGTCATACTTTTATTGACACTTTGTGCTTGGTAAAGGAACGACTCCTGAGAAGCTGGTAAATACAATGAATGGGCAAAAACCCAGTAATATTAGCACTCAAGTTGCTGGTGACAGGAACCCGAACTGCATGAGCTGTGACCACCTAAAAAGGAAAAATAGTATTAATACATATGATAGAACCAAACACAAAACTATTATGAAAGATGGACAATTAGCAGGTAGACTGTCCATACCTAATACAAATATGGTCCTTAGGAATAAATAAGAGAAACCCATTATTACATGATTTATTTTTGAACGATGAAGTAGCAGACACACAGATTATAATTATATAATCTGTGCTCAAGGACTTTGGGTAAGTCATTTTATCATGAGTCTAGTTGCCTCAAAAGGTTTTGTGAGGTGGACAAATTTTTTTGAAAAACATGAATTATAAAGGACTGCATAAATATAAACCAGAATTTTTACTGTTATTCTCATTGTGTCATGTAGAGACCTCTGTCTTTCAAAGACCCTCCCCAAAGTAGTCTTCTAGTTAGTTCAAATTAAAGACATGAAAGAGTCCTATGTCCTATGTGTGATTATTATGTGGGAGTGTATGTTCATTGAGGGGAGAAGGGAGACTTTGGTACAGAAATGAGAATTATCCTCAAAGAAACAACAATTATGGATCTAAGAGTATTTTCAAATATTTAATTTTTTTAAAGACATATATTTTTGTATTCTGAGATTTCACATAACAAATTAATTTGGAAATTAATTTTAAATTTTAGAATAGTCTCCTTCACTGAGAAAGTAAAATATCCTTGGGAATAAACATGGGAAAAGGTGCTGAGGCCAAATAAGATCATGTAGATACAAGATATTTAGCCTGACCAGGTGGTGGCGCAGTGGATAGAGCATTGAACTGGGATACAGAGGACCCAGGTCTGAAACCCCAAGGTTGCTGGCTTGAGCATGAGCTCACCAGCTTAAGTGCAGGTCGCTGGCTTGAGCGTGGGTTCACAGACATGCCCCCATGGTTGTTGGCTTGAGCCCATAGGTTACTACTGGCTTGAAGCCCAAGGTCGCTGGCTTGAGCAATGGGTCACTCGCTCTTCTGTAGCCCTCTGGTCAAGGCATATATGAGAAAGCAGTCAATGAACAACTAAGGAGCTGCAACAAAGAATTGATGCTTCTCATCCCTTTCCCTTCCTCTCTGTCTGTTCCTGTCTGTCCCTCTCTCTGTCTCTCTCTCTGCCTCTGACACACACACACAAAAAGAAATGAACCTTACAGCCTAAAGGGTTAATTAGGTTCCTATTTTATTTTCTTCTAACAAATCTAAATGATTACCCTATGTGAGATACCTAATATCAATATCTAAGAATATAGTAGTAACTATCCACTCAGTTCTCATGCTCTTGTATGTAGTAAGTAGCTTTAAAAGTAAATTTTAGCCTGACCAGGCAGTGGTACAGTGTATAGAGCATCAACCTGGGACGCTGAGGACCCAAGTTCAAAACCGCAAGGTTCCCAGCTTGAGCACGGGCTCATTCAGCTTGAGCACAGACTCACCAGCTTGAGCGTGGGGTTGCTAGTTTGAGCGTGGAATCAGACACATGACCCCATGGTCACTGGCTTGAGGCCAAAGGTTACTGGCTTGAAGCCCTAGGTCACTGGCTTGAGCAAGGGGTCATTGGCTTGGCTGGAGTCCCCTCACCCCAGTCAAGGCACATATAAGAAAACAATCCGTGAACAACTAAGGTGCCACTAACTACATATGAGTTGATACTTCTCATCTCATCTCTCTCTTCCTGTCTGTCTGTCTCTGTCCATCCCTCTCTTCTCTATAAAAAAAAAAGTAAATTTTAAATGAAATTATTCTTTACAGATGTTTCAAAGATTAAATAAATCATCATTGCAAACTAAAAAAGAATAGAAAAATACCTTAGTATTCTCTTAAACTAAGATATATAAGTTTCCCCCAAAGACTGCTATAAGAAAAAGTTAAAGAAGTACCTAAGAATAAAGTTAAAAAAAAATACCTGTTCAGTAAAAATTTCCTGCGTGAAAATAGTCTTCATCCTGCTCAGGGAGCTTGGCTTAATCACAATCTAAAATAACCAAAAAATTCCAACAGCATATAAAAATATATGAAGTATACTTTTCTCTGGTAAATTTATTATTTAAAATGACTGAGAGATAACATTAAAGTTCAAATACTCTATTTCAGAAGTGGTTTCTCAGACCCAACATGAAAATGAACCAACATATAAAAGGATTTAGTAAATACTATTATTGACATTTCTAGTCAGTGGGAAGAAGTTGATTATTCAATGAAGAGCGGTGGGTCAGTTACCTTTCTGGGGATACTTATAGCAAGTCCTCACTTAACATTGTTAATAGATTCTGCAACTTTAAGAGATATGACATATAGGGGTGGGCAAAAGTAGGCTTCCAGTTGTAAGTTTACAAAACAATTTATTCTTGTGTTTTATTTATTATTATTTTATTATTTGTCGTCTTTGTAAACCTACTTTTGACAAATAATAAAATAATAATAAATAAAACACAAGAATAAATTGTTTTGTAAACTTACAACTGGAAGCCTACTTTTGCCCAACCCTGTATAATGAAACCAATTCTATCACAGGCTAATTGGCAATAACAAGAATTAGGTTCCCACAGCATCCCTAACAAAATGACATTGAATAATACAGCAGTATGAGACCAGCTATGTACTTGCACACATGATACTACACCCAAAATAAACTTCAAATGTATTAAAGGTTTAAATGTAAAACATGAAGTAATAAAAACACTGGAAGAAAATATAGATGACCATTTCTATAAACCTGAGGAAAGAAAAACCTTTCTAAGCATAACAGCAAAGTAAAAACCACAAAAGAAATAATGTACTACATACAAAAACAAATAATAATAATTTCCACATGGCAAAAACAATTGGGAAAAATCAATGGCAACGTAGTGGACTTCTCCACTTTTAAAGACACTAAGGATTATAAAATACATTGCTGATTTAATAGTAGCTTTTAGGAACAAAGGGGGGAAACACTACCACATTAACATGACCCATCAACTGTAAAATGAATCATCTCAATTCAATATTGGGTAAAATGTGTCTTTAAATCAATGAAATACAATATTTACGCAAAAGGCCCTTTTGAATCAGTGAAATAAAGAAATAAATCATAAAAATCCCTAGAGAAAAACTGGAACAATGATAAGTCTTTCACAAAACAAATCTGCCAAAACACATAAATTTTAAAAATTATATAAAAAAAAAAAAAAAAAAACCAAACCCACTGTAAACTATAACAATAACAATAAAAACTATAGTTTCAGCCTGACTGGGCAGTGGTGCAGTGGACAGAGCGTGAAACTGGGATGTGGAGGACCCAGGTACGAGACCCCGAGCTTACCAGCTTGAGCGCGGGCTCATCTGGTTTGAGCAAAGCTCACCAGCTTGGACCCAAGGTCGCTGGCTCGAGCAAGGGGTTACTCGGTCTGCTGAAGGCCGGTGGTCAAGGCACATATGAGAAAGCAGTCAATGAACAACTAAGGTGTCGCAACAAAAAACTGATGATCGATACTTCTCATCTCTCCGTTCCTGTCTGTTTGTCCCTATCTATCTCTCTGACTCTCTCTGTCTCTGTAAAAAAACAAAAAAAAAAAAAAAGAAAAGAAAAACAAAAAAACTATAGTTTCACTAGTAATCAAAGAAATGTAAAATAAGTGAGATCTTTTTTTATCAATCAAATTTCAGTGATGCCAGTGATGGTGAGAATACAGCAATCTAGGCACTCTCAGTTACTAATGAAAACAGTTACACTACCATTATCTTCCTGGAAGAAAAACTGGCAATACTCATTAAATACCTCAACATCTCCCGGCCAGGGCACACAGGAGAAGCGCCCATTTGCTTCTCCACCCCTCCGCCGCGCTTTCCTCTCTGTCTCTCTCTTCCCCTCCCGCAGCCAAGGCCCCATTGGAGCAAAGATGGCCCGGGCGCTGGGGATGGCTCTGTGGCCTCTGCCCCAGGCGCTAGAGTGGCTCTAGTCGCAACATGGCGACGCCCAGGATGGGCAGAGCATCGCCCCCTGGTGGGCAGAGCGTGGTCGGGCGCATGCGGGAGTCTATCTGACTGTCTCTCCCTGTTTCCAGCTTCAGAAAAATGAAAAGAAAAAAAAAAAAATACCTCAACATCATCATACTCTTTTACTTAGTAACTGCCTCCTAGAACTTTAAGGAAATAACCCAAAAACCATCTGAAGATACACGTGTGAGTACCGGTGTATATATTTACATAATAAGGTTTTTTAGCTAAGCATTTCTCCAAAATTGGAAAATTTACATGAAGAAAGGATCCATTAAGAAAGTCATGATTGGTCCATATGATGGACTTCTGCAGTCCACTGAAAATTATACTGTATTAGAATATTTGATATGAGAAAATGCTCATCATATATTGCTAAGTTCTTTAAAATTGCAAAATATGTATGTCAATTTAAAGAAGGAACAAAGAATGTTAATAGTATATTTGATATCTCTGAAATGCAATTACATTTTTTCCTTTTTTCTGTGTTTTCCAAGCTTCTATATTGAACATCTATTATTCTAGTAAATAAAAGTTTTCACAATGTAATTCTTTCTAAAATTTCCTGATAAAATTTCAAACTATTAAACTATAATTACTTCAAAATGAAACTCTATGTACTTTACACTACAAGAAAGTGCCCATCTTAGAAACACCTTCTTTCCAATTAAAAGAAAATTACCTTCATCCCCAAAGTGGAACAGACCAAGTCAATGATAGCACTAAGCTGGTTGCTATGAAAGTACATAGCGACCAATAACAACATCTCCCCAAAAGAAGCAGAAACGCCTGAAGTACTGTTGAAAAAGAAAAGAAAATATGAATTTCCAAGCAGAGGGTAAGAAAAATTTTCTCAGCTAACTGAAACAAAGGAAGTCATCTTACCTCTCAAAATAAGCTTCTTCTTTTATCATCCAACTTAGCCACACCACCATGAGCTGCTCCTGTTCAGGGGTACTATATAAAATACACCAGAATGTCACTGGTTTAACACATACATACTAGCAAAAGAGTAAGAAAGCATTCTGAAATTATTTTTGGTAGAAATTATTTTTCCCTTCCCCATTTTGAAATATTCATTCAAATTAATACCTTGTTCAACTGACCACTGTCACTGAGATAGGAAATAGTTCTCGAAATGAAAAATAAGGACTTATGCTTTTCTTCAAGACTGTAAATAGTTGGCCCTGCCCAGTGGGCTCAGTGGATAGAGTGCCAGCCTGGCGAGTGGATGTCCCAGGTTTGACCCCCAGTCAGAGTACACATGAGAAGCAACCATCTGCTTCTCTCCCTCCCTCCTCCCTTTCTCCCTTCTCCCCTCTTGCAGCCAGTGACTCTGTTGGTTTGAGTGTCAGCCTCAAGCACTGGGTATATAGTACTTCCCCATGTATAAGACGCTCACATATAAGACGCACCTTAATTTTGGGGCCTGAAATTTGAAAATAAATGTATTATATAATGTTACTGAACTCAAGTTTTATTCATCATAAAATTCATTCAACTCCTCATCACTGTCAAAACTCCCATCCATTAGCTTGTCTTCATCTGTGTCTGATAACGAATCACTGTCTTCATATATTGCCTCGTCCTCAGTTCCACTATGGCATTTGAAATGTCACAATCACTGTATAAGATGCATCCAGTTTTTAGACCCCAAAGTTTTCCGAAAAGGGTGTGTCTTATACAGGGGGAAATACAGTATCTCGATTGATCCGAGAGCTTAGGCCCCAGATGGGGTTGCCTAGTTTGGATCCCAGTTGAGGAGCACGCGGGAGTCTGTATCTCTATCTCCCCTCCTCTCACTTAAAAGAAAGCAACGTCTCTAGTAAGGTACCTGACGAGTGTAGAAAAGGCCAGCAGCATGCAAAAGGAAAGTGAGACAAAGCGAACCCCGGCGGGGGTAGCAGGAGGACGGCTTGTCATCAACTGCAGCAATTGTTCGGCTTCTTCCTCAGTTGGTCTAAGAAGGAACACATTATTACACATTACTTTTTTTAGTTGAGGAAAGGAGAAAGAAAAAGGGACCTCCCAACACTTTAACCATTCAGATACAAATTTTAAGCTATGTAATAATGCCTCGCTATTTATAAAATCTTTAACATCTTAAGTTGTCAAAAGCAAAACTGTTGAGTTTACAACCAGTGTTCTTGCTCAGACACAAATACAGGTATTGCTCATTTTGCACGAAGGTGTGGAAGCCTAAAAATATCCATTCAGCTGAAACTACGCATTGCAATCTTTAAAATCAATACGGAATATTTCATCTGTTCCATGACTTAAATTTTTTTCTCAAAACATTAAAACTTTGTCAGTTATAATGCAGAGGGAAATAAAAATATAGTAAAACTAATGTTTATATAACAGTCTATTTTGAAAATATTAGACTCATTGGGAATAAAAATGTTTTCATTGTAAAAAAAAAAAAAACACTATCAATAGTCGTTTGAGCCTGACCAGGTGGACAGAGCATCAACCTGAGATGCTGAGGACCCAGGTTTGAAACACCAACGTCCCCAGCTTGAGCACAGGCTCATCCAGCTTGAGCGATAGGCTCACCAACTTGAGCGCATGGTCTCTGGCTTGAGCGTGGGATCATACACATGACCCTATGGTTGCTGGCTTGAGCCCAAAGGTTGCTGGCCTGAACAAGGGATCATTGGCTCAGCTGGAGACCTGAGGTCAAGGCACATATGAGAAAGTAATCAATAAATAATTAAAGTGCCACAACCACAAGTTGATGCTTCTCATCTGTCTATCTGTCTCTCTCTCAAAAAAACCAAAAAAACTCTGAAAGCCTGTCTTCTTCTCATTGTATAACTTACAGTACAAAGTGAATGCCTTTTCTAAGCATTGATAAACCATCATATCCCCTAAGTTTGTATCAGCTTCCAGAATTTTACGCTTTGTGCTTTCAGTCTTGAAATATCTGAGAGTTCTTTTATGAAGGTTTTTGCCAGCATTACTTCCTCCGAAACGTCTTCATCCTTTTTGTCACAATGACTTTCCTCATTTATGTTGACAAGTTCATCTCTACTAAGTTCATCTAGTTACATATCTAGGCTCTCTCAAATCGCAACAGTGCCAACATTCTCATAAATCAGCTATTTTTTTTTTTTTTTTTTGTATTTTTCTGAAGCTGGAAATGAGGAGAGACAGTCAGACAGACTCCCGCATGCGCCCGACCTGGATCCACCCAGAACGCCCACCAGGGGCGGATGCTCTGCCCACCAGGGGGCGTCGCTCTGCCGAGACCAGAGCCACTCTAGCGCCTGGGGCAGAGGCCAAGGAGCCATCCCCAGCACCCGGGCCATCTTTGCTCCAATGGAGCCTTGGTTGCGGGAGAGGAAGAGAGAGACAGAGAGGAAGGAGGGGGGGGGGTGGAGAAGCAAATGGGCGCTTCTCCTATGTGCCCTGGCCGGGAATCGAACCCAGGTCCCCCGCACGCCAGGCCGACACTCTACCGCTGAGCCAACCGGCCAGGGCCAATCAGCTATTTCTTCTACTTACATTTGGTTCAAATACCAGTCCCAGCATTATCACTTTCTGTTTCTTTGCTTCACTTTCGTTTGTTTGTTGTTGTTTTTTAGAAAGGAGAGAGAGAGAGACAGAGAGAGAGAGGAGAGAAAGACCAAGAGAGAGAGAAGGGGGAGGAGCAGGAAGCATCAACTCCCATATGTGCCTTGACCAGGCTAGCCCAGGGTTTCGAACCAGCGACCTCAGCATTTCCAGGTCGACGCTTTATCTACTGCGCCACCACAGGTCAGGCCGCTTCACTTTCATTTTTATGGCTAATTCCCTTTTCAGTTAATTATTTTTGTAAAATGTCACATGGATTTATCACTGAGAGATGAGACAATACAATTACCCATTTTGCTGTCTATTCATAAACTGATAATAGATGTAACTGGCCACTGATTGTGACGTGCATGTTAATTTACACAGTGATCTGTGGCTTAACGAGCTCTCAGCAAAGTTGGTACTTATACAATTACCACAATTATATGGTTAATGTATTGTGGTAACTGATACATTACATGTTGAGGAAGTGTCAATATTTAACTAAACACGGGTAACTGAAATTCATACATATCAAAGACATACAAAGTGAGGACTGTGTAAAAAAGTTGAGGACATTCTTTAAAAAGATATAGTGCACTGTCCCAATAATGAACTTTGTGTTTAATAACCATATCATATCAATTATAAACAATTTATGATCTTGCCTGACTGGGCGGTGGCGCAGTGGATAGAGCATCGGACTGGGATGCTGAGGACCCAGGTTCGAGACCCCAAGGTCGCCAGCTTGAGCGAGGGCTCATCTGGTTTGAGCAAAATCTCACCAGCTTGAGCCCAAGGTCGCTGGCTCGAGCAAGGGGTTACTCAGTCTGCGGAAGGCCCGCGGTCAGGGCACATATGGGAGAGCAGTCGATGAACAATTAAGGTGTTGCAATGCACAACAAAAAAACTAATGATTGATGCTTCTCATCTCTCCGTTCCTGTCTGTCTGTCCCTGTCTATCCCTCTCTCTGACTCTCTCTCTGTCTCTGTAAAATAAAATAAAATAAACAAAAAAAACCAATTTATGATCTTAGCTATAATAGGAAACATAGGAGAGATTTCCTTCAACTAGCTGCACCGGCTAGGTAAAGAATCTCTCACAGATCATTCATTACACTCAGGTTAAGCCACGGTGAAATCAAAGGTTTCTTAAACTGCTTTGGTCCATTCTATATAAACATAATTATATTTACAATCACACCAAAATAGATAGATACATCCCAGGTAGGGATATCTGCCTTAGGTCTTCATTCTTCATATAAGCCAGCCCACTAACCTAAACCCAATAGAAAACCTAAATCCTCAGAATAAAAGGCCATTGGCTCACTTTCTTGGGATTAGAAACAAGAAAGTAAAATGATAAAAAGGTAAATATCAAATTATTGAATACTTGAGTCCAGCGATCCCCATCAAAGCACAGTACAGACGTAAGAGTGCACTGGCTTTCACAACATGCTCTTCTTTCAGCCCCGAATACACAGACACATTGGGCTCGATCTCCACATCAGCTTCTTCCACAATGCGGGTACTTCTTACTGTGGGAAGAATGCCCATCAACTCCAGAAGAAGCTGCCTTCTCATTTGCCAAAGGACAGAACTACTGGTCTCTCTTTTTCTCTGTAAGAAATATGAACCACAGAAAGAAGAAAGCATGGAGCACTTAGTAAGAAAATGGTAGCTCACACAAAGCTCCCCAGTTAAACACTTGAAATTGACCCATTTAGGGAGATTGTCATAAAGACAGAATCTCATTTTAACCAATCGAGCATACTCAAAATTTACTGGTTCATTTTAAGAATAGTCAACTTACCCTAATTTGGATTGGTTGTACAGAAAATACTAAAATCATTACAATTTGAGTTGTAAAGTATCATTTATATGGTACTTCAAATACATAATAACTAATGAAGACGTATGTGGTATTGTAGAAAGTGCTCATATTTTAGAGACATTAGATCAGGGGTCTCAAACTTGCGGCCTGCGGGCCGCATGCGGCCCGCCGAACAATTTTGTGCGGCCCGCAGACTAATCCACGAAAACTAGTCTGCGGGCCGCACAAAATTGTTCGGCAGGCCGTGAGTTTGAGACTCCTGCAGTTCTACTAATTAAGTACTTTTAGGTGTACTAGTTATCTTGTCTGAACCCAAATTTCCTTAATAACAAGGAAATTAATATTTTATTAACAATATTTAACTTCCAGGGCTGTTGTAAATTAAGAGTTTATAAGTTTATCACCTGCACAGTTTTTCAGGCACAGATAGTATCTTAGCCATCTCTTACTCGGAAGGACCTATTGTTGTGCCTGACATACAACAAGCACTCACTATCTGTTTAATAGAAGAATGAATGAACAAACAGATAATACATATGAAAGCAGTTCTAAACTGTAAAGGACTAGGCCAGTGGTTCTCAAAGTGTGTGCCAGGGCACACTGGCACACCTTAGAAGATTTCCAGGTGTGCCCTATGGTGTTCCAGAGAAATATGTGCCTGTTGGGGATGAAAAACCCAACAAGGTTTCTGGAGTTTAGATTTTTGGGGGGACAGAGGTGTGGGGAATTGGCTGTAAGCTGACAGTCTGCCCAACCCCCCACCTCACTTGCCTGATTAGGTTGCAAAAGGCTGTTAAGCTGTGGTGCTGGATTGTTTACACTACCCCCCATGTTCCCCGGAAAGACTGGAGGCAAGTTTCTTCTATCCTTTGTTTGGTGAAAAGTTAAGATGGTAAGTATGGTGGGGGTTCTGGATTGATGATTAAACATAAGAAATTGTCTCTTGAAGCCTTTTGGATTTCTATAAAAGAAGAATATGTGGCAATATCTAAAAAAGCTTTGAACATTTTACTACAATTTTCAACATCCTATTTATGTAAATTAGGATTTTCTACCCTCAACACAATTAAGAGTAAAAAGAGAAGAATTCTTCAATGTATTAATGAGGAAATGAGAGTTTGCCTTTCAAATATATGCCCAAACATTGAAGAAATCACTAGGACACATCAGGCTCATGTTTCTCATAAACACAAGAATGAAAAAAACACATTTGAACCAGGGCCTGCTGAATTTACTAAATCTTACTAAGAATGTATCTATATATATAAAAAGATAACTTTTTTGTTGTTTATTTTTTTGTATTTTACTGAAGTTGGAAACGGGAAGGCAGTCAGACAGACTCCCGCATGCACCCGACCAGGATCCACCTGGCATGCCCACCAGGGGACGATGCTCTGCCCATCAGAGGCGTTGCTCTGTTGCAACCAGAGCCATTCTAGCGCCTGAGGCAGAGGCCACAGAGCCATCCTCAGCGCCCAAGCCAACTTTGCTCCAATGGAGCATTGGCTGTGGGAGGGGAAGAGAGAGACAGAGAGGAAGGAGAGGGGGAGGGGTGGAGAAGCAGATGGGCACTTCTCCTGTGTGCTCTGGCCGGGAATCGAACCTGGGACTCCTGCACGCCAGGCCAATGCTCTACCACTGAGCCAACCGGCCAGGGCCTTGTTTTTTTTTTTGTAACCTCTCTTTTATACAAATTCTAAAAACCATAACTCAAAAAATGTAACATAAAAATGTTTTTTAATGTCAGAATAAATTTAATTTTTTTGTATTTATTTCATTTAATTACCATAAAAGCATGCTTTATATTTTTTTCTTTAATATCTGACTTAATTATTATAACATATTTCTCAGAAATTTGTATATAGTGCACCTACAATTATTTGTAGGATTTTAATTGCGCCCCTACTTCAAAAAGTTTGAGAACCACTGGACTAGGCAAATGTTAGCTATTACTTTTATAGTGTTTCCACATAAATGATAAACCTGCTCTAATAATAACATTAAGTTCAAATGAGAATTTATTGCACATAAAGGACAGTAAATAGAAGATAAGCATAGAAAGTGCTTTAGCATGCTGAATGACATATAGAAAGTACACAATAAATGTTAACTTCCTTTTAAAAAGCAAAGCTTAAAACTTTTTCAAATGGGCTAAAAATAAAGCAGAACATGGATACAGAACTTATGTGATAACCTAATGCAGCAGTTCTCATGAGTCTAACCTGGAACCCTGGAGATTCTCACACATTTTCAGGGAGTCCAAAAGGTCAAGAATATGTCCTCAGTAATACTAAGACATTATCAGCCATTTTTACTATTGTTTTTTCACAATGGTACAGTGCAGTTTTCCAAAGGCTTCTTTAAGCCAAACATTAAAGATTTGCAAAAAATGTAAAATACCACCACTCTTCTCACTATATATTTTTTTGTTTTAGAAATACGGCTATTTTTCATTAAAAATATGTTATGTTCACACTTAGGATTATTATTACTTTTACACCTGATCTTAGCCAAAAAGCCAAGAATCAATGGATGGTTATTATTTTTAAATAAATTAATATTTCAACTATTTCAGTCACTTCTAATATGGTAAATATCAATAGATACAAGTACACAGGCCCTGGCCGGTTGGCTCAGTGGTAGAGCATCGGCCTGGCGTGCAGGAGTCATGGGTTCGATTCCCGGCCAGGGCACACAGGAGAAGCACCCATCTACTTCTCCACCTCTCCCCCTCTCCTTCCTCTCTGTCTCTCTCTTCCCCTCCTGCAGCCAAGGCTCCACTGGAGCAAAAGTTGGCCCGGGCACTGAGGATGGCTCTGTGGCCTCTGCCTCAGGCGCTAGAGTGGCCCTGGTTGCAACAGAGCATCGCCTCAGATGGGCAGAGCATTGTCCCCTGGTGGGCGTGCCGGGTGGATCCTGGTCGGGTGCATGCGGGAGTCTGTCTGACTGCGTTCCCGTTTCCAACTTCAGAAAAATAAAAAAATAAAAAAGTACATAAGGGAAGGTAAACTATTTTAGTTCTGTTACAAATTTAAGTCATCCAAGCCCCTGGATGGTTACCCCTATTGGGTAACCACAATAATTTTTTTTTTTTTTACTGTTAGGAGGGTCCTGAGGCTAAGAAGTTTGAGAACTATTGGTCTGATGACATCATTCTAAAAGTGTTTCTTCTCATCACTTCTTGGCATTTTGGCTAAGATCAAGTGTAGTATCTGTTCTTATTAGTTTTATAAAAGTGTTTCTCCCTCTTTTCTTAATTGCCAAAATATCCTGATCCTTAACCTATATCAGATATTTGTCCCTCACCTGCTGTCCATTTCGGATAAAAGTTCCAAACCAAGTCCGGACTTTTGCATTTGTTCCAAGAAGCAAACCACTAACAAAACAAACCAAGTCAGTCACTCCATCTTCACTAACTTCATTTTTAGTGTGATCCAATGTCAAAGCTACTCCAAGGCCAGGCAAGTGACATTCTTCCACCTAACACAGCAAAGAAAACAAATTGAACTCAGTATCCTATGGAAAAAGGCCAGGATGCTTCAGAATCTAAAGCCTCTAAAGTTTAGAACAGCAGTAGTCAACCTGGTCCCTACTGCCCACTAGTGGGCATTCCAGCTTTCATGGTGGGCGGTACCGGAGCAACCAAAGTATAAATAAAAAGATAGATGTAACTATAGTAAGTTGTTTTATAAAAATTTATTCTGCCAAACTTAGCAAAAATCCGACATAACGTACTTGGTACGAAATTATTATTATATGCTTTAACTTGCTGTAATTCTGCTTTAAAGTAAAGTTACTTCCCTACTTTATAAATCACCATTATTGTGAAACCGGTGGGTGGTTGGAAAATTTTACCACTAACAGAGATCCAAAAGTGGGCAGTATATATAAAAAGGTTGACTACCCCTGGTACCCAGAGAATAAGGTAATGTATTCAGTATATAATTATCATTTTCTACAAGATTCTAAAACCATCTTGAAAAAAGTTCTAGATCATAATATAAAGCCTTATGTTTCTTAAAATTAAGATCTCTTACCACCATGCCTCGGACCTTGAGGGCCTGAGAAGGATTCATTTTACATAAGAAGCGTAAGGCATCTGTCCTGCGCCTTCCTCCAACACTTTCTTCATCTTGTCGCTCTCCATTTTTGATCAGGCCCCTACAAACTGAACATTGAATACCCTTTATTACTTAAAAAAATTTTTTTCAGCCTTCAGAATCAAAAATGCATGCAGCTTAGACACTACAGAAAAAAGATTAGGGAACTTGAAAGCATAGCAATAGAAACTAGTCAAAATAAAACAAAGACTAAAAGAAACTTAAAACATTCATGGTGACCTGTGGGACAATATCAAAATAGTTAAACATACTTGTAATTAGAGTCCCAAAAAGAAAAAAGGAATAGAAGACAAAAATATTACTGCTCACAAAAAATTAGGGGATATTTCAAAATGAAGTGATAAAAAAAGAAGCATTTGATTTTTTTTATTAAATAAGAGCATCAGAAAATGATAAGTCAGATAAAATTGTTTGATTATGCAAATGAGATGCAAAACCAACTTTTTTTTTCAGATACAGAGAGAGAGAGTCAGAGAGACGGACAGACAGGGACAGAAAGACAGGAACAGAGAGATGAGAAGCATCAATCATTAGTTTTTCATTACGCATTGCAACACCTTGCTTTTCGATTGCTCTCTCATATGTGCCTTGACTGTGGGCCCTCAGCAGACTGAGTAACCCCTTGCTCGAGCCAGCGACCTTGGGTCCAAGCTGGTGAGCTCTTTGCTCAAACCAGATGAGCCCACACTCAAGCTAGTGCCCGCAGGGTCTCGAACCTGGGTCCTCGGTATCCCAGTCCAACGCTCTATCCACTGCACCACCGCCTGGTCAGGCGATCCCCTAATTTTTGTTAGCAGTGTATTTACAAATTTGATGAAAACTATACACCCAGAAACTCAATAAACTACAAGCAGGATAAATACAAAAAAATCATAACCAGATACATCATAATCAAATTTCTGAAAACCAGTAATTGAAAAGAAAACCATAAAAGTAGAAAGAAGAAATAAAGTAGCCAGAAGGGAAAAAAAACATGTACACAAGAATAGAGATAAAAATTACCACAGAGAATAGAATGACAACTTGAAAGAGCTAAAAGAGCCTGACCAGGTGGTGGCATAATAGATAAAGTGTCAGCCTGGTATGCTGAGGACCCAAGTTCAAAACTCCAAGGTCACCAGCTTGAGCACAGGCTCATCTGGCTTGAGCACAGGTTCACCAGCTTGAGTGCAGGCTCTCTGGCTTTAACATGGGATTGTAGATATGGCCCCATGGTCACTGGCTTGAGCCCAGGGGAGCTGTTCTGAGCAAGGGGTCACTGGTTCAGCTGGAGCCCAGTCAAGGTACATGAAAGCAATCAACTAAGGTGCCGCAACTATAAGTTTATGCTTCTCATCTCTCTCCTGTCTATCCCCCCCCCTCTCTGTTTCTTTTGCTAAGAGAGAGAGAGAAAGAACTAAAAGAAAATGTCATCTTACTATTTTATACCCAATGGCCTGACCAGGTAGTGGTGCAGTAGATAGAGCCGTGATGGCAAACCTTTTTATAAAAACCACCCACTTCTGCAGTGCTGGTCAACCTGGTCCCTCCTGCCCACTAGTGGAGTTCCAGCTTTCATGGTGGGCCGATGGCGGCGCCATCCGCTACCACCCACCATGAAAGCTGGAAGCCCACTAGTGGGCAGGAGGGACCAGGTTGACCAGCACTGCAAAAGTGGGTGGTTTTTATGAAAAGGTTCGCCATCACAGGGATAGCGCGTCAAACTGGGAAGCAGAGGACCCAGGTTCAAAACCCCAAGGTCGCTAGCTTGACTATGGGCTCATCTGGCTTGAGCATGGGCTCACCAGCTTGAGTGTGGGGTGGTTGGCTTAAGAGTGGGATCATAGACATGACCCCATGGTCACTGGCTTGAGCCCAAAGGTCGCTGACTTGAATTGCAAGGTCACTGGCTTGAGCCCAAAGGTCGCTGGCTTAAAGCCCAAGGTCACTGGCTCAAGCAAGGAGTCACTCACTCTGCTGTAGCCCCCCCAATCAAGGCACAAATGAGAAAGCAATCAGTGAATAACTAAGGTACCACAGAAAGAACTGATGCTTCTCATCTCTCTCCCTTCCTGTCTGTCTGTCCCTATCTGTCTCTCTCTCTGTCTCTCTCTGTCTCTGTCACACACACACAAAAAGTGAAATTAAATTAAAAAAATAAAAACTGGGGAAACTTGTTACCAGCAAACCTTAACTATAAGACATGTTTTAAAAAAAGTTCTTCAAGCTAAAAAACGGGGGGGGGGGGATTTTACCAGATGGAAATGTGGAGCTATAAAATAGGAATAAAGAGCACCATAGAATGGTAAATGTGAATAAAGAAAAAATGTTTTTCTGTTGTGTTTTATTTTTACTTACAGTTTTTAGTGAGAAGAGGGGAGATAGTGAGGCAGACTTCCACATGCGCCTCTGACTGGGATCCACCTGGCAACCCCATCTGGGGTTGATGCTCAAATACCAAGCTATTTTTAGTACCTGAGGCTGATATGCTCCAACAGAGCCATCCTCAGCACCCCAGGCCATGCTCGAGCCAATCAAGCCACTGGCTGCAGAAGAGGAGGAGAAAGGGCAGAGGAGAGGCAGATGGCCGCTTCTCCTGTGTGCCCTGACTGAGGATTGAACCCAGGACACCCATACGCCAGGCAAATGCTCTATCCACTGAGCCACTGGTCAGAAACCCACTGTGTTTTTAAAGTCTTTATAATACAATTAACTGTTCATAGCAAAAGTAGTAAAAATGTACTATGAGATTTATAACACATGTAGTAGTAAAATCTATAACAATGGCACAAAGGACAGGAGGGATAAAGAAGTATATTACATTATATGTGAAGAGGTATAAAATCATTTGAAAGTAGACTGCCACAAGTTAAATTTTTATTTATTTATTTTAGAGAGAGAGGAAGGGAAGAGAGAAGAAAGAGATAGGAACATCAATCTGTTCCTGTATGTGCCCTGACCAGGGATCAAACCGGCAAATTTTGTGCTTGGGCCTACACTCTGTCAACTGAATTATCTGGCCAGGACAGGCACAAGTTAAAGATGAATACTATAAATCCTATGAACATAAATAAATAAATGCAAAGAAAAAATGAAACAAAAAAGTATAGTTAATAAGACAGTGGTGAGATAAAATGGAATTGTAAGAAATTTCAATCCAAATAAAGGAAAAGAGAGAAAACAGAATAAGAAACAGCAAGATGACACATTTCAATCTAACCACCATGATAATCACATCAAATAATTAAAAAGGTAGAAAGTGCCACTAAACTTTCTTCAAAAAGACCTACCTGTCTGGCCCTGGCCGGTTGGCTCAGTGGTAGAGTGTCGGCCTGGCGTGCAGGAGTCCCAGGTTCGATTCCCGGCCAGGGCACACAGGAGAAGCGCCCATCTGCTTCTCCACCCCTCCCCCTCTCCTTCCTCTCTGTCTCTCTCTTTCCCTCCCGCAGCCGCCGAGGCTCCACTGGAGCAAAGTTGGCCCGGGCGCTGAGGATGGCTCTATGGCCTCTGCCTCAGGCGCTAGAATGGCTCTGGTTGCAACAGAGCAATGCCTCAGATGGGCAGAGCATCGCCCCCTGGCGGGCATGCTGGGTGGATCCCGGTCGGGCGCATGCGGGAGTCTGTCTGACTGCCTCCCGTTTCCAACTTCAGAAAAATACCAAAAACAAAACAAAACAAACACAAAAACAAAAGACCTACCTGTTTATAAAAAAACCCACCTACCAAAAACCCAACTTATATATAAAGACACAGATCAAAAATTTTAAACTGGAAAAAAATATAGACCTTGCAATACTAATTGCAAGAAAGCTGATATGGCTATATTAATATCAGATAAAGTAGACTTTTTTTAAATTTATTTATTGATTTTGGAGAGAGAGGAAAGGAGAAAGAGACAGAAACATCAATATGTTCCTGTATGTACTCTGACCAGAAATTGAACCCACAACCTTTGCATATCGCAACAATGCTAACCAACCAAGTTATATGGTCAGGGCCAGATAGCCTTTAAAACAGTGGTAGTCAACCTGGTCCCTACCGCCCACTAGTGAGCGTTCCAGCTTTCATGGTGGGAGGTAGCAGAGCAACCAAAGTATAAATAAAAAGATAGATTTAACTATAGTAAGTTGTTTTATAGATTTATTCTGCCAAACTTAGCGAAAATCTGACATAAAGTACTTGGTAAGTAATTATTATTATATGCTTTAACTTGCTGTTAACTCTGCTTTATAAATTTTATAAAGTAAAGTTACTTCCCTACTTTATAAATCACCATTACTACGGAACCAGTGGGCGTTTAGAAAATTTTACTACTAATAGAGATACAAAAGTGGGCAGTAGGTATAAAAAGGTTGACTACCCCTGCTTTAAAAGACGGAATATTACCAGGGATAAAAAAGGACATGTCATAATGAAAAAGAAAAAGGCTTGACCCAGGCTGGGTGACTAGATAGATATAGCATCCTCCCAGCACATCGATGTCATGGGTTTGATCCTCAGTTGGGGCACATACAAGAAACAACCAATGGTGCACAACTAAATAGAACTTAACAAGTTCATAATTTTCCCTCTTTCTCTCTCTCTCTCATCCCCTCTTTCCCTCTACTCCTTCCACTCTCTCTCTCTCAAATTAATGAAAAAAAATTTATTTATTTATTATTTTTATTTTTTTAATTTTTTTTTTACATAGACAGAGTGAGTCAGAGAGAGGGATAGACAGGGACAGATAGGAACGGAGAGAGATAAGCAGCATCAATCATTAGTTTTTCATTGCGACACCTTAGTTGCTCATTGATTGCTTTCTCATATGTGCCTTGACCGTGGGCCTTCAGCCGACTGAGTAACCCCTTGCTCAAGCCAGTGACCTTGGGTCCAAGCTGGTGAGCTTTGCTCAAACTGATGAGCCCACACTCAAGCTGGCGACCTCGGGGTCTCGAACCTGGGTTCTCCGCATCCCAGTTCGACACTCTATCCACTGAGCCACTGCCTGGTCAGGCAATGAAAAAACTATAAAAAAATAAAATAAAAGAAACCCTAACCTGTGGTGGCACAATGGATACTGTCAACCTGGAATGCTGAGGTCGCCGGTTTGAAACCCCAGGCCTGCCCAGTCAAGGCACACACAAAAAGCAGCTACTACGAGTTGATGTTTCCTACCCCCCATCTCTCTCTGTCTCTCCTCTTTCTAAAATCAATAAAGTCCTTTTTTTTATTAGATTTTACTTATTCATTTTAGAGAGAAAAGAGAGAGAAGGGGGAGGAACAGGAAGCATCAACTCCTATAATAAGTAAAATCAAAAAAAAAAAAGAGGGCCCTGGCCGGTTGGCTCAGTGGTAGAGCGTCGGCCTGGCGTGCAGAAGTCCCAGGTTCAATTCCCGGCCAGGGCACACAGGAGAAGCGCCCATCTGCTTCTCCACCCCTCCCCCTCTCCTTCCTCTCTGTCTCTCTCTTCCCCTCCCGCAGCGAGGCTCCATTGGAGCAAAGATGGCCCGGGCACTGGGGATGGCTCCTTGACCTCTGCCCCAGGCGCTAGAGTGGCTCTGGTCGCAACAGAGCGACGCCCCGGAGGGGCAGAGCATCGCCCCTGGTGGGCGTGCCGGGTGGATCCCGGTCAGGCGCATGCGGGAGTCTGTCTGACTGTCTCTCCCCGTTTCCAGCTTCAGAAAAATACAAAAAAAAAAAAAAAAAAAAAAAGGAAAAGAAAAAGGCTCAATTCATCAAAAAGATGTAATGGCCCAGGCCGGTTGGCTCAGCGGGAGAGCATCAGCCCAGCGTGTTAAAGATCCGGTTCAATTCCTGGCCAGAGCACAAAGGACAAGAGCCCATATGCTTCTCCACCCTTCCTCCCCCCCCTTTCTCTTTATCTCTCTCTTCCCCTCCCATAGCCAAGGCTCCATTGGAGCAAAGTTAGCCCGGGCACTGAGGATGGCTCCACAGCCTCTGGTTCAGGTTCTAGAATGGCTCTGATTGTAGCAGAGCAACACCCCAGAGGGGCCAAGCATTGCCCCCGGTGGACATGCTGGGTGGACCCCAGTGGGGCGCATGCGGGAGTCTGTCTCTCCAACTCCTCACTTCTCAGTTCAGAAAAATACAAAAAAAAAAAAATATATATATATAACAATCCAAAATGTACATGGGCCCAATAACAGCTTCAAAGTACATGAAACAAAAACAGACAAACTGAAAGAAGAAATACACAAATTCACAATTATGTCTGGAGATAACAACACCGTTCTTTCAGTTACTGATAGAACAAGAAGACAGAAAATCAGCAAGGACACAGCTTCCAAAGGGCTTTTACATATCATGAGATAGTCAATAAATCTCAGAAATATAAGGGAAATATTATCAACACCTCCATTTTACAGATGAGAAGTTAAGTATCCTGATGGAAATCACACAAAAAGTGATAACACCAGAAATTAGGACCCCAAGATCCAGTGTTTTTTCCTCCTTGGCTCCCACTTTGCAAATTACCATGCTCAGTAAGTGTTTTTATTTTTAAATCACTCAGACCCAAACAATAATCTTCAATTACTAGTAGTTTGAAATAGATGTGAAAATTTCAGTTAATTTTTCTCAATTTCTACCCTACACTTTTCTGGAAACTGATAGCAAGCAATAAGGACAAAGAACATTGACTGCTCTCTGGCTATTTCACAGATACACTGTATGTCTTCTCTCCCCTTTGCTCCCTGAGCATCGTGGTTATATCTTCTAATTTTTTAGTGTGTTTTACTATGCTATTAGAGCACAGGTGACTAAGGGCATAAAAAGTTTTCTTGCTATATACTCACTATACTTAAATTTTTCATCTCAAAACAATTTTAAAATCTCTAAACTGAATTTTCATATAATTAGTACTTACTAATAAACTTTCAAAAACAAAATCTCAAATGAAACCTCAAAAAGTTTCTTCTTAGCTCAAAATTCGTCCTTACATGCCCAAGTAAATTTTTTCAATATCCCGTTTAAAAAATATATTTACCTTCATTGAAACTATCAGGAACATTGGCCACCAACAGACACAAGAACCAGGAACCATTCCTAACATGTAGCAGGGCTTCAGCTACATCAACTATAGGAAGCAGGGAAGGGAGCTCTATGAGAAAATAAAAGCAATGTTATTACAAAGAACTGGTATTTCACTGTATTATATATACATTAAACATCTTTTGACATTTCAATGATGTCATTTAAAATCAATTAAGGCATTTTCTTTTAATAGTCTAGACCTCAATTGTCCAGCAGGACAGTCACTAACCACATGTCGCTATTTAAATTTAATTGAATTAAAAATAGTTCAGTTTCTCAGTCACATTAGTCACATTTCAAGTAACCCATAACTGTATTAGCACAACATAGAACATTGCGTCACTGCAGAGCTGGTCAAAGAGTTATTTCCATTAAAATCTTCTTTGCATATTTATGCCTTTTATTTATTTATTTATTGATTTTTTTACAGAGACAGAGAGAGAGTCAGAGAGAGGGATAAATAGGGATAGACAGACAAGAACGGAGAGAGATGAGAAGCATCAATCATCAGTTTTTCGTTGTGACTCCTTAGCTGTTCATTGACTGCTCTCTCATATGTGCCTTGACCGTGGGCCTTCAGCAGACCGAGTAATCGCTTGCTCATGCCAGCGACCTTGAGTCCAAGCTGTTGAGCTTTTTGCTCAAGCCAGATGAGCCCATGCTCAAGCTGGCGACCTCGGGGTCTCGAACTTGGGTCCTCTGCATCCCAGTCTGACGCTCTATCCACTGCGCCACCGCCTGGTCAGGCTATGCCTTTTATTTTTAACAATAGTATGTATACTACCTTATTAGTGAAGTCAAGTAGTCCACTGTGTGCAAATATAATACTGGGGAATAACGATTTTTACAAACAAAATTTTGAGCCATAGCTGGATAGCTCAGATGGTTAAAGCATCCTCCCAAAGTGTTTGCTGGTTTGATTCCTAGTCAGAGCACATACAGGAACAGATCAATGTTCCTATCTCTCTCTCTCTTTCTCACTCTCTCGCTAAAATCAATAAATAAATGTTTTTAAAAATAAATAAGTAAGGCCTGACCTGTGGTGGCGCAGTGGATAAAGCACTGACCTGGAACGCTGAGGTCGCCAGTTCAAAACCCTGGGCTTGGCCCTGGCCGGTTGGCTCAGCGGTAGAGCATCGGCCTGGTGTGCGGGGGACCCGGGTTCGATTCCCAGCCAGGGCACACAGGAGAAGCGCCCATTTGCTTCTCCACCCCCCCACCCCCTCCTTCCTCTCTGTCTCTCTCTTCCCCTCCCGCAGCCAAGGCTCCATTGGAGCAAAGATGGCCTGGGCGCTGGGGTGGCTCCTTGGCCTCTGCCCCAGGTGCTAGAGTGGCTCTGGTAGCCGCAGAGCGACGCCCCGGAGGGGCAGAGCATCACCCCCTGGTGGGCAGAGCGTCGCCCCTGGTGGGCGTGCCGGGTGGATCCCGGTCGGGCGCATGCGGGAGTCTGTCTGACTGTCTCTCCCCGTTTCCAGCTTCAGAAGAAAAAAAAAAAAAAAAAAAAACCCTGGGCTTGCCTGGTCAAGGCACATATGGGAGTTGATGCTTCCTGCTCCTCCCCCTCCACTCTCTTTCTTTCATTCTCTCTCTCTCCTCTCTATAAAAAAATGAATAAATAAAATCTAAAAAAAAAAAAATTTTTTTTAAATAAATAAGTAAAATGAAATCCTAAAAAAGGAAGTTAAAAAAAAGAGACCAGGACTCTTTGGGTGTTCAGGCAGAACTGGCTTTACTTGCAGGCATGGTCCCATCACCAGCCAGCACAGGGAGTTTGACTTACTCCGTGTTAAGCCTGAGCCAGGTCTCACACTCATTAGACAATCTGGTACCCCCGGACTTCCTGAGTCCCATGCTGGTGCCAGGCCCAGTGCAGACATCTGCTCTACACAGAGCTGTAATTCCAAACCACTGGGGACCCACGATCTGCCAGCCTCAGCCTCCCCAGGAGCTGGAATTACAGGTGCGCAGCCACCGAGTGAAACTGCTCTCCATCTTTAAATCTAATCAGAATATCTATTATCAGACTACTTCTAATTCCATCAGTCAAAGTTAATCATCTGAAATATGATATTTTATTTGGCTTGGCCGCTTGGGTCAGTGGTACAGTGTCAACCTCGCATGTGTAAGTCCCAGGTTCAATTCCTGTTCAGGGCACACAATAGAAGCAACTATATGCTTTTCCACCCCTCCCCTTTTACTCCATCCCCCTCACCCCCCAGCCATGGCTCATTAGAGGAAGTTGGCCCCAGGCACTGTGAATGGCACCATGGCCTCACCTCAGGTTGCCGAACAATGGAGCAACAGCCCCAGATGGGCAGAGTATCGCCCTGTAGGGGGCTTGCCAGGTAAATCCTGGTCGGGGTGCATGCGAGAGTCTGTCTCTCTGCCTCCCTGCCTCTCCCTTAATAATTAAATATTTTATTTTAAACCCCCTATGGGTATTGTTTTAACTTTTAACAAAACTGAGATTATATTCTATGTACCATTTTGCCCTTTACATTTTTTATTTTAATATACCGTGAACATTTTCCAAAATCATTAAAATTTCTTCAAATACACCATTTTAATGGCTGTGTAATATTCCATACTATGGAATATTATTTATTTATTTTTAAGAGAGACAGAGACAGAGAGAGGGACAGACAGGGCCAGACAGACAGGAAGGGAGAGAGATGAGAAGTATTAACTCATAGTTGTGTCACTTTAGTTGTTCATTGATTGCTTTCTCGTATGTGCCTTGACCAGAGGGCTCCAGCTGAGCCAGTGATCTCTTGCTCAAGCCAGCAACCTTGGGCTCAAGCCAGCAACCACAGGGTCATGCCCATCATCCCACACTCAAGTCAGTGAGCCCACGCTCAAGCTGGATAAACCTGGGCTCACACTGGTGACCTTGGGGTCTCAAACCTGGGGTCCAGACCGACGCTCTATCCACTGCACCACCACCTGGTCAGGTTGAAATATAATTTATTTAATCACTGACCTACTATTGGTCTTTTTTGATTTAAGCCTTAAGGTACATGCCAGGTTTATAAGTTATACAGTATCATTTAACAAAAAAACTATTTCTGGAATGTTTCTTAGCACTCATTACAGTACCTGCTTGTAAAATACAAAGTACATCTGCAGCTTCCTCCAAATAGACTGGACTCTCAAATAGCTCAGATGACTTGAAAAAAAATTCTCCACTGGATTCAGAAACCTCAATAAAAGAAAAAGAAAGACAAGATTAACTCTATTAATTTCAGTTAATTAATTAAATCCTTTACTAATTTTGTAATTATTTGTTAAATTTACACATCATCTTTTTTTTTAATGTTATAGCTACTATGCTTTTTTTTTATTTTTTTTAATTATTTATTCATTTTAGAGAGGAGAGGGAGAGACAGAGAGAGAGAGGAGAGAGAGAAGGGGGGCAGGAGCTGGAAGCATCAACTCCCATATGTGCCTTGACCAGGCAAGCCCAGGGTTTCGAACCGGCGACCTCAGCATTTCCAGATCGACGCTTTATTCACTGTGCCACCACAGGTCAGGTGACACAGCATTATCTCTTAATATGTCATTAATATATTGCATCAGAATATGCAAGATTCCATAAATTTTTAACCAATTTAACTGACTACCAGTCACATTAATTATTAATCAGATCTCTATATACTATCCTCATAAGTTGTAGCAGGAAATAATATAAAAAAACTATAAACCTAAAGCAGTATAACAAATATAAATTAATGATCAATACCAAATGAACTGCGAGAAAAACAGAGAGAATATTTAGGTCAACAAAAGTACCTACTAACTTTTTTGAAATTTTCGTAGTTTCATCAACACATTTCCCACATACTTTTTTTTAAAGAGTTTATTCAATATTTTTTTCCAGAGAGGAGAGAGAGAGAAAGAGAAAGGGAAGTAGGGAGAGAGAGAGAGAGAGAGAGAGAAGGGGGGAGGAGCAGGAAGTATCAACTCCCATATGTGCCCTGACCAGGCAAGCCCAGGGTTTCAAACCAGCGACCTCAGTATTCCAGGTCGACGCTTTATTTACTGTGCCACCACAGGTCAGGCAACACATTTCTCATATACTAAAAAGTGCTGAACTGAAATACTGGAAATAACCTGTAAGATAAAAATCACTTATTTACTTAGAGCCATCAAATGAGGTATTGAGAAAAAGATATAGGAAAAATATTAGTTGAAATTAAAGACTTTCAATACATTTAAAAATAAGTAGAAATAATTGTAATAGAAAGAAATTTTTTAAAGATTTGTAACATAGCTTAAAAACTATCTAAAAGTGATGAACCCTGCACCTTTTACCAAGTATTTTCTTTGAAAACAGAATTAGTTTTTTTCTCCACAATTTATAAAACTACACTTTTATTTATTATAAATTTACTGACCTTGAAATTTTAATAACTTTTCCTCTAAAATTCTAAAACTAATCTCAATTAAGTCTTATTATAAAGATCCAATTTAGTTAATTATATAATAGACCCCTCACATTAAAAAATTTAAAATTTAGAGTATCAATTAACCATAATTACTCAAAGGCCCATGACCTAAAATAATCTATTGTTTTGCTGACATGAGAAGTTGAAAAGCCTTCTTTACTTTACAGAAGCAATTCAGTCATCTAGTGAGTGAGGTTAACCAATGACCCTACATCCAGTTCAGCTTTGATACTCCCTACTCACTATTGTATTAAGAGGTAATTAATGCTCATTCATGTCTGAAGGAACTGTGTACATTTTTTTAGTTATATATCACTTCTCCCCCACCCAGGAAGTTAGAAGCGGGGAGGTAGACAAATAGACTCCTGCATGTGCCTGACCAGATCCACCCAGAATGCCCACCAGGGGGCAATGCTCTGCCAATCTGGGATGTTGCCCAATGCAGCGGGAGCCATTCTAGCGACTGAGGCAGAGGCCATGGAGCCATCCTCAGCGCCTGGGCCAACTTTGCTCCAATGGAGCCTTGGCTGCGGGAGGGAAGAGATAGAGAGGAAGGAGAGGGGGAGGGGTGGAGAAGCAGATGGGCACTTCTCCTGTGTGCCCTGACCGGGATCGAACCTGGGACTCCTGCACGCCAGGCCAACACTCTACCACTGAGCCAACCGGCCAGGGCCTATATCACAACAATTTTATCCTATAAAGGTAATCTTACGGGTCTAACTATTAAGAAGCCACTGTAGTGCTCACTTCAGCAGCACATATACTAAAATTGGAAGGATACAAAGAAGATTAGCATGGCCCCTGCGCAAGGATGACACGCAAATTCGTGAAGCGTTCCATATTTTTTTTTAAAAAAAAAAAAGGAAGCCACTGTATAAACTCCATACAGAAAAAACTCCTATGCTGGAGGATATAGAGTAGGCATAAATGAGAGAAAAATTGATATGAAAAAGAAAGCCTTGAGACATGCATTTAACATCCTTTCAGGACTTTGAAAGGAAAACACATAATGAAAAGAAATATATGTGTAGAAGAGGATGTATACTGTATACCGCCTGTGTTCTTGTCTCTGTTTCTACCTTCTATATGTAGACATCAAATCATGCATATTTTTTAAAAGTTTATTTTATTTTTATTTATTCATTTTAGAGACGAGAGAGAGAGAGAGAGAGAGAGAGAAGGGGGAAGGAGCAGGAAGCATCAACTCCCATATATGCCTTGACCAGGCAAGCCCAGGGTTTCGAACCAG
Source organism: Saccopteryx bilineata (assembly GCF_036850765.1). NCBI lineage: Eukaryota > Metazoa > Chordata > Mammalia > Chiroptera > Emballonuridae > Saccopteryx > Saccopteryx bilineata. The sequence continues at coordinate 351,262,023 of NC_089491.1, read as the reverse complement.
TGACCTCAGCATTCCAGGTCACGCTTTATCCACTGTACCAACACAGGTCAGGCTAATAATGCATATTTTGAACTGTGATTAAAATAAATGTACCTTGTTCATAATTGCTAATAGTTCACTAAGCACAAGACGCAGTCGACGAGGTGAATCACTGTGTTCAAACTCTAATGTAAGTCCATGCTGAAGCTGTGATACCAGGATGCTCTCGCCAGTGCCTCCTCCAAGTTTATGCCTAATAAAGAACAAACATGCAAAACAACAATTATGAGAACAGTGGCACAGACATTAGTAGAGAAGTTATTTTTAATTGAAATAACCTACAAAAGAATGAATTTTTTTATTACATTCCATGAATGTTTTACTTCTGAAATATTACTTAGTTTCTCTACCTATTCAGGAAATCACAACTGAAGTAGATTCCATCACAAATGATAGTTAACACCCACTTTCAAGTCCTGGTCCGGTTAATTAGAGTATTGTCCCAGAACGCCAAGGTTGCAGGTTTGATCCACGGTTAGGGCATGTACAAGAATCAACCAATGAGCCTGACCTGTGTTGGTGCAGTGGATAAAGTGTCAACCTGGAAACGCTGAGGTTGCCGGTTCAAAACCCTGGGCTTGCCTGGTCAAGGCACATATGGGAGTTGATGCTTTCTGCTCCTCCCCCCTTCTCTCCTCACTCTCTCTCCTCTCTATAATGAATAAATAAAATTTAAAAAAAAAAAAAGAAGAATCAACCAATGAATGCATAAATACCGATGAGTGGAACAACAAATCAATGTCTCTCTCTCATCCTTCCTCTCTCTCTAAAATCAATAAATTAAAAAAATTTTTGGTTTAGCCTGACTAGGTGGTGGCGCAGTGGATAAAGCGTCAAACTGGGACACAGAGGACCGAGGTACAAAATCCCAAGGTCGCTGGCTTGAGCACAGGCTTATCTGGCTTGAGCACGGGCTCACCAGCTTGAGCATGGGGTCTCTGGCTTGAGCCGCAAGGTCATAGACATGACCCCCTGGTCGCTGGCTTGAGCCCAAGGTCACTGGCTTGAGCATGGGGTAACCTGCTCTGCTGTAGCATCCCCGGTCAAAGCACATATGAGAAAGCAATCAATGAACAGCTAAAGAGCCACAACAAAGAACTGATGTTTCTCATCTCTCTCCCTTCCTGTCTGTCTGTCCCTATCTGTCCCTCTATCTCTGTCACAAAAAAAAAAAAATGTTTTAAACCAAACTAACAACAACAAAAAAAATAACCCACTTTTCATTAACAACAGTGGTTCTCTATTGGATTCACAATGACCAGGGAAGAACAAAGTATCTCCCCAGAATTTTGGGGAATCAATGTAAGCTTTAAAAAACCTCCCAGGTACATGGTCAGGTGGTGGCATAGTAGATAGAATATCAGACTGGGACACGAAGGACCCGGGTTCGAAACCCCAAGGTCGCCAGCTTGAGCGCAGGCTCATCTGGTTTGAGCAAGGCTTACCAATTTGAACCCAAGGTCTCTGGCTTGAGCAAGGGGTCACTATAGCCCCCTGGTCAAGGCACATATGAGAAAGCAATCAATGAACAACTAAGCTACCACAATGAAGAGTTGATGCTTCCCATCTCTCTCTCTCTCTCTTTCCCTTCTTGTCTGTCTGTCCCTCTCTCTGGCTCTCTCACCAAAAAAATAAATAAAATAAAAAAACCTCCCAGGTGACCTGACCACTGGTGGTGCAGTGGATAGATCATCGATCTGGGTCACTGTGGTCCCAGGTTTGAAACCCTGAAGGTTGCTGGCTTGAGCACGGGCTCGCCAGTACAGACTCACCAGCTTATACACAGGATCATCAACATGATCCAAAGGTTACCGGCTTGAAGCCTAAGGAAACTGGCTTGAGTCCAAGGTCGCTGGCTTGAGCAAGGGTTCACTAGCTCAGGTTGAGCACCCCCAACCACCCAAGGCACATATGAGAAACAATCAATGAACAACTAAAGTGGCTCAACTATGAGTGGATGTTTCTCATCTCTCTCCCTTCCTGTCTCCCTTCCTCCCTTCCTGTCTCTCTCTCTCTCTCAAAAAAAAATAAATAAATAAGTCTCCCAAAATTCCTTCTGCTCTAGGGAAACTTACTCTACACATTTCCACCAAGAGTAACTGGCCTAATCGGTTTAGCCTGAATACAACAGCATATATTTCTAAACTTCTCTATACAACATTTTATAATATGAAATTTAAAATAATTTTAACTATAAATAGAAGAAAACGAAGTAAAATGCTCTCCAAAGTTTAGACTCTCAATGTTCTCTCTTATGGTGGAATATATCCAATAAAAAGCCCCAAAAAGCTCCAAAAAATATTTGATTCCTTCTTTGGGAAATCCCAATCCACATATATAACATAACATTACCTAAGCTGCTGTTCTTTGCTGGCATCCTGTTCCAACGCATGAAAGTCCACAGACAACAATGCAACAATGGAATTAACAGCTTCCACTCCAGAGAGAAGGCGAAGGATGAGTTTTTTATCCTGGGCCCAGCTTTGGCTCTGGTCAGCAGGAGCACAAAGTGCCATCCGCACCAGGCAGGGCAGGAGAAGTCTTAATTCTGGATCACTTAAAGATGCCAAACGAACAACATCCACCTTCTGCATTGCCTCAAAAGCAAAAGGGCTGACAAACTGAAGGCTTGTACACTCAGTCATTGTCAGTGTTGATCCTAATGACAAAAAAAAAAAAGAAAAAAGAAAGGTTGTAACTCCCACATATGAACCTTTTTTTTAAATACCCTGAAGAACGTGCTTTATCTTTAATATGCTCCTATGTTGACAAAGGGTTCCCAAAACATTAAAGGTTCCCTGTTTCTACTGCCATCTGGAAAAATGGGAAAGAAAACAGGGTAATAAATGTCTCTTCTAGCCTTAGAGATTTTCTGTTCTAATACTCTTATTTTGCAAAGAAGGAATATGAAGCATGAGATTAAGGAACAAGCTCATAGTAATATTACTAGTTAGTGACCAAAGCCAAGGCTGAATATTCATTACTATATCCCAGTCCAAGCTTTCTCCATGACACCAGTCACGAGTGTCACAAACATAAAATAAAATGAATGGCATAATTAAGAATGTTCCTCTTCTGTACCTCTTTAGTTTCACATGCCTACCCAACATATGTAAACAATGTTAGGCTTCTCTTTCCACACTCCAAGAGTTCGCATTGGTAAATCGCCTCAGTTGCCAAAAGCAATGTCAGATTCAAACTCTGGATGCCTTAAGACTATCCTACGTACCCTAGGTAAAAAACAAAACAAAACAGCTGTGGAGGTGCGACTAGGTATGGGAGAAAGCTGAGTCCCACTTGGGCACCTCTGTCCTCCGGAGTATTCAGAGACAAAAAAAAAAAAAAAAAAAAAGGACGGGTCAGCAAGCCAATGCCGTCATGGGTAACAGTCATGAACAGAAACGCTACTTTGCTTTTAACAGGGGGTGCGTCGATGGAGCAGAGGTTCCTGTGTATGCACAGGTCTCGCCCCTGGTGCAACGAGAACCAGTCAGTCCCTCTGGCTGAGAAAAGTCGGGCACACAGCCGACAAGAGCCTGGGAACGCGCTAATGCCTGAGTAGCGGAAGCCTCATACCTTAAATTCTCCCCTACAACCTCCCGGGACCCCACTCGGAATTCGCGTCCTAGCGGCGGGACGCGGTAGAAATAGAGAGCGCGGTGCGAAGTTGGGCCTAGGCGATAATCTGGATTCCGCGACCCTAGCTGTGCCCTGAGTAGACCTGGGCACCACGAAGCCTGACGCAGGGACCAGTCGGGTCAGCGGTGCGATGGGGGCTGGATGGGGTCACCGCACAAAGGCAGAACCCGGACTGAAGGGAGTAGAAAGCGGAGGAGAGTGTTTCCACCCGCATCCAGCACCTTCATTCATCCCCAGAGTCTGGCTCCCGTCGGCCACCGTACTGGACTGGAAGGAAGAGCGGCTGCAAAAGGAAACCCGGAGGCGGCGCTGCCCCCGCGGTGCGCGTGCGCGGGCCCGCCCCTTTACCACCCCCCCACACCCCACACCCCACCCCCGCTGTTGGCTCTGCGCAGGTTGATCTCCGAAGTGTGTACTAGTTGTTGTTGGTCTGTTTTTCCGACCCTACCCGCCGTGTCATTAAACCCTTTCGAGCTGCGGTTTCGTCATCGCAGGATTATCCTGGCATTCAAATAACTTAACGTAGGTAAAAGTGTTAAAGTCTCCACTGTTCTTCGACCGGAACAGACTGTATTCCTCTTTCCATCTCTGCCTTTGCCCTCCCCGCACCAAACTTCTAGAATCCTAGGATTTGTAGAATTTTTAAAGGGACCTAATTCCGAGTCTTCTTTCGCTCTCGATTTCACACACAGAAATTAAACATCTTCACTTCAGGATTCTTAGGTTACGGTCGATAGATCCTTAGAGCGCGACAGTTTCAGGAATTCTCTGGAATCTGCAGAAATTGTGATTGGCAGGTCGTCTGGAAAGAAGGTCCAAAACTTTCAACAACTTCTCAAAGGAATCTAGTCACCCAGAAAAGATTAAGAACCATTGTTCTCTATATTTTTCATGGGTTTTTTGGTTGTTTTTTTTTGTTGTTGTTTTTGACAGAGGCAGAGAGAGAGAGAGACAGTGAGGGACATAATAGGGACAGGAGGGGAGATTTAAGGACAGACAGGAGGGGAGAGAGATGAGAAGCATCAATTCTTCATTGCAGCTCCTTAGTTGTTCATTGATTGCTTTCTCATATGTGCCTGGAAGGGGGGGGGGAGTGCTACAGCAGAGCGAGTGACCCCCTTGCTTAAGCCAACCACCTTAGGCTTCAAGCCAGCAACCTTTGGGCTCAGGTGGGCAACCATGGGGTCATGTCCATGATTCCACTCTCCAGCTGGATGGAGCCCACGAGCTGGCTTCAAGCCTGGGACCTCTGGGTTTCAAACCTGGGTCCTCTGCGTCTGAGTCCGATGCTCTATCCAATGCGCCACCTCCTCCTGGTCAGGCTCATACTATTTCTAGTACCTGGTTCAACCTAGTGTATTTAGCACCTTTTATTTACAAAACATTGTGTTAGAAGCTGGAAACAAAAATGCTTGACAGACAGTACTTCATACTCTATGGTTTCAATGCTTTGACAGAAGGATGATCCCTTTAAAAATAAGGTCTGATTTCAACATGAAAAATTTAAAGGAAAAAAAGAAGTAATGTGTGTCGCAAGCATTTCTCAGACTTTTTTCCTCCTGACCCACAGTAATAACATATTGCTGTGCCTCAGAACACACATATGCATATATACCCACATTTAAATGGAAACAGACATCTTCTGAAATAATACACATACTATATGTTATGTATTCTACTTTAAATCACTGGTGACCACCATAAATTGATTTCACAACTGTACAATATTGTTATTTTTAAGCTGATATTTATTAAGGACTTGCTAGATAGGCACTAGTGCTATCTACCTATTATCTGATTTAATTATCTGAGGTAATAATATTCTCCATTTTAAAATTGTGGAAATTGAGATTAAGAGAGGTTAAGCAAAAAGAGAGAGAGAGAGAGAAGTTAAGCAATTTAATCTCCCTGGATAGTTTTTTTCAAAGGAAGATGTGAAGGGAATTCAAACACTGGTTTGGGGGATGAATAGAGGAAAAGGTGGGATGTGAGCTGGTTTTTAAGATCTCTTCCAACTCTAATTGTTTATAATCCTGAATTCATTAATGGAGAAACAATATGCAGATTCATCTTGATCAACAGAGAACAGCAAATTATGTCTAGCCTGAATAAGACAGCTAGAATGTAATGGTGTTGAGTGCTGATACTTATCTTCCTCCTGTCCCCTTTTTTCTTCTCTTCCTTTATTTTATTTTATTTTTATTTTTATGGGAGGGAGATACAGAGACAGATAGGAATATCAATGTGTTCCTGTATGCACCCTGGCCAGCAATCAAACCGGCAACCTCTGCACTTCTAGATGATGCTAACCAACTGAGCTGTCTGGCCAGGGATTTTCTTCTCTTCCAATTCTTACTCAGTAAGTATCACTACCACCCAGAATTGCTCAAGCAGGAAACCTGAAAGTTATCCTAGACTCCAGCCTTTCCCTCTCACATGCACTTAGTCAACAAGTCTTTCAACTACATTGTGATGTTTGTCAGCAAAATAATTTTGACAGTCATATAGAAACGCAGACACCCTAGTGAATAAAAGACTTACTCTTGAACTTTTGAGTTTTAGAGCTGCTTCCTTTGAGAGTGATTGCCTCATGTTTAATTAGGCAGATTTATGAACTTCTAGAATGATAACACTACAAATTAGCCCATTTAATTGCCTAAAAAAATCACCAAACCTTTGATTATCTTATATAGCTAAGTAGAGTATCTTATATAATTGTGGTATACAGGTCTGTGATTATAAAATGTTTAAGGATACAATTCCTTTTTTAAAAACATTGATTTTAGAGATAGAGTAACATCTGTTTGTTTTCCGTTTAGTTGCACATTCATTGGTTCCTTCATGTTTGTGACCTGACCAAGTATCAGACCTGTAACTCTGGTGTGTTGGGCCAGCACTCTAACCAACTATTTTCCCCAGGCCAGGGGAAAATAATTCCTTTTCAAGACCAATGTAGCCCTGAGGCTCATTACCATTTCTGTTCACAAAAAGGTTATTTCATCTGCTTGATGTGTGGTTGTATGGTGGACAGAGTGTTGACCTGGAATGCTGAGGTTGCCAGTTCAAAACCCAGGCTTGCACGGTCAAGGCACATACAAGAAGCAACAGTGAGTTGATGTTTCCTGCTTCTTCCCCACCACAACCCCTGCGTTTCTCTCTCTTTCTAAAATCAATAGGTAAAACCTTTTAAGAAAAAAGATGTATTTCATCAATTCTATGATGAATTTTTCACATTTTAACATCTCTGAAAAGAGGATGTCTTGCCTGACCAGGTGGTGGCGCCGTGGATAGAGCATCGAACTGGGATGCCGAGGACCCAGATTCGAGACCCCGAGGTCACCAGCTTGAGCGCAGGCTCATCTGGTTTGAACAAAGCTCACTAGCTTGAGCCCAAGGTCGCTGACTCGAGCAAGGGGTCACTCAGTCTGCTGTATCCCCCTGGTCAGGGCACATATGAGACAGCAATCAACAAACAACTAAAGTGCCGCAACTGATGATGCTTCTCATCTCTCTCCCTTCCTGTCTGTCCCTCTCTCTGACTTTCTCTGTCTCTGTCACTAAATAAATAAAATTAAAAATTGATAAATTAAAAAAAAGAGAGAGGATGTTTTAAAGTCAATAGGGTGGCCCTGGGCGGTTGGCTCAGTGGTAGAGTGTTGGCCCAGTGTGTGGATAACCCAGGTTCAAGTCTCAGTCAGGGCACACAGAAGAAACGCCCATCTGCTTCTCTATCCACCCTTCCCTACTCTATCTCTTTCTTTCTCTTTCTCTCTTCCCTTTCCACAGCCACGGCTCAATTGAAGCAAGTTGGCCTCTGGCGCTGAGGATAGCTCCATGGCCTCCACCTCAGGAACTAAGAAGAGCAATGTCCCAGATGGGCACAGCATTGCCCCCTAGCAGGATTCCCTGGTGGATTCTAGTTGGAGCACATGCAGGAGTCTGTCTCTGTCTCCCCAACTCCTCTCACTGAATAAAAAATAAAATCAATAATGTTAAATTGTTCTTGGCATTTTTTACTTTTTTTTTAAATTCATTTTAGAGAGGAGAGAGAGAGGGAGAGAGAGAGACAGAGAGAGGAGAGAGAGACAGGGGGGAGGAGCTGGAAGTATCAATTCCCATATGTGCCTTGACCAGGCAAGCCCAGGGTTTCGAACCGGCAACCTCAGCATTTCCAGGTCGACGCTTTATCCACTGCGCCACCACAGGTCAGGCGGCATTTTTTACTTTTATTGGTACATAAATAATGATGTCTTATCATTGCTGGCGTTTAACATATAGGGTAGTTCCTATACTTTAAGATAAAAGGCTCTTTTCTGGATGAAGTAAACATTCTCTTCTGACTGGCTTCCTTTGATTTACGCTTTTCTACATTATTTTTCAATCAGAATGGGGGAAGATAAAAAAGAAGAAACAAGGCCCTGGCCGGTTGGCTCAGTGGTAGAGCGTCAGCCTGGCGTGCAGGAGTCCCAGGTTCAATTCCCGGCCAGGGCACACAGGAGAAGCACACATCTGCTTCTCCAACCCCTCCCCCTCTTCTTCCTCTCTATCTCTCTCTTCCTCTCCCGCAGCCAGGGCTCCATTGGAGCAGCGTTTGCATGGGCGCTGAGGATGGCTCTGTGGCCTCTACCTCAGGCACTAGAATGGCTCTGATTGCGGCAGAGCAACGCCCCAGATGGGCAGAGCATCGCCCCCTGGTGGGCATGCCAGGTGGATCCCGGTCGGGTGCATGCGGGAGTCTGTCTGACTGCCTCCCCGTTTCCAACTTCAGAAAAAAAAAAAGAAGAAGAAACAAAAGAGAAAAAGGTATTACCTACTATGTTCAGGCATATTAACTGCTTTTATGTAGATTATTCTAAGTAAATGAACTTCAAGAAATTGGAAGAGCTAGTTATTTAAAGGAGGACCAATGTTTTTTGGATATAGAATCAGAGACTTTCAAAAGTAGAAGCGTCTCAGGAGACATTTAGCTCTAGTTTTCCCAATATATAATTCTTTATAATTAAGCATCCTTCATAGTGTGCCTCTTTTATCTTGTAAGATTTCTTCCATTGTTTCAGCCCATCAAGATGTTTTAGACTCCTCTTTTACACTGGCTATCTGCTTTGGCTATACAGACCCCTTCCTTCCTTCCTTCCTTCCTTCCTTCCTTCCTTCCTTCCTTCCTTCCTTCCTTCCTCCCTTCCTCCCTTCCTCCCTTCCTCCCTTCCTCCCTTCCTCCCTTCCTCCCTTTCCTTCCTTCCTCTTTCTTCCTCTTTCTTCCTCTTTCTTCCTCTTTCTTCCTCTTTATTTTTTAACTAGAGAGAGAGAGAAAGGGACAGAGAGACAGGAAAGAGGAAAGATGAGAAGCATCAATTCTTTGTTGTGGCATCTTAGTTGTCCATTGATTGCTTTCTCATATGTGCCTCGATCAGGGGGCTTCAGCAGAGCGAATGACCCCTTATCAAGCCAGTGACCTTGGATTCAAGCCAGCGCGACCTTGGGCTTAAGCCAGCAACCTTGGGGTCATGTCAGTGATCCTACACTCAAGCTGGCAACCCTGTGCTCAAGCTGGTGAGCCCGCGCTCAAGCCGGTGACCTCAGGGTTTCAAACCTGGATCCTCAGCATCTCAGGCTGATGCTCTATCCACTGTGCCACCACCTGGTCAAGCCAGACCCTATCTTTCTTAATTTTATGGGGAAATATTGAATAGGATCCAGCCAAGGTTCTATAGCATAGCAGTAGATACATACCTCCAGGTTGACATAGCCTCCACCCATCAAGCATTTTTGGTTATGATTTTCAACCAATTAAGAATTCACCCCAACTACTAAAACACTTTCCTGCTTGGGGATAGTGTTGATTTTGCTCAAGGTGCACTCCAAAGACAATTTTTCATGGTCTGATTTCTCTTTAGCCTGGACTCTGGCCATGTCCCACCATGGTGCCTCCATTTTAGTTCTTTTATTTTTTTTAGATATTTATTTATTTGAGAGAGAGAGAGAGAGAGAGGGGAAGAAAGGCAGGGAGGTGGGGATGAGCAGTTGCTTCTTGTATGTCTCTTGATGGCGCAAGTCTGGGGATTTGAACCGGCAACCTCAGCATTCCAAGTGTGCCACCACAGGTCAGGCCTATTTTAGTTATTTTCAACTGCTATTTCCCAAATCCTGCATGCAATTCATGGGTCTTTTCCCCCATTGTTCTTTCTGTCGGGTATGCCTTTTGATCTTTATATAGTACCTCCTATATATCCTTTAAGGCGAAGTGATCCCTTACTAAGAAATCTTTCCTTGACAGACCACCTCTCTCTTCATTAGCTTCAAGCCACCCTTTGCTATCCTTCCATCGTAGTACTTCACATATCACACTATAACTGTTAGAACTTGACTGTCTCTCCCACCAGAAAGTAAGTACTTAAACTCTGAGGGCAAGAACTATACTTTACTTCTTTGCATTTGGCACACTAAGGCACTTGTTTTGTTAAATTAATTAAAGCATAAGAATACCATGAAATCTTATTAAATAATATGCTGAATGTTTATTTCCATAATCAGTTCATCAGTGCTGTCAAAATGTAATGAGATTGATTTCAGCTATATCCTCTTGTACATATACACGGCATTGTTACTCATATCATTTTAGAGGGCTTATTGAACTAATTATGTTTACACAAGTATGTTTCTCAGTAGACTGAAGGCTTAAGGTCAAGGTTTTGTACCTCTTGTATTTTGTAACTAGTGTAGAGGAAATCAGTTTATTCAACAAATTGTGCTTTAGTGAAACTATGCTGGTTCCTAATGATTTTGTTTACAAAGTCAAGTAATTAATTTTATTAGTAGTTTCTAGGACATAACTTTTTTATATTTAAATAACTGGGCAAGCTGTGCATTTCCGTTCTTCCAGGACTTTTTGGTTCTCCCCAGCATTTCTGAAATCTTATCTGAAGTTCTTTCAGCACCCAGGATGTGATTCATTTGGATCTGGAGACTTCAGCAACTAGCTCCTTTAAATCAGTTAACTAGCTCTTATTTTAATTCCATCTATGCATAGTTTACTACACTTGATCTTAGACATTTAGATCTTGAAGATCCTTCAAGTTTATTTTTATCGGGGAGCGGGGGGTTGGTTGGGATAGAAGGGAGCTAAAGCTTCAGTACTATTGGGTTGGGGAATAAGTTCGTAGCGTTTTTATATTTTATTTTACAACGATTTGTTTGCTGTTTGGCAAAGGGTAAGTATTCATTCGATAAAACTCTTTCTGCTCTACAAAACTATGTTAGTTGTATTTTTGAGTTATTTAATTTTTTATTATTGTTTTGAGGCTTAGAAATGGAATACCCAGGAGGCAAAAATCAACATTTTCGACACCTGCTCTTCTTTGCTTTTCATCGAGGTAAAAAAGCTGCCGAAGCAGCCTGGGACATTTGTGACGTGTATGGAGAAGGTGTCATAGGCGAGTCTACAGCACGGAAATGGTTTGCAAAGTTCAAAAATGGCGACTTTGACGTCAATGACACATCCTGCAGCGGAAGGCCTTCTGAATTCGATGAAGAACGTCTCAAATCACTTTTGAAGGAGAACGGTCGCCAAACCAGTCGTGAATTGGCGGAAAAAATGAACTGCGATCATAAAACGATTCTCAATCACCTTCATTCAATGGGATTTACCGAAAAATTGGGAGCCTGGGTGCCTCACGAGCTCAACGAAAAAAAACAAAGAATAAATACTTCACTCTTTGTATCTTATCTTTGCTCTTGCTGGAAATATATTTAACAGTCCTTGTCATTGCCATAAGCATATTTTTTCCTCTTGCAAGCCTTAGTTCATAGGTGTTTTATTAATCATGCCTCACAATTTGTATTTTACAAACTTCAAAGCAGCTTTTACAGTTTCCTTTGAGGTTCATAAAGCTCTTTAGGAAGACCTGCTCTTAGGCAACGGTCTTCAAGGCAAGAATATCCACTGGGGCTTTCAAAGAACTCAACGCCCAAGAGGCTGAGATGAGAACGCAAGAGAGAGGCCCATTGTGAGGCTGGAGAAGTAGGCAGGGAACAGATCGTGTAAGACTTTTGGCATTTATCTTTAGAGTAAGCAGAGCCATAAAAGGGTTTTAAGCTATCAAGAAAACACTGAAAATAACCAAGTTAGTATGTTGCTGGTCCACCCAGATAAAGTTGTTTTATCTAATACCTCATATGGCATTGGCTAATACTAATTTAGACTAAGATCAGATCAAGAAAGGTAGAAATGAACATAGTCATTACACAAGATGGACAGTTTTTGATGACTGTTTACAAGAAAGAGATTGTGGTTTGTACAACTGAATAGATGGCCGGACCAGTCACAGTAACAAGGAACACTATTAAAGACTAAGAGGTTTCTGTGAAGGAAGATTGTTGATTTTAGTCAAAAGTAGAGATCTATGCAAGAAAAAAAGAACAGAACCGACTTAAATTCAGGCATTCTGAATGCAAGTCTGTAAGACACTACATGGGTTAGGGATTATTTAAATATATCAGTAAAAACTTTTTTCTCTGTAGTAGGTAGTGGCAAAATAAATACGAGTTTCTATCAACTCAAAAAATTTCTGGGCCCTGGCCGGTTGGCTCAGTGGTAGAGCATCAGCCTGGCGTGCAGGAGTCTCAGGTTCGATTCCCGGCCAGGGCACACAGGAGAAGCGCCCATCTGTTTCTCCACCCCTTCCTCTCTCCTTCCTCTCTGTCTCTCTCTTCCCCTCCCGCAGCTAAGGCTCCATTGGAGCAAAGATGGCCCGGGCGCTGAGGATGGCTCTGTGGCCTCTGCCTCAGGTGCTAGAATGGCTCTGGTTGCGGCACAGCAACGCCCCAGATGGTCAGAGCATCGCCCCCTGGTGGGCATGCCGGGTGGATCCCGGTCGGGCACATACAGGAGTCTGTCTGACTGCCTCCGTTTCCAACTTAAGAAAAATAAAAATAAATTCTGGTTAGAGCTCTAAGAATGAGGGTTCTTCAGTGTTTAGTCCAGGATCGATAACTCTCCTAGAGTATAAACAGAAAGATAGTGAAAACTAGAGAATTAAAAACAGAGTAGATGACTCAGAATTTTCACAGCACTTAAATGATCTTTTACCATTAAGCCAAATCTATTTTGGATTATCTTTCTCTTTTGAAATCTTATATGGAAACCTTCAAATAACTCATTGTGCCCTTTGGACTTATAGACTCTTAAGTACATATTCTTGGGGATGTGGGGAACTGACTTATCTGAACTAGTTGTTAATAGAGCAGTATTCACTTAATACCTTGTTAAACCAAGCCTCAACATTTCAATTTAACATCCTTAGAGAAGAGATAATGGTTACTATTAAATGTCAGTGCTTCTCTAAAAACTGTATGATTTCAAAGGTTATTTACCCCAAATGGTTTGAAGATAGTTCAAACTACATTAACTTTATCTTGAAATGGATGTTCTGCCTCTAAATTTCTTTAAAACCTACATGACCACCCTATAATCCAAATATATTTTAGCCACTCTGATTGTAACAAATTCTATCAAAATGAGTAACAATTTTGATAAAATTGTTAAACAGAAAATAATTGTCAGAATATATTGTAATTTTGATTCTAGAAATGTGGTAAATGTAACTATACCTTGAGTAACAAGCTGATATTATTTCAGGTCACTTCATCAAGTTAATTAATACATACATCTATATACTAACATGCTACTGATATCATGAGGTCAAGACAGTTCCCAATATATTAATTCTGTCTAGAACAGTGATTTTCAATAGATGCCACAAGAATTTTTAAAACACGTAATACCTATTTAGTCAGGGACACTGACCTCTTTTCCATTAGATTGTCAAATAAAAAAAATGACAACAGCCAGCACAATAATAGCTGTCAGTGGGAATGAATTAAAAATTATATCTTATTTTTGTCAGATAGGCAAAAAATATATTTTTTTGGTGTGCACAGAATTTTAGGAATCAGTTTTTGTGCCATTAGATAAAAAAGATTGAAATCACTATTCCAGAACATTTCAAATTTTTCACAATTCGTAATTTTAACCCTTCACTCTGTAGTTCTTAAATCACATGGAGAAATCTGACAGAATTTTCTAAGAAATGATTACAGGGAACGGATTAACTATCATTTTGAGCTATCATGTTTTGGATTTTTCCAAGATGTAGCAGAATGGGTCATAATGTAAAAATTCTATTTGCTTAATGTAGGAAACATGTCTATTTCTAAGCAGCCTGATTTATTAATGAGAATCAGTAACTTATGCATAGTACAAACAAGTGTATGGTTTAGCTATTGAAGAAAAAACACTCATTTCCTTCAGTAAGCCACTCAGGATTTTTCAGGGCTTGGTTTTCAATACTGAAAACTAGAAATAGTTAAAGAAAGGTTGTATGAAATTGTAGTATTGAGTATCTGCCCACCTCAAAAGAAGGCTTGATCCTGCAGTTATATTTTTAGTTATGACTATAGTAAAAATAAGAAAATTAGTTAATATAAACTGTTAGAAAATATTTTAAAACCACAGTTTTGGAGTTTGTCCATAGCTTGAGTTGAACAAAATTATTTAAACTTTTAAAAATTTTATTTTTTGGACAGAGCAATTTTTAAAATAGTTGTAATTATCCCAGCAGGTATGAAACGATTTTTTTTTTTTTTTTTTTTTTTTTACAGAGGCAGAGATAGACAGGGACAGACAGACAGGAACAGAGAGAGATGAGAAGCATCAATCATCAGTTTCTCGTTGCGCGTTGCGACTTCTTAGTTGTTCATTGCTTTCTCACATGTGCCCTGACCGTGGGCCTTCAGCAGACCGAGTAACCCCTTGCTGGAGCCAGCGACCTTGGGTCCAAGCTGGCGAGCTCTTTGCTCAAGCCAGATGAGCCCGCGCGCGACCTCGGAGTCTCGAACCTGGGTACTTCTGCATCCCAGTCCGACGCTCTATCCACTGCGCCACCGCCTGGTCAGGCTGAAACGATTTTTTAAAAATGTATTTATTGCCTGACCAGGCAGTGGTGCAGTGGATAGAGCGTTGGACTGGGATGTAGAGGACCCAGGTTTGAGACACCGAGGTCGCCAGCTTGAGCATGGGTTCATCTGGTTTGGGCAAAGCTCACCAGCTTGGACCCAAAGTTGCTGGCTTGAGCAAGGGGTTACTCAGTCTGCAGTAGCCTCCGGGTCAAGGTACATATGAGAAATCAATCAATGAACAACTAAGGAGCCACAACAAAGAATTGATGGTTCTCATCTCTCTCCCTGCCTGTCTGGCCCTATCTGTCCCTCTCTCTGACTCTGTCTCTGCCACACAAAAAAGGTATTTATTGACTTTATAGAAGAGGAAAGGGAAGACAGAGAGACATTAATTTGTTGTTCTACCTATCCATGCATTTGCCAGTTGATTCTTGTATGTGTCCTGACCCTGGGGATCAAACCCACAACCTTGACATGTCTGGACAATGCTGTAACCAACTTAACTACCCAGCCTCGGTGGGACAGAACTATTTTTAATGAGTTGCTCATATCTGTACGACTTTTTTTTTTTTTTTTTTTTTTTTAGAGACAGAGAATCAGAGAGGGGGATAGATAGGGACAGACAGACAGGAACGGAGAGATGAGAAGCACCAATCCTCATTTTTTCATTGCGACACTGTTGTTCATTGATTGCTTTCTCATATGTGCCTTGACCACAGGCCTTTAGCAGACCAAGTAACCCCTTGCTCGAGCCAGTGACCTTGGGTCCAAGCTGTTCAGCTCTGCTCAAATCAGATGAGCCCACGCTCAAGCTGGCGACCTCAGGGTCTCAAACCTGGGTCCTCTGCATCCCAGTCCGATGCTCTATCCACCGCGCTACCGCCTGGTCAGGGTAAACGACACTTTCATGTTTCAAAAACATTTATGTGATTTCAAAAAAAAGGACAGAGTTATGCTATAAATATTTGAAGGTACCTGTTTAGAAAACTGGTATCAAACCGATCAGTCTAATAGGAATTAGTATGTATGTCCATATACAATTTTTCTATATATTACATATTGATATATGATTCAAATACTTTTTAAAATAAAATCCTACCAATGGAGAAGTGAAAAGTCCAAAAGTCAGTTTTTAGGTTGCTCATCTCCATTTATAAATGACAGAAAAATAATACTGGTATTAATTTGTACACAAACTTAAGATGGAAATATTTTCAACAGAATGAGACACCACAATGAAGGCTTCATGAATAATTTATTCCATTTGAAGTTTTTTTTGTTTTGTTTTGTTTTGTTTTAAAAGTATAAACCTTTTCATTTCCTCAATCACAATTTGTACAACTCAGTGTTATGGCATTCGGCAGCAATAGTGTTTGTTCCTTATCCTTTTTGTTGCACGTTTTTAAAAAAAGCAATTGGACCATATTAAGTGTCACTGCTAAACAACTTTAAAACTTCCCTTCATAATGTGACCAAGCTGTTTTGGAAGAGTTAATGCTGACACATGTCCAGTAATGACGTTACAATTTGTGAGGTCCACAAATCCAGTTTACTTTGAAAACTAAAGCTATTTTAAAACTTTATGAATATATAAACCTGAGGAGTATTTTAGGTCCCAAATCCAGTTTTTCATTAATACTCCACAAAAAAAGAAAAAATATATATAAAAATTTAAACCACAGTTCTGGGCCCATTAAAACACTAAGAAAAACCAAAAGGTTAAGATTTCCAGCTGATTTGGGGTGCAGGGCTAAACAATGTACTGTTATGTCAAAACATTTTTCGTTAATTTAGACTAACTAAATAAAACCTTAACGGAAAACCCAGACCAAAACATCACCCATGCACATTAAATGTTATTAACAGACTGATATGCAATGCCATAGTGGATAAGAGGCAAATTATATGATGCAACAGCATTTTAAAAACTTCCTTTTAATGTATTCAATTTGAACACTTTAAATAATGCAACATAGTATTTTGATATTACAGTATTAACATAGTGCTTGATTAAAGATCTTCAAATCTTCGTAGTAACACATTAAGTTAAAAAAATTACCTCGGAAAGTAAATATGAAGACCAAAGGAGAATATTTTAATACAGTAATCTGTGCCATACTGACAATTGAGTACGAATACAGCTGAGGATAGTTCACTAAGTAGTAAG
This sequence comes from Saccopteryx bilineata, assembly GCF_036850765.1. Lineage (NCBI taxonomy): Eukaryota > Metazoa > Chordata > Mammalia > Chiroptera > Emballonuridae > Saccopteryx > Saccopteryx bilineata. The sequence goes on along the minus strand of NC_089491.1, from coordinate 351,245,225 downwards.
AGCTTAATTTTAGTGGTTTAAGAAAAGTTTAGAAAGATTAAAAATTACTACTACTTTAAAATTTTAAGGATTAAATATAAGTACACTTGGTGGCCTTCTGGCCAAACAAGAAGGTGTACAGAAATTTATTCATACAGTGTTAATTCACAGTCCTGATAACTGAATGGCTTGCATAAGAAAGGTATGGCTAGATGTTTCTCACTGGCTGGAAGCAGACTTTATATAAGTAATCTTTTTAAATGCCAAAATACTGAACTTCCACCCTGCTTTGTAATGGATAACTGCACAAAAAACAGGTATTAGCACTGTAACAAAGAAGTCAAGATGTTGGTGATCAACTGGTATAAAGTATATTATTTTGCTTACCTATTTAAACAAAACAAAACTACCCACTCTTGTCTGTGACAGTACATTAGTAAGTCAGATCCATCATTCTGCATAAAAGGCGTTTGTTTGTTTTTAAATAAGTCTCCTGACCTTTTCTAATGGCTATTTAATAATTTCCTATTTCAGTGTGAACTTATATATGAAAGGAAGAAAAATATCTTATCAGTAAATCCTGTATATTTAGGAACTGCTCCCTGATTCCCAGATAAAAAGGAATTGTATACTGGGTTCCTTTCTTATGGCTCCATATAAAAGAAACTGCCAGGGAATAATTTTTTTAAAATCTATTTTCAAACTGAGGTGTGATTACTAAAGGCTAGTGATTTTAAACAACTGAGAATATAGCTTTTATTTTAAAAGTCACTAATGCACTAAGTATATAAAAAAGGATATTCTTTTTATAGAAATTTCAAATAAGCATCTTTTTCTTCAAATCTCAGACTTTTTTTTAAAAGTACAGAACAAAACATGCCAACATAATCTGTAGTGTGTTAGCACAATTTAAAAATGAATGCAGAGATGTGATCTTTAAATTTTAATTTCAAAATATGCTGACCATTGGGATTGCATTATACCTTTGAAGAAATGATTGAAAAATCTTTGTCACTAATTGTGTTTTCTTTATAGAAAAAAAAAAGACTTGTTACTGTTTTAATATACACAATTTGAAGACATTATATTGTTCATAAGAAAGTGATATTTAAGCTAAGCATATAGTATTTACAAAACATGTTCCAATAAAAAAATAAAACATTCCGAATTAGTTGTTTTGTAAATACAATTGATTTTGTTCTTGTAGAGAATTAGTGAACTTACAAATTTGGAATTTTGCTAGACGGTTTCCAAGAAAGATAGGTAGACTTGGCGACTGTGAATTCAAGTCAGCAACACAGGTTGGAGGCTAACCTGGACTCTTGTGAGCAGCACTGTAGAAAGGATTTTTCAAGGTGGTAAAGCCTGCATAAAAGCAGTTATCCTGGCATGTGCAAACAAGAAGGGGAAAAGCTGTATGGAAGGAAGGGGTGAATTAAAGTCCCTAAAATTCAAGTCCCTTCTTTAGGGAGGTGAGAACCTCCTTGGCATATGTCCTGCCTTAATCTGAGCTGTGTTATAGAAAAGTACAGACTCTGGTGTTTGGGACTGTCATCTCCAAACCAAGAAAATTAAATAAATAAAAAGGCAAAGGGGGAAACAAACAGATTAAGTTTAGAAAATGGTTTTTTTAACTAGTGAAATAGAGTCTGAACGCCAGAATTCACTGAGAATCTATTTACACCACAGTTTGATTGCACACACACTCATCCATACATATGCATACACTCAAACATATTCCCAATCTTTAATTTAAAAAAAAGTGAAACAATCAAGAGTGACTGCTCTTAAAATAATTTGTAAAATGCCTAGAGCTGGGCTAAATTTCAACCTTATAGCAGATCCTGAAGAAAATTTTCATAATTAATAATATTCCCATGCCTAGATGTGCCACTTTTAAACTGAAAAAAATTTATGCATGTAACATTAAACACCAAAATTAGGATAAGCATTCAGTAGCAAATGTTTTTCTTGTAAAACTAAGTTTTTTTCACTGAAAATGGCCTGAAATATTAGTCATAGCCCTAAACCATAGTACAAAATATAACTGAAGAATTCTGATTTTATTCTAAGTTAAACGACCTAACAATATCACTTGTATATTGCCATAATGTCTGTAAAGGTGTGATATATAAAATGCTGTAAGACCTGGTACCTTTTCCATTTATAAACACAGTGAACTTCATTACTGTACATGTACTCTGCAACTACAGCTTAGCTGTAAATCCTCCACACACAATGGTATGGACATTATTCCCCCTCTATACCCATTAAACTGTACATTGAGACAATACAAATTACTGTCCCACCCATCCCTTTACAAAAAAATAATACTCTAAAAGCAACCCTACTGCAACTTTTTAATTAAGACGATTACATATATTTTAGACCAATTGCTTTAAAGCAAGAAGGCAGTATAAACCTTCTAGGAAAATTTTTATAAAAGAGGTTAAGAAATATAAGACAATTTATACATTTAAAAACTTACAATAAATAAGAGATGCAGGCATTTTGAATACTAGATACTATACTCCAATACAAGAACATCTTGATGTTCTGAAGCCATATGTTGAAATTCATTGTTCCTCATTTCCTCTCCATGCTTTTAATATTCATTTAACATGACTGGGTACTATGGCTCATTACTTTTCACAAATACTGTGACTGGAGAAAAAAAGTTAAATTTTGCTACGAAAATGTTATAATACGTTTTGTATGATCAGTCATCATCCTAGAGTTCAATATAGTCAGTGAAAAATAGCAGGCTTACAGCCCCTCCCCCCACATCAAAACAATATTTGTTGAAGTAATAAGAATTAGACCCCATCACAAATGACTTTCACTGAGAAGATAACTGTAACTTCATCTTGCAGCGAAATGTCTTTTTTCCTTGTTCTTTTCTTGCACAGTTCCATCAAATGAAGATCACAGCATATTCATGATAAAGTTATATAACTGATTCAGCACCACAAAATGAATTGGGAGACAAGAGCGTCTGTCCTGGATTGCAGGATCACAGGTTAGCCAGGAGAGTGCATTGTACTGTTCCAAAACAAACCTGAGAAACAAATAAAACTGTGTAAGTTGTGTATTTTTTTATACTGTAGATTTTGAAAGCATTTTCCAATTATGACATCTAAGATTCAAAGTCACTTAAAAAAAAAGAGGAATATATGGAATAGGGAGTGTGGTGATTAAAGATAACTAATTTTCATAACAATGACTCTCAAAAGTAGATCACACATGTTAGAAAGAAAAAGCACTTATTCTGAACGATATAATTCATCTAGAGACCCAAGGGTATGCAACTGTAAACTACTGCCAAAAATGAGAAAAATATATAAGGAAGAAAGCTATTTTCATTCAGTTACAATGGAGAATCCTTAATGGTAAGAAGAGCTGTACCTGAGGACATCTGAAGTCTGATTTGAGTCAAGTGGGTGGGAGTGTTTACTGTGAAGCAGCTCGTCAGATTGCACTGAAGGCACGTGGAGGTGCAAAGAGGCCTGAAAAAGTAACAGGACATTAGCCAAATGAAAAAAAGCAAGGCCTCTTCCTTGATGAAATACATTTTAGATCTATGTAAGGAATGAGACATGTTATAAAGTTGCTTGTTGTTCTTGTTCAATTCACTACAGAAGTAATTTTAAAGTGTGTAATATATTGAATCTTACTTCCTTTTCTTCAGCTTTGTTTTTGAGACCACATGATCATCTTAAATAAAAATGATTTCCAATTATTTCCTAAGTGTAACCTTCCTAGATGTGTCCAGTAAATGTTTAGGGAAAGCACTAAACTGATAAACCTGAATACAGTCTATTTCTAGGTTACATAGAACTTAAGACTATATAGATATGTCTGACCAGGCGGTGGCGCAGTGGATAGAGCGTCAGACTGGGATGTGGAGGACTCAGGTTCGAGATCCTGAGGTTGCCAGCTTGAGCGCGGGCTCATCTGGTTTGAGCAAAAGCTCATCAGCTTGGACCCAAGGTCGCTGGCTCCAGCAAGGGGTTACTCAGTCTGCTGAAGGCCCACGGTCAAGTCACAAATGAGAAAGCAATCAATGAACAACTAAGGTGTTGCAATGTGCAATGAAAAACTAATGATTGATGCTTCTCATCTCTCCATTTCTGTCTGACTCTCTGTCTCTGTAAAAAAAAAAAGGGGGGGGGGAAGACTATACAGATGTAACTAAATGTGGCACTGAAGAAAGTTAACAAGAGTAAGCGTATGCAAATGTTTTACTTATAAAGTTACAAATCTCTTTTCTCTTGGTTAAAATAACTTATTTATTTTAAAACTGTAAAAAGACAGATTTGGAACAGTTAAGGCAAGGGCAAGGAGATATTTGGAAACTCCAACAGATTTAAAAAACAACTTTATTTATTGATTTTAGAGAGAAAGGGAAAGAGGAAGGGAGAGAGAAACACTGACTTGTTTCACTTATTTATGCATTCACTGGTTGTTGTTTTTTTATGTGCCCTGACTGGGGATCCAACCTTGGCATAGCAAGTCAATGCTCTAACCAACTGACTAACCGCCCAGGGCCCCAACAGATTTATTTTCGTTTTGAAAACCAAACTCTGATTTTCAGAAATTACTCTTAAGAATCAGGTGGTTCTTTTGGGTTTTACTGCTAGTGAACAATCAAAAATGCCAGAGTCCACCTCATTTTTTAATTTTTATTTTATTTATTCATTTTAGAGAGGAGAGAGAGAGGGAAAGACAGAGAGAAAGAGAGAGAGACAGAGGGGAGGAGCTGGAAGCATCAACTCTCATAAGTGCCTTGACGAGGCAAGCCCAGGGTTTTGAACTGGCAACCTCAGCATTTCCAGGTCGACGCTTTATCCACTGCGCCACCACAGGTCAGGCCCACCTCATTTTTAAAAATGTGCCCTGCCAGATAGCTTGGTTGGTTAGAGCATTATCCCAAAGTGCATAGGTTGCTAGTTTGATCCTTAGGGCACATACAGGGACAGATCGATGTTCCTATCTGTTTCTCTCTCCCTTCCTATTTTGCTAAAATCAATCAATAAAAAAATTTAAATAAATAAAAGTGTGCCCTGGAGGAAAATAAATCTCTAATAAACAGTCAAATTCTATGTTCACTTCCTGTTTTCCAGGCATTGTGCTACATAAATCTTGAGCAAATCTATCTTCAGTGAGGTTGCGAGAATTTAAGTAATACAGTGCACAGACTCCTTCTTCTGCCCACTCAATTTCACAATGGAGTAACAACTGGCATATCCCTTTAGGTATGGCAAAGCGAGAAAAATGAATGTGGTACTCTTCACATTTCAATTTCAAAAGTGAATAATTTTGTATCCAACTAATATATAATAATGTTAAGAAGCTATAACAACATGGTGGTACTGGCTGCAGAAACTCTTGGTAGACCTCATTCTGTATAGGGTACTATCTTATATTTATGTGCTCTCTCCTCTGCAACTGTAATAAATGTATAAATTCTTCAGTTGTATATTCAGAAAAATAGCCAAAGATATAGATGTTTCAACTATACATAAACTCTTTATTTATGAGTTACAAGTGAAAGTCTTATATGACAGATCAATACAAATTAACTGAATGTAATTAGTATCAATGTTCTAATTTCTACAATAAAAAGATTTTTCAATCCTCTAGGTAACAACCTTTATTTTTCCAAGCAAAGAGAAACATACACGGTGGTTTTATTGCCTATGGTATTGAAATAAAATGGTATGTATGAAAACAAAAGGTGAACAAAACTGTGTAAGTATGCCTTACTCGGTAATTCACATGGGAAGTCCTAATCTTGTTAAACTGTATCTGAGGGTGAATGCCCACTTTATACTACTATCCTCTCTGTAAACAAATATTGAGTAGAAAAGAATCTGAATAGGCCCTTGGACTTTTTGTCAAGTGGTGTTTCCTTAAAAAAAAAGTTCCATGAAACACTAAGGTCATGAACTATTAATAGGTATTACATAATCCTTTTCTTGTATATTAAAGTAAGTTTAGGAAATAGTAAACAGTTATTTACTACTGTTTTTCAGAGCATTTAATGTGCATACATGTACTGTAATAACAAAAGAGGGCAGAAAGCACGTGTAGCACTTCTCAAAGGACCAAAGAACCCTTTGTTTTGTACAAACTCCAAGGACTACTATTCTGCAGCAACCCCTTTGGGAGTATGTTCTTGTAATAAGATCTGTAGAGAACACTGAACTTATATAGAAAGTAAAAGTCACATGATAAAACTATTACCTTGACTGACACTCTCTTAATATAATATCTCACTAACAGTCAATTCAGATCAACAGCTTCTGTATTCTTTATGAGTATACTACAGAAGTTCACTAAACTCAAATGATACTGGCTCAATATATGTGTGCCAAGGATATTAGGATTTAATAACAACAAACTTAGAAGATAGCAATAAGCCAATTGGTTCATGTATCCATTAAAATATAACCCCAAGAAAGTAAAGCATACTATCCAACATTTACCCTACAAATAATAAACAGAAAGTAGTCAAGTTAGCATGACTTACGGAATAAAATGGTCAACTTCTGGTGGGCTTATATAAGAAAATGTGGATCACAGCTGAATCTGCTATTTTGGAATAATAGTAGCAGCAGCTACTATTTTGTTAATACAAACTGGATAGGGCTTTTCACATCTCATTTTACCACTTTATGACTTATCATAACCTCGTTATATCAACTGCTAATGAATTTGTTTTGATGAAGTAAGTCACTATGGGTCTGAGAATATCATTACTTGAAAACCACTCAAGTTTTAACACAGCAAATTAAACAAAGCTAGAAAGCTTTTTTGAGAGGTAGTAAAATGGATCTAAATATATATCAAGTATTCTTACAAAGATTATGAATCCTTCAATCCCCAAAATAATGCATAACAAGAGGAGTGTAGTATGATTTAATTCAAAGAATAACAGTATAATCATTAAAAGACCCAGTTTTTAATCTTGTATCTGCTACTAATATATGACTATGGACAAGTGAATTTTTCTGAACTTTAATATGCTCACCTAGTAATGAAATGGTTAAAGGTAATAGAAGGTTTCTCTCAACTCTAAACTTCGTATGTGTAGTTGAAATAATATGAGCAAGGGTCCCAGAAATTGGATTTAAGAACTTCCAAAAGTTCAAACTTAGCATGAACTTAAAAATTAGACTTGTTTCATTATTATATAATTCTCTTTGTGATCTTGTGTAGAAAGTCATGTGGCAATGCATTTAAGAGCTTATACAAAAGCTAAAAGGTCTCAAAAACCCACTTCTATATTTCTAAGGACATAAGCCATCAATTAGTATTATTTAGGAACTGGAATAGAAATGGGAATACCTTAAGAAAAAGGGGACACTGATATTGTGCTTGAGGACATGCTGACCAGAACCAGTCAGGTAAGGGACCCGCTTTGGCAGTTGATACAAAGTAACCAAGGGCCAATGGTTGCTGAAGAATATTAGTTACTTCATCATGGGATTCTGTTGAAAGTAGTCGATCAGTACCCTGACCCTTAAAAAGACAAAATTAAAAGTGTGTTAGTTCAATTGATATATCTAGGCACTAGATATAAATACAGACTAGTTTATGGAAATCAGTCTCATAATTTTATCACTTCAATTTAAAAAATACTGACATTTATAATAGCATTATAAAAATGAGTTTTAGCCTGACCAGGCGGTGGCACAGTGGATAGAGAGTTGAACTGGAACGCAGAGGACCCAGGGTCGAGACCCCGAGGTTGCCGGCTTGAACATGGGCTCATCTAGCTTGAGCATAGGCTCACCAGTTTGAGCGCAGGGTCCACGGCTTAAACATGAGATCAGAGAAATGACCCCATGGTCGCTGGCTTGAGCAAGGGGTCACCTGCTCTGCAGGAGCCCCCCACGCCAGTCAAGGCACATATAAGAAAGCAATCAATGAACAACTAAGGGTGCTGCAATGAATTGATGCTTTTCATCTCTCTCCCTTCCTGTCTGTCCCTCTCTCTCTCTCACTTAAAAAAAAAAAGGTTTTAACAGTTGCATAAGGAAATGAATACGCCAACTGTTTAAAGTTTGCATTACTATGCCAAGTCCATGTTCAGTGTATGTGTGTGTGTCTTTGAAGCTGACCAAAATATAAAATGTTCAATGAAATTTGAACATTATTTCCTAAAACTCCCTCAACTAATTCCTGACTATCACACCCTCATCCAAAAGGTGGACTAAAATTTATTTAGCTTGTTCATCTAGACTACCTTTAAAATGCAATTAACAATGTTTCAAAAAGCATTGTAACAACATGAAGGGACAACCATTAAGTGATGTCCATATCCCTTGGATTAGTCAATGTATTTCTAGGTATTTATTTTAAGGAAATAGACAAAATGAAAAATGATATGCATGAAAATGTTCACTGCAAAATTACCTATAACAAAAAAAAAAATAAATGTCCAACATTTTGGGAATGATATATCAAATTATGATAAAACAACAATGCAAAGTTAAAAAGTTATACTTACTGAAAACTACAATATAAATACGTATTGGGAGATGATTTGTTACAAGTAAAAATAATTTTATTCAAGTGGTTGAGATTATCAGTGTTTTTCCTCATATATTTTTTCAATATTGTCATAGCTTTTTTAGTTAAGAAAATGAAAGAATGTAAGAAAAGACTGGTAAAAATCCTTATTTTAAAAAGGCAAATTCTAAACATATACATACTCTGATAAATAACCATTATATAAAATTTCATTCAAATAAAAATGTCCTTCTAATGAAGTCTAATTTGTTTGGAGTTCAAACAGAAAGAAAAAACTAGCCTGCTTCCATAACTGCTAAAAATAAACAGGTTGAAGGGCACGGTGGTTAGTTTTTTCTGTACTTATGAGAAAATTAGTATTTATGTTCTTTGTCACAGCTATAGTATAAATGGCAGCTCTTAGAGCAATATACTGATTCTCAGATAATCCAATGCTATATACTGAGTAGAAGCTAGAATGAACTGATAGGAAAAGTATAAAATAAGGATTAATGCAAAGTAATCTACAAAATATGAAGTCAGGCCTAACCAGGTGGTGTCATAGTAGATAGAGTGTCGGACTGGGATGCAGAGGACCCAAGTTCGAAGCCCTGAGGTCGCCAGCTTGAGCGCAGGGTCGCTGGTTTGAGCCCAAAGGTCGCGAGCTTGAAGCCAAATGTTGCCAGCGGGAGCCCAGGGTCGCGGGCTTGAGCAAGGGGTCCCTCACTCTGCTGTAGCCCCCAGTCAAGGCACATATGAGAAAGCAATCAATGAACAACTAAGGTGCTGCAACTAAGAATTGATGCTTCTCATCTCTCCCTTCCTGTCTGTCCGTCCATATCTGTCTCTCTCTCTCTGTCTTTGTCACACACACACACACACAAAAGAAAATATGAAGTCAGGGAAAGCAGAGCCACAGAGATTCTCTTAATAATGTACAGTTCAAAGTTCTCATGTCTATAAGGCAAAATGTACTGTTAATCTCATTATTTGTTCATTTCCAAAGAAAAACAGTGCTGCTTCATAGATCAATTCATTACTAAGTTAATGATAACATTTAGATAAACTGAGCTTTTATAATAGTATATTACCTTGCCAGCATCACCTCCATGAGGGTAATGAGATCCTGGAGAATGTACAGGAGACCCCGTTGGAGATGCAGGAATAATATTAATGAGATCAGGGTCAAGCTCATCTGCAGTGTCTAACAAATCAAAGAAACCCATTCCATCTGCTATAGGAGAAAGAAAAAAATATTAAATAGTACATTTTTCACATTTCATGGTTATTTACAGGAGAGTTAAAATTAATCTACCAACATCTACTGAATGTCTACCGTGTGCCAAGTACTGTGCTAGGAGCCATATAAATAATTATGCATAGCCAGATGTGTGGTGGTGCAGTGGACAGAGCATTGACCTGGAATGCTGAGGACTTGTCCGGTCAAGCCACATACAAGAAGCAACTGTTTCTTGTCTTCCCCACCTCTCTTTCTCATCAATAAAAAAATCTTTAAAAAAATAATTACACTTAAAAAATAATTACGCATAAGCAAGCATGTGGTACTCTGAATAATGCCTCCCCACAATGATGTCTACAGCCTAATCCCAGGAATCTGCCAATATGTTACATAAAAAACTTTGCAGCCTGACCAGACGGTGGCACAGTGGATAGAGCGTCGGACTGGGATGCAGAGGACCCAGGTTCGAGACCCCGAGGTCGCCAGCTTGAGCCTGGACTCATCTGGTTTGAGCAAAGCTCACCAGCTTGGACTCAAGGTCAATGGCTCGAGCAAGGGGTTACTCGGTCTGCTGAAGGCCCACGGTCAAGGCACATATGAGAAAGTAATCAATGAACAACTAAGGTGCTGCAACGAAAAACTGATGACTGATGCTTCTCATCTCCCTCCGTTCCTGTCTGTCTGTCCCTATCTATCCCTCTCTGTCTCTGTAAAAAAAACAACAATAAACAAACAACTTTGCAGATATGATCAAGCTACAGATTTTGAAAGAGGGAGATAATTCTGGCTTAGACAGGTGGTCCAATAATCAAAGGGCCCTAATAAGAGGGAGGCAGTAGGGTTAGAGTCAGTGAAGGAAATGTGCCGATACTACACTGCTTGTGTGAAGATGGAAAAAAGGGCGGTGAGCAAGATGCAAATGGTCTCTAAAGCTGGCAAATGCAAGGACATAGATTGTCCCTTAGAGCTTCCAGAAAGAACCAATGATGCAAATTCTTTTACTTTAGCCCAGTTAAGACTTCTGACTTCTAGTACTAAAAGATGTAAGTGTGTTGTTCTAAACCAAGCATGTGGTAATTTGTTACAGCAGCAATAGGAAACCAACACAAAGCAAACACAGTATGCTGGAATTAAAATGTATTTAAAAAAGACTACTTGTGATTTATAGTTATTCTTTATTAGGAAGTAAAACATTCAAATTACTGTTAGAAGAGAATAATTAATACCATACTTGTGACTTTAAAGCTGTGCAGACATTTTCTAGGATAACTCAGAGCAACCAACAGAATATCATTTATTTTCTCTACTACTAAAATGCAATTTATAAATTCAGAAAAGTTACATCCCTACTTCTCCAGTTTATATAAATTACTACAGAATTTTGGCAAATCAAGACAGAAAGGAATATATGAGCTTCAAAGTGTGTGTACAGGTAACTCAATAGCACAGGCAAATAACTAGAAACATTTTTATGACGAATACTGGTTATTATTTTTATTTTTTTCAGAGAGAGAAAAGGGGGGGAGAGAGGGAAAGAGAGAGAGAGAAATATCAGTCCATTTCTGTATGTGCCCTGACCAGGGATCTAACCAGCAACCCATGAGTATTAGGATGATAGTCTAACCAACTGACCACCTGGACAGTGCCAATGTTGTCTTTTTTTAATGTTTATTTTTATTGATTTTACAGAGAGAGAAAGGGAGAGAGGGAGACATACAGAGACATAGAGAGACAGGTACATCAATCTGTTCCTGCATGTGCCCTGACCAGGGGATCAAATCAACAACCTCTGTGTTTTGGGATGATGCTCTAACCAACCAAGCTAATCTGGCCAGGGCGCCAATGTTGTCTTTTTAAATAAGTAAATATTAATAAGGTAAGACACAGCACCAGTTCTGATATCAGGAAGGTAGAAAAATGGTTAGTTTTCTGTTGCTGCTTTAACAAATTATCACAGACCTGACTTAAAACATCACATATTTATTCTTTTATCATTCTGGGGTCAAGAAGTACAAAATCAGTTTTATTGGGCTAAAATCCAAGTACAGGAGACCCCGTTGGAGATGCAGGAATAATATTAATGAGATCAGGGTCAAGCTCATCTGCAGTGTCTAACAAATCAAAGAAACCCATTCCATCTGCTATAGGAGAAAGAAAAAAATATTAAATAGTACATTTTTCACATTTCATGGTTATTTACAGGAGAGTTAAAATTAATCTACTGATCAATAGGCCAAAATCAAGGAACCAACAAGGCCATGCTCCCTCTAGAATCTCCAGAGGATAATCTGTTTCCTTGTCTTTTCCAGCACCTAGAACTATATACCTTGGCTCATGAGCCCCTCCTCCATCTTCAGAGTCAGCAGTGTAGCACTGCTTTTCTCTGATTTTGCTTCCCTCTGTTTCTATCACTTGGCCTTGCCTCTTAGTGTATAGTCAAATTTCCCTCTTATAAGGATATATATGACTGAATTTAGGGCTAAGCCATCTCAAGAGTCTTAACTTAATCATATTTGCATGCAGTCTTTTTTTTCTTTGTCATATAAGAAAACATTCACAGGTTTCAAGGACATTCCCAAGACATGGTTATATTTTGTCTGATATTAATCAGCCTGTAAGTAGCCATAATCCTCAAGACTTGTATTTGCAAACCTTTAAAGAATAATTCACCTACCATTGTTGGGATTGAAAGCTAAGTCCAAATTTTCAGTGGTGTAAGTAGCTGAAGCTACTTGCACAGAAGCAGAAGTAGGGAACACAAGTATATGAGTACATGATGTATCCTGTGGGGTATTTAGCTGAGACGTCTGCATGTTTAGAGTGGTGCTTCTTCCAAATACAGAACCAGTTGACACAGAATCTGAAAGGAAATGAAAGGTATTTCTTCTTTTAATAAATGAATCAATTTTACATAATATTTAGAAACTTAAGTGCATGAAGAATTAAATCTGATATAAACTAAAACAGCTAACCTGGCATAATAACAAAAGAGCCTTGGGGTTCCATGGCTACCAAGCAAGCACTGAGAATGCTGGGAGAGTCTGCAGCAGATATACCACACATTCTACACATGTCTTTGAGCCTTTTACTTAGAGATTGTAAATTTCGACGACTCAGCAAACAGCTCCAATCTGTGGGTATCAACAATAAGAAAAATAATATCCAAAATAACATCATTACTGACACCTTATAGAACCATCAACTAAAAGTGTCTCACTGATGATGTTACTCAACATCTTTATAGCCCTAGCTTCAATGTACATCAATATCAATTAGTATCTACTTAAGAGAGGATAAGTTGAGTAATAAGCAGAAAGGGAGGAAAATGAAACATGAGAAATAACAACAGTAATAACACTGATATTAAAGTTGTAATATTGGAGAGTGTACATTTAAAATTTGAATTAAGTCATTTGTGGCCTAGATATCCATGGTTCCTCTTTAAAAAAACATTAAAAATTACAACAAGAAAACCCTGTTTTTATAACCTATGCATTTTATTCAGTACACATACCTACATGTGGTCTGAACAGTATATGAATATAAAACAAATATTTAAGTACTAAATAATAGAAGCACAATTTTACCTTTCAATTCTCCATGACCAATCCTTCCTAGACGGCCAATTACAACTCTCCAGGGTAATGAACTCATCTGCACAAGTCCTAAGCACCATTCCCACAGTTTCTGTAGACCAAATCTTCTAGCAGATCCTTTTTTCCTACGAGCCCTATTATGTAAAATAAAGTCATAACTATTTTTAAAATTCATATGACATTTCAAAAGAGCCCAAATTTGTGAAAAACTAGTCTCTTAATATTAATGCCTGAAACTTTCTACATAAGTTCTAAGCAAAAACATATGTAAAATCAAATGAGTGGCATGCTAGTTTGTGGGGGTTTTTAAAGGACGTACCGTATTTCCACATGTGTAAGATGCACCCTTTTCTGAAAAATTTATTGTCTAAAAACTGGGAGCGGTGCGGAGGACCCGGGTTCGATTCCCGGCCAGGGCACACAGGAGAAGCGCCCATTTGCTTCTCCACCACTCCGCCGTGCCTTCCTCTCTGTCTCTCTCTTCCCCTCCCACAGCCAAGGCTCCATTGGAGCAAAAATGGCCTGGGCGCTGGGGATGGCTCTGTGGCCTCTGCCTCAGGTGCTAGAGTGGCTCTGGTCGCAACATGGCGATGCCCAGGATGGGCAGAGCATCGCCCCCTGGTGGGCAGAGCGTTGCCCCTGGTGGGCGTGCCGGGTGGATCCCGGTCGGGCGCATCTGGGAGTCTGTCTGACTGTCTCTCCCTGTTTCCAGCTTCAGAAAGATGCAAAAATAAATAAATAAATAAAATAAAATAAAAACTGGGAGTGTCTTATACAGTGGTTGTGGCTTTCAAATGCCATAGATGGAACTGAGGACAAAGCAATGTATGAAGACAGTGATTCGTCATCAGACACAGATGGAGGACAAACTAATGGATGGGAGTTTTGACAGTGATGAGGAGTTGTACGAATTTTATAATGAATAAAACTTGAGTTCAGTAACTTTATATAATACACTATTTTCCTAATTTCAGGCCCCAGAATTAAGGTGTATCTTATACATGAGAGTGTCTTATACATGGAGAAATATGGTCTATTAAAAACTTAACTCTGAATGAAAAACTGTCTATGAACCACCAAATTTCATCAAAACATTGCCTTTAAAAGGCCAATATTGCCTGACCAGGAGGTGGCGCAGTGGATACAGCATCGGACTGGGATGCCGAGGACCCAGGTTCGAGACTCCAAGGTCGCCACCTTGAGCATGGGCTCATCTGGTTTGAGCAAAAGCTCACCAGCTTGGAACCAAGGTCGCTGGCTCAAGCAAGGGGTCACTCGGTCTGCTGAAGGCCCATGGTCAAGGCACATATGAAAAAGCAATCAATGAACAACTAAAGTGTCGCAATGTGCAATGAAAAACTAATGATTGATGCTTCTCATCTCTCCGTTCCTGTCTGTCTGTCCCTGTCTATCCCTCTTTCTGACTCTCTGTCTCTGTAAAAAAAAAAAAAAAAAAAAAAAAAAGGAAAAAAGATAAAAGGCCAATATTTTAAGTTTTATAAAACCATCAAGATTCTGCTGTAACAATTCAACTTTGCCCATTGGTTATGCTTTGCCAACCCTTGCTCTATAAGTTGAAGAATATTAAAAAACAAAACAAACAAAAAGCACACTTCTCACACCAAACAACACTGTTGTATTTTCTGCATGCATGTCCTTTATTAGGCAAGTATGTAATATGAGCAATCTTGCTAAGCAACAGTAGCTATCATTTATCGAATACTTATAAAGACCAAGAATTATGCCCAGTTTACCTCATTTCATTCTAACAACCCTCTTGAGACATAAACTTATCCTCTCAATTCTACAGAGAAGTGAGCTATAGCTCAGCTGGCTTAAAATCACATAGTAAATGGAAGAGTTGAGATTTGAACTCATCTCTATGACTCTAGAGTTGGACCTCTTTCTTAAGCATTCTCTAACTTCTACTTTCAGTAAAAAATGGCAACACTATCTTTGTATTGGAAAGGTAATATTATTCTTTCTCAATTCTCTTCTTTATCCTTCACAGATAAAGCATACTCATTCCAAGGATCACTTAATTAGTATAACTACCCAATTTAAAAAAATCAAAATTATGTCAAGGAAATGTATAAAATACTGCTTTAAGGCTTATAATAAATCTTTATAATCAATAGAAAATTAAATGTTTCTATATTTTGCTTTTCAGCACAACTGTAACTTAATAATCATTAACTATTTCTGCACATAGCCAATTCTGAACTTATATAAAAAAGAAGAGAACCAAATCTTCAAAATAAAAATTACTGCATGGACCTCCTTTTCAAGATCTCTTAGGGCCCTGGCCAGTTGGCATGTGGATGTCCCAGTTCGATTCCTGGTCAGGGCACATAAGAGAAGCAACCATCTACTTCTCCCCCCCTACCCCCCACCTTCCGCAGTCATGGCTCTATTGATTGGAGCACATTGGCCCAGGTGCTGAGGATGGCTTCTTCAAGCCTCTATCTCAGGCACTAAAAATAGCTTGGTAGTGAGCATGGCCTCAAATGGGCAGAGCATCAGCCCCAGATGGGGATTGCTGGGTGGTTCCCAGTTGGGACTGTCTCTGTATCTTCCCTACTCTCACTTAAAAATATATCTTAGGTGGTATTCACTAGCTTTGAAACATATTACTAGAAATGTCTACTAAGTGATAACTAAACATGAGACTCACCTGTTGTGATCTATTAGTTACAGCCTTCTTAAATAAATAACCATGATATCTAATTACTACCAAGAAGAATTCTTAAAAGAAAGTCACCATTTTCAGAAGACACTCTAACATTTAAAATGGTAAAATTTTAGCCTGACTGGGCACTGGCAGTGGATACAGTGTTGAACTGGGACCCAGAGGACCCAGGTTCAAAACCCCAAGGTGCTGGCTTTAGCGCAGGCTCATCTGGCTTAAGCATGGGATCATAGACATGACCCCATGGTCGCTGGCTTGAGCCCAAAGGTCAGTGGCTTGAGCAAGGGGTCACTCACTCTGCTGTAGCCCCCTAGTCAAGGCACATATGAGAAAGCAATCAATGAACAACTAAGAAGACTAAGGAGCTGCAATGAAGAATTGATACTTCTTATCTCCCTTCCTGTCTGTCTGTCCCTATCTGTCCTTCTCTCTGTCTTTTGTCACAAAAATAAAATAAAATGGCCTAACCGGGCAGTGGCGCAGTGGATGGAGCGTTGGACTGGGATGCAGAGGACCCAGGTTCAAGACCCTGATGTAACCAGCTTGAGCGCAGGCTCATCTGGTTTGAGCAAAGCTCACCAGCTTGGACCCAAGGTTGCTGGCACAAGCAAGGGGTTACTCCGTCTGCTGAAGGCCCGCGGTCAAGGCACATATGAGAAAGCAATCAATGAACAACTAAGGTGTCGCAATGAAAAACTGATGATTGATGCTTCTCATCTCTCTCCATTCCTGTCTGTCTGTCCCTATCTATCCCTCTCTGTCACTGTAAAAAAAAAAAGTTAATAAAAATAAAATAAAATTTAGTCCAGAATTTTAGAAAAAAAGTTAACTCAGTAAATTTAGGGATATATATTAGTGTACATAAAAAAAGCAAATGTTTTAGGGGGCTTTACTAGAATTTTTTTTGTGTGTGTGTGTGAGAAGAGATGGGGTAAGGGAGAGGGAGAGGGACAGACGGGGACAGAAGAGGGAGAAATGAGAAACATCAACTGACAGTTGCAGCACCTTAGTTGTTCATTGCTTTCTCCTATGTGCCTTGACCTGGAGGGCTCCAGCCAAGCCAATGATCCCTTACTCAAGCCAGTGACCCTGGGATCATATCTATGATCCCACGCTCTAGCCAGTAACCTGGGTCCTCAGCGTCCATGTCAATGCTCTATCCACTGCGCCACTGCCTGGTCAGGCTAAAATAAATTTTTTTAAGGTTTTCTTTTTGTTGTTGTTTTTTTTGTGACAGAGACAGAGAGAGTCAAACAGAGGGGCATATAGGGACAGACATACAAAAAGGAAAAGATGAGAAGTATCAACTTTTTTTTTTTTAAAGAGACATAGAGAGAGGGATAGACAGGGACAGACAGACAGGAACGAAGAGAGATGAGAAGCATCAATCACCAGTTTTTCATTGTGACACCTTAGTTGTTCATTGATTGCTTTCTCATATGTGCCTTAACCACCGACTGAGCAACCCCTTGCTCAAGCCAGTGACCTTGGGTCCAAG
The DNA here is from genome assembly GCF_036850765.1 of Saccopteryx bilineata. NCBI lineage: Eukaryota > Metazoa > Chordata > Mammalia > Chiroptera > Emballonuridae > Saccopteryx > Saccopteryx bilineata. The sequence continues at coordinate 351,227,706 of NC_089491.1, read as the reverse complement.
CTGGTGAGGTTTTTTGTTTTTTTTTAATTCATTTTAGAAAGGGGTGGGGGAGAGAAGGGGGGAGGAGCTGGAAGCATCAACTCCCATATGTGCCTTGACCAGGCAAGCCCAGGGTTTCGAACCGGCGACCTCAGCATTTCCAGCCGACGCTTTATCCACTGCGCCACCACAGGTCAGGCCGCTGGTGAGCTTTTTGCTCAAACCAGATGAGCCCGCGCTCAAGCTGGCGACCTCGAGGTCTTGAACCTGGGTCTTCCACATCCCAGTCCGACGTTCTATCCACTGAGCCACCGCCTGGTCAGGCGAGAAGTATCAATTCTTCACTGCAGCTCCTTAGTTGTTCACTGATTGCTTTCTTATATGTGCCCTTGACGGGGGAGGGGGGCTACAGCAGACTGAGTGACTCCTTGCTCAAGCCAGCGACCTTGGGCTCAAGGTGGTGAGCTTTGCTCAAACCAGATGAGCCCCCACTCAAGCTGGCAACCTCAGGGTCTCGAACCTGGGTTTTCTGCAACCCAGTCCAATGCTCTATCCACTGCACCACCACCTGGTCAGGCTTTTTTTAAGGTTTTACTGATTGATTTTTAGAGAGATAGAAAGCTGGGAGGAAGAGTGGGAAGCATCAACTCATAGTAGCTGCTTCTTGTATGTGCCTTGACTGGGCAAGTCTAAGGTTTCAAACTGGCAACCTCAGTGTTCTAGGTCAATGCTTTATCCAGTGTGCGACCACAGGTAAACAGATTTTGTTTTAATTGCAGAGGGATTTCTAGTTCCATGTTTCAAAAAGTTTTCAGGCTAGGCCCTGGTGGGTTGGCTCAGTGGACAGGGCTTTGGCCCAGTAATTAACATCCCACTTCGATTCCCAATCAAGGCACACAAGAGAAGTGACTATCTGCTTCTCTCCCTCTCTCTCCCCCTTCTCTCCCTCTTCTCCCGCAACCAGTAGCTCGAGCTTTGGCCCTAGGCACTGAGGATAGCCCACTTAATCTGAAGAAGTCAGCCTCAGGCGCTAAAAATAGCTCATACTGGAGTCTGAGCATCAGCCTCAGATGGAGGTTGCTGAGTAAATCCTGTCGGGGTGCATGTGGGAGTCTGTCTCACTATCTCCCCTCCTCTCACTTTAAAAAAGAAAAAAATTTTTTTTCAGGCTAAAATCATTCCTTCAAGCTTTATTATATAGAATTTAGGGACCTTAATCTCTTTTGTCTCTGAAATAGATTAATCAAAATTATTTTAATTCTCTTAATTATACAATATAAATATTTACTACAAAAAGGTAAGAACACCCACAATCCCAAGACTTAATATTTTAAGTATATGATCTTCAAAACTGGTTTTCTACTAATAAAAAATAAAACATAACTACTATGTCTATGAATTTTTAAAAACAGAGATGATACAATGCTACATTTAAGGGAATATAAGTACCTATTTGGAACATCGATGTTAATAATACAAGTTTCTAAAAGTTCTCCATATAGATCTGTACAAGAAGCAAGAATCCATCTTTGATCATGTGATAAACAGTATCCCACAAAAAGAACATTATATTTCTGTCCAGCTTCTCCAAATGTTTCTCCTAGTTCTGTCTGTTTATCCTTCACTGGAGCCAGAATAAAAGGAGGTGTATAAAGTCGAATACACTCTGGTCTCTATAAAAAAAAAAAAAAATTAAGGTACTGTGGTAATACACAATCACAGAAAAATCTACTGAAAAGGCCTTTATTAAATATGTGATAAATTATCTCAATCCAATTATAAGACAATTAAAAAATGAGAGCTAAACAGATATCTGTACTTAGTTTAAAATAAAATCATATAGTTTTTCAGTAACTCTGGTCATGGAAAATGTACTTACATCAGGACTTTTAAGAGCAGTTTCCATGGCTAACCCTGGACCAAACCCAGTCAATGTTTTCACATTGGTTGATGTTGGAAGGGGTCTCCGACACTGGGTAAAGGCCGAAAAAGCCAGGGACTTTAAATGCTGGGTATAGATCTGTCTATCTTCGTGTTTCACAGGTTGCAACAGGTACTGACAAGGGACAATCTAAGAATTTATAGGCAAATATAACAAATGTTAAATTCTAACGAGAATAAAAAGGACTGTGGATTTTAAACTCAAAACTTTACCTAGAAAATTTAAACAAAACCAAATTAAAATGATAAGTCAAAGAATTCTGTAGAATTTTAATAATCAATTTTACCAATAAGTTATGTAAAAACCTTCACAAATTTCTACATAGCAGTTATACTGATAATGCTGCTGACTAGTCCTGTTGTAGTCTATAAAGAAATAATTCAAAATCTCTGTAAATAACAATATGGTTAAATTCTTTCTACATTTACTTGCAATCTGTCTTATTTAGAACTCTAGCTTCTATAGGTCCATACTCAATTTCTGTATTTAAGTTTATGAATTTAAAAACTAGTTTATAAAAAGTAACACAGGAGAAAGATTTAATGTACTTAATACAATCTTACAATCTTCATTTCTCATTATTAGAGTGGTTCCTTTTCTTTCCATTATTATAAATTCTGGGCCCTCTAAGGGCTCTAGGGCTCACCAGTACACTATCACTTAAAATAAAATCGATATAATAGAACCAAGGTTTTAGAAAATCAATTTAGACACAGAATAGTATCTTTGAAACTCTGTCAACACTAACATTTTTATATAAATTTATCTGCAACAATCATTCTTACCTGTACAGAAACAGTACTCTTAATATGAGGAGGAAGAGTCTGGACCATTTCCAGAAAGCATCGAAGTAGCCCCAAAGTCCATATATTAGAAGAATTAGTGCTCTCATCTTTATTTTCATATGTAAAAGGATCAATTATATAAACGACAATTGCAGGTGGATAAGTGATTGCATGTGAGTCACCATCTGTGGGGATACCCACTTTATCCCGATCCATCATGCTAAAATTCAAGGTAGAAATAAATAAAGACAGTTAGGGAAAAAGTTGTATTATACCTTTCTTAGGGTAGCATTAAAACAGGTTCTTTTCTTTCCCCCTCCCCCCCTCAAAGCAGGTTCTTAACATCTCATTCCCTTTCAGAGAGCTTCTCTAAAAATTAAGGACCTCTTTTTCTCTTCAGAGAAAACCATAAACACTGAATATACAATGTCATGGCATATAAAAGTTCCTTGTGTGGAGGTCTTGCACTAAAAAAAAAAGATTTCTTTAAAATCACAGAGTATTAGAAACGCTAGAGGGCTTAGTGCTTAGATGACAAAACTGAGAAAAAGATAAATTAAATGAGCTGCCCAGGATCAAAAAGAAGTAAGATTTCCAAACTTAGTCAATGTTCTATTACATTTTTAGCTATACACATTCATTTCATACTGCACACCACTTCTAAAGGTAAATAGGTTCATTCTTTGATGATGATAGGATTTTTTTAAAACTCCAAATATACTGAGCCTGACCTATGGTGGTGCAGTGGATAAAGTGTCAACTTGGAACACTGAGGTCACTGGTTCGAAACCCTGGGCTTGCCTGGTCAAGGCACATATGGGAGTTGATGCTTCCTGATCCTCCCCCCGTTTCTTTCTCTCTCTCTCTCTTGCTAAAATGAGTAAATAAAGACTTAAAATATATATATATAAAAACTCCAAATATATTGAAATATGAATGGATCAATCCAGCTAATTAATAGTTAATTTTTACTAATATAAATGAATGTAACTTTGGGCAAAACTGCATCCAGGTGGCTGAAAGAGATAACCAAGCTAAGGCTAACCTATAAATCAAATCAGAAGCTCATTCAATACCTTCTTCATTAAAGGAATGAAGAGATGTCATCATCATTGTCATAAATAACACAAGCATTTGAAAGCACTGTGTAAAGCAGTGGTTTACAACCTTTTTACACTAGGGAACCAGAGAAGACAGAATTATTTTGGAGACACTAGGGCAGAAGTCATGCTGAGCATAAGCTAATTTGACTAAGATCGTTGGGTCTATAACATTCATACAACATAAGGGTGGTGGTGGTTAACTCTTTCACCAACTGGCACAAAATTTCTGGTGGACTGGTCCGTACACTGGCGGCTGGAAAACACTGGTATAAAGCACTTAATATGCATTAAGAACTCTAGCTTAATATTGCTCGAGTTTCTACTGCTCCTATTTTACAGATAAGGAAACAGGCTTAGAAAGGTTAGATAACTTTCCCAAAATCACATAACCAGTAACTGGCAGAGCTGAGATTTAAATTTTGGTACAACTCTTAAGCCTTTGACAAGGCAGTGGCACAGTGGATAGAGTGTCGGACTGGGATACGGAGGACCCAGGTTCAAAACCCCAAGCTCGCCAGCTTGAGCACAGGCTCATCTGGTTTGAGCAAGGATCACCAGCTTGAGCAAGGGGTCGCTCGGTCTGCTGTAGCCCCCCAGTCAAGGTACATACGAGAAAGCAATCAATGAACAAGATGAGCAACGAGGAATTGATGCCTCTCATCTCTCTCTGTCTCTTTCTCTGTATCTGTCACAAAAAGAAAACATACACACACACACACACACACACAAAAAAAAACAGGCTAGTTCAATAGTTACTTTCTAAATCACTGGAGTAATTTGCATAGGCAAATCTACTGAGCAATTAAGTCACTGAAAATATTCCAACATTATAAGATTGTTGGACTAAATGGTTTTTAAGGGCTTAATTCCAAGCCTGAGTTCTAGAATTCTGTGATAAAGAATTTTATTTATTTATTTTTAAATTTTTTAAATTTTTTCAGGGACAGAGAGAGAGTCAGAGAAAAGGATACATAGGGACAGACAGACAGGAACAGAGAGATGAGAAGTATCAATCATTAGTTTTTCATGGCGGCACCTTAGTTGCTCATTGATTGCTTTCTCATATGTGCCTTGACCGCGGGCCTTTAGCAGACCGAGTAACCCCTTGCTTGAGCCAGCGACCTTGGATCCAAGCTGGTGAGCTTCTTTTTTTTTTTTTTTTTTTGCTTAAGCCAGATGAGCCCGCGCTCAAGCAGGTGACCTGAGAGTCTCGAACCCGGGACCTCCGCATCCATCCCAGTACGATGTTCTATCCACTGTGCCACCGCCTGGTCAGGCTGTGATAAAGAATTTATCATAGTGGTGCAGTGAACAGAGTGTTGAACTGGGATGCAGAGGACCCAGGTTCAAAACTTCGAGCTTACCGGCTTTAGCACAGACCCTATCCAACTTGAGCACTGTTGGGTCACTGGCTTGAGCATGGGATCATTAATATGATCCCATGGTTGCTGGCTTGACCAAGGGGTCACTCGCTCTGCTAGAGCCCCCCAGTCAAGGCACATATGAGAAAGAAATCATTGAACAACTAAGGAGCTGCAACGAAGAACTGATGCTTCTCATCTCTCTCCCTTCCTGTCTGTCCCTCTCTCTGTCTCTGTAACAACCAAAAAAAAAGATTTTGGACTTAGCCTTGAAACTTTAGTTTTTATAATGTTCAATGTTTTACTTATAAAATTATAATTATAATGAAGACTCTTTATAACTCTTTATAAATTCTTTTTTTTTTTTTTTTTTTGGTGACAGAAAGACAGAGAGGGACAGATAGGGATAGACAGACAGGAAGGGAGAAAGATAAGAGGCACTGATTCTTTGTTGCAGCACCTTAGTTATTCATTGATTGCTTTCTCATATGTGTCTTGACAAGGAGGCTCCAGTAGACCGAGTGACCCCTTGCTCAAGCCAGCGACCTTGGGCTGAAGCTGGTGAGGTGTGCTCAAACCAGATGAACCCACGCTTAAGCCAGCGACCTCAGGGTTTCAAACCTGGGTCCTCTGCATTCCAATCCGATGCTTTATCCACTGTGCCTCCACCTGGTCAGGCCACTCTTTATGTTCCCACAATGACTGTCTTATTCAGACAAAAAGAAGCATCATATATTTATATTTCTGAAAAATTAGTGTATGTAAAAGTACCTTTCAGATATATCAGGATGTGGCTGACTGGGAAGAGATGATGATTCTCCAGAAACCCCGGCCGTTTGTAGACCTGATGACGGCTGCCCCCCTAGCTGGCCATTCTGAACTGTACTTGCTTGTGCAGACAGGGATCCTGTAGCACTACTATTCATATTGCCAAAGGGTGGAAATGAAGGTAATTTATTTGATGACACTCCGCTATTCAAGTTGGAGGATGATGAAGATGAAGTTGAAGTTGTGGTTAAAGTTGAATTAGCTGGGGCAACCGAAGAAGACATGGTAACACCTGAAGTCATTGTCACAGTGCTGCTTGCTGCAGATGCTACGGTGGCAGATGGAGTATTAGTATTTCCAGTACTTGTCATCTGAGGTGGAGTAATCAAAGATTGACTTGTAGGGGCAACTAAATTTGGCTGTGAAAGTAGAGAGCTGTCCAATGTCTGGGAAGCAAGATAAGGACCTAAAGATAAATAAAAACAGGCAGGGTATTTAATTTTTTATTTCACTGACTGGTTATTTATTCAACTATATAAATAGTAATATCTAGTTGATGCTTTTTTGGTAATTACCTTCCCTAACTTGTTTGCTAAGAGTGTAGCAAACACTGGCTATTTTCCTAGAAAGCAAAGAAACAAATTTTAAATGGAATTGAAAAGGTAAACTAGTATTTCTGTACAAAATAAAAAAAAGGTTTCCATGAAAATATAATAAAATTCTATTTCCTGGGCATAATTCATTAACTGTAAATGACATGTCTAACAAACTTTTATCAAACCATTCAAAAGGTTCCTAAATCACAGGTTAAACAAATATTGGCTATACTGGGAGCTAATGAAATAAAAAGAAGAAATGTCTCTTTAGATTAAGTCTAAAGTAAGTCCATTGATATTTAATCCTAGAGTGTTAAAAGCAAGCCTTAAAATAGCCATCATTTTCTTAGTTCTAACAAAAACTACTTCCTCATGTCATAGAGTTAACTACAAGTTATTTTATCATTAAACCATTAACAAATCAAAAATCTTAATGTTAATAAACTTGACTGAAAACAAAAATTCACCAGATCCTACAGAAGCAACAAAAAATATTTATAACCCACAATTTCCTCCTACCTGATGGGATCCCTATGGCACAGATCAGCAGACTTTTTCTATAAAGGGTCAGAGAGTAATATTTCAGGCTTTGTGGGTCATAGTCTCTGTCACAACTACTCAGGTCTGATCTTGTAGCACAAAAACAGCCATGGATAATATGTAAATAATAAACATCACTGTGTTCCAATAAAATTTTATTTACAAAAACAGCTGGTGGACTGAGCCATACTTTGCTAATAACACTGTCCTTATGTAATAAATACAAATTCAATACCTAGGTCATATCTGCAGACTTGTGCATAAAGCTTGAGTTTAGAAAATGCTTCATTGTTACCATCAGCTGCCTGAGAAAACCATTCGGCTACCAACTTTTCTGACAGTTTCTTTGATGCAGTAGGTCCAACTCTCATGATCCCATCTGCCAGTAGTCGAGAAATAGGTCTATGTTGACCTAATCGACAGGACTACAAATACACACACACAAAAGCAAAATTAGTGAAATTATTATAGTATTTGAGTGCATATTATAAAATAAAGCACTTATGATATTTAAAATAAGCTTTATCACTTTTAATTAACATTTGGGATAAAAATACCAAAGATGAAATGGTGCTATATAGGTCATTTTCTTTTTACATTAGAACTCCACTAAACTTCTTGCAAATTAAAATATCTTAAATGAAATAAAACACCTCAATAATAATAATAGCACTAGAACTATGTGACTTGAATAATGAGAACTGGTAGAATAGAGAAATAAATCAGCATAAAAATGCAGTTATTTTAAGTTGGACATCTATCCTAATTCATGTATGTAAAAACATATATCCTTAAATGAAATAAAAATTGGTATATAAATACATTATGTATTTGCCAGCTCTCCCTCCAATTCTGTGGGCTATTGAAGTCTGTTGTAAGAAGCCTACTATTAAATAATTTACCCTACTGGGTTAAGAAAAATTTTAGATAGAATTAATCCACTATAAGGCTTTCAAAGGCTCTAAACATCTATGAATAGTAAAATTCTAAAAGGTATAGGTATATAATATACAATGTTTTCCCAAACCTATTTAACTATGTAACTTTTTCCTAGGAAGATTTTGTAGGACTACTTTTCCAAACAACACTCTTTGGAAAATATTTATTTCTACAAAATATATTACAGATACCTTGTAATTAAGTGGAACATTTGTAAGGAGTTAAACTAGCACAAATAAATTCAGATTGTAAACACTTTAAATTTGTAATCATTGTACTCCATGATGGATATAACATGAGAATTATAACTTATAAGCTTAGTCAAGAATTTCAGAAATGAAATAAATTTTCTAAGATTTAGCAGTTTCATTTTATGTATGAGGAAAGTAAAATCAGTACCTAAGATCCTAGAGAATAAGGACTAGAATTTTTATAAATGTAACTTTCCTTAGCTATTTAACAATGCTATCATTTATTTTAGAAAAATTACCTTAAATGGGACATATATGCTCTTAATTTCCCATCCATTATGTCACTTTCCACCATAAGCCATGCCACATCTAACAAAGGGTCTGGGTCAAATGTTGTAAAGACTGTAACTTGCTAGTATGAGAAGTAAACATCTGACGCCATTACTACTCAGTCCCAATCAACTAAACTGCCCAGTATAATTTACATATAAACATAAAAATAATATGGTAGTTTTAAAATACCACTGTTTTTTAACCACCTACCTCATATATTGCAGTAAGATCTCTAAAAAAACTTTTGGCTCCATTTAACAAGGCTTCATTTTCTGGACATAATACAACATAGGCTATATCTCTTTGAGATCCATAGGGTTCCAGCATAAGTCTCTCCCAATAAGGGAGAGCAAATGGAGAAAGCACCAGAAAATCATAATCATAACTCAACAAAAATGTGGGGATTGGCAGTGGTTCTGGAGATTCATCAGTTCCTAAATAAAAAAGATGTATTTTAAAAAAACATTTAAAAGCAGTATATTTTTGCCTGGCCTGCAGTGGCACAGTGGATAAAGCGTCGACCTGGAACACTGAGGTCGCGGGTTTGAAACTCGGGGCTTGCCGGGTCAAAGCACATATAGGAGTTGATGCTTCCTGCTCCTTCCCAACTTCTCACTCCCTTCTCCCTCCCCTCTCTAAAATGAATAAATAAAATCTTAAAAAAAACCAAAAAACCAGTACACTTTTTTATTTAAATGTCAAAAATTACAAAAGTCATTATTAGTAGTAAAAATATTTTATTAAAGACAAAAAATACTTAAAGCCAGTGAATGTGACTTTTCCACAGTTAGGAATTTGCTTAGTGATCTTTAAAAAACATGATGTAAGCCTGACCAGTGGTAGCACAGTGGATAGTTCATCAAACTGGGAATCTGAGGTTCCAGGTCTGAAACCTCAAGGTCACCATCTTGAGTGTGGGATCACTAATTGCTTCTTGTACATGCCCTGACCAGGGATTGAACAAATAGTGCCTTCTACTGAGCCACTCGGCTAGGGCCCAAAGATCTTTATTTTTATTAACTCAATTAATCCTCACAAAATTCATATAAGGCAGATAGCAATATTAGTCTCATTTTAGAAATTAAAAAACAGGAATGGAAAAGTTAAGCAACTTGTCCAGTAAGATACAAAGACTGGCAGAAGCAGGATTAGAAACCAGGAAATCTTCCCTCACAAGTCTATAGACTCTTCTACCTCTCAAACTATAATGAAACAACCATTTTCACCCATCCACTCAGCACCTTACTAGTAAGGGTTTGAAGAAACAGAAATTTTACTGGTGGGAGTTTAAATTGATATTATAGAACTTATTTGGTGATTTTTTTTAAAGCTAGTGGGAGAGAAGGGAGGATGGGGAAGGAAGAGAGATGAGAAGTATCAATTTTTCGTTGCGACACCTTAGTTGTTCATTGATTGCTTCTCAAATGTACCTTGACGGGGGGGGGGGGGGGCTCCAGTTGAGCCAGTGAACCCCTTGATCAATCCAGCAACCTTGGGGCATCAAGCCAGTGACCATGGGATCATGCCAATGATCCCACGCTTAAGCTGGCAACCCTGCATTCAAGCCAGTGACCTTGGGGTTTCAAACATGAGACCTCTGCATCCCAGGTCTATGCTCCATCCATTGTGCCACCATCAGTACAACAGCTATATACATACATATATATTTATATATTTTTAAAACATACACAAATACTTTAAGCCAAGGATGTTTGAATTACAGAAAAATAGTTGTAATGATGATGATGAAACCAATCTACATGTCCATAAGCAGTACACTGGTAAAATAGTATCATGTGTAAAGTACCATGAAACAAATGCAGCCATTAAAAAGAAAAAAAAAAAGGAAGACTTCTCTATATATACTGATTAGTAAAAACTGTGTATATGTCTATAATTTTGGATTGATGGATTTTTTTTAGCATGCATGAAAGTGGGGGGGACAGACAGACAGGAGAGAGATGAGAAGCATCAACTCATCATTGTAGCACTTGAGTTGTTCATTGATTGCTTTCTCATATGTGTCTTGATGGGGAAGGATAGTTCCAGCTGAACCAGTGACCCCTGGGTCAAGTCAGCAACCTTGGGCTTCAAGCAATAGACCTTTGAATTCAAGTCAGTGACCATGGGGTCATGTCTATGATCCCATGCTCAAGCCAGGGACCCTGTGCTCAAGCTGTTGACCTGGGGGTTTCAAACCTGAGTCCTCAGTATCCCAGGTCAATGATCTAATCTACTGTACCACTGCCTGGTCAGGCCAATTTTGGTTTTAAAAAGAATGTAAAACCATTATAATTAACCTGCATTTTCACTGAATCTCAAGTTTTTTTATGATTAAAATTATTTAGCCATTAATAAAAGGAGGAAAAGGAAAATATGAGCAAATATACTACTTCTGTATATAATGCATTCTAAAACCATGGATGAGTCATTCATTTCAATGTTAAGAACTATTATTCCAGATATATTTTAATCATTATTTTTTATTAATTGAGTTTTTAGAGAGAGGAGAGAATGAGAGAGAGAGAGAGAGAGAGAGAGAGAGAGTGTGTGTGTGTGTGTAGAGAAGGTACAGAAAGCATCAATTCATAGTAGTTGCTTCTTGTATGTGCCTTGACCAGGCAAGCCCAGGGTTTTGTACTGGTGACCTCAGCATTCCAGGTCAACACTTTATCTAATGCACCACCACAGGCCAGAGATAGATAGATAGATAGATAGATAGATAGATAGATTTTTTTTTTTTTTTTTTACAGAGAGAGACAGGGACAGACAGGAACAAAGAGATGAGAAGCATCAATCATTAGTTTTTCATTGCGCATTGTGACACCTTAGTTATTCAATGATTGCTTTCTCTTTTGTGCCTTGACCGTGGGCCTTCAGCAGACCCAGTAACCCCTTGCTTGAGCCAGCGACCCTGGGTCCAAACTGGTGAGCTTTTGCTCAAACCAGATGAGCCCGTGCTCAAGCTGGTGACCTCGGGGTCTCAAACCTGGGTCCTCCGCATCCCAGTCCGATGCTCTATCCATTGCGCCACTGCCTGGTCAGGCCAGGCCAGATATATTTTAAAAGCTCCAATTAAATCCCACCTTTCAGAGCCAATCTTCAACAGATAATTCAAAAATTTTTGAATGTTCTTTTCTATTACAGTTGAACATAAATATACTGTACACATCCCAGTATTCATTTGCTATTCTTGTCACAAATTTCTGTCTTTGCTCTTTTTTCTTTACTGAAACCTTGAGAACTTTTGTTACTAGTACTACCTGTTCTTTTTACCCAATTTTTCCTTTAATTTTGTAAAATGATGACTTACAAAAAATCTTACTGGTCATTCTAATATGTAAAAACAACTCTAAGTGGCCTGATGAGGCAGTGACGCAATGGATAGAGTATTGGCCTGGGACACAGAGGACCCAGGATGGAAACCCCGAGGTCCCTGGCTTGAGCCTCGGTTCATCTGGCTTGAGCGTGGTGTTGCTGGTGTAGCCCCCTGGGGTCAAGGCACATATGAGAAAGCAATCAATGAACAACTGAGGTGCTGCAACAAAGAATTGATGCTTCTCATCTCTCTCCTTTTCTATCTGTCGCTCTGTCTCTCTTGTTAAAAACTAACAAACCTCTCTAAGTAAAATTGTTCTTTCCGAAGTGGAGTAGAGAATCAAACTGAATGCTGGAAATATTGAAAGTAAAAAAGGCTAAGACTGACCACGCTGCCTTAAGTCAAGTATATATCACAAAAATGTTTAAGGAAAACTGTGCTTATTCAAGTTGCACAAAGAAATCAAGGACAGATATAAAATTAGTCAATATACATACTATAAGTTACTTACCATAAGAACCTCGGCCAGCCATTTTATGAAATTGTTGCCAAGTGAGAGGACCTTGAACCCCCCACGGCCTTACTGTTCTTTTTTTCTGAATGGCATCCTGAAGAACTGGCTGAAGTGATAGGAGCATTCGAAGTATATCCTGTGAGCACTGCATACTCACATCTACAGACCATTAAAAAATAAATAAGAATTGCTGTTGCCAAGTGAAAGGAATAAAATTTTAAGATAACAAGAAATACATGTAGAGAAGATTAAGCATCTGTTTGACATAATTTTATAATTAAAACACTCTAAAGACTCCACCAAAAAACTATTAGAAGTTGCAAGGTACAAAATCAATATAGAAAAATCTATTGTGTTTCTATATTTAACAACAAAATAATCAGAAAGAAAAATTAAGAAAACAATTTTGTTTACAACCATAACAAAATACCTTAAAATAAATTTAATTAAGAAGGTGAAAGAACCTGTATACTTAAAACTGTAAGACATTGTTAAAAGCTACTAAAAACAGAAAGAATTGGAAAAATATTCTGTACTCATGGATTGGATGAATTAACACTGTTAAAATGTCCATACTGCCTATAACAATCTAGATTAATCTATATATTCAAAGTAATCCCTATCAAAATCCCAATGACATTTTCCACAGAAACGGAACAAAAAATTCTAAAATTTGTATGGATCTACAAAACACCCTGAATAGCCAGAGCAATCCTGAGAAAAAAGAACAAAGTTGAGCACATCACATTCTCCAATTTGAAAATATATTACAAAGCTATAGAAACCAAACACTATGCTACTCACAAGAAAATAGACACACAGACCAGTGGAACGAGTGAGGAGCACAGAAATAAACTGACACACATATGGACAACTAATAAGACACAAGAGCCAAGAACATATAATGGAGAAAAGTAAATCTCTTCAATAAACAGTGGGATAACTGCCACATTACATAAGAATGAAACTAGACTACTACTTACACCATACACAGAAATTAACTCAAAATGGATTAAAGACTTGAATGGAAGACCAGAAAACCATTAAAATAGAAGAAAAGCGATAAGCTCCTTGACATCAATCTTAATGACGTTTTGTGAATTTGACCCAAACATCAAGGGAAACAAAAGCAAAAATAGAAAAATGTGGCCACATCAAACTAAAAAGCTTCAGCACAGCATAAAAACTCATCAACAAAAAATAAAAAGGCAATACAGTGTGTCCGTAAAGTCATGGTGCACTTTTGACCAGTCACAGAAAAGCAACAAAAGATGATAGAAATGTGAAATCTGCACCAAATAAAAGGAAAACCCTCTCAGTTTCTGTAGGGTGATGTGGCAGCATGTGCTCATGCGCAGATGATGACGTAACACCGTGTATACAACGGATGGTACAGAGGAAAGTTCAGTGTGTTCTGTGGCTCGCTAAATTCGAAACCGTGACCAAAGTGCAACATGAATATTGGCACGTTTATAACGAAGCACCACCACATAGGAATAACATTACTCGGTGGGATAAGCAGTTGAAGGAAACCCGCAGTTTGGTGGAAAAACCCCGTTCTGGTAGGCCATCAGTCAGTGACGAGTCTGTAGAGCAGGGGTCCCCAAACTACGGCCCGCGGGCCGCATGCGGCCCCCTGAGGCCATTTATCTGGCCCCCACCGCACTTCTGGAAGGAGCACCTCTTTCACTGGTGGTCAGTGAGATGCATTCTGTGCTCCTGGAGTACTGTATGCGTCGCTCACGTACAGTACTACTTCCAGTGATGCAGGACACACGCATCATGGCTCCGGAAGTGCATCATATCACTTGTTACGGCTAGCAGTGACAAATATGGAACCGGACGTTGACCATCTCATTAGCCAAAAGCAGGCCCATAGTTCCCATTGAAATATTGGTCAGTTTGTTGATTTAAATTTACTTGTTCTTTATTTTAAATATTGTATTTGTTTCCATTTTGTTTTTTTACTTTAAAATATGTGCAGTGTGCATAGGGATTTGTTTATAGTTTTTTTATAGTCCGGCCCTCCAACGGTCTGAGGGACAGTGAACTGGCCCTCTGTGTAAAAAGTTTGGGGACCCCTGCTGTAGAGGCTATACGGGATAGCTACCTAAGGAGCTCTAAAAAATCTGTGCGTGAGTCCACATCGAACTGCACTGAATAGGTATGAAACTGGGAAAGTTTTCCTTTTATTGGTGCAGATTTCACATTTCTATCATCTTTTGTTGCTTTCCTGTGACCGGTCAAAAGTGCACCATGACTTTACAGACATACTGTATACCAAATAGAAAAATATATTTGCAAAGCACACATCTGATAAGGGGTTAATATCCAAGTTATATAAAGAACTCATACATCTCAACAACAAAAATGCAAACCAGATTAAAAAATGGGCAAAGGATCTGAATAGACATTTTTGCAAAGACATACAGATGTTCAGTGGACACATGAAAAGACATCTAACATCACTAATTATTAGGGAAATGCAAATCAAAGCCACACTATCACCTAACACCTGTTAGAATGGCTGTCATCCAAAACACAAGAAACAATAAGTGTTGGAGAGAATACAAAGAAAAGGGAACCCTTGTACACTATTGGTGGAAATGTAAATTTGTACAGCCACTATGGAAAATAGTATAAAGATTCCTCAAAAAATTCAGAACAGGACTACCATATGATCCAGCTATTGTACTTTGGGGTAGAAAAATACAAAACAACTTAAGTTTCCATCACAGGATGAATGGATAAAGGAAGAAAATGTGGTACGTAAACACACACACACACACACACACACACACACACACACACACACACTGTGGAATACTATCCAGCTATAAAAAGGTAAAGACGGGTAAAGAGGGGGAAGTGGTTAAAGTGAAATGGGTCAAGGGGGTGAATTGGATGATGATTAATAAATAAAAACTAGACTTTTGGGCCTGACTAGATGGTGGCACAGTGGATAGAACATTGGCCTGGGGTGCTCAAGACCCAAGTTCGCTGGCTTGAGCACAGCTCTCACCAGCTTGAATGCAGGGTCGCCAGCTTGAGCATAGGATCATAGACATGGTCCCATGGTCGCTTGTTTGAGCCCAAGGTCGCTGGCTTCAGCAAGGGGTTATTGGCTCAGCTGGAGACCCAGGTCAAGGCACATATGAAAAAACAATCAATGAACTAAGGTGCCACAACAAAGAATTGATGCTTCTCATCTCTCTCCCTTCCTGTCACTCTCTCTCTTTAAAAAAAAAACCCAAACAAACAAAATACTAGACTTTTGGTGGTGATCATGATGTAGTACTGTATTTTTTGCTCCGTAAAACACACTTTTCCCCCCCCAAAAGTAGAGAGAGAAATGCCTGTGCATCTTATGGAGTGAAAAATAAGGTATTTTATTAAATATTTTAACAAACCATTTGGTTCAGATTTTTCCTCCCTTATTTTCCTCCTTAAAATCCTAGGTGTTCTTATGGTCAGGTGCGTCTTATGGAGCGAAAAATACGTTATATACAGATACTGAATTATAATGTTGCACACCTAAAATTTATATAATATTAAAAACCAACAGTACCTTGCCTGACCAGGCAGTGGCACAGCGTCAGACTGGGATGTGGAGGATCCAGGTTTGAGACCCCGAGGTCGCCAGCTTGAGCGCGGGCTCATCTGGTTTGAGCAAAGCTCACCAGCTTGGACCCAAGGTCGCTGGCTTGAGCAAGGGGTTACTTGGGTCTGCTGAAAGCCCACGGTCAAGGCATATATGAAAAAAGCAATCAATGAACAACTAAGGTGTCCCAACGAAAAACTGATGATTGATGCTTCTCATCTATCTCCCTTCCTGTCTGTCTGTCCATCCCTATCTATCCCTCTCTCTGACTCTGTAAAAAGGAAACACAAAAAAACCCCAAAACTACTTCAATAAAAATAAGATTAAGTATCTTCTTGTGCAGAGAACTATATTAAGTTCTATTTAAAATGATCTGTAGGAATGGCTCTTCGAAGTCAGTGATTTTCTTCTTTCTTTTTTTTTAAAAGATTTTATTTATTGATTTTAGAGAGAGGAGAGTGAGACAAGAGAGAAAGGCAGTGAATGGGGGAAGAAGCAGGAAGCATCAACTCATCGTTGTTTCTTGTATGTGCCTTAACCAGGCAAGCTCAGGGTTTCAAACTGGAGACCTCAGTGTTCCGGGTCTACACGCTATCCACTGCACCACCACAAGTGAGACTAGGTCAGTGATTTTCAACCTTTTTCATCTCACGGCACACATAAACTAGTTACTAAAATTCTGTGGCATACCAATGTAGCACAGCACACTGGTTGAATATTGCTGTACTAGGTAATTAAAACCAAGAAGAGACATAAAAGTTCATTTATTTCCATTAAAAAAATTATCCAAAAAAAATTATCCATTTAGCACATCAACCAGTTTACAAATTAATCTTTTTTTTTTCTTTTGTATTTACTTTAGCTGTTTTGGGTGCTTATAGGTATTTACCAGGAAGAACTGTGCCTCATATTTAAATGAGTTATAAATTATGTACCTTAATATCTTATTTATCACCACTATGAAAACATGATCAGAAAGATAAGACTGGTTACAATTAAAGCTTAATTTGAGAAAAACACTAGACTGCAACAACTCTGAAATATTTTATTTATATAATATCAGATTCACTTGCTCAGACTGCTTAAAAGAGTTGTTATAGGCCTTGGCCAGTGGCTCAGTGGAAAGAGCACTGGCCCAGTATATGAACTTCCCAGGTTTAATTCCTGGTCAGGACATAAAGATGAAGCAATCATCTGCTTCCCTTCCTCTACTTCTCCCTCTTCTCTCCCTCTCCTCCTCCCGCAGCCATAGCTCACTGGTTCAAGTGTGGCCCAAGGCTCTGAAGATAGCAGTGGTTGGTCAGAGTGTGTCAGCCTCAGGCACTAAAAATAGCTCAGTACTCATGCATTAACCCCGACAGGGTTGCCACTTGCATCCCAGTCGGGGTGCATGAAGGATTCTGCCTACCTCCCCTCTTCTCACCTAAAAATAATTTTTAAAAAAGGTGTTGTTATAATATCCATAGCTGGCCTGACCTGGGATGGCACAGTGGATATAGTGTCGACCTGGAACACTAAGGTCGCTGGTTCAAAACCCTGGTCAAGGCACATATGGGAGTTGATGCTTCCTGCTCCTCCCCCCTTCTCTCTCTGTCTCTGTCTCCTCTCTCTAAAATGAATAAATAAAATTTAAAAAGAAAACATTAAAAAAATATCCATAGCTATTTTATAAACCTCAATTTGTAATTATCAAATTACTATGGCCTTCACGTCTGATCAACTACATATTAGAATAGGTATGAAAGGTATTGCTCTTAAATGCCAAATGGCTTACAAAAACAAACAACCCATCATTAAATGTTACTGATATAATTAATATGCCCTATCACCTATGTGGTTCAGTTGTACCATTAAAACTGTCGGAACACTCTATTACACTTAACCATTCATAATATTCAATAATAAGAATAACTTATTATTATTGCCTAATTTATTATTTCTAGCTTTCATTTCCTACATCTAAACAGTGTACAGAATTAGAAGTAATTTAGTAATTTCAGATGTACTGCTTAATAATTATTATGCTTAAATAGACTAATATGTATATAATAGAATGGTATGTATTCATTAAAAGTAGTAACAGAGCCTGACCAGGCAGTGGCGCAGTGGATAGAGCATTGGTCTGCGATGCAGAGGACCCAGGTTCGAGACCCCGAGGTTGCCAGCTTGAATGTGGGCTCATCTGGTTTGAGCAAGGCTCACTCAGTCTGCTATAGCCCCCCGGTCAAGGCACATATGAGAAAGCAATCAATGAACAACTAAAGTGCTGCAACGAAGAACTGATGCTTCTCACCTCTTTCCCTTCCCGTCTGTCCCTCTCTCTGACTCTGTCTCTGTCATCAAAAAAAAAAAAAAAAAAGTAATAACAGAGCTATCTAAAATGGAATCATGACTAAAACACTGGTTAATAAAACAGGTTATAAAACTATCTATGGATGATATTTTATAGAAATAAAACGATGTGCATTCATATGTGAATATTCACATAAAACAAAATCTAGAAAGTTGTCATTGACTAAGTGTGTTTATCATAAGTATATGGGGAACTTTCAAAAACATACATGCAGAGCTTACCCTGAGAAATTCTGATCTGGATGAAGCTTTAAAACTTATATTTTTATTTTATTTCAGAAAGAACATCATAGATATTCTTTCATGCTTTTAAAAAATATATTTAGGCCCTGGCCAGGTAGTTCAGTCGGTTAGAGCATCACTCCAACATGCTGAGGTTGCAAGTTCCATCCTCGGTCAGAGCACATACAAGAATCAACCAATGATGGCATGAATAAGTAAAACAACAAATCAAGGTTTCTCTCTCTCCCATCCTCTCTCTCTAAAAATCAATCAAAATAAATTAAAAATATATTTATTGGAGACCTACTATGGGCCAGGAATTATGCTAGCTGCTAGAAATACTTTGTAAATAAATTCTTATTCATATATTTTAAGATCTAATGCTCTCATGGGGGAGACTAATATGAACAAGAATATGCAGTGTAAGACAAAAAGTAGGTTTAAAGTTCTTCATATGGAAAATAATACAATAATAATACAAGAATAAACTGTGTTTCATGTACTCACAACTGTAACCCTATTTTTGCCCACCCTATAATTGTATATTATGACAAGTGTCGGGTCTCTAAGCTGAGACCTGGTTGGAAAGCACTGGTTAAAGCGATATATAATGGGTCCTGGCCAGCTGGCTCAGCAGTAGGGCATAGGCCCAGCATGTGGTAGTCCCAGGTTCAATTCCTGTTCAGGGCACAAAGGAGAAATGATCATCTGCTTCTCCCCCTGCCCCCTTGCAGCCATGGCTTGAATAGTTCAAGCAAGTTGGCTCCAGGCGCTGAGGATGGCTCCATGGCATTGCCTCAGGTGCTAAAATAGCTTGGTTGCAGAACAATGGACCACCAGCCCCAGATGGGAGGAGCATCACCTGGTAGGGGGCTTGTTGGGTGGAACCCCATCAGGTCACATGCAGTAGCCTGTCTCACTATCTCCCCTCCTGTCCCTGATGGGGCTGATGTTCAAATCAATTGAGCTATTTTTAGTGCATGAGGCTGACACACTTGGACCAACCAAGCTATCTTCAGCACTGTAGCCAACACTTGAACCAACTGAACCACTGGCTGCGGGAAGGGAAGAGGGAGAGAAGGGGGACCAGCCAGAGCCTGTATCCTCACATTTTTATATCAAATTCCTAAAGGTGTGCTTCTAGTTTCAGTCCCAATACACAACAGGTTATCCAGCTGGTTTGCCACAGCATAACAAGAATTGACAACTCTCTGGTCTGACAAGTCCATATGCCAGGCGGACACTTTACCACTGAGCCAAACAGCCAGAACATATAATGATTTTTAAGAGTGATCTTAGAGTATAGACATATAGATTAATAGAACAAAACTGAGTGTCCAGAAATAAAACCTCACATTTATGGTCAATTCATTTTTAAGAAAGGTGCCAAGACAATATAATAGGGGCATGTAATGTTTTCAATATATGGTTCTAGGACAATTTGATATCTACATGCAAAAGAATGAAACTGAACCTCTTTCTTACATTATATACAACAGTTAATTCAGTATGGATTACAGACCTAAATGTAATGCTAAAAATATAAAACGGTTAGAAAAAACATAAATTTTCATGGCTTAGGGTTAAGCAAAGTCTTTTTAGATATGACACCAAAACCACAAATAATAAGAGAATAAATACAAGAGAAAAGATTCTTCAAAATTAAAAACTTTTCTGCTTCAAAGAATACCATCAAGAAAGTGACAAAGACAACCCAGATAATATGGAGAAATATTTGCAAGTAATATTATTAATAAGGGACTTGTCCAGAACATATTAAAAACTAACAATTCAATTATAAAAAGAAGAAAAATACTAATTAAAAAATGGGTGTAGGACTTGAAAAGACACTTAGCCAAAGAAGATATAAATATGGGCAATAAGCACAAGAAAAGATGTTCAACATCAAGTGCTACTGTCCCTTCACTTTTAAGAATTAACTACTGGCACTGGCCGGTTGGCTCGGTGGTAGAGTGTAGGCCTGGCGTGAGGAAGTCCCGGGTTTGATTCCCAGCCAGGGCACACAGGAGAGGCACCCATTTGCTTCTCCACCCCTCCCCTTCCCCTTCCTCTCTCTCTCTCTCTCTCTTCCCCTCCTGCAGCTGATGCTCCATTGGAGCAAAAGATGACGCGGGCGCTGGGGATGGCTCTTTGGCCTCTGCCCCAGGCGCTAGAGTGGCTCTGGTCGCGACAGAGCGACGCCCCGGATTGGCAGAACATCGCCCCCTGGTGGGCGTGCCGGGTGGAACCAGTCGGGCGCATGCGGGAGTCTGTCTGACTGCCTCCCCGTTTCCAGGTTCAGAAAAATACAAAAAAAAAAAAAAAAAGAATTAACTACGTTGCCTTGGCTGGGTAGCTCTGTTGGTTAGAGCCTCATCCCAATATGCTAAGATTGTGGTTTCAATCCTGGGTCAGGGCACATACAAAAATCAACCAATGAATTGCATAAATAATGGAAGAACAAGTTGAAGTTTCTCTTCCTCTCCCTTTCTCTCTCTAAAATTAAAAAAAAAAATTTTTTTTTAAAGAATTAACCACTATACTTAATTTAATGTCCACCTAAAAAAATACATTTCAGCCTGACCAGTGGTAGAGCAGTGAACAGAATGCTGACCTGGGATGCTGAGGTCTCAGTTTATAACCCAGAGGTCACTCACTTGAGCGTGAGCTCATCACCTTAAGCACAGGCTCACCAGCTTGAGTGTGGGATCATCAACATGATCCCAAGGTTGTTGGCTTGAGCAAGGGGTCATTGGCGCAGCTTGAGACCCCCTCCCAGTCAAGGCATGTATGAGAAGAAATCAATGAACAACTCAAGTGCCATAACTACAAGTTAATGGTTCTCATCTCTCTTCCTTCCTGTCTCTCTCAAAGAGTAAAATAAAATATAAAAAATACATTTTACTTGTTTTAGAACTTTATAAAAAAGTATCTTACTATATATAATTATTTGGGACTTGTTCTTTCTCTGTGCCTTCAATACTACTACTAAGATTCATCTATTTGTTACATATGCTTCTATTCATCTTCAGAGCTTATATAACATTTTATCCGCACTATCATAATTACTTATTCATTCTCCTGTCAACAAACATTTGGGTTATTTTTACTTAATTCAAACTTACATTATATTAGTTTTAGTTCTTAAGTTGTCTGTAAGCAATTTAAAGGTAGGATATCTTCATATCTCCCAGAATTTTGCACATTATTTTCCACATGTCAAAAATGATTGAATTAGCAAATAACACAAGGACCGAATAAAAGTTATTACATGGCATATACCACCTAAGAACACAGACTCTTACCAAAAACCACATTTGAAGGAGGTTAATTCTGTATAATAACCACAAGTTAGAAAAGTTAATCAGTGGTATACTGAGATAACATTTTAAAAAGTGTAGGTTGTCGTCCCTGGCCAGTTGGTTCAGTGGTAGAGAGTAAGCCCAGAGTGCAGAAGTCCCAGGTTCGAATTCTGGTCAGGGCACACAAGAAGAAGCACCCCTCTGCTTCTCTACTCCTCCCACTCTTGTTTCTCTGTCTCTCTCTCTTCTCCTCCCCTCCCACAGACAAAGCTCGATTAGAGGTTGTCCCCAGGCACTGGGGATGGCTCCATGGCCTCTACCTCAGGCACTAAAATGGCTCCAGTTGCAACAGAGCAAGGGCCCCAGATGGGCAGAGCATCGCCCCCTAGTGGGCTTGACGGTGGATCCCAGACAGGATACATGTAGGAACCTGTCCCTGCCTCCCCTCTTTTCACTAAAAAAGTGTCAGCTGTCTGTGTCTGAAAGAAAAATATCTAAATGATAATTTTAATAATAACAGCAATCTACATTAATTCATTACATGCCAAGTATTGTGCTAAGCGCTTAATATGGATTAACTCAGATCTTTATAACCCTATGAAAGTATTTAACACTGATCCTTCTCTCCTTCTTCAAACACTTCCTATATGTGGTTTCCAGAACACCACACTCACTTGGTTTTCCTCCTACTGCTTTAGTTTCCTATCCTGGATCCTCTTCTTCCTCACATCTAAATGTCAGTACTATTCTTGGGCTTCTCTATCTACAGTCCCTCTCTAGGTTATTTCATCCAACTCTAATAACCTTTAATACCGGTAACAAACACTGAATAAAATTTTGAATCTCCTGCCCCAACCATTCCTCTAAATTGAAAAGTCATCTCCAAATGTGTACCTGACAACCTCCCAACAATGTTTCCCTCATCTCTATTTAAATGTTCTGTCGATCATTCATCCAGTTGCTCAAGCTAGTCTGAATGCCTCTTTTCTTATACTTATCAGCAAATTCTATACATTCCATTTCCTAAATATACCTACAGCCTACTACTTACATCACTATTGCTTCTGATCTCGTCTAAGCTACCATCATCTTTCACCTGGACTGCTGCAATTGCCTTCTAACTTAGTTATCAGCTTCTACTCTTACCTTTACCACCCACAATAAAACAACAAACAGATAAAAATATCATGTTACTTCTCTGCTCAAAACTGTCTTACAACTTCCATCACTCTTAGAATACTAACTTTTATAAAGGCCCTACACATGACCTTGGCACTTGGCCACTCGTAAATTTCATCTCCTAAGAGTCCCCCTACCCTCCATCACCCAATTCAACAACACTGCCTCTTCCTTCGTTACTCAAACATACCAAACACACTACTACCTTAAGTCTTTGCACTTCTTGAAACACTCTTCCTTTGATTAGCCATGTAGCTCACATTCCCCCACTCTGTGTAGGTCTTTGCTCAAATGCTGTCCCTCAGGAGTATCTTCTCTATCTATACATCTAAAATGTCATCCTCTTGTTTTTTTTCCACTCCTTCACCTGCTTTATTTTCAAAGCACTTATCACTGTCTCATAGTATATAATTAGTTATTTTTTTATTTTGTCTTCTCCACTAAATTATAGGTTCAAAAATGTTTGCTTTGTTCAACACTACTTTATAAAAGAACAGTGCCTAGCACATATTAGGTGCTTGATAAATAATTAATGAATGTAAGAATGTTGAATAGTGCAGACATCTAGTAACTTTCTATAGCAACATGTGCAAAGTACCTAGTTACAGATTTATAACAACCATACTTTTATTGGTAAAATTAAGCTGTGAGAAAATTCTCCCTTTAAAAATCTCATTCTTAAAGTTTTAAGTCCAAATTTAAGTGTATCTACCAGCTACATGGCAAACTGCCTTTAATACCTTTTCCTAGGAAAGAAAAACATTCATACATTTAAAGGAAAACAGAAAAACTATTCCATTAGCATACTTACCATTTCTTTTGGACCAGACGTGTAAGCATGAACTTTTCACAAGCGCTTCATCAACTTTTCCTCCTGACATGTTATCCATGAATTGACGCCCATGTTCTAATGCAAGGTAGCAGTCATTGCAACAGTCCCGCTCTTCAACACGTACCCAATTGCTATTTACACTAATTTTGGGAAAAGGATCTTGGTCTGCTGCTCCAAAGGGTGAAAATAAATTAGTGCATTGATCCTGCAGCAATAATATCAATTCATCTGGCAATTTTTCAGATTCCTTTAGTCCTCCATTAACGTGGTCAGCGGAAGTAGCCCTGAGAGCTTCAAAACGTTTTTCTGCTTCTTTGCCACATTCTGTGTTGCGTCCTATGATATCTAGTTCATCTTCAAGAAATAATCCTGAATTGTTTCCAAATTTTCTGTTCATGACAGCACTGAAGCCACAGGTACACCTGTACTGTGCTTCCTGAATTGGATCTGGAATGTAAACTCCAACATCGGCACCCTTGATATTCATGTTGCAGACACAGATACAGCAACTATCAAAGTTACAGTCTTTAAACAAATTCATAACTGATTCTGAAAGAATGAGGTTTACATAAAGACTGTGTGCTTCAGGGATGGAAGGAACAGTTGCAGGTTCAACAGAATTAAGGGGTCTGCATGTGGACGGGGTGGAAGCTGGTGAATACAAATCTGAATTTTCATATTTGACTGAACCCTGGGCACTAGCAGGTCCACCAGCTCCACGAGGAGTCCTTGGAGTCCGAGGAGTCCTTGGAGTTGGAAACCTAGGGGTAGATGGAGAAGGAAGAATTCCTGCTCCACTGTTACTAGGAGGTGCACTGCTAGGAGGCATCCCAAAAGAAGTATGAGTTTGAGGTGTATAAGCAGGGCCATATTCTTGATCCATCGTACTTCCGTCACTAGCATCAGCAGCGTAAAAGAAAATTAAACACATACATAAAGGAACACATCAGTAATGTGAAATACAACTAAAACTATCCCACGTTTTTCAATAAAACTGAAAATTCTGAAAGCACAATTAGTGCAAAAATTCCCAGCACAATTAAAATGTTATTTCTGATTCATATATTCACTCTAGATTATTGTGGGCTAATGACCAACTAGTTCCAAAACTATAAATAAAATCAGTGTACCCTTATCCACACCTAAACATTCACATGTATTACCTATATGTCTTATACTACAAATACCCACATTTCATTGATTCTAAGATGCCACTGATTTTAAAAAAATAAAAAAGAATTCTGATTTTAGAGAGTCTGTATAAAGAGGGATGATTGGAAATTTTAAGATGCTACCAGTTATAAGATACTCCAATTTCACAGATTTTAAATTAGAAAAGTATGTGAAATATGACAAATGTACAAATGAGGGTGATTTACAATTTTAAACCAAAATAAAAGGAGCTCTGAAGACAAAGAATCAAAGCATAATAGTCTTAAGTTTTCCAACAATTTATCCATTTCAGCTAATGTTATAATCTATTTAAAAGAAAATAATTTTGAAACTTTTCAAAAACCAGTGTCTTTTTTCCAGGTACCAGCATACCAGATACTGATATGAATAAAATTAAAGCTATGTAAGCATTCATATACTATCCGAATAACATAAATCTAAATCATACCCATCTTTGATGAATGGCATTGCTGGCCCTGAAGCAAGCAATTCCAATTTTCCAACAGTCCAACTCTGACGGTAAATACACTCTTCTGGCAATTTGATAGGAGGCAGACACTGGCTTGGTAGAGTTTTTAGAGGTGCAAACATTGAACATCCCACTAGAACTTGACAATTTTCAGGCTTGTAGACATAAGAAAAATCCTACAATATGAAGACCATAACATTCAGAACCTTATCTTCCAGGAAAAAAAAAGGCAAACCAATTCTTGCCACTTTTTTCCTTTCTGTAAACAAAATAATAAAATGAATAATTCTACTCTTAAATACATTCCTAATAGTGTGCCAATTTAGTCATCAAATTTGTTAACTACAAATCTAGAATTAAATAGCTTTTTAAATTAAATTTAGTGAATACTGGTTAACATTATACACATTTCACACATACATTATAATTCAGTATCTATAAACTCTACTGTGTGTTCACCACTCAAAGTCTATTTTCCTTCCCTTGACATATATTTCACTCTCTTTACTCAATTTATCCTCCCCCAACAAAACTTTCCCCACTCTGGTAACCACCATTCTGTCGTATCTATGAATTTGTTTTGTTAGTTTCCGTATTTTTTTTAATTTATATTCCACATGAGTAGAAATCATGATTTTTGTCCTTTTCTGTCAGACTTATTTCACTTAGCATAATATGCTCAAGACAATCTATGTTGTCACAAATAGCAACATGAAATGATTTTCTAATATAGCAACAAACTAATTCTATATGAAAGTTAAGGAAGTAAACAGTTTTTCTACAGAAATAAAATACTTACTTGAATTTCAGAAGGTTTTGGGCTACAGAATCCTTCGTCAACCTCAATTTTGAACTGTGCTCCTATACTAGAACTATTTCCTTCTAGAATAGTCCCTCCAGGTATTGTATCCATACTACCATATTCTTTATTATTCATATTCATTGGAGAAAATCCCATTATATGTTGTTCCAATGATGGTGGTGTAGGGTACATTTTATGAAGATCTGCAGTGCCTATTTTTAATAAAAAACACATTTTAATATAAGACTAAAAAGAAGTTAATCTGTTTAAAACAAAGGTGTGGAGAACTTTGTTGAGATTAAAAGATAGCAGATTTATCTAGAGCACAGATTTGGGAAGCTTACTTATGCAAGATAATGGGTCCAGATTTCCTGTCTTTGATTCCTTGCAGTTGGATTTATCATCTGATCCATTCGCCAATTTTTTAGAGCCAGGCTATTGGGAAAAAAAACCTACATATTTATATTTATCTCAAGTTTTACATCCAATGTGATCTCACGATAGTATTTATTCAGATGCAACTTGAAAGCACAGCATATTCATGAAAAGCAGTATTTTGAATTGTGCTAGAGCCAAATACATACTAGATAGGATTAAAAAACATAAAACATATTTTAGGCAATCAATGAACTTATATTAGTTTCTTATTTATTTGATGGTCTTCCAAATTAACAGAGGAAAATGTTTCTCAAATAAATAAATAATAAATAACTCAAGTGCT